>NC_070618.1:22840537-24115537 GCF_027172205.1 Podarcis raffonei
GAATGGAATGTGAAAATTTGTATCGGGCAAAGAATAAATAAAATAAAATTAAAAAGTAATCAAGAATAATGGGAGTTGGTGTCCAGCAACATCTGGAGAGCCAAAGGTAACTTCTTCTTCTTCTTCGGTAATCACTCATAATCTAATAAGATTGTCTTCCATGAACACGGTTTTAACAGTGAGTCCGTAAGTGAATGTGGAGGCCAATTCTGGATCCACATGTCCTTCCACAATGAGGACATAGGTTTCCGGGTGGGAGTTGATCACGGTGAGGGTTTGCCAAGCATGCCTTCCTCTTAGCACGTTTCTCCCTTTCGTCCTGAGTTTGAGTGTCTTCAAAGTCCATGGCACCTTTGGTAAAGGCTGTTCTACAATTGGAGCACTTGCAAGCCAGTGTTTCCCAGTTGTTGGTGTTTATACTACATTTTTTTTAAGATTTGCCTTGAGAGCATCTTTAAACCTCTTTTGTTGTCCACCAGCATTACACTTTCCATTCTTAAGCTGAGAATAGAGTAGGTGCTTTGGAAGACGATAATCAGGTATCTGCACAACATGACCAGTCCAATGAAGTTGATGTTGAA
This sequence comes from Podarcis raffonei, assembly GCF_027172205.1. Classification (NCBI taxonomy): domain Eukaryota; kingdom Metazoa; phylum Chordata; class Lepidosauria; order Squamata; family Lacertidae; genus Podarcis; species Podarcis raffonei. The sequence continues at coordinate 22,841,119 of NC_070618.1, forward strand.
GAATCATTGCTTCGACACTGGTGATCTTTGCTACTTCCAGTACACTCACATTAGTTTGCCTGTCTTCCCAAGTGATATGTAAAAATCTTTGGATACACCATTGATGGAATCTTTTGAGGAGCTGGAGATGGCATTTATAGGTGGTCCATGTTTCACAAGCGTACAGTACCTGTGGATGAAGGAGTAGGGGACTACAGCTTTGTAATATACTTTTGCAACTTGATCCTGACTTGGATTTTATTGCCCTTACTTTGCTTTTTAGCCTGCCCACCAGGGACCTACAAGCCTGAAGGTTCACCAGGTGGGATAAGCACCTGCATCTCATGTCCTGATGAGAATCACACCTCTCCACCAGGAAGTACCTCTGTCGAGGACTGCAGATGCAAGGAAGGGTATCGCTCTTCGGGCCAGACTTGTGAAGGTAAGCTGTTCATCCATACTCAAAAGAGAGAGAGAGATCCCCAAAATATTAACATCATGATCAATAATTCTTTAAGATAGTGTTGAAGATTGTTTGTTTTTCAATTTTCTTATGAAGGTTTCCTTTCCAAACTGATTTATTTGACAAGGATCCCCTTTGTATCTCCATAAAACCCGTGTACATTAGGAGAAGATTTGTGCTTGGACGCACTCACAGTTCATGTCAAGTGCTGGATAGGACACATGACTTGAATAGGAAAGCTGTTTGGATTGTTATGACTGCATAAATGACCTTTTGGCTCATTCATGAGATTTGTTGTAGAATGGGGGTGGTGCAAATTCATAGGGACAATGTTTTCTTTTCTACTTTTAAACCAGAGGTTTGGAGTGCTTTGTCAGCAATATGCTGACATCTTTACTTCTCCTTTAGCTCTCCAGGTGAGGCAGTGGAAGTGCTGGACCATTGCCTTGTCTCTTTAATGGACTGGATGAGAGCCAACAAACTGAAGCTCAATCCAGATAAGACTGAAGCACTGTTAGTGGGTGGTTCCCTGGACGGGACAGCAGAGAGGTTGCCTGATCTTGATGGGGTTATGCTCTGAAGGAGTGGGCTACTTGGGGGTACTCCTGTATTCTTTGCTGTCACTTGAGCTTCCATCAACTTCGGTTGGTGGCCCAGCTGTGCCCTTATTAGGACAGGGACAACTACTGTTGTCTATGCTCTGGTAACCTCTAGGTTAGATTATTGCAATGCATTATACGTGAGGCTGCCCCTGAAGACGGCTTGGAAACTTCAGCTAGTACAGAATTCAGAGACCAGGTTTCTCACCAAGGCTAGACGGTTTCAGCACGTCACACCAATCCTGACCCAACTGTAGTGGCTGCCACTTAGTTTCTGGGCCCAATTCAAAATGCTGATTTTGACCTAGAAAGCCATATGCACCTACACAGACTCTGAGATCATCCTCGGTGGCCCTTCTTCATGTGCCTCCTCCACAAGAGGTCCAGAGGGTGGCAACACAAGAACGGGGCCTTCTCTGCAGTGGCTCCCTGTCTGTGGAATGCTCTCCCCAGTGAGGTTTGCCTGGCGCCTTCATTATACACCTTTAGGCACCAGGCAAAAACGTTCCTTTTCAACCAGGCCTTTGGCTAATCCGATTTACATCCGATGCCCTTTTAAATGTGTTGCGGAAGAGGGGATTATTGGTTTGTTTCTGCTTTTATTTGTATTGTGCCACTTTGAGATTTATTATATTTTAATTTTATGTTGCGAACTGCCGTGAGATCTACGGGTATAGAGCAGTATCCAAATTTAATAAATAAATAAATCCTGCTTAGCAATCGCATGCAACGATGACAATTAAGGCTGTAATTCTATACATGTTTACCTGGGTGAAGCCCTGTGGAGCACAGTGGGGCTTACTTCTGAATAGACATGTATAGGACTGTGCTGTAAGGGACGCGGGTGGGGCTGTGGTCTAAACCACCGAGCCTCTTGGGCTTGCCGATCAGAAGGTCGGCGGTTCAAATTCCCGCAACGGGGTGAGCTACCGTTGCTCTGTCCCAGCTCCTGCCAACCTAGCAGTTCGAAAGCACACCAGCACAAGTAGATAAATAGGTACTGCCATGGCGGGAAGGTAAACGGCATTTCTGTGCGCTCTGGTTTCTGTCACGGTATCGCCTTGCACCAGCAGCAGTTTAGTCCTGCTGGCCACATGACCTGGAAAGCCATCTGTGGACAAATGCCGGCTCCCTTGGCCTGAAAGCGAGATGAGCCCCATAACCCCATAGTCACCTTTGACTGGATTTAACCACCCAGAGGTCCTTTACCTTTTACCTTCAGGATTGTGCTGTAACCAGTTTGTAATTATTATTTGCTCCAATCAGTGGTTCACTGCCCTGAACTTCACCCTCCTGAAAATGGCTATTTTATCCAGAACACCTGCAACAATTATTTCAATGCTGCATGTGGAATCCGATGTAAAACAGGATTTGACCTTGTGGGAAGCAGCATACGACTTTGTCAGCCCAATGGCTTATGGTCTGGTTCAGAAACGACATGCAGAGGTAAGAAGCCTTTACTTTTGAAAAAGAATTGTTGCCTTTCTCTTGTTGGCTTGGTTTCGTTGTTATTCTCTGCCAATCTTCCATGATATGTGTCCCAGGCAACCCAGTCAGATGGGCAGGGTACAAATAATAAATTATTATTATTATTATTATTATTATTATTATTATTATTATTATCAGGTAGTATTCAATGGAAATTTACTCAGAATAGAAATTAATATACCTGAAGGAGCGTCTCCACCTCCATCCCTCAGCTTGGACACTGAGGTCCAGCTCCGAGGGCCTTTTGGCAGTTCCCTCACTGCGAGAAGGCAAGTTACAGGGAATCAGGCAGAGGGCCTTCTTGGTAGTGGTGCCCGTCCTGTGGAACACCTTCCCTTCGGATGTCAAGAAAATAAGCAACTATCTGACTTTTAGAAGACATCTGAAGGAAACCCAGTATGGGGAAGTGTTTAATGTTTGATATCTTACCGCGTTTTTAATATTCTGTTGAATATTCCCCAGCGTGGCTGGGGAAACCCAGCCAGATGGGCGGGGTATGAAGAAGAAGAAGAAATTAGGTCCCTTCATTTCAGTGTGACTGCTCTGAGTAAGATTTAGTTTCATACTATCCACAAAAGGATAGTATGTTACTGTCACACTCATTTTTTATGTTACTGTCACACTCATTCTTTGGGATGTTTTCCAAATGCCAAACTATTTTCTTTGATTCAATCTGCAAATGCTATGAGAATCATGTTGCATTGTGTCCCCCAAGCAAATATGCATGTACAGCAATATCCAGAACCTGCATATAAGACTCATGTAATAACAGAACATAGTAACCAGCCAATGCTTAGCTGACTGATCTGTTGAGGCAGCTGTTGCTTTTCATTTCCAGGTGTACTACCTGATGGCTGAAGGTCATATTTTCTGCTTATTCACTTGAGAGGCTAGTTATTTGGTTACCATATTTTTCGCCCCATAGGGTGCACCTAGTTTTTTTTTGGGGGGGGGATAAAGAAAAAAAATTATCCCCCCCAGGCGCGGGGCTGGGGCTGGGGCAGGGAAAGCCCAAGCTTCCTCCGACCCCAGCCCCCAGAACAGGCTGCTCTCCGCAAGCCTAGGGAGACCGGCACGACGTCGCGCCAGTCTCCCCAGGCTTGCGGAGAGCTGCCCGAAGCCCGGAGAGCCTGCATTCGCCCCATAGGATGCACACACATTTCCCCTTCATTTTTGGAGGGGAAAAAGTGCATCCTATAGGGCGAAAAATATGGTATTTGTGCAGGGTTCCCCAAACTTGGGTCCCCACCTGTTTTTTTAGACTACAGTTCCCATCATCCCTGACCATGGGTCCTGCCAGCTAGGGATGATGGGAGTTGTAGTCCAAAAACAGCTGGAGACCCACGTTTGAGAAACTGTGGTTTAGGGGGAAGTCAATTGGTAAGGATTTCACTTTTAATTTTTATTATTTATTTTTTAAGGGAAGTATTGGCTTTGGGTAGCAAATGGAGCCTTGTACTATTATCTTCATTTTCTGTTAGTTTTCTTTGAATGTCTGAAAGATAACTCTTTTGACTAATTTCTGTTCAGTTCCCTTCGAAGGCACATGGCTCTTAGGCGAGCGATGCTCAACTTTAGCATGTGCTCTGAGTACTATCCTCCATTCATATACTGATAAGGCATGTGGTAAGCAAAGGAGTGATCAAAGGAGCAGTTTCATGAGCCATCACGTTAATCCCAACACAAACCGCCCTCCCAGCTTTTTATCACATGCATTTGAAAGGACAGCAGAAGGATGCTAATGCCCTCGTAGGCTATGTTAACTTGCGGCATTAAACATTCATCCTTTTGCGGTGCTTGCTTTGCTTAGCCAAAATATGTCACTTGTGTGACAAGCAGTGCTTAGACATATTAGCACATGGACGCGGGTGGCGCTGTGGGTTAAACCACAGAGCCTAGGACTTGCTGATCAGAAGGTCAGCGGTTCGAATCCCCGAGGCAGGGTGAGCTCCCATTGCTCGGTCCCTGCTCCTGCCAACCTAGCAGTTCGAAAGCACCTCAAAGTGCAAGTAGATAAATAGGGACCGCTCCGGCGGGAAGGTAAACGGCATTTCCGTGTGCTGCTCTGGTTCGCCAGAAGCGGCTTAGTCATGCTGGCCACATGACCCAGAAGCTGTCTGCGGACAAACGCTGGCTCCCTCGGCCTATAGAGCGAGATGAGCATGCAACCCCAGAGTCGGTCACGACTGGACCTAATGGTCAGGGGTCCCTTTACCTTTACCTAAATTACACAGCAATAGCGTAAAAGGAAAGAGCAGGAAAGAGCAATTACGGTGAAGTTCGGTATTGATTGACGTTTTACACCCGATCTTTTCTTGTGATCACAGGAGTTTTGTGGCAAAGCAACAATTTCAAGCGGATTTTGAAAAGTCACCTTGTAAAAAAAAAAAACCCACAAGGTGCATTGATTCAGGGGCAATTTTTCAAAATAATAATATTTGCCTTTCATGTAGAAATGCTACCTAAATCTGTCAGTTTTACTATGTCTGTGCACTGAATTTGCAGCAATGTCAGGGGAAGACCTAGTTTCACAGTGGCCTGGTTTAATGTCAGTGTCTGAGAGCACAGGTCCTCAGAGTGGAGCTCACAGTTGTTTTGCTTCTCTTCCCAGTCATTTTGCTGCTTTGGTGCACAGAGATAAGCTTATAGTAACTCTCGTGTCCCAACAGTGGCTCGTGGTTTTGCTTTCTTCTGACTAACCATGAGCTGTAACCAGGTTCCTGTGGTTTAAGGCTTGCAGTTTTGCAGCTTCACCTGGTGCAGTTTCGCAGCTACACCAGAAGTCCAGGTTTGGATGACAGGCTAATCCAAGTGCCTGATGGAGTAGCAGAAATGGGATGAGTGAGGTAGCTACAGTCTCCTGTCCCAGAGCTTCATGGTTTGGCCTAGAATGAAATGTGAATGCAAAATTAGACTCCTGGCCATGTGCTCATGCATGCACATTTAAGTGCCTATATGTGTTTGGAGAGAAGGAAGGAAGGAGCAGAAAAACTGAAGGGTGTGCCTGAATTAGATCTCATTCCATTTCTGCATTCATGAGGGCTGAGATAAGCTGTTTGTTCTGATTTTGGCTGTGCTGCGTTGATCTGTAGGAAAACCTCAAATGCTAGCACTGCAAGTAGTTAAAATAAACTTTAAAAAAATCCAGTGTGGCTATAGTAAATGAAGTGGTAACAAAGTCCTCTTACAGACAAGGACTCCTGTATAAAGAACATGGAAAAGATGGCAGCGGAGTTTCTCCCACTTGTGTTTTGGTAAGGAGATCCTTTTCTGCGCAGTAAGCCGGAATATTCCAATAACTAATTCGGCAAAGTGTGAGATTAATCGGGATTCGCAGCATCCTCAGATATTTGGCATCTAATCTTAATAACGATAGATGAAATTGCCACAGACTCTTGGCTTTCCTGCTGGAGAAGAAACAACAGGCAAGAGATAATACTTAACATCCAACAGATTACAAAAGTCTGTGCCTGGGTATTGTTCCACAGGGTTTTATAAAGGCATTAAAATTGCCCTGGGAGATGTTGGAGGCGGGAGGAATCTCATGATGTGCCTTAATTCTTCCACAGATATTTTTTTTTATCCTTGGCACCAAAGCTCTAAAGAATCCTAGATGCTTTTCCTCTTTCTTATGAAGAGGTTATCCAGAAATAAGCAAGCCTGCCAAATTAAACATAGCTGCAATAAAAAATTGCATAACGCGCTTCCAGGGGCCAAGCTTCTTAAAATATATTTAATCCCTTTTTAAAAACTTTTTTTTTTTAGTATGCAGTTTCATGGGGGGGGCAAGTTGGAGAAAGACAGCATTCTGGAACCGAACAACTTGACATTCCCAGTGCACAGATGTTAGATGGATGTTTGGTTTGCCACTTCATATTCTATTCTGTTCCTCAATTGTTTAAAAGGTCTGTTAGCAAATCTTCCTGTAATATTCTCCCTGAATGAGGGAAGCTGCTGCTGCTGTTTTGGGGCCACGTCTTGTCGTGGGAGATACGCAACCGTATTTTTGTACAGTTGACTTAACATGACTGATACCTCAGAGGATATTATCTGCTAATTACCTGTCAAAAAGGTGTATATTTCTCTGGATAAATTCATTTCTGTGCTTGTGCTAGTTTCAGTTCCTATTTGGTGATCGCTTTAATGAAACAAATAAATAAAGGATGCCAAACAGTCTAGAAAAAGTAGTGCTGGAACTCATCATGAACACCTCCAGGAGATTTTTTTAGGGGGGAGCCACAATGCCAAATATTCCTAGCTGTGGAATTTTATAAAAGGAATTTCCTCAAGAGAATCTGTTCAGACATTACTTGCCCCAGGGATCAGTGACGGCGGGTGGCGCTGTGGGTTAAACCACAGAGCCTAGGGCTTGCCGATCAGAAGGTCGACGGTTCGAATCCCCGCGACGGGGTGAGCTCCCGTTGCTCAGTCCCTGCTCCTGCCAACCTAGCAGTTCAAAAGCACGTCAAAGTGCAAGTAGATAAATAGGTACCACTCTGGTGGGAAGGTAAACGGCATTTCCGTGCGCTGCTCTGCTTTGCCAGAAGTGGCTTAGTCATGCTGGCCACATGACCCGGAAGCTGTACTCCGGCTCCCTCGGCCAATAAAGCGAGATGAGCGCCACAACCCCAGAGTCGGCCACGACTGGACCTAACGGTCAGGGGTCCCTTTACCTTTATGTTTAGCCCCTTTCACCCCCTGAAGCAAAACAGGAATGTGCCACTTCATGCCCCCTCCCATTCTGCTGCGACCAGAACACACAAACCCTTACCAAACTTTGCAAGAGAAGGGGTGTTCTGCTAAGTGTTTGGGCTCGCCTTTCCTGCTCTAGGGCCAGGAAGACAAGCAGCAATGCAGCATACTGGAACACCTCTCCTTTCCCCAAAATACAGCGAAAGGCAGGTGTTAACCAGCAGCAGAAGCTATGGGGTGGCCAGGACTCCACCTCTTGTATTATTTCCACTGCCCTGCGGTGGGTGCTTTGTTCTACCTTGTCCCTGGGCTGGTTCTGCTAGAGATTCTGGCCGGGATGAGGTAGGAAACAGGTTCTGAATGCTCCAGACGGCTCATGTAAATGACCCAAGATTACAAGCCAATTGGACTTATAAGAAAGTTGCCTCTGTCCTCAGTCAAGCCCCAAGACTTGTTTGCTGAGGCATCTCAAGGAAATATTATTTGGTTTAGCTACCTGCATTTGCAATTTGTGACAACCCTGGATGCCTATTTGATGGGTCAGGTCTCTCGATATTGTTGTATATGCATTTTCTGATCTTTAAAATGCACAGAATTCAACAGCCCAAACCTGAACACACTTTTCAGCATCTTGGTCCCTTCTGTTGCCAGTGGTTTCATTGCCAGAGAGTGCAATAATGATTACCGAGAAAAAGATGGAAAGTTGTGTGCATGTCTTACTCAACTGCTTCCCGGTAAAAGTGTTGATGTACTTGACTTTGTTTTAACCTCTGCAGTTCGCACATGCCCCAAACTCTTCGCTCCTCAAAATGGACACATTAACTGCTCGCTAAGTGGGATCTCGTATAAGACAGTGTGCTTGATGACCTGCAATGAGGGGTATGAATTGGAAGGTAGCTCCAAACTCACCTGTCAAAGCAACTCGCAGTGGGATGGCAAGGAGCCAAAGTGTGTGGGTATGTTTTCATTCTGCTACTGTCCCTTTGGAACACAACTCAAAACCAGGGTTTGTTACTTTAAGCAACAAAATGCTGATGACAAAACTAATACTTCCAGCAATTGCAACAACCACCAAAACTTCTTTCAAAGGAAAGCAAAACATAAACGCATTACGTATATTTTTGGAGGCACGCTCCATTGTCTCTCAAGAGACGGGTGCCAACAATGAAGTTCGTCCACAGTTTTTATACACTGTATCATGTAACTTGTTACACTGCTTTTGTTTGTTGTCTCCAACAACCATTTTCTAAAAAGAAACATACACTAGTGGCCAACATTGTGGAAACATTTTGGAAAAAGTGTATTTCCAAGTGTATTTCCAAGATGTTATGATGGCTCATCTTTTTCCCAAAAGGTTTCCACAATTTTGGCCACTAGTGTAGGTGGGCAAGTGTAGGAATGCAGACAGAAACTTGAAAAACATACTGGCTGTTTACACGTTATAAAGGCTAAGGAATTGTAACAAGTTAAAATGAATTCTTGAAATTCAAATTAAAAGTTTTGTATACTCTCCAGTCAACAAGTTCAGAATTTCACAAGAATTCTACACCCTAGAATTAGTGAAAGTGTGATATGTAATAAATTCAGTCCGTATGTCTAAACTATATTGAGATTTAGACCTTCAGGCATTTGGCTCACTTTCATTGTATCCTTAGCACGAAACAAACTGAGCACCATTGATGTAATGTAGGAATAAATACAGGGTCCTGAACAACGCAGTGCCTTTCATTCTTGCTGTTGTTTCTGGCACAAGTCTGGCATTGCTGAACTTCAGACTTATCTGCTGAACTTGCCAGGTCCCGTGATGTTGTATTCAGGCACTTAGCCACACTTGCAGACACTTTTTTCAACTAATCAGCACATGGGAAGATGTGTCAAAGTGTGTGTGTGCATTCAGCATAAAGAAACACTTAATGATGTTAGTTGATACCTGCCTTGCCCCACCCTCCGGCCCTAGGAGTCCTCATAAGGGAGCTGGTCCTGGAAGAAGAACTGTGAGGGGAGAGACTTTGTCAGGCAAGGCCTCCTTCCAGCAGCCTTGCCCCCCCCCCCAGTCTCTTCTTCTCAATTTGTATTGTATTACCGTATTTTTCACTCTATAAGACGCACCAGATCACAAGACGCCCCTAGTTTTTGGAGGAGGAAAACAAGAAAACAAATATTCTGAATCTCAGAAGCCAGAACAGCAAGAGGGATCGCTGCACAGTGAAAGCAGCAATCCCTCTTGCTGTTCTGGCTTCTGGGATAACTGCACAGCCTGCATTCGCTCCATAATATGCACACGCATTTCCCCTTACTTTTAAGGAGGGGAAAAGTGAGTCTTATAGAGCAAAAAATACGGTATTTTATGTACTGTGGCTTGCCATTGTTTAAGTGATTATAGTTTAGAAATTATTTCTTGTAACTGTTGAGTGGCTTTCTGTTTAACTTTTATATGTTGATATTATTTAATACTATTCTAATGATGAATGTTACTTTTTTGATGTAGGTTGCTTATTTTATTATCACATTTTTGTAGTGCATCAGATTGTTATAAGATGTACGCTTTTTGTTTCTTCAGCTTGTAAACCACCTTGAGTGTTGTAAAATAGAAAGACAGTATACAAATTAAAAGTGACGATGATGATGGTGATAGAATATCAAATGTGCAATCTGTTTTTGTCCATGTGTTTCCTTTGTCTAGAACTGCATTGCCCCGTCTTCCAAAAACCAAAAGATGTGACAGTCCACCCACACCTCTGTGGGCTCGAACCATCCAAGCATGGCACTGTGTGCAGGTTCAGTTGTCCCAGTGGATTCCTTTTGTCTGGGGTTAGAGAAGAACTGCAGTGCTTAACCAGTGGGAGGTGGAGTGGAAATGTGCAGAAGGCATTCTGTAAAGGTATGGATTTTTTAATAATCTTTTTTCTGGAGTTTTACATTGCATATTTGTATTCAAACATTAAGCATCAGCATCATCATTTAGGATTCCCTGAATCCTTAGATTCCCCTCCACCGTTAAAAAAATTTCAACTCATTATATATCATCGTCCAGAATGCTTTTGTTATCTTGCATGTCCACCACATATGGTAGAACGTGCCTTCCTTCTCCTTACATTTCCAATATACATTTGAAGAAGTCCTGTACATCTTTGCTTGGTAGGTGTTAAATACCAATGATAAAAGGGACATGGGTGGTGCTGTGGTCTAAACCACAGAGCCTAGGGCTTGTCGATCAGAAGGTCGGCAGTTCAAATCCCCGCGACGGGGTGAGCTCCTATTGCTTAGTCCTTGCTCCTGCCAACCTAGCAGTTCGAAAGCACGTCAAGCTGTATGCCAGCTCCCTCAGCCAGTAAAGCGAGATGAGCACCACAACCCCAGAGTCGTTCGCAACTGGACCTAAGGGTCAGGGATCCCTTTACCTAAATGCCAACGATACATCATTTTCATATAGTTCTCCTTCAACACACAGCATACTGTAAATTTTAAGTCCCTCCCTCCATAACTTTTCCCAAGATGAAAACTGGATATTGTAAAGGTATGGGTTTTGATGAATTTTTCATCTTGTTAAAAATAGAAGGCTTGGGGGAAAGATGGGCATTTGAGCCCTGGTGCCCCAGGTCCTAGTCCAATGTGCTAAATACTACACCACACTGTCTTCTCTCTCTTTTTGATGCTCAGCAGCTGACTGCCTCTGTGCAGAATCTGGCTCCTTGCTCGTTTGTTATTTTCTGTCTTGAAAATCTAAGATTCAAGTCCTGTAACCATTTCTGTGGATTTTTTTTTTTTTAAATCTGTTGATTATATTGACAATAGCATTTGATAACTAAACTTTGACATTGGTGGGCTCTTATAAACAGATATCAATTAAGTTTTGTCAGCAGTGTGTTCCAAAAGTAAATGCATGCAAAATGAAGGGTTCCTGTAACCCTTCTGAATTTTATTACTATTGTAAAATAGTGATTGATTACTTAACAAATAGTAAAGGAAGATTTTAACTCCTCTATCGAGGGAGCAGGGGAATAAAGTGTATGTGTATACATACTGTTTCATTAAAATCAAATGTTTGGAATGGAAATCAGTAACCTCTGTTCAGGTCCATAACTGTGGAATGTGGGTAGTTTTTCAAATCAACACATAAAGGACCTAAATTTCATGTGGATGCAGTTGCAAGGAATTGTACAATTGAAATACACCATTCTTCTTGGAATACTCATGTTCTTTTCTGGTACAGACATTGAACCACCCAAAATTAGCTGCCCTGGTGACATTGAAACTTCTACTCTTGAACACCAGAACTCTGCAAATATTAGCTGGCAGGTTCCAGAGGCAAGCGACAATTCTAGAGATGAGGTAAGGAAAAGCCAAGGCTTTTTGGTTTGACATAAACTCTTTTGTAGGGCCAAGTAATTTGTCATGAATTAATGAGATTATGGGGGCTTGAAGTGCCTTAAACCCTCAAATCCACTGTAAAAGTGCAAAATAGTGTTAACTGGCCTAGACACTTTCAGGGTCTAGCACATGTGCTCATGCTTCACCTCCGCAACGGTGTGAGTGACACAGTCTGATGGCATGTCCTGGGGAGTGAGAGCCAGCTGTCCCGGGGAAAACTTTAGAGCAGCATTTCTGAAACTCTGGGTCTCCAGCTGTTGTGGGACTATGTTGTAAGAGAGTCAGGGTCAGAGAGGGGAATAAAGGAAAATGACCCTACTAATATCAGAATTATATCATTCTACCAAAAAGCCCCACAAGAATAATAAACTGTGCCATGAAGAATGCATGGTTGGGAATATGTCATTTTGCTGTGTCTTTTCATGTATCGTTGAATGTGATTTAATGTGCCTTTTGCTATGTCTGTCTCACTGAAATGAGTCTGAATATATTCTTGCTGAGGTGCCCTTGCTGAGATGTATCTCGTTCTCCACAAAGTGTATCTCTTTTAAAATGTATTTTCCTTACACAATGTATTTGTGAATGTATCTTTACTGAAATGTTGTATTATGCTGTACTTTTCTGAATGTATCCAAAATGTCATTTTGAAGAATGTAACAATCAAAGTATTTCAAAATGTAATTTGTATCCAAAAGGCTGCCACACTGCCATCTACTGAGTCTGCAAATAATGCCACAAATACCTGCTCAAAATAAAGTAGTTTTATTTTCCAATAAGTATGCAAACATCAGACTCTCACACCCGTATTTATTACAACTACAACTCCCATCATCCCTGACCACTGGTCCTGCTAGCTGGGAATGATGGGAGTTGTAGTCCAAAAACAGCTGGAGACCCAAGTTTGGGAAACACAGCTTTAGAGGGGGGGAAACTACTAGATGGTTCAACTAGTCTGTTGCCTTTATGACCATTTTGTACATCAAGAGCATTTACGGACACACACCACTTTCTCCTCTGGCTTTGTTGAGCTGATTATTAATTGACTAACTCCTTTTAGCGGGCTACTTAACAAGTACATCAACAGAGGAAGGGTACTGATTAGAGAACATCTGAATATTTTATTGAGGTGGAGGGGGGGATTTCTACATTGTCTATGAATTCTGCACAAGAAAATAACCGTAGGGATTTGCTTCACCATTCTACAAAGGTTTTCTTTTCCCTGTGTGCAGCAGAGTTGCACGCAGGCTTCATGAATCAAGTGCATAGCAGCAGATCTTGTCTTCTTATCTATGCACAGCAAAATCTTAGTCGCATGCGTGAAGGAGTTGAATAAAGAGCAGTTGTGATCAAGGCTCGAGCTTCACACAGCATTGCCTTTGTTTACAGACAGTAGCTGCGCAGTTTGCAGACTCCAGTGGAAGTCTAGTGTGGGGCGAAGGGACATCTTAGTCATTCCACATCTGCCCCTAGGCTGCTTCGAGCCCTGCAGCTCTAATAAACCCATGCCCTCCTCTCTCCTGATAGAATATTTGAAGTCCCAGGCACCACTAAAAAGTTTGTTCCCACCACAGGTGTCGATTCAGGTGACTCCTGCTTTTATTCCACCTTACCTTTTCCCAATTGGAGAAGTTGATATCACCTATACGGCAGTGGACAGAACTGGGAACCAGGCAAGCTGCACTTTCAGCATCAAAGTTATTGGTGAGTGCTATAGAAAAATTATACACGTTTTGGTGTATATAGTACGTTTCCGAGCACAACTCAAAGTGTTGGTGCTGACCTTTAAAGCCCTAGATGGCCTCGGTCCACTATACCTGAAGGAGCATCTCCACCCCCATCATTCTGCCCGGACACTGAGGTCCAGCGCTAAGGGCCTTCTGGCAGTTCCCTCGCTGCAAGAAGGCAATAAGCGTATAGACAAAACTTTAAGATAAGCTACCTCAGAGAGATGACCTAGAGTCACCCATGGAACCAAGTTTAGGGATTTTCTTAACGAACTAGTTTGGGTCGGGGGATGGTCTGCTCCTACAGATCTGTTCACAGAATCTGGCGATCATTCGGGTCATCTTATGATCTTTGCCTAACAGGAAAAGGTCAAATTTTTGCTTTTCTGGGAGGTCAGCAAGCCTCACCAGCAGGGGATCCATGGACTGACCAGCAGGGGATCCATGTGCCTCTTCATAAAAGGGACATCTAAAGAACAAGTGCTCTGGGCTTCCTATCTCCCCCAATGAACAGGCGCAAAGTCTCTGAGCATATGCAACTTTTTTAAAGGACCCTTCCAGAACCGGCGAGGGCAGAGCCAAGCTTCTGGCGAGCACTCTTTAGATCTTGTGTGGAGTGGGAAAATGTGTTCCATCTCTCCCGCACTGGGCTTGCATGCCCAGCCTTCCCTTTAACGAAGGAGCTCAGAGCAGCTTGGTAATACCACTGGAAAGCAAGCTTTTCTCCTCTGATGTAGGGCATCCCCCTCCTCTTCGCCGGGCATCATTGGCCTGATGTAAGGAGTTCTTGTGGCTCAGTTGGTAGGATTTTTTGCATAAGGCCTTGTGAGATTGCAGCGAGAAATAGGTGTGGATGCGGTCTCATGGCTCGGTTGAGAGCCCCAGTCGTTTGATATGGAAAAGGAATCTGGAAGTGGTCTGTCTGCTTATGTTTGCAGAGAAAGCCCAATACTCCATTGCTATTAAAGCCCTCTTCTGATTCTTATCAGGCAAATAGTCTTATTAAACACACATGTCTGAAGTTGAAAGCTCGCATCAGTGAACTTCTGCCCCCCATTAATTTCGTGCAGCTTCTTGCCAGTAGAAAAACCCAGCCATGGTCTGCTCAGTATCTGGCAGCAGAAAGCCAGTGGGGAACAGCTAAACGTCTACTTTAATGGAGTTTCAGTGACAGCTCTTCAAATGCATTTATTGTGGCCTTAAACATGATGTATCCGTGCTGCATTTATTGATATAAAGTTATTTATGTTTCCTGTTCTAATGACTCATGTAGTCCACAGGGAGCTCTTATCTTAAACGTACATGGCATCTCTGGCCTTGGCTTGACGTTCTCGTTTAATTTTTTCTTTCTTTCTGCTCCCTTGTGATCAAATTTCCTTTTCTGCCTTTAAATTATTTAGACAACGAACCCCCAGTAATTGATAAGTGCAGATCCCCACCACCAATTCAGGGGGCTGAGAAGGAGTACAGAGTAACATGGGATGAACCACAGTTTTCAGATAACTCAGGTAAGCTACTATGATTTTGGGAAGGGTGGGGAGGGAGATCTCTAAAAAAGAGAGTGAGAGAGTGAAAATGCCTCAAATAAATCATTTTGCAGACTTGTGTGATGGGGGTGGGCTAGCTTTGTTTACATTTGGATGAGATTTGGTCATTGGAGGAGCTTTCTAAATAAAATAATAGCATGGCAAGCATGAAGAAAAGTAAGATCTCAAGATAAGGCTTTTAATACGTACTACTAATTGATAGAGGGGACACAGGTAGCGCTGTGGTCTAAACCACTGAGCCTCTTGGGCTTGCCGACCGGTTGGCGGTTCAAATCCCCGTGACGGGGTGAGCTCCCGTTGCTCGGTCCCTACTCCTGCCAACCTAGCAGTTCGAAAGCACGCCAGTGCAAGTAGATAAATAGGTACCACTCCGGCGGGAAGGTAAACGGCATTTCCGTGCACTGCTCTGGTTTCGGTGTTCCATTGCGCCAGAAGTGGCTCAGTCATGCTGGCCACATGACCCGGAAAAACTGTCTGCGGACAAATGACGGCTCCCCCAGCCTGTAAAGTGAGATGAGCGCCGCAACTCCAGAGTCATCTGCGACTGGACTTAACTGTCAGGGGTCCTTTACCCTTACTTTTTTACTAATTGACAGAGAATGAATGCTGCCTTTATGTCAGTTACTCTTGGCGCTTGCTAGCATGAGAATGGAAAATCTGGCATAATGGCTTCAATGCTAACTAGATCTCACCGGAGGGAGCAACTCTGGGGAAGAGTCCTGTTTGTGGGACACTCCCACCCTCTGAAAGTGTTGGGAGGCAGCTTTCCAAAATGCTCTTCCAAAATCTGCTCCAGAGGCTGAGGGACCCTCCAGAGCAACATCAGAGGTGGTACAGGGGGCTGTAGAGAGAAGGGGGGATTTGCTAATACAGTGGTACCTCGGGAAAAGTACTTAATTCGTTCCGGAAGTCCGTTCTTAACCTGAAACTGTTCTTAATCTGAAGCACCACTTTAGCTAATGGGGCCTCCTGCTGCCGCCGTGCCGCCGGAGCCCGATTTCTGTTCTTATCCTGAAGCAAAGTTCTTAACCTGAAGCACTATTTCTGGGTTAGCGGAGTCTGTAACCTGAAGCGTATGTAACCTGAAGTGTATGTAACCCGAGGTACTACTGTATTGCTTCCCTCCCCATTCTTCTACCAGGTTCATCTGTTGGCTTTTTGTCCCCATGTGTCAGTTGAAGGAGGCTTTCTGTTTGCAACCACCTACAAGCCATTATAATTATATATTAGTTAACCTTCAGAATACATTCAAAGGGGTCCCCAAAATAGAGTAATAAACCATTCTTAAAAAGTACATTCTCCCATTATTTTAACACATATTTGCATATTTTTCAATCAAATGACAAATAATCAATTATTACTATATTCTGTAAAGTGATGGTGCTATATTATTATCGTTATTGTTATACACACCAGTTCTACTCAGATCACAAAGAATAGCGTAGAAAACTGGGACTGGGACAATAAATGTCGTTTGGAAGAGTGAAAGAATGGGCCTTCTCTGTGGTGGCTCCTCATTTGTGGAATGCTCTCACCAGAGAGGCTTGCCTGGTGCATAAAGGCATGTAATGATAGTGCCAGACAAAAACATTCCTCTTTACCCAGGCCTATGGCTATTAAATAATCTATGGCCTGTGAAAGTATGGGGGAGAGGACTGTTATTATTATGACTATATTTTTATTAGGCTATCTGTCAGCATGCCTTTTTATTATGTTTTTATCACTGATGTTCTCTTGTGTGTTTTTAATGTTTTACACCACCCTGGGATCTTTCAATGAAGTGTGTTGTGTAAATAATAACAATAAAATATAATCCAGATAAAATAATACGTGAAACAATTTCTACCACTCTTCCTGACCGGGCTTATAATCATATTCCCACAATCCTACGCTGTTCTTACGAACAAAATTAATTAGAGACTTCATTATACCATATTAAGCATTTGAAGAACGTTCCCTCCAAAAACATTTTCCAACATTTCATAGGACTCATTGGGATTTAGTAAAATCCGGTGGCACCGGGCTTCAAGCATTTAAAGCCCAGAACAATGGCTTTGGACTCAAGCTGGTAGGACTACGGTTTGTAGGCAGAAATAATGGACTTCTTTTTTCCCTTCTGGCTTTTCTAGGTGTGGTCTTAACAATAACTAAAAGCCACTCATCTGGAGATTTTTTTCCCAAAGGAGAGACAGTGGTTCAGTATACTGCCAGTGACTCCTCAGGGAATAACAGGACCTGTGAGCTCCACATAGTCATCAGAGGTAGGTTTTGTTGGTGCTTACATTTAAAATGGCTTGCACAGTTTATGGGTATTTCCTGAAATTAATGGACTATGCAGAATTAGATCAATTAACAGGAAGGATTTGAAACCTGTGAGATCAGAGATTCTTAGAAGATTCGACTAAATGTATGAATTATTTGAAAAGTAATTATAATTAACAGATTACGCTAGTAGGATTGCAAGAAGTTCTGTAAGGAGGACTATTTGAAATATTGCAAGAAAGACTATGAAGAGAATTGTTAGTTAATGACAATTAAGAGTAATAGAGAAATTAAGAAATGCTGAATAAATGATAAAGAACGAAAAATCACCAGAGGTTGTTGACGGAAGTCTAAAATATTGTATAACATAAGAAGTTATGTTAAATGATTTTTGGAAATGATATGTTTAAAAAAACTAAGTGTGTGTGTGTGTGTGTGTGTACACACAGTTTATGGGTATTTCCAAAAATTCTCCTCCTCTGAATTTCTCTTTTGTACTTAAGAGTTCCACGTTTTCCATTAAATCTGTTGTTGTTGCTTTAATTTCTGGCTTATATACAGAGCACAGTCTGCCGTAATTTTAAGCTCCTTTGGTTAATTTGTGTTTTCTCTTCCCGATGAACAAAATAGCGATCTTGATGCCACCATACGTACAGCTATGTCAACATTTTTGTGTGGGGTGGTTTGCCAATGTGCAGGTGTGCTTGTGCACATCGGTAAAACACTGCAGAAAAAGACTCTTGCTGCAATCATACATACAATCACATCAAGATTCCTTTGCTGCTGTGTTTAGAAATGGACATGCACCCATGGGTGCTATACAGGGGAAAGGAGAAAGATGCAAATGAACTCTTAGGTTGTGGGAAATTTCACATGCTCCAGTTCCAGAATTGATTTTAGAAATTCTCCCAGGAGGAGAATTCAGGAGGAGTGGAACTGAGAAGATTGCAGAGCAATCAAAGTACAGAACTTTGGGGTGGGGTCTGTACCACAGGCTCAATATCCAGAATAAAGGTGATTTGCATTTTTTAATGCCAAGAGGAATTAAAATAGAGCCTTCCTCTATTGTTTTCTCTCTTTTTTTCCTTCCCCAGGCTCGCCTTGTGAAATCCCCTTTACCCCAGTAAACGGGGATTTTATATGCACAGAAGATAAGACAGGAGTTAATTGCACATTACGCTGCATGGCTGGATATGACTTCACATCAGGTTCCAATGAAAATTACTATTGTGCCTACAAAGATGGTATCTGGAATCCACCGTATTCTACAGAATGGCCTGACTGTTCTCGTAAGGTTTATTATGTATTTTGATTTCCAAGGACCTAGTGCATTCTTTGTCTAGGTGATACAGGACCTGGGAACTGGGCATTATATGAAAAGAAACCTAGGCTTCATTCTGAAGTCCTGGTTCTAATAAAACCTACAAGCAACCGCAGCTAGGATTGAGGTACTAACGGCTGAGGAATTGCTGGAATTATTTCTGTTTCCACAACGAAAAAGATGGTGCTGTGTTATTTAACAGAGATTCAGGGGCTGTTCCAGACCCCTGGGAGAGTTCTTATCTTCCCTTTCCTGCTAACCTCTTCAGTGACACACACAGGGGATGAACTGGATTAGACGTCTAGCTATTAAGCAAATACTGAAATGTCAGCAAAATACTTTCCTTCTTAATTGCTAAAATATGACTCCTAATTCAAAGCACGGTTATTTGGAATGTTGGGTTTTTTTATTATTATTCTAACAAATACATTTAGCCACTTACTTCCTCCCAGGAAGCATGCTTAGGATCGCAGGCAGTGTCATACTGGCCTGGTTTGCAAGTCATGGTAAGCCAGATTTTTGTTTACCATGAGTGTGTGAACATGCTGGCTCCCAGTGGAGACCCCATAACCAGCTTCTCTCCTCCCAGTCTTTTTAGGTCAGGGTTTGGCTTAGGATGCTATCCAGACATGGGTTGTAGTTAAAGTCTCTTCTCCTTAACCTTGGCTCACAACCGTAAGGAAGAGGCCTTACCCAAGAGTTGGATGACATGCTAAGTCAAACCATGGATGCTACTCCTAAACAGCCCAAGAAGGAACAAAGTAGCCATGATTTCATAGAATCATAGAATCATAGAGTTGGAAGAGACCACAAGGGCCATCGAGACCAACCCCCTGCCAAGCAGGAAACACCATCAGAGCACTCCTGACATATGGTTGTCAAGCCTCTGCTTAAAGACCTCCAAAGAAGGAGACTCCACCTCACTCCTTGGCAGCAAATTCCACTGTCGAACAGCTCTTACTGTCAGGAAGTTCTTCCTAATGTTTAGGTGGAATCTTCTTTCTTGTAGTTTGGATCCATTGCTCCGTGTCCGCTTGTCTGGAGCAGCAGAAAACAACCTTTCTCCCTCCTCTATGTGACATCCTTTTATATATTTGAACATGGCTATCATATCACCCCTTAACCTCCTCTTCTCCAGGCTAAACATGCCCAGCTCCCTTAGCCGTTCCTCATAAGGCATCTGTCAGGGAACTGCCATCGGAACGAGAGGAGGAGGAGGGGCTCCATGATGATGCTGGAGAGGGGCCAAGTAGGGAGAGAGGCAGGTCTCCTGTTGGGGAAGAAAATCAGCGCGACACCAGGGATGGAGGGGGGCCAATGGGGGAAGCGGAGAGCAGGCTCAGAGACTCTTCACTGGACACCAGCAGAGAGAGCACAGGTCCTCCGCTACCCACGCCCACCCTGCACAGAAGGCTTCCGAGCAGGGAGGCTAGGAGGAGACTGGGCGTCAAACAACTTTTATGTTGGAAAAGGTTGAAGAAACGCCCACTGTCGGATTCTGCCAGCGACTGAGCAGCCACGAAGTGAGAGGCTGCTCAGGAAAGGTTTAACCAGGCCACCTAGCCAGGAGTGGCGGCAACTTACGCACGAGCAACCCCATAACCATTATAGCATCGTTTCCAGGCCTTTGACCATTTTGGTTGCCCTCCTCTGGACACGTTCCAGTTTGTCAGTGTCCTTCTTGAACTGTGGTGCCCAGAACTGGACACAGTACTCCAGGTGAGGTCTGACCAGAGCAGAATACAGTGGCACTATTACTTCCCTTGATCTAGATGCTATACTCCTATTGATGCAGCCCAGAATTGCATTGGCTTTTTTAGCTGCCGCGTCACACTGTTGGCTCATGTCAACATGTCCTCATGTCCTCCTCAGGAGCCAACCATGTTTGGACTAAGACATGGTTTAGCTTAGTGTGTCATGTGAACATGCCAAAATATGTGATTGGAATGCAATCGTACCTCAGAAGTCGAATTGAATCCGTTCCGGAAGTCCATTTGACTTTTAAAACATTCAGAAACCAAAGCGCGGCTTCTGATCGGCTGCAGGAACCTCCTGCAGCCCATCGGAAGCCTCGTGAGATGTTCGGCTTCTGAAAATCGTTCAGAAAACCAGAACATTCACTTCCGGGTTTCAATCGTTCAGGAGCCGATTTTTTCGGAAGCCAAGGCGTTCGAGATCCGAGGTACGGCTGTAATTCTTACATACTTGCTGATAGTAGTCAGATACAAGTTATTCATTATAACTAGTTTCTTGACTTATTTAATAAGTACTTATTTAAAGTAAACTTTTCTCATGTTATGGGAGAGGGCCTTCTTGGTGGTGGCTGCTTCCAGTCTCTGGAACTCCCTCCCTGGAGAAACTAGACGGGCTCCCAACTTTTTGTCCTTCCATTGGCAGGTGAAGATGTTATTGTTCCAACAGGCTTTTAACTGAGCCTAGGACTTGCCGATCAGAAGGTCGGCGGTTTGAATCCCCACAATGGGGTGAGCTCCCGTTGCTCGGTCCCTGCTCCTGCCCACCTAGCAGTTCGAAAGCACGTCAAAGTGCAAGTAGATAAATAGGTACCGCTCCAGTGGGAAGGTAAACGGCGTTTCCCTGCGCTGCTCTGGTTTGCCAGAAGCGGCTTTGTCATGCTGGCCACATGACCCGGAATCTGTACTCCGGCTCCCTCGGCCAATAAAGCGAGATGAGCGCCGCAACCCCAGAGTTGCCCACGACTGGACCTAATGGTCCTTTACCTTTACCTTTAATGAAAGGGCTAGTGTTGTGCTGTTTACATTTTAATTATTTGTATGTTTTAAACAGGTTTTATATGTGCATGTAGTTTTAATTCTATTAATGTTTATTTGTTTTTTAATGTCTCTCTCCCCCCCCACACACTTTTAGCAATTCTTGGTTTTATCTGTAAGCTTCCGTTGGGGGGGGGCAGAGTGGCGGTATAAATAAATATAATCATCTTAGCTGACTTATCATTTTTAAAAAATCTCTTTTGTACACTGCTTGGAAGCGGTATAGGAATCGTTTAAATAAATGAAGAATCTTCCCGTACCCCTTTTTTTCAGTGAATCGCTTGGCAAACCATGGTTTCAAATCCTTTGAGATGCTGTACAAAGCAACGCGATGTGATGACAGCAACCTTCTTAAAAATTTCGGGGACGCTTTTCAGAGCGCACTTGGTAAAATGGTGGGTTAGTAATGCACCATCTTTTAAAACATAATTATTATCATTTCATGAATTGAATTGCTTGCCCTCAAAATGTTGAGCACACAATATGCACAGCAGAGCGACAATATTTAATATCATAAACCTTTCGGTTTATGAAAGCTACTGGCTGATGGAACAGTTATTTCTTATTTGGAAAATATTTAAATTGGGTAATGGCTGGGAAGTTAAAGCTTTGTATCTAAAGAAGTATGTTAAATTAAGAGGTAGATTTTAGCATTGCACTGTTATGCGTTGTTCTGTCCATGCAAAGCACTACAGTTTGCCAGATGGAATGTGCTATTCTGGGGGGTTCTCTCAATTCCCCCAGAGGCAATTTTGGGGGGTACTGGGGGAGGAGAGGGGGGAATGCCCCCTTGGCAAGTAGAAGTCCTTGCACAGGACTTCGACTTACAGAAATAATCAGGCAGTTTCCTGCCCAGTGTTTTCACTGTTACTCTTAAATCTTGGCTCATAGGTTCCATCATTTTGCAATGATGTCGATGACATTGACTGCAGACTGGAGGATCTGCCACAGAAACATTGCTTAGAATATAATTATGACTATGAAAATGGCTTTGCAATTGGTAAGTGAATTATTTTGCTGCTCACTAGCTCTAAACCTCCTAGATAGCCTAAATAAGAAGGGAACGTTCAGCAGTCCTGAAGATGTATTGATCCATCTAGCAATTCTCGATTTTGGTCTAGCTATCAAATCATTGCAAACACATGTTTGAGCCCTGGACAAAGAAATGTGAGGGGTGGGGTTTGGGGGGGTGCTGTTTGCAGATAGGATTCAGAGTAGAGAACTTTTCCTTCATTCTAAATTCCCGTTTTCCTTCTTGTTTTGAAAGAACAATTATGGCACTCTGTGAAATTCATTTCAGTATAATATGCAGCAAGCATTGCCATATATATATATATATATATATATATATATATATATATATATATACCCCACCCATCTGGCTGGGTTTCCCCAGCCGCTCTGGGTGGCATCCAACAAAATATTAAAAATACAATAAAGCATCAAATATTAAAAACTTCCCTAAACAG
This sequence comes from Podarcis raffonei, assembly GCF_027172205.1. NCBI lineage: Eukaryota > Metazoa > Chordata > Lepidosauria > Squamata > Lacertidae > Podarcis > Podarcis raffonei. Next base: position 22,863,823 of record NC_070618.1, read on the forward strand.
GGATGCCTTCAGGTGTCTTCTAAAACTCAGATACAGTGGTACCTCAGTTTACGAACTTAATCTGTTCTGGAACTCCGTTCTTAAACCAAAGCCATTCTTAAACCAAAGTGCGCTTTCCCTAATGAGGCCTCCTGCCGCCGGTGCCCTTCCACCGTTTGGCTTCCGTTCGTAGACCGAGGTAAAGTTTGCTAACCGGAACATCTACTTCTGGTTTTGCGGAGTTCGTATACCGAATAGTTTAAGAACAGGGCTGTTCTTAAACCGAGGTACCACTGTAGTTGTTTATTTCCTTGGCATCTGATGGGAGGGTGTTCCACAGGGCGGGCGCCACTACCAAGAAGGCCCTCGGCCTGGTTCCCTACTTCTGCTGGATACATGTTCTGAAGTCAAGTCAGATTTCTACATGTAGTGAGGTCTTTTCATTTTCTTCTTTCAACGATTTAGCAGTGCTTCATTTGTGTGTGTTGGCATCCTTGGGAGTTGTTGCTATATTATCATTGTGATATTTCCTCTTCATATTAATCACTGCCAGGTCCTGGTGGCTGGGGTGGAGCAAATCGGCTAGATTATTCGTACGATGATTTCCTCGAGGCAGTTCCTGAGGAAGAGAAACCTAACCCACTATCTGGTTCAGTGAATGTGGCACACTCCCGGGTCAAAAGGCACAAAAAAATGAATGTGCCTACATCAGACCACAAAATAAAGTTTGTTTTTAATATAACTGGTAAGGAAAACCCTCTTTTTTTCATTATTGTATAAAATATTGTTTATTGGGTGTAATATTTCATACTGTGCCTGGTATAAAAACAAGAGATTTTCGACTGAGTTTTAAGAGTGGCTTTTCCTTTTGCCGTGATATTCAGGAGCGGTGTCTAACAATCTGCATATTTGGATTATTATTATTTATACTCTCCTGCTCTGACTTATGGTGTTGCGGGAGTCAACATTTTCATGCCTTTGTGTACATGTGTGAGGTTTGTTTGTTTTTGTTTTTTCCCTAATCCCAGCTAGTGTACCATTGCCTGATGAACGAAATGATACACTGGAATCGGAGAACCAACAGCGCCTTCTAAAAACGCTAGAGACTATCACAAACAGGCTGAAAAGAACTCTCAGTAAGGATCCAATGTATTCTTTTCAGTTTTCTTCTGAACTGCTCGTAGCGGACGCCAACTCGCTAGAAGCTGAAAAGGCCTTCCTGTTTTGCAGGCCAGGCTCTGTCCTAAGAGGCCGGATGTGTGGTAAGCAAAATTCAGCTTTAAGTCTTTTTCTTGACCTTAGTTGCAGTAAATAAAAGAAAGGTTACTGCTTTCGAGAACTGAGAAAGCGTGATAGAATCTTAACAGATGGCAAAGTTTTCAATAACGCTGTTCCATTCCCTCTTTCCGCTATAACAGAAAAAAATGTGAAAGAGGCAAATTTTCTTAATTTCTGTGTGCAGATTTGGATATATCTGGATATTTCAGTGCTATGCCCTATGTATCATTTCATTGTACAGCAGTGCTGCTTGTGTGATTGCAAACATTATATTACACCGAATGAAGTCTTCTTTCAAGTTCAAACCTTAACGACCTTCAGCTACTTCAATTCCGCAGTTTATGATCTCATCTTTTCTAGCACGCACCCGTACATTAGTCCAAATTAAACTCTAATTAACAGGAGAACCTCTGCTTCTTAAAGGCGGCATTGGGGGGCTATTGGCAGGTAAAGTGCTTTTTAACTCAGCGCCTCCCTGCCTCCCGCACTCTATGCCAGAGCGAGAGCCAGGTACTGAGACAAACTGCGAGTGGAGCCCATTCCCCCCTGTCCCTGTGGGGGAACTTGCAAGGATAATTCTCAATCATAATTCACAAGCACAACTCAAAGTGTTGGTGCTGACCTTTAAAGCCCTAAACAGCCTCAGCCCAGTATACCTGAAGGAGCGTCTCTACCCCATCATTCAGCCAAGACACTGAGGTCCACCTCCAAGAGCCTTCTGGCAGTTCCCTCACTTTGAGAAGTGAGGTTGCAGGGAACCAGGCAGAGGGCCTTCTTGGTGGCGGCACCCACCTTGTGGAACGCCCTCCCATCAGATGTCAAGGAAATAAACAACTATCCAACTTTTAGAAGACATCTGAAGGCAGCCCTGTTTAGGGAAGTTTTTAATGTTTGAAATTTTATTCTGTTTTTAATGTTGTGTTGAAAGCTGCCCAGAGTAGCTGGGGAAAACCAGCCAGATGGGCGGGGTAGAAATAATAAATTATTATTATATTATTATTATCAATCATCCTTGTTTTTTCTTTGCCAACAATTGCCCGCTGTCGCGGTAACTGCTTCCATTTTAAGGCAGACCGGAATCGGAAGCCCGATTGCAAACATTATATTATCTGCATTGCGGTGCGTTCAAAGATCAGCTGAAATGGATGAGTTAATTCATCCTTCAGCCAAATTCATACGGCTTTTCTGCAGGTAGGAAATGTTTGAACAGAGGAGCATTCAGCTATGTGAAACCCCCCCTGCAGTCTGGCTGGTATAGTTCAGACACGGGTTTTGCCTTGCCTTCTGTTGCTTGTGAGAACTGGGCTGTGGTCAACAGCTACCGTAGACAAAGATCTTCATTACATTTTCCATGCATAACTTTTATTTTGTCCGGTTAAATCACAGTTAACTGCCCTCTGGGGACTTATTACTCCCTGGAACACCATGCATGTGAAAGCTGCTGGATTGGTTCGTACCAAGATGAGGAAGGGCAGCTGGAATGTAAGAACTGCCCTTCTGCTAGCTACACTGAATATCTCCATGCCAGAAGTATATCAGAATGTAAAGGTGAGAGGTTAGCAATCATGTAATACCTTTTTAAAAAAGCAACTAAAGATGTAAGTTTTTCATTTAGACACTGCAAAAAATTGCTTTTAAAATATTTTAATAATATTTAGAATTTGTTTTAAACAGTTGTGGAGACTAGAACTAAATATTTAAAATAAAAGTCTAGTTTATGGATTTTTGTTGTTGTTTTAGAATTGTGGAAAAATAAAGGAAGGGGAAATTGCAAAGCTAATATTAAAAGTTCAGCCTTTGGCTGGGTAGAAACCTATTTCTTAATCTGGACTGTCTTTCAACCAAATGACTCGAAGGCAGTTCACAACGCTGAGTGATATTCAGCATGATGTGAGTAGCAGTTCACTCGTGCGACAGGACTTCCTCATCCTCTCCAACCATGCACCTTTCTGAAAGGTTCCCCCAGCACTTTGGGATGGGGCACACAAGGCCTACGAGGAGGAAGAGAGGGAGAAGTCCTTTTGCACCAGCGGAAGTCCGTTTCAGGCAGCCACAGTTGAATATCACTCAATTAAAAATGGCAATGAAACCAACAAAATCAGTAGATCGGGCACAAAACAAGAAACCAGCGGTAAGAACAGCAGGTTAAAACATTTACAACTCAAAACCTCAACACAAGTAGTTCTCAAGCTTTTGTCTCTCCCTCAGCTGTTGATCCAATGTGACTGGTAATATACTGTAATCGGTATGTTTGACTGAAAAGACCAATCACCAAATGGACTTCTTTTTTCTGTGGGCTTCACATTTTGCCTAACTGCTCAGCGCTCACGATAAGTGCAATTTGTGTTCTTGGCAGATGCTCCGTGCTAATTGCATTCTGCAAGCAGTTGTGGTGCGCAGATTCTTTGGGCTTGTAAGTGGCCAGTTACATTGTGTTTTAGAGGTTATTCTGCCTTTGGCTCTGTCAGGGAACTGCCATCGGAACGAGAGGAGGAGGAGGGGCTCCACGACGATGCTGGAGAGGGGCCAAGTAGGGAGAGAGGCAGGTCTCCTGTTGGGGAAGAAAATCAGCGCGACACCAGGGATGGAGGGGGGCCAATGGGGGAAGCGGGGAGCAGGCTCAGAGACTCTTCACTGGACACCAGCGGTGAGAGCACAGGTCCTCCGCTACCCACGCCCACCCTGCGCAGGAGACTTCCGCGCAGGGAGAGTAGGAGGAGACTGGGCGTCAAACAACTTTTATGTTGGAAAAGGTTGAAGAAACGCCCACTGTCGGATTCTGCCAGCGACTGAGCAGCCACGAAGTGAGGGGCTGTCCAGCCAGGAAAGGTTTAACCAGGCCACCTAGCCAGGAGTGGCGGCAACTTACGCACGAGCAACCCCATAACCATTACAGGCTCCTTGGGTTATTGGCTGTTGTCCTTGATGCATATTTGAAGCTAAAGGTAAAGGTACCCCTGCCCGTACGGGCCAGTCTTGACAGACTCTAGGGTTGTGCGCTCATCTCACTCTAGAGGCCGGGAGCCAGCGCTGTCCGCAGACACTTCCGGGTCACGTGGCCAGCGTGACAAGCTGCATCTGGTGAGCCAGCGCAGCACACGGAACGCCGTTTACCTTCCCGCTAGTAAGCAGTCCCTATTTATCTACTTGCACCCGAGGGTGCTTTCGAACTGCTAGGTTGGCAGGCGCTGGGACCGAGCAACGGGAGCGCACCCCACCGCGGGGATTCGAACCGCCGACCTTTCGATCGGCAAGTCCTAGGCACTGAGGCTTTAACCCACAGCGCCACCCGCGCCCCTAAGATGGAAGGAGGGACGCACGGAAAAACCCGACCCAGGAGCGGCAGCTCGCCTGCCCGCACGCTCTCGGATCGATCGATCGCTCGCTCGCTCGCCAGATAGCAAGATCGCCCGCATGCCCGCTGGCTCCCCGGCCAGGCAGACAAAAGCTAGATATTGAAGCTAGATATTGCTTAATTCTGGTGTATTGTTCTTCCCTAATTAGCTGAGTGCAAACCGGGAACCTATTCTCCAAATGGCCTTGAGATCTGCGAATCATGTCCTCTTGGCAAATATCAGCCTGTAACTGGATCTAAGCACTGCATTCCTTGCCCAGAAAGCATGTCAACAGTCAAAAGAGGAGCTGTGGATATATCAGCATGTGGAGGTTTGCGAAATTCAAATTCCGGGAAATAGCATGTTGCTAAACCCTATGCAGTACAACTTTCCTGATCTCTGAATAATATTTTTGAGTAGCAGCATGCGTTGTATCTTTCTTTTATACTCTGCTTGTTGATCCTTTAACTTTATGAAGAAAGGAAAAGACAAGGTTGAACTGAACCCATGGCTTTGAGGTACAGAAATAATCTCTTTGGGGACAATTTTCCTCCATTGACAAATATTCCATAGTGATTTCTAATAGTTAACACCGATCACAGATCACTCCTGTCCATCACTGATGTCTTTATTCACTTTTTACATTTTTTAAAAAACACACAACTTGGGGAAAACTTAGCATTTCATATACTGCCTTCCAGGCCTGCACAAATCGTGACTACATCACCCAAGTAAGGTAACCAATTAGGAGTCTGATCTGCCTCCTGTTTTTGCAGCCTAGATCTCAGCAGAAGTTAATAAAAGGTGCCAGATGTCTAGTCTGGCCTTGAATTCTCAATATCCTCCTCTTGTTCCATCTTGAGAAAAAGGGTCTCCAGTATTTTGTGTAAAAAACAACAACACCTATTTACAAAGACAGTACAGTGGTACCTCTGGTTGTGAACAGGATCCATTCTGGAGGCCTGTTCACAACATGAAAAGAGCGCAACCCACAGCGGTACATCTGCACATGCACGGGTTGCGATTCGCCACTTCTGCGCATGCTGATGATGTCATTTAGCACTTCTGCGCATGCGCGAGTGTTGAAACCCAGAAGTTACCCTTTCCAACACTTCTGGGTCACCGCGGGACGTAACCTGAAAGAACGTAACATGAAGCAAACGTAACATGAGGTATGACTGTATAGTATTCGTTGAAATAGGTTTTTTTCCCCCCACTTTGCAGTACCTTGTCCATCTGGAGAATTCTCTCGCTCTGGTTTAATGCCCTGCCACCCTTGTCCCAGGGACTATTATCAGCCTGACCCCGGAAAGTCCTATTGCCTGTCTTGCCCATTTTATGGGACTACTACCGTGATCGGCGCCAGGTCTATAGCGGACTGTTCAAGTAAGTTATTTTCTTTGAAGAATATGAAAAACTGGCAGTAGGGTTAATGGTCAAAGTTACATAGCAATTGTTAGGCATTCTAGGTCAAGACTTGCCAAAAGAGGGACAGTAACTCTTTATGTATGCTACAACTGCGGCTAGGATACTGCTAGCCCAAAGATGGAAGAATGATAGAGTACCAACATAAGAAGAATGGCAAGAAAAACTAATGGAATACACCAAAATGGCAAAACTAACTGAAAGAATACGAGACAAGGGCAATAGAGACTTCAGGAGAGATTGGGAACCATTTATGATGTACCGACAGAAATACTGTAAAGAAGTGAACTCACTAGCAGGTTTTGAGTAAACACAATCAACAAAATTAATATATTTGCAAGGATGCTGTAAAATATATGGAAAGTATAGCAACATTACAGGTTTAAGACATTAAAATTTAAGACATATCAAAGAATGCAGGAGAAGACATTAAAAATAAACCAGAAGAGGAAGTTGAGGGAAGTCGTAGGGGGGAGGGGAAAACTATCTTTTTCTTTATTTTTATTATATGATGTGATAATTGGATGTTTCAAATATAAAATCTAATAAAAAAAATTAAAAAGGTACATAGCACCATGCTTTTACTAATGGTTGTATCCAAGGGAAAGCTTGTTGCTGCCTTCACTGTCCTCTCATAGCAAGAAACTCCGTGTCACACTATGTGGAATGTTCCATCAGCACAAGCTTTCCACCTTGACAGATGGAACAGTTCCCCTTCTCTCCCTGGCATGCTGTTTAGGGGGTTATCCTGATACACACACCCTGGGCCAATTGTAGGTGGTGCACAGGGGGGAGAAGGAGGAAAACCTTGTTGTGCAACCATCAGACCTTGTGCAGGGCTTCTGCTGATGGGACTTCTTGCGTGAATCCCTCCCACTATACCCAGCACATAGGATGGACGCTATCAAATTCAGTTGTCCCACCATCCCGAAGGCCAAACAATCGGGTTTCTGGTTTGATAAGCTGGTCTCAAAAGTTGCAGCCTGTTTTCTTTCATGTGTGCTGGCGCTCCTTTTGTTCCTCCTATTCTCACTGCTACAAACATGGTCCATACATTCGCTGACATTCATCTGCAGTGGGCCTAAATATTTAAGAAAGATACTCAATTCAGTGATTTAAGAAAAATACTCAATTCAGTGATTTAATGGATAGAACTAGGGCAGGGTTTTCAAAACTTGGGTCTCCAGCTCTTTTTTTGAACTACAACTCCCATCTTCCTTAGCTAACTGAATCAGTGGTCAGGGATGATGGGAATTGTAGTCCCAAAACAGCTGGAGACCCAAGTTTGGGAAACCCTGAACTAGGGTCAGATTTACTGAGAAATCTAGTGGGAATTAAGACAGTTATAAGACCCATAGTTCCGACATGGTCGCTTCTTCCTTAGACATTGCCAAAGCTTTCTAGTGGAACAAGACCTGAAGACTGGTGTTAGCTCTCTAAGAACAAAGTTGCTGAGATGTTCAAACTGAAACGTTAGTGGGAGTTTGGGTCAAACTAGATGTGTTAGCAGCCGATCCAAGTGTTTAACAAGTTGTTTTTCCCCCCTGAAAACACATGGGTTGAGGGAAAGAGGCACGCAAGTGACAACAGAAACCTTTCTCCATCCTTAGCTTGCCCCCAGAAAGATGTTAGCCTGCAAGAAAAGTGTTTGGGGAGAGGTGTTGTGTGGAAGTGAGCAGCTAGTGTAAGGATGGGTGAGAATTCTGTTAAGTCCAAATATTCAAGCAAACAAAAACAAGACAGAATGGACTTGGGAATGAAGAACTGACAGATCATAAATAGAATTATCTAGCTGTATGTGTGGCAAGAAGCCGTCACATCTTGTGTGGCCCTAAACAACCAATAGTTCCATGCTCAAAGACAACAGAGTCTAGCTGAGGCACACATTTGTGGTTGTCAGGTTCACATGCTTCAGTTGACACTGTAATTGAATAGATCTATCTATATCTGCACAAATCAAGGCTGATTCTTTTTCCATTGCTGTATCATTGATTATGTCACAACCTTGACTCAGAGGACCTTGTCAGTGGAATTTTTACAGCTGCTTTCATTCAATCCTATTTAGGTTTTGGCTCTACTTTCTCTGCAGCAGAAGAGAGTGTAGCACTGCCAGTCTCCCCAGAAAACATCAGCAACAAATATCAAATCAGCAGCCAGGCAAGAACAAACGTCATAATTGTCTAAAGTTAGCATTAGTATTAAAAAATGAAAACATCTTGCATGCATACAGTATTTGTCTCTTGTAATATTATTGTTCTGTATTTCACTTCTGTCCCACCTTTTTCCGCCAAGGAACTAGAGGAAATAATATACCTTAAATTTTGCATGTTTGACATGTGGCTTCTAAATTGCTTTGGACCGGGGGTTTCTTGAAAAGTAGGATACGAATCTATAAATAAGAATAAAATATAAATACAATACAATACATGTCTCTTTCCCCTTTTATCCTCACGACAACTCTGAGATAGGTTAGACTGAGAGACAGGGTGTTATGTACTGAAGTTCTCACCCTGGGCCAGCAGGGGGATACTGTAGATAGATTTCACTCAGGTCCACATATGCAAATAAGGGATTGAAAATGACGTTCAGTGATTGGATAGTTACAGAAAATGGTTACTGTTGCGTTCTAGTGGAGCTCTATATAAGCAGGCTGGCTGAACCCTTCAGTTCAGTTCCATTCTGGCCTGTGAATAAACAAGAGCTGTTTGAAGAATCACTGTCTCGTCTGATATGTTCACCCACAACTTAACACAGTGAGTGGCCCACAGTTACCCAGTGAGATTCATGGTGAAGTGTAGTTTTGAACCCGAGTCTCACCAGTTCCTTTAACCTCTGTGCTGCACTGTCTTTACAATTTTGCATACAATTTACAGTTGCAGGAATGAGCCAAAACTCCTTGCCTTGTTTTTGTGTCAGTTTGCATGAGTGTCAAAATGTGTGGTCCCTTTTGAGGGTTTTTCAATACTCACTGCAGAAATGTGCTTTTTCAATAACATTGTTCTTGGTGCTGATGATGACGATGACTACTTTTCCTCCTCCTCCATTGTGCATCTTTCCCCATCACTGCCATCTAATCCCATTCGGTTGTGAAAACCGAATGGTGATTTTGCCACAGGTGTCTCAGTGCTGCATCTATCCATTACTAGAAGCTGCCAAAACTGTGCATGGGAAAAGCAGAACAGTTCTCCATATTCAATCCGTGTGTTCTGCAATTCAACCCAAGCAGTTGGGAATATTTCAAGCCATGGAAAATACTAAATTTAGCCCAAGACTCGATTTGGACAAAACCCTACAAACCTTCAAGCATATGATAGAATAATCTTATGTCACTTACTAGGACTTGACGTTTATTTAATTATTTAACTAGCCTAGCTTATACTTCTGGGGAGGGTAAACCAGTTTGTTGCTTTCAGGGTTCGCTTTGCTTGCATTTTGCTTCCTTAACAAACTGTGTTATTTCCATTGGCAAACAGGTATTCCATGAGTGTTTCCTGGAACCGTGCAAAAATGGTACTTGCAAGCATGTTGGAAGTGGGTACATCTGCATATGCTTCCCTGGATATGAAGGTAAACGATAGTGTCGACTGGCATCTTGTACAGCACATGGAGGGTTGGATCCAAATAATTGTGAGTGGGAGGAGAGAAAATGTATTAGGGGTTTTTTCCACCGTGAGCTCTTGCACCTGTGGCTCCAATACAACTGTTTGTGACTAACTCCTATGGAAAGCACTGAAGCTTGTTAGTAATGATTAACTTGATGCATCAGTATTAATAGGATGTGCAGCCTGCTCCTAAGGTTAGGGTCCCACCAAGTTCGTTGGTGCATATTCCCTAGTTACTGTGTGTAGCAGAGATGGAGAACCTGTGGCCCTACAGAATAGGGCTGGGCAATACCTGGTTTTCAGCATCACGATCTATCACCAGCTAAGCATCACACTATACTGATATATCACAATGTCTGAAATAAGGATCAAGCTATGTAGAGGCATTGGCTGGCTTCACAGTTTTCCCCACATTATGATTTTTGCCAGCGGCTGCTTTTGTGACTCGCTGCCCCCTGCAGGATGTAGGGGGGAGCTAAACCAGCAGAGTTAACATTGGAATTTTTGCATATCACACACACACACACACACACACACACACACACACACACACACACACACCATGATTCGAGATATATTGCCAGGTCAAAAATTATGAAACCGATATCACAATATGGACCTCAAACCAGTTTTGGATGATCTAACGCCCAACCCTACTCCAGATGTTGATGGACTACAGTTTGCATCATCTGACCATTGGACATGCTGGTCCAAACATGTAGAAGTTACCATGTTCCCCATCCCTGGTGTATAGGATTAAGTGACAACAAACTCAGTAGGAACCATTTCTGAAGGCTGCATGTCCTATAACTTTAGCTAGATGTCATTAATTGTTTTCATAGAACGTATTTTAATACTGTGTATTTACATTTAAGCAGCACTTCACTTAGCTAGAAACTTTTATTTATTTATTCACATTTCATTTAGGAGCTGCTTCCCCTGAAAGATTTTGAAGCAACTTAACAATCAAAACATGCATAGTAACCATTTCACATCCTGAACAGATACAAGATGGGGTTTAGAAACTCCACTTAAAAGTTGGAGTCGTTGAAAAAGGAGGGTCTTTAGTATAAGTCGTAAAGACAGCAAGTGTCCTGATATGGAAAAGGAATGGGGTACCGGGCTCTCCAGCCAATATATGGGTTGCTGGGGTGGGGAAAGGAGAGTAGAACAGAGGGGAAAGCCATTTTGCACAAGTAGAAGCCCTTGCAAAGGACATCTTCTGACAGACTCACGTGTTGAATCCCAACCTTTTTGTATGTACTTATTTATTTATTTATTTATTTGTGTTATATTCATTTGGAATTTTAGTTTGCTGTTTCTTCCCCTGCCCCTCCTTAGTAACCCCAATATATATTTTTCTTTTGTGTTCTTTTGGGTTGTGTTCTAGGCTTAAAATGTGAAACAGATATTGATGAGTGCAAGTCACACCCCTGTCTCAACAAAGGGATTTGCGAGGATGGCAATGCAACTTTCATTTGCCAGTGCCAGCCAGGCTATACAGGTGACAAATGATGAACTCAGGCGTCAACTCCAGGTTGCATACTTTTAAAAAAAGAAGAAAAAGCCAAATGTTGGTCATACTGGATTTCTCGTTTAAATTATTTGCCTTCTGTGGAATAAGTTAGTTAGTTGCAAGAAACTGGACCTTTTCAGTCAGCTGATGATAAAATAATCAGTACACTTTTTATGGTTGCGATGTAGAGGAATTTGATACAAAGGTGCATGTTTTAGAAGTTCTGATTATACCAAAAATGGCTTATTTAAGATGTCAGAGACTGCAATTCATACTTATCTTAAAGCTTGTCCCACTGATATGGTCCGTATACCCTGCTTTTTGCAACTTATAGATGGTTCCCATACGCTGGCAGCTTACAGAGAGAGGTCTGCTTAGCTTCAGTAACCAGACTGTGTCAAAAGCAGAAATAGCTGGGATTGTGCTGACAGTCTAAGATTTAGTACTTGTATTTATGGAGATAAAAATGCTGGTGGTAAGATCTAGGAGATTTATTTTAGAATTCAGTTTTTGTGAGCGTGTGAAACTGCCTTCTCCTGATTCAGGCCAATATCGTATTTTTCGCTCCATAGGGCGCACCGGACCATAGGGCGCACCTGGTTTTTAGCGGGGGGAAATCAAGACAATTGATGTGGGGATCCGTTTTGCAGCACAAGGCTAGGGTTAGGGGGGCTGAAGCGACGGAGCCCCAGACCAACCATCCCAAAGACATCTTCCCTCCAAATCGGGTTGACAAAACCAAGCGCTGCTTTGCAAGCGACACAATGTATGTCTGCACTGATCTTTTTGCCGTCTTAAGTCGTGTTTGTGTGTGAAAATTGACCCCAGTGCAGGTGGGGTAACAGCAGCCAGAATTTGGGGCTGCAAAGAGGAAGGAAACAGACCATGTGGGGAGCAGGATTTAAATCCACACTCACACACTTAAACCCCCCCCCCATAAACGCTGCTAATAAAATCCCCTAGCATTGCAGTGGGTTGGACTAGATGACCCTTGGGACCCCTTCCAACTCTACAATTCTATGATCGAAGTTGGACTTCTATGATTCTATGCTTCCCCTGTGACTGCTTCAAAGTTAAAAAAAAAGAAAGAGAGTCGGGAGATCCCATCACGCCTATTCCGCGTCTGCTTTCCCGGCTGCCTTCGCCGCCTCCCCCTGCAAAAAAGGGGCTGCTTCTTCTCCAGGAAGCCCCCTCCCCCAGCAGGCAGGGGCGACATGTTTTGGCACGTCCCTCGTCTCTCTCCCCCCCCCACCTCCGCCTCGCCTTCCGGGTTCACTCACTCCCTCCCCCGGCCGTTTCTGCGGTGGGTGCTGGCAGGGCTTTCTGCCGTTCCTTGCAAGAGCAATCCCCCCACAGTGGCAAGGGAGAGGGGCGGTGGAAGCGCGCGTCTACGTCGTCGTCAGGCAAGAGAGAGAGTGTGGCGCAGGGACAACAGCAGAGCGCGCGCTTCTTTCTGCCAGTCGCCGCCACCAGCAGAATTTACCCTCCTCCCCAGCGCGCTTTTTCGGCTGCAAAGTGGCAGAAGCCACTCTCTCGTCCCACCTCCGGCGGCTTTCCCACCTTTTTCGCCCGGGTCTCCCTCGCATTAGAGAGAAACACCTCAAGGCAACGAAGAATAAGCAGCAGCAGAAAGCAAGACCCAAGCGCGAGGCGCTCTTCAGGGCGCAGGTTTTCTGGCACGCGCGCTCCTTCTCGGCGTTCCCTTTTTTGCTGCTTTTCTCTTTTGAAGGCTGCCGCCGCCGCCAAGCCCACGGAGCCGATGGGCATCTGCTCAAGCTACCAGGCGGTGATGCTGCACTTCGTCTGCATAGCCGAGGAGTTCCCTCAGCCCACCCAGCCGGCCAAGCTGCCTCGGGGCAAGCTGCGCAGACCCCGCCAGGCGCACTTCAAGACGCAGCTCTCCCGGCTTCAGCAAAAGGAACCTGAAGCCTTTGGAGCACAGCCTAAGTTCCTGCTGCGCTCCAAAGGCTTCAGGCGGCTATCCCTGAAGCCTGGAGAGCGAGAGGGGTCGGTGCGCACTGACCCCTCTCGCTCTCCAGGCTTCAGTGAAAGCCTGCATTCGCTCCATGGGACGCACACACATTTCCCCTTCATTTTTGGAGGGGGAAAAGTGCGTCCTATAGGGCGAAAAATGCGGTACTTCCTGAATTCCTGATGCAGCGACCTTCTTAACACAAAATCAGATGGTCTCTTCAGTTGACTCTTCACTTGCTGAAACACCATACTTTGTTAGTCACTTGGTATAAAAGAATCTCAAGAGTGTCTTGATAAGATAAAATACAAACAGATAAAATCAATTAAGAACCAGAGAATTTAAAAACAGTGTGCAATCATAATAAAAATGATAAGAAATTCCTGAAATATTCTTCCAACAAAACAATAAAAAGTGCAAAAGTTCAGTATTCCCAGATTGTCAGACTTGGAACAGGCACTAGGAATAAATATGAGCAAGTTTTTACAGAGTAATTTGGCAAAAACAAAAACGAAAGTGGTCTAGGAAAATTAGGTCTAGCAAAAACTAAGAGTGTTCTGTTTTTTTATGCAAAAAAGGAGAACCACATTTAGGTTGTTTATTACTTTATGGCAGTGGTGGCCAAACTTGGCCCTCCAGCTGTTTTGGGACTAAACAGCTGTTTAGGGACTAAATTAAGAAATAAATGTATTTATATATTGCAACATTCCGTGTATAAGACGGAAAACTTTTAAAAATTGGGGGGAAATATAGTCTTATACATGGAAAAATACAGTACTCTATTAATGTTAGCTTTTCGATGTGCTTACAATAATTTTCCAAATAATCTACAAAACATTTCCAGTCTTTCTTAAATCTTTTTTTCATCTTGATTTCCAACTCTGTTTATCAATCCTGCCATTTCTACATATTCTATCAGTTTCATCTGCCATTTTGGGGGGGGGGTGTTAGGGGTATTGTTCCCTCTTACCATCTCTAGGCATATCCTATTCTAGCTGCTTCTAGTCTCCTTTTCTGTGGCTGTACCGGGGTGACGAAGCAAACAAACCCAACTGCCACTCAAGCTTGTCCCTGTAGCACTTAACTATAACTTAGCATGACATCTAGACTAGACCATCAACTCAAGCAAAATCCTCCTTGAGAAAATGAAAATGGAATTAAAGCTTTGCCTTGAAGAACTCGTGACAAACCAAGCCACGTAGTAGCGCATTGAGCCCATGCAATGTCCAGCAAGGAGCTCTAATTTGTACTGCAAAAAGAAAGGAGATTGTCAGATTCCTTAGCAGTACCGGAGAACAATAAATACCGTATTTTTCGCTCTATAGGATGCACCCGACCATAGGATGCACCTTGTTTTAGAGGGGGAGAACAAGGGGGGAAAATATTCTCCCCCTCTGCTCAGCGCCCCTTCAGCAAAGCAGCAGGAGAAACGGAGCCCCTTCCATTTCTCCTCCCACTTCGCTGAAGGGGCGCTGCGCAGCTCTCTCTCTCTGCTGAAGCCAGGAGATTCTTGCTCTCCCGGCTTCAGCAAAAGGAACCCGAAGCCTTCGGATCGCAGCGCGAGTTCCCGCTGCACTCCAAAGGCTTCAGGCGGCTATCCCTGAAGCCTGGAGAGCAAAAGGGGTTGGTGCGCACCGACCCCTCTCACTCTCCAGGCTTCGGCGAAAGTAACGCGTAGCCTCCAGAGCATGGAGGGAGCGCTCCCTCTGCGCTTCGGAGGCTTCGCGTTGCTATCGCTGAAGCCAAGGAGCCTGCATTTCCTCCATAGGACGCACACACATTTCCCCTTAATTTTTGGAGGGGGAAAAGTGCGTCCTATAGAGCGAAAAATACGGTAGTTCGTGCAATGTGGGTGTGCCACATGGCTCACTTTGAAACCTGGAAACTCATGCTGTGGGTGGAAAGCACACGAGGAACCACATAAGAAGTGGTAAATGAAACATAGAGACTCTGTGCAACCTGAATAGATTTTTAGAACGACCAGTTCAGTGTTTTTTAGGGTTGCCTCTTCCATGCGTCTGAACTGTTAACAATGCTCTGTAACCATTGTTGCTTGAAGGCTTGCAGTGTGAAGAAGAAGTAAATGAATGCAGTTCAAATCCATGTCTGAATGAAGCAGTCTGCATTGATGGTACCAACTCCTACCAGTGTCTGTGTGCAGAAGGATTCACGGGTAAATAACTGATTTGTTTGTATTAAGAGTTGCCAGCTTTTTATATTGTTCCTCTGCCTTTAACAGCAGCTTTCTATGCAGACATTAGCAGGAGAAAACGCCTGAAGGTGTAAGCTTCATCTTCTGACATGTGTTGTAAGAAGTACACCGGGCTATTTTTGTCATTGCTTGTTTAGAAGCACCACTACTACAGACGTTTCTGTTTAAATACAGCCTCAGTGTATTCTGTACTGATAGAATTGAGAGGATTTCAGCTTTTATTCACACAGTCTCTTAACGTTATAAACAGGAACTCTGTTACATGAAAAAGATGGGCAAAGGTTTTAAACATTAATATGCTAGCAAAATGTGTTGCTGCAACTCCTGAATAACTTCCCCCAGTGTGTTTTGCTGAGGAAAGGTACATTTGTTAGTATTGTGTTTAACGTAACCAATAAATCAATGTTGTTATTTTCATTTTCATTAAAATGAGGCTGCATTTTAAACTGCATTTTAACCTGTATTTTAAATTGGGCCCCCCTCCTATTATGTTTTTACTGTAATTTTACTGGTGTTAGCCGCCCTGAGCCCAGCTCTGGCCGGGGTGAGTGGGGTATAAATAATTTGCTGCTGCTGCTGTTGTTGTTGTTGTTGTTGTTGTTGTTGTTGTTTTCTGGAATATTCTTTAGTTTTTATTTCAGTTCTTTTAAATCTGTCAAAGTTCCTGAAATCTAGAAATTGCCCGATAAATACGTTATGCTCCTATTCCCCCGCCCCTAAGTTTCCTCTCTACACCTTTCTTCTCAGGTACTCACTGCGAAGCAGAGATAAATGAATGCCTTTCAAACCCCTGTTTAAACAAAGCTACCTGCGAGGATCGGGTCGGAGGTTTCTATTGCAAGTGTCCGTCTGGGTTTATTGGTACCCTCTGTGAAAAAAACATTAATGAATGTCTCAGCAGGCCTTGTGAAAATGGAGGCACCTGCAGTGATGCTATCAATGGCTACAGGTAAAAAGCGACAAGCGTTAGCTTCATCTACAGCACAGCTCTGTACGTGTTTTTCCCAGTAATAAGCCCTGCTGAGTTTAAGGGTGCTTACTCCCTAGTAGAGGGACGTGGGTGGTGCTGTGGGTTAAACCACAGAGCCTAGGACTTGCCAATCAGAAGGTCAGCGGTTCAAATCCCCGCGACGGGGTGAGCTCCCGTTGCTCGGTCCCTGCTCCTGCCAACCTAGCAGTTCGAAAGCACGTCAAAATAGCGAACTACAGTCATACCTTGTGTTGAGTTTGCTTCAGGTTGAGCGTTTTCAGGTTGCATCCCATGGCGACCTGGAAGTAACGGAATGGGTTACTTCCAGGTTCGCCGCTCGTGCATGCGCAGACGCTCAAAATGATGTCACATGCATGCGCAGAAGGATCTAATTGTGACACACGCAGACACGGGTTGCGTTCTGCTCAGGTTGCGAACGGGGCTCCGGAACGGATCCTGGTCGCAACCAGAGGTACCACTGTATTCATTTTGTTTTTTTCAAACTGGCCATCTGCTCAGGCTGCTTGGAACTCGTAGCACCAGTTTCCCCCTCTGCTTTGCTCCCTCATTTCACTTTTAACAACCAGGATTTTTGTTTTGCTGTACTAAAAGGTGCTTTTGGTTTTTTGTTTTTGGCCCACAGGTGCCACTGTGTCAGAGGATACACAGGACCGCAGTGTGAAGTGAACATAAATGAGTGTGACTCCAATCCCTGTGCAAACCAAGCGACTTGTGTGGATGCCTTGAACGCATACATTTGTAAATGTCCCCCTGGCTTTACAGGCAGCAAGTGTGAAACAGGTACACAGGACCAAAGTATCAGGAGAAGGAAGGCTTGGCAAAGCTTCATGGCAACGCTAGTGCAGTTTTGAACTGATACCAGACGGCTGCTGTGAATGTAGGAGATTTTGCAGTGTTCATGATCATAATGATTTAAATACCAAATCCAATCCCATTTAAAAGAGAAAACGAAAGGATATATGATTTCTGACGTGATTGAGAATCGCAGAGCCAGAGACAAGAAATTAGAGTGTTAAAATCAAGATGTGGAAATATGGAAATAACAACCAGAGGCAGGATTGAGATTTGGAGTTATGCTTCAAGGACCAGACTATGGGAAGTCAGAAAAATTAATAATTACAATTTGGAAGATAATTCGACCTTTTTTATTTGTTTTTTATTTTTATTGGATTATGATTTGATATGTTACTTGGATATTTTTTATTGGAAAATTAATAAAAATGATTTAACCAAAAAAAAAGGAAACCTTTGCAAATAGAAAACCGGCATATAGAGTTTTCGTCTCTGCTCAAGTGGCAATTTCATTTCTTATAACAGTACAGAACTCCAGTGTTACCACTGGATTTCCTCCAAATGCAAGAAGCTACTGAATAAGCAGAACAAATTCTGCCCAAGTAACAGAATCGCCAATGGTTCCCTGCAATGCTTCAGAGCAGATTTTGGACAGTGCAATGCATTCAGTCCTTGCTACCATGGAAAATATTTTATTCCTACTCTGCTTTATATTATGTTGGTGTACTGTAGCACACATATATGATACTGTAGCTTTCGTCTTGCAATAAATAATGCTATACCTGCACTTTGTGAAAAAGGCAGCCCTGCCATTAATTCTTTTTGATCCCTAACAAATTATGAGCATTTCTCCTTGCCAAAGCTTTGCAAATCTGCATGTTATTCCATTTCCTCTGCCAATCAGTGTAACACATCACGCGATAAGAGTAAGCTTTGATCTGCTACCATGAAACACTGGGAACCTTTTAAAAAATATTAATTATGGGAGGAACAGGTGGCAGGTGATGGCAGGTGGAGAAGGAAAGCTTAAAACTTTCCCTGACCGCATGCTTCAGTCCTGATGGCAATCCAAGATGTAGTTGCTATTATTATTATTATTATTATTTATTAAATTTCTATCACACCCTTCATCCATAGATCTTAGTTTGTCTTTGATGCAACAGATGGTACATCTGTAGGCAAGAGGTGAAGGATCTTGGGATGGCATTGCAAGATCCAACTTCAAAGCAGATCGTTACAGTCAATCCCATCTGAAAACAAGAAAGTGACATGTTTTCTGCAGGCTCGCAGTCCCTTAAAAAGGAGAATGTTAGACTTGTGGCTATATGTTTGGAGGCTGGTGCTTCTTACAGAAACCGGGCATTTTAGGATTGTCTCAGGATCAACTTCCGTAGATCACTAATGTGGGAAGCATAAGTGGAAAAGCAAACGAAATTGTTCATTTTGAAGGCAAGCATGTTTCTTAGCAAGCCATTGAAACAGTGAAACTTCCCCTCCCCCTTCCCGTTTGTTGCAGAACAGTCTTCCAGATTTAATCTGGATTTTGACGTGTCTGGGATCTATGGCTATGTTATGCTTGACAGTGTCCTCCCCTCGCTCAGCGAAATCACTTGTGCGTTCTGGATGAAATCGGCAGATACTACTAATTATGGGACTCCCATCTCTTACGCGGTGGAAAATGGAAGTGACAATGCCTTTCTGCTTACAGATTACAACGGGTAGGTGTGAAGTAGAAAACAGTGCTGTGTTACCCTCTAGATGAATTTCAGTATTCTTGGGGACCACGTAATTCTCCATGGGCAGAGCTGTAATTTGCTGCACACACAACCTTGAAAATTTCTCAGGTAACCAGGCTCTCTAGTGAAGCAGTTTCCCCTAATACAAAGCATTTTTGTATACATGCTTTTCCCTAATATATGCTTTTAAAAAATACACATTACATGGCTGGACAACTGCACTGGAAAATTCAGAGAGGTGTGCATTTCAAAGGATGGCTGTGCTTCATTTTGCAAATTATTTCAGAAAGTGCAAATTAAATCAATTTTTTTCCTTATCCCTGGGCAAAGATGAATCATTTTTTTCGTTCTCTCTCTTAATTAGGTGGGTTCTTTATGTGAATGGGAAGGAGAGTATTACAGACTGCCCTTCTGTGAACGATGGCAATTGGCATCACATTGCTGTCACCTGGTCAAGCCTTGATGGAGCTTGGAGAGTGTATATTGATGGGAAATTATCCGATGGAGGCAGTGGTTTATCTGTAGGATCAGAAATCCCAGGTATGGACCTTTCCACATTTATTTGATTATATTACTTAACAATGATGCATATTGATTGAGAGGGGTTTTTACGCTTTTCAATTACAGCACAGAAGGTGGGACCCAATTCAGTTATCTTCTTCTTCTGTTTTCTTTTATGAATAGGTGGGGGTGCGTTAGTTCTTGGACAGGAGCAGGACCAAAGAGGAGAAGGATTTAATCCAGCAGAGTCTTTTGTCGGCTCAATTAGCCAGCTCAACATTTGGGGTTATGTTCTGTCCCCAGAACAGGTACATATGTAACATGTCATTTGGTTCCTTTGAAGCTCGGGAAAGCACTGTCTGGCAAATGAAAATATATTAAGCAATTTCCCACATTCTGGGCCTGATCCTTTGCTCTTTCTCTCATCAGCTGCTCAGAATTGTTTTATATCTGTGAAAAATAAAACCATGTTGGCAGTAATGAAATGGGAAGGTAGTGGCTGTGTTCAGACAAGAATGAGCCTAGCTTCCCCCAGGCTCACACATCCTCCTGTGGCATTTTTATGAACCACAACTTAGTGTGTCATCCAAACCCTAAACTGTGCTTGATCTATCAGTGGAAGCAGGCACACCTCATAAACTATAGCCTGTAGCACTGCAAAACTGGTGTGTTTTTGTTTTGTTTTGTTTTGTTTTTTGTTTTGTTTTGTTTTGTTTGCTGTAGCAGACTAACATGGCTACCACTTACAGGATAAAGGTAAGGTAAAGGGACCCCTGACCTTTAGGTCCAGTCGTCACTGACTCTGGGGTTGCGGCGCTCATCTCGCTTTAATGGCCGAGGGAGCCGGCGTACAGCTTCCGGGTTATGTGGCCAGCATGACTAAACCGCTTCTGGCGAACCAAAGCAGCGCACGGAAACGCTGTTTACCTTCCCGCCAGAGTGGTACCTATTTATCTACTTGCACTTTGATGTGCTTTCGAACTGCTAGGTTGGCAGGAGCAGGGACCAAGCAACGGGAGCTCACCCCGTTGCGGGGATTCGAACCGCCGACCTTCTGATCGGCAAGTCCTAGGTTCTGTGGTTTAACCCACAGCGCCACCCGCGTCCCTACTTACAGGATGGAGGGAGGCTAAGCAGATCTTCTTCAAATGACCAACTTCTATGAGAGTGGGTGGAAGTTCTTTGCGGGGGGGGGGGTTGTTGGGTTTTTTTTTAACTTACAATTTTGTTTTTTATTTGTGAACTGAATAGATGTTTATTCCTGATGAGCCATCAGTTTCTGCTTCTTCAGTTTCTTTTGAGATAACTTCTTTTGAGCAACTTCCTCTTCTGGCCTAGGGGCAATTTGCTCCTTCTCTGTGAGGATCATCTCAATGTGGCAAGGAGAACTCATGTAGGGGTTAATGCGACTATGAGCCCTGTAGGTCCGCCTGCGCATTTTGGGAGCTTTGTTAACCTGAATGTGCTCAATTACCAGAGAGTCTACATCCAGACCCTTGAGCACTTTAAGAACGTGTGTTCTTAAAGTGAACACAAAAGTTGGATTTTGTTCATGATTTTGTGGGGTTCTTCAGATCAAGTGAGTAGCGAACCATTTTCAGAGCTTACCTTACAGCCACAGCTACCGCCGGGGGAAAGCGTGGAAGTTCTTTGTTTATGTATCAGGTCATACATCACTTTAAACAGGTTTTTAGTTGAAAGCAATTAGTTGCCGTATGTTGTAGAGTTAGAGTGTTGGGGTTGTTATGTAACAGTTTTAATGACTTCCAAGATCTCTGTTTTCTTGTGAAAACACTCTGTTTTTCTGAAATGGGTGTCAATATTCAAGAGCAGGGGTCAGCATCCTTTTTCAGCCGTGGGCCGGTCTACCATCCCTCAGACCATCTGGTGGGCCGGACTATATTTTGAAAAAAAAATATGAACAAATTCCTATGCCCCACAAATAACCCAGAGATGCATTTTAAATACAGTGGTACCTCAGGTTAAGTACTTAATTCGTTCCGGAGGTCCATACTTGACCTGAAACTGTTCTTAACCTGAAGCACCACTTTAGCTAATGGGGCCTCATGCTGCTGCCGTGCCGCCGGAGCACGATTTCTGTTCCCATCCTGAAGCAAAGTTCTTAACCTGAAGCACTATTTCTGGGTTAGCAGAGTCTGTAACCTGAAGCGTATGTAACCTGAAGCGTATGTAACCTGAGGTACCACTGTGAAAGCATACATTCTACTCATGTAAAAACACCAAGCAGGCCCCACAAATAACCCAGAGATGCATTTTAAATGAAAGGACACATTCTACTCATGTAAAAACACGCTGATTCCTGGACCGTCCGTGGGCCGGATTGAGAAGGCGATTGGGCCACATCTGGCCCCCGGGCCTTAGTTTGCCTACCCCTGTTCTAGACTGTCTTTTTCCCTGCCTGATCCATGTTTCAGGAAATAAGTGAAGAACAGATATTCTTCCAACCATTTCTGCACAACACTTGTGTGTCCAACACCCCCAGTATTTCTCAAAGGAAGGTCTTGCGTTCAGATACAGTAGACATGGGTTTGTTCAGTTTGATCATTCGCTGATCGTTGCGGTGAGAAGGAAGAGGATGAATCAACTCGTTAACAAGCTTGTATCTGTCCCTTTTCTCTTGAACTATCAGGTGAATTCCTTGGCTACTTCTTGTCCAGAAGAACTCCAAAAGGGCAACGTATTGGCCTGGCCAGATTTCCTTCCTGGGGTTGTTGGAAGAGTGAAGATAGATTCCAAGAGCGTATTCTGTGCTGGTTAGAGCTCTATCTCCTAAAAGTGTTTTTGTAATATAATGCAATGGTTTTAAAACTCTGCTCAGGAAATCCTGGTGCACCCTTGGAAGCTAGTCAGAGGTGCCTCATTGCATGCCCAGCCAAGCTAGGACTTAGCAACAATGTGTTGGGTCCTTTAAGAGTAAGTCACAGTTGCGTTGCTCGTGCTCCTCCAGTCGTGTTGCTGCTGTGCTGCTGTCAATTAAGCCATTCTTCGACTGAGGACTCAGCTATACAGCTGCATATGAAATGTTTTAAGTGCAATATACAATGTGACACTAGCTGGCGATGGTGAGCCTTACGGAAAATTCAATGTATTTTTTAAAAACGCTTTTTAGAAAAGCATTTTCAGAATGGTTTCTATATGCGTGTAGATTCCAGCTTAGTGTGTCATACATAGCTTGCCTTGTAATTTGTTTGGAGGAGCAGAAGGACTGAGGGGAGGTCTTACACATTTGCCCCAAGGTAGGAGTGGGAAACCTTTTCAGCCCAGTGGGCCAGAGCTTTATCTCCTTGACACTAGCTACACAAACTATGTGACTGCCAGATAGGCTTTTTTGTATGTTCCTATGACTTGACAACCAGCTGATCATTGGGCTTTTATAAAGAGCTTCTGGCAGCACCTGCAAAGCTGGTTTCAGTACAGAAATAAGTCCCTGAAAGCAGAAAAAGCAAAAAATAAATAAATTGTTGGTATACTGGTGCTCCTTAAGTGGTGCAAAACCTATGATATTATTATCCCCGTGGCCCACTAGCCTTTCACAGATACACTTGCTCATTCAATGACTGGAACATTCCGTCTTCATTCTTCAGATTCCAGTGTTGTGTAATAAATGTTCCTTGGGACCTTGAGCGAAATATTTATGGTTTCCTGGATTGAGATGTTGAAAGAGTAAAGTTTCAGATTGGGTCAAATGGGAGAGATTTCCAGTCATTCATCGGAACAGAAATTTTAATTTTATTTTGGCTCCCCGTTCTGTTTTGCTGTTTGTTTGTTTTTCACTTGTGAAAATGGTTTTAACCTTGGATGTTGAAACAGATAATACTCTTAGGTTTTTCTGAAAGTGAGCATTGGACGCATGTATATATGTCTTCCAAACCTCCTTGCATAGCATGGAAGACTAGTAAAGTTTTGGGAATCAAAATGTGAAGAAATCTGCAACTCTCATGCTTCTAGCTGATTATCTGGCAGTAGTGTGGCGAACTTCAACAACTAAATGGAGATGTTCATTTAATTTATGTTACACAACCATGTGGCAGGAGCTCTTGTTTTAATGTGCTTTAGCTGTTTTGTGTGTGCGTTTTCCTTTCTTCTCAGACTGCCCGCCCTTAGAAGGTTCCATACCTCACCTGAGAACTTCATCAACGGATTCAAAGCCAGGGTCAAAAGTCTCCCTCTTTTGCGACCCAGGTTTCCACATCGAAGGGAATTCTGTCCAGCACTGTCTCAATTTAGGGCAGTGGGCACAACCTCTCCCACGCTGTGAAAGTAAGTGGATACCCTTAAGATGCTCCTAACTTTAGGATATGCTGCAGTATTAGACCGAAGATCCCAAACTAAAACAAAACAAAACAATCACTGCCAAGGAAGCCACTTAGTGATTTCCAGAAGGCCCCTTCTTGTGCTGCTGTCATAAAACGTGGATTTAGGTTTGATGAGACCCTAAGCTACTTAAGGTAATGGGGCCCTTTCTATGTCAAGCTGTCCTTTGTCAACAACAAATTGTCACTGTTTTATGTGTTGAATATATGCTATATGGTAATTTTTGGACCTAATAGGTATCTAAAGTCATATATAGAAATGAGCAAACCAGTGATATTTTAGGGAGCAGGATAGCAGGCGGGGCCCATTACATCATAGGAGCCTACACAACACAAAAACTGTTGCTGTATGTAGGTTCTATTTTATTTGTTTTTTTATCTTATCTTTTGGAAATGTACATCCAGGTTTTTTTCCTTCAAATTTTTTTGGGGCCCTGAGCTATAGCTTGTTTAGCTTATACGTCAATCCAGCACTGATCAAGAAGAGATGAAAATGAGCACGTCTAACCTCTTAATACTTTTGTGCATATATCGTCCGGCTGCAGGGATTAGCTGTGGAGTGCCTCCTCCTTTAGAAAACGGATTTTACTCTGCCGAGGACTTCTTTGCTGGAACCACCATCACGTATCAATGCAACAGCGGCTATTACTTATTAGGAGACTCGAGGACGCTCTGTAAAGACAGCGGGAGCTGGAGCGCCATTTCGCCATCTTGCCTCGGTGAGATCATGAGCACGTTTGACCGTATTGTCAACACGAGTCCTAAGACTCCTGCTCATCTCTGCCTGCATTCTCCTACTGGCTGAATCTCAGTCTCAGCCTCAAACCTTTACTGGTATATAGACAAAATTCTGAAAGGCTTGGTACGATGAAATCACCTGGTAGACTGCATCTATGATGATGATAATAATAATAAATTCTATTTATACCCCGCCCTCCCCAGCCAGAGCCGGGCTCAGGGCAGCTAACACCACTAAAATTACAGTACAAACGTAATAGGAAAAAAGAAACCAATTTAAAATACAGGTTAAAATGCAATCTAAAATGCAGCCTCATTTTAAAAGTAGCCCATAGATCAAAACCATAAAGGGGGAGGGGGACATAAGGGTCAGACTGAGTCCAATCCAAAGGCCAAGTGGAACAGCTCTGTCTTGCAGGCTCTGCGGAAAGATGTCAAGTCCTGCAGGGCCCTGGTCTTTTGTGACAGGGCGTTCCACCAAGTTGGGGCCAGTACTGAAAAGGCCCCGGCCCTAGTTGAGATCAATCTTGCGACTTGGGATCTCCAAAATGTTGTCATTTGTGGACCTTAAGGTCCTCCGCGGGGCATACCAGGAGAGGCGGTCCTGTAGGTACATGGGTCCTAGGCCGCATAGGGCTTTAAAGGTCAAAACCAGCACCTTAAACCTGATCTAACAATTAAAATGCTGTTGTATAACATTCGCGAATCCTCGTTGCAATCCCCATCCTGGGTAAACATTAGGAAGGGTAACTCGCACTCATCTGAATGCTACATCTTGCTAACAACCAGCTGACTAATGGATTTAGATGACATTCTCTGACACAAGAGGCAGTGCAAAGGAACATGCACAACTGATTCTATATGACTCTGTCCTCAGGGGTGTGGTCTCTCTGTGAGTGGTATTTTCTGGAATCTCCCCTGTAGTATTGCTGAAGGCAGCACATTCAGTCTCACCGGCATGGATTCTGGCATTGATTCGGGTTGATCAGGTGGTAGTCGCCATTGGCTGTCCACATCCTACAGACTCCAATCTGGCTGAATAAGGCTGTTGGCCAGGTCCCCAAAACCTACTCTAGGCAATTCTGATGCCTTGCATCCACCAGTGAGATTTTTGAAAACTGTTTTCCCCTTCAGAGAGCAGACCCCTCCCATGCCACATTATTGCAAGCCGGTTTTTGAAAATCCTCTCTGTTTCAAAAGCAATCTGCTTTGCAGCACAAAGAACTGCTGTTCCAAGATATTTAAGACCCAAGCCCCTTCAGGGACACCCAGTTTTAGATGTGGGTCTTTGGATTTTAGGTGCAGGATATTTGTGGCCCACCAGGTTTTCCCTGCAAAATATGTTTAAATGTATCGTTGAGCTTACACAGTTTTGAAGGCATTGCTTACAATAGCAAGAGTACATGTTTGCATTTTTTGTCATCGTGCGGCAGTTGTTTCTGATAAGTTTTGTTGTGTCTTTATCGAGCAGCAGTCCATGAAAGGAAGGGAAATGGAGAATGTGTACATTCTTTCATGCATTGTTTTTAATAGTTCTTGGGGATATGTAAGTTGTTATCTTTGTATAAAGCATCAAAGATTGAGAGTCCCTGAGACAGTAGCACCACCAAGGGTACTATTAGTATGACTATATTATTAATCTAGTAAGGGGAGCGGGTGGTGCTGTGGTCTAAACCAGTGAGCCTCTTGGGCTTGCCAATCTGAAGTATAGCAGTTCGAATCCCCGCGACGGAGTGGGCTCCCATTGCTCTGTCCCAGCTCATGCCAACCTAGCAGTTTGAAAGCACACCAGTGCAAGTAGATAAATAGGTAGCTCTGTGGTGGGAGGGTAAATGGCGTTCCATGCACTCTGGTTTCCATCACAGTGTCCTGTTGCACCAGAAGCAGTTTTAGTCATGCTGGCCACATGCCCCTGAAAGCTGTCTGCGGACAAATGCCGGCTTCTTTGGCCTGAAAGCGAGATGAGCACCTCAACTCCATAGTCGCCTTTGACTAGACTTAATCATCCAGGGGTCCATTACCTTTTTACCTTAATTAATCTAGCACCATTGGTGAGTAGGATGTTTGGGACAGTAACATAGGTAGGTGAGTGAGGCTGAGAAGACTTCAGAGAAGTGTGACTAGCCCACGGTCACCCAGCAGCTGCATGTGGAGGAGCGGGGAAGCGAACCCGGTTCACCAGATTACGAGTCCACTGCTCTTAACCTCTACACCACGCTGGAGGGAGAGGTTAAGATAACAAAGGAGAAATAAGAGCAAATGCAGTCATTTCAGGTGGAGATGAGTTGCAGGGAAGGGTTGGGGAGGGAACTTTCACCACTTTTGGTGTCCTGGGAAGGAAATCCCAGGCATAAGTGGCAGCAAATGAGAATGGGAAAAGATCAAGAGACCTTCAGGTTGTCTTTGGATGGCCAAGAAACATCACAAGCAGAAACAGCTTAGGGCATGAAAGCTGAAAGACGCCAAAGGCATTTCATTAAAAGGAACCCCACTTTCTGTTTTGTAGATGTTGATGAATGTGCTGTTGGCTCAGACTGTGACCCACATGCCTCCTGCCGTAACACAAACGGTTCCTACTTATGTGCCTGCATTCACCCTTACACTGGAGACGGCAAGAAATGTGCAGGTACAGGGGAAGGAGTGTTAGGTAGCGGGTTCTGAAAGGAGAGACTTGCCCAGTCTGTATTCCGTAAACATCGCAGAATTATATTTTTGCTGTAGTTCGCTTCTTATCGAAATCCATCGCTGAGATCCCAAGATACCTGCTTCGCAAAGCCAATGGCAAAACTCGTATGAATTTGAATTGAAACCTAGGACATGAGACATTTTCTCCCAGGAAGTACATACTGCTTTAAAAAATGTGTAGTAGGACAATCCAGCCTGCAATAGGCCGGTTCACAGGGGAGTCCAGGATCCCGTTTGCGAAGCCACCCGCCCAAGGAGGGCAAACAGACTTTTTTTACAAGCAGAAGCTGCAAAATTTGGTTTGGCAGCTAAAGCTACAGCTAGGAATTCCAAAGAGCATAATCAAATACAGTCATACCTCGAAAGTCGAACAGATTCCATTCCGGAAGTCCGTTCGACTTCTGAAACGTTCGAAAACCAAAGCGTGGCTTCTCATTGGCTGCAGCCAATTGGAAGCCGCAAAAGCCCTGTTGGGCGTTTGGCTTCCCAAAGATCGTTCGAAAACTGGAACACTCACTTCCGGTTTTCGATCATGCGGGAGCCGGAACAATAAACTCCCAACTGTGTTGCAAAAGTAGATCGCAAGTTATAGTCATGACCTAATGGCCAAAAAGTGTTGACCTGTGACTAGAAGTTTTGCTTCTAGATTCACATTTCAGCACATTGCACACTAGACAATATTGCACTCTATGTAAGGAAATGAAACAATATATGAAATATTATTGTACTTGGAAAGGAAGCAGATTCTTCTCAGTGGAAGAAGTGGCCCAATTGCAGTATTGGTGAAGTCTCTGCAAAGAAAATAAGTGTGGTTGGAAATGTTCATTGAAGTGTTTTTGAAGTGCTCTATTTGTATATCCCCGCAATCTTGTGCATTGGGCCTTCTTTCCCCCTCCCAAGTCACCTGCTGAAAAGTTGGATGATTTGTTTTCATTTTTAAGCACATGAGCCACACCTGATGTCAGTAAGCTCTGTTTTACCTTGTATCTGATTCCAAAGAACCAGTGAGGTGCAGACACCCGGGAGACCCTGAACACGGCCATTCGCACGGTGACAGCTACAGTGTTGGTAGTGAAATCAGTTTCTCGTGTGACACGGGCTACCAGCTCAAGGGAATGAACAATGTTACATGTTTAGAGTCCGGGGAATGGAGCCACCAGATACCGCACTGCGAAGGTATGTTCTGTATTCTTATTGTGATGGTACAGATAGAACCATGAAACTTTAAAAGGAAATGTTAGGCACTTGAATGCCTAGTTGGCTGGAATTGGCTACCATATTTTTTGCTCCATAGGGCGCACCGGACCATAGGGCGCACCTAGTTCTGGGAAGAGGAAAACAAGAAAAAATTCTTCTGAATCCCAGAAGCCAGAACAGCAAGAGGGATCTGGCTTCTGGGATACCGTGTGGCTGTTCTGGCTTCTGGGATAACCGCACCAAGCCTCTTCAGGGCAGCGGGATGAAGGCTTCCCCTGCCCGAAGAGGCTGCGCAGGGCTAAGGCAGAAGCCAGGACAGGACAGACCCTTCTGTTCCTCCTCCGGATTCCAGGTCAAGTACTTTGCCACGAAGCCAAGGAGCCTGCATTCGCTCCATAGGACGCACACACATTTCCCCTTCATTTTTATTGAGCAAAGTTAATATACTGTTTGATCAAAAGGATAGTCTCTGAGTGCTTTGCATAAAGTGGTTTGCTCTGAAAAGTTCTCCAGTGGTTATTACAGTCGTACCTTGCTTATTGAACAGCTTAGTTCTCAAAGATTTCGTCTCCCAAACACTCCCGGAAGTGATTGTTCCGGTTTGCGAACTATTTTTGGAAGCCAAACGTCCGGCGGGGCTTCCGATTGGCTGCAGGAGCTTCCTGCAGCCAATCAGAAGCCTCACTTTGGTTTTCAAACGTTTTGGAAGTCGAACGGACTTCCGGAATGGATTCCTTTCGACTTCCAAGGTACGAATGTACTTGACAGTTCATAAACCTCCTTCCACATAAGTTGATATGGACTGCTCACTTGAGGATGTAACTACGATGAAGGAGTTCTCTCATGAGATGATATTCATATAGCAATCCGTTATGGTTTGCCCTGTTCCATATAGTACGCCGGGCTCCAGTCCTGCTGCCATTTTGGCACCAGGTTAAGATCTCGCTGTTGGCCTGGGCTTCCTCAAGTTTCTAGCATTAGTTTCTGCTGTTGTAAAGAGTTGAGTTGGGTTTCCTCCAATAAGATACATTGTGCTTGAGCTACCGTTGATTTTAGGTATGTTTTATCTGCTCTGTCTGTTTCTTAGGATGCTGGTATTTTAATTGATCTGTAATCTGCCTTGAGGACGCGGGTGGCGCTGTGGGTAAAACCTCAGCTCCTAGGACTTGCCGATCGCATGGTCAGCGGTTCGAATCCCCGTGGCGGGGTGAGCTCCCGTTGCTCGGTCCCAGCACCTGCCAACCTAGCAGCTCGAAAGCACCCCCGGGTGCAAGTAGATAAATAGGGACCGCTTACTAGCGGGAAGGTAAACGGCGTTTCCGTGTGCGGCTCTGCCTCGCCAGGGTAGCTTCGTCACGCTGGCCACGTGACCCGGAAGTGTCTGCGGACAGCGCTGGCTCCCGGCCTCTAGAGTGAGATGAGCGCACAACCCTAGAGTCTGTCAAGACTGGCCCGTACGGGCAGGGGTACCTTTACCTTTACCTTAATCTGCCTTGAAATCTCAGGATGAAGGGCCAGTTAAATATATACTAAGTAAATACATATATAAAGTATTAAGAACACAGCCACATCCAGGGCTTTTTCCCCAGCCAGAACTCAGTTCCAGCACCTCTCAAGTGTCACCATTGCCATTATAAGAGAACAAGGGAGGTGTTCATGGTGAGTTCTGGGACCTCATTTCCTAGAAAAATAGCACAGAGGCACAGACTTAAGCAGACTGAAGAGTCGTTCCCTCTCACAAAGGAATCCTGGGAACCCATGGTTCTGTGACCAGCGAATTCTCACCACATTCCTCAAGCTACAATTCCTAGGATTATTTTGTGTGTGTTTAATAACAGTTTGAACTGTATATGTGACCTGAGAGGCCATGAGGTACAGTAAATATCTCTTTTGCAACTTCTTTGCAGAGCCTAGTGACAGGATCCAGAAGTGATCTGGATTATTTATTTATTCTGTATCGCCGCCCATCACCCAAGGCTTTCTGTTCCTTGCTGAACCTTTGTGCCCCTGTGTGAGAGCTCATAGTATCCCAGAAGAAAGAAAAAGAGAGGCTTACTAGATTTTAATATGAACTAGCCCATTTTCACACAACTAACAATTCTACAAATCGCTACTCATTAGTAAGCCCAACTGAGTTAAATTATGTTAATAAGAATGTGTGTTTTTTATTTTATTTTTTAAAAGCTGTTTCCTGTGGTGTCCCCGTTGTTCCAGAAAATGGTGCAGTCGATGGCTCAAATTTTACATACGGTAGCAAAATAATCTACAGGTAGGAGGATTGCACATCAAATAAATCTGGTCCTAAATGTGTAGTAACTTATTTCATAAGTTTTGTGTTTGAGAGGACTTTGTTGAATTATTATTATTATTATTAAATTATATATTATACTGTTCGTATAGGGTCCATTGAGGTTTTGTAAATGACTACTCAGTGACGCCATGCATATAGTTATCAATAAGTATGACATATTTAAAACTTCCATGTTCTCTACCTTGAAACTATTAATAAACGACAGGCACCACTGAAATAAAAATATGTTGCATTTTATTGCTTCTTATAATAAAAGATTTGTTGGCACAAAAAAGATGCAGAATATTGCGATCATGTTTTAAATTATATGCCCTACATATGATTATGCAATGCATACATTATATTTTCAGTTGTATGCACTATGTACGATAAATGGTTTGGCAGCAAAAGCTACAGCTAGGAATCAAATACAGTCGTACCTCGGAAGATGAACGGAATCCGTTCTAGAAGTCCGTTCAACTTCTGAAACGTTTGGAAACCAAAGCACGGCTTCTGATTGGCTGCAGGAAGCAGCGGAAGCCACGCCGGACATTTGACTTCCAAAAGAATGTTTGAAAACCGAACACTCAATTCTGGTTTTCGATCGTTTGGGAGACAGAACGTCCAACTCCCAAGGCTTTCGGGAGTCGAGGTACGACTGTACTTTATTTTCATTTTTTCTTTCCTTTTCCTTCTTTTCTTTTTTATTAAATTATTTTTATTGATTTTACAATTTTAACTTCACCAAGGATTCTCCATAGAGATAATACAAATCTGGAAAGAAAGAAAAGGAAAAGAAAACAAAAAATAAAAATGAGAATATAAATAAACCTTAATCATGACACATTTTCACTATATATAGACATATTTTGGAAGTTCTCTTTAACCTCCTGACTTCCCTCCATTTCCTTTTCTGGTTCATTAAATAAGCACATTTTCTGCATAATTATAAAACCTCTCTTTCTTATTTTCCTTATATTAGAAACATTGACGGGCTTTGATTAAACATTTGCAAGTGTTAAATAATGAGATGAAGTCTAACATAGGCAATTTGAAATATTAAGGTATGGTGGTAATTAGTTAAATATTGATAATATTTTCAGTTTTTCTATGAATTTTATCTACAGTTCCATACTATAATATCTGCCCAGCCTGCTTCTCACTTAAGGTTCTAAACAGACAGCTAAGGATAACGACAAGAGTGCTACAAGAAATCTAATTTTATTTCATCACTAGCCAATGGAAATATGTAATGTCTTGGTTTGCTCTGCAACCCCTCGGAAGTCTGGGGAAGGAGGAAAGTCCTGTGGTCCTCAACTTAATCCATAAAGAGTAGTTACAGGCCAGGGATGCGGGTGGCGCTGTGGTCTAAACCACTGGTCCTCTTGGGCTTGCCGATCAGAAGGTCGGCGGTTTGAATCTCAGCAGTTTAGTCCTGCTGGCCACATGACCTGGAAAGCTGTCTGTGGACAAACACCACTCTCCCCAAAAGAAGAACTCCTTCTATCCGTGGAAGACTTTTGATCCAAGAATCTCACTGGCGGATGTGATGTTTTTCAATTTGCTGTCCGTCCATCCTCAGAACACAACCCATACTTTTCTGAAGGTTGCCCCAATCCTATGGAGCAGATTTCTGAAGAATGCAAGCAACTGCCAGGGAAATTGGCAAAAGTTGGCTCCTCCACTCTTCCACCAGTGAGAGCATCCTTTGAGCAGTAGTTGTGACCACAGTGCAGCAAGAATTGAACATATTGAGCATCTGCTGAATGCTATGAGACCATTTGATTCTACCCATAGTTTTTCGGGGGGGGGGACTAAGACCGTTGGAGCTAACAGAGATGCAAGGAAAGTACAATGCTCTTTTACCTATTTTTAACCTGCTTTCTTGTCTCAATACAGGTGCAATAAAGGATACAGTCTAGTAGGCAATGAGGAATCGGTGTGCCTTGCAAGTGGCACATGGAATCGTTCTTCCGTATTTTGTGAATTAGTGAAGTGTCCCCTCCCAAAGGAAATAAGCAATGGAAAATATCTAATGAGTGGCGTGACATACCTTTCTAATGTATCGTACACCTGCGACACAGGTTACAGGTAATCAAGAAACCAAGATGCACTTAGCATTTTATGTGCATTTTTAATTTTTTTTAAAAAATGTAGAAATGGAGGAGGAGTGCTTTGAATGCAAAATGATTCATCTGGCTTTTTCTTTAATCTTCTAATATCTGCACATGTAAATTGGTGATGCTCATGGAAAAGTCATGTAGAATTAGTCATCTTCCTAACACCCAGCTCATTCTTCTGAGCCCCAGTCTTTAAGCAAGCATGTTTAAAAAGCTTCATTAGGCAAAATCTGCAAATTATCTTATGATCAAAAG
The DNA here is from genome assembly GCF_027172205.1 of Podarcis raffonei. NCBI lineage: Eukaryota > Metazoa > Chordata > Lepidosauria > Squamata > Lacertidae > Podarcis > Podarcis raffonei. The sequence continues at coordinate 22,896,781 of NC_070618.1, forward strand.
CTTCATATTTACAACTTGCCACCCACTAAAGATTTTATTGCTTCATAATTAATATTTCTTTTTTTAAAAAAAAAAAAAGCTTGTTGAAAACTCTGAAACACTAGAATTCAGAGTTAAATATGGTGTCTGACAGCAGCTTGGATGTTATAGTGATTTTCTTCCCCCGAGTCCTTCGGTTACTCTCCTCCCGACGTGTTTAACCACCTGAGCCTTTGATAAGGCTCCAAGGCACGTTCCCCCATTCAGCAGAGAACCAAAGCAGCAGAAGTGATGAGATTTATGGCCACATGCTATGCTTTATTACTAAGCTACGCAGAGAGTAAAGAAAAATATATCCTCTCCCTGTGAGAGCAGAGAGCAACCGCAACAAAGGAACAAAGGAAACAGGAAACCAGTAACGTCACATCCGTCTCTAGTCTCCCGTGAGACTTCCAATAGCCCGGACCGCCTCTGGAATGTAAACAGAGCCTTGTGACTCTAAGCAGCTGCTCAGTGGCAAACAGAAACTAACAATTTGAAGAGAACAGAAAATTTGTATTTGAGCTTAAATATCTATTTTGAGCTTTAAAAAATCTTGAATGCAAACTTTCTTAGAAAACCAGAATCATTCCTACTCGGCATTATAGGTTTAGATATTCCTAAAAATGTAAGAAAAGTTTTTTTATATGCCACCACTGCTGCGAGGGAACTCAAAGCAATGTATTGGAAGAATGATAAAATCCCCACTAGAGCAGAATGGTTATTGAAGCTGACAGAATATGCGGAGTTAGCCTATCTTTCTAAAAGAATTAGAGATAAACCCAGGCAAAAGTTCGTTTTAGAATGGGATCATTTCAAGAGACACTTAAAAAATAGTTGCTGCAATCTGAATACGGTAATAGCTTTTGAGTAAACACTATAAATAATATGTATTAAGGAAAAAAGTTATAGAAACACTAAATACTGTGTTATGAAACTAAACAAAATCATGCAATATGTTTATTAAAAGAAACAAATATAGAAGGGACGGGAAGTCAGATGTTCATGAAGAAAATTTATTGCTGGAAAATGTATATACTTTTTGTGATGATTGGTGGTTTTTGACGGATTGGTAATGATGATTATGAGTTTACGTTGTACAGATATAATTACGAACAACAAAGCATAAAAAAGGGGGGGAGAAAATATTTATTTGGACTGTGGCTGCAGAATGCAGAATTTATTACCCGTATTTTTCGCTCTATAAGACGCACCAGACCACAAGACGCACCTAGTTTTTAGAGGAGGAAAACAAGAAAAAAAAATATTCTGAACCTCAGAAGCCAGAACAGCAAGAGGGATCCTTGCGCAGTCAAAGCAGCAATCCCTCTTGCTGTTCTGGCTTCTGGGATAGCTGCGCAGCCTGCATTCACTCCATAAGACACACACACATTTCCCCTTACTTTTTAGGAGGGAAAAAGTGAGTCTTATAGAGCAAAAAATACGGTATATCGCATTTCTTCACTCCCTGCCCCCATGCCACCTTCATGTAGAATTTTGGAAACTGAATTTGATGTAGGTGTTTTATAACTTTAACTTCTTTACGGGCAAGATCTGTTTCGCTTACTTTCTTTTTTTAAAAAAAGTAATGTAAGTAAAATTTGTGCCTTCCCCCTTTACAGTATTGCAGCAAACAGATTTTCTGTATATATTTTTAATCACACACACACACACACAAAACCATGACCACAGTTCAGCAAACACAGCAAGACCTATCTCTGTGCAACAAATTTACCCACCTTCTGAACCATGAAAAAGGCATGTTGGGTTTCTCTGCTGCAGCGTGAAAGGTTATGTCTGCCCCTCTTCATGCATTGTGGGTATGTGCTTATCTGCTGGGTGGTATATTTTTGCACAAATATAAGGTATCACTTTTTTTAGGATTTTGCATTTGGCAACTTTATGCCCAAGGTGTGTGTGTGTGTGTGTGTGTGTGTGTGTGTGGCTTTACAGCTTTTACCTTAAGCATGTGCTCTCGAATGGATGGTTGATTAAAGTTCAACATGTTCAAGGAAAGACATGTAATGGACGCTTGTGCTTTCATGTGCACCTCTCACGATTTCCCCATTTCCGTTGGTTTCGTAGCCTGCAAGGACCTTCCGTACTCGTGTGCGGAGATTCGGGCGGCTGGAGCAGCCTCCCTCCAGAGTGCAAAACAGTTTCTTGTGGTCTCCCTCCTGTTATAAAAGATGCCACGGTTACTGGGAGCAACTACACTTTCGGAAGCACCGTCACTTATACGTGTAAGGAAGGGTATGTAAAGGAGCTCAATCAGATCGGAACTCTTAAACGTTGTCGTACTGCGAAGCAGAGATGGGGAACCTGCAACCCTCCCGTGATGCTGGACTCCAGCTCACAACCGCCCCAGCCATGCTCTTGGCCGGTGGTCCAGGATAAGGGGAGCTATAGTCCAGCAGCATCTGCAAAGCCACAGTGTGTCTTTAAAGTGTGGTGATTATTGTAGATCTCATTGCAGAATCCATGCTCCTGTGTCAGATAACTGAAAGGTAATATATAGCAGTAATGGAGAGCCTCAGGCCCAGGGAGTGCAGAGAATGTGGCCCTCTAGACCTCGCTATCCGGCCCTCAGAATTCTTTGCAGGCTGCACCCCTCATGGGGTGCTTTGTAGGGCTGGGAGATACCTGGTTTTCATCATCGTGATGCATAGCGGCTAAATACCTCAATATGCTGATATATCACATTGTCTGGCTCTGGAATGTATCTCAGCTGCTTGCCTTTCTTAGTACAGAAAGTATTGATCTGATGTGTAGCGATCTTTCCTATTCTCACTAATTCAAGAGGGTTCTGGAAGCTTCTGTGTGTGAAAGAAACGAGCAGAAGGTTCATGATATTTGGGTTATTCCTTCAGAGAAGCTGAGTACAGCAGGCTTAAACTGGTTCTCTTATCTCTTTCACTCAAGGTCATGCTGACTATAAAAGTAAGGCCAGAAGGAGCCTGGATTTCACTTTCTCTTTCTATCTCTTTTCCTTCTGGTGTGGTGCTCTGTACATAGTATGCTTAGTGTTAAGGTTTAAACTTATTATAAGTTATTGTAAGTTTACGTTAAGTCTGCTGCAACTGGATTTCTTATGGGCAGCGCCAATCCTGAATGTATTGGATTTGTGACCATTATGCTCATTTGCCTTCAGTAGCAATAAAGCTCTGCTGGATGAAATATAATAATAATAATTTATTTATACCCCGCCCTTCCCGGTTCAGGGCGGCTAACAACAAATTTAAAACACTTAATTATAAAAGCAGCATAAAATACAGTATAAAAACATGAATAACAATAAAATTCAAAAATCAGTTTAGGGGAAATAAGCATTAGAAAATCCCCAGGGCTAGCTGGCTGAATTGGTCCTACTTGGGCCAGCAAGGAGGCCAGGGGAGAATTAGCTGTGGGGTCTCAGAGCCTCTGGTCTACTTTTTGGGGATCCTGCAACATGTTTAAGTTGTTACTCTGCTAACTATACATTGGAATCTACTCTGGATCAATACAGAGTAGCATTTCAATGACATTTCCTCCCCACCTTAGGGGAGGAAGGAGCAGCCAAGGGATATTGCTGAGGTATATTCACCCATCCCTGCAAAGCCCTGATACCGCTTTGGCTCACGTGAGCCAGAGGGGGAATCAAGGCTTCTTTCAACTGTTCAGCTTGAGCCAGGGGGGGGGGGGGGTAGGGGGTTTCCTCAAAGGTGCAGGCAGGCAAGCAGATGGAGCCCGAGAAGAGGCTCGCCTGGAATGTTTTCAGGCTCTGCCTGCCTGCCTGCCTGCCTGCACCCTTGCTGATCTGCAGGCAAATTGCGATGGCAAATACATTGCAGCTCCCCAGCCATCGCAATGTATTGCCAGCTCAATTTGTCTGAAACCAGTATTGTGAACTGAACGCCGTTTATCAATATATTGCACAGCTCCAAAGCTTTGCACCCCAAATGTGCTTGCCTGGCTGAGAAGTGTCCTTCAACTCTGATGCTTGTCTGGATAGAGAGGGAAGTGTGAGAGTGTGTAGAAAATTGCCTACTGTGCAAAGGGAAGATTTATATTCATTGCTCTGTCCACCTCAGCCTCTGCCCCCGTAACACTGGCAAGTGGCTCCTGGATGCTTGCCCAGAAAGGAATGTTTGAAAAAGATTATCCACCTTTTGGTCTCGAAGATGTGCTAGCTCAACGGAACCTTTTGTTCAAAGCTCCCTGAATGATTTGTTTTAGAGCTAACTACTTGATAGGGGGGCAAAAGATTGCATCCATCAGTAGGAGGAGCCCCAGTGTAGCACCCTGCTTGTGGTTAACGCTTAGCTGGAATGAAATATTCAATGCAGCAATAGAGAAATTAAAATAATAATTTATTTGTCAGACAAATAAATGAGAGACACAGTGGTATATGGTTACCAAAGCTCTGCCCTTTCAGCCCTGATGGCCAGCACTTATATTCCCTCAGCCCAGCCCCCTTGCTCCTCCTTTGGCTGCCTCTGTCCAATCAGCCTGGTTGAAATTCCTATTGGCTGTTTGCTAGAACCAATCATAAAAGATACACCCATTTCCTATTGCCTTTTATGGGAGACAAAGAGCTATATTTCCTTCTATCCATAAATGGCAGACAAGTAGCCATATATCCTACATTTGCCTCGACAAGGCACCTTAATTACCAGATCACCTTTTGCCCCTGTTGCCCCTGCTGCCCCTGCATTCCAAAACAAATGGCTAAAACAGATGGCTCATGGTATTAAGTTCTATCTAAACAGAGATCTTACTATTTACCAACTCTTAATTAGTGTTTTTGCAGCTTGATTGTATTCTGTAATATGTAGGGTCAGTGTAACCTTTGCTCCCAGCCTGTATTTCCCTTTTACAACCTTGAGAAACCTGTCTCCTGCTACTGCTATAAATCAGGGGGGCCCTTGTCCAGGAGGATAAACAACTGCCAAAGTCCTTAGCCAGCTGGTTTTCTGCCTGGCATGAAACATTTGCAAATCTTTAAGCTCATTTTAAAATACAGGCCTTGATCAGATGCCTCACCAGCACCGCCAGTGAATTGCATCCAAGAAAATATATCTAGGAAAGAAATAATCGCAGGCATGCCAAAACACTTTCATAGCTGTGACTTGTTTTTATCTGCGGCTCCAAAGTTAAACACTTTTAAGGCCCGGCAATTTAAAATAACTCTCCTGTTGAAATCAGTGGAATTTGACAGTGATTTAACTCCTCCACTAGTTTCCAAGGTTTACAGAAAAGGTATATTCTAATTCAGGGGTGTCAAACTCAAATTCATCGGGGGCCGCATCAGCAGTTTGGTCACCCTCAAAGGGCCGGTTGTATCTATAGGACTCAATATGCGCTCAATATAAAAACAAGTGGAGGTTTCCTGAATGCATGTAAAGTGGAGGTTTCCTCTGTAGAACGGCCAGCGCCGCTAGAGGGCAGACGTTCTCTGGCTTGCAGGCTGCCGTGCATGCGCTGAAGAGGCGGCTTTCTTGTGTCAAAAAAAAAAAGCGAGAATAAAAGGTGAAGGCTGGCGGCCGGCCACACGGGCCACATGACGAGGTCTGGCGGGCCGGATTCGGCCCGCGGGCCTTGTGTTTGACACCCGTGTTCTAATTCATTTTAATCATTTATACCTGTTCTTTCTGAGAATAAAACTTTCCCATGGCAACTTAACCCCCCCCCCAAAAAAATTAAGTACATTTCAAAACTTTTACAGTGGTACCTTGGTTCTCAAACTTAATCCATTCCGGGAGTCTGTTCAACTCCCGAAACCGTTCGAAAACCAAGGCGCGGCTTCCAATTGGCTGCAGGAGTTTCCTGAACCCAAGCGGAAGCGTCGGACTTTCGGCGTCGGACTTTCGGCTACCAAAAAATGTTCGCAAACCGGAACACTTACTTCTGGGTTTGCAGCATTCAGGAGCTGATTTGTTTGGGAGCCAGGCCGTTCAAGAACCAAGGTACCACTGTATGACGTTAGAAGTCCATTCTATTATGAGTCTAATGTTGCTTTTCCTTTCCATTCCACAGCTACACATTAATTGGTGCGGAAACTGTGGAATGCTTGGCGAGTGGCAAATGGGACCTGAATCACCAGCAATGTGTGGCCGTTTCATGTGATGAGCCTCCGCCTGTGGAACATGCCTCTCCAGAAAGCGGCCATCGTCTCTTCGGCGACATAGCGATCTACTACTGCACTGATGGGTACAGTTTAGCTGGCAATGCCCAGTTGCTGTGCAATGCCCAGGGAAAGTGGGTGCCGCCGGATGACAAAGACGTTCCAGAATGTATCGCCGACTTCTGCGAGAGACCGCTGCCTGCGCCTTACAGCATCTTGGAATCGTCAAACAAGGCCAAATTTGCAGCCGGGTCCGTTGTGAGCTTCAAGTGCACAGAGGGCTTTGTCTTAAACACGTCCGCTAAGATTGAATGTGTTCGGGGAGGGCAATGGAGCCCTTCTCCGTTGACCATCCAGTGCATTCCTGTTCGCTGCGGAGAACCAGCAGGCATTAAAAACGGTTATGCAATTGGCACAAATTACAGTTTTGGGGCCATCGTGGCTTACAGCTGCACTAAAGGGTACTATATCAAAGGAGAGAAGAAGAGGACATGCGAGGCAACCGGAACATGGAGCGCTGCTATGCCCACCTGTCACCCGGTGTCCTGTGGAGAACCACCCAAACTTGCAAATGGAGTTATTGAGGTACTGCTAAGGCCTTGAGCATAGACAGCATTAGCAGCTGGAAGGTTCAGTAGTTTAAAAGTCCAGGCCAATGAACTTGGAAAAAATAATTAAAAGCAGGGTTTTTGTTTAAGGTAGTTAGGGAAATGCATTAGTCTCTGAATCAGACTTCTAAAAATCAGATATGTGCAACTTAATCCGGTAAGTGCAGTGCTTTTAAACAGGACACTAAGAAAACCAGAAAACATTTCGCTGGCTGAGTTTTCTGGTATTTTTTTTTTCCTGTACAGATGGTGGGCAGATTTGTAGGGATAACCAAAAGATGTATCTGATATCACTTTTTCCCATTCATCATCCATAAAAATGCTGAAAGAGGTACCAAAACCTGTTCAGGTGTACAGGCACATTTATTTCACCTTGAGTTTGAGTTTTGTTGATAATGATGTCTTTCAACATTAAATTTTGGAGTTTTTGTTCCATCTGGTCCTATGAAACTGGCCTCACAGCTAATGCCCCACCTCAGTTGCACAGAGAAAGACTGGAATTTGTGATAATCTTTAACTCTTTAAGTGCGGGGGAGTGGGAATGGTATCAGTTGGTCTTGGAATCAAAGCCTTAACATTTATGAACTGTCAGAAGTCAGTGTTTATCTGCTAGGTGTGTGACGTTTTATAAGCCCTAAAGTCTGTTCTGGTCCATTTTACAGGTTGCAACAGGGCGTTCCTTTGGGAGCGAAGTGAGATTTCGGTGCAATGCTGGTTATCAGCTGAATGGAAGTGCAACGTTCACTTGCCAAGCTAACCGCCAGTGGCAGAGTGAAACCCTTCCTTCCTGCACCCTTGTCACTTGTGCAAAACCACCTTCTCTCCGGCACGGCTTCAGCAAGGGAGAAAGTTTTGAAGTGGGAGCAAAAGTCAGGTTCTTCTGCGACGAAGGCTATGAGCTGATCGGAGATGCCTCCTGGACTTGTCAGAACTCTGGGGTGTGGAACCGAAAACAAAACCCCAAATGCGTCCCGGCAAAGTGCTCCGAGCCCCCGCTAATTGAGAATCAGCTGGTCATGAAGGAGCTGGCTGGCCAAGTAGGCGTGGTCCACTTTTCATGCAAAGAGGGCTTCGCTTTGCACGGTGCCTCTGTATTGAAATGTTTGACGTCACAACAGTGGAACGATTCTTTCCCTGTCTGCCAAGCCGTACTGTGCCCTCGGCCGCCTTATATCCCCTTTTCGGACTCCGTGGTGTCTTCCCTTCATTTTGGCAGCACCGTGAGCTACACGTGCATGGATGGGTTTTTGCTGAAAGGTGTTTCGACCATCAGCTGCCAAGCCGACGGTACATGGAGTGCCCCGCTGCCGGAATGCATTCCGGTGGAGTGCCCACAGCCGGCGGAAGTTCAGAACGGCATTGTAGACGTCCAAGGCCTTACCTACCTCAGCACTGCCCTGTATAATTGCAAACCGGGCTTTGAGCTAGTGGGGAACATGACCATACTTTGCGGGGAGGACGGCCACTGGCTTGGAAGGAAGCCAACGTGCAAGCCCATTGAGTGTTCCAAGCCAAGGGAAATTCAGAATGGCCGATATTCATACGTTGACCTGCACTACAGGCAGACAGTCACCTACTCATGTGACAGAGGATTCCAGCTCGAAGGGGAAAGTGTCCTGAGCTGCCTGGAGACAAGGGAGTGGGATGCGGAGTTTCCCTCTTGCAGAGCTATCAACTGCGATCCTCCGCAGCCCATTGAGAACGGCTTTGTCGAAGGTGCAGATTACAGCTATGGCGCTATGGTGATATACAGCTGTATGCCAGGCTTTCAGCTCTCAGGTCTTGCCATGCAGACTTGTGAAGAGTCTGGTTGGTCTAGTGTTAGCCCAGTATGCCTGCCGACCGATTGTGGCCTTCCTCCCCATATAGATTTCGGGGGGTATATAACAATTAGCAGCGATGAAAAGCTTTTTGACCATGGAGGAGGGTTTGAAGAGCAGTTCCCTACTGCCAGCCCACCTTTTTACTCCCTAATACTTGATAACCAGAAAGACATGCAAAGTTATTCAAAGGCCATTAACACGCTGCCATTGTCAGGGTATTTATATGGGACTATGGTGCTGTATAGCTGCTACCCTGGCTACGAACTCTTAGGGAATTCCAAGCTGGCTTGCCAAGAGGACGGCATGTGGAACGGCAGTGCCCCTGTCTGCATCTCCAGCCAGTGCGAATTGCTGCCGCACCCGGAAAACGGCTTCACGAATTTTACAGAGAACACGCTTGGTAGTTCAGTGAAGTATACCTGCAAACCAGGGTATAAGCTGATGGGCTCAGAAACGAGGCTTTGTATGCCCAATGGGCAATGGAGTAGCAAAGCCCCGACTTGCAAAATAGTATCATGCACGGGGCTTAGCAGGCCCATGAATGGCACAATAAGAGGGGAAGGTCGCACTTACGGGAGCATGGTCCACTATGAGTGCGACCCTGGGTTTCAGTTAAATGGTCCAGGTAAGAGAACGTGCCAGGCCGATCAGAATTGGGATGGGGATGAGCCGATCTGCCTTCCCATTTCCTGCGGCCAAATCCCTAATCTAGAGAACGGCCAAGTGCTAGGAGAGGAATATACGTTCCAAAAACATATCGAGTACAGCTGCAAAGAAGGTTTCGTCCTGGAAGGGGACCAGAGGAGAGTCTGCCTTGCAGACGGACAATGGAGTGGAAGATCTCCATTTTGCAGGGTGATACAATGTGCTGAACCACCGGCGCTTCGTCACGGGCAGACTAGTGGGTCAGAATTTGGCTTTGGGAAGAGAATTGAGCATCGCTGTGACGAAGGGTATGTATTGCGTGGTGCATCCGTACGTATCTGTCAGGCTGACGGTAACTGGGATAGAGAGGCTCCTTTCTGTGAGTCTGTCAGCTGTGGGCCTCCTGAAGACATCTCTCACGGCTTTCTGAACGGCTCGGTCTTCACTTATGGGAAATATATAAAGTACATCTGCTTTCCTGGCTATGAGTTACAGGGGAACCCAGTGAGGCAGTGTATGGCTAATGGGATGTGGAATGGAACAGCCCCCTCTTGCGTGCCTTGCGAATGCCCTGTGCCCGTGATTCAGAATGGGGAAGTTATAGGCAACCATTTCAGCTGTGGCCAGAGGGTAGAGTTTCAGTGCCTGGAAGGTTTCAAGCTGCTAGGACCCACAGAAATCACGTGCGAAGCTGCCGGCAGATGGAGTTCTGGCTTTCCGCACTGCGGGCAGATCTCGTGCGGCCCCCCGCCAACGATCCCCAACGCATTCATCAACGGGAGCAGCTCTGTAGACCAGAATGCCATCGTTTATAATTGCGAACTGGGCTACGTGATGCAAGGGAGATCGGAATTGACGTGCACGGAAGCAGGAGCCTGGAGCAAGCCGTATCCAAGCTGCACCTTACTGACTTGCGGGCCACCACCTTCTGTCCTTCACGCAGTTGCCGTTGGAGAGTCGCAAGCCTATGGGAGCAAAGTCCAGTACAGGTAAGAAGAGTTCACATGGCAGTGTAAGAGTCTTAGGCCTGGGTGATACCTGGTTTCCAGCATTGCAGTATATCACCAGCAAAAGCATCGTGACATACCAATAAATCATGATGTCTGAAATAAGGAGGGAACTATGTAGAGTCATTGGCTGGCTTCGTGGTTTTTCCAGCATTGTGGTTTTTGCCAGCGCCTGCTCTTTTGAGTCACAGCCACTTGCAAGAGGCAGGGGAGAGCTGAACCGGCAGAGTTAACAGGGACTACAGAAACAGAGAGAAGCCCGTGCTGGCTTCACTGTTTCCCCCACAATCATTGTTTTTGCATAGCACACAAACACGATTGGTGATATGTTGCCAGGTCAAAAATTATGAAACCGATATCACAATATGGACTTCCAACTGGCTTTGGACGATATATCAATATACAGTGGTACCTTGGTTTACGAATTTAATGCCTTCCGGAAGTCTGTTCTGAAACCAAAGCATTCTTAAACCAAGGCGTGCTTTCCCATAGCAGTGGCGGGACTCAATTTACAAATGGATCACACTCAACAGGAAGCGGAACATGTTCTGCTTCCAAGGCAAAGTTCACAAACCAAAACACCTACTTCCGGGTTTACAGAGTTCTTAATCCAAGTTGTTCATAAACTAAGCTGTTCTTAAACCAAGGTACCACTGTATTTACCAGCCCTAGTCTGCCTTAGAATGCCTAGCATCACATACATACATACATACATACATACATACATACATAACTTGAGGTTGCCATCCTTTTTGCTCTGCCTACCTGCTAACCCTGCTTCCCCCATACCTAGCCAATCTCCCTTTATACCTGACCCAAACCCTCCTCTATTTACACCTCACCCATCCCCTCACAGCTCACTCCAACCTCCCATTCCACTCCCAACTAACCTTAAGCTCCTCCCCATCACAGCTCAGCCCACCTTTTAATGGGTTTTAACACCACTATTTAATGGAAATGAGGAGGCACTTCAAAGAACGGCTTACAAACTGCTCTCTGAAGCACCTCTCCATCTCCTTAAACCCTGCTTGGGTTGTTTTATGGCAAGCTTCCTTTCTCCCCTTACAAGAAGTAGGATTTGTTAAGTCATCAGACCCAGACATCCCCAACAGATGCTTGTTTTGTGTTTGCATTGTAAATGTATTTCACAAAGAACAAACGGTATTGGGGAAAGGAGGTGGCAGTTGGGAGTTGGTTGGTCATTCTGTTAGTTGATTATTTGAGAAGGTGGCTTCATGCAGGTGCTGTCTGGAGAAGTCTGTGAAGGCGGGCAAGCTATGGATTAATAACTTGTGTACTGCTATGAAGGAGCTTTGAAAACAAAAAAGGATTAAACCCTCTCTTGGGCTCAAGGGAGTGAAATGCATTGTATTCATTAATAGGTATCGAATGATATTTGTTGTTCAACTGTTGCCAACCTGACAAGTAAACATCTTCAAGTCTTGTGTAAGGCATCTTATTTTATCGCTGACAGATGTACCTTAGGATTTACTTCAGCAGTCAGTTCAGAGCATGCAATATGTACCTATTGCTGGTGACCCCAGTGTGACTTACATGTTGCAGATGTCTGGAGGGTTATGTGATGGAGACAGAAATGGACACCTGTACCTGTCAGGAAGATGGGCACTGGTCCCCTAATAGTATTTCCTGTTGCCCCAGAAAATGCTCCCTGCCAACAAATACAACCAATGTAATTATTTCTGGCGATGAGTTCACTGTGAACCAGAGCATTACCTTATCATGCCAAGAAGGCTATATTCTGAATGGAGCAAACACTTCCACATGCCAGGTAAAGGTTTATTTCACTTTTGCTCTGTTTTAATCCTTGTCTTAATAGTCATATATCTGTGCCTAGTGAAGTCATTCCTGAAGAGCGAAATAATAATAATGTTATGGTAATACACCATGCTTTTATTCTGCTAAATGAAGACCGAACTGCATTGCTGTTTTAAAAAATATTGATCTGAAAATAATCCTCCCTTGTAACCTTTTTATAACAGCACCATTCCAGACTGGCAGCACAATCCTATGCATGCCTACTCGGAAATAAGTCCCAGTGCAATGAATGGGAGTTATTCTCAGGGAAGTGTGTATACAGTGGTACCTCAGGTTACATACGCTCCAGGTTACAGACTCCGCTAACCCAGAAATTTTGCTTTGCTTCAGGATGAGAACAGAAATCGCACAGCAGCGGTGCAACTGCAGCAGGAGGCCCCATTAGCTAAAGTGGTGCTTCAGGTTAAGAACAGTTTCAGGTTAAGAACAGACCTCCGGAATGAATTAAGTACTTAACCTGAGGTACCACTGTATTAGGATTGCACCCTTAGTGTTAAATTTAGAGGAAGTTAATTAGGTTATTTGAAAGGCCAGACATTCCATGCCACCTTAATAAAACTTAACATATGAGAATTGTGTCAAATTATCCTCCTTAGAGAAGCGTGGACCTGCTCCTATTAGGTAATGGAGTTTTATCCTTTTGTTTTTCTAGATGCATTTTGATTAATATAGTTCCTGGAAACTGTTAAACGACTTGATTAGCAAGCAATGGTTGCATCGTTGTCATTTGCCATGGAACTATGTCTACAAAATTTGGAATATTTAGAATAAAAAATGCTATTTAGCAATTTGGAATAAATTCTTGCTGCTAAATAATGTCTGCTCAACATTTCTTGATCCAAATAATGCTTTCTGCATGAATAAACACCTTTCTGCTAATCGTCAGATCTCAATTCCAAAAAGTGCAAGTTGCAATCTATAAAAGCACAGGACATGCCATACCCCTGACACCATTCTAAAAAGCCCATCGTCCCAGACCACTGGTTCTGCTAGCTAGGGATGATGGGAGTTGTAGTCCAAAAACAGCTAGAGACCCAAGTTTGGGAAACCCTGGTCTAGGTAATTGTGAACGTCCCAATTCTTCAGTCCAGTCATTTCTTAAACTCTGCATATCAAACTTATTTGTTGCTAGGCTGCTTACACTTTATATATCTTGTGAAAAGAAAAAAGAAATTTGTTGCTTCTGTGTTGCTTAGCAAGCCATGGAGATACTTTCCCCCCTCTTTTTAGAATAACGGTAACTGGATGCCATTATTTTCAAGCGAGATCTGTGCTCCTGTTTCCTGTGGAAAACCTGAGGCTCCAGAACATGGAATAATGATTGGCAACAGATACAGTTACAAAGACATGGTTCTTTATCAATGCAGTTCTGGTTATGAGTTGGAAGTAAGTCCATTCAATCTTTTCTTCATTCTGTTGGTTAGCATGTTGCCCAGTAGATGGCATGCTAGGTTAAAATCAATGTGTCCTTTTATTGGGAAAAGCTTCTTACAACCATCATTTGCACTTGAGAATAACATACAAGTGTGCTGCATCGCTTATGATGTGCATCTTATTTGCCACTCATTAAACCACGGGAATTGGCAAAGCCATTCTCAAAAGAATTAAGTCACAAAACTATACGTCCAATGCACCTTTCAAACTGGTACACTAGAAAGTGGATCCAAGTTGGGATGATTGCTTGTGAAGCTTTAGTTGTAGGTCTGCATCTGTTAAGACAGGAACTATAGCTGCATCTCCATGTGTAACACAATGAGGAGCAAATAAACTGGTAGTTCAGAGATGAGAAAGCTGTGGCACTTCAAATTGCAGGCAGCAAATTTTATTTTTGACTCTCTTGCTGTACAAAAACAAAACGAACCTGAAAGTAGGAAAGTAGCACACCAGGAAGAAGGCTGGGTAAGAATTTTTCAGCCTGTATATTTGTTGTTCATAATAACAACACATGGGTAGGCAAACTAAGGCCCAGAGGCCGGATCCAGCCCAACTGCCTTCTAAATCCGGCCCGCAGACTCTCCGGGAATCAGCGTGTTTTTACATGAGTAGAATGAGTCCTTTTATTTAAAATGCATCTCTGGGTTGTTTGTGGAGCATAGGAATGCGTTCATTTCCCCCCAAAAAAATATATAGTCCGGCCCCCCACAAGGTCTGAGGGACAGTGGACCGGCCCCCTGCTGAAAAAGTTTGCTGACCCCTGTAATAACACAATACCTTGGGAGGGGAAAGTAGTTGTTTATTTATTATTTAAAATGTTTGTATGCTGCCCTTGTGTAAGCAAATTCCCAAATATTTCACAATAACATTAAAATGGTAAAACGCAGTGGAACTCAGTGGCCAAAGATGAACACAATAGTATCAGGAAGGAAAACGAGAGAAAGCGCTTTTTAAAAATCAGATCAGTTTTAATGACGCAAGTGGGACCTGCAACAAAATGTGGCTTTGCAAAGTGTTCCCTTTCATGACTTTAGCCAGCCAAAAAAACCTCCCCAGATACTCCATTTCCTTTACCTCCTCCACCTCACAATACTCACTTGGCATTCCGTGTCAGAGGCTAGTCTGGATCAGAAGACTGGGGAATGCAGTCGCAGGAAAAGCAGCTCCTAACAGAAGAGGAGGGGGAATATTCACACACACACACACACACACACACACACACACACCGTTTGCTTCCAGCATTTCCAGAAGCAGGGAGACAGACAGACGCAGAAGCTGCTCAGTTGAGAGAGGAGCTAACCAGCTATGAGATAGTAGCTAAGCAACCAGAAGGGAGGGAGCAGCTGGGCGATACATCATTCAAGAGTGGGGGAGAACCCCCTCCCTCCCCCTTAACTTGGAGGTCCGAGTGTGTCAGAGAACAAAGAAGACATTGGGAGGAGGGAGGAACTTCCCATTGGAGCACTTTCTGCTGCGGAAGTGGGGAGAAGTCAGAGTAGGCAACTCATATCCTTGTGGAGGGCTGCCTGTTTGTGCTTGTAAAAGAATGCTGTAATAAAAAGACTATAAATCTACCAAGAGATGGGGAACTCCCATACTTGACATTTCATGACCATTGCTTAATCTTCATTGAACTTTGTCTGGGGTACCACTCCTCTTCAGTTCCCATTGATTGGTTGTGTGGGATGGGGTTTACCTGGACCCCATCCCCCCAAATATTTTATTGAAGTTGCCAACCACTAGGACCTTGCAAGCAGAAGGGAGGTCTAAAAAAAAGAAGAAGGTGTAACAACTGAACAGAGTGAATCCAGTGACAGTCCCATCCCATGTTGTCATAGTACACATTGTCCAACTGAAAACACCACCTTTCCTTAAGATGAAGACTGCCAACAGGAACTCTCTGGATGTGAGAAACCCATCCAAGAAGTTGCAGGTGCTTTCTTCTTACAGCATTCTCTTCTTAAGCCAACCACAGTCTAGTATGTGCAATGTATTGAGCACTTTCCCCCTTTGCTTCCATAGGAAGTTGCCAACCCAGCTCTCCCCCACAGACTTATGAGAGAACGCTTTCATATTTCTTCGATAATGCTTTTCTACTTCCGTTATTCCTTGGGTTGTACCCAGTAGCTGTGCATGCAGGAGATAGCTTGTGCAATCAATTTTATCCTTTTCCCTCCTCCTCCTCTCAGCTCCAGAGGTTGGGCCCCTCCAGGACTGTGTGGGCTTTGTTATACAGGGCTTCAGTGGGGGAGGAGAATCTGCTAGAATTAGCTGGTGCACCTTGCCCAAAGATCTGCTGGTCTAAGATTCCTCTGTCCAATATCAGATTTCCTGTGAGAATAGGAAGTTTTGTGCTCTTTTCTGAATTATTCTTTTACCCGATAGGGTGATGCAGAGCGTATTTGTGGAGCAGATAAACTCTGGAGTGGAGCAACACCAGTCTGCAGAAGTAAGCGATGCATTAATTTTATGTCAAGCTTAATTTGAACATGGCTTCCCCCTCCCCCCCCCCAAGGTGCAATATTGGAATATGTTGTGTAGCTCAGCGGAGTCTGTTTGGGTCCTTTGCAGAGATTCTGAGATGCTCCTCCCCCCCCCCCCATTTTCCTAGTAATTAAACATCTGCAAACTCATCCATACCAGCAAAGTAAACAAAGCTAAGTGCAGTCGTACCTTGGATCCCAAACACCTTGCAAGTCAAAAGTTTTGGCTCCTGAACACCGCAAATCTAGAAGTGAGTGTTCTGGTTTGCAAACGTTCTTTGGAACCCGAACGTCCGATGTGCCTTCCGCAGGTTCCACAGGTTCCTGCCACCAATTGGAAGCTGCGCCTTGGTTTCCAAACATTTTGGAAGTTGAACGCTTTACTGAAAAGATCACCTGTGTGTTTTCATTCAGAGATATCCTGTGGGCCCCCTGAACCAATAGATAATGGATCCATTATTGGCAAAGATTTTGTGCTTGGAGATGAAGTTCTCTACAATTGCGATCAGGGATTTGAGCTACAGGGGCCAGCTCGAAGGATTTGCCATGTCAACAAGAAGTGGAGCCCCTCAGCCCCTACGTGTGTGAGTAAGTAAATATCAGTGTCAGTTGACAAAAGTTCTCCACATTAGGTAAATTTCAGTAGAAACGCAAAGCCTTCTCCTTCCTGTAGTTGCCACAGGCAAAGCCATGTTGGTGGTCATGTAACAAGGGAGAAGAAAGAATGGGTGTCTTCGTTTCCCCCCAGAATTGTTTTATTAGTCCTTTACCCCCCCCCCCCGATAATCTTTATTGTTTTTTTAATTACATACTGTACATACACATATTGCATTACATTTTACATTTATATTTGCTCCTAGGAGCTGACTTCCCTCCTTCTTTCTTCTGGCTTTTTTATATCGTTTCTAAGTTTTTCGCATTTTCCTTATGCATTTTTTATATTGTTATTCTTCCTCCACATTTGTCCATAAAATATCTGTAAACAAATAAATCCTTCTATACATACGATGCTTGTTGTCTGTCTATTTTCATTTACACCTACTGTTTATTACATTGGTCACATTGTATATTTTACTTCTTATTGTTATTATTGTCCAATAAAATTTTATTGGACAGTTTTATTGTTTTATTTGTCCTAGTGTTATATTTATTGTTTATTGAAGCCATGAATTGCCCTTCTTCCAAAAGGGAGCCCAGAGCAATGTACAACAATAAAAACAACAAAACCCACCGGTAGGTAAAACACACATGTGTTCCAAAAAATCTATATCAGAAACCAAAATAATTTTTTTAAAAAACCCAGGATCACCTGAACATAAGATGAGTCATGCTGGACCAGTCATTGGCCATCACTGCCTCCCATGGGAGTAAATTCCATGTGGTGTGTAGAAAAGTGCTTCCTCCTTTCTGTCTTGAATCTTCTCAGCTTCATTCATAAAATTCCCCCAAGTTTTAGCGTTATAAAAGAGGAAGGAAAACCTCCCTGTGTCCACTTTCCCTACAGAACCGTTTGCTGCTGTTAGGCATTAGACCATGACCTGGTTTGCACAACACAGTAAAGCGAACTATGGCTTACTGAGACTGTAAGAACATGTGGTCTCTCAGAGAGGGCTTCCACACCATGCTAAGCCAAGCCAAGGTTTTGCTTACCATATCGTTCAAGCCCTGGCTCATGATTAAGCTCTTTCTCCACTGACCACAAGCTTCTTTTCTCTTGCAGGCATAAGATGTGAACCACCTCCAAGAGTGGAAAATGCATTGCCTGTGGTCGTAGAGAAAACATACTACAGAAGCAACATATCCTTTGTATGCAATTTTGGATATCACTTGCTTGGACCCGAAAACATCACCTGCTTGGCCAATGGAACTTGGAGTAAACCCTTTCCGTCCTGCAAAGGTGATTTTTGGGTTGTGTTTTGCATTTGTGAGTGTCCTGCTAGTTTTCTTGTTCATGGGGACACAGGCGATCTGTTTATACACCGTCCTCTTATTCCAAACGAGTGAGAGGTCCAGATTGTCTTCACAGAAATCCACATCTTCAGAGGGGTGTTAGGGAGCCCTGATAGACTCTCGTTGCTCTTCTGATGCTTCTCTTGTTAAACGATTCACTGCAAAGAAACAATTGTCCTAATTAACTTACCATTGTTTAGAAACCAGATGTGAAGATCCAGAATTCATTGAGAATGGGAATGCTGTCTATGAAAACAACACAGTTGGCAGCAGGGCTGCGTATTATTGCAACAGAGGGTACAGCTTAGAAGGGGAGCCCATTGCAGAGTGCACAGAAGCAGGAACGTGGAGCCATCCTATACCTCAGTGCAGACGTATGTTCACTTCTCAATAATGGAAACTAGCTTTACTTGTTTTTGACTCCTACAGTTTTCACTTTTATTGCTTTCATTGCTATATCTGTTTGGTGACTTCCATGCCACCATTGGCAGAGAATAATAATAATAATAATAAATTTTATTTATATCCCGCCCTCCCCAGCCGAAGCTGGGCTCAGGGCGGCTAACAACAATCAAAATAATCCATTTCTTCTTAATGTATATGTATGGATAAGTACTACACTGTTACACATACATTTAAAATAATGGACAGAATACCTAAATGAACAGGTTACAGCTTTCGTTGTGGACTAAATACTGTATAAGTAAGCCTATTTTTCAGTGGTAGCATAATTTAACTAAGTAAGGATATGTCAGGTTTGTTTACTATCTGCATTTCCCCTCTCTTCCTACGGTTAACAGCAAATCCGTGCCCTGTGCCATTCATAATCCCAGAAAATGCCCTCCTATCGGAGACAACTTTTTATGTCGGGCAAAAGGTATTTATCAAATGCCGAGAGGGCTATCAGCTTCGAGGGCCATCTGTCATAACCTGTAATTCTGATGAGGCATGGACTCCGACTAGAGCTAAATGTGAAAGTAAGTAATATAATAATAATGAAAAGCGACTTTCGTTTTTATTGAGAATAGCTTTCAGCATTAAGCTCCTCTCTCCAGTGAAGCTAGAACACAAAACCAAGTCGACAAAGAGATTTTATAGGCCGGTCTGCATTAATTCACGTTCAGGTAAAAGTGCTGATTGTCATATCAATCGGTGTCAATCTGAGAGAGTTGGACATGCCTTGAAATCATGCCTAGTCTTCTGCCTGCGAAAGCTGAGATTCACATTTTGGGTATTATGTAAATGTAATGGGGGGACAGGGGCGTAGTGTGGGGGTCAGGGGGGCCATGGCCCCAGGCGCAAGATTTTGAAGGGGTACAACAAGGCACCACCATGTAAGCACCCCCTCACAGCTCTGTCCTGTGCCTGGGGGCCCCCACTTGACCCCGCCCCCAGAGAATGCAAATGGAGGGAGGACCCGGTGCTTTGAAGGCCCAATGATCTCCTTGGCTGTTGGGGCTTCAAAGTGCCATGTGTCCTTACGCCAGCTGATTGACAAGTGGACAGCCCCACCCACCTTTCAGATTTGGCCAGCAGCTGGGAGGGACCATATGGGAAGGTATAAGGAGCCCCAGCCTGTCAACCAAATCCATATGCAAACAACCATGTGCGTAGAAGTCAGGCATCCTTGCATATCTATAAATGCTGAAGTCAAATATGATATTCAGACTAATTACCACCACCCCCCAACCCCAAGCTCCCTGAATAGTCTTTCCAGAGTCAAATCGTGATGTGCTTTACCATTTAAATCACAGTTTCGTTATTGTGTCTGTTTAGAGATATCTTGTGGACCACCGGCTCACGTAGCAAATGCTTTGGTTCGGGGAACATTTTATCAGTACGGAGATGTGGTGACATACTCGTGCTACAGCGGATACATGCTGGAAGGCTCCCTACGAAGCGTTTGTTTAGAGAACGCAACCTGGACAACGCCACCAGCCTGCAGAGGTAAACAGACCTTTGCCATAACAGCTGTGCCAGAGGCCCATCCTGCCACATTCTCTAGCAATTGTATGATAGGTGCCCTCTAAAAAGAATTTCCCAGAGGTTTCCCCAGTGTTTACCATTAAAGAAGCACTGTCTATATAATATAATAATAAAAATTTTATTATTTATACCCCGCCCATCTGGCTGGGTTTCTCCAGCCACTCTGGGAGGTTCCCAACAGATTATTAAAAACACCAAACATTAAAAACTTCCCTAAACAGGGCTACCTTCAGACATCTTCTAAAAGTCAGATAGCTGTTTATTTGCTTGACGTCTGATGGGAGGGCGTTCCACAGGGCGGGCGCCACTACCAAGAAGTCCCTCTGCCTGGTTCCCTGTAACCTCAATTCTCGCAGTGAGGGAACCGCCAGAAGGCCCTTGGAGATGGACCTCAGTGTCCGGGTTGAACTATGAGGGTGGAGGTGCTGCTTCTAATATAGTCATGGTTTTGCTGTGCTGAATTTAGAGACAACATATTTCAGGAAACAGGCTTCCAAATTTAAAGGTTTTTAAAAAACAACAACACACACATCTTTTTTTAATCTTTTCTTTCCGTATTGCCATTACTACTGCTTTCAGGTTCTTACTTGGTTGTCCTCAATTGCTTTTGATGTAAGTTGCTTTGGGTCACTCTGTGAGAAAACATAACGAACAATAATGAACATAATAATTAAAATGGGGAGGTGGAGGACCATAAATGCCACCTTGAGGTAATAATGATAAAGGTAGCAATAATAGAATAAACTCCTCCCTCAGTTTAGCTGCGGGGCTACTCAAACTGGGAGGCGTGGAGCTGCTGTCACCCAACCTCCAACTGATATCTAGGTTAAACACAAAGCAACACACTATCCGACATCATCGTTCTTAAGGTTTGCTCTGCCCTGCCTTGCAGAATTGGCTGGCAGGGTGTTGGCAAATAACACACAGCCTGGTGCTGTGATGTTACCACTTGTCTTCCACTGGACGTTGCAAGGGAGGTGGAATGAAGATTTATCTGTTTCATATTTCCCGTAAAACTATCCCAGTTTTGTCAGGACAGTTCAGGAAATCACCATTGCATTTCGGCTCTGTGTTTCTCAAACATTGGGGGCAAGGGGTGAACTTCCAGAATTCTGTTTCCTTCCCTCCCACCCCAACCCCAACCATCCCATGCCAACCACCGGCTTGGCTAGTGAGTGCGTGGGTATTCTTGGATGTGGGTGGCGCTGTGGTCTAAACCACTGAGCCGCTTGGGCTTGCCGATCAGAAGCTCGGCGGTTCGAATCCTTGCAACAGGGCGAGTTCCTGTTGCTCTGTACCAGCTCCTGCCAACCTAGCAGTTTGAAAGCATGCCAGTGCAAGTAGATAAATAGGTACCACTGTGGCGGGAAGGTAAACGGCGTTTCCATGCGCTCTGGTTTCTGTCATGGTGTTCCGTTGTGCCAGAAGCAGTTTAGTCCTGCTGACCACATGACCCGGAAAGCTGTCTGTGGACAAATGCCGGCTCCCTTGGCCCAAAAGCGAGATGAACGCCACACCCCATAGTCATCTTTGACTGGACTTAACCATCCAGGGTCCTTTACCTTTACCTTTTTTACAGCAAGGATAAGCAAGGATGGCGCTGGTGTAAATTTTGTGTCTACATATGACAGTCTTATGCTGACCTGCACATTGCCCCAATCCAGCTGCATGCAGCAATTTGAGAGGATGTGGGATTATCCATCCCCAGCAAACATTGAGCATCTACAAAAAGAAATAACAACCAGCTTTATTGTATGCAACTCTTTAATCTATTAAATATCGTGCATTATTCATCCTCGCCTTTCTACCCAAAAAATGAGTAATAGAAAAAAAGGACCAAAGGCAGAAAGGGTCTTGTGTTCTCCTGATTCATGTCCCAGAGAGCTTTTTTAAAAAGAGAGAAAGGAAGAAGTGTATTATAAATAATGCAGACTATTTGCATTGCAAAAAGACCTCCAGCACCTAAGCCTTTGAAGGGCCTACATCAGAAGCAGCATGAAAGCAGTCAGCATCAATGACTCACGTGAACCCTGTAGGGCTTTAGCACCAATAAATAGTATTACAAAATGCCCCAGGTCTGCAAAATCAATACATTCTAACCCAATTAATGACATATTAATTAATACGAGTCTTACAAATAAAAATGCAGTGTGAGTACTTTAAGCTGGGACCATTTCTGAACAGATTACATGTCATATTCTGGCAACTCTGGAGTTGTCCAGTGGATTAATGACAGTAAGACTCAGTGTGACTCGGAGTAACCTCAAGGGAAAAACCAATACAGTACTCAGCAGCTCACTCCCAGTTGTAGACCCCACTCAAGAAAGTGCAGAATATATTACTCACAACAAAAATCATAGTATTCTACATACTTAGTAGATCTGTATTACCGTATTTTTCGCATGATTGGACGCACCGGACCATAGGGCGCACCTAGTTTTTTGGGGGGGAAATAAAGGGAAAAAAATTTCCCTTTATTTCCCCCCCCCAAAGCAGGTCAGGGAAACCGAACCAGGTCGAGGAACAGCGGGACAGTGGCGCTGCGCCTCCCTGCTGTCCCCCGAGCTTGTAGGGCTGGCTGATGTCTGCCTGGCGCGCGGGGCACTCTGATTCAGGGCGCCCCGCCTGCCGGGCGGCAGGCTGCTATCCGCAGCTTGGGGAGCCTTGCAGGGAACTCCTGCAGGGCTCACCACCCTGTGGATGTCTGCCCGGCGCGAGGGGCGCTCTGATTCAGGGCGCCCCGCCTGCCGGGCAGCAGGCTGCTATCTGCAGCTTGGGGAGCCTTGCGGGGAACTCCTGCAGGGCTCCCCACCCTGCGGATGTCTGCCCGGCGCAAGGGACGCTCTGATTCAGGGCGCCCCGCCCGCCGGGCAGCAGGCTGCTATCCGCAGCTTGGGGAGCCTTGTGGGGAACTCCTGCAGGGCTCCCCACCCTGCGGATGTCTGCCTGGCGCGAGGGGCGCTCTGATTCAGGGCGCCCCGCCCGCCAGGCGGCAGGCTGCTATCCGCAGCTTGGGGAGCCTTGCGGGGAACTCCTGTAGGGCTCCCCACCCTGCGGATGTCTGCCCGGCGCGAGGGGCGCTCTGATTCAGGGCGCCCCGCGTGCCGGGCGGCAGGCTGCTATCCGCAGCTTGGGGAGCCTTGCGGGGAACTCCTGCAGGGCTCCCCACCCTGCGGATGTCTGCCCGGCACGAGGGGCACTCTGATTCAGGGCGCCCCGCCCGCCGGGCAGCAGGCTGCTATCCGCAGCGTGGGGAGCCTTGCAGGGAACTCCTGCAGGGCTCCCCACCCTGCGGATGTGTTCCCGAAGGGCCGGGCGCTCTGCTTTCAGGGCGCCCGACGCTCCGTGAAGCAGGCTGCTATCCGCAGCCTAGACATCCCTGCGGGATCTCCCGCAGGGTTGCCTAGGCTGCGGATGTGTTCCCGAAGTGCCGGGCGCTCTGCTTTCAGGGCGCCCGACGCTCCGGGAAGCAGGCTGCTATCCGCAGCCTAGACATCCCTGCGGGACCTCCCGCAGGGTTGCCTAGGCTGCGGATGTGTTCCCGAAGCACCAGGCGCTCTGCTTTCAGGGCGCCCGACGCTCCGGGAAGCAGGCTGCTATCCGCAGCCTAGACACGGCTAGCGGAGCACTAATCCCGAAGCTTGGGGCTGCGGAGCTCAGCGCGCCCCAAGCTTCTGGGTGCCGGCAAGGTCTAGACGGCTAGCGGAGACCTTGCCGGCACCCAGAAGCTTGGGGCGCGCTGAGCTCCGCACGCCCCAAGCTTCGGGATTAATGCAGCGCTCCGCTAGCCGTGGGAGAGCTGGGTCTCCCACGGCTAGCGGATAGCTTCCTGAAGCCTGGAGAGCGAGAGGGGTCGGTGCGCACCGACCCCTCTCACTTTCCAGGCTTCAGCGAAAGCCTGCATTCGCTCCATAGGACGCACACACATTTTCCCTTGCTTTTTAGGAGGGAAAAAGTGTGTCCTATGGTGTGAAAAATACGGTAGTATTTAAGTAACGTGAAGAGACAAAATGATGTAACCCCCTGCAACAGGTTTTCTGGGTATTGTGAGTGTGACACAGTGCTCAAATTCGTTCCACGTTAGACGCTGTGCTTCACATGGGTTTGATAAGAGGGACTTGCCGATCAAAAGGTTGGCGGTTCGAATCCTCGCAACAGGGTGAGCTTCTGTTGCTCGGTCCCTGTTCCTGCCCACCTAAGCAGTTCGAAAGCACGTCAAAGTGCAAGTAGATAAATAGGTACCACTCTGGCAGGAAGGTAAACGGCGTTTCCGTGCGCTGCTCTGGTTCGCCAGAAGCGGCTTAGTCATGCTGACCACATGACCCGGAAGCTGTACGCCGGCTCCCTCGGCCAATAAAGCGAGATGAGCGCCACAACCCCAGAGTCGTCCGCGACTGGACCTAATGGTCAGGGGTCCCTTTACCTTTACTCAGACCACCATGTGGCCCAATATGTTGTCAAATCAGTTTTAATTACTGCAATCTGATGACAGGGAGGAGATGATGGATGGGGTCCAGCCCCTACATATATTCTCCACTCTTGCCCTTCTTGGCTAATAAAAGCAAGCTGAAGAGGCAATTGACTGCGTGGGTCTAGGGGGTGATTTCATGCCTTGCCGCGAGAGGGGTGGTCATGCCATAAGCTTTAAAAGAGACAGTGGTTCATCCCCTCAAGAGGAGATCTCTGGACCCAGAAATATCTGTCAATTACCAGTTGCTAATATCTCCTTCTTTGGTAAGGTGTTTGGGAAGGTCGTGGCATGACAGCTTCAGGTGTGCTTGGAAAGAATCGGTCATCTAGTCCCACTGCAAGTCCAGCTTCTGGTTTGGGACCCAAATTGCCTTGGTCACCCTAGTCCGTTGGTCTTGGTTGGGAGAGAACTCAGAGGAGTGTGCCCCTGTTGATTCTCCTGGACTGCTTTCAGAATTTAGGAGCTGGGTGCACTGCTTGATAGTGGTTCTACTCTCAATCTCAGTTTCAGAAAGCAGCATTGGGTGACTTCTTCACCCCATGGGAGCTGTTCTGCAGGGTTCTGCAGGGATCATTCTTGTTGCCCGTGCTGTTTCGTATCTGTGTACAAAGTCACTGCAGGAGCAGCCATTGTGATTTGGAGTGAAGTGCCGTCAATATGCTGTTGACTCCCAGCTCTGTTCAAGGGAGGAAGTTCCTGCAGCCAGTAATTGGGTGGATATGGACCAATTGATTGAAACTGGACCCAGATGACAGAGGTTCACCTGGCTGGGTGGGTCCCAGGTCCAGAATATTTTATTTTATTTTATTATTAACCTACTGAAAAAGATTGAAGTAGGTCAAACATTGAATCCACTAGAGGGCAGCAGTGCATATGCATGTTCTTCTGTATAAATATTTAGCAAATGCAAGACCTACTTTTTCCTAACTGCGCCAAATATTTCTTCTACGTTATTTCAATAATCCTGAATTGAATTTACAGAAACTCTGTAAAAATAAGCCAATATTATCTCCAGTGAAGAAGTCAATGTCGTGCTTTCCTGATGCTTTTAGACTCCCAGCATGGCTTAAGTCCATGGATGGCAAGAGTTGTAGTTCAGCAACACCTGGAATGCACCTGTTGGTGACAGCTGGGTAGAGTGTTGGACTAAGGCCTAGGATGTGGGAATGTTAAGGATAGTAGGAAAGGATATATTGAATAAGTATTATCCTACCTTCACTCACACTAGTGGATGGTGTAGCATTGCAGATTCCCCTCAATATCGCAGGAAGCTAGTTTGCAGATTCGTATGAATCACTTTAGTTAAGCAATCCAATCTGGCTTGCCCAGATGAATTATTCCCGGTGTCCCCTTTTATCCCTCTTAAAAGAATAAAGACACAAGAGTAACAAGAAGTTTACTCACATTTCAGTTCAAGATTTGATCCCTGAAAGGCAGGCTTTGCTTAGTAGTTACCGTATTTTTTGCTCTATAAGACTCACTTTTTCCCTCCTAAAAAGTAAGGGGAAATGTGTGTGCGTCTTATGGAGCGAATGCAGGCTGCACAGCTATCCCAGAAGCCAGAACAGCAAGAGGGATTGCTGCTTTCGCTGCATAGCGATCCCTCAGGCTGTTCTCGCTTCTGAGATTCAGAATATTTTTTTTCTTGTTTTCCTCCTCCAAAAACTAGGTGCGTCTTGTGGTCTGGTGCGTCTTATAGAACGAAAAATACGGTACATAACAATCTGTGAGTTCATCTCACATGGAGATTGAGCTCATGTGCTGCTAGCTGAGAGCCAGCAGACAGCAAAATTACATTAAGAGATCAAAATGGCAGCAAAAGAGCAGCAAGCAAGCAAGAGAAGACAAGACTGAGAAAATGGCTGTGTGACTTGGCTCTTTTATGGAGTCGGCCCATCTCCCAGGTCACATGCAGGGGGAGAATGCTCCAGACCAGTGGAACAGAAAATTACACTGACTGGATGTCCCCCTGCCTGTGCCCACTCTAGGGAAATAAGGAATGTTGCATTTGATAGTTCCAATGGATGACATCCCACATAGGAGACCAAAGTATAAATCAACCACTCAGCCACGGAACTCACTGGCTGACCTGGGACAGTCACCTTCTCTCTGGCAAGCCTACCTTACAGGGTTGTCAGGTTGATAAAATGGGGAAAGGAAAACAAACTGTGCCACTTTGAGCTCCTTGCAGGAAATACAAGGTCTAACTGTAGGAAATAAATAAAATATTATTCCAGTGTTGCAGGTGGGGGCTCAGGCTGACAGGGTAACCTGACAAAATGAATTCAGTGGGTGAAGGCTACTAATTAAGGTGCTCATCCAGTATGCTAAACAGTGGTACCTCGGGTTACAGACGCTTCAGGTTACAGACTCCGCTAACCCAGAAATAGTACCTCAAGTTAAGAACTTTGCTTCAGGATGAGAACAGAAATCGTGCTCCGGCGGCCCGGCAGCAGCAGCAGGACGCCCCATTAGCTAAAATGGTACCTCAAGTTAAGAACAGTTTCAGGTTAAGAACAGACCTCCAGAACAAATTAAGTTCTTAACCCAAGGTACCACTGTACCAGATAATCCTTGCAAGCAAGGAAATCTACTTTGCCTAGAAACCACCTAGTGCCAAGAATGTTTGGAATGTGTCCTGTTCTGTAGCGCATCCTCTGCTTTCACTGTCCCACGTTCTCTAACCTGATGCCGCTCCCCTTTCCAGCTATTTGCCGGTTCCCGTGTCAGAATGGCGGCGTCTGTGAGAGACCAAATGTGTGTTCTTGCCCAGATGGATGGATGGGGCGTCTCTGTGAAGAGCGTACGTACCTTTATTATTTTTTTAAAAAATTCTGTGTGTGCTACCCACCTTAAGCACCTGAAATTATAGCCGTACCTTGAAAGTCAAACAGCTTAGTTCCTGAACGTTTTGGCTCCCAAACGTTGCAAACCTGGAAGTGACTGTTCTGGTTTGGGAACTATTTTTGGAAGCCGAACGTCCGACGGGGCTTCCGTGGCTTCCGATTGGCTTCAGGAGCTTCCTGCAGCCAATCAGAAGCCACGATTTGGTTTTAGAATGTTTTGGAAGTCGAACGGACTTCCAGAACGGGTTCTGTTTTACTTCCAAGCTCGACTTCTTCTTTCTTTGGCGTTCACTCGTAGCCGAGTAAGATTGTATTCCATAACCACAGTTTTAACAATGAGTCCGTAAGTGACTGTGGAGGCCAATTCTGGATCCACACGTCCTTCCACAGTGGGGACATAGGTTTCCAGGCAGGAGTTGATCACAGTGAGGGTTCGCCAATCGTGCCTTCCTCGTAGGACATTTCTCCCTTGTGTCCTGAGTTCGAGTGTCTTCAAAGCCCATGACACCTTTGGAAAAGGCTGTTCTCCAATTGGAGCACTTGTTTCCCAATTGTTGGTGTATACTACATTTTTAAAGATTTGCCTTGAGAGAGTCTTTAAACCTCTTCTGTTGACCACCAGCATTACGCTTTCCATTTTTAAGTTCAGAATAGAGTAGTTGCTTTGGAAGACGATAATCATACGACTGTATGCATCCCAAGTTTCCATCCACATTACTGGCATTTTCAGTGCTTGTCAGAATCGGTCCAGAAATAGTGAAAAGTTAAATCTTCCACAGAGAAGTTTGGACACCCTCACTATCCTGTATCACGATTGGTTCATGCCAATCATGCATCCCTCAGCGATGGTCATCTATCTGCAGCAAAACCCTAGAAATAACCAATCTCCGATGAAATACTGAAGCCACAGTCCTATCAGCATGCTTAGCTTGGAAATAACCCCCCTTTGAACCCTGTGGGACGTACGCCTAAGTAGATATTGCACTGGACTGCGCTGTAATAGTAGCAAATGTAATAAAATGTAGTCACAAAAGTTCTTCCTTCTCCGCACCCGGCAAGTTCAGATTGTTTGAGAATTGCAGAGCAGTGGCGTAAATATTACAAGGAGCATCCAGTGCACATCATCTTCATTTGCTAGCATTTTTTGTAACCAGGTGAACGGATTATACAGAAAAGATAAAGAGAGTCTAAACAACTCCGAGCCCAAATTTGCACTTCAGAGAGCAAAAACCAAGCAGACAGTTAAAAGAGAACCAGGTCAGGTGCATTTGGTGCTCCAGCTGCCAAAGCAAATGGAAATGACACTGTCTTGTCGGAGCCCTTTCTTTTAAAAGGGTTCGTCCTACATTGTACAGGAAATGCAATGGGTGGTATTGTGCTACGTTTTGCTCAGAGAAGATCCTCTGAAATTAATGAACATGACCAACTGGTTCTGCTAGCAGAAGCCCACATAAGGATTTCCACTAGTGCAATGCCCCCAGTGTCAGATTTACGTATAAGCTAAACAAGCTGCAGCTTAGGGCCTCACTCTCTTGGGGGGGGGCAAAAAATTTGAAGGAAAAAAACCTGTGGATGTACATTTCCAAAATATAAGATAAAAAACAAATAAAATAAAACCTACATACAGCAGCAGTGTTTTGTGTTGTGTAGGCTCCTATGATGTAAGTCATGGGCCCCGCCTGCTAGCCTGCTCCCTAAAATATCACTGGTTTGCTCATTTCTATATATAGGGTGCGTACATTCTGCATGGACTGGTGGCATGGCAACATGGGCAAATGGCTTTAGAGACCGGTTAGGTCCATAAATTGCCATATAGCATATATTCAACACAAAAAACAGTGACAATTTGTTGATGACAAAGGACAGCTGGATATATAAAGGGCCCCATTACCTTCAGTAGATTAGGGCCTCATCAAACCTAAATCCAGCCCTGAATGCCCCCCTCCCTTGCCTCTCTCCCCCATACCACCACAATGGTCTACAGGAGTCAGGAGAACACCTGGAACAGTGATGGGGATGGGAGGAAGAGAGGAGATCTTTCCAACAAGCAAGAGGTAACGCTTGCACTGATGGAACATTTGCAAAAGCAAGTCGCCGAAATCCTCTGTAATTTAGGTTCATTCATTTCTATAGGTTTGCTGCCAACCTGTCTTTCCCCCCTGTACAGATAAATATATATATGCCTTCATTCCCACTGTTTAAAGTAACATATTTACATTTACAAAGCAATTATAAATAATGAGAAGCTGTTTGGTGTTTGAAATCCAAACAAAGCAGGGAAATTTCTTCCAACTTGTATACTCTATGCTGATCACAAAACTTAACCTTTTCTAATGATAGTTTCTAAAGCACTATTCTAGGTCTGCCTGCCCACCGCCCCCTTTATGCTTGAACAGATCAGTCAGAGGTGGAGCAGACACACAGCTCTGGCCTTGCATTTGACATGTCGCCACTTGTTTCCTTACCTTAGTGTCGACAGCGATGCTAAATCGAGACTCCCAACACTTAGGGAATGCTTTTGTGCTCTTGGTCATTGCGATCTGCCACTGCAATTTACTTTTCAACTCTCTTTTGTAAGGAAAGGAATGGACAGCTGTCTAGATCCATCAAAGTTCATGTTTTCTTTTCTTTTTTTCCCATTTGGCTTGGAATGGTAGTAACATCCTATGGGGGAGGCTTAAGAATGCCTTATCTAATGTCATCGCAGTTTGTAAAGGATCTAATGTCGAGGGTGCTGCCAACCGCTGATATTTCATGTGCCTCTTAACTCAAAAAAAGAGTTAAAGGTTGCTGTTGAAAGTGCAGTTGGGAATTGTATAAAGACAATGTGATTTAACAGAGTAAGCTAGGGGGAAACGTTTGCAAAAACATATTTTTAAAAAACTTGGGCACTTTAAAAAATTTATTTTTGTTTTTATTTTGCTTTAAACTTTAACTTTAAACAAATACAGATAAATATAAACAACCAAAATTACAAAAGAAAAATCCTCGATGATAATAATAATGGAAAAGGCTTTTAAAAACCTACAAAAAATATCAAAGTACATGACATAGAACATAAGCCATTATGGGAAAGAAAAAAGAAAGAGGAAAGGAGAAGGAGAAGGAAGAAAAAAAGGGGGGATGAGTCAAAACACAAGAAGGCTCATCTATTGTACGCTTCCGTCAAGGTCACAACAGATCATTATTCTTATCAGTTCTCTCTATCTGCATTCCATAGAATCCCTCATCTTGGTATCAGGGAACATTTCCCTATGCGGTAACATTCTAAACATAACCAGGTCTTTATTGATGAACCCTTATCCCCTAGATAATTACCGTATTTTTCACTCCATAAGGCGCACCAGACCATAAGGAGCACTTAGTTTTTAGAGGGGGAAATCAAGGGGGGAAATCTTATTTCCGCCCCCCCAGCCCCAAAGAGCAAAGAAGCCAAGACAGCGAGTGGGATCCACCCTCTTTAGCGGCGCGCAACCTCTCCAGCTGGGAGAGGCTGCGCGTGGCTATGGCAATACCCCCACCTCCCACAAAAGCCCACAGGAGCTGCGCACCCTTTAAGGAGCGCACGGCTCCTGCGGGCTTTTCTACAAGGAGGGAGAAGGGACTGACTGGCCGCGTCAGTCCCTTCTCCCTCCTGGGGAAAAGCCCGCAAGAGCTGCGCGGAGCTTGTGTGCGGCTCTTGGGAGCTTTTCCTGCCTGCCTCCCCCCTGCATTCGCTCCATAAGACACACACACATTTCCCCTTACCTTTTAGGAGGGAAAAAGCGCGTCTTATGGAGCGAAAAATGCGGTATGTTTAAATAAGCTTGGGCATTTTAGTTCAATCATCCCACTTTATGAAAGTGGTTTTTCTGGTCCTAATATTGATGCATTTATTTTCTCTGGTACTCCCCCCCCCCCATCTTCTCTTTAGCAATCTGCATCCTGCATTGCCTGAATGGAGGTCGCTGTGTGGCTCCTTACCAGTGTGACTGCCAAGCAGGGTGGACCGGATCCCGTTGCCATCAGGGTAAACCTGTCTCACTTTGTGCCTCCCGCTATCTAACAGCAACATCTGTTATGCTGGTCTGTAATTGTTCCTGGGAAGCTTTGAGGGACAATGTCATAATCTTATCGTTGCACGCCACCCCAGTCTACTGAGACCTCAGGGGTTCCAGGCACCGAGGAGTCTGTGGTGTCTTTATGATATATGGCTTATTTACACACATATGCAA
This sequence comes from Podarcis raffonei, assembly GCF_027172205.1. Taxonomy (NCBI): domain Eukaryota; kingdom Metazoa; phylum Chordata; class Lepidosauria; order Squamata; family Lacertidae; genus Podarcis; species Podarcis raffonei. The sequence goes on from NC_070618.1 coordinate 22,928,205, forward strand.
CCTGAAGCTTTCAATGAAGGGGCTCACGGCAGCAGCACCCCAAAAGTCACCAGCTTATTCCATGATTGCAGCGTCAGCATCCATTCTCTGCAGTCTTCCTTGCTCTGAAAGCACATCCCAGCTCACCTTCTCTGCTTCCTGGTTACATCACTCCCTAAACTAAGCCCTCATTATCTACAGGGGGTGGGGCTCCAATTATTTACATACCAACACCTTTTTCCTTGAATGCTTTGAACTTCTGGTGGTTCACCCCAGGCAGAGACATCTCAAAAGAAGTTTCATCGACACTTGTTGATTTGGCTAGGCTTGCCAAGTCCAAAACACCAACCCAGGAAATGTGCCTCAGCTAATTAGCTTTGACATACATGCTAATTATCGAGGCTTAGAATACATGCTATGCTTCCTTAGAATCTAAGCCTTGGATAGACCGACACATAAGCTTAATTAAACATATTACATTACGTTGTAAATAAGTGTTTTTCTTAACTAGTCTTGCAATGAGAGTTTTCCAGCAAGGATGTTTCCACAAACACTCATAGCAGTGTTAACGTTCACATAGACCATTTAGCTATAAAATCTACATACAATATTTCCCAGTTGTTTTTTTTTAAAAAGTGGGTGGAGCTATGGTCTCAACCACTGAGCCTCTTGGGCTTGCCGATCAGAAGGTCAGCGGTTCGAATCCCCGCAACGGGGTGAGCTCCTGTTGCTCTGCCCCAGCTCCTGCCAACCTAGCAGTTCCAAAGCACACCGGTGCAAGTAGATAAATAGGTACCGCTCTGGCGGAAAGGTAAACGGTGTTTCCGTGCGCTCTGGCTTCCAGACAGGATGTTAGTATTTCACGCCTCTGTTGCTGCAGATGAGATTGGTGTAAATCACATCTGCAGCAACGGAGGCATGAAATACTAACAGGAGTTTGGATTTGATATCCCGCTTTATCACTACCCTAAGGAGTCTCAAAGCGGCTAACAATCTCCTTTCCCTTCCTCCCCCACCACAAACACTCTGTGAGGTGAGTGAGGCTGAGAGACTTCAAAGAAGTGTGACTGGCCCAAGGTCACCCAGCAGCTGCATGTGGAGGAGCAGGGAATCAAACCCAGTTCACCAGATTACGAGTCCCCCGCTCTTAACCACTACACCACACTGGCTCCAGAAGTGGTTTAGTCATGCTGGCCACATGACCTGGAAAATCTGTCTGCGGACAAATGCCGACTCCCTCGGCCTGAAGAGAGATGAGTGCCTCAACCCAATAATAATAATAATAATAATAATAATAATAATAATAATAATAATAATTTATTATTTGTACCCCGCCCATCTGACTGGGCTTCCCCAGCCACTCCTGGCGGCTTCCAACAAAGATTAAAAATGCATCAAAATGTCACACATTAAAAACTTCCCTGAACAGGGCTGCCTTCAGATGTCTTCTAAATGTCAGGTAGTTGTTTATCTCTTTGACATCTGATCAGATGTCACATTTGATATAGTCACCTTAGACTGGACTTAACAGTCCAGGGGTCCTTTGCCTTAACCTTTTACCTCAGGTCAGTGTGGTCCAACTTTTCATACGAAGTGGGCTGCAAAAGTACTTTGACACAGAACCCAGGGAGGGGCACACACTGCCTTGTGGGGGTGGTGGAATTTGAAGCACGCACCCCTCAGAGCCCTCATGCTGCTTTCTACCCAAAGCTGGCTAAGTGAGGCACTGGGAACTCTAGGAAGGAGATGTGAGGGCCCTCTGGGTCCTAGAGCCCTCCTACCTCCTTCCCAAAACTGGGAGATCACTAACTAGGCTTTGGGAAGGAGGCAGGAGGATGTGAGGGTCCTATCAGAGCCCTTGCACCTCGCTTACATGGCTTTGGGAAAGCAACGTGAGGGCTGGTGGGGGCATCAAATGTCCCTGAGGGCTGCCTAAAATGCCTTGAGAGCCCCCCCCCCCCGGTTTAGGTGCACACTTGAAATAACTTTAAGCATACTTTAAAAACATAAATGTGTGTGGCAAGCTCACGAGGGTCACAGTTGAATGTATTTGCCCTTCATTTCCAAACCTGTAATATTCGAGGCATCCATTATGTATTGTCTTGAGAGGATTGTGCCAATGTTTTTTTTAAAAAATAAACTCCTTAAATAGGACTTCCAGTTCGTCTTGGGCTGCAGCCCTATGAGGTGTAAGCCCCGAGGGAAAACAGTTGGACTTCTAAGTAAACAGCCATAGGATTGCACTCTCAGTTATTTGTTCCTATCAAACCTAGTCTTTGTGTCTCAGATTTAACAGGAAATGCTAGGGTTTTATCTCTCTGCCCATTTTCCGGGTAATTAAATAGCTAGCACAGTGAAACTACTATAGCTATCAAATGGCTATTTGGGCACTATTCCTACTGAGTAAGATTAGTTCCTTAATTATTTGTCCCTTATAGTTCAGCTACAGGCTGTTCCTTTTAGTATAACACCTTCCACAGAGATTCTGCCCCTTTTCCCACTTTACATCCATGTCCAGTTATCAACAAACAGAGAAGTCCTTATCAAATCATTGCATTTTTCAACTATTTGTTTTCTGTACCTTTCTCTCTTTTTTTGGTTTTTCTTTCCATTCCCTGTTTTCTGGGTTATAAGAACTGAGATGGATTCCGCGCATGCAGGTTAAGAGAATTGGTTTAAAATGTATGTTTCTGGAAACAAAAAACAACAAATGACTTTTGCTGTCATGATCCCTTCATGTCTGTCAATGGAAACAGGCACATAAAAAGGTAAAGGGACCCCTGACCATGAGGTCCAGTCGCGGACGACTCTGGGGTTGCGGCGCTCATCTCACTTTACTGGCCGAGGGAGCCAGCGTACAGCTTCTGGGTCATGTGGCCACCATGACTAAGCCACTTCTGGCAAACCAGAGCAGCGCACAGAAAAGCCATTTACCTTCCCGCTGGAGCGGTACCTATTCATCTACTTGCACTTTGACGTGCTTTCAAACTGCTAGGTGGGCAGGAGCAGGGACTGAGCAACGGGAGCTCACCCCAACACGGGGATTCGAACCGCCAACCTTCTGATCGGCAAGCCCTAGGCTCTGTGGTTTAGACCACAGTGCCACCCACGTCCCTCCCTTTAATCTGCACCCGTCACAAAAAGTTTGCACCATAGAGAAATAAGCCCTATTTTGCATGTACAAATTCATCCTCAGTTGTAAGCGTATGTGTAAATATTTTCTGTTCTCAAGGAACGAAAATCGGATGACACTGCAGGGAGCTCTGATAGAAACCTCCCTGAAGTTTGTCGTGATTCATGCCTTCCTTTTCTGAAGAAAGGGTTTGGGGGAACAGCGGGTGGGTGATTCCTTCTCTTTTTTTCAGCAGCCAAAAGAAGAAAAAGCCAATGCATATGAAAAAGCAAAGCAGTGCAGAGAAAGGCTGAGGCCTATGGCAATGAAGGAAATGTACATATGGGAAAGAAGGCGTAGGAATAAAGAGGCAGAGCTATGAAGGGCAAACTGTCCGCTTCCACTAGCCACTGAAAGTTTCTCCCTAGACCTCCATTTGTTTTGCCTCCACATGAACAGAACAAAAACCCCTGGAGTTTTCAAAACTGATGTACAGGATCCTTCCATTTGTTTATTATTATTTTTAAAAGACACACCTGCTTGCATTATCATGGCAAGCCATGCAGTTAAACTGGCTGAAAACTTGTTCAGTTGGAAACCGTTATGTGTAAGCAGTTACAGTGTACCTCGGGTTAAGTACTTAATTTGTTCCGGAGGTCCGTTCTTAACCTGAAACTGTTCTTAACCTGAAGCACCACTTTAGCTAATGAGGCCTCCTGCTGCTGCCGTGCCGCTGGAGCATAATTTCTGTTCTCATCCTGAAGCAAAGTTCTTAACCCGAGGTACTATTTCTGGGTTAACGGAGTCTGTAACCTGAAGCGTATGTAACCTGAGGTATCACTTTATACAGGCCACAATGTAAACTGGGACGGCTAGCCTCCATCTCCCCCTCCCAGATGTTGTTGGGACTACAACACCCATCGTCCAGTGTGGCCCTTCAACATCTGAAAGGCCCATGGGTTAGCAACCCGTGATGCAAACAAATGCTAATGTGGATCTGTGGTCTTCTAATACAGCTGTCTGCCAGTCTCCATGCTTAAATGGTGGGAAATGCGTACGACCAGATCGGTGCCATTGCCCGTCACCTTGGACTGGACACGACTGCTCTAGGTATGTATGTAGTTTCCCCTGCGGCTTGATGGAGGTAGAAACTGTCTCTCATGTCTTGTTATGCTGCCATTTCTACAGGGATATACGCTCTGTATTTATCACTCCTGTTATACAAAAATCTCCAAATGGGTCCGAATTTCAATGTCTAAAACTCCTGGTAGAGGACAAGGATCCAGAGATCACGCTAAGGGTGGCCAAATTCTGTGCGACTGCCATAAAACTTAGGGAACAAGCTGTACTACCAAAATGATTAAGGTTAATTTTAGGTTATATTTTAGTGATCAAGATTTAATATATATTTTTAACTGCAGCTATATCTGAATTGCCTCTGTCATACCCAATTGCAATTCAATGTATTCCTGTTGTGTTTTATGATTTTCCTGATATAGTAAGTGAGCCAGAACTGGTCTGTGACCGTAATAATAAAATTCAATTCAATGTATGTAGTTTTGGTTTAAGAGTTTCGTCCCAAATTCTGGCCTCTCTGTACACACAACCACTTACAACAGGTCTGGAGAAGGTAGAATCATTTGTTGTTGTTGTTTAGTCATTTAGTCATGTCCGACTCTTCGTGACCCCATGGACCAAAGCATCCTAGAATTGTTGAGTTGGAAGGGACCTCATGGGTCATTAATTCCAAGCCCCTGCAATGCAGGAATCTCACCTACAGCATCCAGGACAGATGGTCATTCAACCTCTGCTTGGAAACCTCCAAGGAAGGAGAGTCCACAACCTCCCAAGGAAGCTGAATGCGGCCCCCTGGACCTCTTTCTTTGACCCTTGGAGCTCCTCTCCTGCCTCACTTCCAGGCCCAACACCTTGCTCACCCTATTTTTCACCCAAGTGTTTTTGCCTTGCACGAATTCTTCCTTGCTAGGTGAAGGATCGAGAGGAATGTGTGGCTATATGTCGAAGCTCATCTATTTCAGCTGGGAAATGTGCTTAACATTGCTCCCTCCCCTTTTTCCTCTGACTGACAACCACTGGCATGAAACTCCCAGAAGCTTCCTAATAATAATAATAATAATAATAATAATAATAATAATAATAATAATTTATTTATACCCCACCCATCTGCCTGGGTTTCCCAACAGAATATTGAAAACACAATAAAACATCAAACATTAAAAACTTCCCTAAACAGAGCTGCCTTCAGATGTCTTCTAAAAGTCAGATAGTTGTTTATTTCTTTGACATCTGACAAGAGGGTGTTCCACAGGGTGGGTGCCACTACCGAGAAGGCCCTCTGCCTGGTTCCCTGTAACCTCACTTCTCACAGTGAAGCCTTAAACGGCTCAGGACTGTAATACCTCAAGGACTGCCTCTTTCCATATGAACCTACCCAAACCCTGAGATCACCTTCTGAGGCCCTTCTTCCTGTGCCTCCTCCTTGAGAGGTCCGAAGGGTGGCAACACGAGAACGGGGCCTTCTCTGCAGTGGCTCCCCATTTTGTGGAATGCTCTCCCCAGGGAAGTTCTCCTGATGCCTTCATTACACACCTTTAGGCAGTAGGCAAAAATGTTCCTTTTTAACCAGGCCTTTGGTTGATCTGTTTGACATCCTATACCCTTTTCAAATGTGGCTCTTTTTGGGGGATGGGGCTTTATTGGGTTGTTTTTATTCTGATTATATATGTTGTGGTTTTTTCTGTGAACCGCCCTGAGACCTCCAGGTGTTGGGCGGTATATAAACTATCATCATCATCATCATCATCATCATCAGGCCAGACGTCTTCCTGATGCAGCCCACCCTGCTTTGTCCTTGTGTGTAATGATCTGTAGTGAATAATTAACCTGTTTTTTCCCTCTTGTTCCATGTGTGCTAATCTAGGAAAAGGAAATCTGGATTCCACCACTTTTAACATGAACTCTGGACATTCCAGGACTGATCCAGTACACCCTGGTATTTTACAGGCATTGTAAAATCGAACCCAGTGCAGGGTTTGTTTGTTTTTTTTAAACAACGGCAACGTGTTTGAGTTTTTTAAATGTTCTTTTTAAATTTTGTATGATGTTTTCTTAATACTTTTTTTATTTTGAAAAGAACCACCTTTTTCACATGCAGAAGTGTTATCGTATATGCTGCTGTCAGTACACACAAATGTACAAACAATGTTGTCGACTGAGAGTATTTTTTAATTATTGTTGCAAATCCTTGAGCATAAGTTGTGCCCTGTCATCCTCTGGTTCACACACACACAAACCTGCCCATCCCACCAATTTTCGAAAGGAGTTTTTCATGTGGCATGGAAACCCTACTGTTTGAAGGAGACAAATTCATCTGTCCCCACTTCCCACAACAGAGAAAGAATTGTGCGATTCTTTCAGACCTGACCATCACAATAATAAATAGAAGGCATCCCCCCTTGATTAGCTCTGGTGTGAAGCAACACACAATCACTTTACTGTAGATTTATGGCTTACATATTTAAAACACACACACACATGTGTTGTGGTGGTGCTTGGTTGCCGTTTAATTCAGAATTAAATAAACAAAACACTAGTTGCTGTTTTCGTAAAAGAGATGGAAATTAGGCTTCTTATTTGCCTGCCACTGACATCATTTGTTTGCTGTCCTTCCTTCCTTTTTAAATATATATATTCATTTTCCATTTTCGTTCATTACATACATCTCAAATTCTTAATGTTTACTACATATTCCTCCCTCCCTCCCCTCCAAGACTTCCCCCAACTTGCGTTTCTGGTTTGTTTCTATTTTCACCCTCTTTGCTCTCTCTCAACAGAAAAAGTTATTAATGACATAACATCAAACCTTAAAAACATAAAAATAAAATTAAATACGTCATCTTATTTCACTATCTTCCAAACATTTTCTGATTCTAATAATGTGGATGTTTATTTGCCATCCTTCCTTCCTGAGTGAGGCCGTTACAACTAGTGATCCTAAGCAATACAAAGGAGTGGTGGTCACAGTACTGTAACTTTCATCACCAGAGATCTCAAACTATAATGATTCAGCCACTGCTAAAATTAAAAGGTGGTCAGGAACAAAGGGGGAAGGGCGATGTTTGGACCCAGTGCTAATTCTGCTGTATTTCATGTATGAATTTACTACTTTCCAGCCTGAGTGTTTTCCATAGAACAACAGGTGCTTCTTCCACACTTCCTACTCTCTACAAAAAATGACACTATTTGCCACTTAATTAGACACTATTTGCTTGCTTAATGGTCACTCCTTGATCACTGAATTCTGGTTCTACCCCTGCCCTGTGGCACCTTATTTTTGGCTTCAAAGAGTATTGCAGCTTGCTCCTTAGAGGTGTAAATGGGCTTAGCTTTGCTAGATTGTCTTCTGCCAAGGAGTTCACTGTGACACAGAGTAATGTGACTGGTGAGCCCACCTTACCCCCACACTTTGCCGCTTCCATATTGCATTGCTTGCAATACCTGTGATTAGGACTCAAAGACTCGCAGCAAAACAATACAAGTTATTTTTTTATTATGAGTGTATTGCAGTTGCCCATAAGCTCCAGACTTAAGCTTGTGGTGGCGGATTTTTCGGAAAAGTGTGGATGGAATCAACGGCTGCGTCCATCGCAAGTTTTCAGGAGGCTCGTAGTACATTTGCATGTAATCTATGTTTAAACAAAATGATCGGAGACTGAATCTGCCCTGTAGGCTTCTGTTTTTTAAAAAAAAAAAAAACATGGTAGTGCACTGCAAATGTTACACACTTGTTGTTGTTTAGTCGTTTAGTCGTGTCCGACTCTTCGTGACCCCATGGACCAGAGCACACCAGGCACTCCTGTCTTCCACTGCCTCCCGCAATTTGGTCAAACTCATGCTGGTAGCTTCGAGAACACTATCCAACCATCTCGTCCTCTGTCGTCTCCTTCTCCTTATGCCCTCCATCTTTCCCAACATCAGGGTCTTTTCCAGGGAGTCTTCTCTTCTCATGAGGTAGCCAAAGTATTGGAGCCTTTGCTTCAGGATCTTTCCTTCCAGTGAGCACTCAGGGCTGATTTCCTTCAGAATGGAGAGGTTTGATCTTCTTGCAGTCCATGGGACTCTCAAGAGTCTCCTCCAGCACCATAATTCAAAAGCATCAATTCTTCGGTGATCAGCCTTCTTTATGGTCCAGCTCTCACTTACATACATCACTACTGGGAAAACCATAGCTTTAACTATATGGACCTTTGTTGGCAAGGTGATGTCGGTACTTTTTAAGATGCTGTCTAGGTTTGTCATTGCTTTTCTCCCAAAAAGCAGGCGTCTTTTAATTTCATGGCTGCTGTCACCATCTGCAGTGATCATGGAGCCCAAGAAAGTAAAATCTCTCACTGCGTCCATTTCTTCCCCTTCTATTTGCCATGAGGTGATGGGACCAGTGGCCATGATCTTCATTTTTTTGATGTTGAGCTTCAGACCGTATTTTGCGCTCTCCTCTTTCACCCTCATTAAAAGGTTCTTTAATTCCTCCTCACTTTCTGGGCATAGGAGCCAACCCCTAGGGGCCGAGGTCCCTTCGGCCCCCCTCAATAAAATATCTGAGGGGGCCAGGTCCCCCCCCACACAAGTTGATGGGCATTGCCATTCAAATGGTGTGTGTCACATATTGTGATCAATAATGTAGCGTAGGGCTTTCCTGCTCCCCCCCCCTAATATTTTATTCAAGTTGGCACCCTGAAACAGGGAATGAGATTACTTCCCATCTGTAACGTACTTGAAATACCAGTTCTGTGCCACCCACTTAAGCATTTGTGTTGTGGATAGACAACCATAACTGTTAGCTGGGAAAATATCTCTGTACTTGGGAGTTAAACATTAACTTTCAGCTGACGGTGGAAGACCACTGACTAGGGCCCTGGTTTGAAAGCAGCCCGTGTGTCTGATAGCAGTCAGATTCATTCCAAAAGGGTAGGAAATAATTGTTAATTTTGTATAACCTCACTGTTACAGACCTTTCTGAGCACAGCCGGGCTCTCCCTTTCTGGTGCATGTGCACAACTACAAGAATTTTATTTTTAGGTTTTTGCAGGGGCTTGGAGATACTAAGAGCAAACAGGATAGAAAGACAAAACATATAGCCCTTTTACCAAGAACCTTTAAAAATTAAGAGGAGGATGAGTCAAAATAATGAAAATGCATTTTCCAGTAAATACATGGTCACCACTGTCTAGTTTTGTTTTGTTTTTTTAGATCATTTTTATTAAGTTTTCCATTTTAACAACAATCCAATCAAATCACATTAAGTATTCCAAATTATACATATACATATCAAATAATCCAAATATTCTGCCGAATTATAATTTTTTTATTGGGACTTCCCATGCTTCAAATTCGGGGGGGCTCTGGTCATCTCATATCTCTACTGATTTTGATAGTCATTTCTAATAGTTCCTTTAAATCTTCCTGTTGTTAACCTACCCATGTCTAGTTTTGAGCAGGAAGTGTAATGAAGAATCAGCCCTGGGAGAGCAACTGTGTATAACACTGACTAAACTAAGAATATATTGTCCTGCAATTCCACTGACATTCTTTTTTCACAGCCTTCCCCCCTTCATTATCTGCTCCTGTCATTGCAATAGCAGGCAGCAATCTCCACAACATAATGCACACGTGCTGGAACATTGCATACATACACTAATGATTAGCTTATCTTCACACAGAGACTTTTAAGAGAACTTGCTGTTCTACAAGATTTACAGAGCGATACATGCGCAGACCAAACCCTATGCATGTTTACTCATAAGTAAGTCTTGCTGAGTTCAGTGAAGAGTAACTCCCAAGTCAGAGTATACACTTCCACCTTAGAAACCTTCATTGAGTGGGTAAGAAAGGGAATTTAAACTCAGCTGCCATTGCCTTCCTCGAATCATTGTAAAATTGCCCCATTTTCCTCTGTGTTCAAGCATTCTGTGTATTATTTTATCCTGGTGGCATTCTGAATCATACCTTTCCCTGAAAAAAGCCCGTATTTTGAACCACACTTTTGATCTGTCGGGGAGGGATCATAAAGCCAACCAACCTGTTTTCAGTTCTAGCTGTTTGTACATTTTGCTGTTTATATGGTGAGCAGGCAGAGAGTTCGAAACCTAACGACCCAGAGGCAACCCTCAAGAACAGCACGGCTGCTGCGAGGAAACAATAAAAGGCTGGATTGGTGAATTTCAATCTCTTTTTACTATACGAAATCCTCAGAGGAATTAACCTGTTGTTGTTTTTTAAAAAAATTAAATTCAAATAATGTATTGTCATTTATGTCACTGCTTGTCATGTGTTTGAACAATTTCTGTGTGATGCACTTTACAATGTAAATAAAGTTGCACCCCATTTATTACCTGTACTGTTCATTGTTGACACCAATCAAAGGGGGCTCTTTCTTAGCCCAGGCCAGCTCCACCTGGCCTAATGTAAGGGACTGGTGGAACCTTCCTGAACCTTCCCGAGAAGAGGAGGGCAGTATAGATTTATAATGGTGGTTTGCAGAAAGTCATGTTGTTGTTGTTGTTTAGTCGTTTAGTTGTGTCTGACTCTTCGTGACCCCATGGACCAGAGCACACCAGGCACTCCTGTCTTCCACTGCCTCCCACAGTTTGGTCAAACTCATGCTGGTAGCTTCGCGAACACTATCCAACCATCTTGTCCTCTGTCGTCCCCTTCTCCTTATGCCCTCCATCTTTCCCAACATCAGGGTCTTTTCCAGGGAGTCTTCTCTTCTCATGAGGTGGCCAAAGTATTGGAGCCTTTGCTTCAGGATCTGTCCTTCCAGTGAGCACTCAGGGCTGATTTCCTTCAGAATGTCCATGGGACTCTCAAGAGTCTCCTCCAGCACCATAATTCAAAAGCATCAATTCTTCAGTGATCAGCCTTCTTTATAGTCCAGCTTTCACTTCCATACATCACTACTTGTAAAACCATAGCTTTTACTATACGGACCTTTGTTGGCAATTCCCTAAAACATTTGCACCCCCTAGACCTATTGAATGCACACATAATATCAATCACATGGAAACCTTGATGAGCATATACGAAAAGTGACTCATGGCCACATGTTAGGGCCTGGCAGTGAGAAGGGATGAAATAATTACAGCATTGTATGTTGTGGGTTTGGCTGAACAGCTTGCTGTTTTCCAACACCGCTACGCCGGCTTGTGGTTGATCTGCAGTCTGGTTTCAGTACTTCAGCCTCCATACAGACACCAACAGCGTGACACAGAAACTCATGATGCTCTGCAGGTGGAAGAAAATGCTTGCCCAAATCCACAACGCCGCCTCAAGGTCTTTGCTCATCAGAACTGGTTTAAGAGGATTAATGCCATCAGAGGGAATTCAAGCTCTGAGCCACCCCAGCAGTTAATTGCAGGAATCATTAAACAGCGTGTAATGTTTATTCTCCACAACACATGCCTATAGCCTTTTCAGGGCATAGAAAGGCTGGTGGCCACACCTAGTGATGCTTCTCTTTCAGATGTTGCCAGAACCTTAATGAGATCATTAAAGAGTGTTACTGAGCCTGATACAAACTCAGGGGGTGGGTTACAATTCTCTTTGGCGGAATGTGGGGAGGAATGGAGAAGGCCAGCTCAACAACAAATGTCCACAAATGAGCTAGGAAGAACACCTCTTTCATTTTACCCAGACCCCCAGCGTGGAGAAAGAACAAAATGGAGCAGCCTCAATGATGACTGCTTTGGGAAGGCAGATGCCATAAATGTAGGCCTGGAAACCTGCAGAAGAGAAAGGAACTTCGGGCATTGCAATAGGGCAGGGAGGAAAATGGTTGTATGCTACCATTTACAGCACAATCCTATGCAAATTCAGTTAGCAGTAAGGCCCAGTGTGATATACCTGAAGGAGCGTCTCCACCCCCATCGTTCAGCCCGGACACTGAGGTCTAGCTCTGAGGGCCTTCTGGCGGTTCCCTCCCTGTGAGAAGTGAGGTTACAGGGAACCAAGCAGAGGGCCTTCTCCGTGGTGGCACCCGCCCTGTGGAACGCCCTCCCATCAGATATCAAGGAAATAAACAACTATCTGACTTTTAGAAGGCATCTGAAGGCAGCACTGTACAGGGAAGTTTTTAATGTTTGATGTTTGATCATGTTTTTAATATTTTGTTGGGAGTTGCCCATAGTGCCTGGAGAAACCCAGGCAGATGGGCGTGGTATAAATAATACATTGCTGTTGTCCATAGGATTATACTCTCAGTCCCCGTTTTACTTGATCTGGGGGGGCAGCTGCCCCCCCTGACCCCACCCCCCGGGTACGCCCATGCAGGCATTGATATTAGCACACTGATGTGCACACTCATTTTCGCTTTGCTCAGCCCAAGGCAGGAAAAAAGTCACTCCTCTTGGCTCACCCATAGGCTCACGCATCTCAGCAACCGGGACGAAACTGCCAGATTTAAGCAAAAGGACGAGGGGAAAGTCACACAGCAACTCTAGAGTTCATGGTGGAATCCCAACGCCATGGCTTTTCAAAGGGTCTGACCCTTATTCTGAAACCACCTTCCCACAGAATTAGTTACAGGTAGGTAGCCGTGTTGGTCTGCTGTAGTCGAAACAAAATAAACAAATTCCTTCCAGTAGCACCTTAGAGACCAACTAGGTATGAGCTTTCGTGTATCTGAAGAAGTGTGCCTGCACACAAAAGCTCATACCAATAACAAACTTAGTTGGTCTCTAAGGTGCTACTGGAAGGAATTTGTTTATTTTGTACTCACAGAATGTAAGCTTGTCAACACAGCACAAAGCAGGTCAGTGTCTGCACAAAGGAAGCCTTCTCTGACTTGAGCTAAGCGTTCTGGAAGTAAAGTTCTCTTGCACCGATAAACCAATATTAAAATTGCCTGTGTTGCTGCTTTAGTTTTTGTTTGTTTGTTTGATTGTTTGTTTTAAAGCTTCTTAATCTGCCGTGTTACAGTCTCTTACATCAACCGGCAGGTTTCACTCTGATAGCTGAGAAGTGTGCTGTTACTGGGAGGTATGAAATTCCCGCATTCGCAGATTCAAATTACCAGGGAATCCAACACCAGGCAAAGCTGTCACTCTTCCCTTGTGGCAACTGGAGCAGAGGACTGGCCCTCCCTGAGTTGGTATACCTGTGACAGGTGACACTACCTCAGACTGCAGGTGGGGGCTCACAAAGGTGAATACCAAAAACAAACAGAACACACTTTCCGCCTTGAAACTTACACGCTGCATTTATTCGCCTTAATAGTCTATCTCGAGATGGTTTTACTTTGTCTTATTTTAATGGAGGCACATTGAATCATTTGAGTCCACACCCTGAAGGGGTATAACCCTGACACAGGTTTGCCACCTCCCTGAGCATCCCACCCCTAGCATAGAATTGCAGCCCGAGAAGGCAGTTGTTTGATCTTAGGCAAATGCTTAGTCCTGGGCTGCGAATCAGGCTGCAAAATGACAACAGTCCCAAGAGACAGCATTTGTGAAAGCGTCAAGAGCAGTGCTGTTATTTATGGATGCCACTACCGCGGCCCGTGTTTTGTTAGCTCAGAAACAGAAAACAAACGAGGTCCCAACTAAAGAAGAACAGCAACTTAAACTGATAGAATATACGCAGACCTAACACATAGAATAAGGGAACAAGAAGAACATACGTGTAAGATAAATTCAACAGTGTAAATAAGCTTTGATGGATGTAATAATGGAAAACTGAATGGTTTAGTTCATGGGTAGGCAACCTGAGGCCTGGGGACCGGATCCGGCCCAATCGCCCTCTAAATCCAGCCCATGGACGGTCTGGGTATCAGCATGTTTTTACATGAGTAGAACGTGTCCTTCTATTTAAAATGCATCTCTGGGTTGTTTATGAGGCCTACCTGGTGTTTTTACATGAGCAGAATGTGTGCTTTTATTTAAAATACATCTCTGGGTTATTTGTGGGGCATAGAAATTCGTTCTTTTTTTCCAAAATATAGCCCGGCCCCCCACAAGGTCTGAGGGAAAGTGGACCGGCCCCCGACTGAAAAGGTTTGCTGACCCCTGAATGAACTATTATTTTGTGAAGCACCTTGGGATCTATGGGTATAGGGCAATATATAAATTTAATAAATAAGAATAAATAAGAATAATCCATGTCCTTCTTTCAGTAAATAAAGCCTGCAAGGTGTATTCTTTATTGAATTTATATACCGCCCAATACCCGGGGGTCTCAGGACATTTCACAGAATAAAACCAAGATATAAAACCACAAAATACATAATAAGAATAAAAACAACAACCCAATAGCCCCACCACCACCAAAAAAACCCCACATTTTAAAAGGGCATCTGATTAACCAGATCAACCAAAGGCCTGGTTAAAATGGAACGTTTTTGCCTGGCAGCTAAAATGAAGGCACCAGGCGAATGCCAACACACAGCAAAGCCAAAACAAAGAAAACAACTGTGAAACTTTTACTACCCCTTAACTAAACATTGAACTTTTTTTTAAAAAAAATGAGTCATTAAAGCAATGGTATCCAGTCAGTTAGCATTCCTTCTTTACCGGTCCTGGGTGTTGCCGAAGAGGGAATTTCTGCAGATGAAGCTTTTCTCATTCTTGCACAATAAGAAACCTCACCAATCATTCCACTTCTATGCCGTTAGGAAAGCGACAGGCACCTGCCCTCCTTTCTGGGGGGGGGGTCATTTAAGCTCACCTACAGCTCAAGGCACAGGAGTGAGCTACACCTTCTGTGCCTTTTTTTGGTGAGAACTGTCCACAAGGGTTTGCAGAGTCAGTCCCGGGGCACTTTTCTGCTGGAAGCAAATGGCAAAATGGAAGATATGCACTTTCTCATTGCATACACAGAATCTAACCAGACTGGCAACTTAATCTGACCTCAATGTCTGCAGCAGGAAAGAACCCACCTAGGCACTTGAAGGCAGTAAGCAGGAGAGT
The DNA here is from genome assembly GCF_027172205.1 of Podarcis raffonei. Classification (NCBI taxonomy): domain Eukaryota; kingdom Metazoa; phylum Chordata; class Lepidosauria; order Squamata; family Lacertidae; genus Podarcis; species Podarcis raffonei. The sequence goes on from NC_070618.1 coordinate 22,943,277, forward strand.
CAGAAGTTGGTGTGGATGGTGTCCCAGAACTGGGCTCAAGGTTGAGGGGTACATGTGCAAGATTGACTGCTGCCAACGGAGTGTAGCTTAAAATCTTTATAAGAATATGAATTTCAGACATTCAGAGGTCATTTGCAGGTTTATTTCACTTTCCAAAAAAATCCAGTTTGCCCATATGCAATTAACAGAATGGTTATGAACCGTGAATAAAAACACACACACACATCCCCAAAAAAGTCTATTTAACCTTTAATTATCCAAAACACTTAAGGGGGGGAAGGGGTTGTTTCATTTAAGCCAAGGCACATCAGAACATTTCTGCAATGCATGGCTCAGGTTTTCAGAAGGATGTGGAGTCAGTCGATGTGATATCCAGACAGGCCAAACAGAGCCCAAACGTCATCTTAGGAATTCACTGAGACATTTTCACACCTGCATGCTGACATGGGACCATCTAGAATTCTTCCACTTCATTCTACATTCTGGGTAGAATGTTATTTCTGCCCACATTCCAGCTCTGTTCCTGCTCTGGAGCCTTCACCGGAAGAGCCTCGATTGTCACATCAGACATTTAAGGAAGCCTGCTATGACTCCTATGGGCATAAATGGCAACTCTGAGAGGTAAAGGTAAAAGGTGAAGGACCCCTGGACGGTTAAGTTCAGTCAAAGGTGACTATGGGGTTGCGGCGCTCATCTCGCTTTCAGGCCAAGGGAGCCAGCATTTGTCCACAGGCTCATGTGGCCAGCATGACTAAATCGCTTCTAGTGCAACGAGACACGATGACAGAAACCAGAGCACACAGAAACGCTGTTTACCTTCCCGCTGCAGCAGTACCCATTTATCTACTTTCACTGGTATGCTTTCGAATTGCTAGGTTGGCAGGAGCTGGGACAGAGCAATGGGAGCTCACCCCGTCGCGGGGATTCCAACTGCCGACCTTCCGATTGGCAAGCCCAAGAGGCTCAGTGGTTAAGACCACAGCACCGCCCGCTTGTTGCTCATCCACAGCAAACATTGAGCACTAGGCTCTTGCGCTGTTTGGTCGCTTGATGGGAATCTCGTCTGGGTTACGGCACCTTTTGTGACGAGCCGCTCGGACCAAACAGCCATGTTGGGCATCAGGATGGAAGCCCTTAGGAAAGGACAGAAAAACGGAGGTTTCGGCACTGTTTCAATGGAGGCACCCAGGAAATAAAGACATCCACTTGGCAGCAACAGTGAAGATGACAGGAGGGGTTTAGCTGGCTCACTCCCATGTCTCACAAGACAGGCTACAACACTCCCTTAATTTATTCCTTCCTTTAGGCTCTGTTGCATTAGTGATAGTGACAATATTCCGAAATAAGACAGACGTAATAATTACAGCCTGACAACACAAAGAGCTCTGCATCACTCTTCATTTTTAAGGCTACGTATGTGCTTTACCTCTAAAGTACATTTGAAGCAAATTTGCATGATTCCATGTTAGGTTAAATTGTTCTGCTATATAAAAAACAAACAAACTGATGCGCATAATTTATGCTGGTTTTACTAGCTATGGCAGGAAGCATGCCAGATGCCCTAAAGGCCCATTCACAACCCCTGGAAATGTTACTTGGCTATATCTCTGGTTTCTGAGATTACAGTCAGGACCATCTTAAGCATCTCTGGCACCGTGGTGCAAAGCTCCCTCTGGTGCTGTGATGGCTGGTGAAAGCTCCTCGCAGGAAATACCTCTGCTCACTCAGAGATACACATATACATCCTTTCTTTTACATATGTACAGGCAGCACGTACAATCATGCATCTGAATCTTCCAGCTCAGAATTTTGGAGTGCCTTACGCTCACCCCTTCTCCAGCAGAAAAGGCGTGGAATTCTCATGTGGCGTCTCTGCCCCCTTCTCTTTAACACTCTCCTTTCCTGGGCAGATGGAACAGGCATTGCTTCACTGTCCGTGCCAGAACTTCCTGTGCGGTGTTGAGGCTCTGTTCCAACATCTGTGAGCTGTCCCTCCTCCTCACCTTCTTTCCTCCACCGTCACTTCCGGCCCCCCTTCCTCTGCCGGTCTCTCCTCTTCCCCCTCATTCTCCATCAATACCATGGCAGGTGCCACCCCCCTTCTCCAGAGTTGTCAACCTTTTCCCAAGCCTCTGTGGGGATCGCTCTCCCCACAGAAGCTGCATGCCACCAGCCATATAGTTGGCAGGGCACAGCTGGCGGGCGTGCAGGGAAAGGGGAGGCCACCGGCAAAGCCATGCAGCTCCCCCACTCACTGGGGCGCCCCTGAGAGGCCAGCGCCCTGGTGCAAGGTGCCTGTAAGCCCAATAGAAAAGACGGCTCTGATTACAGTATGTAACACACCCACATCTTCAAGTATATATCTTCACAGCATAAGGTCTAGATCTTGCCTTTCTAAAAAGAAATGAAAGCTGAAATTCCTAGGAAGCCAAAATCTCCATCCAGGACCACATTTTGCACTCCTGCAAAATGGTAGCATTTACACAGCCCTGGGGGAAAGTTCTCACATTAATTTTAAACTCCCGGAGACATTTCAAACAGCAGGAAATGGTTGACACTCACTGCTAAAAGAAGAAATGTGCTAAGCAGATCACTATCAACAGAATAATATTAAAAGTTCCAATGCATTTAAGCAGTAAGACCTGTTTGACTTATGGTGAGTTGTTTACTGCAAGTTACATTGTGAGAAAAACAGGATTTTAACAAAGTGGGCAGTACTGAGTCCCACTGACTTCAGTGCTTAACTTTCTCCTATCGTGAAATCAGAGGGAATTAGAAGCCAACAGGATAAGCATCTTCCCTTCCATTGCTCTCCCTTCTTCATCTGCTGCTTCTTAAGAATTTAAGTGCCATGCACACAGATGGTGCTATATCAATAAATCAAGCCTCTTTACATTTGCACTATGAAGTGTTGGCTAACTAACAACTTCCGGGTTGGCGCCTCCGGTAATGGCGGAATTCCTCTGATCCGGAGGAATTTGCCTCGTGGAAATTCGGGCCTGGCCGCCACGGCGAAGGCGGAGACCCACTAAAAATCACAGGCGGGTGAAGCCTGTGAACGTGGGATTCGGCTGGCACCTTTTGCGCCTCCCCTACTCACGGGGAAACCTGGTTTCGGGGATCCGGAGCAACGTGGGGTGAGCGGCGCAGTGCTTCGAATTGATTGCTTCTTCCACGGAGCGAAGCTGCATAGCTGTTGCCGGAGAGCGCTGACTTTTTCCTGTGGACAATTTGATCTTAAAGCAACTACCCGTGAGTAGAACGGAGAATTGGATTTTTAAACGTCTTAATTTGGTATTGAAATGGGGAGGTCCAAAACAGGAAGTGCACCTTCCCCTTTTGTAAATAGATTGAAGCAATGAGGATGCAAGCTGAAGTCGCGGAAAGTTTATTGTAAAGGACTAAATTTCCATTGGTAAAAAATACTAAACCCCCCTTGGTGGCAGGAGAAGAGGGGGGAAAGGTTTGGACTGAATATACCTGAAGGAGAGAGCGAATAGAATTAAAATACCACCGCTCCGATCCTGGAAACGGGCTGCCAGCAGGACTGACGTGCTTTAGAATGCTCATTGACCGTGATTAGAACGTTCACTGACAGCTAGTTAAATAAGAGAAATACATTGTTTCCATTGTCTCCGTCTGTGTTTAAAAAGGAGTAAAAGTAACTGAAAATTGAAACTAATTTTATTGTTTGAACTGTGTCTAAAAGGACCAATACAAATAGAAACTGTTTCCCTCTAGAGGAAGCCTTTGAAACTGTTATAAGAGCTGAGCTGGGGGAATTTCCAGCTGCAAGATAAAAAGCTGTGAGACTCTGGGACTGACCTTGAATCGGTTAAGAATGTCGACAGAAGAGGCCTTAGTGGCTGCATTAAGTAAGATAAATGACTCACTGGAACAGCTTAACAAGAAGGTGGATGTGGTAACTACCAAAATCGATAATTTGGGACAAAAAGTGAACATCAATACAGAAACTATTCAGAAATTGATACAGGAATCTACTTTGACATGGCAAACTGCAGAGAAGGCTAGGGAGAAAGTTGTTGTTGTTGAACCTAAAGTAACACAACTGGAGAGAGAGAGAGTCCCAGCCTTACAGATGCAACTTGATGATCATAAGTTGATGCCTTCTATGATTGAATTTAAAGAAAATCAAATTTCGAGGATCAGAGCTCTACCTGAACTGGAGAAGGAAAGTTTGATAGATCCCCTCACACAGGAATTTGCTGATTTTGGGGACCTGGACTTGGGTCAAAAAGAGATTAAAATTGTGAGGGCCTTCAGACTTGGAGAAATTTTGAAAGACGTCCTGAAATATCTTTTGGATCTTAGTTTTAACTATGGAGATTTGGTTGCCCTGTTGAGAAGGAATAAAATCATCTCTAGGTGGGAGTCTCCCCAAGATCTACTCTTCAGTTTCAAAGGAAGGAAAATAAAAATAAGATCAGTAGAAGACAAAGTAAAGTGCATGTATAAATACGAAGAAGACTTGCAGAAGGGACTTGGAAAAGACTTAAGAGCCTCGGACAGAAGATTACCAGGTTGATGGACCATATGGATTTGGCGGAAATGACTGGCAGAATCCGAGACCAGGGAGAAGAGACGGTGGAAGAAGATTGGAAAAAGTTTAAAGACTATTTATGGAAATATTGTAAAATTAATGAGTGTTAGAAAAATGTTGGAATGAAGCTATACGGCTTTAGCAGAAATGTTAGAAGGAATTAAGTACAAGTAGATTATTGGAGTATTAAAGGGAAAATAAGGTTAAAATATGTTAAGACAACTATATGACAGAAAATAGAGGAAGATGGAAAGGAATTGCTGAAACAATTAATAGAAGTGGAATACAAAAAGGGAGGTGTTAGGAGGTCGTTGAAACAAGTGAATGTAAGATATGATATTGAAATGGTATGACGTGTGTTTTAAATTGTTTTTGCTTTATTTTGTTTAGTTTATTGTGTTAGTGTCATGTTGTGTATTGTTTATACATTGTATTGTATTGCTTTTTCTTTTTTTATCTTTGTTTTTTTTCCTTTCCTTCTTTCTTTTTTGTAATCTTTAAAAGTAATAAATATTATTTAAAAAAAACAAAAAACAAATCCTTTTAATATTGGATAGGAGGATGGCGTAAGGAGATGTCATCCTTCACTCCAGGAGACTCTCACACATTTTCTTTTTTAAATTATTTTGGGTTTTCTCAGAATTGCTGGTACCTTTACAGCCCTCCGTGGCTCAACAAGAGTTCCTGACTTTCATACCTTCCCCAAAATGCATGGTTTTGGACCCCAAGCCCGAAAAAAGCACAACCCGAAATCGTGCAAAATTGTGGCGGCCATTTTGGCAGCTGTCCTCTGGCGAGAAAAAACTGCCTCGTTTTTCCCCAGGACGGTTGACAGGTATGGACTTTTTATTTCAAAATTCTGGTACCCAGGTCAGGCAAAAGGCAGAGTCTCGGGCCGGTTGTGGTTATGCAGGGCGCCAGTTGTGAAACATCTGTCCGCAGGAGGTCATTACCATGTTGTTAGGAAAGGACAAATAGGCCGGTTTTTATTTCTCTCAGTTCCTTGTTTTTCTAATCTTAAATTCAATTCTCCACATTTCTGCAGTACTGCGGATGTTAAAAAAAAAAAAATCCTCACAAAAATTCCACAGCATTTTAGTGTGAATTTCTCCTGATACATTTATTATTATTGTATGTGCATATTTTGCAAGCCATTTCCCCTAATAGAAGGTATATTACTGGGGTGTTATGGGAGAAGCAGCCATGCAGAGACCATTCCCACACAGCTATGACTCAGGTTTAAGAACCATTCTGAGGTGAACGAGAGTTCCAAGAAAGGAAAGTAAATGGAAGCTGTCCATCTCCTTTCTGCTTCCTATAATACTTCCATTAAAACTTAATGGATTCTCCAACCTTACATCACCTCTGTTTACCAGCACCTGAACTGATGATACACACTGCAGAGCTGACAACTTAAAGTGCTCCACCTAGATGCTTCTCTTTAGAGCTCAGCACTGATCTCTCCCATCGAGGGTCCTGTTCATTCGTTTCTAAACCCAATTCTCTCAAGCTTCTTTACCATGGTGGAAACTAGATGGCCTCTTTCACGACACTCCTAAATATAAGGGATTGGGGCACATTGTAATAATTATTATTATTCTAGCCAGATTCCTCACACCTAGAAAACTAACTTGCTTTTGAAGGTTCAGCCCATCCTTCATTAAAGTTACAAAACCTTTATTTATTTCCAATTACAAGGCCTTGATTTGCTGTAGGGATGGGAAAGTTGGGGGGTTGAAGTTGTCTTCTGAGTGGCTTCTGCTTTCAAAGCACCTTCTTTCAGATCTTCTGCTGTGTGCTCTGTGATTTAAGGCCTGAATGTTTAACCTCAAGAGGTGGGGTGTCACCATTTCCCCACATAATAAACACGTTGCATAAATAAATCAAGGCAGGTACCTTGAAACCCGCAGTTGCAAATATCAAAGGATTTATATCGGACCTTTTAGAGTGGCAGATCCCAACAACAAAGGCCAGTTTACCATTTGAAGAGGGCCTGAACTATAATGAACTATAATGCTCATTATACTGTATGTAGAATAGGTACTCAGACAATTCTTGGTTAGATTGCCACTATACTGTAATTGTTGTGACTGAGAAGATCTGTTTCAGGGTGCCAAATTTTGGCTTTGCAAAGGCCGCCATATTATGAAAGAGTAACACCAAGTAAACTGGCAAAAATGGATAAATCTAAATCAAACAAATGTTGGAAATGTAAAGAGAAAGAAGGTTATTTTTATCATTTGTGGTGGTCTTGTAGTAAGACTAAAGCTTGCTGGGAAATGATATATAATGAATTGAAAAGGATGTTCAAAATAACTTTTACAAAAAAAAAATCTAGAAGGTTTTCTTTTGGGAATTATATATAAATTGTATAGAAATGTATTTATGTTTGCTACTACTGCAGCAAGAATGTTACTTGCCCCACAATGGATAGAAGAAGTCCCAGTAAAGGAAGAATGGATACAAAAATTTATGGACTATGCAGAAATGGCGAAACTTAACGGAAGAATAAGAAATCAAGATAACAAACTTTTAATAAAAGAATGGAAATGGTTTATTGAATGTTTATAGATAAATAGATAAAAACATTAGCAGGATTATTGTAATAACCTGCAGTTTTATAAGAGTATATATTTATAGTAGATAACTAAATGAGCAAGTTAAGTGAATTGGATATGCAGAAGATATTAAAAAATAAATTTAAGGAACCGCAGAAAGAGGGGGAAGAAAGTCAAATTTTGAAATGATAAATGGATTGTAAAACGAATGAAATGTATAAATTTGAAAAGTATAAATAAACAAATAAATAAATAAATAACATATTATGAAAGAGTACCAAAGTCTGCCCCGATAGTTGGGAAGGGGAATTACTTGAAATTGGGCGAAGGAAGAGGCTCTCTACTTGTATTAAGGTTCATCTGCCTAATTTCACACAAGCAGGAAAAAGTGCCAAGTTATGAGGGAATTTCTGAAACGGAAAATCGGAGCCTCAGCAAGCCAGCTGCACGTGATATACACTGCAACCTAGCAAACACCACGTGGAAACTCTGTACGTCATGAGGCAAGTATAACATTTGGACCTCGTTTCCTATAAAGCCATAACTGTTGGTGGAGTCAAGAATCAGTAAGGATTAAGAACAAGGCCTCAACAGCGTAAACCTCAGCAAATCTCTCCCTACAAAATGTGTTCAATTAAACAGGGCTTTTAACGCCAGAGTGAATGCAACCAGTGTCAGATTTACATATAAGCTAAACAAGCTATAGATTAGGGCCCCACTCTCTTGCCCCCCAAAAAAAAATTAAAGAAAAAAAACCTGGATGTACATTTGCAAAATATAAGATAAAAAACAAATAAAATAAAACCGACATACAGCAGCAGTGTTTTGTGTTGTGTAGGCTCCTATGGTGTAAGTCATGGGCCCCGCCTGCTAGCCTGCTCCCTAAAATGTCACTGGTTTGCTCATTTCTATATATAGGGTACCTACATTCTGCAAGGACTGGTTCCACGGCAACATGGGCAAACGGCTTTAGATACCTCTTAGGTCCATAAATTACCATATAGCATATATTCAACACAAAAAACAGCAGCTATTTGTTGTTGACAAAGGACATCTGTACATATACAGTGGTACCTCAGGTTACATACGCTTCAGGTTACATATGCTTCAGGTTACAGACTCCGCTAACCCAGAAATATTACCTCGGGTTAAGAACTTTGCTTCAGGATGAGAACAGAAATCGTGCTCTGGCGGCGCGGTGGCAGCAGGAGGCCCCATTAGCTAAAGTGGTGCTTCAGGTTAAGAACAGTTTCAGGTTAAGAATGGACCTCCGGAATGAATTAAGTACTTAACCCAAGGTACCACTTGGGTCCCATTACCTTCAGTAGCTTAGGGCCGCATCAAACCAAAATCCGGCCCTGAATGCAACCCGCTCCAGGCCTTCCCCAGTGACAGCTAGGAGCCCCTCCATGAAAGCCATGAGAAGTAATTGTGCAGCTGAATATTGAGAGGGTTTGAGCTGGCACACTTCTCTATGTCATAAAAGCATCCTGGCAACCTGATCTGACTTTGAATCACTTGCTGATGATAAAAATTGTGGGGGAGAAAATAGCTTGAAGAGGACCTAATGGAGGAATCTGCGGTGCTACCGAATATACGCAATCGGGCAAGTGTTTGAATTCATGCTACTATAGAATTAGCTTGACGTCTCATTGAAAGCCAAGTAGATAACTGGAAGACATTCAGCCAAAGCTGGCCAAATCTGCAGAAATTGATGAATAAGCATTTTCCCCCTCTCACTCCCTCATCCTCACCCCCTTTCTGGACATGGTGATGGGTGAAACAGAATTATGCCTTTTAGCCATTTGCAAAGATGCTCATGATGTCAGATTGCTCAGTGCCCTGCAAACTGCTGAGCCTAGGGTTGCCATATGCCCGGAATTTCCCTGACATATTCGGAATACAGCAGCTGCAAGCAGTGTCCGGGCAAAAATCGCCGAAACGTCAGGAAAAATCCAGGCATATGGCAGCCCATGTCTTCTTTGCAATTTTGCAAAAAAATAAAAAAAATACTCTGTCCGAATTTTCACTTTTTGAAATATGGCAACCCTAGCTGAGCCTGTATCTTTAGAGCTCAACAGGCAATCATAGCCATGTCTTCTCAAAAGCAAATTCCCCTTGAGTTCCGTGAAGCTTCCTGCGAGAAAAGTGGCTATAGGTTGCAGCCCTGATTCTTAGTCACTTAGCACGTCATCATAAGCAAGAGGTAAGTTTTTAAGAAAAGAAAAGAAAGAAAGAAAAGAATCACAATTTATCATTTTAAAATGTACTGGGTCTTGCTTTTGGTCCAATCATGACGGAGCAGTTTTGCAGAAAACTCAACTCCGGTTTTGGGTGAATTTTCTCCTGTATTGGGGCAACTTGGCAAAACAGTTCTCTTCATCTGTGTGCTTTAATTTGACATCTAATTCTTCTTTCTCTTTGACCATGGGTATTGGCCTAGGTTACATCCGGACAAACCTGATTTTTGATCATTCATTCTGATTCACTGGCATAATATTTGTGAGGAAGTTAGATGACACCATCTAATTGCTGAGCATTCATTTTGATTTGCTGGAGAGGTGGTTATACAAAGTTACCCCACACTTTTCAGCATATTTCCCCCTCACTTTCTTTATCACAAAAAGTCTAATCTTTGGGTGAAGCAGTTGCACAAGGGCACTAAATCAGCTGTAGTTGCACAGCCTGAGTTTGCCGATGCGTGATTTAATCCTGACCCAAAATAGCCCCTTATCTATGATCCAGAGCTGACTCAGTCTTTACAAAGAGGGAAGTGATTATCGTATAGTCTTGGTTCAAAGAACAGTAAACAAAATAAAAAGTTGTACAATTGAAAATATCTGTGATAAAAGGCATAGTTTGGGGGTGATAAAAAATCATCCTCTTAAGAAACACGGAGATCAAATATCTGGGTGTATTTGTCACTCCTGCTATTTTAGGGGAAGGGAACCATTTTCAGTTCAAGTGGTCATGAGGAACATTTGGGGGGACTGAATGCCAGTAGAGAGGGGGCCCACCGACAAAAATGTGCAGCTGGTTACTTAAAGTCAGAGTTTTCCACACAAAAACACCCTTTCCATCCTCTACACAGGCAAGTAAGGAGAATTATCTCAGTTCAAGGTCACATCCCAGCCAGGCTAAAATCACCTGAGGAGGTCGTAGAGCCGGACCAGTTGGGGAGAAGGGGTAACCTGGTGAAGGGGTATGGCCCTAGAGAGAGTCCTGAAGGCCATATAAGAGAGCCCTAGAGGGTTACGGTTAGTCCCTGGTCCAGAGGTTCCCCCCTTCTTGTGCTATGTGACTGGCTCATCTGCTGACTGCCTGTGCCCTTGCTTTCCAAACAGAAAGAATTCAACGATCTACTAAAGAATGCAGGACCCAAACTGGTGGTTGTTGACTTTTCAGCAAAATGGTGCGGGCCTTGCAAAATGATCCGTCCTTTGGTTCACGTAAGTAAGTCTCGTGTTGCCGTTACAGGCCCTTCCGCGGTGCAAGGAGAAAATGTGGTTCCATTGCTGTCCTGATTTTGCTTTGCAACTGGGCCGATTCTCCCTTCAGATCGTTGGAGGCTGTCTTGCACCAGCTCACATCTGTCTAACTTGGTGCTCTCCAGGGTCGCTGGTGCCTAAGTTCTTTCACATCACCTCTTACCTGTTTCATTTTAACACTGGAGATGACAGGGATTGAATCTGGAATCTTCTTCTACCACTGAGCTATGGTCCTTTGCTATCTTCTATACCTCAACATGCTTCCCATGTTGTCTCCATGTTGCTTTCTTCAAACCTCTGCTCAGAACACACCTTTCCTATGAAGTCTTTGGCTTATCTCTGAATCCTCAGCCCCAAACAAAAAAAGAATTAGTTCCTCATATTCATCCCTTGCCAACCTTGCCTCAACCTCTTATCGTTCCATCTATTGTTTCATTCTCCTCACCTCTCAGACTTTACACTGTGAGCTTCTTGGGAGAGAGATTTCACCAGAACCTGCCATAGTGTTTATTTAAATCCTGCCATCAAGTCGATGTTCTTTCTTTGTTTCTGCAAATATATTATAAAAGGTTCCCACTCTTTTTCAAAGTCACTGTTGTCCTTTTCTCGTAGTCTGTCCGTCAGTTTTGCCAGTTCTGAATAATTCATCAATTTCTCTTGCCATTGTTCTTTTGTTGGAATTTCTCCAGTCTTCCAGTTTTGTGCTATCAGAATTCTCACCGCCGTAGTAGCATACATAATGTCCTCTTCTCTTTCAGCAGATCTTGACCTAAAATACCTAACAGGAAGGCTTCTGGTTGTTTAACTAATGTTATTTTCAACATTTTCTTCAATTCATTGTATATCATTTGTTATTGCTTACTCTTTTAAGCAGAGGACTACCTTGGCACCAGGAAGACCTCTCATTGGGTGATGAGATACCTACAGGCACTTGAGGGATAGTAACTGTAAAGGGAATTGGGGGTTGCTTGTGCGTAAAGGGTGCTGCAGCTCTAGGCAACGTTGCCTGGATAAACCTTTCCCTGGCTGGACAGCCCTTTCTCCATGACTGTCTCAGTCACTGGCAGAATCCGTTAGTGGGCGTTTTCTGAACTTCTTCCAACATAAAAATTCCTTCACTCCAAGTCTCCGCCTAGCCTCTCTGCGCGGAAGTCTCCTGCGCAGAGTGGGCGTGCCCAACGGAGGTCCTGGGCTCTCCCTGCTGCTTTCTGTGGAAGAGTCTCGGAGCCCTCCCTCCGCAGTCTCCCCTTGCTTCCTGGTGTCCCTCCTATTTCCTTCCTCAAAGGAAGCTTGCTCTCTCTCCCTGCTGGTCCCTTCTCCTGCATAGTCAGGGAGCCTTACCTCCACCCTAGGCTCCGATGGCAGTTCCCTGACAGTAACGAAGTCAGAAATATAGGCATCTGATATTGTGAAGCAGCCAAATTGCAGTTTAGGTGGAGAGCAAGTTGCTAATGTGTCTTCCCGGGAAAGTTCTAGAGATTGCAACAAAGGGCTTTTAGCAAAGCACTTAAAAAGTGAAAGGAGATATGGCGTTTGCTTGTTAATGAATCAAAGTCAAAGGTCCTTGGGTGATTCTGCTGAATGATTTAAAAGGCAGCTTCTACAGAAGCATGTTCAGTAAGTCAGCCAAACGTTGCTGCGCATCTTCCTGGCCAAAACTGTCAGTTAAAGGATACAAACGGTGCCGGCTCACTCCATAGATCCCCAAGTCATTAAAAAGGCTGCCAAAACCCTCTTTAAACACATACTCCCCAGGTGTCCCTATTTTCCAGGGACAGTCACGGATTTACAGAAGCCGTCCAAGTTTCTGATTTGATCCCAGAATGTCCTGCATTTCCTTAAGATGTCCCTATTTTCATCAGAGAAATGTTGGAAGGTATGGTAGGATGTCCTGATTTTCTTTGGAGAAATGATGGAGGGTATGGAGTTATCTGACCCCTGAGCCATCTCAACGCAGCCCTGTATAGGTGTGTGTGTTTTTTAATGCTTAATGTTTTATTATGTTTTTATATATGTTGGAAGCCACCCAGAGTGGCTGGGGCAACCCAGTCAGATGGGCAGGGTATAAGCATATGAGAGAGTGGATAACTCACTGCTGGAAGTGAAGCTACAGGGAACCAGGCAGAGGGCCTTCTTGGTAGTGGCACCCTCCTTGTGGAATGCCCTCCCCTCAGATATCAAGGAGATAAAGAACACAACTTTTAGAAGACATCTGAAAGCAGCCCTGTTTCAGGAAGTTTCTGTTTGATGTCTTATTATGTTTTTATATGTGCTGGAAGCTGCCCAGAGTGGCTGAGACAAGCCACCCAGATGGGCAAAGTATAATAATAATAATAATAATAATAATAATAATAATAATAATACTGTAGGACATCTGTATTTTCATCCCAGAAATGTTGGTGGGCATGTAAACACCAACAATACAAGTCTAGCGTAAAGACGTGTTATCTGTGACATAGAGCTGCAACTTTAAAGCGATATCTTTGTGTCGAGATATTTTGCTTTGCCCACCCTTTACAATATAGGATCCCTTACACCCATGTTGTGGGAACATCATGTTCTGATGTTTCCCCCAACCCATCAGAGCAAATTTAGGGGGCACGAGGGGCATACAAAGGGATGAGAGGGAAGGAGTCGTGTCACCTGCAACTGCGTAGTTGAATTCTGCCATTTGTTTTTTGTTTCAGTACCTTCTGCACTATTAAAAGTCACGGGAGCCGTGATCTCTTTTGCAAGATTCTGACACAAAGAGATATTCCAGAACTTATCACTTTGCCCTTGAGCCAGTGAGAGAGAGGAATCAAAACCATCTTAGTCAACTTCCACTCACAAGGTCATGTGGTGGTGGAATGTCAGCTGCTCTCGGGAAAGATAATTTCATTATAGAAGAACCTACAAATGATGCCTTTCCCCTCCATGTGAAAAACTATGAATTGTCTGCCTCTTGTTTTCACTCATGCTCACTGTTTGGCTCAAGTGTCTGTCTCCCTGTAAGTGCCATCCCATCCGTTCTCATTTGTTGCTTGGCAATGGTCTTAATCAAGCAAACACTAATAATGAAGGGTTTGAATTAAAATCTGTTTCCATAAAAAAAATAAAATGTGAACGACAAGACTTCATCTGTTTCACACCCCATAACTTCACAGTATATGAAGTTGTCACCAGATGCATAGGATAAAAGGACTTCTGTGATGTAGATTAAAAGAGGTGGTAATGCAAGGGTAACACATATTCCAGATATGTGGGACTACTTCCTGGGCAAAGGAAACCTGCAGCTGTTCTGATGTTCCTGGGCTCCTACTTCCATCAGTCCTTGCTACCATGGTCAGTGGTCAGGGGTGAATGGGAGTTGTTGTTATTGAGTCTCCAGCCTGGGCTCAACTTATGAGCTCTCTAGGGTGCTCTTGAACCTTGAACTCTTGCCTCGCATTACCCTACTTTGCTTTGTTCTGCTTGCTCAAAGTGGAACCTTTGCGTTCAGTTCAGAAACCCTCTACTGCCAAGGCTGTCCGTCGTGTACAACTGGGAAATGTGGACTAGGGCTTTGGGTGGCCAGGTGAAGAAGAGGACAAGGCTTTTGCACCTTTAGTAGATGTATAGCTTTGAAGGAGGTTCAGAAGATGTAGGTGAAGGCTGCAGTGGTAATCGTAGGGCTTCGTTTGAGAGCGGAGGTTTTCAAGTTGTATTCTGAGGAACTCACATTTACCGGAAAGCTCATGCCAAAATGAAACTTACGTGTAAAGCTGTCACAAGATTCTTTGTTCTAGTCACCCGAAAGGCTGGATGCAGTCCAGTCAAAGTTAGCCACTCGTGACTTAAGCCTTGTTGAAGTCAGTGTGGCTTGCCTTCAAGTAAATATAGCTAGGATTGGGCTGAATCTGATTCATGTCCCCAACCATAAAACCCAAGGACCTTTCCAATGAAAGCCATGAAGAGTCTTGTGGCATTCCAAAAAAATGAATTCCAAAGCAAGTGTTGTCATTAAGAAGTTCATTTGAAATCAATGTGGCTTACTCCTTCTAAGTAAACATGACTAAGAATGAGCTGTGTCCCATTCCACTCAGCAGCTCTTGATACCATCAGCCAGATACCCCCAGCCATGGTATTCTTCTGGAGGGTACCAGTTTCCAACTAGACTTAGTTGGGAATAATTTTCTGGATGGTGTCTATTGAGTGGATAGCCCTGTGAAAAAAGGAGATCACTGAGATTTACAGAGGCAGAAGACCTGGCTCATTCCAAAATCAATTTCTGGTTAGCTAATTAGGAACATTGAGGCACTTGGGCTTCAAGTGATAGCATTGGATCAAGGAGTGTCCCCAGACAATTAACTTGCCTCTTCAGGATGAGCGCAACTCTATCCAAAAAAAGGTCATTGCCCAATTCCCACATATGAACTCTGGTCCACCAACAGCACCTCCATCTTCTCAGGAATCAGCTTGTTTTGACACATCACCACCTCCAGACAAAGGTCCAGAATCTGTCCAGCCATGCCTGGTTCAGATGATGTAGAGACAGAGCAGAAAGTTATCAGTCTGTCGACAATAATGAGCCCCAAACTCTCAGATGACTCAACCTAGGGGCTTCATGTAGATGCCAACTTTCTTGGGCACATGAAACTAACCATAATTACCTTGAATTTCTGCTTCACCTGCAAGAAAGAAGGGCATTTTCACTGGCCAGGTTTAATTTAAATCCATCAAACCTCCTTTGGGGAAGGTTCTCAGGCAGGGTGGAAGGAGAAAGAACTTGCCCAGGTGAAGACCACCTGGTGGAAACCCTCACACGTATGGTTCTCAATTGTAAACTATATGCTGATCTCCGCCAGCAATTTCTAGATCAACGCTGTATCCCCAAATGGAAACCAGAGTTGGAGGTCATACATTTTCTATTACTGGGGAATGACCAGGAGCTCACCAAGTTTAGTGGCTAAATATCTCTATTTGTTTTTTTTGTCGTCGAAATGCACTGCAGACCTCTGATCTCCCTGGAGACCAACAGATGTGACGATAGACTGCCCTGCCTCCTTTCTTTTAGCAAATGTTTTGTGCCACTGGGGAAGTAGTAATTCTGTAATGATTTGTTTTGGATGTTGTATGTGATGCCAATAAAAGGTTTGATGATGATGATGTAGATGCCAACCAGCATAGCGGACAAGAGGGAACCACGTGGGGACCCCATAGCACAATTGCCAGGAAGCTGAGCAGAAGTCCCTCAGTGCCATTTTCTGCAAGCAGTCCTGCACGTAGGAGTGCAACCACTGTGCCTCTGAGTCTCCACCTGCAGAGCCTCTTCAGAAGGATACCATGGCTGATGGTCTCAAGCGCAGCTGAGTGTGCACTTCCCTAGGTTCTCTTATGATACACCCTCAACCAGAGTGACTAAGGCTGTTTAAGTGCCAAACAGAGGCCTTTAGCCAGGCTGAAACGGGTGGAGATCAGAGGTGGGAAACCAGATATGGTAGGGAGTGTGCCTTCAAGGGGGCAAACTCCTTCAGCTGCCCTAGGATTATTCGTGTAGCCATTCCAGGGGGGCTCCCTGTCAGTGCTAATCAGAAAGCCCCCCTTGCCAAGGAACCTTAAGCTCCCAGTTGTCCCATACCTGTCCTCCACCTGATGTCACAAAGGTCCAGCCTCAGTTGATTCAGATGGTATTGAGATAGAGCGGAGTGTAATCATCCTGTTGACCATACTGAGCTCCAAGCTCCTGGTGTCACATCTGACATCAGGTGTGAGGTTCTTGGGGGTGTCAGTTTGTGCTGTAGGCTGATGCGTTTGCACAGCAGCGGGGAAAGAGAGGATTGTCCCAGCTTCCTAGACTGTCCTTCTTGTTCTGATCTATGCTGCTATCCCTTCGGTGTTAGCCTGATACTCTTAGGGTTACTCGCTCCCCACTTCCCTTCCTTCTTCATGCCTTCCTCTCGAGAGCAGACGTATTTTGGACCTCTCTTCTCTCAAGAAGCTAGAGCAAGCAAGTCTTGTTGCTTCTCCACTCCATCAGATAGAATTAGGGATCTCTCCTATAAAACATGTCACGTTCCCCAGCTCTGGCCTAGATATATATATGAAAAAGATATCAATGTGCAATTATCTCTCAAACTGAAGGGCTTTTGAGCCAAAAAAAGAATGTAGTCGTGTTTTCAGGCCAGAACATTTGTCTGTGTCTGCTAACTAATAGATTTGTTTAATTTTGTTCTGTAGGAGTTGGCTGTTCGGTACGAAAATGTGCTATTCTGCATTGTTGATGTGGACTTGGCAGAGGTAAGCTACCAAAACCAGATGACGTCGAGAATTTCTGTTAGAGTGTAACTACAAAGCAAGACTTTCTAGATCAAGCCAGGGGTTCATTTAGTCTGGTATTGTTTTCAACAGGAGCCTTTAAAACAGGGGTGGGTAAACTTTTTCCCTTTAAAGGTGAAAGATAGTCCCTGGGGGAATTCCCACCTAAAGACAATACTGTTTCTTCTCAGTAGGGCCACCAGATCTCTGTAGTTGGTTCTAAGATCCAATAGATGTTTTGGAATATCCTTGAAAATCTCCACTCTCGAATCGTTGATCTCCAAGGTCTTCTGGAAGTGCGCACTCAGTATTTTGTCTCTCTCTTCTTTGGTTCAGAGGGTGACCAAACAGTCTATCACCCTGTTTTTTTCCCTCCTCTTCCAAGTCTGAACACACTTACTATCCTAAAGTCTTGCTCCACCTCCAAATTCCAAAATTTTCCAAATTCCTGTGAAAGGTAGTCACTTAGGTTCTCTTTTTCAAGTTCCAGTACTGCCCTGATCCTCAGATTAGTCTGTTTCTCCCTCAGTTCAATCATAGACAGAAGTGACTGATGGTCCCCAATCTGCTTGCGCATCGGTTTTATTTCTTCCTCTACAGCCACTGCTTTTTCTTTTGCTTCCTCAGCTATTTTTCGATTAGACGCAGTTTCTTCCAGCAATTTTCCAATAGATTCTGTATTGGAGTTCACCTTCTGTCCCAAATAATTAATGCTGGCAGTATTCCGGTCTATTTTAGTTGATTGTTCAGTAACTTGTTTGCTTAGGCCTTCCAATTTTTCATAAATTTTATTTAACACAGAAGTAAAATCCCCTTCTGAAGCCATTCCTTTTGACCCAGCTTGTGCAAAATCTTCCCCCTGTGTCACAGGAGGGCCGGGAACAGATGATCTACGTTGCTGGGAAACTGTGCTGGGCTGCTGCACTCTAGCCTTGCCCGATCTTGTTGTTCTATCAGTCATCACACTTTTGTCTATGAGTCAAGGTCGATCCCACGGCCAAATCTTACCGTGGAAAATCCCCAGAGTCAAGAAGGGAAAAATCCCCCAGCTGGGTGTGCAATTTCAATGTTCCTCTAGGGGGACACTGTAGCAGTCATTAAAGTTGCAATAAAAGATTCTTTTCCAACTTTCCTAAGTCCCCCTCATGAAAACAAGCAACAGTTTCAAATCCAGAGAAGACCTTCAACAAGTATCTCCTTTGCAGAGTTAGCTGTTAAAAAGTTACATTGTCTATAAATGGTGCGACTCTCAGTGCAGCAATTCTAGTGGACCTGGCAGTCCGTTCCCGGGAGTTAGATAAATGTCTCTATTTTTTCAACAAGTAAAAAAGGCACTTTTCCCTCTCCCCCCCCCCTCTCCAATAGCCTGGGGGGGAGTTCTTTACTTTGATGTTTGGATTTGGAGCTTTTAAATCACCGCTCTCTAGGTCTTTAGCTTAAAGAGTCTTTGCTTTGAACTGTGTACAAAAAAACGGGAAGGCGGACTTCCTGTTTACACCTTCCTGCTTCAGTGCCAAATTAATCCTTTTTTTTCTCCTTTAAGTCCCAATTCTTAAACTTCACCTACTCACGGGTAGTTGTTTAGCAGCCAAATTGTCACAGGAAAAAGGTCGGCAGTCTCCGGCAACAGCTGTGCGGCTTCACCCCACGGAAAAAGCGATCGACTCTCAGCACCGCGCCAAACTCCCGTTGCGCTCCGGAACTCCCTTCGCTAAACCGGGGGGCGCTACAGGTGCCCGCCGAGTCCCACGGTCACAGGCTTCTCCTGCCTGTGATTTTCACAAGGGTCTCCGCTTCGCCGTAGCGGACAGACCCGATTTCCGCGGAGCTTCCCCCTCTGAGCTAGAAGGAGACCGCCATTGCCGTTGGCGCCGCCTCCGGAAGTCTATGTGACTTTTTATTTTTTACTGATAGATGACAGCTTTATACCCCTAGTTATCAATAGTCCACGTACACTTAGAAACTCATCTGTAAAGGACAACAGGCAGGAAAATTAAACAAATAAGACTAGGGAGCGAAAAGCCAACCTTAATTATTTTGCTCTCTCTCTCTCTTTTTTAAGCATGTATGGAGAAGCGTAAATGCAGTTTTGAAATCTCTGAGCAGGAATAAAGTTACAATTGTCCATCTATATAGCCTAGCATTGTATCTCAGACTCAGAAAGATTCCAAACTGCCTATTTCCACCGATGTGCAGGCTTTCGGCAGCTATTCACATAATCCCTCCCCAAAAAAGTGTGCATTCATAGATAATGTCAAGTCTGGTTTGGCCCCTAAGTTCTCTGGGGCAGGAATTTGTTTCTCTCTCTCTCTTATACAGTGGTGCCTTGGTTTAAGAGCAGCTTAGTTTGTGAACAACTTGCATTAAGAACGCTGCAAACCTGGAAGTAGGTGTTTTGGTTTGTGAACTTTGCCTTGGAAGCAGAACATGTTCCGCTTCCTGTTGAGTGTGTTCCATTTGTAAATTGAGTCCCCCGCTAATCAGAGGCTTCCAGTTGAGTCTGTCGGCTGTTGAGTCCCAAGCACTGACACAACACAGAGGTGATATTTGGAGCTTTTATCTTCAATATTTTTTTGCATTTTTCTTTGTGTGGCTTTTTCATTTTTTCGACAGCAACTTGTTCTTTGTTTTATGGACTGACTTGTAACTGTGGCTTGTGACTTCGTTTTTGTGTCTTGTTTTTGTAACTGTGTGGAACCCAGTTCAGCTACTGGTTGATTGTGTGACTGCAGAAATTGATAAAAGCCCCCCATCCAAACAATGACTATCAATCAGTGCACGTAAGGGGGGGGGAGAATTTAATTTTCATCATCTACAATACTGTCTTATTTATTTTATAGTACGGTACATTGATTATTGCCTTCATTTTATGGATCAATGGTCTCGTTAGATAGTAAAATTCATGTTAAATTGCTGTTTTGGGGGTTGTTTGTCTTCGTCTGGAACAGAGTAATCCATTTTCCATTACTTTCTATGAGAAAGCACGCCTTGGTTTAAGAACACTTTGGTTTAAGAACAGACTTCCGGAACAGATTAAGTTCGTAAACCGAGGTACCACTGTACTTTGTAAAGTTCAGCACATATAATAACAGTGGATGAGGGTGATAGTTGAGAGAAAACGATGTTGGGAAGAGTACCAGCTGGGGGAACCAATTGGCATCAAATGGTATCTGAACAATTCAAATGTTTAGCAAGAAGAATTCCTGTTCATTTAGGCAATCTGCTCAGATGCAATACTTCCAAATGGAGTATCAAAATTTAGGAAATGTGTGGTGCAGCACTGATAGATATGGTATAAAACACCATACTTTGCTTTCTCTGTTAGAGATACTTACAGAACATCTAGCGTATTTTAATTAGTTCCTTGACCATATGGCATATTGTTCAATCTCTCATCCCTAGGATGTGGCTGACCTTTGCAATATCATCGCCATGCCAACATTCCAGTTCTACATGAAAGGAGAAAAGGTATTTGTGGCCTAGAAACACGGTTTAGTGCTCTAAATTCTGGCCGGGGCTGCCCCTAATCTGCCAGATTCTGCCCTGGAATGAGCCATTCTGGGAAGGGAGCTACCAAAGAAATCCAGTAACCTAATCTCTGACCGGGAGGAGATGGGTGGCAAATCCCTGTGGGACCCGTTGCTTCTCCCAAATTCCTGGAGCTTCCATTGCTTTCATTTGTTTATTTTTTATTTCGGTCCTAGATTTTTGAAATCACCGGAGCTCGTCCCAAAAAACTGGAAGAGAAGATTAAAGAGTTGATGTGATCATTGGAGAAAGCTCCCATGTTATCAACACATATGCCAGTAGAATAAAATATCCAAGAGCCCATGGCCGTGTGCTATAGGTGCCCTCTTTCAGTGCATCTACATGGAACGGCAGTGGGCCAGGGAAAGCAAATATTTAGGATCACGTGTGGTGGAAGGACAGCTCTGACGCCTTTGTCGTTCGGTTACTGCATATAACAGGACTGCAACTGGGTGCCTTCCTGCCCAGTCTGGGGATTGGTGGTGGGATGACAGTGAGTGGTCAGAGGGGGAAGAGGGTGTTAGAATTCCTGCTCCATGATTGCAGTCATGGGATTGTTGTCTTTCGCATGACAGTGTATGTTTTGACTCCACAGAGTGGGAAGTGACGGAGACAGGAAGTTTGTTTTACTGTGTTCCATAAAGTGGGACTATTGTCCTTTGTTCTTTTCCTCTTTGCTGTCTGATGCTAGAGAGAGAGAGAGCCCTGTTGCAGTGCTCCGTGTGTGTTTATATGTAAATAAAGTAGATTAGCCAAAATGCTGTGTTGCTGAGGTCTGTCACACGCATGATGCGCAAACTCTGTGGATCCCTAAGTGTGCCGATGTCGGTTGGCATTGGTCGCTGTGATGTTCGGGCTGAAGAAAGCTCTTGAAGCTCCCAAACGATTGACCAGGAGGGAGGGAATGTGCCAGTCGGGCATATGTTTCTGCCAGGGTCCTACTCGAGTGTAGGCTGAGCTCCTGACAGAGGGAACATGCTGGGAACAGGTGTCGGAAACTGAAAAGGTTACAGGGCTTAGTGAGCAGGTGGCACAGGACTTTGTGGCTGCCATGATGACCAACATGTCACCAGCCCAACGTTTGTGGCTGGACACACCCTGGACATCCTTTTTTCTCTCTCTTTTTTAAAAAGTTTTTATTTATACTTTTCAAATGTATACATTTCCTTAATTTTACAATCATTTTAACATTTCAAAGTTTGACTTTGTGCCCCCCCCTCTCTGCGGTTCCTTAAATTCATTTTTTAATATCTTCTGCATATCCAAATTCATTTAATTTGCTCATTTAATTATCTACTTTAAATATATAACTTACTTAACTATTGTTGTATGTTATGCTTATTGTGTGTTATGTTCACGTTTAATGAGGGTGGATTTCTGTATTGGGGGGGTGGGGGGTTTATGTTATGTTGTAAATAAAATTCCCAATATATATACTCTTATAAAACTGCAGGTTATTACAATAACCCTACCAATGTTTTTATCTCTTTGCAATTTATATGTAAATATTCAATAAACCATTTCCATTCGTTTATAAAAAGTTTGTTATCTTGATTTCTTATTCTTCCAGTAAGCTTCACCATTTCTGCATATTCCATAAGTTTTTGTATCCATTCCTCCTTTGTTGGGACTTCTGCCTCTTTCCATTTTGGGGCGAGTAGCATTCTTGCTGCTGTAGTAGCATACATAAATAAATTTCTATACAATTCAGGTAGTTCTGTCCCTATAATTCCCAAAAGAGAAGCTTCTGGTTGTTGTTTTTTACAAAGGTTATTTTGAACATCCTTTTCAATTCATTATATATCATTTCCTAGTAAGCCTTAACCTTACTACATTCTTTTCTCAACTAGGCAAGAACAGGGTGATCAGAAAGTGAGGAATGGTGACACCAGTCCTTTTATCAGAGTCAGATCTCTTCCTACTGAGATTTTGGCTTTCAGCACCCTTTCCTCTCCACAGAGGGTGGTCTGCCCTTCCAAGGCTGAGAGATCCAATGGGTTTCCAAATGGCTCTGGGGGATTTTCTGGCTGATATGACTGGCGCTCCTTTAAAAGCCTTGGCCGACCTCTGGAACATGAGAATGGTTCCGGCCGTTGAGACAATTGCCACCCGAGTGCCCTGTCCCATTTGGTGGTGCCTGCAAGGCTCCCTGCCATATTCTAGAGCTCAGGGCAAGAAAACAAGCATGAGAGGTCAGGAGAGTGGAAGCACGAGAACAGGGCCTTTTCTGTGGTGGCTCCCCATTTGTGAAATGCTCTCCTCACGGAGGCTCGCTTGGCACCTTCATTATACATCTTTAGGTACCAGGCAAAAACAGGCCTTGGGCTGATTAACGTTCTATGGCCTTTTAAATGTGTTTCGGAGGTGGTTGTTGGTTTGTTTTTGTTTTCTAGTGCAGTTTTTTGTTCTCGTTTTGTATTTTTATGTTGTGAACTGCCCTGTGATTTTTGGAAGAAGGGCAAAAGACAAAATTTAATAAATAGTAATTATAATATGTAACAAAGACTGTGGAGCTCTGCCCTGTGATCTTCAGATTAAGGGCAGGAGACAAATTTAATAAATGGTAGTAGTAATAAAATGGTAGTAGTAATACATCCCAGTACTGATGTATGGAAGTGAGAGCTGCACCATAAAGAAGGCTGATCGCGGAAGAATTGATGCTTTTGAATTATGGTGCTGGAGGAGACTCTTGAGAGTCCCATGGACTGCAATAAGATCAAACCTATCCATTCTGAAGGAAATCAGCCCTGAGTGCTCACTGGAAGGACAGATCCTGAAGCTGAGGCTCCAATTCTTCGGCCACCTCATGAGAAGAGAAGTCTCCCTGGAAAAGACCCTGATGTTGGGAAAGATCACAAGGAGAAGGGGACGACAGAGGACGAGATGGTTGGATAGTGTTCTCGAAGCTACCAGCATGAGTTTGACCAAACTGCGGGAGGCAGTGGAAGACAGGAGTGCCTGGCGTGCTCTGGTCCATGGCGTCACGAAGAGTCGGACACGACTAAACGACTAAACAACAACAACAAGTAGTAATAAATAACAAAGACTGTGGAGCTCTTTCTGCAGTGAACTTGACTCACCATTGACTGAGACCTCACATTAAATGACAGCACCATGCCTTTGTGTGTGAGCTCAGTCCCACTCTTGCCATGAGCTAGCTGCACATGCAACAGTAGTAAAGAATTAATCTTATTTGCATGCCATCATCTATTTGCATATACATGAACGAGCACGTGCCGTTTGACATCTTGCATGCACATCTGTGCATCTGACTTGAGTTTGCTGTTGTCTAATGGAAATATTTCAGTGATGCTTTGAATCACCATGAAGACAAAAAAAAATTGCTTCTATTTCTGTGACTCTGTTTTTAAGCAGAAATCTGATCTTCGCACAATGTGGATGCTCCAAATGTCGCAATAAAATAGAAGCTTTGCAAACAATTGAGGAAGATAAGAAACGGCTTATCTATTTAAGGCCAAAGAGATTGCAGAATGTTTTGTGTGTGTATACTCCCAAGAGGAAACTTTAAGAAACTTTACTGTAAGAAACTTTACTGGCAGAATTGAATTGAAACATAAAAAAAATATGTGGCATGCATGTTCTTGCAATACAAGCCAAATGTACAAACGTGTTATCAGATATGGGGCAGGTGGAGACCCAGCTGCCCAAAAATGCATAGCGAAGTTGCTTGCCTGGTGTCAACAGGCAAAAAATTCCAACATGTGTGTGTTATGGTCCTGCATCGTGTCAATGGGGAGACTGCTGGACATCTGTATGCAGCTGATGTCAGGGTTAGGGAATTTGTGCCTCTCCAAACATGGCTGGACTACAAATCCCATCATCCCTGGCCATGCTGGCTGGGTCTGATGGTAGTTGGGGTCCATCAAGCTCCCCATCCCTGACCTTGACTGTTATGCACTGAGCTGAATCCTAGAGCAATAGGATCCAGAATGCAGCAGTCTGGTTGGTCTGCAGGAGCCACCCAATCCAGCTCCAGGTGGAAGTGAATCAGTGACCTCTTTGGCCTTCAGGAGCAGCCAATAAGGCTCCTGGATGAAGTGAATCAGCAACCTGATTGGCCTACAGGAGCAGCCCGGAATTAGCCAATCACGCGGGGCCCATGTGTAAATAATGTGTATATATAGCTAGACGTTTTGGGGAAAGTTTCATTCATTGCTACTACGAGCTGAATAAAGAGCATGAAATTCACACTCGACTCCGAGTATATTTCATTGACCTTAATTCAGCTGGGGGATGAAAACTTACACCAATGGAAAATTTAGATTCTGATGAGGAATTTCAAGGAGAAGAAAGAAGGCCGTGGATTGCAGATGTTCTGGGAATGATTACCAGATATACAAATGTCTGAGGTTAATAGCAGACTGTTGCTAATAGCAGGGCATGGCAAAGCTGAATGAGCAAAAGTAGGGTGGAGTAGAGTCATAGAAAGCTTTCATTAGTAGATTCGTGTAAGCCACTTACATGTGAGCATTCTAAAGAGAGACGAGGATATACGTACAATATAACTAACCAAGTTCTTTACCTCACTGCCAATTTACAGCCAATGGTTGAATATTCTATAGCAAACTCCCTAACCTGGGACTCTTGACATGTTTTTGATGCTGGCAGACAAGGAGCGAAGACTGGTTCTTAGCAGGGGGATAAGCTGCTGTTTTTTAACTGCCCTGTATATCTCCTGGCCTGACTCTGCCTTGCCTGTGTGGACTCTGCAAACCAACTTCATTCAAATAATTTGAGCCGTTGCCGATAATCTCAGGGAGAGGTGTATGGAACCCTTTGTAAAGTAAAAACAAAAGCAAAACTGCAATTCCCAGGATTTGTGGAGGGGGCGAAGAAGAAGAAGAAGAAGAAGAAGAAGAAGAAGAAGAAGAAGAAGAAGATTATTTATACCCCACCCACCTGACTGGGCTTCCCCAGCCACTCTGAGTGACTCCCAACAGAATATTAAAAACACAATAAATCATCAAACATTAAAAACTACCCTAAATGCTTCGGTGAAGTTGTGTTCTGTTTCCAGACAGCTCCTCTCCCAGCTTCCCACTTCAAGACAGGAGGAATATGCCGTACAACAAGTCATAAATATTAACCAAGTCACACTTCCATCACCTCTTGACTTATTACTAAAGCAATCAATCAACCTGATTGCAGACAAGCTGCAGCCTTGGTGTGGTTCAGCCACGTGAATATTTCGAGTATGCAGTTTGCCGGTGCCAAATGTATTGTGTGCCTCCCATTAGAACAGGGCGAGGCTTAGAATGCGCCATTTGCTCACGCATCGACAGCAGCGTCCGACACCCACGTAGCACAAATGTGCAAGACCGCACCATATCAGCTATTAGACAATCGCATCCCATGTGGTTAAGAATATGGTGCTGATAATTGCATACAAAATTGCAGGTTCAATCCCCATATGGAACAATGGAGGGGTCATTTAGTCCAGGCGTAGGCAACCTAAGGCCCGGGGGCCGGATGCGGCCCAATTGCCTTCTCGTGGACGGCCCAGGAATCAGCATGTTTTTACATGAGTAGAATGTGTCCTTTTATTTAAAATGCATCTCTGGGTTATTTGTGGGGCCTGCCTGGTGTTTTTACATGAGCAGAATGTGTGCTTTTATTTAAAATGCATCTCTGGGTTATTTGTGGAGCATAAGAATTCGTTCATTTTTCCCCCCTTCAAAATATAGTCCGGCCCATCACATGGTCTGAGGGACGGTGGACCAGCCCACAGCTGAAAAAGGTTGCTGACCCCTGATTTAGTCCTACCCTCTGCAACGCAGGAATAAGCAGCTGTCTCTTACGGGGATCAAACCTGCAACCTTGTTGTTATCTCTGCTGACTAAAGGCTCTTCAATCCAGCACAGGATCCCATCAGCGAAAGTGGGGAGATTTTCACTGATTTCCCTCTCCCTTTTAGCCCCCAGCACCGTCCCCCATACTGTTCCAAATGCCCCCCAATCCCCTGGACCATATTTGGGGGTGGGGCTGCCAGACACAGAAAAACCAGTGGAAATTGCCTCTCCGTCCTACTGACGGCAGCCTCTGTTGAATCAAAGAGCTCTCCGTTGTTCAACTGACACCACGAGATACAATTCAATATTTATGGCTCCGCTATCAAGAAGAAATATCTATTTGTTTTCTTGGTACAGCATGTTCTCGCGTTCTCTGTGCATTCTAATCAATACTGGAGACAGGCTAGGAATAACTGCCGTGGTGCAGTATCCAAGAAAAAATTCTCCGTTTCTTTCACGGTCCCAGAGAACATCTCTGGAATCAGGACTGGCCTAAACCCATTTGACCCCTGGAGCAGAAAACCCAAATGCACACACTTTACAAAATACAGTGTAAGCTAGACTGGTGACTGGGAGTGGCCGCCGGGACCACATAACACCGGTCCTGAGAGATCTGCATTGGCTCCCAGTACGCTTCCGAGCACAATTCAAAGTGTTGGTGCTGATCTTTAAAGCCCTAAACGACCTTGGTCCAGTATACCTGAAGGAGCGTTTCTACCCCCATCGTTCAGCCTGGACACTGAGATCCAGCGCCAAGGGCCTTCTGGCGGTTCCCTCATTGCGAGAAGTGAGGTTACAGGGAACCAGACAGAGGGCCTTCTCGGTAGTGGCGCCCACCTTGTGGAACACCCTCCCTTCAGATGTGAAGGAAATAAGCAGCTATCCTATCTTTAAAAGACATCTGAAGGCAGTCCTGTTCAGGGAAGTTTTTTAATATTTAATGCTGTACTGTTTTTAAGACTTGATAGGGAGCCGCCCAGAGTGGCTGGGTATAAATTATTATTATTATTATTATTATTATTATTATTATTATTATTATTATAAAATAGTAAGAGAGAGACAATGTGGTGTGGCCATGAAGCTCCCTGTGTGGTCTTGGGTCAGTCACAGTATCTCTGAGTGGCCTACCTCACAGGCTTGTTGTGAGGGAAAATATGAGAGGGGGAGAAATGTGTGTGCCATTTTGAGCTCCCTGCAGAGAAGGGGGGATATTGATAGATAGATAAACTTTATTCGCATTAGCCAATGGCCATAGCAACATAAAATAAGCAATATATACAATTTAAAACACAAAAAAGGGTAAAAAGGGCAATCAAATGACCAAGATTATCGTTCAGATAGTGGCCCTTAATCTCATTGCACCCTCGATAAACCTAGCAACCTTTGCTGTTGTCTGATCATTTTGATCTGATAAAAAAAAGAACAATGTGGCCGCAGATGGGTGGCCTGGGATGGTAAGTAAGGGTGGGGTGATGATCTCATTTCTCAGATCTTTATAAAGGGGACAGGACAGAAGAACATGAGACACTGTTTCCAGATTGCCATCTCCACAGGGGCAGAGTCGTTTCTCAGTTGGAATCTTTTGGTATCTGCCCTCAAGTACGACAGAGGGCATCACATCCAATCTGGCCAGTGTGAAGGCACCTCTGTACAGTGGTACCTCAGGTTACATACGCTTCAGGTTACATACGCTTCAGGTTACAGACTCCGTTAACCCAGAAATAGTACCTCGGGTTAAGAACTTTGCTTCAGGATGAGAACAGAAATCGTGCTCTGGTGGCGCAGCGGCAGCAGGAAGCCCCATTAGCTAAAGTGGTGCTTCAGGTTAAGAACAGTTTCAGGTTAAGAACGGACCTCCGGAACAAATTAAGTACTTAACCCGAGGTACCACTGTATTTTGGAATAGTTAATTTATACAAATATGGTGCCAGAGAATCAAACTGAGAAGGGGGGAAAAGAGCATACCATGGACAGAGTTTAAGAGGGGATATTAATATAACAAATAAATGAATAACCAATTAGCTGACAACTTGCTGCCTCTAAATCGTGCTCAGGATGAGCTGCACAGAGCAGTCTACTTTACTTTGCCTAATGGTGGGGCAGGATCAGGGCCAGATTTCGGTTTGATGAGGCCCTAAGCTACTGAAGGTAATGGGGCCCTTATATGTCCAGCTGTCCTTTGTCAACAACAAATTGTTGCTGTTTTTTGTGTTGAATATATGTTATATGGTAATTTATGAACCTAAAAGGTAAAGGGACCCCTGACCATTAGGTCCAGTTGTGACCGACTCTGGGGTTGTGGCGCTCATCTCACTTTATTGGTCGAGGGAGCCGGCGTACAGCTTCTGGGTCATGTGGCCAGCATGACTAAGCCGCTTCTGGTGAACCAGAGCAGCACACGGAAATGCTGTTTACCTTCCTGCCAGAGCGGTACCTATTTACTGTGGTACCTCAGGTTACATACGCTTCAGGTTACAGACTCCGCTAACCCAGAAATAGTGCTTCAGGTTAAGAGCTTTGCTTCAGGATGAGAACAGTATGTCGTTCCTTGAGAAACTTTGGGTGTTTTTTGCTTGGCAAGCATTTTTTTTTCTTCTAATTAGTCCAGACACAAGACTCATTAGCGATGCTCTTTTGGGAGAGAGACTGCTTGCATTATGATTGTTATCATTCTTTTGACGATGCTACAAAACACAGTGATTTGCCATTGTCGGGACTGAAGGTGTGCCAGAAACTATTATGGTTAAAAACAAGACGGGCAGTTCAAATTGCCACAGGGCTGAAACATCTCCCTTATGAGGAAAGGCTGAAAGTGTTTGAGGCTTTTTTTTTAGTTTAGACAAAAAGACAAAGATGGCAGTATATAAAATTACAAATAGTGTTGAAAGAGCCAAACTAGGCCATGGGAGGTCTATTGAGTTGCATGGTGTGGTGTGATGTGTGTGTGTGTGTGTGTGTGTGTGTGTGAGAGAGAGAGAGAGAGAGAGAGAGAGAGAGAGAGAGAGAGAGAGAATAATAATTTATTACTTATACCCTGCCCATCTGGCCGGGCCTCCCCAGCCACTCTGGGCGGCTTCCAACAGGATATTAAAAACACAATAAAACCTCAAACATTAAAACCTTTCCTAACCAAGGCTGCCTTCAGATGTCTTCTAAAAGTCAGATAGTTGTTTATTTCCTTGACATCTGATGGGAGGGTGTTCCACAGGGCGGGTGCCACTACCGAGAAGGCCCTCTGCCTGGTTCCCTGTAACCTCATTTCTCGCAGGGAGGGAACTGCCAGAAGGCCCTCGGCGCTGGACCTCCATGTCCAGGCTGAACGATGGGGGTGGAGACGCTCCTTCAGGTATACTGGGCTGAGGCCGTTTAGGGCTTAAAGATCAGCACCACCACTTTGAATTGTGCTTGGAAACATACTGGGAGCCCATGTAGGTCTTCCAGGATTGGTGTTATATGGTCTTGGTGGCCGCTCCCAGTCACCAGTCTGGCTGCTGCCTTCTGAAGAGAGAAAACAATGTTGTAAGAGCAAGCTGGAGTGTGCATCTGCACACGCAAATTTCACACTTTAAAAGAAGAAAAAAGGCTACATATATACAGTGCTACCTTGGGTTACAGACGCTTCAGATTACAGACGCTTCAGGTTACAGACTCCGCTAACCCAGAAATAGTACTTTGGGTTAAGAACTTTGCTTCAGGATGAGAACAGAAATCGTGCTCCGGCGGCGTGGCAGCAGCAGGAGGCCCCATTAGCTAAAGTGGTACCTCAAGTTAAGAACAGTTTCAGGTTAAGAACGGACCTCCAGAACAAATTAAGTTCTTAACCCAAGGTACCACTGTACTAGGATGAATTCAGTGTCACGCTAAGCTTATTGTTGCATCATCGCAAGTGTTTTGGCTGAATGGATCCCAATCTTCCATCCTCCTCCTCCTTCCCAGCACCCCTTCCTCAAAAATTCTTTTTTCCTCTCATTTCCAACACACCCACCCCATCTCCTTGGCAACATCATCTTCCCCAGGCCAAAGGATTCCTCAACCCAGTTTGTCAACAAATTTGCTCTTCGCTTGGCCAGCCAGGCTGGTTTGCATAAGCCAGTCGAGGGATTCCTTGTCTGGAACAATTCTGCAGCTTGTAAAGGTAAAGGTAAAGGGACCCCTGACCATTAGGTCCAGTCATGACCGACTCTGGGGTTCCGGCGCTCATCTCGTTTTATTGGCCAAGGGAGCCAGCGTACAGCTTCCGGGTCATGTGGCTAGCATGACTAAGCCGCTTCTGACGAACCAGAGCAGCGCACGGAAACGCCGTTTACCTTCCCGCTGGAGCGGTACCTATTTATCTACTTGCACTTTGATGTGCTTTTGAACTGCTAGGTTGGCAGGAGCAGGGACCAAGCAACGGGAGCTCACCCCATTGCGGGGATTCGAACTGCCGATGTTCTGATCAGCAAGTCATAGGCTATGTGGTTTAATCAAAATCCTACCATTTATTAATTTATAGGGTGGGGGTCCCCCATAATCTATAACACTCTATACCATAATCTATCACAAGAAGCTTTACTATAGCAGCAACCCTAAGAAAGAACACCTAGTAACAGGAATCCAACCCAGAATTTTCAACAGTGCTTGGCAACAGCTTTCCAAGATTTCAGGCATGGAATTTTTTCCAGCTCTAACTGGTGATACTGGGCGTTGAACTTGGGACATAAAACTGTAATCTGCTCCCCCTCCCCTTTTAAAAAAATAATAATGTCAGGGAATAAACCCGAATGAACTCAATGTGACTTTCTTCTGGGTAGGCAGACACGAGATGGTGCTGCAAAGTCTTCCTCAACCCTGTGAAACTTCCTTCCAGGTTCAGAGCAGCAGGGAAAACAAGTTCACTGCTTGCTAAGATTGTGATCGATTTATTTTTGTAAAAAGAAAAAAAAACCAACAGCATATACATAACTAGGAGGAGGAGGCTTCTAATAGCGGCTGTTGCTTTGCTAAAGTAATTGTTGGCCACATCAGCTGGAAAAGAGGAAGGAACATATGGTCTGGTTTTTTTAAGAAAAACAAAACAAAATAAACTCCACCCACTAGTTCCCAGCAGCCGGTGGCTTTAAACAAAATGTTAACCTTCCTGTGTAATGAAATTCCAACTGCAAGTACTAGAAATAACAGCATTAGTGTAGCCTTTTCCAGTAAGCAGCTGATTTGCAACCCTAGCAATGAAAGTGAGTCAGGAAAGGGGAGGGGAAGGGAGGAGGGCATGGCATGTGAGCTTTGGGTGTGGATTGTGTGCTCATATACTTCCTGCTCATCATTACACAGCAGTTTCTTTCCCCCCTCCAGCATAAAAGTACCATGAGTGGCAAGCAGAAGATGGTGTAATGCGATTAGAATCCAGATCCACCTTCTCCCAGGCAAGCAGGCGTCTTTAAATTTGGATGGGAAACAAGATTCTTAATCTGAAATCTCCAAATGGAAAAGAAAAGAAAAACTGGACAGAGAAGAATGAATTCCTTCTGCATCTGCTTTCAATGTTCCTGGAGCAATTAGTATTTTAAATTGTATTACACCAAGCGCCTCAGGCTGCCTTTTGCTTCCTTTCTCAGTGTCCACATGAGGGATGGAAGGGGTTTGTATTTGCCAGGGCACCCTAGACCTTCAAAGACTTGCCAGGCCAGTGGTAACACTGTTATTATTATAATAAAACAAAAAACAAAACAGAACCAGTTGATTAAAATATAAGTTAGAATACAGTTTAAAATGCAGCTTAAAATGCAGCCTCGTTTTAGTGGTAGCCTATAGATCAAAGCCATAAGGGGAGAAAATGTCAAATTATTATTATTATTATTATTATTATTACTACTATTATTATGTATTAAATTTGTATACCGGCCTTCATCTGCAGGCCACAGGGTGGTTCACGGTATTGAAGAAACACAACATGCATAAGAAAAACAAAACAAACCTGTAAAGGTAAAGGACCCCTGGACAGTTAAGTCCAGTCAAAGGCGACTATGGGGTTATGGAGCTCATGCTTTCAGGAAATGCTGTTTACCTTCCCACCACAGTGGTACCTATTTATCTACTTGCACTGGCGTGCTTTCGAACTGCTAGGTCAGCAGGAGCTGGGACAGAGCAACGGGAGCTCACCCCGTCACGGGGATTGAACCACCAACCTTCTGATCAGCAAGCCCAAGAGGCTTAGGGGTTTGGACCACAGCAGCACCTGCTATGCAGCAGCCAAGAAAGACAGAAGCATGAAGAGAGAATCCTCCCTTTGCACATCACTTCTCTTTTAGGGGTCTCGGTGAGGGTGCTTCGCTTGGAGAGACTCCCCAATTCCTGCTGCCAGCACCGATTTGCATCCATTCAAGAGCACATTTACTTTTTTGTTAATTTGAGCCTGTTAGGAAGTTTCCTTTGCCTTTTTCCAGTATGCTTTTGCACAAGGCTTTTTTTCCAGCCAGAACTCACCGAAACTCAGTTCCGGCACCTCTCAGGTCGGCTTTGTTGCCATTCTGAGAGAACAAGGGAGAAGTTCAATGTGAGACCCAACACCTTTTTTTCTAGAAAAAGAGCACTGCTTGGGCACTCATCTGTGTTTGGGTGCGCACACACCTTATATTACGATTTCTGAAGTTCAGTAATGCAGAAGAGAACCTGGTTTAGCTACATCTGGGGTGAGTAACCTTTTGCCCAAGGGCTACATTCTGGTAGTGGGTGAAGCCAGAGCAAAAGTGGGTGGAGCAAGGAATGCAAATTTCACCACTCTACCTGTAGGCTTCTACTCACAAGTACACATGTCTCTAGCTTCCGTCCAAACAAGGAAGAGGCAGTATCAGAGTTCTAGGTCCCATTTCAACCAGACAGAAACACTCCGGGGTGGTGGGGGTGGTCTGGAGAGAGTCCTGAGGGTCAAACAAGAGAGTGATCATCTCCCTGCTCCTGAATGGGGTAACTGTGCCCCTGAAGGACCAGGTGCACAGCCTGGGAGTCATTTTAGACTCACAGCTGTCCATGGAGGCACAGGTTAATTCTGTGTCCAGGGCAGCTGTTTACCACCTCCATCTGGTACACAGGCTGAGACCCTACCTGCCCGTGGACTGCCTCGCCAGAGTGGTGCATGCTCTAGTTTTCTCCTGCTTGGACTACTGCAATGCGCTCTATATGGGGCTACCTTTGAAGGTGACCCGGAAACTGCAATTAATCCAGAATGCAGCAGCTAGACTGGTGATTGGGAGCGGCCGCTGGGACCACATAACACCGGTCCTGAAAGATCTGTATTGGCTCCCAGTATGTTTCCGAGCACAATTCAAAGTGGTGGTGCTGACCTTTAAAGCCCTAAATGACCTCGGTCCAGTAGACCTGAAGGAGCATCTCCACCCCCATCGTTCAGCCCGGACACTGAGGTCCAGCTCTGAGGGCCTTCTGGCAGTTCCCTCATTGCGAGAAGTGAGGTTACAGGGAACCAGACAGAGGGCCTTCTCGGTAGTGGCGCCCGCCCTGTGGAACGCCCTCCCATCAGATATCAAGGAAATAAAGAACTATCTGACTTTTAGAAGACATCTGAAGGCAGCCCTGTTTACGAAAGGTTTTAATGTTTGAGGTTTTATTGTGTTTTTAATATCCTGTTGGAAGCCGCCCAGAGTGGCTGGGGAGGCCCGGCCAGATGGGCGGGGTATAAATTATTATTATTATTATTATTATTATTATTATTATTATTATTATTATTATTATCATCATCATCACCACCATCATCTGAACCCAAGACTTGTTCATCTACGCTTTTAGCTATCTGGAATCTGGATGTTCTCAATGCCCTGTAATTTGTCCAAGCAGATTAAGGTTAATTGCAACATTATGACTCTGTAAAGATGAAGGTTTGCCCCCCCCCCAACACACACTTTTCAAGGCTTTGGTTAAGCTTTTAAAAAGATGCTTCTTTAATAGATAGTGATGCACGATAATGCTTGATTAAATGAACACACATGGCCTTTGATGGCTGGTTGCTGCAGCGCAAACGCGCCATCTGCTTGGCTTGGCTGTCAGCTGGAGGGAAAGATTGGCAACTGGAATGGAGCTAGTAAAGGGGAGAGAAGCGTGTTTTAGCAGCTAGCTGGCAAGACAAAATGTCACAGGGCTCCAAATGCCTGCCGTTGACTTTAAGGGACATTGTGCTACTTTATCACGTAGTACTGAGATAGGTTTGTTGGTTGCAGTGGCGTGGGGACCGAGGGGGCCAGTGCCCTGGGCATAGTAGGGGGGGCACATCACAGTGCTCTGCCCCACCACGAGCAGTTGCATCCTTCTCACCGCCCTCCAGCTCCACATCATTTTCACGAGTCTTGCAAAGTGCTGTGGGGCTCGCAGGGCACGGTGAGACACCCTGCTTTGCAGCGATGGGCAGGGGGTGCAAGCAGAAGGAAGCTCCACCGCTGGTTGGTCAAGCATAAGACTCTTATTCTCAGGGTCGTGGGTTTGAGCCCCACATTGGGCAAAAGATTCCTGCATAGCTGGGGGGGTAGACTAAATGACCCCGGTGGTCCATTCCAACTCTAGGTAAAGGGTAAAGGGACCCCTGACCATTAGGTCCAGTCGCGGCCGACTCTGGGGTTGCGGCGCTCATCTCGCTCTTTTGGCCGAGGGAGCCGGCGTACAGCTTCCGGGTCATGTGGCCAGCATGACTAAGCCACTTTCTGGCAAACCAGAACAGCACACGGAAATGCCGTTTACCTTCCCGCCGGAGCAGTACCTATTTATCTACTTTGACGTGCTTTCGAACTGCAGGAGCAGGGACCGAACAACGGGAGCTCACCCCGTCACAGGGATTCGAACCGCTGACCTTCTGATCGGCAAGTCCTAGGCTCTGTGGTTTAACCCACAGCACCACCTGCGTCCCTTTACCACCTGCGTCCCTTTATTCCAACTCTATGATTCTGTAATTCTGTCTTGTCTGGATTTTCACCTGCCCTTGCTTCGTCAAGCTCTAGTTTATGCAATTGTAAAACACACACTGTCAGGGAATTGCCATCGCAGCCAGGAGTGGAGGAAGGGTTCCCAAGCGATGCCGGAGAAGGTCCCAGCAGGAAAGGAGGGGACTCAGCGACCGGGGAAGGGAATCAGCGTTACACCAGGGAGAAAGGCGGGCAGAGGCGGGCTTCGGAGAGATGGCTCCAGGACTCTTCGCCAGAGACCAGCGGGGAGAGCACGGGTCCTCCACTGCCCACACCCACCCTGCGCAGAAGACTTCCGCACAGGGAGGCTAGGCGGAGACTATCCGTCAAGGAACTTTTATGTTGGAAGAAGTTCAGGAAACGCCCACTGACGGATTCTGCCAGTGACTGAGACAGACGCGGAATCAGGACTGTCCAGCCAGGGAAAGGTTATTCCAGGCAACCTCGCCGAGAGTGGCGGCAACTTACGCACGAGCAACCCCCAATTCCCATTACACACACACACACACACAAAAAACCCTGCTTTGGGGGAGAGGCAGATTCCATACGTCTCCAATACTCTCTTTCAGTGGCAGTTGCCCTGTGATGAAAAGGGGAAACATCTAACCACTTGGGGAAGTGGAGACATAAAGCAATACTGTTTTTTTGTGTGTAATATCAGGTGTGTTTTGTATTTCAAAATTTTAACAGGGAGGGGGACCCATTCCTGTACATAGCACATCACTGGTCTCCGTACTGTTGTTTAGTCGTTTAGTCGTGTCCGACTCTTTGTGACCCCCTGGACCAGAGCATGCCAGGCTCTCCTGTCTCCCACTGCCTCCCGCAGTTTGGTCAAACTCATGCTGGTAGCTTCGAGAACACTGTCCAACCATCTCGTCCTCTGTCTTTAAAGCATTGGACTTTCCTTTCGCTTCCAGGCATATCCGCAACTGAGCAACCTTTCGGCTTTGGCCCAGCCGCTTCATCAGCTCTGAATCTACTTGTACTTGTCCTCTGCTCTTCCTCAGTAGCACATTGGACGCCTTCCGTCCTGAGGGGCTCATCTTCCAGCATCATAACTTTTATATGCCTGTTGTCTTTGTCCATGGAGTTTTCTTGACACAAACAGTGGTTTGCACAGGAGGCTGTACTCGAACCCAGAACCAGGTGGTAGCTGCTGTTGCAATGCTACAGAGCCCTGTAAGGACACCTGCACTCTGCCACAGAGGGGTGGGGAGGGAATATGAGACCCTGTCACACAGAAGAGCCGCTATTTTTGCTATTTTTGATCTTACCTGCATGGCATGTAAGGCTGGTTCACATATGAATGTTCACCGCACACTGACTGTAGCATCATTGCATGTGCGAATGAATCATCGCAGGGGAACCGTTTCCCACCAAAAGGCTGCACATGCACCATGCCTTTAAAGCACACAGCTTTGCCCTAAGAATCCTGGGAACTGTAGTTTACCCTTCAGAGAGGCCCAACTCCCAGCATCCTTAACAAACTACAATTCCCAGGATTCTTAGGGGGAGGGAGAGCTTTAAATGCACGGTATGTCTGCAAGCAAGGTTTGCAGTAGCTGAGCACAACTAAAACACCACAGTCCTTTTGGGGTGGGCACGCTGTTAAGTTGTGAGTCACTGAAAGCTGAGCATGTGAAGAGGTTAAGGAATAGGCAGGCACACCCAGGGCCAAGCTAGTCATTCAGTAAAAGCCAGGGGTGGTTTCTAAACAGCTGAACAGCTGAAATGCAGAGCAGGTGGGAAAGAGGTTCTTTTCAAAAGCTGATTCAGTGGTTCTCAAACTTTCCCCCCAGGTTTCACTTTCAGGATAAAAATTTGCTTGTGCAATGTCATTTTTTTTTCATTGATAAAAAACACATTAGGAAACAGAAAGAACTCCTAGCAGTGCTTTATTTATAACACAGAACGCATACCTTCCAATATTTCTCCGACAAATATAGGGACGTTCCATTCCACAATGAAAATTTTATCATTCATACCCCACACATCTTACTAGGTTGCCCCAGCCACTCTGGGTAGCTTTCAACATATATAATAAAAAATTAAACATTAAAAAAAACCTTCCCTATACAGGATTGCATTCAGACAGCTCAGGGGTTGGATAACTCCATACCCTCTGACATTTCTCCAATGAGAATAGGGAGATCCTAAGGAAAAGTGTTTTGAATTATGGTGCTGGAGGAGACTCTTGAGAGTCCCATGGACTGCAAGAAGATCAAACCTATCCATTCTTAAGGAAATCAGCCCTGAGTGCTCACTGGAAGGACAGATCGTGAAGCTGAGGCTCCAATACTTTGGCCACCTCATGAGAAGCGAAGACTCCCTGGAAAAGACCCTGATGTTGGGAAAGATGGAGGCCACAAGGAGAAGGGGACGACAGAGGATGAGATGGTTGGATGGTGTTCTTGAAGCTACCAGCATGAGTTTGATCAAACTGCGGGAGGCAGTGGAGGACAGAAGTGCCTGGCGTGCTCTGGTCCATGGGGTCACGAAGAGTCGGACACGACTAAACGACTAAACAACAACAACAAGGAAAAGTGGGACATTCCAGGATCAAACCAGAAACCAGGACGGCTTCTCTAAATCAGGGATGTCTGTGGAAAATAGGGACACTTGGAGGGTCTGAGAATGCAACTTCTGTATAATATGATCATGGGATATCCAGAAAGCAGACAACAAGACAAGAACATGAACCATTCCCGAAATATTATATTGATTGCCCTTGAATTTTCCTCCCACACTTGCCACCCTCTCCTACCACATCAAGTGTGGTCCCTTTGAGAATCACTGGTTTAACTCATGGGACCCCAGCTGCAATCCTACACGGGGCAGTTATTTTAGTCCAGGGTTTCCCAAACTTGGGTCTCCAGCTGTTTTTAGACTACAACTCCCATCATCCCTAGCTAGCAGGACCAGTGGTCAGGGATGATGGGGATTGTAGTCCCAAAACAGCTGGAGACCCAAGTTTAAGAAACCATGTTTCAGTCAAAGCTGGGATACTTAAAATGCTTCTTCGGTTTGAGCTGAAACTTCAACAAATAGTTAAGAACCAATTTGCCATTGGATTCAACAAGGCTTAAAGGTAAAGGTAAAGGTACCCCTGCCCGTACGGGCCAGTCGTGTCCGACTCTAGGGTTGTGCGCCCATCTCACTTAAGAGGCCGGAGGCCAGCGCTGTCTGCAGACACTTCCGGATCACGTGGCCAGCGTGATGAAGCTGCTCTGGCGAGCCAGCACCAGCGCAGCACACGGAAACGCCGTTTACCTTCCCACTATAAAGCGGTACCTATTTATCTACTTGCACTTAAGAGTGCTTTCGAACTGCTAGGTGGACAGGAGCCGGGACCGAATGATGGGAGCTCACCCCGCCGCGGGGATTCGAACCGCCGACCATACGATCGGCAAGTCCTAGGCACTGAGGTTTTACCCACAGAACCACCCGTGTCCCCTTCAACAAGGCTTACTCCCAGGTAAATGAGGGTCAGGATTGCAGCTTAAATTAGGAACTGTAGACAAGTTGGGCCAGAGCAGAGCCTGTGAAAACTCTGATTAAGTAAAGGTTTCGCGACTGCAAATATCGTGCATGCTTACTTGGGAGTAAGTGGACCTTTACGTGAATCTGCTTGTGCAAAAAGGACTGTCTACTGCCTCACAAAACATCCCTGGAGGGAAACAGCTGAGTGGGAGAGCAGGCAGAAGATCCCCTCACAGGGACGTTGTGAGAGTAGAGTGGACCAGTGGCAAACCTTCAAGATCTTGCATTCCTCTTCTTGAGGAAACCTTTAACGTGGCTGTGTTCCTAGTTCACACCAAGAGGGGAGCCACATGGCTAATACAATAGAAATCTATTTTAATACAGTGGTGCCTTGGTTATCAAACGCCTTGGTACTCAAACACCTTGATTCTCAAACACTGAAAACCTGGAAGTAATCGTTCCGGTTTTCAAATGTTTTTCAGAAGCCAAACATGTCCGATGCGGCTGTTGGCTATTGTTTCTGGGGCACCTGCACCAATCAGAAGCTGCGCCTTGGTTTTTGAACATTTTGGAAGTCAAATGGACTTCTGCAATGGATTAAGTTTGGTGCTTTTGTTTTTGCTGTTTATTTTGCGTTTTAGTTTTTGAGGCTTTTTCAGTTAATTTGTTTTTGTGACTGTGTGGAACCCAGTTCAGCTACTGATTGATGGATTTATTGATTGATTGTGTGGCTGCGGAAATGGATAAAAGCCCCCTATCCAAACAATGACTATCAACAGTGCAGGTAAGAAAAAATTTAAATATATATTTTTATTATCTACAATACTGTTTTATTTATTTTATAGTAAAGTACATTGATTATTGCTTTCATTTTATGGATCAATGGTCTCGTTAGATAGTAAAATTCATGTTGAATTGCTGTTTTAGGGGTTGTTTTTTAAAGTCTGGAATAAATTAATCTGTTTTGCATTACTCTCTATGGGAAAGTGCGCCTTGGTTTTGAAACCCTTTGGTTTTGGAATGGACTTTGGGAACGGATTAAGTCTGAGAACCAAGGTACCACTGTATAGTGAAAACACAAATGGAAATGGAAATGATTGCGTTTTACACAGGCCTCTGTAACAAAGTGCCTAGAGAGATGGATTTCCGTCAGGCAGTTATTTCATAGGCTTTATAGGCCTCCATCATGCATGATACTTGGTGGTTGGGTTAGATAAATAAGGAACCAATAAGACAGAGTTGCTTGCTATTGCAGTTTGGAGGGGGAACGAAAAGGAAGTAGGAAGTGATCTGCTGAAATCTTTTGTCACGGTGACTCTGAACTTTGAGCTGACATATCTTTATGCAATCTTGCTGGGATTGTACGCTATGCTGTAAAAGAAATGTAGCTATACAGATTTTTTAAAATTAAAAAACCCCTGCTACATATATACACGGATGGTGCTTTTTTTCTAAAAAAATATATATGTTTAGGGGTACTCTCATTTTCCTACTCATATTGAAATACTGCCCCTCAATGAGGCCAAAGTTAGAGTCATGAAAAGCTTAGGGATATGCGCACCCCTGCGTCCTCCCAGAAAAAAATCACTGTACTGTACACTGATATTATTTTACAATGGACTTTGGTTTCATGTAAATAATGTAACTAAAATAGAAACTGAAACCATTCTGCAATGATTCGCTCCTGGAATAGCCTGAGCTTTTCCAGAAGACCAATCTTTATTGGTTGTTGTTCCTATTCTCACTAGGTATTTTGTGGATTCTATATTGCAATTTTATGTTGTGAATCTCCCTGAGATCTACTGATGAAGGGCCAGTATACAAATATAATAACTATTATTATTATGATTGAAGACAGGAGTGCCTGGCACGCTCTGGTCCATAGGGTCATGAAGAGTCGGACACAACTAAACGACTAAACAACAACATTATTATGATTATTATTGAAATACTTATTCAGATGTGAGTCTGGTTTGCTTCATCTTAGGATGTCTATGCACCTTGTCTGGGAATAAGCCCCATCAATCATGGAGCGACATACTACAGTCATACATCTTGTTACATTCGGTTCAGGTTACGTCTTTTCAGGTTACATGCCACAGCGACCCGGAAGTGCTGGAAGGGGTTACTTCCAGGTTTTGCCACTTGCGCATGCGCAGACGCACAAAACGATGTCATGCGCATTCGCAGAAGCGGCAAATCGCGACCTGCACGTGCGTGGGTTGCGTTCCTTTCAGGTTGTGAATGGGGCTCCAGAACAGATCCCGTTCACAACCAGAGGTACCACTGTACTGAGGAAGCAAGCATAGGTTTTGCACCTCCCATTTGTGGAAGAGTCTTTCATCCAGGAATCTCTCCAGTTGGGCGAAAGGGATGGAGAGGCAGTTGTCACTGTCTCAGGTTTTCTTCTTCCATGCCTGTTTCAAAGAGCCCCTATGCCCCAGCCTTCCAGAGCAGTTTCCGATGGACAAAAGGGGCTGTAGCGAGAAAGGAGAATAGTTGAAAATCACCTTTCAGAAGCAGCCTTCTGTTGGCACTCAAGCAGTGTTCAAAACTATCATCTCCGCCATCTGGAAGTGCATGCCTGAGGATCAATGGATCTGGACTGTTTTCACACACTATCACCCCATCCCATAGAATTCTATTAGTTATATTTTATCTACCGAATCAGAATGAATTTCAGGAACCAAAATGCTTTTTCTGTGCAGCCTGAGCAGGAGCAGTGAACCATGTTGCAGTGTATGGTTGCAGCTTGTCTTCGCTTGCCCCGCCCCACTGCCCTGCTCACCGTTGTGAAGAATATTCCTACGTTATGAATGATACCTGTCACCATTAAGAAAAAGAGCTCAGAATAGGCCAATATATGTGGCCTGTCTCTGGATCAAGGGACTTTTCTTCTTGCAGTTCTCAAAGTTCTTAACATAGCTCAAGGTTTTCATCTGAACTAGACAGATGCTTAACTGAGAATCAACCCCAGTCAGTCCATCATTTATTTGGAAAATAAAACTTCAGAGCCGTCTTGCCCAAAAATGGCAATTAGAGATTCTGTTTTAGCAATTGCAACCTTGGTTTAAGGAGCCATTTGGTGCCTAACTTATATATCTGAGTTTCTAGCACTGCTCTCGTGGGATCTCAGTATCCAAGGTATTATTCTCATGGTGAAACTGGATGGTACCTTGGAGATTATTTTTAGAACACTTGTGGCTTTTGCTGCACACTGTGAAACTGGGACCGATTTGCCTCATCTCAATTTGCCACACGGTGTTTCATTCAAAACTGGCATTCTGGACTTCCCAGAGTTACGCTGTTTTGTGTTACAGCTTGCAAAACAGAAACCGTGTGACTTCTGTTTTTACAAAGCACAAGTTCACCTGGAGAAGCTAAAGTCTTTTCACACCTCGGGGACTCTCCGCACAGGTGTGCATGCGGTCCAATGTGGTCAGATGACATGTACCTTTTTGGGATTCTTGCAAACTTTTTGTTTTAATGGGGATGGGGTTTCAACTTGGGTGGGTGCTGTTTATTTGGAGTGTGGAGTTGTTTTAAAATAATTGTTGTTAAATGTTACATGTTAATTTTTATTGTCGTGCTTGTAGTTGAGGGCTGGACTACTGTTTAGGAGGGGCTTTTGTTGGGGTGTGTATTGTTTAGTAGTGTGTATACATTAGTATTGTTGATTGTTTTGATTATTTTTATTACATTTATTTTTATTATCTATTTTGTGCTTTGTATACAGTGGTACCTCAGGTTACATACGCTTCAGGTTACATACACTTCAGGTTACAGACTCCGCTAACCCAGAAATAGTGCTTCAGGTTAAGAACTTTGCTTCAGGATGAGAACAGAAATCGTGCTCTGGCGGCGCGGCGGCAGCAGGAGGCCCCATTAGCTAAAGTGGTGCTTCAGGTTAAGATCAGTTTCAGGTTAAGAATGGACCTCCGGAACGAATTAAGTACTTAACCCAAGGTACCACTGTATTGTAACTTTGTATTGTGTGAGCTGCTCTGTGACCTACTGGTATAGGGTGGTATATAAATGTAAATAATAATGATAATAATCATAACCATCAAGTTCTCGATAGCAGCTCCCCAACTCTGGAATGCTCTCACTTCAGGTGTGATAAGAACCAACAGGAATTTTGATAACAGATAAGAATGTCGCTTTTCCCTCAAGGATTCAGCTTAAGTGGGGCTTGGCTGAAGTAGTTGTTAGCATATTGTTTGATTTTCTATCAAGTTGCATTGAACTGGAATATTGCTTCTGCTGTTTGTAATGCTCCTCATTCTGGGTTTGTGCAAACAATAAAGATAAATGCATCTGCAAATAATTTAAATAAACTGATAAATAAAAAAGCAGGGTTTTTCGTGCGTGTGTGTATGTGGTGTGTGGGCATTTGTGTGTATTTTCCTGAACTTCTGAATAAATCTGTCTCTGCAGACCTATGGAAACGGCCTTTGTAGTGCAGCCTTGATATTAGGAAATGGCAGGCAAGCTGCTTCGTGCATCAGTTTTGGAACCACCACAGGTTGGCTTAGAACAATGTCATTTGTTTATTTCATTATCTTTTTACTGCCATGAGTGGTTTGGATTGGATTTTCTGGCCGAGACGCCAAAGCTATAGAATCTTAAGAGTGAGATGGGACCCAAGGGTCAGGTTACCAAAATGAATCTGGGGACACTTTAAATAAATAAATAAATAAATAAATAAATAAATAAATACTACACATTCGGACATTGATGCTGCAGTGATAGTAGAGGGGCAGCCGCCATTTTGACCTCAACCACCATGTTTCCCCTTCCTCCGAGGCTTCTGTCTCCTTTCAGCGTGAAGCCTCCCTTCACAGCTTAGTTGCTGGGGTCAGGGAAGGTAGAGGCAGCCCAGAATTTGCATCTTTGAGCCCCTGCACCACCATCATATAGGGACTTCCAAGCAGCTCCTGCAGCCAGCCAGAGCCAACTGTTCTGGGCTGCTGAGACTGATGCTGCTGCGTTTCCCGGGGACATTAGATGAAATCCGGGGACTTTCCGGGGATGGAATTTGTCTGGGGACTTATTCGCAAATCTGGGAACTGTCCCAGGGAAACGGGGATGTCTAGTAACCCTAGCCAAGTGTCATCTGCAATGCAGGAAACTCAGCAGCCATTTTAAAAAATGAGTATTCATTGCAGACAACGAAGCCTTTACCTTTATATTATGGATGCATGAAATGCAATCTCATTCAACCCCCTTTTTAAAAAACCAAACAACATTCTTAGATCATACATTCCCATGCATGTCTACTCAGAATTCATCTGAGTTCAATGGAACTTATCGCTTAGCGCATGTTCTTAGGACTGCAAACGTAGGCTTCAGGTGTTTGGCAGCGAGGCCAACCTTGCCCGAGGCTGCTTTCCTTTTCATAATGAAAATAATTGTATGGGGGAAACTGTATTCTCCTTCCCAATATACATGTATATTTGCAGCTCCGCGGCCTCCGCTTCGTTTTAATTAACAAGCAAAAGCACACCGTGGTATTGG
Source organism: Podarcis raffonei (assembly GCF_027172205.1). Lineage (NCBI taxonomy): Eukaryota > Metazoa > Chordata > Lepidosauria > Squamata > Lacertidae > Podarcis > Podarcis raffonei. The sequence continues at coordinate 22,987,437 of NC_070618.1, forward strand.
GGGGGTCAGATGCAGGGCAGCTGTTCCTGCACCTTTAACAGGAGAAGGGATTTCAGCAGGTAGGCTTGGCCTCACAAGCTACACCTGCTCACACCCCACCTCTAACAAAACTACAAAAAAATACGAATTAACTGTTCACATGCCAAGAACTCTGTGCTCTCAATCACCTCGCATGTGGGCCTGTGTAATTATCCCTGTCTGTACTTTTCCACATTTCATTCCATCGAGATCTCAGCTTACAAGTGCTCCCCAACTTTGTATACCTGCTCCTGCAAGGTGCATTAGATGAAGTGGTCTGCAACAGCCCTGGGCATAAAGGTAAAGGGGCCCCTGACCATTGGGTCCAGTCGTGGCCGACTCTGGGGTTGCGGCGTTCATCTCGCTTTATTGGCCGAGGGAGCTGGCGTACAGCTTCCGGGTCATGTGGCCAGCATGACGAAGCCGCTTCTGGCGAACCAGAGCAGTGCACGGAAACGCCGTTTACCTTCCTGCTGGAGTGGTACCTATTTATCTACTTGCACTTTGACGTGCTTTCGAACTGCTAGGTTGGCAGGAGCAGGGACCGAGCAACGGGAGCTCACCCCGTCGCAGGGATTCAAACCACCAACCTTCTGATCGGCAAGTCCTAGGCTCAGTGGTTTAACCCACAGCGCCACCCGTGCCGCTGCTCCTGCAAGGTGCATTAGATGAAGTGGTCTGCAGCAGCCCTGGGCATAGGATTTATTGGGGCGGTGGCAAGACACCCACCTGTCGTCATCCTCTGTCAGGTTCTGCCTAGCAGATTTGGAAGAAAACATCTCAACCGCAGTTGTACCTTCTTTTGACTCCAAGCGCTCAGAAAAATAGGTCAAAATCTTTCTAATTTTAGTCAAGCATTTTTATTACTTCTTTTTACCACTGAAGCTTGTTGCTGCAATATATTTGCACGTCTTTAAAGATGCCACAAGACTCTCTTTGTTGTTGTTTTACACTGAGCAACGCTAAGCAAACGCGCATGCAGGATCGTGTGTGCCCAACTACTCGAGAGCAGCATCTCGTTCCACATTTGCTCCTTGGGCATAAAGCTAGGACTTAGAGGCGGGCAGAACCTCAGCTAGTTAAGTATTTTTTATTGATTTACTTTGGGGGGGGGCAGTTGCCTCCATCCCGTGCCTTCCCCTTGGCTACACCTTGGGCACGTTTTGGAACTACCTTGCCGCTGATTCCAAAGATCCCGGCATTGCAGGGGGGTTAAACTAGATGTCCCCCTCCAACTCTACCATTATATGATCTCGGTGGGGGCTCACTTCTAAGCAACATAGGACTGTCGGCTAGGATCTGGGGGGTGGGGGTGCCATAACCCTGGCACCGAAATTTGTGGTTGCCCGACCCCCTTCCTGGGGAATTTTGTGGGTGCTCAAGCAATGATAATTAATTAATTAATTATACCCCGCCCATCTGGCAGGGTTTCCCCAGCCACTCTGGGCGGCTTCCAGCAAAATATTAAAATACAAAAATTCATCGAATATTAAAAGTTTCACTAAACAGGGTTGCCTTCAGATTTTTTTTTAAACCTTTTTTATTTTGCACATAGTATGTACGGGCTGCAAAAATCCGTAAATAAATAAAAAGGCGTGTCCCTGTTATTTATTCTCCCTGTTTTCCCCAACCCCAACCCGCCTTTGGGAAAAGGAGAGCGGGGGAAGGGAAAGAGAGGGGATTCCCCCCCCCCTCCCTCGCATCAGAAGCCCAGGAACTTCCCTGGAGGGCGGGGCAGAGAAGGAGGATGAGATAGGGAAAGGAAGGAAACTCCGCGCCTGCGCAGGAGCGAGCCAGCCAACCCTCCCCCCTCGTGTCCCCCTCCTCCTCCCACGGAGCCCCGCGCGCCTGCGCAGCCGCCTCCTCGTCCTCCCCCTCCTCCCCCCGGACTGGGCTGTCCGCCCAGCGATACATAAGGCGATGCAGGGAGGCGGCGCTACGGAAAGAGCCGCTGCAGCCGCCGCCGAGAAGTCGCAGGAACCGCCGGAAGGACGCGCAAAGATGGTGAAGACCGTGGGCAGCCTGGTAAGGGTCTTCCCCCTTGCATTGGGGGGCTGCTTTCCCACGCCCAAGGCCCGGGAGGGAGGAACCACCGCCGGGGGAGAAGCGCGCGTGCAAAAATCCCGGGGTTGCAACATTTGCAGCTGCCGACTCCTAACTCCTCCGCCCTCTCCTTAAGGGACCAGATCTGACCCCCCCCAACCCGGGGGGGCTGCAGAAGTCCCAACTTGAATGAAATATTTGGGGGGCCCTTACCCACGGGCGTAGCCAAGGGGAGGGGGGCAGGGGACAGCTGACCCCCACACACAATCCAATTAAAAATACTTAACTAACTGTGGTTCTGCTCCACAGTCTGCTCAACACCCCCCCCCAAGAATCCTGGCCCATGGGACACCCCCCCAAGTATGGAGTAGCTAGGATTTATGTTGGGGGGGCGAGCTATCCAAGGTGCCACTGGGCAGAGAGTTAAGTATTTTTTTTATTTGGGGGGGAGCAGTGGCCCCCACCCGGCAACGCCCATGGGCCCAGGTAAGCCCTGTCGTCCGGCATAACCGGATCACAAGGCGCACACCAGTTTGAATGGCAATGCCTGTTAACTTGAGGGGGGGCTCCAGCCCCCTACAATATTTATTGAGGAGGGGCTGAAGGGACCTTGGACCCCTTAGGAGTTGGCTCCTTGCCTCTTATCTAGTGTGGGAAAGATCCTTTGGGTGCCTGTTGCATTCTTAGTTCCTTGCGCTTAAAAATAAATAAATGCATGCAGGGCTTTTACGCTGATGGTGGCTTTGCAGGGGTCAGGAAGAGGCGCTTCTAGCTTCCTGAAGTGTCCCTTCTTCTTCTTTTTCTTCTTCCACCGGCCGCCTCCTCTCCCTGCCTGGCATTGCGGCTGCCGCTGCCACCCGGAAAACCTGCCCCAGAGGCTCATTGGAGTTGCATCAGCATCTGCTTCCGCATGTGCCACTTAAGAGGAGCATTGGGGCATGGGAGTGAGGGCTTTTGTCTGCTTCCCTTCCCTCTTCTCTTCGCCTGCATCATCTCAGAGCCCCTTCCTAGCTCTGTGTACAGGGGCTCCTCCTTCTCTGCTTGCTGAGAAAAGCACCATGGCGGCTCCCCAGCACTTTTCCTCCTCCGACTTCTGCCTGGATCCGCCTGATTAAACTCTTCCGCAGGGCTGGCTACCTAGAAAGGACACTTTGTCCCCCCAGTGGAAGGAGTGGCGGCAGGTACAATCGCCTCCTTGCCGTGGAGAGTTAAGAATCTTGCGGCACAACTCTGCCCATGTGTAAAGTCCGCCGCCGACCAAAGTGTGGTCCTCTTGAGTCGGCAGCTTTAATGGCAACTCCCCATTTCCGACTCCCGCTTTGAACATCAAGAGTTTTTGCCAAGCTCTTATCTGAGCTGCGGCCGCCTCTTTGCCTAGCCCAGGACTTGATGTTTGGAGAGTTGTGCCCCACTGCCCCGGCGAAGGGCCTCTTGTGTTCTTGCTGTTCTGGATTTTCCTGCGGCAGACTTTAATGGCTGCTGCGAATGGTTGCAGCAGCAGCAGCGGCGTGGGCACAGAGGGAGGAGGCAAATGGCAGGAGGAGAGACAGCGGTTGCAGCCAAAAAAACAACAATTGCTGTAATAACCCACTGCAGAGACACACTCTCTCTCTGACAAGCTCCTGCATTTTGAGAGATTCCTGGCTGTCCCTTTTTTTAAAAAAAGGATTCCATCCCTCGTTTCCTTTACCTGACGGGAAGCTTGTGTTAATTGCAGAGGGAGAGATGCTTGCTGCCTTCGCCATCCTTCAGTCCTCTTAGTCGTGCTCGACCCTCTGTGACCCTATGAACCAGAGCATGTGTTGGAATTTCTCCTCAAAGCTTCTCCTTTTGTCCATGGGGTGTTCATGGCAAAATACTGGAGTGGGTTGCCAGTACCTTCTCCAGCTTGCTACCTTACAACTGTATAATTCTATGATTCTTGTAGTATAGTATTCTCCTCTGTTGTTTACATAAACTGCTCGTGCGCTAGTGCCCTATGCCCTGGGGATGTGGCTGCTTTCAGCGCCCCCCCCCCCCGCTGCCGCCGCCCCTGTGATCAACTGTACTCAGTCGTAGGAAGGCTTAAATTTTCCTGGACTACAGAAGCAGCACAGGGACTTCAAGTGCAGAAACATCCAACACCATTGTCAAGCAGGGCATTGCTGCACACTCAAAGATGTCTGTACTGAGAACTAGGAAATAAGTTTTCTCTTTAATGACAACATAATGTTCCGCTCCGGCGGGAAGGTAAACGGCGTTTCCGTGCGCTGCTCTGGTTCGCCAGAAGCGGCTTAGTCCTGTTGGCCACATGACCCGGAAAAACTGTCTGCAGACAAACGCTGGCTCCCTCGGCCAGTAAAGCGAGATGAGTGCTGCAACCCCAGAGTCGTCCACGACTGGACTTAATGGTTAGGGTCCCTTTACTTTTAATGTTAGCAAGTTGGTGAGTTGCCGTTAGGATACAAGTTTCTTCCGATTTAGGGGGCGGGTATTAGATATGTACTGGAACATAGTTATAAACGACTATTCTAATGAATTGTTTCCTGTGATCTGGGGGGAGACAAAACATCCTTGATTTATTCCTCAATCATATCGGTGACCAGCTGTTAGCTTCTTGACGTTTGCTGAATGTGGTTGTGTGGCTTTGCTCATTTGGGAAGGAAAACTACTGCTTGGAAAAAATTAGTTGGTGTGAGCCTAACCCGTGTTTTTTTTCCCTTTTTCTTTTTAAGCCTTCACGGCTTCTCCTCCTCCTCCTTCTCCTTCTCCATCCCCACAATTCATGCTCTACTTTCTCTTGTATTCCTCTTTCTAGCATCCCTTCCCTGGCCTAAGCAGAAAAGTTGAAATGTGGCTAGCTTTCTAATCCTGACATGCCCTAGGCATGAAACTGAAAGGATGACCTGCTTTTGCTTCTTCCACCCTCCGCAGAGATTTCCGGTAGCCACCCCAATGTCTGAGAAATGACTCACAGTGGCACAGGGAAGTTTTTCTCGGGCTGGTTTCATCTGCTATCATTGAGACATAAAAGGTTGTCTTGGGTTAGCAGCGCTTAAACACTGCTTTGGGAGAGGAGGGCTGGAGTGTTAAAGGGAAATGCCAGAAGGCAACAAAACTAAAAACATCTGCATCTTAAAACAACAACAACAAAACTTGCATTTTGTAGAGATCTTTCTCTCCCTCCCCTCCCTCCTTCCAGTTTAAGCCTATTGTGACTTGGTAAGGTAGGCCAGTCCTTTCAGGGTGGGATCGATTACAAAAGACGCAGCCAATGAGCTTATTGCTGTCAGATGACAGATGAACTTCCTGGCTTCCCCTTTAACAAGACATTGACTTGTTACAGGCTAAAGTTATGGAAGTCCCCCAGTGTCTGTGGGTGCGTTCATTGGAATTTAGCAAGAATCCAGCCCCAGATCTGGATTTTCTGCCTCTTCATAGAGAGTTCCTGGAATATGTTTGCCCCAGCTCTTTCCATGACAGCTTCAAAGAAGGAAGCTTTGTAACTTACTAAGCTCTAGTCCATTGCTGAGCTGTTATCTCCTAACCTTTAGCTTGACTCTTTCTCTCTACTGTGATCTTTAGGTTATTGCCACTTGAGCTCTTCTCAGTCATGTTGAATTGTTTTTGCTGGCCTCTTAATATAGTTGAAACATAAGGGTATTCCTTCTCTGCTCTCATCCCCTTTATGTAAATACAGTCAAACCTCAGTTCCTGAACGCTTCCGTTTTGGACCGTTTTGGCTCCTGAACGCCGAAAACCTGGAAGTAAATGCTCCGGTTTTCAAACTTTTTTGGAAGTCGAACATCCAATGCAGCTTCCACTTGAGTGCAGGAAGCTCTTGCAACCAATCAGAAGCTGTGCCTTGGTTGTCAAACATTTCGGAAGCCAAATGGGCTTCCGGAACGGATTACGTTAGATGGCCACGGTTAGACTGTACAGGGAGATGGTAACCGTAAGCACTTACTAGGAAGTTAGCATGACCAATCACAGTGGGACTCGCTTCTGAGAAAACATGTCCAGCTTGTGCTGCCATACGGCATACAGACTATCCTTTCTCATTCTGTTTTCCTGCTGGAAATGCTCTTCTAACTCTCCACTGGATTGCTTTTTCAGTATCCCTTAAATTTGGTGCCGTGCTTGAATCTAGCCTTCTTGCTATCCAGTGAAGCATTGCTGCTACTTTATTCCTTTATGTGACCTGCAGTGCTAGAAAGTCAGGTATACAAGCTAGGCGCCAAATGGCTCCTTAAACCAAGGTTGCAGTTGCCAAAACAGATTGTCTAGTTGCCGTTTGGGGGCAAGACAACTCTAAAGTTTTATTTTCCAAATGATGGACTGACCGGGATTGATTCTCAGTTAGATTTCTACCTAGTTCAGATGACAACCTTGAGCTAGGTTAGGAACTTTGAGAACTTTCTTTCCTTAAGTCACTTGATCCAGGAAAAGTCTGCAAATCTAATGGCTTTTCCGACCTCTTTCTTAATGGTGACACAGACCATTCGTAATGTAGGAATAAACAGCACCCATTCAAGTTGAAACCCCATCCCCATTAAAACAAAAAGTTTGCAGGAATCCAAAAAAGGTACATGTCACCAGACCACATTGGACCGCATGCACACCTGTGTGAAGAGGCCCCGAGGTCTCGTCGGTGTGATGTGTGAAAAGACTTTAGCTTCCTCAGCTAAACTTGTGCTTTGTAAAAACAGAAGTCACATGGTTTCTGTTTTGCAAGCTGTAACACAAAATATTGCAACTCTGGGAAGTCCAGAATCCCAGTTTTGAATGAAACGCCGTGTGATAAATTGAAATCAGGCAAATCGGTCCCAGTTTCACAGTGTGCAGCAAAAGCCACAAGTGTTCTAAAAATAATCGCTGTGGTGCCATCCAGTTTCACCATGAGAATAATACCCTGGATGTTGAGATCCCACGAGAGCCGTGCTAGAAACTCAGATATATAAGCTAGGCACCAAATGGCTCCTTAAACCAAGGTTCCAGTCGCCTAAACAGAATCCCTAATTGCCATTTTGGGGCAAGACGGTTCTAAAGTTTTATTTTCCAAATGATGGACTGACGAGTTGATTCTCAGTTAAGCATCTGTCTAGTTCAGATGAAAACATTGAGCTTGGAGACTGCAATAAGGAAAGTCCCTTGATCCAGAGACAGGTCACATATAAATTAGCCTATTCCGACCTCTTTTTCTTAATGGTGACAGGTATCATTCATAATGTAGGAATATTCTTCACAACGGTGAGCAGAGCAGTGGGACGGGGCAAGCGAAGACAAGCTGCAACCATTCACTGTAACGTCGTTCACTGCTTCTGCTCAGGCTGCACAGAAAAAGCATTTTGGTTCCTGAAATCCATTCCGATTATGAAGATAAAATGTAACTGATAGAATTCTACAGGATGGGGCATTGATGTGTGAAAACAGTTTGGGTCCAATTATTCCCAGGCATGCACCTCCAGATGGTGGAGATGCCATCCTGGTGCCCAGGCATCTTGGTCACAAGTGGCTGATGGCCAGCTGCAAAATGCGTTTGGCTAATTTTGAACACTGGTAACCCGAAATGGTTACCAAAAGGGACGCGGGTGGCGCTGTGGGTTAAACCACAGAGCCTATGACTTGCTGATCAGAAGGTTGGCGGTTCGAATCCCTGCAACGGGGTGAGTTCCCATTGCTCGCCTGCCCACCTAGCAGTTTGAAAGCACGTAGTGCAAGTAGATAAATAGGTACCGCTCCGGCAGGAAGGTAAACGGCGTTTCCGTGCGCTGCTCTGGTTCGCCAAAAGTGGCTTAGTCATGCCATAAAGCAAAATGAGTGCCGCAACCCCAGAGTCGGTCACGACTGGACCTAATGGTCAGGGGTCCTTTAACCCGAAATGGCAGCATCCCTATGTGCTGCACTTTGTGCCATCTGTTAAAGAGTGATTTGAATCTTTAGCTTGTCTCTTTCATCTCCTCTCCACTTATGAGACCTGTGGACTTGTACTGTCTTCTAAATTTTGGGGAATGCTGTTTATTTAATAAATAGTAAACAATAGCTCTATTTAATGAACACCATCCTCTTTAAATGCCACTTAGGTTAAGCATCACTTAAGTTAAAGCCTGGGTTATTCCACAATGCCCATATGCCCCCCTCCTATATGATTATCATTGTGAGCTTTGTAGATATATATTTATACCTTGGCTAATAGGAAGATCTGCTGAGCAAGTACCATGTTATTAATGCTGCAACCTGACTGCCTCTTGATTAAACTGGCCTGTAATTTGTGGGCAAGCATCTATTAGTTTAGACTTCAGAAGAATCTTTCTCTGAACAGCAACTTAACATGGAAATGTGGAATAAGCTTATTAGGAGTAGACTGTTGCCTTGTCATTAGGAACAGACTGCTTGCTGCCTTGTATGGCAGAAAGGAAATTTGAGAGATACTATTGGGACTTCTTGGCCATTCATTGGTGACCTTCACAGGTTGATTTTTCTGCCAAAGCAGCTTACAATTTTAAAATGCTAAAACAAACAAATGATGTGAACTGTAATAAGGGTTGAGTCATAGATGGCCGTCTTTTATGTTTCTGACTAACATCTCTTCAGTGGTTGTGAGAGGAAAGGGCTCTCTCGCTTTAACAATTGGGTGACGCCCTTCAGAGGGCCGCCTTGAATTCCTAAGTCAGTGTGGTTTAATGGACTTGTCTGATGGCTCATTCAGCTATTGTGGCTGGTGCACATGCTTCTACTGAACTGTAGGTCTCTAGGGAGCTATAGAGTTCGATCGCTGGTCCCTCTAATGTATTGTCTACATCAGGGTGACCAACTCCCAAGAGACTACGATCTACCTACAGAATTAAAAACTGGCAGTGATCTACCCCCATTTTGGGGGGGGGGGGTTCAGGTCAAAGTCCTTGAGTTTTTTTTAGGGAAGAGGAAAGCCCTGGTTTTAAGGGTTTTGGGGGAAACATAGGAACACCAGCTCACCAACAAATTGCTGGGGAAACAGCTTCACTCAATAACTCCGTCTTCTGTTCTGCAGATCGTGCAACAATGAAGGGCAGGGCAAGGGGGCTGGGATGAAAACGATTTTAGCAACGCTAAGGAAAGGGACCCTGCGATCGACCGCTATCTATGAAAACCTCCCGGGGATCTACCAGTAGATTGGGATCGACCTGTTGGACATCCCTGGTCTACATTAATTAGCAGCAGCCCTTCAGGATTTCAGATGGGACCAGTGCTTGAAATTGGACACATTTTGCACCTGGGTATGAACCACTAGCGACCAAGTAAAGATGTCTGGGTGCCAATATGGCGCCTGAGGTCTCCTCCATATGAAGGCAGTGTTAGAAACTCACATATAGAAACTAGGTGCCAAATAGCTCCTTAAACCAAGGTTACAGTCACCAAAACGGAATCTCTAGTTGCCATTTGGGGGCAAGATGGCTCCAATGTCTTATTTTTCAAAGGATGGACTGACTGGGATTGATTCTCAGTTAAACATCTGGCTAGTTCAGAGACAACCTTGAGCCAGGTTAAGAGCTTTGAGAACTTCAAAAAGAACAGTCACTTGATCCAGGGACAGCCCACATTATTGGCCTATTCTGATCTCTTTTTCTTAATGGTGACACAGACCGTTCAAAACATCGGAATATTCTTCACAACGGTGAGCAGGGCAGTAGGACGGGGAAGTGAAGACAAGCTACAACCATTCACTGTAAGATCGTTCACTGCTCCTGCTCAGGCTGTACAGAAAAAGCATTTTGGTTCCTGAAATTCATTCTGATTGTGCAGTTAAAATGTAACTGATAGAATTCTACAGGATGTGGTTTTAATGTGTGAAAACAGTCTGGGTCCAATTATTCCCAGGCATGCACCTCCAGATGGTGGAGATGCCATCCTGGTGCCCAGGCATCTTCACTTGGTGACAAGTGGCTGACAGCCAGGTGCAAAATGTGCCTGGCGCCTGGCTAATTTCGAACACTGCCTGGAGGTGCCTGTCTGGGGATCCTTGCATCTTGACTGTTTTCACACAGAATTCCCCCATCCTGTAGAATTCTATCTGTTGTATTTTATCTGTAAAATCAGAATGAATTTCTGGAACCAAAAAGTCGTACTGAAAAATAAGACTTTTGAACCGTCTGGCCCAAAAATGGCAACTAGGCATTCAGTTTTGGCGACTGTAACCTTGCTTGAAGGAGCCATTTGCTGCCCAGCTTGTGTATTTTAGTTTCTAACACTGGGTGGGGCATTCCTGGTGCTACAGAGCTGCCAAGGATTGTGTGTGGAACCTTTTGCCTGCACATCAAATGCTCCACTTCTAAGCTTGAGGACCTTTCTGTCTCAATATCTTGGATGGCGGTATCCTATATCCTTGCCCATAGGAGTCCAGCTCCTTTTGTGTTTTGAATACACTGTGAGATAAAGGTAAAGGGACCCCTGACCATTAGGTCCAGTCATGACCAACTCTGGGGTTGCGCACTCATCACATTCTATAGGCCGAGGGAACCGGCGTACAGCTTCCGGGTCATGTGGCCAGCATGACTAAGCCGCTTCTGGTGAACTAGAGTAGTGCACAGAAACGCCGTTTACCTTCCTGCCGGAGCGGTACCTATTTATTTACTTGCACTTTGAGGTGCTTTCGAACTGCTAGGTTGGCAGGAGCTGGGACCAAGCAACGGGAGCTCACCCCGTCGCGGGGATTCGAACCGCAGACCTTCTGATCGGCAAATCCTAGGCTCTGTGATTTAACCCACAGCGCCACCCGTGTCCTCCTCCTTAAAGAGTAAAACCTTTGAACTCTGCTTATTCTTAGCACTTGTTACATTGTTCTATCTCGGAAATGGCTACAAAATATTTGGGCAGGTTCCCTTTTTTTGGCTTTGTAAACTGTCCTTGGACTTGGGTTTATTTGTCCAAGATAGCTGTGTGTATGCCATTTTCCAAAAAAATTTCCTTTTTTGAAATGGGTGTTCTCAAAACTTCTTAGTATAAGGCATTTCTTTTTTATAATGTGGATACACGATGTTCAGCCAGCAACAAAATGGCGCATGCCAGGGGTGCATTGCAGCTGAGATTTCATAATCTCTAATGGCAAAGTTGGCTGTGGTGAGAATGTTGTTTTCTTTGTCTTGAATACACTCTGAATATAATGTCCAAAGGGGAATGCAGCAGTTTCTTAGACTTGGACTCTCTCTCCCCTCCCCAACCCCTAATTTTCTTTCTAATTTGCTTGACTGCATTTGGAGTTGCTGAATTTCTTAAGACTTGACTGCAAGCCAAGGCCATCGCCGTAGGCACGAACCTATCTTGGATTCTAGCGCAGTGGTTCTCCGGACAGCTTGGTCCAAATTCATACACAGTACAATTCCAGGAAGGTTATTTTGCAAAAGTTCACTGTGTGCAACAGTTGGGCACCCGGACTTCTTCACTTGGTTCCAGGTGGCTGATAGCCGGGTGCAAAATACGCCAGGCGAATTTTGAGCGCTGCTTAAAACTTGCTATAAAGAGACATGAAAAAGGAATGGTGTACATGTTCTCTGTTTAAAATGATGTAAAGTTGGGCAAGGGCTTAAGTTACTGAAAACAGTTTTAAAATGTACAGTGGTGCCTCAGGTTAAGTACTTAATTGGTTCCGGAGGTCCGTTCTTAACCTGAAACTGTTCTTAACCTGAAGCTGCCGCGCCCCCAGAGCCCGATTTCTGTTCTCATCCTGAAGCAAAGTTCTTAACCTGAAGCACTATTTCTGAGTTAGCAGAGTCTGTAACCTGAAGCATATATAACCTGAAACGTATGTAACCCGAGGTACCACTGTATATCCAAAGAGCTGTGCATTCCTTATACTCTTCCAAAGGGATAGTCATCTAGGGTACAAAGTGCACCTGCAACTTTGAAACGGCCCTGTTTGATAGCTAGTTGTATTTTTGGTCACGCTACCAGTTGTGCAGGTTTTTCTTAGAAAAGTTTCCATGGATGAACGCTGAGAAAACATTACAACTCTCAGTGCATGGCTTGTGCATCAGGGCAGTTCGACCTCGTCAGTAGATCTTCATTCTTAATTCCACCCCTGTATATGTTGTTGTTTGCAGCCTGCCTTGATTTGGGTTGCAACCCCATCGTGGGCCTTGACTGAAGACTCAGTGGCTTGCACTCACCCACTCCTCCTCCTCCTGTTGTGCTGCACTACTAACCAGTGTTAGAAACTGGGATAGAAAAGCTAGAAGCCCAATGGCTCCTGGGACCTGGGTTGTGGGCGCCAAAACAGAATGTCTAGTTGCCATTTTGTGGGGCGTTCGGCAACACTTTTCATTACCTTGATAAGCATGAAGTAATGCACAGTTCACATAAAGTGATACATTGTTAATATCACATTTTTAAGAGAAATTGTTTAACTGTTGACAATAAACATATGGGCACCATACTTCAGTTTTCAAAACACACTACTTTTTATTGTTAAACTCCTTAACGTATTGCCTATCCTTAACATATACTCGGGAGCTTCAAAGCACATACATTTCAGTCATCCTGAAGGGTCAGCCAGGCTCCAAAAATGGCACCCAGACTTTTTGAGGGGCTCACAAATGGAGAATCTTTAGGCGCAAAATGCACCTGGCGCCCTGTTAATTTCGAACCCTGCTACTAACCCAGCACCAGCTGAAGGGAGAGTTTCAGAGAGCATGGGATTCACCCCTCAGCTTCCCTTGTTTAAATGTGCCGATCTTGGCTACTAGCCGAGTTCACCGGACTCGTGGCTGGAGGCATGGGCTGCGTTGACATGCCACATTCCCCTCCATTAGTTGTGCTACTTTCTGGCTAGTAGAGATTCCAGGAAGATGAGATTGTTCAGGCCTCGCTGACTGCGGGGAAATGGTTTTGGAGCTGTCCACCAAGGTAATGGAAATGGATATTGACATGAGATACATTCAAAGACGCATGCCAACTTCAAAGTGCATGCACTTAGGTAGGCCCTGGGGAATGCAACCCAAAACCTTCCAGTGAGTTCTCAAAATCTAACTTGAAAGCTGCATTCCCTGGGCAAAGGTTGGGGAGATGCGGAAGGCTGCACTCAAAGGCTGCGTTCAGTGTCTTTTCTTACAGCTTGTTCTGCAGAGAGATCTTTGCACCCAGTGTTAGAAACTCAGGTATATAACCTAGGCACCAAATGGCTCCTTAAAGCAAGGTTACGGTCGCCAAAACGGAGTGCCTAGTTTTGGGTCAAGGTGGCTCTGAAGTCTTATTTTTCAAATGGTGGACTGGCTATCAGTTAAGCATCTGGCCAGTTCAGAGGACGACCTTGAGCTAGGTTAAGAACTTGGAGACCTTGAAGAAAAGTCCCTTGATCTGGGGAAAGTCCCCATATCTATTGGCCTCTTCCAACCTCTTTAGTAACATGTTCATGTTGTTGTTGTTTAGTCATTTAGTCGTGTCTGACTCTTCGTGACCCCATGGACCAGAGCACACCAGGCACTCCTGTCTTCCACTGCCTCCCGCAGTTTAGTCAAACTCATGCTGGTAGCTTTGAGAACACTGTCCAACCATCTCGTCCTCTGTCATCCCCTTCTCCTTGTGCCCTCCATCTTTCCCAACATCAGGGTCTTTTCCAGGGAGTCTTCTCTTCTCATGAGGTGGCCAAAGTATTGGAGCCTCAGCGTCAGGATCTGTCCTTCCAGTGAGCACTCAGGGCTGATTTCAGAATGGATAGGTTTGATCTTCTTGCAGTCCATGGGACTCTCAAAAGTCTCCTCCAGCACCATAATTCCAAAGCATCAATTCTTCGGTGATCGGCCTTCTTTATGGTTCAGCTCTCACTTCCATACATCACTACTGGGAAAACCATAGCTTTAACTATACGGACCTTTGTCGGCAAGGTGATGTCTCTGCTTTTTAAGATGCGAGAATATTCTTCACAACTGTGAGGAGGGCAATGGCAAGTGAAGCCAAGCAACAACCATTAAATATAATGTTTACTTCTCCTGCACAGAAACAGCTTTTCGGTTCCAGAAATTCATTCTGAAACCTGGAAAACCTGAACAGCCACTGCCATTCAGTGAGAAATATACTGGATGGAGCTCTGATCTGGCTTGGTGTAAGGCCGCTCCCTGAGGATGTAAACAACCACTTGGTTATGGCCTGTAAGGACGGCCTCCCAGGGCACCTGTGGGCTTAGTAACTTCCATGGATTGCAAAGCTTGGAACAAATTGGTGTGGTTAAAAGTTGGCACAAAGTGTTCTCAAGCGGCAACTGCGTGGTGCATGGGTTTGCAATGCTTGCCTGCTCTCAACAGATGTGCTTCCTGCCGCCTTAGCTTTTAGCTGGTATTCCATCCTGTTGCTCTTTCAATTGGGCTCTGGGGGGATCTGAACGCAGACCACACCTCTGGAAGGCACTTTCCAAAAGGCGGAATAGAAACTAGTCTTCGGCGTGCCTTTGTTTATTTGCTTTTCGCAGGGGTGGGGGCAGGTATGGACCTTGGCACGAGCTGTTTCAGTTTTGGATTCGGCCTTTGAAAAAGTGCTTCATAAACAGAGTTGCATCTTTTTGTGTAGAAGGGGCGCCTGAATTAATTGAAACTGCCCCTATAAACTGGTTTCTCTCTCTTCTCTCACCCTGCCCAGACGGAATTTCAGGCAGAATTGACAAATGCTGGTGGAAAGCTCATAGTCGTCGACTTCTCTGCCACATGGTGTGGACCATGCAAAATGATCAAGCCATTCTTCCACGTAAGTAAGCTGCTCTGAGTCTACGGGGTGGATAAAAACCAATGAACTTAAAAAAAAAATTAAATAAGATTTTTTAAAAAATTAAATCAGATTTTTAAAATAAAATGCTTTTGGAGCAAAAATCTTTCTAAAGATAGCTTTCTATTTAAGTTACATTATAGTCCATTATAGTCCAAAGGCTGATCATCAGGAAATAAGGATTTGTTTTAAGTTTTTCATGTGTGCTAAAACTCAAAAATAAAATAAAATGTTTTAAATCAAGTCTTCCTGACTAGTGATTTAAATCATGATTTAAATCGATTTTATTTAAATCAAATCCACCCTGAATGTCATTTTTGGGCAAGAGGGCTCTAAAGTTTTACTTTTCAAATGGTGGACTTACTATCAGTTAAACATCTGGCTAGTTCAGATGTGACAACCTTGAGGCAGGTTAAGAGCTTAGAGAACCTGGAGAAAAGTCCCTTGCTCCAGGGACCGTCCCCATATCTATTGGCCTGTTCCTACCTCTTATTCTTAATGGTGACATGAACCATTCATAACGTAGGAATATTCTTCACAACTGTGAGCACGGCAGTGGAACAGGGTAGGTGGAGACAAGTGACAACAGTGTGCTATCACATCGTTCACTGCTCCTTCTCAGGCTGCACAGAAAAAGAATTTTGCTTCCAGAAATTCATTCCGGTTCTGCAGATAAAATATAACTGATAGAATTCTACAGGAAGGGGTATGAGTGTGTGAAAAGATCCCCAGAATGTGGAGATGTCACATGCCATCATGGTGCCAGGCATCTTCAGTGGCCCTGGTGCCTGGCTAATTTCGAACCCTGAATAGTGCTCCTATACATTTTTAAGATGGGACACTTTAATTTCCTCCCTGCCGTCCCAGCACAACAGGAGATGAGACCATTTCATCGTCTTCTTCCCCTTGGTAGTTGCCAATCACTTCCTTTTTGCCTGCAGAACTTGTGGGAGAAACTAGGGTTGCCATGCTCATGAGCTTGTGTGGATGAGGGATACTTGCAAATTGACATTGGTCCTGCTCAACAACCTCAAACATCGAGAGGGTGGACCCTTGAATTGTCCCCTCGGCTTCCTTTCGGCTTTCCCCTTAGCCCATGAACCCTGAGGGGGAGAGAGCAGAGCAATAGAGGTTCTGCCCACTGATTCAGCTGCTTGCCCTAGCTGCCAGGGAACGAGAATGACCCATGGCCAAAGTGGAAGGCTCCCAAAGATGAACCTTGCCCAGCCTCCTGATGGATCCTCTACCCAACATGTCAACTCCTTTTATGCTCAGATTGACCCCATCATCTCTGCCATTTGCTTGGGGGTGGCTAACGAGGGCTTCCATGTACGAGAGAGTAGATAACTCACTGCTGGAAGGGAAGCTACAGGGAACCAGGCAGAGGGTCTTCTCGGTAGCAGCGCCCTCCCTGTAGAACGCCCTACTGTCAGATGGCAAGGAGATGAAGAACACAACTTTTAGAAGACATCTGAAGGCAGCCCTGTTTCAGGAAGGTTTTTAATGTTTGACATTTTATGTTTTTCTATGTGCTGGAAGCTGCCCAGAGTGGTTGGGACAACCCAACCAACTGGGCATGGTATATTATTATTATTATTATTATTATTATTATTATTATTATTATTATTTAATAATAATAATAAATAATAACCTCTCTCCTCCTCTAGTATAACCCTCTCTCCTTTCTTTACCCAACAGAGTCTTCTCGAAAAGTATCCGGATGTAGTGTTTATTGAAATCGACGTGGATGATGCTCAGGTAAATTCCAGAGTGCAGCTGTCAAACTAGAAGTGTGTGTGTGAGAGAGAGAGAGAGGGAGAGAAAGAAAGAAAGAAAGAAAGAAAGAAAGAAAGAAAGAAAGAGAAAGCTGTAGCTGTGTATTTTAAGGACTTGTCTCTTGGGGAAACTCTCGCACTTTGCAGAGGGTTCTGGACAATGTCCTCCGAGGGGGCAGGGTGGCACTCAGACTTCGTTGCCAAGTATTCAGCTTGGGACCAGGACCACCTGAAGCATGGTCTCACCCCTTTTAGACCGACTGGATCACTGCGATCTGCGGAAGGGTCCTCTTGCAGATGCCCATCTTATCAAGAGGTCTGTTCTGCGCAACACAGGGATCAGCCTTTAGTGCTCTGACACCCAAACTTCAGAATTCCCTCTCCTTGAACATTCAGCGGCTCTGCCTCTGTTGTCTTTTCGGTGCCTGCGGAAGACCTTCCTCTGTCAACAAGTTGTTTCAGTTGTGGCCTTTCCCTGGTCTGTGTTGGGAATGCTTTTAGGATGGATCATTGTTGAGTCACGTGGTGTTTGCCACCCTGGTCTCCTTTGGGAGAAAGGGTGTCATATATGTTTAACGAACAACCCCAGGCTTCACCAGAACAAACTGAAAACAGCTTCATGCTATCGCAATCCCAGAAATAAGGATGGAACTATGTAAAGGTGAGCCTGGGCTTTTAAAACTGCTCGAAATGCAGAATTTCTCTTGCCAAGGAGCCCTGGGAATTTGTAGCTTGGCCAGTGCTGACCATTCCATTCTCAAACCTTGGCTTCACAAAACTAAACTTCCCAGGCAAGAGGGAATTTACTGTTTAAACTGGCTTCACTACGTGGTGTGGTAGATAGGGTGTGATATTTTGCAATTCTCGGCATTTACCCAGCTGCAATTTACAAAATTATTTTTTTTGGGGGGGGGATATTAAAATGGTATAGAAGTTTAGAATACATATTGGCTATTCCTCCATTAGCCCTAAGGGTAGACAAGCATGACATTGTGCAATTGGAACATTGCTGTTCCATAGTTTTTATTCCCCTGTGGCTAAGAGAAATACAAATGGGCGACTTGTGCATAATATGGTTTGCCTTGGTGCAGGCAAAACTTAAGGTCCACAAATGACAACATTTTGGAGGTCCCAGGTCGCAAGGTGATTAGATTGGTTGCAACTAGGGCCAGGGCCTTTTCAGTACTGGCCCCGACTTGGTGGAACGCTCTTGTCACAAGAGACCAGTGCCCTGCGGGACTTGACATCTTTCCACAGGGCCTGCAAGACAGAGCTGTTCCGCCTGGCCTTTGGTTTGGACTCCGTCTGACCTTTTATGTTTCCCTCCCCTATTGGTTTTGATCTATGGGCTACTTTTAAAATGAGGCTGCATTTTAGATTGCATTTTAACCTGTATTTTAAATTGGTCCCGTCCCCCCCATTATGAGTTTGCTGTAATTTTACTGGTGTTAGCCACCCTGAGCCTGGCTCTGGCCGAGGAGGGTGGGATAGAAATATTTGTTGTTGTGGTTCAGCTTCGTTTCAGGTTTTCCTGATCTTGGGTACCAACTCATGTGCTCACCTGAGACTAATACAGATAACCTCTTTCATCTCCTCTAGGATGTTGCCGCTCACTGTGACGTCAAGTGCATGCCAACATTCCAGTTCTACAAGAACAATCAGAAGGTATGTGTAGTCCCACATTTCCGGCAAAACATCTTGGGGGTGGGGGCCGTGGGGTGCCACCTCCAGAATTATTATTTTTGGGTGGGGAAGGGAGGCACTATATTCAGTTGTTGGGGGTCTTGTGAGGCATCCCTCGTGGCTCAACCTACCTGGATTTCTGCCCTCCCTACCCAACACTCCGTACAAGGTTGTATATACAGTGGTGCTTTGCTTCTCAAACTTAATCCGTTCCGGGAGTCCGTTCGACTCCCGAAATGTTTCGAAAACCAAGACGCAGCTTCCGATTGGCTACAGGAGCTCCCTGCACTCAGTCAGGAAGCTGCGGAAGCCGTGTCGGCTGTTTGGCTTCCGAAAAGTGCTCGCAAACCGGAACACTCGCTTCTGGGTTTGCGGCATTTGGGAGCCGATTTCTTTGGGAGCCAAGCCGTTCAGGAAACAAGGTACCACTGTATACAGTGACACACACCTGGTGGTAAAGGGATAATAATAATAATAATAATAATAATAATAATAATAATAATAATAATAATTATTATTATTATTATTATTATTATTATTATTTATACCCCGCCCATCTGGCTGGGCTTCCCCAGCCACTCTGGGCGGCTTCCAAAAAAATATTAAAATACTATAATACATCAAACATTAAAAGCTTCCCTAAACAGGGCTGCCTTCAGATGTCTTCTAAAAGTCTGGTAGTTGTTGTTCTCTTTGACATCTGGTGGGAGGGCGTTCCACAGGCAAGGCGCCACTACCAAGAAGGCCCTCTGCCTGGTTCCCTGTAACTTGGCTTCTCACAGTGAGGGAACTGCCAGAAGGCCCTCGGTGCTGGACCTCAGTGTCCGGGTAGAACGATGGGGGTGGGGACGCTCCTTCAGATATACTGGACGAAGGCCGTTTAGGGCTTTAAAGGTCAGCACCAACACTTTGAATTGTGCTCGGAAATGTACTGGGAGCCAATGTAGGTCTTTCAAGGCCGCGTTCTGGATTAGTTGTAGTTTCCGGGTCACCTTCAAAGGTAGCCCCACGTAGAGTGCATTGCAGTAATCCAAGCGGGAGATAACCAGAGCATGCACCACTCTGGTGAGGCAGTCCGCAGGCAGATAGGGTCTCAGCCTGCGTACCAGATGGAGCTGGTAAACAGCTGCCCTGGACACAGAATTAACCTGCGCCTCCATGGACAGCTGTGAGTCCAAAATGACTCCCAGGCTGCGCACCTGGTCCTTCAGGGGCACAGTTACCCCATTCAGGACCAGGGAATGCCTGTTGAGTCTACCTCTGAGGCTTCAGGCGCCAGATTTCATCATGTGCATCGCTTGTTAGGTTATGGGTAGCAGTGGCTGTGGCCGGGGGAATACTGCAATTCTCTGGCAGGATTCAAAATTAGCCAGGCACATTTGTGACTGGCGGGGGTCCCATTTCTGCCACGTGGAGATCTCTGGGTGCCATGCTGGTGACAGACAACTCCACCTGGCTGGTCCCTCCAGCTTTCTTGAACAGGTAAGCGGAAAAGCTTATTTATTTCATCTATAGCCCCCTCCTCAGTTAATCCCTGCAACAACCCCGTGAGGTGGGTTAAGAGGCTGTGACTAGCTCCAAGGTCATGCAGTGAGCTTCAGGACGGAATGGAGATTTGAACCCTGGTCCCCCAGGTCCTGGTCTGACACTCTAACCACTAAACCACACTGCCTCCCTAGAGTACTTCTGCTCTGGGGCAGCTTTATAAATTAAGCAGATAGATAGAGATAGATAGATAGATAGATAGATAGGGGGGAAGCAAAATGTTCCTTAGAGAAGATCTGAAATATTTTCCTTGAAGCTTGAATTTGTTTTATTCCAGATTGTTTTATTTGATGTTTTGATGTGCTCTCAACCACTTTAGAGATTTTTCCTTTAAAATATAAAGCAGCGTAGAAATGAGGAATAATGATAAAATCTTGCTGATTAAAAGAAACATTTGTTTGTGGTGATGGAACCTTGGTTTAAGGTGCCATATATATGTGTGTGGGATGTTATTAGGGTTTATAGAGAAAAGTACAAAACTTCCTCTTTTTTTGTCCAAACTGAAACTTATCTAAATGCAATAAAAACAAAGGGGAGGAGGAGAAAGGAGTAAAGAAAAATATTTAATTTAAAAAAAAGATTAAGAGGGAGAAAATAAAATTCAGAAGGGACTTCCGATTCTTCTGTATGCTATATGTAAACAACATTCACTTCTTCTACTCCAATAGAACACCCAACAATTAGCCTTATATGTTTGAGTTTCCAACACTGCACAAGCAATAACAAAAGTGGAATTCTGAGGTTAGGATGAATGACAGAGAGAGAGGCTGGAAACTGAGAATGAAGCTGCTAAGAAACCTGTGTCTGGTGACTTCTGTCTGGAAGAGGAGAAAATTACAATCATCTTGACATGAAAAGCACGCATCTTTTGAGCGTCCATAAACTATAAGTGTTAGCAAGTGTGCATTTCTGTGTGACTTTGAATGCTCTCAATTTGTCTGCTTTGTTACTTCAAAAGTGATGGTTTCAAAGAAAGGCCTGAACTTGGAATTCCTGTATTTCAGGTGCATGAATTCTCTGGAGCGAACAAAGAGAAGCTGGAAGAAACCATCAAGAATCTAAAGTAACCTAACCCACAGATTCCTAAATCATAAAAAAAAGTGCTGACTGTTAAATTATAGCCTTTTCTACATAATGAACTGATCAAGTTAGATCATGTATCCAAATACACTTTTGACTCGTTGGCCTGTAAATGAGAAGAATAAAAATGTATAAAACGGGTGTCGCTGCATGAATCTTGTGGCTTCGCTGTTAAAAAACACAATACAACAAGCGTCAGCTATGTATTCCTTTATTACAGCTGTCAGTAAGAAAGTAAGCAAATTTAGAAGAAAGCAGAGTTTAAAACTTAAGGAAAACAACCTTGTTGGGGGCTAGTTTCACATTAAGCTGAATGCATGGCGCCAAAATATGTATGGGTATGTTTAACGGGTGGTAGCAATTTTTTTTTTTTAAGGGCTCAAAACAATTGTAAGCTGCCCTCAACGAAGACCCCTTTCCTTAGGGTATGGACAACATGGAATCAATATGTTGGTTTACCTAAATCATTTTTATTTCAAAATACCCACACATTAAAAGAATAGCATTTTTATGCAGTGAAGGGTAGAAATCCAGCATTAATTTTGTAATCTCCACTATGGATTGGAAGGAGGGTGTTTTTGAGCATCCTTATGGGGGCAATAAAATCTCCCCCCCCCCCGCTCATACCAGATGTTTTCCAGAAGAAAAATGGTTGCAGGCTTGTAAGGTAATAAAAGAGGACAGAGGATTCCACACATGCCTCTACCACGCCTTAAAACTAGACATCCTGCTTTACTACAAATCTTTCCCAACACCTAACCCTTGGAGTACACGGGCTCAGGCTTTCAGCATATTCGTGTTACGCAAGCAACAGGAGCAAACTGGCATGTTTATGAATGAGATTTTGGCAGTTAAAAGAGGGAGTAGTCATTTATTGTGCTGAATTTCTTGCCAGAGTAAGCCACGTGCCCGTCAGACTTTTAGGACCGCCTTCCCAGTATTTTCTCCTTTGAGCATTCCCATGAATGCTGCCGGCATGTTTTCAAAGCCCTGGGTGATGTGTTCTTGGCACTTAATTTTCCCCTGTACAAAACAAAAAAATGGGTTTTGGATTTCAGTTTGTTTCTAAACAATCCATGAAAAAGTTTCCACTTTAATTTACTGTATCAGGGTGGGGGCACTGAGCCAGGTTAATAATAATAATAATATTTATACCCCGCCCATCTGGCTGGGTTTCCCCAGCCACTCTGGGCGGCTCCCAACAGAACACTAAAAACAGAATAAAACTTCAAAAAGGTTTTTTCTTCTTCTAAAAGTCAGATAGTTGTTTACTTCCTTGTCATCTGATGGACGGGCATTCCACAGGGCAGGCACCACCACCGAGAAGGCCCTCTACCTGTTTCCCTGTAACTTGACTTCTCGCAGTGAGGGAACCGCCAGAAGGCCCTCGGAGGTGGACCTCAGTGTCTGGGCAGAACGATGGGGGTGGAGACGCTCCTTCAGGTATACAAATGCCCAGCTGCCCCACTTTTCACCTGGGGTAGCACAGACACTCCCAACCCTCACTCTCATTCAGGGGAGGGGTTCTTTTATCTCCAACTGTTGTAGGCTCTTACCGCTCATGGCAGCCAAAAAACTTACTTCCCTTCCCCACCAAAAAATTATATTTCAGTCCGGTATGGGGTGATGGCACCTTGGTTCTCATGGTGACCCCTGAATTAGGCTGAAGCCCAGAGGGAAACCCCTCTTTGGGGTCGACCTTCCATGTTTTCCCAGTTTGACTTTAAGTTGTTTTACAGCAGGAATGTACAGTGGTACCTCGGGTTACATACGCTTCAGGTTACACACTCCGCTAACCCAGAAATAGTGCTTCAGGTTAAGAACTTTGCTTCGGGATGACAACAGAAATTGTGCTCCGGCGGCGTGGCAGCAGCAGGAGGCCCCATTAGCTAAAGTGGTGCTTCAGGTTAAGAACAGTTTCAGGTTAAGAACGGCCTCCGGAACACTTAACCTGAGGTACCACTGAGGTACTCCGGAAGTACTTAACCTGAGGTACCACTGTATACACTTCCAGGTTTGCCATGACCGTAACCCGAAGATCCCGTATGTAGAGGGACCTGAGAGAGATTCGCTGTCCCAAGAGTTTCAAAAATTACGAAACCTCTATCACAATATGGACTTCAAACTGGTTTCGGATGATATACCGCCCAGCCCTAACGCACATCATGATTCATGATATATTGCCAGGTCATAAATTATGAGACCAATATCACAATACGGACTTGGGTCAAGCTTCACAATTCTAAGGTCCAAAGACAACACAGAACAAACTTACCTCTGCGACCCATTTCAACAGTGCCGTCATACCTTCCTCTCTCCTGTCCGCCCAGCGCTGGACGACGAACCCTTCCATGCGCAGCTCTTTTAGGATCATCATAAGCTGCATATAAGGTCCTGGAAGACACATGAGGGAAAAGGGTTAGTGAAATTTGCACGCTACAGGCAGTTTGCACCAGCTTTAGCTTCATGTTAGAATTGCACAGTTGGAAGGGATGTCGGACATCATTTATTCCAACCCCCCAAACTCAGCACAGGGTGCAAATACTAGTCATGGCTCAGTGGCGGAGTTATCTTGCGGGGTCAATGCCTGGCATCTCCAGGTAAAGGGACCCCTAACCATTAAGTCCAGTCGTGGCCGGCTCTGGGGTTGCAGTGCTCCTCTCGCTTTATTGGCCGAGGGAGCCGGCGTACAGCTTCCAGGTCATGTGGCCAGCATGACTAAGCCGCTTCTGGCGAACCAGAGCAGCGCACGGAAACACCGTTTACCTTCCCGCTGGAGCAGTACCTATTTATCTACTTGCTTATCTAGGTGCTTCTGCACTAGGGGTTTAAAATAGAATAGCTGTGCTTGGTCCCTCTCACTTCTTACTTTTTTCATCACCAAATTGCTTTCCTCCCCTGTTTTCCCTGTGCTTCTTCCTGTCTGCTGGAGGAAAAGTTGGGGAAAGGAACCTGATGGGAGCAGAAGGTCAGGCAACTCAGTCACCTTGGAACTGCCAAGAGGAAAGACGCCATCTTTGACCAAAGCCCAGTTAACTATTGTTCCACAACTTCCCATTCCAGCAGAGATCGCAGTGCTTTCACATAATCCTGTTGCACAGCTCCCCCTAACAGTCAAAATAAGCTCAGAGCAGAACTGTTGTTTTTTTAAATAAATTTTTAAAAGCCCACAAAATATTGCGCTCCTTGCTTTGTCATTCTTACCAACAGCCCTGTGAGGTAGGCGACATTGAAGCACTGCCTCTTGCTTAATTCTGCCCAAACTGTACAGCTAGGTAAAGGTAAAGGGACCCCTGACCATTAGGTCCAGTCGTGACCGACTCTGGGGTTGTGGCGCTCATCTCGTTTTATTGGCCAAGGGAGCCGGCATACAGCTTCCGGGTCATGTGGCCGGCATGACTAAGCTGCTTCTGGGAAAACCAGAGCAGCGCACGGAAATGCCTTTTACCTTCCCGTCAGAGCGGTACCTATTTATCTACTTGCACTTTGACGTGCTTTCAAACTGCTAGGTTGGCAGGAGCTGGGACCGAGCAACGGGAGCTCACCCCGTCACGGGGATTCGAACCGCTAACCTTCTGATCGGCAAGTCCTAGGCTCTGTGGTTTAACCCACAGCGATTTTTAACCGAGGTTTCTAGGCCCGATACTCTTTTTCATTACATCCCAGCGTCTGAAAGGAGTAACCGTGGATGCCAATCGCAAACCAGTGATTAGCAAATTTCGCTACCGCTTCCAAGTGCTTTGCAAGAGGAATGGTGAGCTGACATGTACCAATGGTCCCAAATGACTTCAGAAGACTAGGAGTGTTTGGAAACTTCAGCAGGGAAGAGGGGGGAGCCAGTTAACTCAACTAGAAGCCAACTAGAAGCCCGAGTTTCAATTGCTCAACTGTGCTGCTACGATAAGGGGGAATGCTGAAATTATTTTCAAAGCAGCAGCAAGTGGTTTCTTTTTTATATATATGTAAATTTTTATTAATTTTTCAACTTACCATTTTCAACAGTAATTAAACATACTTTCATTTCTTACACCATTTTTTTTACTTCCACCAATCACATCTGACAATTTCCCCATCTAATCACTTAATATACATTTCTTACTTCCACTATTACATTTAACTCTCAAAACTAGCATCTCTCTTCTTTCGCCTCTTTGCAATATTTCATATATTTCTCCTTACAAAACGTCTAGTCCTGCTAGCGTAATTTGTTGATTACAGTAGCAGCAAGTGGTTTCTAGCTCACTACGGACCTCTTGTGGTGTCAAACTATTCCGCTCCTCAAATAGGTATTTGAGAAATGTTGCCCGTATGGCCTTATCAAGCTACACTGAATGCTGATATACAAAGGATCCCTGAAAAGATCCAGCAAACGTTATAGCCTTTGTTGTTGTTTTTGAGCAGGAGCTTCTGTCGTCTACACTCAGGTTGTTCCACACACTAACCCAGGGGTTGGCAAACTATGGCCCGGGGGCTGGATGCGGCCCACCGGGCTCGTAAATCTGGCCTGCGGACCCTGCCGCCTGCTCGGTCAGTCCCCGTGTTAAACCAGCACAGTGCGGAGGCCTCGCCATGCGGGGACTGACTTCCACAACGCTGGTGTGGCTTCCGATTGGCTGCAGGAAGCTCCTGCAGCCAATCCAAAGTCGTGGACACCTCTGGGTGACACCCCTTCCTTCCCGCTGAGGCGGCCATGTATGGCCAAGAGCAGAAAGGGAGGAAGCTGCAGCGGCAGGGAGGCTGCTTCTGCTGCCCAGGCCAGCAGCATGGGCTCTGCACCCCGCAGAGGACGATGACGACGCTGCTGAAGACGAGGTGGCGGTGGCGTGAGGGGCGGGTCCTTTCAGGAGAAGGTGGGTCTGGCCCCCCACAAGGTCTGAGGGACAGTGGACCGGCCCCCTCCTGAAAGGTTTGCTGACCCCTGCACTAAACGTTTCTCACTGCCTCCATTTCCATTTCTCACTGGAGGCAGTGAGAGGTTTTACTTTCTTGGGCTCCATGATCACTGCAGATGGTGACAGCAGTCCCAAAATTAAAAGACGCCTGCTTCTTGGGAGAAAAGCGATGACAAACCTAGACAGCATCTTAAAAAGCAGAGACATCACCTTGCCAACTAAGGTCCGTATAGTTAAAGCCATGGTTTTCCCAGTAGTGATGTATGGAAGTGAGAGCTGGACTATAAAGAAGGCTGATCGCCAAAGAATTTATGCTTTTGAATTATGGTGCTGGAGGAGACTCTTGAGAGTCCCATGGACTGCAAGAAGATCAAACCTATCCATTCTGAAGGAAATCAGCCCTGAGTGCTCACTGGAAGGACAGATCCTGAAGCTGAGGCTCCAAGACTTTGGCCACCTCATGAGAAGAGAAGACTCCCTGGAAAAGACCCTGATGTTGGGAAAGATGGAGGGCACAAGTAGAAGGGGACGACAGAGGACGAGATGGTTGGACAGTGTTCTCAAAGATACCAGCATGAGTTTGACCAAACTGCGGGAGGCAGTGGAAGACAGGAGTGCCTGGCGTGCTCTGGTCCATGGGGTCACGAAGAGTCAGATATGACTAAACGACTAAACAACATCCTTCGTTGCCATCCTTCGTTGACTCACATTTTAGGGCAAACCCAGACAATGCCACTGAACCATTGTATCCCAGAGCTTCCTGCATGTTGTCTTCTTGTAGAGCCCAATTCAAAGTGCTGTTTTGACCTATAAAGCCTTAAACAGCTCAGGACCGCAATACCTCAAGGACCGCCTCTTCCCATATGAACCTACCCGGACCCTGAGATCATCTTATGAGGCCCTCCTTCGTGTGCCGTCTCCTTGAGGGGTCCGGAGAGTGGCAACACGAGAACAGGGCCTTCTCTACAGTGGCTCCCTGTCTGTGGAATGTTCTCCACAGGGAAGTTTGCCTGGCACCTTCATTATACACCTTTAGGTGACAGGCAAAAACATTCATTTTCGTTGATCTGTTTGACATCCTATGCCCTTTTTTAAAAAAAAAAAAAAGGGTGTATTGGGTTGTTGATTTTATTTTTATTATGTATTTTGTGATTTTATATCTTGATTTTATTCTGTGAACCACCGAAACCTCCGGGGTATAGGGCAGTATATAAATTTAACAACAACAATAATAAGTTGGAAGGGACCGCAATGGTCATCTAGTCCAACCTTCTGCAATGCAGGAATCTTTTTGCCCAATGTGAGGCTCAAACTCAGAACCTTAAGATTAAGTGCTCTACCAACTGAGCTATTGAACTTTTAATTAAAAGCTTCCACTGGCAGCTTCTGGCAGTTGTTTTGCCTGTTAAACATGGCAATGGAATTCCTGAAGAACAGCCCCATTAAATTGTGAAGTGTGACCTATGTAAGCATTATAAACTTGTGCCTTTATCAGCCCGTGACCCTTTCCCCCCAGAAGCTATAAAGCAACAGACAAAAATAAAAATACAACTTTTACCTGTTTGGGGCACTGTGTCATTGTACAAGGAGATGGCGCCACACACAGCAATTCTCCCAAATTTCTTCATCTGGCCCAGGGCAACAGTTGAAAACTGGCCTCCGACCTGTTCAGATAAAGACCGTTACAATGTGCCATGATGCAATGCATTGAAAAAAACACTAAGGGGTTTCTGCTACAATTCCCAGCACATACTGTACATTTCCCAGTATTCTTTGGGGGAAACACATGACTGCTAAACTGGTGCAAGCATGCATTATTAAATGCATGGTGTGCATGTGGATTTGACGACAGTCTCTTTCTCTTTTCTCTCTCCATTCAGGCAGGCTGGCCACTTTTAATTTTTCTTTGGTGAGGGGAGGCAGGTTCCCCCCCCCCCCCGAAGCACTTTGCATGCATATCTGCTTAAATAAAACCAACTTCGGAGTTTGGACACTCTGACAGTTTTCTTTACTATTGAAAAACTACCCAGAAGGGGAGGAAGGTGGCTTTGTGTACTGGAAACCAAGCCATGGGTGGATCTACACACGGGGGGGGGGGCGACTCTATAAATAAGTCAGAAATTAAATTGTTATAACAAAGGTGGGGGGAACCACAATGTAAAAAAATGTATAGAAAATGTTTTCTCTCTGGTGCCATCTAGTGGTGCATGTTTGTAAGGAATTCAAAACGTCCTTTGAATTCAACCGTTATGAGGAACGGTTGAAGGAGCTAGGTTATGTTTATAGTCTGGACAAGAGGAGCTACAATTCCCAAAGCTCCCTAGAAACAGGAACTGCCTGTTAAACCATTTTAGGAATTGTACCTCTAGAGGTCTGGTAAAAACTCTTTACAAATGACAGTATCCAAGTGGTACAACACCGCTTTGAGCGTATTCTGCGGATGGGGCCGAAGTTTTCAAACCGAAAAAATTTGCTGCAAGCAGTATCTCTTATTTCCAGGGAATTGAGCAGGTAAGGAACCAGGCCCCTGCAGTTATGCGTTGGGAAGATCAAACTGGCAAGTCAATGCAGGTGTTCAAATTATTCCGGGCAGGCTTGTTTTTACAAGGTAGGCTTCTCTGGTTCAGCACACAAATCTTAGCTCCAACTTGCCGCAGGTGTGTAAGTCACTGTGGCTCGCTCAGCACCTATCCTGCCTGACATGTATGATCTAGCTGAGATTCCTGGATTAGAGCAGGTTGGACTAGATGACCCTAGAATGACCCCTTTCCATCTTTAGAATTCATTGCATTGGAACAGGTTCAGGCTGTTGCTTGCCCAAAACCAAGGATGTTTAGCAGCTCCTTTGCTACAGCCAAGTCTGTGCACTGGCATAACCTTGCTCTAGCAAGGTTAGACCGAAAGCTTTTGACAACGTCCCACTCCAAACAAGCAAACAATACCAAAAAGCTTTCCTTCAATCAGGGGTGGAGTGTGCGGGGGTCCCAGGAGGCACAATATTTAGGGGGGGTGAACCAGACGTCCCTATCCTGCCCTGCTTGTTTGCTAGGGGTATCTGGGACCCGGATCATGGCCTCACATCCGCATCCTCAGCCCCCTTGCTGACCGTGTGACGTTAACATATGAGAGTGCTGGAGGTGAAATAGTTAAACAGGTTACCCAATCAGAACCCAGGGGGGTGGAGTCAGAGAGACTATAAAACCAGCTCTGGGAGGGGCGAAGAGAAGAGTTTGTTGGTTGGTTGGAGTGGGAGTGAATGGGGATAGAGTCTGTGGGGAGGTTGAGTTAGTGTAGCGAAATAAGCTGAGTCAGGAACAGTTAGGAGCTAGGAAGACAAGTAAATATCTGAGAGGTGGTTTAGTGAGAGAGAGCAAGTAACGAAGTTTTAGGTCTGGATAGGCACCCCATGTTTGTAATTGACCGATACCGTTTATGAAACCACATGCTTGTTAAACTGCAATAAATAAACAGAAGTTTATGTTCCAATTTAACCCTGACTGGACTCAGCATTGTCCCAGGTAGGGCCTGGGTGGTGGCAGCGAGAAATAAAGTGGTGGCACAGGGATCAATAGATGGTGAAACGTCCGGGGACCCTGTGTGATCGCCACAGACTGCCAAGGCCGCACCGGCCAGCTGGGCTCATTCCGGTGCGAGTAGCTGGCACAGCGCAGCCCTGCTTGGCTCCAGCTGCAAGGGCTCAGCCATGGGCTCCATAAATCCTCCATGCCCCATGTGCCCACCTGGCAACACTGGCATTGACAGCTGGGGCAGTGGGTTCTGTTCACCCTCCACACCACACCCCAATGTGCATGCGCACACGCCGTAGGTGCCAGCAAACGGCGCAAACGTCTCCCGTTTTTCAAGAGTTGGCGCTCCGTTTGAGCTTACGTTGTCGAAGTAGCAGTCATAGCCATCGGGCGAAGCTTTCTTCAGGGCCTCTTCCAGAGACCCCACCGTCTTATAGTTGAAGGCTTCATCATAGCCAATTTCTTTGAGGAAGGCCACTTTCTTGTCCGAACCTGCACAGCCAACCACTTTGCAACCCTGCAGGATAAAGAAAATAAGTTATTTAATGCTTCCTCGCACTGCTCGTGCCGTTTCAAAACCATAGCTGTCAACCGTCCTTTAATTGGCGGGAAACTCCCTTATCCCAGCGCCATGTCCCGCTGCTGTCCCTTATTGATGATGTCCCTTAAATTTCCCGGGTTTCAAAGGAAGCAGCTCCTCTCCCTCCCTCCCTGCGGGCCAGGGAGGAGGGAGGCTCCAACTGTGTTGCTTGGCTGCCCAGCCTTCCCCCCTCCAGCCTCCTTTCACCAGCCTCGGCCCCCTGGAGACCCTCCCTGCTGGGACTGGCGGGAGCCTCAGGCCCTTCCGCTGCCATCCTCCTTGCAGCTGCCGAACTGAGCGTCTCTGCCTGGGGCCTCCCCTCTGCCGACCGCTGCTCCCACTAGGCCGTACTGCGGCTGCGCTGCCTAAGGACCCGGATGAGATGGGCAGCCTGGCGCGGCCTATGAATTGCGGAGGAGCCTTGAGAGGAGAGCGAGAGCAACCATAGAGAAAGCAGTTCAGAGAGAGGAGGAGGAGGCGGAGGCGCGGGCAGGTGTTCCAAGGGCTAACCATAGAGGCGGAAAGCGGAGGAAGGACCGCAAGCGCTTCTCCCATAGATTTGTAGTGGTAGTCTAGCATAGATGGTCTGATCTGCGGGTTTACTTCGGGTGCTATTCCCCCCCCCTCCCGCCTCGCCTGATGGAACTGAGAGCTGCAGATGGAGCGCAAGAGAAAAGATACAGAACTGCAGCAGCATCTTCGTAACTTGGACTTCGTTTTGCGTGAAAAGTGGTTGCTGCTTGTACTTATTTAATTGCAGTGTTTCATCAGCTGGTGTCTTGAGCAGCAACCTCTGGAAACAAAGGGCTAAAAACCGGTGCTGCTCTCCCAAATTATCTGGTTCCTTTTAACTTTGCATTTCAGCTGGTTGACTAAAATTCCTTATTTTGGCTGCTGATCCCTTATTTTCAAATCTGTAAGTTGACAGCTATGTTCAAAACCCATTTGTTTTTCACGCCATTCAGGAAACCATCACAACGCTACACGCTCAAAAGGTAACTGGACTGACAGCTTTCTTCCTGCCATTTCTCATCCATGCTCCTCTTTGGAGCGTTGCAGCGTCCTTAATTCTCCTGACTGCACAAGCTGAACGAGCCCATGCACGAAAAAGAATTCTGCATCGTTGTCACGGGCAAAGCATCAAGCTTTGTGACAACAAGCGAAAGGGCCAAAGGAGATTAACAAAAATTAAAGAATCTCGAGACACCGGGATGGAAGCCAAAGCACCAGCGCTTTTATCTCTTCGAGACAACCATGCCTGCAGAAAGAAAAACCCTCTCCTGCCATTGGAGCAAAGTGAACATTGCATGCCAATACACTTCTCCCATAGCAGCTGGCATGGTGGGGCAGAGATGCCAAGCCACCAGCCCAACCCTGGTGCCATTGGAGTTTATCTGGATGGGACGGGCAGGGGGTGCAAAGCGGCTGCAAGGTTCGGCAGCCTGTGGATACTGTGGCAGAGGCAACCCAGGACTCCTGCTGGAATATCCACACAAGCCTAATGGCAGCCGAGCACACATGATGCCAGCCAAAATCCATAACCCCCGCCGTTTCTTGAAAACTATTCTTGTTTTGTCACGTTTCCCCTCAAACCAGCTTCCCTCCGGGGGGGCTCCGCTAGGGGCACCTTGGAAGATGGCCGACAATACCATCTCTCCAGCTCACACGAGGTAATTAAGGGGCTGTTATGGAAGTAAATCAGCCTCCCGTTTTTCTTCCCGGTGTAAGGGAAGATGCAGCCTCGTCCGTGGTTGCCCATAAATCAACCCCAAGTTTGAAAGAAGGAGGGGGTGAGGGCACTGGACGGAAAACCCTCGAGCGAGCTTGAATCTCCCGGACGCTGTCTCCGAGTTCGACCCTAGTTGCATTTCTTAAGATGAAAAATTGGATATAAGATTAATTGCACACACTTCGAGCGAAGAAAAGGGTATGTTAGCTGCTAATTAAAGCTGCCACTGAGAAGTTAAGAGTGATGGATTGGACTGGAAAGGAGGTAACATCAAAGAATAACATCTATGCCGGTATGTTGAAACAGAACGGAAAGGGGGGGGACTTTTTATTTTCTTATTACGCTATTACCTAACAACCCCCCCTCCTAGAAGAATCGTTAATACGACCTATAGCAAGTGAGATTGGAAAATAAACTGTGTGGAAATAAAAATATCAACTAAAGCCTTTGTTTTTTGAAATATCTGGAAAGAAAATAAAAGGCTCTCTTGTGACGCAGTTTTTAATCAGGATCCGCCATTATGAGACAGACTATGTTGCGAGATTAACAGTCATAGGGGGAGGCGAGCCATTATTCTGTTATCATGTTTGTATTCTAAGTTCGACTTGGCAATTCTTCCCTGGAAAGACTACTTTATGGTGCAACTTTATGAGCAAACGCCTAGATTTATGAGCAACTTTATGAGCAAACGCCTAGAGTTTATTTCATCGGAACTGAGAAATATGGCGTCTGCCACCCGAGGAGGACTTTGGATCAGCATGTGAGGATTTATGACAAACAAAAGACTTACCAGCTTTAAAAAAAGGTAGAGCCTTACAACGTTCACACAGAAGCATAATATTGATAATATTGCTTACTTTAACTCACCTGTGGAAACAACTCAGAGGCTATTAGGAAGAAAAAGGAAAACAACAAGAAGATTGAAAGATGGGACTGGGGAACACTAAAAGCAGCAGAAATATGAGATGATTGGACCCTACTGAACTTGAAGCATGGGAACCCCCAACAAAAATTTATAATTTGGCAAAATATTTGGACTTTATGATATGTATTGGTATAATTTGGAATAATTAATGTGATATGATTGGATTGTTAAATGGAAAACTTAATAAAAATTATTATATATATATAAAAACCAGCTTCCCTCCGATTTGAAAATACAGTCCGTGGTTACGCAAAGGTGTGTACGTCTGAAAGCTGTCATCGCGCATGTGCAGAAGACAGCTTCACTGAATTGGGGGGGGGGCTGCAGGCACAGAGAAACCCGGCGAGGCGCATTGTGTCAAGACACACCCACCCCGCCTCTTCTCTGGTGCATAGCCCAAAGGAAAAACGCAACTGGAAACACAGTGCAGGTAAGCGACATCACCAAGATGCTAAGATGCGCTAAGATGCTAACGTGTACCTAAGCCCACGACTTTGCACCATCACGCCAACCGATATCTCACTTTTCTTAGCATGCACAGACTTAGAGCCACTGTCAAACTGGCCTAACAAAGGGAGGCCCCAATTTCCACCTGGATTCCACATCTGGATTCTGAATAATTCACAGGATGATTATTAAAGAGAGAAATGCTTCTCAGACTGTTCTACTTTGCAAGAAAGGAACATGCACACACCTTTTTTAAGGTTCAGGGTGGATGGAACACAGTAAAGGTAAAGGTAAAGGTACCCCTGCCCGTACAGGCCAGTCGTGTCCGACTATGGGGTTGTGCGCCCATCTCACTTAAGAGGCCAGCGCTGTCCGGAGACACTTCCGGGTCACGTGGCCAGCGTGATGAAGCTGCTCTGGCGAGCCGGCACCAGCGCAGCACACGGAAACGCCGTTTACCTTCCCACTATAAAGCGGTACCTATTTATCTACTTGCACTTAGGGGTGCTTTCGAACTGCTAGGTAGGCAGGAGCTGGGACCGAAAGACAGGAGCTCACCCCGCTGCGGGGATTTGAACCGCAACCATACGGTTGGCAAGTCCTAGGCACTGAGGTTTTACCCACAGCGCCACCCGCGTCCCTCATGGATCAGAGTAGTTTTGTCCTACTCTCTCTCTCTCTCTCTCTCTCTCTCTCTCTCTCTCTCTCTCACACACACACACACACACACACGTACATTCTTGTCCCATTCCCCATCAAATCAAGCGGTGCAGAGATGTAATAATAATAATAATAAATTTTTATTTGTACCCTGCCCTTCCCGGTTCAGAAAACCGGGCTCAGGACGGCTAAGAACAAATTTAAAACACTTAATTGATGCAACCAAAAATAGCATAAAATACAGTATAAAATGTGAATAACAATAAATTCAGAATTCAAAAATCAATTTAGGTGGAAAATCCATCCAATAAACATTAGATGATCACCAGGGCTAGCTGGCTAAATTAGTCCTATTTGGGTCAGTGAGGAGACCAGGGGAGAATTAGCTGTGGGATCCCAGAGCAGGTAATCTTCATAAAAAGGGGTAGGGGAGGGAAGGAAGGGGAATAAAAGATCAGGCTAAATTCAAAATGAAAGCCAGGCGGAATAGCTCTGTCTTACAGGCCCTGCAGAAGGAAGTTAAATCCTGCAGGGCCCTGGTCTCATGGGACAGAGCCTTCCACCAGGTCGGAGTCATTCCTGAGAAGGCCCTGGCCCTGGTGGAGGATAATCTGACGTCCTTAGGGCCCGGGACCTCTAAACTATGATTATTCATGGACCTTAAGGTCCTCTGCAGGGCATACCAGGAGAGGCAGTATGTACTGCCTGGGACACTTCCTCCAAGTCCCCCTGCCCTTTCTGCTCTGGGCCCATAACACCAACACGTTCTTCCACGACCGCTTACCTTTATTTTCGCAATCTGCCCAGCCACACTCCCCACAGCCCCAGCTGCAGCATTGATCAGGACGGTATCTCCAGGTTTCATCTGACAGATCTCAAGCAGGCCAAAGTAGGCAGTGAGCCTGGGAGGGACAGAGGGGAGGGGGGGAGGAAAAGTTAGCTTGTCAAGGATGTCGAAGGGAGCATGGCGTCCTTCTCACGCCAACCTCCCTGAGCTGCTTTGCAAGGCTGGTACCACTCTGGCAGTGGCAAGGGTTGGGCTGGCATTTGGTGGGCTCCCTTTGCCCTCTATATCTCCCCGGTGCACACAGATGCCCCGGGTGCCATAAAAAAGTTCTGCCACTAGGAGGAAGAAGAGCCGCTGGCCATGGAGGCCGAGCTGCCATGCAGCACCTGGTAAAGGTAAAGGACCCCTGGATGGTTAAGTCCAGTCAAAGGCAACTATGGGGTTATGGCGCTCATCTCGCTTTCAGGCCGAGGGAGCCGGCATTTGTCCACAGACAGCTTTCCGGGTCATGTGGCCAGCAGGACTAAACCGCTTCAGGCGCAATGGAACACCGTGACAGAAACCAGAGCACACTGAATTGCCATTTACCTTCCCACTGCAGTGGTACCTATTTATCTACTTGCACTGGTGTGCTTTCAAACTGCTAGGTTGGCAGGAGCTGGAACAGAGCAATGGGAGCTCACTCTGTTGCAGGGATTCGAACCACCGACCTTCCAACTGGCAAGCACAAGAGGTTCAGTGGGTTAGGCCGGAGCGCTGCCCGCAGTACCTAGATGTCGCATGTGACATTGCACACACACCCCCAATCTCCTTACCAAGTCGGCGCACCTGCAACCAAGTTATGGTCTGGGCTCTACTTTCCATTGGCTCAGACTGTTCCAGCTGTTGACCTCCCTGCCTTCTGCCCTCCGAAAACCAATGGGCACCAGCCACCGCTGCCCCCATCTAAGGGTTCTTGGAAGGCCTCCCCCCAATCAGAGACAGTGCCCCCGGGAGAGGCATTCTGCCTACACCCAGGATTTTTGTTGGGGGGGGCGGGCAGTAGAATTCTGGAACCTACCTGTATATAAAAGGGCTTAGCCCGAGGTTTGAGTTGTTGGTGGGGAGTTGGTTGGTTTTAGTGGGTTGGTTGGTTGGGAAAGGCATTTGGAGAAGCAGTTGGCAGGCAGTTGGAAACAGAGAGACAGTTAGGGCAGTGGGTTCTTGAGTGAGGAGAGGTAGAAGAGATAGAGAGAGGAAAATTAAGACTAAGAAAGTAAAGAGTAACAACGTTTGGAATGCCGTTAAAGTTTGTTTGTGTCTGAAATAAACTACACTCTTCTTTATTAACTTGAGAACCTGACTGAGACTGAAGTGATTTTACTGGGGAGGACCTGGTTGGTGGCAGCGGATTAGTGGTGTACGGGTCAATAGTCCGTGAGACGACCGGGGGCGCTGTATGAACGCCACACAGAGCATTTTTTTAAAATCATGGGTAAATACAGTGGAGGACGTGGTTGGCGCTGTGGGTTAAACCACAGAGCCTAGGACTTGTCGATCAGAAGGTCGGCGGTTCGAATCCCCGCAACAGGGTGAGCTCCCATTGCTCGGTCCCTGCTCCTGCCAACCTAGCAATTCGAAAGCACGTCAAAGTGCAAGTAGATACCGTATTTTTCTCTCTATAAGACGCACCAGACCACAAGACGCACCTAGTTTTTGGAGGAGGAAAACAAGAAAAAAAATATTCTGAATCTCAGGAGCCAGAACAGCAAGAGGGATCGCTGCGCAGTGAAAGCAGCAATCCCTCTTGCTGTTCTGGCTTCTGGGATAGCTGCGCAGCCTGCATTCGCTCCATAAGACGCACACACATTTCCGCTTACTTTTTAGGAGGGAAAAAGTGAGTCTTATAGAGCAAAAAATACGGTAAATAGGTACTGCTCCAGTGGGAAGGTAAACGGCGTTTCCGTGCGCTGCTCTGGTTCGCCAGAAGCGGCTTAGAAATGCTGGCCACATGACCCGGAAGCTCCCTCGGCCTATAAAGCGAGATGAGCGCCGCAACCCCAGAGTCAGCCACGACTGGACCTAAAGGTCAGGGGCCCCTTTACCTTTACCTTTAAATACAGTGGTACCTCAGGTTACAGACGCTTCAGGTTACATATGCTTTAGGTTACAGACTCCGCTAACCCAGAAATAGTACCTCAGGTTAAGAACTTTGCTTCAGGATGAGAACAGAAATCGTTCTCCGTTGGCACGGCAGCAGCAGGATGCCCCATTAGCTAAAGTGGTACCTCAGGTTAAGAACAGTTTCAGGTTAAGAATGGACCTCCAGAACGAATTAAGTTCTTAACCCGAGGCACAACTGTATATCCATAAAAAGTGGACATTATGGGGGGCAGGCTTGGGTCGTGGGCGTGGAACCTCCGTTAATTGAGCGCTTTCAATGCTTTTCAATGCTTTTCAATGGCTTTTGTGGATCTGGAGGGGAGAGAGCTACACAACCGGCTACACAACCACGTCTATGCCTTCTCACATTTCGCACAAGCGCCACGATGCGTCAGTGCCCAAAAGGGAGTGGAAGCCACATACTTGAAGCTCATCCCCAAAGCTTCTGAGCCACTTCCAAGGCTACTCACCCAGGCATGCCAATAGCTCCCAGAGCCAATGATCGGGGCAGTTTTTCCGGCCAGTTAGGTAGCATAGGAAACAGCTCTTTGCTTGTGGAGATGAAGTGAGTTGTCCAGCCTGCTCTGGCTAGGGCGAAGGAGCCCACAGGGAACGTGGGGCACTTGCTTTCCAGAACTCTATATATATATGTTTAAAAAAAAAGCACAGTTGCATCAGCAAAACTGCTCTGCATACAGCAAAGTGAAAGCAGATTTTGTCATTCATTTCTAAACAGGTATTAAGCAGCTGCAACTTTACTGTGCAGAGAGAGGTACCGGAGAGGATTTTTTTGCATAGAATCGGCAGCATGCTCTCCAAAGATGGGACACGGGTTACATTGATAAGGGTGCCCCGTCTGCTCTACAGACTTAATGCTGTGCCGTACCATAGTCGCAGCTTCTGCCAAAGAATCATAGGAACTGTAGTTAGTTAAGAGTGCTGAGGGTTATTAGCTGAGAGTTCTTCCCTCCAGAGCTACAATTCCTGGAGAGGTTTAACCATCACTTCCTCTTCCCAAAATTCTTTAGGGGAAGTCACATACAATACAGACGGGGCTCCTGACACTATAGCTCAGCACTATAGCTATGCCCAGATTCAAATCCTCCCATCCCCAGCTATGACTGAGAAAGACTGTCTGAAGCTCTGGGGAGCTGCAGCTAATGGGTGTGGACTGTACTCAGATACAGGAATCATTGGTTTAAGGCAGGAAGATGCCTACCTTTCTAATATCAATCACCACAAATCTACTAAAACACAGTGCTTTTTTCGTAAAAAAAAAATGTTTAGGGGTACTCTCATTTTGACTCAAGAAAATCACCATTTTATAATTCAAATCGGGGGAAATAAATATAGTAAATGGACTAAAGTACAATGATTCACAGTGTGTTTAGGGGTATGTGTCCGCCTTTGTCCCCCACAGAAAAAAGCACTGCTAAAATATAATGTGTTCCCTGAAATCTTAATTCTGTTTCCAGTCTATTTCTCTTCCTCTCTCACACGCACGCATGCTTGTTTAAAGAGCGCCACCTTAAACATTTGCAAAGTGCAAAAGATATGCTAGAACTACTTTATATTAACTAAGGCTCAAGGATAGCAGCAGCAACACAGCTGTCAACATCAGCAAAATCTTTTCACAAACACAGAGAGAGAGAGATGTTGATGGAGGATCTTACTTTGCAACTTGGGATCCTAGCATTGTATCCCCTTCCTTCAGATGAATCCTGCTGTATGGTCTGTAGAGAACAAAACAAAACACACCAACAAGACGGGCTTGTCAGAGAATGTCTAGAGAATGCCTTTGCAGTTATGGGAGCAATTTGCACCGACAATTGGGATTCGAACCCAGAACCAGCCTTTTACTATGCTTCTTGTTTTTTTGCCTTTATAAACTTTTGATAACCACGACCGCTTCAAAACACAAGAGCATGCAACAAGAGGCATGGTATCCAAGTCAATGTTTTCATTATGGTGTATAACTCGGGAGTTTGCCAACTGACCAGAGCAATGGCCTGGCCTGCTCTTGTGCAGTCAACAACCACCGAGAGAGCAGAACTACAGAACAACTCATAGATGAATTTTACACAGTCTGCATATAAATGTTCTAAACTACCAGCATTTGCAGAGAGAAGTTGCTATTAAAGGCACAGGAGTAGAGGCTGGTAAAAATTGGTAAGATTAACAACCCTACTTATGGCAAAAGCAACAGAAACTACCGTAAATACTAATGACAATATAATGCATGGGTGATCAAGACCACACAGAGGACAGAATAAGCTGTTAACAATGGGCGGTCAGTCTATAATTTTTCACGAGGAACTTTCTCTACAGTGTTTGAAATTTCATAAAATTGCCTGTTGACGTTCTTCAAAAACGTGTCATAATATAGTGAAGTAGGTTCAGGTACTTCCTGGTCATGGCCTCAGCATTTGAAAGTATATTTTTATCTTATCTTATATTTTTAATGACAAATTGCTCATAGGAGAATTCCGTACAGGGATTTCAAATCCTGAAGTCGTAGGCTGTGGTGACAGACTTATCCTCTGGAAGCTTACACCAATTAAAACTCTGCTACAGAATAAGCTCTCAAGGGAAGACAAAAGCTGCGCTCCAACACAATGCTCAACCACAGATTCAGCTATTCTTGGGCTCACACTCTTGGTTCCTCTTTCCTCACGGCCGTGAAGAAATTAGAAACTTCTGCTTTCGAATAACTGTGGTTTGCTGCGATGCCTGAAACCTTGTCTGCAGTTATTTGTTATGTGTGGTTAGTGGAAACGAGCCAAATTTGTTAACTATGGTTGGGAGTTGGCTTGGTTCCACTAACTATAGCTAAGACTACATAGCTACATCTTGTTGGAGTTTTGGGCAACACAGCAAGTTTTGCAAACTTTCAAAACCGAAGTGAAAGATTCCGAGCTCTTCTTGATGGCCACAGCGACAAAGGAGCGTGCGAGAGCCTAAGGTTTGCTGTGGGCTCATTCACCTAATGCGAAACTATGGTTTCGTCTTGCATCCAAACTGGCCCAGAGTTAACATTTAATAGGGAAATCTAGGCAAGAGGTATAGCCAAGCTGTACTGCAATTTCAGGGTTATACTTCAATGGGTAAGTCCAACAAAAAGAACAATACCTCATATATGGGTCAAGACTGAGGAACACGGTTTCAAGCAGCACCTCTGAAATACAGAATATGATAAAGTAGATTAATGGACAAACTTGACCATAGATCGGAGACAATCTTAGTCTCTTAAATTCGTTAAAAAAATAGTCACCATGGCAAGAGAGAACCAGATAGGGTTGGGGCATCTGAAAGGCTTCAGGCTGGGATCCAAGACATGTTTACTCAGTAGTAAGTCTTACTAAGTTCGAATCGTAGAGTTGGAAGGGGACCAAGCCGTCATCTAGTCCAACCCTCTTCAATGCAGGAATCACAACGAAAGAAACCCTATCCAGTGGTGTAGCATGGGGAACACGGGCAGTTGACCCGGTTGCAAAATGATTAGGGGCGCAAAATTTCAACACCCGGTGCTGCCTGAATACAGCTGCATGCTTCTGTCACTGTACGCCGTTGAAAAGCAGCTTTTCCATGCAAACCAGGAAGAGGGGCGCAAAATTTCAACACCCGGTGCTGCTTGAATATAGCTGCATGCTTCTGTCACTGTACGCCATTGAAAAGAAGCTTTTCCATGCAAACCAGGAAGTGACCTCTCCAGACAATGACTCTTCTTTCCCTATCTCTGCAGCTGCAAACTCCTGGGTGACGTGGATGTCATTAGGCGTTGAATGAGCATGCGTACTCCACCCATTTCCCTCCCTTCCACCCGCTCCATGTGGCCCCGGGCACTGTCAACCCAAGCTACACCACTGTCCCTATTCAACCTCTGTGTAAAAACCTCTAGTGAATGAGAGAGTCTACTACCTTCTGACACAGTTCATTCCATTATCAAACAGCTCTTGACCTGTCCTATTCTCCAGTGCAGCATAATACAAGCTTGCTCCACCTCCCTTGGAATCAAATGCAATGAAAATCATTTCTTCTTAGCAAATGTTCCACATGCATCCTATTGAGATTCATGTTCTGATGGTGGGCCAAAATGACGAGTCAATGGATTCACCCCTTCAGTTTATTCACATAAAACTTTGAGTACGAAGACAAAAATCCCTCTTACCTCCATCCTTCAGTGCCGGTAATTCCACCTCTTTCAGTTCAAAATCACTGTGCTTAGGAAATCCCTCAAAGTGCTTCTTCAAGATCCAAATCTTTGCACGCACCATCTTTCACGTCCTGAGTGATCAAATAAGATTATACAAAGTTATAAACCATCAGAGGAATTGCCTGTGTGCTGCTCTCCACACTCTTCGATTGCTGAAGCAAAGGTTTGTGTGTCTCCCCAGCCCCACATTAAAACTGGGAACACACTTCTGTGATTTATTTCAATCAGCTCCCTGAACCACAGGCTGGTGGGTATCCTCCTTGCAATTCCAGGATACCCCAACTAACATTATTTTCTTGCAACCTGCTCTCTTCTTTCCTTTGGATGAAAGCATTGCATCTTTCAGATTTCAACATGCCTATCAGCTGTATAGGGACACAGGTGGAGCTGTAGGTTAAACCACAGAGCCTAGGACTTGCTGATCAGAAGGTCGGCGGTTCGAATCCCCGCGACAGGGTGAGCTCCCGTTGCTTGGTCCCTGCTCTTGCCCACCTAGCAGTTCGAAAGCACGTCAAAGTGCAAGTAGATAAATAGGTACCACTCCGGCGGGAAGGTAAATGGCATTTCTGTGCGCTACTCTGGTTCGCCAGAAGCGGCTTAGTCATGCTGGCCACATGACCCAGAAGCTGTATGCCGGCTCCCTCGGCCAATAAAGCGAGATGAGCCCCAGAGTCGGTCATGGCTGTACCTAATGGTCAGGGGTCCCTTTACCTTTTACTATCAGCTGTATAGCACAGCTGACAGAATCCCAATGCACCCTTCCTTTCTTTTGGGTAAAGGACTGTGGAAGAGAGCTGCATTGACATGGCAGATTAGTCCATTTCCCCAACATTTCCCTAACGGTTAATTTCCACATTATACTTCAGCTTTCACATGATGTGAAATCCAATTCCAGAAATATAGCAGAATCTGGAACAAAGTTAGGACTCCTTTCTGTGTCGGTTGCAAATGGGTGCTTTTTGACGTAACGACACAGAAACAAGCACTAATCCTTGCTCTAGATTTTGCTATATTTCTGGAAGCAGATTTTCACATCATGTGAAAGGGCCAAATGTAATGTAGAAGTTAGAGAAAAGTCAGGAAATTGAGACAAATTGCCATGCGAATACAACCTTGGTTTCCAATCACTGCCACTAGATTTTGTTTCATATACCTGCTTAAAGTCTCCTTAGTCAGCCCCTCCAAGTCACTCCCTTTTAAAGATTTAAACAAGGCACTGAAATGTGTAACTAAAGGGTAGGTTTGCACACAATGATTTGTCAATCTCTCTGCCCTTTTCTTCTGTCACACTGCAAGGAGATTGCTTTGTAACCGGAGCAGTTATGAAACCACCACTCTGTGTGAAAGGGCATTTCGCTGTGAATGATCAACACAAGCTTCGTGCCTTCTCCTAGCGATTCATTCCTGAACGGGAACATTACCTGTCGCAAGTTTTCTTTTGTATTATTACCAAAGTTGCTGACACACCCTGAACGTTAGCATATGGAAACTTGTGGGAAACTGCAACAAGATGTGGTAGATTAGTTTCGGCCAGAGGTGGGGAATCTGGTCTTCCAGATGTTGCAGGAAGTCCCATGAGTCCTAGAGCCAGCATGACCAATGGACAGGGGTGGTGAAAATCCAACATCTGGAGGACCACAGGTTCCCTGGGT
Organism: Podarcis raffonei; assembly: GCF_027172205.1. Taxonomy (NCBI): domain Eukaryota; kingdom Metazoa; phylum Chordata; class Lepidosauria; order Squamata; family Lacertidae; genus Podarcis; species Podarcis raffonei. The sequence continues at coordinate 23,029,840 of NC_070618.1, forward strand.
GGTGAAAATCCAACATCTAGAAGACCACAAGTTCCCCATCTCTGGACTAGACCAGTGCTATAGCAATAATTATCATACAATCATAGAATTGTAGAAATGGAAGTAGGGTTGCCATATAAAAAGGTAAAGGGACCCCTGACCATTAGGTTCAGTCGTGACCGACTCTGGGGTTGCGGCGCTCATCTCGCTTTATTGGCCGAGGGAGCCGGTGTACAGCTTCCAGGTCATGTGGCCAGCGACTAAGCCGCTTCTGGCGAACCAGAGCAGCGCATGGAAACGCCGTTTACCTTCCTGCCAGAGCGGTACCTATTTATCTACTTGCACTTTGACGTGCTTTCGAACTGCTAGGTTGGCAGGAGCAGGGACCAAGCAACGGGAGCTCACCCCGTCGTGGGGATTCGAACCACCGACCTTCTGATTGGCAAGTCCTAGGCTCTGTGGTTTAACCCACAGCGCCACCCGCATCCCTAGGGTTGCCATATACTGAAGAGCAAAAAAGGGCAGCTCAAGCCGCTGCGAGCCCGAGTCAGGGAAAGAGGCATGTGGGGCTGCCACAGCAATGCCCGTGTGCCTTTCCCCAGCTCAGGCTGGCAGCAGCACGCAGATCAGCCAGAGCAGAGGCAGGACCCCAGCTCCTGATATTCGCTGCAAAGGCCTTGCTCTGCTGTGCTGCTGCTGGGGCACAGCGCCCTCCTAAGCAAGTGTGCGCCCCCCAACATTTCCTTTAAACTGCAAAAAATCTACCCATATGTGCATGTTAGGGCCCCCCAAAAGAGGAGAATGTCTAGTTTTCCTGGATGTATGGGAACCCAATAATAATAATAATAATAATAATAATAATAATAATAATAATAATAATAATTTATACCCCGCTCTTCCCAGTTTAAAAACCAGGCTCAGGGTGGCTAACAGCAAATATAAAACAGTGATTAAAATGCAACTTTGAAACAGCATAAAACAGAACATAAAATGCAGCATCAATATCAATAGAATTCAAAAATTCACGGGTCATGGGGGGGGGGGACAAAACCCAGTCAGTAGACATCAAATGATCACCAGGGCAACTGGCCAAGCTGGTCCTACTGGGGCCAGCAAGGAGACCAAGGAAGAATTTAAATGTGGGGTCCCAGAAAGGGATTCTTCATAGAAGAGGAAAGGGAAAAGGCCATAGAGGATCAGGCTAATTCAAATTGAAGGCCAGGCGGAATAGCTCTGTCTTACAGGCCCTGCGGAAGGAGATCAAGTCCTGCAGGGCCCTAGTCTCATGGGACAGAGCATTTCACCAGGTCGGAGCCGCCACTGAAAAGGCCCTGGCCCTGGTGGAGGATAGTCTGGCTTCCTTAGGGCCCGGGACCTTTAAGCTATTATTCTTCATGGACCTTGGGGTCCTCTGAGGGACATACCATTTCCTAATGGAAGTGACCCTCAGGATCCTCTAGTCTAATGCAGGAATATCCAGCTCTCCCATTACAGAGATCAAACCTGCAACCTTGGCTTTATCAGCACCACGTTCTAACCAACTGAGCTTGGGTTGCTCGCGTGTGGTTTTTTTTTTGGGGGGGGGGAGAAATTATTTTCCATCAACTAATGAGAAAAGACTCAGCCAGCAAATGGCCACATACGAAAGCTAATTTCCTTGTTAGATAAAAGATATGGATGCACATTATATGGGCAAAGGGCTGCAGCTTGGCATATGTTTCGCATGAAAAAGGTTCCAAGTACAACTCCCAGAATCCTCAGCGAGGGTGTACCTTAAACCCTGGACAAAGGCAGGCGTTGCCCACTTCAATTTGTTAATCTCTCTAGCTTATCTTATATCAAGAGCTTGCTTGGCTTTAATAATCAGAAGAATTATGAAACCACCACTCCCTCGAGGTGAAAGAGCATGAGCAACAAAAGCTTAATCATACATTCTCCTGGTGATTCATTCCTAAATGGAATGTTACGTTTTGCAAGTTTTCTCTTGCATTATGTCAAAGCTACTGACATCCTAGACGTTAATGTACAAGATGCAATTTACGAGGAAAACACAAGATGATGTGATAGATTTGGCCAGGGATCGTGGAATATACTCAGAGCCCTGTAGTGGTTTCATGCTCTTTATTGCAGCTTGTACGCGGGTGGCGCTGTGGGTTAAACCACAGAACCTAGAACTTGCCGATCAGAAGGTTGGCGTTTCGAATCCCCGTCACGGGGTGAGCTCCCGTTGCTCGATCCCTGCTCCTGCCAACCTAGCAGTTCGAAAGCACGTCAAAGTGCAAGTAGATAAATAAGTACCGCTCTGGCAGGAAGGTAAACGGCATTTCCGTGCACTGCTCTGGTTTGCCAGAAGTGGCTTAGTCATGCTGGCCAAATGACCTGGAAGCTGTACGCCGACTCCCTCGGCCAATAAAGCGAGATGAGCACCGCAACCCCAGAGTCGGTCACGACTGGAACTAATGGTCAGGGGTCCCTTTACCTTTACCTTTATTGCAGCTTGTAAAACAGTGATTGAATTGCCCCCCAAACCTAACATAAAGGTTTTCATAATCATATAGTAAGAAAAATGCTTATAAAAGTTTGGAATAAATATAAAGACTTTCTAGAACCAAAAACCCCATGGTGGCTCTCGCCAGTGGAAGCATTAGCATTAAAACCACTTAGTAAGGGAGGAAATTGGCCGGCATATAGAGAATTATTAATAGAGGTGGAAAAAGGGTTAAGGCTGAAAGGATATGAGGAACTGAAGACCTTTTTACAAAGTTGGTTACATCATAGACAATTGAATGAACAGTTTAAGGAAGACAGTAAGAAAGGTTTTAGTTATACAGTTTCAAACTTTCAAAAAGAGATAGTCGAGAGTGACACGAAATTACTTAAAAAAACGTACAATCTCCTACTTTATGGGGAAGCGTTAGTTTGAAATGGTAAAGTCAGCACAAATAAAGTGGGCTCAGGATTTAGGTCATAATATACAACTTCAAGATTGGAAAAAGATGTGGAAGCTGAGTGGCTAATACAACCCTTAAAGGAAGTCTGCAATGAAATATTGGAAGGGAAAGGGGCACTAGAGTCTTGGAAAGAGGCGTACATTACACTTATACCGAAGACAGAGACTGAAAAGACTCAGCTTAAGAACTACCGCCCCATATTGTTACTTAATGTGGATTACAAAATTTTTGCAGACATTTTGGCCAAGAGATTGAAAAAAGTGGAAGAGATTTATAAAGACCAAGCGGGCTTTCTCCCGGGAAGACATTTGTCCGATAATTTGAGGAATATAATTGATATTCTGGAAAAACTAGAAGTTAACATAAATACCAAAGCAGTTTTGATATTTGTGGACGCGGAGAAAGCTTTTGATAATATCTCTTGGAGTTTTATGAAGAAGAACCTACAGGGGATGGGGGTAGGCCAAGGTTTTGAAAACGGTATAAGTGCAATTTATTCAGAACAAAAGGCTAAACTAATTGTAAATAATGTGGTGACGGAAGAATTTAGGATAGAAAAAGGGACAAGACAAGGTTGCCCAATTTCCCCACTGCTTTTTATATCGGTCCTGGAGGTTTTGCTGAATACGATTAGAAGGGACCGGTTGGTTAAAGGTATACAGGTCGGAGCTAAGCAGTACAAACTGAGAGCATTTGCAGATGACTTAGTATTGACGTTACAGGAGCCAGAATCTAGTACCAAAAGAGTTTTAGAACTGATTCAAGAGTTTGGTCAAGTTGCGGGATTTAAGTTGAATAAGTTAAAGACCAAGGTTTTAGAGAAAAATTTAACACCAATGGAGAAAGAGAGGTTTCAGAATGAGACAGGTTTAACAGTGGTTAAGAAAGTTAAATACTTGGGGATTAACATGACAGCAAAAAATGGGAATTTGTTTAAAGATAACTATGAAAAATGCTGGGCTGAAGTGAAAAAAGACTTAGAAATTTGGTCAAATTTGAAGCTTTCATTGCTGGGCCGTATTGCTGCGGTAAAAATGAATGTATTGCCTAGAATGTTGTTTTTGTTTCAAACATTGCAAATTGTGGACAAAATGGACTGTTTCAAGAGGTGGCAGAGAGATATTTCTAAATTTGTCTGGCAGGACAAGAAGCCTAGAATAAAATTTAAAATATTAACAGATGCAAAGGAAAGAGGTGGATTTGCCCTGCCAGACTTTAAACTTTACTATGAATCAGCAGCTTTTTGCTGGTTGAAAGAATGGTTGCTTCTTGAAAACACTGACATTTTGGATTTAGAAGGTTTCAACAATGTATTTGGATGGCATGCATATCTGTGGTATGATAAGGTCAAAGCTCATAAAGCATTTAAAAACCACATCGTCAGGAAAGCATTGTTTAATGTCTGGATAAGATATAAGGACTTATTGGAAAATAAAACTCCAAGGTGGCTGTCACCGATGGAAGCAAAAGCTCAGAAAAAGCTCAATATGGAGGCCAAATGGCCGAAATATTGGGAAATTTTGGAACAAGATGGAGATAGACTAAAATTGCAGAGTTTTGAGAAATTAAAAAACAAAGTGCGAGACTGGCTTCATTATTATCAGATAATGGAGGCATATAATCTGGATAAGAAAATCGGTTTTCGGGTGGAAAAATCAAAATTAGAAACAGAACTATTAGAACCCAAAACTAAGATTTTGTCAAAGATGTATAACTTGCTGTTGAAATGGAATACTCAGGATGAAACGGTGAAATCTGCTATGATTAAATGGGCACAAGATGTTGGTTACAACATAATGATGGCTGACTGGGAACAGTTATAGACCACAGGTATGAAGTTTACGGCATGTAATGCCCTAAGAGAGAATATTATGAAAATGATTTACAGGTGGTACATGACCGCAGTCAAGCTTGCAAAAATTTATCATTTGCCCGATAACAAATGTTGGAAATGTAAAGAAATTGAAGGTACATTCTTTCACCTTTGGTGGACGTGCCCAAGGATTAAGGCTTTCTGGGAAATGATATATAATGAACTGAAAAAGGTATTTAAATATACCTTCTTGAAGAAACCAGAGGCCTTTCTCCTGGGCATAGTCGGTCAATTGGTGCCAAAGAAGGATAGAACCTTTTTTATGTATGCTACAACATCAGCAAGAATACTCATTGCAAAGTATTGGAAGACACAAGATTTACCCACTCTGGAAGAATGGCAGATGAAGCTGATGGACTATATGGAACTGGCAGAAATGACTGGCAGAATCCGAGACCAGGGAGAAGAGTCGGTGGAAGAAGATTGGAAGATGTTCAAAGATTATCTACAGAAATATTGTAAAACCTCAGCGCCTAGGACTTGCCGATCGCATGGTCGGCGGATCGAATCCCCGCGGCGGGGTGCACTCCCGTCCTTCAGTCCCAGCGCCTGCCAACCTAGCAGTTCGAAAGCACCCCCGGGTGCAAGTAGATAAATAGGGACCGCTTACCAGCGGGAAGGTAAACGGCATTCCGTGTGCTGCGCTGGCTCGCCAGATGCAGCTTGTCACGCTGGCCACGTGACCCGGAAGTGTCTGCGGACAGCGCTGGCTCCCGGCCTATAGAGTTAGATGAGCGCACAACCCTAGAGTCTGTCAAGACTGGCCCGTAAGGGCAGGGGTACCTTTACCTTTTTAGAACGATGTTGGATAGAAATTAAGTGGTTTATAGCTGTAATGCTCTAAGGGAATATGAAAAAGGGGTTGTTAAGAGGTAAAAATCTAATGTTATTATTTTAAGATCAAAGATTAGGATAAATAAAGAGGGTAAGGATTTGCTGAACCAACAAACTGAACTGGAATACAAAAGGGAGGTATGAGGAGGTCCGGGAAACAAGCTAAAGAAAAATAATCAATGGAAAACTTGAGTGTTTTTAACCATTTTTATTTTGTTTTTTTCATTTTTTATTGTAATACTTCAAAAAAATCCTAATAAATCTTATTAAAAAAAAAAGATGTGGAAGGTGAACCTAAAATTTACAGATTGTATCTTATTGAAAGAGAATTATATGAAAATGATGTATAGATGGTATATAACCAGAGAAAGTGGTCAAAATGTATAAAAAGGTATCAAAAACCTGTTGGAAATGTAAAGAAAAAGAAGGAACATTCTATCATATGTGGTGGGAATGCAAAAAGATTAAAAATTATTGGGAAATGATATATAATGAATAAAAAAATGTTTAAAAGGACCTTTGTTAAGAAACCAGAAGCATTCCTTCTAGGAATTTTAGACCAAGATGTAAAAAAAGAAAACTGGAAATTATTTATGTATGCAACAACAGCGGCAAGAATTATATTAGCCCAAACTTGGAAGACAGAAGAAATACCAATGAAAGAACAATGGCAAGAGAAACTTATGGAACATGCAGAACTGGGAAAACTAACAGATAAATTACCGTATTTTTCGCTCCATAGGGCGCACCTAGTTTTTAGGGGGGGGAATCAAGAAAAAAAATCTTATTTCCCCCCCAGCCCCAAAGAGCAGCGTACAGGCTGCGCACAACCTCTCCCTGCCGGAGGGGTTGCGCCCGGCTATGGCACAAGCCAAGGCAGCCAGCGGGATGGATCCCACTCGCTGTTTTGGCTTCCTCTTTAGCCCCGCACAGCCATAGCCATAGCCCCGTGCAGCCTCTCCCTACCGGAGGAGCTGCGCACGGCTATCCCTGAAGCCTGGAGAGCGGGAGGGGTCTGTGCGCACCGACGCCTCTCGCTCTCCAGGCTTCAGCAAAAGCAACGCGAAGCCTCCGGAGCGAGGAGGGAGCGCTTCCTCTGCGCTTCGGAGGCTTAGCGTTGCTATCGCTGAAGCCAAGGAGCCTGCATTCGCTCCATAGGACGCACACACATTTCCCCTCAATTTTTGGAGGGGAAAAAGTGCGTCCTATAGAGCGAAAAATACAGTGCCTGAAAAGGACAACAAAGACTTTAAAAGAGAATGGGAACCATTTACAACATATATGAAGAGGCAACATAAAGAAATGGACTCATTGGCAGGGTTTGAGTAAACAATCACAACTGTATACAACAAAATATAAGACTATATGTATTGAGAAAATTTTGGGGAAACAATACACAGGGTGAAAAATATGGGGTAAAAACAAAACGGGAGTATGGGGGAAGTCCAGGGGAGGAGGGTCAAAATATAAAAAATTGTTAAAGATATATTGTTAAAAGAAGCATACATGGAAAAATCAATAAAAATTATTTTTTTAAAAAAAGAATTGCCCCCCCCCAAAAAATCCTCAGGCTTTTATTTCCATTACATTTACATACATTTATATTATTTACACAATGAGTCTCGTCTGATTGGCTGAGTCTGCTTCCCTCCTGGATCCTGACTGGTCTTTTCCTGCAGGCCAATCAGTTGTTGCATTCTAGGATCCTACTTGCCTATTGTTCTAGGATCCAAGCTTAGTACATAAAAAGTACTGGACACTAGCTTTGTTATGTTCCGCCTGAATGGATCACTGAATCAAAGACAAGGAAAAGATAAGCTACAAAAGAAGCCAGGAAAGCATTATAGCGATGGATCAATTAACCCAATAGTTGTCAATAGTTAAGGACTGTGCTTGACTGACAGATGTCATTAACACTCCTCCTCCCCCTACAAAAATAAAAATAAAATTGGATGAATGGACCAAAAAGATTCTGTCTTTCTGCTTAGAGAGAAGACCCAGAACAACGTACTAACAATTTCAAAACACCAAACAGAAACGGGTAACTTTGAGAATGTCAGCAATTCATCATTCCCAAAAAGCCTTCAAACCAAGCCTGCTTTTCGCATTACAAAACCTGAACTTTGGACTACACTGAGTGATTGTTAAGAAATTAGAAGATTTAAAATGGTCTGCATACTGCAATACCCTGGTTCCAATTTCCCATCCCGCTCCCTGCTATCAGTTACTAACCTGTGTAGCCGTTTGACAAGTCTGCCTTGCAGCCGAGAAAACGAGCTTTGCTTCTGGCACACTACCGAGTTTGGAGAGGATGTTGGGTGTATGCAAGCATTTATATACAGTACTCTGGGTTGCCTCCTGCTGTCCCTCTGCAACACTACAAGTCAACACTAGCAAATTATGCAGAAGCTGGGAAGCTGAAGTTCTCCACTCTATACTTGGCTCGAAAAAATTGCCCTGAACTGTTCATTTTCTTCTCTGCCTTTTCTAACAACCAATTTTTAATGGGTTCATAATTAACACAATGCAGCAGGGGTGTCCACAAATTGCATTCAACAAACGCGCAGTCTGTATACTTAGGTACTACAAGTTCTTTCTATCGGATGTAAATCTTGTTAGAAAGCAAGCTGCACTTCCTTAAACAGTCACAGGGCATTCCTGGACTTGTTGCCAGCAAAAGAAAATGGCTTCAATGAGACGTATTAGAAGCATCACTGAAGCAATTCCCTTTTACTGGCAACGAGACCAGGAATGCCCTGTCTATTTCAGGAAGTGCAACTTGCTTTCTAACAAAAGAACTGTGGCAGAAAGGGGAATGTAGCTCATTTCATTTTTCTGGCGCAACTTCCCAATTTTTAAAAATCAAAGCACCAACATTTAAAACAAAAAATACCAATGCCTTTAAAGATCATAACTGCAGTTTGCAAATGCTTTATTTTCATTAAAAAAAATAAATCAATAAAGTTTGTAAAGTATCCAGCTTACCTGAGGCACCTAGGTCGTGCTGCAAAAATCTCAACAAGACATGCAGCTGGAATATCATTTTTTGGCAAATACTTCTACTCGCTGGACCTCTGCACAACATTTAACTGAACTTGAAAAAATCTGAAGAAATCAGGATACACTTGACGGATTGGCTGCAATATTTTCAGATAAATGATAGATTAAGCATGGATAGACTAGGAAAACAAAATAATATGATGCTGTATGTAAAACAACAAAATAAGTAACAAGTTTAATCGGAAGTCAATTTTTTTATCTTTCCTCAATCTTCTTCTCTTTTCTCATCTCTTCTTTTCTTTCTTCTTTCATTATATAAAATAGACATTGATACAATCTTGGATTGGTGCTGTATGTATTGTATTGTTGTGTATTGTTAGATATGGTGGATTGCTGTGTATGGTGGATTGTCATGTTAGTAATTGTTGTTTGTCAAATAAAGTATATTTTTTTTAAAAAAAATAAAACTTTTAATAAGTAAGTTCTGTTCCCCACTTGAATTAAAAAAACAAAAACATTAATAATAATAATAATAATAATAATAGACAGCTATTTGTGTTTTTACAGATGTGAAATATTTCATTAATTTTTTTATCAAAAGAATAGTTTATCTGCATTTTTTGCATTATTAATGTTATGCTACAATAAAACTGTTAATGCAGTTTCATTATTTCTACTTCAATGAATGACAGACGGGAGGAAAAGTATGTGTACTGCTTGCTTCTGTGTTTTCGCAAGCTTGAAAGCAACCAATCCTCTTCAAATTAAAGAAATGGGGGGGAAATGTTAACACTTCCATACACTTTTCACCAATCAGATACCCCTTTCAGTTTCCGCAGACGGATTTCTTCATGAAGCTGATGCCTGAACCTCAACATGTCATCTACATCTTTACAGCGAAGCATTTCCTCAACAGACAAGAGCTTAAAACCATTCAATTTAAAAGGCAGCAGGTTCATGCAGATACACAAAATTTAAAGGATTTCTTAAGTTATATGACAGTTTACCTAACTGTTTTTTGTGTGATTGATGATGGGAGTCCTGTGAAAAACGTTAAAAAAAACACTGGAGCCTAATTTGAATAGCAGAGTGCTGGGTATCTGGTGGGCGGGGCTTGTGTGTTTTGCTCTGGAATCAGCCCCTCCCTTCAGTGGGTGTTCCGTTATGTTCGGTTAAGACGGCTGTGCCGTCTCCATGGGGACGGGCGGCGCCAGTGCCAGGTGAGGGTCGGGAGCAAAGAGCAGGCCTTTCTCTCAGCGACCTGCCATGCCCCGTTGCTTAACACAGGGAGCGTGAGGTCAAGGGGGCTTGGGAGCCCACGGAACCAGGGCACGTGTCTTGGCGTGGCAGACCCGATTGAAACCTTGATCACCAATGAGATAAGGTTTGAGGTCTCTGCCCAAAGGGAGCTATGAGTGATTGCACTGGAGGAAAATTTTTGTATCCCTGTGTTGTGTGAGCATGAGGTGTCCCTCTCATCTGGGATGCAGGCACTGAGAAGATGCTCCAAACCAGCAACTATAGCCTGGTCCTTTCCTTGCAGTTCCTACTGCTGTTCTATGACCTCTTTGTCAACTCCTTCTCGGAGCTGCTGCGCATGGCGCCCGTCATCCAGCTTGTGCTTTTCATCATTCAGGATATTGCCATCCTCTTCAACGTCATCATCATCTTCCTCATGTTCTTCAACACCTTCGTCTTCCAGGCTGGCCTGGTTAATCTTCTGTTCCAGAAATTTAAAGGGACCATTGTCCTGTCAGCAGCTTACCTTGCCTTGAGCATATCCTTCCACATCTGGGTCATGAACCTCCGCTGGAAAAATTCCAAATATTTTGTGTGGATAGATGGGCTGCAGACTCTCTTTGTTTTCCAGAGAACGGTGGCTGTGCTATACTACTACTTCTATAAGAGGACGTCTCTGCACTTGGGAGATCCACGTTTCTACCAGGACTCTCTTTGGCTGCGGAAAGAGTTTGCACAAGCGCACCGTTGACAGCTGCTTCTGGATCATTTGGCTCAGAGGCCAGTTTGCTAGAATGTGCACAGAGATTTTACCAGTGTCTTGCAAGTTCCCCTCCACCCGCTACAATTTGTCTCCTGCACTCAAGTTCTAAATCTCATGTGGTCAAATGACTTCATCAGTTTCCTACGTTCAAAAGAGCAGTTTCACTGATGCGTAGCCTAGTCTCCAAGCTCTCCACAATCCTCCTCTCAGTTCAGCAAACTGCACTCTGGATGCGGCTGCAGCCTTACTGAGGAATGATTTGAAGCGCCAAACAGATCTGGCTGAGAACCCCCACTGAGTAGCAATGCTGCCTTTTCCTCCTTGAGAATATTTCCTTGCCCTAAGCTCCCCTGTGACAGAAAAGGATTCCTGCCACTAGTACCTGACAGTGTGACAAGGCACAAAGACTATGGTTTGGCTTTGCAGGATTCAGCCAGGGCAAATGTACTCTCATTGACTTGTTAGATTCTCCTTTTGTACTTGCATTTTCATTCATATGTTCAGTTAAGAATGTCAGTTAACAACTGCCTCTTCTTGCCTCAGGTTTGCCTCATGTTGTATTTAGCTTCTCTCAACATGTTATTTTGTTACAGTTTTCTTCATTATTAAAGCTTAGTTTACATTTACGTGAGCCACTTAATTTTTCTCAAAGAAGAAGAATACATCTCTGGGTTATTTGTGGGGCCTGCCTGGTGTTTTTACATGAGTAGAATGTGTGTTTTTATTTAAAATGCATCTCTGGGTTATTTGTGGGGCACAGGAATTTGTTCTCCCCCCCCCCCAAAAAAAAATATAGTCCGGTCTGAGGGACAGTGGACCGGCCCCCTGCTGAAAAAGCTTGCTGACCCCTGGGAGAAAGGTTATGGTGAACTAACTATAGATGAATGTCCAATTATTATTATTATCATTAAAAAATGCTGTGTAGATGATATGTGTATAATGAAGGTGGGGTCATGATTATGCTGTCTAGACTCACACTGCACATGCCCCAGAACCCCTGACCAGAATCCACAGGAAGATGCAGTTCTGAACATGCCATGTCAAACCTTCAAGTAATAAGATACTATTATATCTGTGAAACATCAGGAACAACTGTTTTTACTTCCTGCAAATCATTTTGGACCTGAACGAAGTCTCAGTTGATGCCTTCCCTCTTCAATATTCCAACTCTGTAATTCTACGTTCTATGCTTTTTGGTACTACAAGTCAGCAACTCTGCATACAGAATCAGGTGATATTACAATGGCCTGCCAACCAAGGCCTCCCCCCAGGCTGAGAAGGTGGCAAAGGCGGAAAAGGCTGCCAGGAGCATGGAAAATGGCAGCCATCCAGGCTGCCAAAGCCTTCCCTCCCCTAAGCTGAGTACGTAGGTGAAGGAGGCCGCGCGAGCCCCCCTCACCAGCTCCCTGGCCGAGGTGGCGAAGGGGGAAAGGAAGGTCGTGTGATCCGGCGCAAGAACACACCCAGCGGCACAACAATCACCACCTGGAGCATGGGAAATGGAGAAAGGGAGGCTGTGTTGAAGAACGGGGGTAAGGAAGGTGTCGCAGCTCCTTGCAAGGAGCGCAATTGGGAGAAGGAGCCGTGGAAGAGGAAGTGATGGGGCCCCAATGTAGTCGAAGCAGGAATCCATAGATCTTCCCTTCTCCCTGAAGGCCCGGAGCCGACTGCATGCTTGCTGCTGGCTTCACCCCCTATTTATACGTCAAAGCGGACCAATGGGAAGCCTGCCCATTTAGGTCCGCTAGGCTGGCTCCGCCTCCAAGCAAGCCACTGACAGGTTTAATTGGGGTTTGTCGGGAACCCCGAACAACTAAGGCGACAGGGAGGCCACCCAGCTGGTGAGCCTGGTACGCAGGCTGAGACCCTACCTGCCTGCGGACTGTCTCGCCAGAGTGGTGCATGCTCTAGTTATCTCCCGCTTGGACTACTGCAATGCGCTCTATGTGGGGCTACCTTCGAAGGTGACTCGGAAACTACAACTAATCCAGAATGCGGCAGCTAGACTGGTGACTGGGGGCGGCCGCCAAGACCACATAACACCGGTCTTGATAATAATAATAATAATAATAATAATAATAATAATAATAATATCTTTATTGTCATTGCCCCCTCTCGGGGACAACGAAATTACTTGACTGCTCCATAAAAACACTAATTAAAACAATACAGTATAGTACAGCAAGGAAGATTAGATGACTTTCAAAGTCCAGGCTTCCCATTCAGGGCCGAGATCGCTCTGGAGAAGAAGCTGTTCTTAAAACGGCTCGTTCTTGTCTTCATCGTCCTGTATCTCCGTCCCGACGGCAGAAGCTCGAAGAGACAGTGACCAGGATGCGATGGATCTTTTACTATGTCCAGTGCCTTCCTATGGCACCTTGTGGCATAAATCTGCTCTAAGGTGGAGAGTGGGCAGCCAACAATGCTCTCTGCTGCCTTAACAACTCTGCACAACCCCATCCTGTCCTGGGTAGTACAGCTTCCGTACCACACACATAAGCCATAAGTGAGCACGCTCTCAATGGCACAGTGATAGAAGGCAAGCAGCAGTTTCTGCGGAAGATGGTTTTTCCTTAGAATTCTCAAAAAGTACAATCTCTGCTGCGCCTTCTTCACAAGCCCCCTTGTGTTGACACTCCAGGACAGATCCTCTTGTAATTCAATGCCCAAAAATCTGAACGTTGTTACCCTCTCCACACAGACCCCATCAATCAAAAGTGGCTGGACATTGCTCTTCTGTCTCCTGAAGTCCACCACAAGCTCCTTTGTCTTCCTTGTATTTATGAGCAAGTTGTTAGCTCTGCACCACTCTGTCAACCGCTCCACCTCATCTCTATAATCCGTTTCACCCTCCCTTTCAGGGATGAGCCCAATCACGGTTGTGTCATCTGCAAATTTGACAACCCTATTACTAGGGTGAGCAGCGACACAATCGTACGTGTGGAGAATATAAAGGAGCGGACTGAGTACGCATCCCTGTGGTGTTCCTGTGTTAGTCTTAAGCATATTAGAGGTATAAGGGCCCAACCGAACCCTCTGGGGGCGGTCTGACAAAAAGTCCAATATCCACCCACAAAGTGATAATGGAAGCCCCAGATCTTCCAGTTTAGACATCAGACGTTGTGGTAGAATGGTATTAAATGCCGAGCTGAAATCTAAAAAAAGCAGTCTGGCATAACCCCCCCCCGCTGCTCCAAATGTGCAAGGACGGCATGGAGGGCAATCGCCACAGCGTCCTCTGTCGATCTTTTTGTTTTATAAGCAAATTGGAATGTGTCCAGTCCCTCTGGTAGGCAGGCAATGACATAATTTCGTACCAGGGAAGATCTATGGATTGAAAGACCTACATTGGCTCCCAATACGTTTCCGAGCACAATTCAAAGTGCTGGTGTTGACCTTTAAAGCCCTAAACGGCCTCGGCCCAGTATACCTGAAGGAGCGTCTCCACCCCCATTGTTCTGCCCGGACGCTGAGGTCCAGCGCCGAGGGCCTTCTGGCGGTTCCCTCATTGCGAGAAGCAAAGCTACAGGGAACCAGGCAGAGGGCCTGTCAGTGTTTGTAAAAAGCAAAAAAAAAAAAAAAAGAAGAAGAAGAAGAAGAAGAAGAAGAAGGAAAAGGTTCTGACCTCCCTTTGTCTCCTCAGCCTGGTCCTCGGACCCTTGTCGGCACAAAAATCGAGTCCACGAGAATATCCTTGCAGAGTTTTATTCTTAAAAGTCTTTGTGCAAAACACGACTGAACAACTATACACACCAGCACCAATCAACCAACCAACCCAAACACCAGCCTCAGCACAAACTGACATTTCTCACTTTATATATACAACCTGCTGCAGGCCGCTGAGTCATGCTGACCCAGCTTTATTCGCATTAAAGAAAACAGCGGCCATTTTAGCCGTGACAGGGCCTTCTCGGTAGTGGCGCCCGCCCTGTGGAACGCCCTCCCATCAGATGTCAAAATGATAAACAACTACCTGACATTCAGAAGACATCTTAAGGCAGCCCTGTTCAGGGAAGTTTTTAATGTATGATATTTTAGTGTTTTTTGATTTCTATGGAAGCCCCCCAGGGTGGCTGGGGAAAAAATAATAAATTATTATTATTATTATTATTATTGAAAAAGGGATCCTGGTCCCCTGCGTGTCACCTTGCAACACCCCCGTACACCCTATAAAAAAACCTTCGGGAGAAGGGGCCCCAGTTCGTTACAGTTTTGTTCAGGACTTAAGACGTGTCAACCAATTTGTAATACCTCGCCACCCAGTGGTGGGCAACCCAAACTCCCTCCTGAATGCAATCCCGGCTGGGACCACATGGTATAGCACTGCAGACCTATGCTCTGTATTTTTCAGTATTCCCTTAGACCCAGAGAGCCAGTTCCTTTTTGCCTTCACCTGGGGACCTAGTCAATTAACTTGGACCAGACTACCCCAGGGTTATGCGGAATCACCCACGATTTTTTCCGCAATATTACACCAGGACCTACAGGACATACATCTGCCTGCTGGCTCCACCTATTTGCTGTATGTAGATGACATTTTAATTGTTCTACCAGCGAGGAGGCATGTAAATTAGACACAAAACACCTCCTCCTCGAGCTAGCACACAAGGGACACAAGGTGTCCACTAAGAACCTGCAATACTGCAAGCAGGAAGATAATACCTCGGGCCTATCCTGGGGATAGGTACCCGAAGCCTAGTGACTGACAGAATAGAGGCAGTCACCAAAATTCCCCCCCCCCCCAAAAAAGAAAGAGACAACTGTGAGGCTTCCTTGGTATGGTGGGCTTTTGTCGAGCTTGGATTGCCGGCTACAGCGAAATAACTAAACCCTTGTCTGCCATGACCCGCCAAGATCATCTTGATGAATTGGTTTGGGGAGAAGAAGCCTATAACTCCTCTGAACACCTTAAGAGGGAATTAAGATCTGCCCCCGCCTTGGGCCTCCCGGACTATCACATCCCTTTCAACCTATTCATTCATGAACAAATGGGGGTAGCCTCAGGAGTTCTTACCCAGCCCTTCCGAAATCAAGAAAGGCCAGTGGCATATTACAGTTTACAACTAGATAATACTGCCAAGGGAGCAGTGAGTTGCCCGAGGGCCATTGCTGCCGCCACACTCCTCCTTGAAAAGGCTCAAGAGACAGTGTTGGGACACGAGATCACAATCCATGTCCCCCACACGGTCTCAACCCTTCCAACTTTGAGAGGCTGCCACCACTTCTCAAATCCACATCGGAACCGCTATGAAGCCCTTCTGTTAACTCCATCCAATGTAACCATTAAATGGGTCAACTTACTAAACCCAGCAAACCCTATTACCCTTCCCAGATGATGGCACCCCACACCATGATTGTACAAAGATAGTCCGCCAAGCTGAGAAACCCCGAGAAGATTTAGACCACCTCCCTCTAGAAAACCCCGATCTAATACTCTATACAGACAGCAGCTCCAAAGTCATAAACGGGGAGAGAGGAAGACCGGATATGCCGTAGTTTCTGACTAACCCGCAATACAGCGCCCAAGCTGTGGAATTAATTGCCCTTATATGTGCTTGCGAAATTAGTGAGGGGAAGAGGACAACCATCTATGCCGGTAGCAAATATTGCTTCGGGCTGGTACATACGACCGGCCAAATCTGGCTTCAGAGAGGTTTTCTGACCACAGCCGGCTCTCAGATCTCCCACGCCGCCCTAGTGGAAAGGTTACTAACAGCCATCCACATGCCTAGTGCAATAGCAGTCGTCCACTGTAAAGCACATACAAGGGGGAGGGACTCAAGTCTCCAAGGGTAACAGGCGAGCTGACAGGGCAGCCCAAATGGCTGCACTACACCTCCAAAATGGCGAGACTGAGTTCCAAGGTATACAACTCCCTGCAGACATTGACTTCGAACAAATGTATCAATCGGCCACCGAAGAGTAAAAAACAATGTGGGAATCCATGAGCGCTAGCAAATTTGTGCGGGTCCTCCACCTTGCTCCAGTCTCCAGCTGCGCTCCTTTTGTTCCACAGGGACCCGTGTCCTTAGTCCGATGAACTAGGTGGCAGAGCAGCCTTGCACCTGGATTTTTCCGTAACAGACTGGACTCGGACCACGCTGCACAGTAACCCCCCGGGACCAGCACAATTCCATAGAGTTTTATTGGATTATGTTGATATGTCAATGCCAATGGGTTGCTCTGTAGCCTGCGCAGCCTTCAAAGCTTTGAGTACTTTTATTGATTGAGCTTTGCATTTTCCGTCTGGTTTGTCTGGTGTCACTCGTTTTTTATATGATTTTTTTTTGGCTGGCCCAGCTGGTACTTGATACTGCACATTTTTGTTGGAATCCTTAGCCTCGTTGGCTGGGGAGCTAGGTCTTCCCTTGGCAGCCGGGAAGACGGAAGATCCTACAAGCAAGTTGATCTATCTTAGAATTCAGTTAGATACAATTCTTCAAACTTCTCAGTTGAGGATGCAGAACTGTTGGTTTTCATCCGCAGGTTTAATTAGACCTAGTGGCCCAGGCCCATTTTTAGTTCATGAGGACAAGGCCCCATTGACCAGAAACCAACTCACCAGAGTTATGCGCCAAGGCCATTCTGGCATTCAAATTATCACCTGGCCTTTATGCAGCTCATTCATTTTGGATTGGTGCCTCTATGACCGTTGCTCATTGGGGCCTGTCTACCAGAAGGATTAAGAATCTGGGGCGCTGGAGGTCTGATGCCTTCAGGGGCTATGTGAGATAATTCTTGTGCAATTTGTGTTACTTACCTCTTTGTCATTTCCTTTCTTTTAGTGCCACCTGTGTTCCAAGTTTGGATTCTGGGCCATAGCATTGTGTATTGGACCAGCAGGCAAGCGGTGGAGACAGGCATTGGGCGTGATCTCTCTTTATCCGCTTGGCTGAAAATTTCATGGTTTGGCAAAGGGGAGGTAGAAGAGTTAGAGACAGGATAAAAAAAAGACTTAAGAAGGTAAAGAGTAACAACGTTCTGAATGCAGTTAAAGTTTATTTGTGTCTGCAATAAACTACACTCTTCTTTGTTAACTTAAGGACCTGACTGAGAAGAAGTGATTTACTGGGGAGGACCTGGTTGGTGGCAGCGGATTAGTGGCGTACGGGTCAATAGTCCGTGAGACGACCGGGGGCTCTGTAGGAATGCCGCAGCAACCCTTGCCACCCCTTTGATGAATTTGTGTAAAAAATTTCTGCCTGTTAAGGTGACCTGGACTGAGGAGTGTCAGCATGCTTTTGAAATGTTAGAACAGACATTAGTGAGCTCAACTGTAATGCTTGCACCTGACCAGCAGAGCCACTTCCGGCCTGCCCAGGAGGTGGGGTTGCGGGCTTCACGCCCACCCTGTGAGCGGGGGCTGATTTCAGCCCCCGCGAGAACAGGGGAATCCCAACCGCGTCTGCCCCCCAGCCAGCCAATCGGCTGGCTGGGGGGGCGTGGCCTGCCCTATTTAGGGCCGGCACAGAGGGGGCTCGCCCTCTTTTCGCCGGCTAGCCCCCACGTATTGTTTCTTCGGCTCGTGCTCCTTGGCTCATCTTTTCTTCAGGTTTCTGTCTTGCAGGGTCCTGGTCTTCCTAGAGACCCCGTCGTTTAGCCTTCGCTGCATCAGCTTTCAAGTCTTTATTCAATCATCAAGTCCAGGTCAGGGTCCGCGGCTGCCGTTTACTTGGCTTGGTGTGAGCAAAGGATTAATCGGGATTGGATTCGTCGCTGTCTCCTCGGGTTGCCGCAAAACTCCAGGAAGCCCTATCGGAGGCGGAGTGCTGGTCCCGGTCGCCTCTGCAGTCACTGCTTCCGATCGGAGCCGTATTCGCCCCCTCAGTGCTGCCGCTCGTCTGTGGATTATCGTTATACGCTGCTCGCTCGCCAAGCCACTTCATCTGGAATCGGCCATACCAGCTGAGGATCGGAGCACGCTCCAATGAACAGGTTTTGTACCTCCGAGTTGCTTAAATTGGCTGAATTGCGGGGCACTGGGGCACGTGAGCGACAGGTGGGGGAACGAGGCGCGCGTCTGTTGCCTTCAATTTGTGTGCAATCGGGCAGCCCTTGTGTTTGGTTGGGGTGAGGCGTGTGCCCTCCTCCGCAGTTGTTGTGTGGTTTGCTGTCGGGGTCTTCAATTTATTTCGCTTGGTGGTAATTTGTTGGGGGTAAGGGCGCCTTACTGCAGTGGTGAGTGCCTATTGAAGGGCAAGCACAGCTAGTGTTTGGGGATTTATTTGGCCGAGGAAAGAGCGTAGCGCTCGGGGAACACGTCTTATTTCGCGTCTGTGTCGGCAGCGCTTGCATTTGGGGCTGAGGGTGGTTCATTAGCGTTTCATGCCTTGCTTCCCTTCCGCTGTTATTGTTTCTGGACCACGCGTTAGCCGCTGCCAGGATAAGAAGCCGTACCGTTGCTAAGCGACGCCAGCGTAATCGCCCACGTGGCTTGAGGCGGCCACCATCTTACTATAGGCGACAGCGTGTGGGATCTCCTTTGCCTTAACACTCTTTAAAGCATAGTGGACGCAGTAGGTGCATAGTTATCGCTTCCTGGTATTGGCGCGCTGCGGGAAGAGCACCGCTGGTGGCTGTCGCCTCCTTTTGTTAGAACCGAGCTGCTTTGCTGCGGGGTGTCTGGCCCACCCGGCCGCCATTTTGTCCGCCCACGCGGTCTTCTGTGTCGGCCGCCATCTTGCTATAGGCGGTTCACGTGGGAAATTTTTCCGCCAAGCCTCCCCTTGTAAGCCTTATCGGATACAGCTAGGGGTGGTTTGCTTCAAGGATATATAGCAGTACAATTTATCTTTAATAGTTATATGATCACTGAGAGTTTATAAGTGGCTGATCTCTAATTGTTTCCAAGGCTGTATATTTACTGCAATATAATTCATTTGACTGTTTTAGTTAAAAGTGCTGAAGTGCCTCAAGGAGCGTTGCCTTGCCAAAGCAATTCATTGCTTCGAATTTTAATTAATTTAAGTAAGCCTTTAGTTATATATAAAGTATATCTGTTAGTTTACAAGGTTATATATTTAATCTGGCAATTTAATTCATTTGGTCGATAAACTATAAAGGCTTAGCATCTGTTTAGTTTCAAGGCTATATTTAATCAGGCAATTTAATTTATTTGGTTATTTTATTAAAGTGTTTAAGGGCTCCTGGGAGCTTGGCTTTGCTTTTAAGTGGGTTATATAGGTTTGCTGCATAACTCAAGTTATCCTTCTTCACTGCTGAATTGTTGGGTACAATCCATAGTGCAACCTTTCGATTGCTGCATAGCTAGCTGCTTGCTTTATCAAAGTTCACTTCTGTTTATTATAGATTCTGCAAGCAATCAGTTTTAAGGGTTTAGCATAGAGCAAAAATAAATAAATCAAACAAATTAAAATAAATAAATAATATTTAGGAAGCTAGATTGCTTGCCGTTACTGCTAGTGATTAAAATTTCCCTGGATTGAATTCACCGAATATAGAACCACTCGGAGTTTATACCAGTGCAGACAATACTGAACTACTGTCATAGTGCATATAAGCTGAGCTAGTTGCCGCTGACTTTATTGAGTTAGGTTAATCAAGAGTCTTTATCGCAGGTATGTCGGCTCAAGAAAACCAGGTAAATTCCGCAGCAGCCGGGGGTGCACAAGGGAACCAGGAGGAGTTCCAGCCCTTTGTAATACCAAGTAACCCACAGGCATTGGCGCAGTTTTTCACGGCTTTTCAGGAATTTTATAGGCAAAGTAGGTCTGCAGGCCAGGTGACACCCACACCAGGGGCAGCAGCACCAATGACGGTCCCAACAGTGGCAGCAGCACCAACGGCAGTTGCACCAGTGGTAGCGGCGCCAGTGCCCTCTGCACCAATGGCGTTCTCCCAGGAGTTCATCCCGGACACTCAACTTAATGAGGTGGTACTCCCAGGTACCTCCGCGTCCACTGTGGCAGTGCTGAGTGCAGCCAAAGAGGCAACAGCCTGGCAAAAGAAGAATACCCGGGCTCAGTTGGCCACCTCAGGCAAGTCAAAAGGAGGCCAGAGGGGTGGCAGGAAGGGCAAGGCTAGTACGCAAGGTTCCAAGGCTGCTAACCCACAAAAGGACCCAGGTGTCTCTAGTCTCTTTCAGATCCCGCCTCTGCAGGCAGCACCAGCCGAGGGCGCATCAGACTCCACTTCGGACGAGGAAACGCAGGGACTGCAGGCGGTACAGGCGAGCAGCGTACCGGAACAAGCCACGCTGGAGGTCCTCTCTGGGAAGAGGAAGGAAAAAAGGAAACACACATCGAAGAAGAGTAAGAAGAGTAGGCGGTCGGAATCAGAGGATGATTCAGGTCCGACTCCGATAGTGATGCTCCTAGGGAGGAGTACTGGGGCCATGGGGAAGACTGCGTGGGTCTTCCTTCATGGGCCCATGAAAGGAGGGCCAATTCCTACCGTAAGTCCTTTAACGGGACCCTCGAATGGAAGGGCGGCGCGCTAGTGCCGGATGTTAAAACTTCCACTCACCTGTCTACAGATTTCATTGTAGGTAACCATTTATCTCAGAGAAAGAGGGACAAGATCCTTAATGGGGACTTTATTGATATGTTCAGATTGTTGCCTCCAGCTAAGCTGACAGGTAAAGGAGAAAAGAGGCGCAGCCATGGAAAACGCAGGTACAGAACTCCCAGAGTCGAACGCACTTTTGAAAATTGGCTGGATGGGTTCCAGGTGTTCATGGGTGTGGTCAGCGCGGCTTACCCAAAACAGGCGATGCATTTAGTCGCCTACATGGCCCATGTTAGGAGGGCACGAGAACTAGCGGGGGATACTGCTGCTCTAAATTATGATGAAGATTTCCGCAGAAATGCTTCGCTGTTATCTTCCACACGTTGGGATCTGAGGGACCAAAACTATTGGTCAGAGCACGTGGGCCCCTACATAGACAAGAAGCCCCAGGACTCATCAAAATCCTGGAACACTGCTGCGAGACAGAGGCGACTGTGCTGGGAATACAATAAAGGGGTTTGTGTGCGGCCTGTCTGTAAGTACAGCCACGAGTGTGAAAAATGCCTCGGTAACCACCCAGCCACTGCCTGCATGAAAGGGAGACAGCCCTTTCGGGGTGGGAGATGTTCCTACAATCAGGGATCCAGGGGTGGCCATGGAGCCCCATTTGGACCTCAGGGGAACAGGCAGTAATTCCAGTCTGGGCCTGGCCTTTTCCCCCATCAAGTTGACCCCATTAAAAAACCTTTTACATCTCTATCCCAACAGGACAGCAGCAGTGTATTTATGGGAAGGTTTTAGTACCGGCTTTAGGATCCCAGTAGCTTTCCCCCCCAATTCAGGTGATCCACCAAATCAAAAATCAGTGAGGGAGATGCCCGAGGTTGCCCAAAAGAAAATTAGTAAAGAAATTAAAGCAGGTAGGGTAGCTGGCCCCTTTTTAACTCCTCCAATAGAAGGCCTTCACATATCCCCGTTAGGTATAGTCCCTAAGAAAGCGCCTGGTAAGGACTTCCGGGTTGGCGCCATCGTCTAATGGCGGATTCCCTCCGAGCTCCGGAGGGAATCTGCTCAACAGGGGTCGGGTTCTGCCGCGGCGGCGACGCGGGGACCCTTAGAAACCACAGGCGCTGAAGCCTGTGGACCTGGTGACTCGGTGGGCACCATTTGCGCGCCCCCCCGACCCGCAAAGAAGCCTTTTTAAAGGCTTCGGAACGGGGGACGGAGGGAGGTGTGGTGCTGAGAGTTCGACTGCTTCCCCTGCTGAGTGAAGCCGCATGCCATGGATGGAGAGCGCTAATTTCTTCTTTTGAACTTTTGGATCAAAAGTAACGACCCGTGAGTAACACGGTAATTGGACTTAAAAGGGAAAATTATTTCTGGGAATTCGGCAAGATCGGGTAAGGTGCTAAAAAGGAAGTCAACCTGCCCGCCTTGTAAACATCGTAAAGCAAGGATTTTATTACTAAGGTTGTGTGAATGTCTTTTTGTGTGTGTGGAAAAGTGCAATTAACTTTATATTGGGCCAATTTAAGTGACTGTGCTGGAGGATAAGAGAACGGAATTCACCCCTCCCCCAAAACCCGGGAGCGATCGGGGAGAGAGCCTGTGGAAGAGGTTTATAGATTTTGACAGCTGTCAAATTAGCTGTCAAAGTTGGAAAAAAAAGGAGAACTGTGTCTTTGCTGGTTACATCTGATACAATTTGGTAACAAATTGTTAAAAATAAAGAAAAGGTTAATTTGTCATTAAGTAACTAGAATCCCTCTAGAGGGGGTTTAGGACATTACAAAAATGGCTGTAAGTGGAAAAATACTGGCTGAACTGGAAAAGACCTTCCGTCTTTTGGGAAATCTACAGAAGCAGACAAATGTTTTGACTATGAGTGTAATAACAATGAAGGGAACAGTAAACAAAATTGCTGAACCTGGAAAGGATATGATTCAAGCTCCTGCAGATGTACAGGGAAGTGTTGTTGCTGATACAAAAATCCTTATAGCCAAACAGGAGAAAGAGTCTGAGTCATTTGAGATGCCATTTAAAGAATATGAGAAAGAAGGAGGCGCTGGGATGTTGCAGATGGCTAAAGAGAGCCAGAGGCCTGTTAAGTTGGAAACAATTGAAAATAAGAACATGACAATGAAAGTTTGGCTGGAAGTGAAGAATGGAATCTGGAGAGATCTCCTCTTATGGGGATCTGAAGACATATGGAATATAAGTATGGACAGTACAGAGTTTGGAGCCTTTGGGACATTTGAACTTATGAGAAGCAAGAAACAAGATTTTGGCTCCATTGTTAAATATGGAGGTCTGGCTGGAAGAAATATGGATTTTACTGGAACAGAGCCTCTTCGAGATTCAGAATTTAAAATAAAGGACTATCAAGAAAACCGGCAGAGAGAAATTGAGAGAGGCTTAAGTGCCTCGGATGTGAGATCGCCAGGCTGATTTTGGATGGACTGATGGACTTTGGTTGGGGATCGAAACCGGGAAAGGGGGTGGGAGGGCTTCGGGAATTTAAAGGGTGTAAAAATATGATTCTGTTTTAATTAAGTTGGCTTTTGCCACTAACATAAAAATGGGGAATTTGGGGAGAGATTTGGGGCCGACCTTAGCAAAAGATTATCAAAAATAAGTGTTTCGTGTATAAAGATTGGGATTTTTAAGTTTAAATAGGTTAATTAAATTGATGGAGGAATTTAGGGAAAGTATGTTAAGAATAAGTTTTGAAATATAAAGATAGAGGTTTAGAAGTTAAAATTTGTTTAAGATAATTGAATTAGAGGAAATAAGGTAAAGTGGGGGGGATAAAAATTGCTGAGCTAAAAATTGGAATTGGAATACAAGAAGGGCAGGTGTGGGGAAGTCAAGGAAATTGGGTATGGAATGTAATTACGGTAAACTTTTTAAACTGCTGTTTTTCTTTTTCTCTTCTTTTTTCTTTTTTTCTTTTCTGTTTTCCTTTGTATTTTTTTGAAAATTTTAATAAACATAATTAAAAAAAAAGAAAGAAAGCGCCTGGTAAGTTTCGCATGATTCACAACCTTTCTTACCCAAAGGGAGGGTCCGTCAATGATGCGATACCACAGGAACTTTGTACTGTGAGATATGCCACTTTTGACCAAGCGGTCAAGCTTATTCGTAAATTCGGTAAGGGCGCGCTGCTGGCAAAATGTGACATTGAGTCGGCCTTTAGACTCCTGCCAGTTCATCCGGAAGATTTCCGGTGGCTTGGTTTCAAATTTGAAGGGGCTTATTTTGTGGACAAAGCAATGCCCATGGGTTGCTCAGTGGCTTTCACATCATTAGCGGGGGAGTTGGGAGTTCCCTTAGCCGCCGACAAAACGGAGGGCCCAGCTACAATCATGGTTTACTTAGGTATTGAGTAGGACACGGTCGCTCAGACCTCAAAACTTCCCAGAGAGAAACTGATCGCGCTCGGCGACCTCATTCGGCAGCTCCTCCCCCTAAGAAAAGTGACACTTAAGCAGATACAGTCACTGCTAGGCCATTTAAATTTTGCTTGCCGCATGGTTTCCCCTGGCCGCCCATTCTGCGGCCGCCTCGTGAAGCTGTCTGCAGGCCTGCGTTCCCTTCATCATAGGGTTCGCCTATCTAAGGGGGCAAAATCTGACTTGGAAGTCTGGTTGAAGTTCCTGGAGAACTACAACGGTATTTCCTTGTGGCAGGAGAACTTGTCGCTGCAAGTGGACTTTCAGGTGCATTCAGATGCTTCAGGCTCCCTAGGGTTTGGCGTTTACTTTAGGGGGCAATGGTGTGCCCAACGTTGGCCTGCAGCATGGCAGGGGGGCCCCATAACCAGAGATTTAACCTTCCTAGAATTCTTTCCGATCGTAGTGGCAGTGCACTTGTGGTCAGAGGCCTTTAGTAACCATAGGGTTTGCTTCCACACCGACAACCAGGCAGTAGTAGGAGTCCTTTCCAGGCAGGCCGCACGGTCCCCAAGGGTAGGCGCTCTTCTGCGTTCCTTCGTTCTCCGGTGTCTAGAACTTAATATCCACTTCTCCGCCAAATTTGTGCCTGGCGTCAACAATGACATCGCGGATGCCCTATCTTGTTTTCAGATGGACCGCTTCCGCTCGTTAGCACCGGATGCTCAGCCGCTCCCTCAGCCGTTCCCGGAACATCTGTGGAGACTTGGGGACCACAGTCGTGGGAACCAGAAGTGATTCAGGGAGTATTAGCCTCATTGGTGCCTTCCACTATAAGATCCTATAAGAAGGCGTGGTTGGATTTCCTTAAGTTCCGCAGTAAAACCCGCGCCGACAGAAGCAATGCCCCTCCCGTCAAGTCTGAGGTTTTATCCTACTTAGTATACTTAAGACGTTTGGGCCGCGCCCCTAGAACCCTCAACCTTCAGGCTGCGGCAATATCATTCTTTTGTAAGGCGGTATTTTCCTCCGATCCATGTGTCGATTTTATCATACGAAAGACCCTAGAGGGCTGGGCGTAGACTGCAGCCCCCAAGCCGCGATATGAGGAGGCCGATATCATTTGACATCCTTTTCCAAATTCACAAAAAGCTGAGAACGGTCTGTTGGTCAAAGTATGAGGCGCGCTTATTTTCAGCGGCATACTCCCTCGCCTTCTTCGGTGCAATGCGTGTGGGTGAGGTGGTTTACGAAGAGGGTCAGCGCGGTTCCTCCCAGGGTTTGTTATTAAGCGACCTTACACTCTCACGGGAGGATCTAGTTTTACGGATACATAGCTCCAAAACAGACCAGTACGGGAGGGGGGCCCTGGTTCGGCTCCTGGCAACCGGAAAACCAGGCCCATGTCCAGTTAAGGACACCAGGCGCTTATTTCTGCGGGCTAATTCAGCAAGTCCACTGAGGGCTAATTTGGCAGGGCCACTATTGATCCATGCAGATGGCTTACCCCTGACGCGTCACCAGTTCACTCGTGTCATGCGCTTAGCACTGGCAGCATGTGGCCTTCCCCCTGCAGATTTCGCGGCACACTCTTTCAGGATAGGAGCGGCCACCACAGCAATGCACCTGGGCCTTACTGCTGAGAGGATTAAGGACTTGGGCTGCTGGAAATCGGATGCTTATAAACGCTATGTGAGAAAAAGTTATGACGGTTCTTTATGACGGTTCAACTGGGGTTGACTGACCATGGCCTGTTCTTTCAATTTCTTACAGGAGATATGGGGGTGCGCGTCTGGATAATCAGGCACAGCATTGTGCATTGGACCAGGGTCCGTGCCATCAACTCCGGTCTTGGGCTGCGCCTTGGCTTACCGTCCGGCATCACTATATCTTGGGTCTCTCGGAGGGGAATGCGCTGGGCCGAGATGCTGCCCGCAATTAAGACCAGAGCAGCAGCGGAGGGGCCCCCAGATGCTTTACTGATACAATTGGGAGAGAATGACCTGGCTTACAGAAAGGCAGTTGATTTGCAGTGGCACATATTTAGTGACTTTGAAGAGCTTAAGGCCTCTTACCCGAATGTCACATTTGGGCCTCGTTGATGTAGAGGCTGGTCTGGAGAGATTGCAGGTGTCCGTTAGCCATGAATAGGGCTAGGACAGCCTTGGATCGGGAGGTGGTGCGTAGAGTGGCAGCCCTGGGTGGGAAGGTCATTGGACACCCGGGCATTCGTTTCAACTGTGAGGCCCTCTACCGGTGTGATGGCGTGCATCTTTCGGATGCTGGAAATGATATTTGGCTGATGGATATAGCAAAGGGGATAATAAATTGGTTTCAGGCATGAGAGTATTGGCGGCGAGCGATTGCTCGTGTGGCGGTAGGCATTGTAGGAAGGGGTTAAGAGGGTGGGGGGGAGGAACGCCATCACCTCCCCCCAGCGACCGAAGGGTAGTCCATTAAAGGACTCCGAGGGGCGTGGCCCTGTCCGAAGCCTATGGAGATGTGGGCCAAAGGAACGCCCCAGAGCGGTGACCCGGGGGAGCTCCTAGTCGATGTGCCTCAGCAGGAGACTCCCCCGATATAGTGTTAACCCTTCCCCGTGTCTCCAGCAAATGGGCTGGAGCCGGATAGTCGATAGGACCAATGCCTAAGCCAATGCCTCTCATTCCTGAATTCAATAAAGTTGCGGCCTAATTCGCCCAATTAACCTTAAATTATGGTGTCTCGTGTCTTTATTTATCCTGGTGGGGGGCGGGAACTCGCCACGCAATGTACCTTTGTGGTACAGACAGACGCTAGCCAAACAGGGTTGGGGGGGTGTACTGCTTCAGCAAGATGAGGAAGGAGCCTGGCATCCAGTTGTGTATTTCAGCAAAAAGTTGCTACCACGTGGGCAGAATTAGTCCACTGTTGAAAAAGAACGTCTTGCTTTGGTTTGGGCTTTGGTCAAACTCCATCCCGACATTTGGGGAAATAATTTTGAAGTCCAAACTGACCATTCACCCTTGTGCTGGTTAGAAAGAGTGAAACACACTAACCAGAAGTTACTCAGATGGAGTCTGACCCTGCAAGAGTATCAGGTCACAGTTTCTCATATACAGTACCTGGGAAAATTAACCCTGCAAGAGTATCAGGTCACAGTTTCTCATATACAGTACCTGGGAAAATTAACCTAGTTGCGGATACCCTATTCCTCATGTACCAGTCTGTGGAGTGAGCTGCTATTTTAGAGTCACTAAATGCCCCAGATTGGTTGGTACTACCTCAATTGTGTAAATATTACTGATGAAATTTAGGGGCTTAACCCTTTCATTTCATCTTAGAGGGGAGGGTGTAGTTAAGTTGGGAAATCTTGGTATGTCAAATGCTGGTTCATGCAGGAGTGAGGCATTGTGGGAGAGATAAAATTGTGGCCTTCTGGGGAATGGGCGTTTGGTCTCTTTAAACGTAAAACTCCGTCTCTAGAAGTGTGAGTCAGTTACATCTTGACTCTAGGCAGGTTGATGTTATCTGATTTGCAGACCCTGGCACAGCTGGGGACCTGAGTATGGATTGGGTTGTAAAAAGGCACAGGAGGCTATCAAGTCATTTACAATCTAGGAGCCTGGTACATGTAAGAGAGGCCTGGGAACAAGGAAGAGCCCTTTGATCTTAAGGTCTCTGAGTCTAAACAAAGTTCAGCTGTGCTGGTCTGACAATCAGGAGATATGGAAATGATTGGTCCCTAACCTGTCCTCCAGTGGGTTTTCAAGGATAAAGGATTTGGGAATTCAGATGCAAAGTGCAGAACATCCTGCCTTGGTACTTCGCCTGGGGGCGTTTGACCAGTGAAATGATTCTTGACTACTCGCTGTGTTTTGAACTATTGTTGTGTGCGAGTATGGTTTTAACTAGTGTCATAAGAGAATCAGGGTCAGAGAGGGGAATAAAGAAAAATGACCCTACTTAGAATCTTAGGAGTAGAAATACAAACAAAAAAAGGGGAAATTATAGTGGTGGGTATATATGCCCCGTATAACAGAAAAGAAGAATTTTATAAAAATCTAGAAGAGAGATTGTGGGATTATGCAGATGAGAGCATAATAATTATGGGGGATTTAAGTGGGGTGACATCTATAGAAATGGATAGAACACAAAGAGACAGAATGTCAAACTCAGGTAGACTACCACTCTCCTTTCATTTAACGGAAAACGTGGAGAACCAAAAATCCAAGAGTCAAGGATATAACTCATTATTCTGAGGCTAAAAAATCCAGGGCGCAAATTGATGCAAATTGGTTATCAAAGAAATTGATGTTAAATTTGGATAAAGCAGAAATACTGAATAGATCAGTATCAGACTACAACCCTGAAACAGTCCATATGAAATTTAAGTCATACAAAGGGGAGGTGGAGAATGAATGAGGAGGTATGGGGAGATGAACAAATGGTAATAAAAGCAAAAGAAACATTGGAAGAATTTTTTGAACTAAATGAGAATCAAGGTACAGATAAAAAAATAATTTGGGAGGCAAGTAAAGCCTATATGAGAGGATACGTAATACAACAAATGGGGAAGATAAAGAGAAATAAAGAAACCAATATTATGGAGATAAATAAGCAAATAAGAGAGAAAGAAAAAGAATTGGTAAAGAATCCAAAAAATGAAGACACCCTCCAACACATAAAGAACCTACAATCTCATTTATCTAATTTAATTAATAGAGAAGTTGGGGGGGGGAATCATTTGGGCAAAGCAAAGATACTTTGAACAAGCAAATAAAACGGGCAGAATGTTAGCATGGCTCATTAAAGACAGATAGAAAAAAATAATAAACAAAATTACAGATGAAGAAATAGAAACTATCAAACCAGAACAGATTAAAGACAGATTCATAAAATACTATAAAAATTTGTACAAAGCAGAATTGGAAAAAAAAAGAAAATTCAAAAATACCTGCTACAGAATGGATTACCAGAAATTGATGAAAAAGAGTATGCTAGCTTAAAATCAAATATTGAATTAGAAGAGATTTTAAAAGTTATTAAAAATATGAAAGAAGGTAAATCACCAGGGCTGGACAGCATTTCAGTAACATACTATAAAAAATTAGAAGATATAATTGCACCCAAATTAATATTAATTATGAATGAAATACTAGAGAAAGGAGAAACACCAGATTCCTGGCAAGAAGTGTTAATCACCCTAATTCCGAAGCAAGGCGCAGATTTGAAATTAACTAAAAATTACAGGCCAATATCTTTATTAAATATAGATTATAAAATTTTTACAGGCATCCTAGCAAACATAATGAAAAATTTGTTAAAAAGAATAATGAAGATCAAACTGGATTTCTACCAGAGAGACAAATAAAAGATAATACTAGAGTAATTATAGACTTATTGGAATACGTAGATATGAAACCACACTAAAGTTGGGGGAGGATAGATCAAATTTGGGTTTCAAGAGAATTAACTACAAGAGCTTTGAAGTGTGAAATACAATCCAGAACCCATAACTCTATAGTTTTTGAAATAAAAGGTGAATTACAAGGTGCGTACAGATGGAGAATGAATTAATATTTATTTGAGAATGCAGAGGTTATTGAAAAGGCTAAAGTCACTTTGAAAGATTATTTTAGTTGGAACCTTAATCAAGAAACAAGTATTAACATAGTTTGGGATGCCAGCAAGGCGGTTCTAAGAGGACCCATTACCCGAGACCAAGCCTTCCTGGAATTCTTCCCCATCATAGTGGTGGTGCATTTGTGGGCTAAAGAGTTCAGTAACCACAGGGTGTGCTTTCAGATGGACAACCAGGCAGTTGTATCAGTCTTATCTAAGCAGTCATCACGCTCACCGAGGGTTGGGATCCTATTACGTTCCTTTGTCCTTTTGTGCCTGAAGCTTAATATCCATTTTTCCGCCACATTTGTGCCTGGTGTTAACAATGACATCGCGGATGCCCTATCTCATTTTCAGATGGATCGCTTCCGCTTGTTAGCACCAGATGGGCAGCAGCTACCCGCAGCCATTCCTGGAGCACCTTTGGAGCCTTGGGAACATGAAGTGATGCAGGGAGTATTAGCCTCTGTGGTGCCATCCACATTAAGATCATACAAGAAGGCTTGGTCGGACTTCCAGTCGATCGCGGGAGCGAGCACAAGCGGGATTCTTCTCTCTGGAGAGAATCCGGCTTTCAGGAGGAAAAAGGGGGTGATGCAAGGGCGCCGCAGCCCCCCAAATACCCCTGGAGGGAAATCCAGGGGGCAGGTTCTCGGCATAGCCATTTGCGGATCGCTCGGCCGTCAGGTAGCCTCTTTTTAGAGGTGAAGAGAACGGCGAGACTGAAAAGCAGGCACTACGGGAAGCCATTTTCTATTCTCCAAAAGCGCAGCCCCAGGCTTGTACGCTGAAGCGATCGATTCTCAAACAATAAGAAACCTGAATTTGATTGGAATATTTATCGGGAATGGTGATTTGGAATGATTCGGACTCCTGGGAAATTTAGGCTTATTCTCAATCTCTCTTATCCAAAAGGCGGCTCGGTAAATGATGCCATCCCACCAGAATTATGCTCTGTTAAGTATGCCACCTTTGATCAGGCTAATTAGAAGTTTTGGTCACGGGGCGCTCTTAGCAAAGTGCGATATAGAATAGGCCTTCTGCCTTTTGCCGGTTCACCCTAATGACTTTTGGTTGCTGGGTTTCAAATTCCAAGGGAGGTATTATGTAGATAAGGCTATGCCAATGGGCTGTTCAGTAGCTTGTTCAGCATTCGAGACATTCGGCACCTTTTTGGATTGGACCCTGCATTTCAGAACTAATTTTTCTGGGGTGACCCATTATCTTTATGACTTTCTTCTCGTGGGGAAGTCCAGTACCGGGGAATGTGCCTCCCTTCTTGGTGCATTCTCGGCTTTAGCTCAGGACCTGGGTGTTCCCCTTGCAGCTGATAAAACTGAGGGCCCAACTACACGCCTCACCTACTTGGGCGTGGAACTGGATACAATTGCCCAATCATCCTGCTTAGCTAAGGAAAAAATAGACGCTCTTTTGGAAATAATCCGTAAAACCCTCATGTTAAAAACGTTACTCTTAGGCAAATACAATCCTTGTTAGGTCATTTTAATTTTGCCTGCAGAGTAGTTTCCCCAGGTCGCCCCTTTTGCTCCCGCCTAGCCAGGCTGTCAGTCAGCCTCAAACATCCGCACCACAGGGTTAGACTTCCCAAGTCAGTTAAGGCGGATCTGGAGATCTGGATTACATTCTTGAATCACTACAATGGAGTATCTTTATGGCAGGAAGTTCTTAACTTGTCCTCAGATTTCCAGGTTCAATCGGACGCGGCAGGGTCCCTGGGCTTTGGCTTGTTCTTTAAAGGACGGTGGTGCGCTCAACAATGGCCAGCGGGGTGGTGGGGCAAGGCTATCACGCGGGATCTTACTTTTCTGGAGTTTTTTCCCATAGTCGTGGCAGTGCACATCTCGACGGAGGAGTTTTGGAATGTGCTTCAGGACAGATAACCAGGCGGTGGTTAATATCCTGGCAAAACAGTCATCCCGTTCTGAAAGGGTCTCGTCCCTGCTGCGTTCGTTCGTCCTCCGGTGCCTTGAGTATAACATTATTTTTTCGGCTAATCGGCTAAGTTTGTACCGGGGGTCAATAACGATATAGCGGATGCCTTGTCTTGTTTCCAGATGCCTTGTTTCTGGTTGTTAGCACCTGGACCTCAACTGTGTCCCGAACCCTTTCCGGAGCACCTCTGGAGGCTTGGAGACGCAAAGTGATTAAGGGAGTATTAGCGTCTGTCACACCTTCTACCCTCAGATCTTACAAGAAAGTGTGGTGCGATTTCATGGGCTTCCGGTCCGGGGCTTTGGAACTTTCTCCTGACTTGCCACCCTCCACAGGTGACGTCTTGCAATACCTTTCTCACCTTGGCGATGTGGGCCGGGGCTCCAAAACTTTAAAAATACATGTAGCCGCCATTAGCTTCTTTTGTAAAGCCATGTTTTCCACTGACCCATGCAGTGACTTCTTGATCCGCAGAGCAATTGAAGGTTGGGGTAGGCTGCAACCCCCTAGAGCGGGAGGCGGTAACCCTATTTCTTATTGGTTGCTCTCTCAAGTCCGTATAAAGCTTAGGTCGATCTGCTGGACCAAGTTTGAGGCCCGTCTCTTCTCTGCCGCATATGCCATAGCCTTTTTTGGCGCATTTAGGGTTGGCGAGGTTGTATCTGAGGTTACCGCTAACGGTTCAACGTGCGACCTCCTCATGGAGGACGTGCAGATGTCCGAAGCTAGCATGACGGTGCGGGTACGTCAATCTAAGACAGATCAGGCTGGTAAGGGTTCCCTTGTCAAACTAACAGCTTCTGCGCAACAGGCCCATGCCCGGTCAAGGACACCAGGCGGTACCTCTACCTCAGACCGCCAGGTCCTGGCCCGCTCCTTGTTCACGAGGACAGGTCCCGATTGATGGGGCACCAATTCACAAGGGTACTCCGCAAAGCTAGAGACACTTGTGGTTTATCTTCTCAGGACTACGCAGCACATTCATTCAGGTTTGGCAATTTGCAATGATAATAAATAAACCCAATTTGCAATGATAATAAATAAAGAAGTAGAATGGAATATTAAAAGAATGAAAAAGAAAAATTTTGAATTTGCGAACAAATCAGGGAAATGGCTGGCATGGCAAATCAAGAAAAGAAAGGAACAGAATACAATTATTGTAGAGGGTAATGAAATAGACAATCCGAAAGGAATCAGAAAAGGGTTTGTGGACTTTATAAACATTTATGTAAAAGAAAGGAGAAGAACAATATTAAAAAAAATAGAGGAATTTTAAAAGAAAAAAGTGCAGAAAATCCCGACTGATGAAAAAGACAGGCTGAATGACCCAATTGAGATAGAAGAAAGTGGAAAGACACTGGGACCGGATGGATTTACTGCAAGATATTATGAATAATATTTTAAAGAAGAAATTCCAGAAACTTGGAAAGAAGCTTATATCACGTTTATTCCAAAGCAAGGCTCAGATTTAACACAAGTAAAAAAACTACAGGCCGATTTCGCTGTTGAAGAATGATTATAAATTATTTGCAAGTATATTAGCTAACAGGATGAAAAAACTATTGAAAGAGATTATACATAGAGATCAAGCAGGTTTCTTACCTGGCAGGCAGATGAAAGGTAACATAAGAAATATAATCAATATAATGGAATATCTGACAGCCAGGAATGATAAACAAGCGATGTTATTTTTTGTTGATGCAGACAGGGCCTTTGATAATATATGTTAGGAATTTATGCTGAAAAATTTAGAACTTATGGTATAGGTCAATTCTTTCTTAATGGTATAAAAGCTATTTATATGGAACAAAGAGCAAAACTAATTGTTAATAATATAACAATGGAGAATATTGTAATTACTAAAGGCACAAGACAAGGGTGTCCTCTTTCACCACTATTATTCATATCGGTACTGGAAGTCATTTTAAGATCGTTAAGAAGAAATGAGTTAATAAAAGGGGTGACAGTCGGTCGAAATGAATATAAGGTAAAAGCCTTTGCTGATGATTTGGTATTAACAGTTGAACCACCATCATTAAGTGTTAAAGAGGTACTGGAGGAAATAGAACAGTTCGGTCAATTAGCAGGTTTTAAATTGAATAAGAAAAAAACTAAAATAATTCCTAAAAATATGGAACAGGAATTGATTGAAACATTGCAGCAACAAACAGGTATAGAAGTGGTTAAGAAGGTCAAATACTTAGGAATTTGGTTAACGCCCAAAAATATTGATTTATTTCAAATTTATTTATTTATTTCAA
The DNA here is from genome assembly GCF_027172205.1 of Podarcis raffonei. Classification (NCBI taxonomy): domain Eukaryota; kingdom Metazoa; phylum Chordata; class Lepidosauria; order Squamata; family Lacertidae; genus Podarcis; species Podarcis raffonei. The sequence goes on from NC_070618.1 coordinate 23,064,156, forward strand.
AAATAAAATAAAATATTTATTTCAAAATAACTATACACCAATGTGGAATAGAGGTGTGGGGAAGGTTGAAGTTACCACTTTGGGGAAGGATTTCAACGATAAAGATGAGTGTGCTACCGAAAATGTTATTTTTGTTTTTGACAATTCCAATAATCAAAGGGGCTGCAATATTTAAAGAATGGCAAAAGACAATCTCAAGGTATATCTGGCAGGTTAAGAAGCCAAGAATACAATTTAAGTTACCAACAGATGCTAAAGAAAGAGGGGGCTTCGCCCTGCCGGACTTGAAATTGTACTGTGAAGCAGCATGTCTCTGTTGGTTAAAGGAATGGATGAAATTAGAAAATACAGAATTGTTTTATTTGGAAGGATATGATAATAGATTTGGTTGGCATGCGTATTTATGGTATGTTAAGAAAAAAGTCCATAAAGGATTTGGAAACCACATATTTCAAAGATCTCTTATAGATGTCTGGGATAGGTATAAAAACCTATTGGAACAAAAAATACCACATTGGCTGTCTCCTTTGGAGGCAATGAGTGTTAAAAAAGTCAATATGAGTGGGAGGTGGATAACATATGGGAATTTAATAATTAAAGAAGGGAGTAAATGGAAATCGGAACCATATGACGTGGTAAAAGAGTATGTTAATGATTGGCTGCATTGTTATCAGGTTAATGAAATGTTTAAAAAAATATGTTAAAGAAAAAGGTTTTTCTGAAAAAGAATCCAAGTTTCAACAAGAGATATTGAATAATGATTCAAAAATCTTGTCTAAAATGAACAAATTGCTGCCTGAATGGTATACAAAAGATGAGGAGGTTAAATCGGTTATGATTCATTGGGCCAAAGACTTTGGACACAATATACAGTTAAGTGATTGGATAAAACTATGGAAAGAAGGTTTAAAATTTACTGCATGTAATGCGTTAAAAGAGAATGTGATGAAAATGATATATAGATGGCATATTACACCAAAATGTATAAAGTGTTGGATATGTAAGGAAAAAGAGGGAACATTCTATCATATGTGGTGGGAGTGTAAAAAGGTGAAAGGCTTCTGGGAGATGATATATAATGAATTGAAAAAAAATGTTGAAATATACATTTATAAAGAAACCAGAAGCATTTCTTTTAGGTATTGTGGGAAATGAAATAAATAAAAAGGAATGTAAGCTCTTTTTATATGCAGTAACGGCAGCAAGAATATTATTGGTCCAAAAATGGAAACAAGAAGAATTACCAACAATGGAAGAATGGAGAATGAAATTAATGGACTACGCAGAACTTGATAAATTAACAGGAAGGATCCGAAACCGGCGGGACCAGAAGTTCACTGAGGACTGGAGTAAATTTACAGATTATCTGAAAAGTATATGCGATGATCAAACAACGTTTGTTGGTTTGCAAGAAGCTCTGTGAAAAATTAGTATTAGAAATATTGTAAAAATGAAAAAGGAGATAAGATATGTTATTAATATAAGGCAATATTAAATTAGGAAATGCAGAAGGAGTGAATAAAACGGAGGATTATCAGAGGAGCTGAGGGAAGTCCAAAAATAATGTATCTGTGATAAAGTGTGTGGTGTGTTTTATAATTTTGTATTGTAAAATCAATTTTTAAAAATTACACAAAAAAAGGAGGCGGCGGCTTGGCCGGACTTTTTACGGTTCCGTAATAACCTAAACATCACCAGGGTCGAATCTCCCCCCTCCAAGGCTGAGGTCCTTCGCTATTTGGTGCACTTGAAGGGTATGGGCTGGGCGGCAAAGACCCTTAATATGCAGTCGGCGACAATATCATTTTTCTGCAAGGCGCTGTATTCCTTGGACCCCTGTGAAGACTTTGTAGTGCGTAAGGCCTTGGAGGGTTGGCGTAGGCTACAGCCTCCCAGCAGTGACAAGCGGAGGCCAATAACACTTGACATCCTATGCCAAATCCACAAAAAATTAAGAACAATATGGCCAGCAAGCCAAGGCGAGAAAGTGTACCGCACCTGAGAACCTCATTCAATTAGAAGAACTAGTAGAGCCACCGGAAATCTCTAGCCAAGTAGCAGTTCAAATGCCTTTAAGGGCTCTACCGATTCCACCTCTAGATCCCAATGGGGCCCCCCGGATGGCATACACGCACCAACCCTTTTATACAGCAGACTTAGTCACATGGTCAAACCAAATGCCCTCCCTGAGAGATGACCCAGACAAGTGCCACCGTCAAGTTAGCGCCATATTCTCAACTCACAAACCCACCTGGCCGGACATTCACGTACTTCTGAATGCCCTCTTTAATGAAGCCGAGGAGGTGGACATTTTAACAAAAGCGGGGGAGGCGCTAGAACTCCCGAATTATCAGGCAAAGCGGCCCACAGGGGTGGAACTGCTCATGACCCAAGTTTTACGGAATGAACTGACTTGGGACTATAACACCACCGACGGGACCTGGTGCTTCAATTTGTTCAAAAAGGCCATATTAGACGGAATAAAAGCTGCTGGTCAGCGCACTGTCAATTGGACCAAAGTCCAATCCATCCTACAAGGACCGAATGAACATCCCTGGACTATTATACCAGGCTGGTATCAGCTATTAAAACATGGGGAGGAATAGACCCGGAGAACTCCCAGCATGAAGTCATGCAGTAGCTGTGCATTTATGGATCGACAAGTTCAGGGACCATTAAGTTTGTTTCTGGTCCGACAATCAGGCTCTGGTGAACATGCTGGCCAAGCAGTCATCTCACTCCCCTAGGGTATCGGCCCTGTTGCGGGCATTCATTTTGCATTGTTTGAAATTTAATATTGTATTTTCTGCACGTTTCATCCCCGGGATATCTAATGAGATTGCTGATGCTCTATCCCATTTTCAGATGGAGCGATTCATGTCCCTGGCTCCAGAGTCTCGGACGCATCTGGAATATTTCCTGGAGCATCTCTGGAACCTTGGCAGCAATTAGTATTGCAGGGAGTAGCCGCCTCCCATTTCATATCCACTTTGAGGTCTTATAAAAAAGCCTGGACTGACTTCTTAAATTTTACCCAGTCAGTCGCAGGTGGAATATCGTCCCCCCTCCACTTCCCAAGTGTTACAATATTTGGCGCACATGTTTCAGCTGGGCCGAGCTGCTAGGATGCTCCGGATTCATTTCGCAGCTACTTCCTTTTTTAGCAAATCTTTCTTCAACAAGGATCCTCGTGTCAAGTTTGTTGTGCGCAAGGCTCTAGAAGGGTTGGGTCGACTTGGTCCCCCTTGCAAGGCAGTTTGGTGGCCTATTACTTTTGACTTGCTGAGCAAAATGTACGCCAAATTAAGGGTCATTTGTTGGTTTAAGCATGAGGCCCGCCTCTTTTCGGCAGCCTTTTCAATTGCATTTTTTGGTGCATTATGGGTGGTCATGGAGGCCAGGCAGGATGGTGGTTCCAGGAGTCTGCTGCTGCAGGATATATGCTTATCCCCCATGGAATTGAGAATTGTGTTGCATAACTCGAAAACTGACCAGTTAGGTTGGGGGGGGCAGTTGTTCGACTCCCCGCAACTGGGGAGCCGGGTCATTGCCCTGTTAAGGATCTAAGGAAATTTTTGGCAGTGAGACCATTGGGGGAGGGTCCACTGTTTATCCACGAGAATGGTTGCCTTTTGGCGCGACATCAGTTTTCGAAAGTAATGCGTAAGGTCATATCTGCTTGTGGGGTCCCAGCTTATGGTTTCACACCCCATTCCTTTCGCATTGGTGCGGCAACAATGGCAGCCCATTGGGGATTGTCGGCTGATAGGATTAAGGATCTGGGTCGGTGGACATCTGATACGTTCAAGGGTTACGTATGGGAGAGATGTTGAAGTCCTGTATTTGACGTGTGCTTGTTCTCAATCCTGTAGGTCTAGCTCCAGTCCGCATCTGGATTGTGGGGCACAGCATCGTTTACTGGGCTGGCATCAGAGCGAGGCAGTCTGGAAGAGGACCGGGTCTTGGCCTCCCGCAGCATGTGCAGGTGTCGTGGATGTCCAGGCGCGGAATGCGGTGGAGCAAATTCATCCCGCTAATTAAGCAGAGGATGCTTTCGGATGCCCCCCCCCGTGGCAATTGTGCTGCAGCTGGGGGAGAATGATGTGGCAACTTATGACTGCTTTACTTTGTGCTCCACGATTCAGAGAGACTTGGGGGAATTGGTGACCTTAATACCCACAGTTAAAATATTTTGGTCACAATTGCTGCAAAGGCGCAATTGGCACGGCATTTCTCGACCTGAGGCTGCTGAAAGGGCCAAGAAGCGCATTAATTCCGCAGTGTGGAAGGTGGCGGATTTGGGTGGGTTGGTTATTTCCCACCCAGATATTACCTTCAAGACTCTGGCCCTTTACCGCAATGATGGAGTACATCTCTCCGTACTGGGGAATGATGTTTGGTTGGATGCAGTAACTGCAAAGTTGAATGTTGGGTTGGGATTGTGAGTGGTTGGCGGTGAGCGTAAAGGGCTCAATTGGCGGTTAGGCATTGGTTGTAAATTGGTGGAGGAGGGGTTAGGATAGGCTGGGCCTGCCCCTCCATGGTTGCTGCGGAAAGGGAATTCCGTTAAAGGAATCCTGGGGCTTGCAATCTTTTCGTCCAAATCCCTGGAATAGGACTAGGGTGGGCAAGCCTTGGGGACCTTGCGGGGGAGAGTTGAGGGCCTGTGATTCAGCTCCATTTCTCCCCGACTTGTTTTCCCTTACTGGCTTTCGGTGGTGCCTGGAAGTCAGTTCTGTCCCCAGGCGGGGGGGACAGATAGTTTTAACCGATGCCTAAACAACCACTCACGGTTTTGTATTTAAATAAAGTTGTGGCCAAAATTATGCCAAAAACCTTAAATAAAAATTAAGTGTGCGTTGTGAGTTATTTGGGGGGTGGCTTGGGGACCTCGACACGCAAAGGAGAGGGAAGAACTGCTCTTCTACTCTTCTGATCCTGACTGACTGCCTGACTCTGTGTGTGGAGAGTCTTATCTATGTAGTGACTAGATGGCTGAGTGGGAGCTGTAACACTCATGCAAGCCAGTAGTTCTTTTAAGTTTGCAGTAGCTATTAGAAATAAAAAGAGTTATGCTTCACAGCTAGCTTCCACGTTATTTATACTCTGCATGAGTCTGGTGTTCACAATGCACAGCTGTGAGTCCAGTGCACTGGGACCTATCTTCCATGATTGGAAGGTCTCTGAAAGTGCTCCAGTCCAGTTGCCTAGCCCAGTTGGGGCAGAACCAGTTGCTGAGCCCAGTCGCTGACACCAGTTGAAAGGGGTACTGATACCCTACCCCATTGCCCCTAAACAATGAACCCTAGCATGGTGCCATGAGTATTATTTAATCCAGACCCTCCAAGTGTCCCTATTTCCCAGGGACAGTTCCAGATTTACAGAAGCTGTCCCAAGATTTGTTCCTGGAATGTCCTGCTTTTCCTTAGAATATACAGAGAACACTTCTATCTCCCAGGAAATTCTATACAAGATCTCAAAGTGGCTGTCTTTTTACAAAAGAATTTCAGAAATAGACTGGAAAGAGAAGTTGCTGAATTACACCTTATTACCAAACTGAAAACTATGGAGAGACCTGGTCTGAATAGATAGTAGGTTCTTGTCTCATTACACATACTAAAACTATTTGGTCTTCTGTATACTATCCTTTAAAAATCCCTTGCTTTTTCCTGGAAGACCAATTGCAGCCCTTAATAGTCATCACAGGTTCACCCTACCCATTAGCCAATCACCCATTCCCTCCCCTTTTGTTATGCAACGGGCACGGTCAAGGGGATCAAGAGGGTTATTTTACTTTTATCTCCCCCAGAGGATTTACTAGCACCATAGATTATATCCTAACATCTAATAATGTGCCAGTTAACCGAGATACCTTCAGGATAATTCCCAGAGCTGAAAGTGACCACTTTCCACTTGAGTTATCTCTGACATTATTCTTTTCTCCTGCCTTTCCTAAATTATTGGATGAAACAGAATATCTGATACTCGGAAATAGAAGGCTAAAATGGAATGCACAGGTCCAAGAAAAAATGATTCAGATCCTGGATTCCTATGAATTTGCTTTATTAAAGGGGGAAATGTTGTTAGAAACAGGAAACGTAATTGGACTTTATGAGAACATAATCAACCGAATGCGCCCACCGATGACCACAGCTAGTGTGATAAAAAACAAAAAGTTTAAGAGACAGACTTGGTTTGATAAGGAATGTCAGAATAGCAAAAAATCCCTAGCTAGGGTACTTAGAAAATTGAAGTTAAAACAGGATAAGCACAATCTTGCCCTACAAGCTGAGGTAGCCCAGTTACGAAACAACTATAAATTATTACTTAAAAGCAAGAAACAAATATATTATGAACAACAGTGGAAAGAATTGGGAGGTGCAGCACTTCAGAAGGACTCACGGAAATTTTGGCATCTGGTTGCCCAAGGCACAAATGGGCTGGGCTACTCGTTAGAAGCATCTGTCCAAGGAAAGGATTGGGTGACATATTTTACAGAAATATATGGCCCCTGTCCTGACCTACCCCCACTAGTTTACTATACTCAGTTATCAGAACTGCCAGAATGGCCAGACGTCACGCCCAATCAGATTAAGAGGCTAATCGCAAGCCAACTAGCTAATAAAGCTCCAGGAGAAGACATGATCCCAATGGAGATCTATAAGATAAGACCTGATTTCTGGTCACCCATATTTGCAAAATTGTTTTCATACATTAACAGCTCAGGTCGTATACCTGAAGGGTGGAAGTTGAGTATAATTGCCCCAATATATAAAAAGGGCGATAAGAAAAACCCTGCCAATTATAGACCCATTAGTTTGTTAGATGTAGCCTCCAAACTATATGCCAGGCTCCTTCTTGGGAGACTAGAAGAATGGGCAGAAACAAATAAGGTGATATCTGAAGTCCAGGCAGGTTTCCAAAGAGGGAAATCCACATTGGACCAGTGCTTTGTGCTGAACTTTCTGCTATGTAAATACATCCATAATTTGAAGCAAAAATTATATGTTGCTTTTATCGATCTAAAGTCAGCTTTTGATACGGTCCCAAGACACGCATTGTGGCAAAAATTGGAAAAGACAAATATAGACCTCCGTCTATTATTTCTCATCAAAACATTATATACTGACACATCAATACAAGTAAAGGTGGATCTGGCTGGCCATCTCACCGCTAGAATTAAGACCACTACTGGAGTCAAACAGGGTTGCATTTTGGCACCTTTCCTGTTCAATTTTTATATTAATGACATGGTTAAAGAACTGGAGGGCCCACAGTTTGCCCCTGTCACAATTCTCGACCAAAAACTCTCAGTTTTAATGTATGCTGATGACCTAGTACTGGTATCTAGAACCCAGGTGGGCCTGAGACGGCTGCTTGCAAAATTAAGTTCATATTGCAAGAGGAATGCTTTATCTATAAACTATGATAAGACGCAGGTCATTGTATTTGGGAAGCATTCTAAAAAGCATGTTTGGCACCTGGATGAACACATCATAAACCAAGTAAATACGTTTAAATATCTGGGATTGATTTATTCAGAAACGGCATCTTGGAATACACAGCTATCCAATATTAAATTGCAAGCCTTTAAATCAGCAAAAGCCATCCTGAAATTCGCTGCATGTAAAGGTTGAAATCTGGTCAACCCGGCTCTATCTGTGTATAAAGCAAAAACAATGGCCCAGATTTTATATGGTGCAGAGGTTTGGGGTACCTCAAAGGTCTCCGGTCTGGAACCCCCACAGAATTATTTTTTAAGAGTTCTTTTAGGTTTACCCAAAGACGTGCAATCTGCCATGGTCAGGTTGGAAACTCGCATGTTGAGCATAGAGAGCCAAATAGATAAAAGAATTCTTTGCTACTGGTTTAGAGTTCAACAGATGGATAACACTAGGCTACCAAAAAAATGCCTGATTGAGCTCTCAAATGGATTACCCCTTAAAAACTGGGTACATCATGCTGCCCAACTGATGGGCAAATATGATCTCTCAGTGACTGAGATTAAAGAACTCCCCTTATATTCACAGAAAAATATTTTTAAACGAACCATAAGGGCAGTGGCAACTAAAAACGATCTAAACTCTATGTGCACATCCACATGCGCCCCATTGTATTTTAAACTTAGAGAGGTCAATGAACACATCTCTTATTTTAATGAATTGACTTTTGCACAGCTTCGAAAAGCTTTTACAGAGCTACGACTAAATACAATAAGCTCTGCTTATAGAGATGGGAGACATAGAGGCATACCAAAAAACGAACGTGTTTGCATTAGGGGATGTTCTGAAGTAGAGGACCTTATGCATTATATCTTGCACTGTCCGTTATATAATGATGCAAGAAAAAGATTTTTGGTACCTATAATGACAGGGTCCCCTGGCCAGAACCCCCTTGATATGATGTTATATCTCCTTGCAGACACAGATAAGTATGTGACCTGGCGGGTAGCACTTTTTGCAACTGCTGCTAGGAAAATTAGAGCAAATTATATAGCCAAGGTAGCCATTAACTGTAAAGGAGATGAATTTATTTGATCCTATCTATCTACCTCAGGCTATGCTCTATCTTTGTCACCAAACTCTGAGTATAAATTGCACACTGTATTAATTGATATTGTTTTTAACATTCGTGACCATGTGATGATTTTAGCTTATGAATTTTACTGTTTAATGTTTTTACTTGTACATTGGGGTACTTTTATAGCTTTGTTTAGAGTACGTAATGTTTTAATAATATAAATGTTTTAAGTCTTTTTTTACCAATTCAGTATATTTTCTTTTAATTGTCAAATAATTCTGTGTACATTGCGGCAGCCTTTGGCTATGTGCAATAAAACTGACTGAGACAGTTCAACTCTTGGGGTAGGGCAGTCGTTCTTGTTGGTATTTTCACCCCCTCCTACTGCAAGAATCTCCTGATATGATGTTTTCAGAAAAGAGGGGGCGGAAACTGCTCTTCGCTTCTTCCGCTCCTGCCTTACTCTGTGTGGAGTCTGAGTGTTATCTATGTAGAGATTAGATGGCTGAGTGGGAGCTGTAACACTCATGCAATCCAGTAGCCCTTTAGTTTTTAGTAGCCATTAGAAAATAAAAGCAGTTATGCTTCACAGCTTTCTTCCATGTTGTTTATACTCTGCGGAGTTTGGTCTCACAATGGACAGTTGTGGGTCCAGTGCACTTAGACCTGCTTTCCAGGAGTGGAAGGTCTCTGGAAGCGCTCCAGTAGCCTAGCCCAGTCGGGGCAGAACCAGTTGTTAAGCCCAGTCATTGGCATCAGCTCAAAGGCGTACTGACAGTTCTGCTTGTTATGTACTGAAGTTCTCACCCTGGGCCAGCAGGGGGATACTGTAGATAGTTTTGACTCAGGTCCACATGTGCAAATAAGGGCTTGAAAGTGACATTCAGTGACTGGATAGTTACAGAAAATGGTTACTGTTGCGTTCTAGTGGAGCTCTATACAGTGGTACCACGGGTTACATATGCTTCAGGTTACATATGCTTCAGGTTACAGACTCCGCTAACCCAGAAATAGTACCTCGGGTTAAGAACTTTGCTTCAGGATGAGAACAGAAATTGTGCTCCGGTGGCGCGGCAGCAGCAGGAGGCCCCAATAGCTAAAGTGGTGTTTCAGGTTAAGAACACTTTCAGGTTAAGAACGGACCTCCGGAACGAATTAAGTACTTAACCCGAGGTTCCACTGTATAAGCAGGCTGGCTGAACCCTTCAGTTCAGTTCTGTTCTGGCCTGTGAATAAACAACAACCAGGAAGGATAAATGCAATGGTCTCTGTGTGATCTCTAGCCTAGTCTAATCTTCTTCTGTTCATTATGTGTTTGTAAAGTTATGTTTTGCTGCAGTGAAGTTTTATTCAATTACTGTGAAGACTCTCTGTTTTTAACTTCGCTGCACAACACTCCCGCCAGTCTGCTTTTCCTACTCTGGAGTAAGCTGCCTTGAGTTCAGCAGGGCTTAACTCCCAGGTCAGCATGCATATAAAGATGGCTGATGGATTTACATGTTCGCTGGGCTTTCCCTTGGAAAAGTGGGGGCTGCGATTAAACAGCAGCTAAAGAAACGGCAAAATATAATAAAAATAATTAAAATTATATTATTTACAGCCTGCCCATCTGGCTGGATTTATATTTGAGTGCGCGCACGAAGACGATGATTATTATCTCATATTAAAAATTGGGAGATGGTGGCTCTTAGTACAGCCCTCCAGTGTACACTAGAGGCCAAAATTGTGGAACCTTCTGGAAAAAACGTATTTCCGAGATTTGATGGCTCATAACACCACTTTGTTTTGGAGTAATACTGGTGCTTTGTTTCTGTGGGGGACGCATACCTCTAAAACTTTTGTGAATTATTTTTCTTTCTAAAATAGGTAGAATAAGGGATGGAGAAAAGATAGTGGAAGACCCCAAAGAGATAAGAAAGATGTTCCAGAAATACTATAAAGAATTATATAAAAAAGAGAAAGGGACAGATAATAGAATAGAAGAATATTTGGAAAAATATCAACTGCAACAGATTACGGAAGATGAAAGAGAACAATTAAACCAGACAATTACAGAACAAGAAATTCGGAAAACAATAAAAAAAATGAAAATGGGAAAGGCTCCAGGGCCAGATGGCATTTCATCTAAATATTATAAAATACTATGTGATCAAATAGTTCCAGTGTTATGCGAGGTCATGAATAACATCTTAAAAGAAGGAAAAATCCCAGCCACGTGGAAGGAAGCCTACATTACCCTGATCCCAAAAAAAGATGCAGATGGCTTAGAAGTTAAAAACTACAGACCCATCTCTTTATTAAATAACGACTACAAAATATTTGCTGATGTATTGGCGGAAAGATTAAAAAGACTTTTAAATGGGAAAATTCACAAAGATCAAGCAGGCTTTCTTCTGGGAAGACAACTGAAAGATAATGTAATAAGTGTCATAGACATTATTGAATATTTAGAGAAAAGGATAGACAAGCAAGCAGCATTGATATTTATTGATGCCGAAAAAGCATTCAATAACATCTCCTGGAGATTTATGAAAGAAAATCTAAAAGCAATGGGAGTGGGAGAAGGGTTTGGAAAAGGAATTGAAGCCATATACCAAGATCAAAAAACCAAACTTATAATAAATAGCAATGTATCGGAACCTTTTGATATCGCTAAAGGGACTAGACAGGGATGCCCCCTGTCTCCCCTGTTATTCATAACAGTATTAGAGGTTTTTAATAAGAGGCTAACAGAAGCATCAGAAGTTAAAGGGATCAAGGTAGGAAGCAAAGAGTACAAAATTAAAGCATTTGCGGACGATCTAGTGTTAACACTAGAAGAGCCAAAGAAGAGTCTACAAGAAGCCTTACAAAGACTAGAAAAATTTGGCAAGGTGGCGGGCCTCAAACTTGACAAGAGTAAGACTAAAATGTTGACAAAGAATATGACCAAGGAAGAGATAGAGGAACTACAACAAAGATCTGGAATTACAGTAGTTAAGAAAGTTAAATACTTGGGAGTATGGATTATAGCAAAAAATATAAACTTATACAATTATGAGGCAACATGGAGGGGTATTAAAAAGGACTTAGAAATATGGGATAGATTAAAGCTGTCATTCTTGGGGAGAATATCTGTGATTAAAATGAATGTTTTGCCCAGAATGTTATTTCTATTCCAAACTATTCCAGTAATTAAAGGGCTAAAACAACTTAAAGAATGGCAAAAAACATTAGTAAGATTCGTCTGGCAGGGGAAAAAACAGAGAATAAAAACGAAAGTCTTGGTGGATAAAAAAGGGGAGACTTTTCCCTGCCAGAACTGAGTCTATACTACGAAGCGGCATGTTTATCACCTGCCTGACAACAAGTGCTGGAAATGTAAAGAAGCTGAGGGAACATTCTTTCATCTTTGGTGGACGTGCCCAAAGGTTAAGGCTTACTGGGAAATGATATATAATGAACTGAAGAAGGTATTTAAATTTACCTTTCCTAAGAAACCAGAGGCCTTCCTTTTGGGCATAGTCGGCCAATTGGTGCCGAAGAAAGACAGAACATTTTTTATGTACGCAACAACAGCAGCAAGAATACTTCTCGCTAAGTATTGGAAGACACAAGATTTACCCACCGTGGAAGAGTGGCAGATGCAAGTGATTGACTACATGGAGATGGCAGAAATGACCGGCAGAATCCGTGACCTGGGAGAAGAATTGATGCAAGAGGATTGGAAAAAGTTCAAGGACTATCTACAAAAATATTGTAAAATGTTTGAGTGTTAAAATGATGTGGGAAGTGAAGGTAACATGGCATTTGGGATATGGTTAAAAGAGTTATGAAAAGAAGAATTTTAAAAAGGAGAAGGGGGGTATGACTAGAATAATATTATGTCAAAGTATATAAGGTGGAGTAAAGGACCAAGATAAGGGAAATTAGAGACATAGTAAGTGGAAACATATAATTATAAACGAGGTTTGAAAGAGGGTTAGAACTTGCTGGATCTGACGGAATAAAGAGGAACACAAAAAAGGGAGATGTGAGGAGGTCAGGAAAGAGGGATATGGAATCTTGAAATTTAAAAGTGGACTTTTCTTTTTTCTCTTTTCTTTTCTTTGTTAAGTGTGTATTTTTTGTTTGCTGTTTTTTGTTTTGTTATATGTGATGTGATTCTATTTTTTTATGTTTTGTAAAACCTTAATAAACATTTTTTTAAAAAAAAATATACTACGAAGCGGCATGTTTAGCATGGGTGAAAGACTGGATAAAATTAGAAAACACAGATCTCTTAGACTTAGAAGGTTTTGATAATAGGTACGGGTGGCACTCGTACCTATGGTATGAGAAGGTGAAAGTCCACAGGGGTTTTCTAAACCATATAATTAGAGGATCAATATTTCAAGTTTGGGAAAGAAACAAAGACGTATTGGAAAAGAAAACCCCTTGGTGGATTTCACCAATAGAAGTTTTAACCATCAAAAAAGTCAACATGGAAGGGAAAAAAGCTACTTATGAAGAACTAACCAAAAAGACAGATCAAGGTATAAAACTCAAGCCGTATGAGGAGGTAGAGAATTTATTTACAGGGTGGTTACAGTATCACCAAGTTAATGATTTACTAAAAGAAGATAAAAGGAAAAAGGGATTTGAGGATAAGAAATCTAAATTCAATATCGATATTCTAGAAGGTAAAAATAAAGTACTATCAAAAACATACGATTTATTATTGGATTGGTATACGAAAGACGAAGAGATAAAGGAAGCCATGGTTAAATGGGCTATTGATTTTGGCCATAATATTGATTTTGATGCATGGCAAGAACTATGGAATGTAAACATGAAATTTACGGCTTGCACTGCCTTAAAGGAGAATTTGTGGGAAATGATCTACAGATGGCATCTAACGCCGGTAAAGCTAGCAAGGATGTATAGAACAAAAAATAAGAAATGTTGGAAGTGTGGAGAGGTGGAGGGTGACCTCTACCATATGTGGTGGACCTGTAGTAAAGTGAAGGGCATTTGGGAATTAATCTATAATAAACTTTAAAAAAATCTTTAAATATACTTTCCCAAAAAGACCTGAAGCTTTTCTACTGGGATTGATTGGAAAGAAAATTGAAAAAAAAAGATAAAAACCTCTTTCTATATGCCATGACAGCAGCCAGAAATATGTTAGCTCAGAATTGGAAAACAGACATAATACCGCATATAATGGACTGGCAGGTTAAAATGATGGACTATGCAGAACTGGCCAGACTATCAGGAAAATTAAGAGATCAGGACGAGCAGAAGTTTCAAGAAAATTGGAGTAAATATTTGATGTATATAAGAAACAATTGTAAATCTTTGAAGACACTGGTAGGGTTGGAATAACTCTTACAGCGTGTAGTTGATAATATGATATATAAAGTACGCGACATTAGAACTTTATTTGATACTTACCAAAGAAATGGAGGGAACTCAGAGGCATGATAGAGCCTAAGTTAAATATGTAACCTATATATGTGTAATTTATTAATGTATGTATGTTTACTGAAAATCAATAAAAAATTAATTTGCAAAAAAAATACACACTTTTGTGAATTTAATGGGAGAAGAAATTCACTGTATTTATTTTTCTGGATTTGAACTATATTTTCACCTGGTGGCGATTTTTCCTGAGTAAAAATTAGAGTACCCCTAAACATTTTTTTAGAAAAAAAGCACCGAGTTATACCATAAAATTATATATCAATGGAAATATAATTTGATGAAGAATGTAATGCAATAACTTTTATGTATGATTATTTATTAAAACGGCAGTCATAAAGAAGAAACGTGAAACACACAGAAAAAATGAGATATTCAGCTTAAATTGCAGTGTTGGCACTTCGCGATTAATGTGGGTTTTGAGTTATAGTTTGGGCACTCGGTCTCTCAAAGGTTTGCCATCACCAGTCTAATGTGTTGCAGGGTATGGAGCTTTGCGACCCCCCCCCCCGCAAGTCAAGGAGACAAGTTAACTATACAACCTTTATAGGAAAGTTTTTCAATGTTTAATTACATTTTTATATATACTGGAAGCTGCCCAGAGTGGCTGGGGAAAACCAATCACATGGACAGGGTGTAAATATTATTATTATTCCTCCTTTCATCCCCCTCCCTCCTTATTTTTTCTTGCAATTATTGAAAACGCACAGGAGAGCCTATAAAACTGCAGATCAGCTGCACCTTGTAAACTCCATAGCCGTAAGGCCAAACGCAACATCCATCATCATTGCAGCACATTCTGGGAGTGGAGGAGGAATAGGACAATTCATTTTTAGGTTGTCCTCCCCCCCCCCCAATATATGCATCAAAATTATTTTGGTGCCATCAAACCAACCTTTCAGAATGTTTACCTTATGGCAGAAACAAGCAACCATAATTATGACCGTCCGGAAAGCCAAATTTTTCAGCGGAGAACATTCTTCCAGACTGTAATACCTTCTCCCTCCCAGTCCCCTTTTCCTTTACTGCTATGTCTTTTGACTTTACACATTTAAGGCCCAAGGCTTGCAATTCCCATTACACCTGGTAGCTAAACACCATTACAGAACATGTGGATGTGTTGGAGGGCTGTAAATCATCCTACTCTTGGTGGCAAAACTGACAAAGTGATCCAGTACAAAACAAACAGCTAGTAAATGTTGTCTAAATAAGATTAAAAACCTCTTTTGTAGTGCACACAACGTTGTATGCAGAGAGAATAGGAGTCATAGCAAACCCTATGTCTATTTTCAAGGGAAAGGTATTTAAGGGAC
Organism: Podarcis raffonei; assembly: GCF_027172205.1. Taxonomy (NCBI): domain Eukaryota; kingdom Metazoa; phylum Chordata; class Lepidosauria; order Squamata; family Lacertidae; genus Podarcis; species Podarcis raffonei. Next base: position 23,079,431 of record NC_070618.1, read on the forward strand.
ACCCCCCCAGTTCAAAGTTCCCCATTCTCTTATGTAAGAATACAGTATTTCTAAAGTATATATACAGTCCTTCAAGAACTGCTTCCAGCAAGTACAGAAAAAGAAAACCCGTCAGTACTGGAGAAGGAGCTGGCACACTTTCCCAAATCTCTAGTTCAGTGTTTCTCAAACTTGGGTCTCCAGCTGTTTTCAGAGTACAATTCCCATCATCCCTGACCACTTCCTAGCAAGGGATGATGGGAGTTGTAGTCCAAAAACAACCGGAGACCCAAGTTTGCGAAACACTACTTTAGTTAGCGTCCCCCCCCCCACCAATAGTGTTTATTTTCAATTTTTTAGGATCACACTACACAAGTATCACTCTTAACCACACATCCTTGGAAAAGACCCAAAAGAAAATATGCTTCTTGTCAGGTTCTAAACTGTTCAAATGCTTAAGAATGGAATACAATTTAATCTGGTACGTGCTGCTTCCATAAATTGTTAACGCAGGTGGGGGGGATTAAAATCAGTATAGCTAAAGAGAAAACTAAATTCCAGTCAATATAGGGTTTTTTTCTTCAATTTAAATTAAAACACAAAATTTGTGGAAGACTCAGGAGTGTTTATCCCACGGCTATAAGCAGTGAACTGCATCCACAATCCCCTATGCTTACTTCTAAGTAAACCTGCATCGGGTTAGGTTCTTACTGGCTTATATCACTGAAGATCCTGTCTGGGGGTTGGGTTGGAACTGAAAGATTATTACCAATAGAAATAAAAAATATCTTAAGACTATTGTTTATGTACACAATTACGGCAGCCAGAATAGTGGCAAGAAATTGGAAGAATGTAATCTTACCAACGATTACAGAGTGGCAAACTCTTATGATAGAATACCTGCAACTCGCAAAATTGACTGAAAATATTAAGAGTGTCAAACCAGAAGGTATATAGGGAATGGAAAATATTTAAAGAAGACTTAAAAACGTACTATACGAACAATAAGATACTTGCAGAAATAAAATATAACTGGATTATATATATACACACAAAACAAAGTAATATGAATCTGTGCAAGGAATACAGATAATATATGTAGTATAATGAGAATTATTGGAAGTTATATATTTTATTTTAGCAAAAATGTTATTAGTTTTTACAATATCAACGACAAACAAAAACATAAAACAAACAAAACATAACATAAATCATAACCTTATTGAAAGTAACAGTTATTTACTTTGTAAAACGACTTCCTCATTTCCCCTTAGTTGAATTTCATTGCATATCCTTCTAACGGTTTTCCAAATCCCAATTTTAATACTCTTCAAATTAAACATTAACATCTTTAAATCTTCTTGTATTAGACATATTATTTTATCAGTTAACGTAAATACAATCCTAAACCCATTAAGTATCTGGACGCTATTTCCAGTTATTTTAGCTTAACAAATTTAGCTAAATAATCATTAAATTTCTTCCATTCTTCGTGGTGTTCCTCCTCCTCCTGGTCGCAGACTCTTCCGGTTAGATCGGCTAACCAGAAGTTATATATTTTAATCTGTCATGTAAGCGTAATATATTGCATTTGTTTATGTTTGTTTATCTTTTCTTATTTCAGAGTTTCTATTCATTTGTATTGTTTTCTGTTTTATATGTTATGTGACTCATGTATATTTGTCTATGTGAAAATTTATAAAATTTTTCTAAAATTAAAAAAAAAAAGGAACTGGAGGAGGGAGAGTCCAGCCTTAGCCTTGCCTCTCCAAAAATTTGTCAGTTTGTCTGGAATGGGGGTGGGGAACTGGCTGCCCTTTAATTTTGGGAGGGGTGGGCTTTGGAAATGTGCACACACACACACACACACACACACACACACACAAATGCAGCATTGTCCCATTATTTCAATGCAAAATGCTACATCCTATATTGCTAATTTTGTCCTGTATTTCATACAACTGTGGAGTTGGAAGAGAACTTGAAGGACCATACAGCCCACCCTGCTGGAATGTAGATCCTCCCCCCCCCCCCCCGCATCTCCCTGCCAAGTTAGGGATCCTCTCCAAATGCATGTGTTTGAAAGGGAATGTGAAAGGTCACTTTTTTAAAAAGCTCTAGGTAGCCAAGCAGAGACAGAATCAAATTTGAGAGACCATTCTGTGAGGGATTGTAATGGGAGTGCCTTGAGCACCAGATAAAAAAACTAAACTCCCCCCAACCGCACTGCCCCACCCTGTCCTGTATTTAGCAAAAACGAACACAGCAGCCCCAATAGAAGAGTCATCCAGCCCACCCCTGCAATGCAGGAGTCTTGAACCCACAGCCCTGAGATTTAAGTCTCATGCTCTGCCAGTTGAGCTTTCTCCCTTAACGTTACTTCATATTGTATTGGTCCCATTAAGGTCTGGGATTTGGAAGGTTGCCAGATGTCGGTGGCAGGTCTGAGGTGAAGCCTGTTCTGCTGGCAAGTCACCAGGGACACAAGCTGGTTGAGGGAAAGGAGGCTCCAAGATTGCGACGGCTTAGCAAGCAGGCTTCGGAGCTCCGCAGATAACAGGACTGTAATTAGCGTTGATTCCACCCAGGGAAGTAATTTTTCCTTTTTTACTTCTCTGCTTTTAAACTTACCAACCTACTGAGATTCTAACAGCACCTTCTTGTCTATGCTATGAGAAACATCTTGGGCAAGTTCTGTGAAGCACAAGCTGGTCACCACTTGCGCGCTTCTCGTCCAGGGCAGCCAAGTTGCACTCACAGAAAAGTCTACCAGGAACTCCACCTGCTCATGCATGGAGAGGGACTCGTAGTCTCAAAACATCTAGAGGGCCAAGTTTGCCTATTGCCTGCTCTACATTTGACATCACCAAGAAGTGGCATGGGCTCACAACAGATCAACGAGTATACCTGAAGGAGCGTCTCCACCCCCATCGTTCTGCCCAGACACTGAGGTCCAGCGCCGAGGGCCTTCTGGCGGTTCCCTCACTGCGAGAAGCCAAGTTACAGGGAACCAGGCAGAGGGCCTTCTCGGTGGTGGCGCCCAGCTGACATTCAGAAGACATCTGAAGGCAGCCCTGTTCAGGGAAATTTTTAATGTGTGACATTGTAATGTCTTTTTAATCTCTGTTGGAAGCCGCCCAGAGTGGCTGGGGAGACCCAGCCAGATGGGCGGGGTACAAATAATATATTATTATTATCAACGAGATGTAAGGATGGACCTGCAGGCTTTCATGGATGCGATCTGCTTCCTGGCCCATCATCCCTGACCACTGGTTGTATTAGCTAGAGATGATGGGAGTTGTAGTCCCCAAACATCTGGAGGGCAGAGTTTGCCAATGCCTGATGTAGAGGATTGTCTGCAGAGGCCATGCTGAAGCCACGGTTGCTTATATTGCTGTTCCTGGTGGCAGGGGAAGAGAACTGTGAGATAATCATCCTGTTAGAGGCAGAGCAGGCTCGCAATGGCACCATGAACCAAAGCGGCTCTTGAGGCAAAAGACGTGACAAAGCATGTTCTCCTACATGGAGAGCACGGGTTGCGGTGGGGTTAACCAGACACCCCCTGGTTGCTGGGTGAGTTAGTTTGGATGACCATTGTTGTGATTGGACTCCTCTGATTGCTGGGGAGAGTTGGCTGTTACCAACTTTGATTTGACAGCCTTGGTTTATATATTCCCAGCGCGCAGCATTGAGCATCCTCTTTTCGCTGAGCGCATCGCATCACCCGCCCTCCCGCCCTAATTTTAGGGCGTTTTTTGCATTTGACATTCCTATGCCTATCACGGAGTTGTCTGCTTTTGAGGCAGGGGCCTGGTAGGAATTTTGTCCATTTGGCTGATTGGCTGATGTCATTTGGTTTTTGCCTACTCTGTAGAATATTGTCACAACTTGTAAGGATGCGGTTATGCATTGGTTTTAGAAAATTGGTTGGTGGAGGGGTATGGATTGGCTGTGCCTGCCCTCCAAATGCTGCTGCTGCAAGGGTATTCCGTTAAAGGAATCAGGGGCTCACCATGCTTTTGTCCGAACCCCTGTCAAGGGGCTAGGGCCACGCAAGAGCCCCTGGCAGCATTTGGGGAGAGGTGAGGGTCTGGTACCCAGCTCCATTTACTCCCCATAAAATGTTTTCCCTTACTGACTTTGCAGGCTTGCAGGTGTCAGTTCTGTCCCTGGGCGGACACAGATAGTCACAACCAATGCCTAAACAACCTCTCACATTTTGCATTTTAATAAAATTGTGGCCAAAATTATGCCAAAAACCTTAAGCAAAATTAGGGTGGGAAGTGTGAATTTATTAGGGGTGGCTTGGGGACCTCGACACGCAACGCTGCATTATACAGGACAGGTGGCAACTCTGTGAATTCTACGATTCCTCAGCGTGCATCTGAGGCCCTCAGCAGCAGAAGCTGCAAGGAGGGGGGAGGAACAGGCGTCTGAGGCTCCAAGCCCTGCCCATGTGCTCCAGCAAGCTCCGCCCTCCTCCGTTACATAGAGCCGGACAGAGCTGCTTTCCCCCCTTTTCCTCTCGAGGCGCAGAGAGGTGCCGAGGACCACGGATGAGACGCATGCGCAGCACCAGCCGCCACTGGAGGGGCTGCTGCTTCTGCGGGGCTCGGGGGGCTGGCTGCCGCAGCAGCATCTCTGCTCGGAGGGGCCAAGGCAAGGAAGGGGAGTGCTGCTGCGTTGGCTGGCGAGGCCGGGCGGGCGGCTCTCCGCAGCAGCTGGCAGAGAGGTACGCCGACCTGGCCGCCAGCCACGCCGAGGCGCTGAGGCTCGGGGAGGAGCGTGAGCGCCAGAGTGTGCGGCTGCGGGAAGAGAACGCGCGCCTCAGGCTGGAGAACCGGCGCCTGCGCAGGGAGAACCGCAGCCTCTTCCGCCAGGCTCTGAAGCTGCAGCCCTTCCAAGAACAGGAAGTCAAGCCTGGAGAGGTGGGGGGAGGAGGAGGAGGAGACGGCAGCGGAGAAGATGGGGAGCCGGCAGCAATCACCATTTCCTCCCGGGAAGGAGAGGGGCTGGTGCAAAGTGGTGCAAAGAGGGCACGAGTCGGAGATGGAGACAGAGGGGATGCGCCCGACATAGCCTGATGAAATCTCCCAGCAGCGTAACAAAAGGAGAGTTGGATCTGACAAGACTCCCTTTTCCTTCTTCGCTCATCCTCCGCCTCTCCCATCGGAGAAACTGATGCCTGAATCTGGCACCTCCTGGAGGAAGACTGCCTCAGAACTTAAACGCTTTCCTTTTTTTGGCACCTGGTGAGGGAAATCAGGCTCTCTACACACCCCACCCCATCACGGAGGAAAGCACCCTCCCCCATTTGTACCTTTCCCCCTTGTAGGCAAAACAAAAGGCTCTGGTTGCCTGGTTTCCAGAACCTACACCCCCCAAGCCCCTTGTTTACCTGCTAGCAGGAGGATGTCTTTGCCACCTGCCTTGTCCCAAAAGTGCATCCCTTGGGAGCCTCTGCTGATGCAAGGAAGCTGCGATCAGCAGAGCACCTGCCGGCAGCAGCCTCAAAAGCATGGGATGGCGTAAGGAAAAGACTTACTCATCAGTCTTCAGTTTAGCAGCCGTCTTTGGAAGGCTGGAATATTTGCTGAATTGCTGGCCTTAAAACAAATTGCCTCTGGATTAACGAATCTTTGAAAGGCTCTTACAAAAATAAAATTTGTGATGCACTGGATTGCTCTCCGTTGTACGTTTGTAATTGTTCCTGTAATGGCTGCCAGCTTTGCAGTCCAAACTCCAGGAACGGGTTTGATTCTTGGGGATGAGGGTTGCCTGCTAAGGAGAGGCTAGTTTGCAGGATACATACCTGGGCTGCAGTGCCTATATACATACTTGCCTGGGAGTAAGTGTTATTAAACCCATTGGGTATGTTTAGGAGTGCACAGCTAAGCCAACAATGCTGGTCCAGTTTCTGTTGTGTGTTTTGTTTGGGTTTTTTTGGTGTAAAAAAATATGATTTGTCTTGCAGATTCTATACCCTTTTAAAATGTGGCTCTTATGGGGGGGTATTATTGCTTTATTTTTATTTTATATACTGTGGTCTTTTTATGTGAACAGCCCCGAGACCTCCAGATATAGGGCGGTATATAAATTCAATCAATCAATAATGTTGTGTCCAAGTTCCTGCAGCAGAGAAAGCCCACCTGAGTTTTGAAGTGAAGAAGTTGGCACAGCTGTATTTTGAGGTCGGAAGTCCTGAAGGGCTGATATTGTAGAACCCTGTTTGAGGTATATTCAGTGAGCCACAGCCACATACAGCTCATATATATTCACATACATTCCAAGACTATGGTTAGCTTTTTTTTTGTAAGGTAGGGCCCTTTGTCCAATGTATCTGTGCTCAGGTGTCCTTGAATAGGCCTAAATCAACCATGGCTGATTTAACACAGTTATGGAGATAACTCCATAATGCAATGTTTTTTAGGTCTCTTTGCATGTGCTGAATCTGTAAACTGAACAAAAAATGTTTGTTTTTAACGATGGTCTAAAATGGCACAATTCAGCCTAAAAAGGAATGCGTGTTCAGAATTACATTCGTGTAACACCTGCTTGCACGCTCACCTTTCTCTCTGGGGGGCTGGTGCTGCATCAGCAAGGGGTTACGAAGGAACAGTTCATCCTCTCACCTACACACCTTTCCTGCATAGGGCACTACTGGGTGTGGGGGGGAGGGGATTACAGCAAAGGAAACACCATCCTTGCTGGGCCAGAACTGAGGAGGCATAAACGATGGCTGTTCTTCTTTCAAGGAGCAGCCCATGCTTTCTCCACACCATTTGTGCTCCCACTGGGCTCAGCCTCCCTGCTCCACAACCCTACTAAAGAGCGGAGCGTACAGGCTAGTGGATCTCGAAACAGGACAGTAACTCCAAGCAACAAGACAAGGACAACTCGCCTAATCCGACTCAAGAGGCCTGCAGAGTCCTGCAATAACCAGGACTCTGGGCAGGCAGGAAGCACTGGCAACAGTTAGTGTCACAGCTAGGCGTACATCAGTTGCCTGGGGCAGCTCTAGAAAGCTGGACTGCCACCAAAGGAGAGACATCAAGGGGGTCACCCCACATCGGGGTGGGGTGAAGCCAGAGCCAGGGTTCTGTGTTTACAGTGGTTCAGGTACATATCCAATGAGCATGTGGATAACATAGGGACTAGGGCCTTAGGCAGGCAGGCAATAGTGGGAATACCCACTGCCCCAACTTAGGTGAACACCAGCTGCGGGGGGGGGGGGTACTTTATAAATCCAGCCTGCCTGCCCTGGCGGAGGGGCTGGCACCAAAGGGGCCATCATCCCCTTTGGGAGTTGATACCTCGGGGTGGGACGAGGGCATGGGCCAGGCCCCTTGGGGGGGGATCTGAAACATGTGCCCGGAAGGAGACCTGGCGAGAGCAAGGGGACCAGTTCACAGCAGGGGGCAGTACGGTAGGGGAGCCCCCGCTCCAACCTGGGGGAATTGCAGTCATCCTACCAGCCAGCCCTACAGGTCTGCTCAAAGCAAGATCTCCCTGATCCATGATCGCTGGTTGCCCAGTATTTTGTCCCACCCACTGTGGGTCTTGTGGGAGCTGCCCCCTGCCTCTCTCCACCAGGCCTAGGGCAGGGCCCTGGCAGACTACAGCTGTGTCCAAGGACTGCCAGGCCTCTTCTACTGGTAGGAAACCCAACTCTGGGCGTCAGCTGCAGCCTTGGAAGCGGAAGCTGGCCAAATGGTCCAAAATTGTTTAAAAACTGATTTAATCATTTTCAACGAATATTAACTTTCAGAGGTATTGCTGTTTGTTTACTCTTTTGCCTTGTTGTCAAGTTTTACTAGTCTTTTTGTAAATCCCCAACTTTTCTTAACTTGTTTTGAAAGGTATTTTTGCGAGATGTGCCTGGGAAGAAAACTGGGAGGGGGGGGGAGTTGCATCAATTACAGTGGTTCCGGTAAATATCCAATGAGTACGTGGATAGCAAATTTTGGGTCTCTGTTCACATGGACTGGAGAGGAGAACGGCCCCTCAGCCTGGGTTTGATCTGTGTTGACTTTTCAATTCCAACATGCCCCATAACAAGGGACACCACCTCAGTTCTTGAGGAAGTTCTGTTCTGAAAAGCCTTGGCAACACTGCAGAAAGAGCAGTGATCGTATTTTGGAAAACAGCACCAGGAAACCCTTTCAGGTGGTTCGTAGTCTAACAGAACCACCTTTGACATTTGGGGTCCTGATGTTGGGAAAGATTATGCGAACCAGGAAAATGGGACGACAGAGGATGAGATGGTTGGACAGTGTTCTTGAAGCTACCAACACGAGTTTGACCAAACTGTGGGAGGCAGTGGAAGACAGGAGTGCCTGGCGTGCTCTGGTCCATGAGGTCACAAAGAGTCGGACATGACTAAACAAGACATTTAAAAATTTATATTGCTCACATTAGGCCTGTTGTGTATTTAAATTTGGTTGTTTGGTAACCAAATTCTAGAGTGTTCTGTAGTAATTCTCATGCGATTGGCTAATGGTCACATGGGGGTTATCTAGTTAAGTAGAGACTTCATTTGATGTAAAGCAATGCCTTTTAGAATCCACTGTGAACATTGCTAAATTGGACAGTGCTGGAATCCAGAACCATCAACAATTTATTTGTATGCAGCCTTGCCATAGTTGAGACCATGTACAACGGATGGCTTACAACGGATGACAAAAGTCAAACGACAAAAACACATCAAAAAGTACACATCCAAATGGAAACAATTTCCATATAAATCCTAAGATGCAAAACCAAAGATACAGCAACAACACGTGCTCTTGCACATACTGAATATGTAAACTGAACAAAAAGTGTTTGTTTTTAACAATGGTCTAAAATGGCGCAATTCAGCCTAAAAAGGTTTTCTTTGTCCTTGGCCATTTGAACACTTTACAACCACATAAGCGTGTTTTCATTCTTGGGAGATGCTCCCCCACTGATGTGTCAAGCTTCCCAAAATGTGTGCTCAGAATTACATTCGTGTAATGCTGCTTGCACACACACACCCTTCTCTCTGGGGGGGCTGGTGCAGCATCAGCAAGGGGTTACGAAAGAGCATTTAGTCCTCTCACCTACACACCTTTCCTGCATAGTGCACTACTTACTGGGGGTGGGGAAGAGGGGGGATTACAGCAAAGGAAACATCATCCTTGCTGGGCCAGAACTGAGCAGGCATAAACGATGGCTGTTCATCTTTCAAGGAGCAGCCAATGCTTTCTCCACACCATTTGTGCTCCACTGGGCTCAGCCTCCCTGCTCCCCAACCCTACTAAAGAGCGGAGCCTACAGGCTAGTGGATCTCAGAACAAGTCAGTAACTGCAAGCAACTAGACAAGGACAACTCGCTTAATCCTTTGCTGTCAAGGGAAGCAAGGAGCACTCAAGAATGAGAGGGGCAGGAGTGATCTGCTGCTTCTGTCACCAGCTCATGAAGCGAACAGGAAGAACAACAAGATTAAGAACAAGAACAAGGGATGGTGAGCTTCAGGCCCAGGGTTCCACCCTGAAAAGCCTTGGCAACACTGCAGAAAGAGCAGTGATCGTATTTTGGAAAACAGCACCAGGAAACCCTTTCAGGTGGTTCGTAGTCTAACAGAACCACCCTTGACATTGGGGGTCTGGTGAGGACCACGAGATCTGCTGCAAATCAACCTCTCCAAACCCCCTTGTAAACAATACTCTAGCCCAATAGCAGACATGACTAAAATGTCAGACTTCCCGGCATGGCCTCACAGCTGCAAGAGGCCGAGCTCTGAAAAGTAAGGAAAATACAGTCATTTAGAAGCTAGATGGAGAGACTGTAAGCCCATGCTTGGAAAATGCATGTGACTATAATTTTTTATTATTATTTCTATGCCGCTTTATATTTTTAGCAACAATCTCAAAGTGTTTGAAGAAAAGTCAAAGCAATGTAACAGACAATTAAAATATTATCTTAAAAGATTTCAAAATAAAAACATTAGATTAAAATGTTTTAATTCATCTATAAGTTTATCCAAGTCAATCTTTTGAATGTCAAATTCTGAACCTTGGTTTAATTCCCAAAGCAGTTGTCAGTGGTTTTGCTACTATGACTTCAACAAAGCCAGCACATGTACGAACGACTTGGACTCACCCCTTACTTCAAAAGGGAAGGGACACGAAACCAGAGTTGTCCCATCTCAAAGTCCCCTTCAGTTTCCCTGGAGCCACCAGCCGTGGCACTGCCTCCTAACTCGTGTATCAGGGGTCACTAGGGAAAGGGGTGAATAGCATTTATTGAATCTATATGCAGAGGACACAATCTCCAATTCTCAAAAAGCCATGCCAATTTTGAAGAATGAACTACGTAATACACATTTGAGAAGGCAGGTCTTAAAAAGAATGGTAATACATGGAAGGGAGTATTAGTCTCAAAGGACAAATGGAGCATCTCTGAAGGGGGTTCCACCCTATGGAATATGAATGTACATGCAGCAAGAGTCCAAAGAGCATTTCCGATTGGTTGGGAAGTAGAGTATCATTTTGGAAGTTGGAAACAGTAGCTAACAAGTTGCCTTTTTCTACACTGCAAAAGGAAGAACTTGGGGGACCTGCCATTGAGGCACCGGGCAGGATTTCTTGAATTGCAACTACAGTTCCTGCATGGGAAGCTTTCATAGAAAAGAACCAGGGCTGGGGCTCAGGCCCGTAAGGGCCAGGGGGCAGCAGATACAGACCCACAAGGAGGAGGGTGGCATTCATCGCCTGCCATTCCTGCCTCCTCTCACCTTAAGGAGTTTGTGGGAAGAGCACATTTGTCCCAAGAAGCAGGAGCATCTTGCCCAGAGGCTAGTGGTGCCAGGTAAGAGGCAGTGGCTGGATGCGGCACCTCCCAGCATCAGCTCACAGCCCTCACCCGCCTGCCACACCCGGAGCCTCCATCTGCTGTGTCCACCGAGGCACAAAGCATCCCTTGGGAGCCTCTGCTGATGCAAGAAAGTCGTGATCAGCAGAGCACCTGCGGGTAACAGCCTCAAAAGCATGGGATGGCCTAAGGAAAAGACTTACTCGTCAGTCTTCAGTTTAACAGGCAGGCGAACTCAGAACAAGACAGCAACTGCAAGCAACAAGCCAAGGACAACTCGCCTAATCCTTTGCTGTCAAAGGAAACAAGGAGCACTCCAGAGTGAGAGGGGCAGGAGGGATCTGCTGCTTCTGTCACCAGCTCATGAAGGAAACAGGAAGAACAAGATGATGAAGAACAAGGAGGAGGGATGGTGAGCTTCAGGCCCAGGGGTCCAATGCAGCCCCTCTCCACTCTTTGGCATGTTACTTCTATCTCTGTCCTTAGCCACCCAGGCTACTGGGTAGGACACCCTGCAAGTTAACTGCAGCCTTGGAAGCTGAAGCTGCCCAAATGGCCCAAAACTGTTTAAAAACTGATTTAATCATTTTCAACAAATATTAACTTTCAGAGGTATTGCTGTTTATTTTTTTGCCTTGTCGTCAAGTTTTACTAGTCTTTTTGTAAATCCCCAACTGTTTTAAACTTGTTTTGTAAGGCATTTTTGCGGGATGCGCCTGGGAGGAAAACGGGGGGGGGGGGGGTTGCATCAATTACAGTGGTTTGAGTATATATCCAGTGAGTATGTGGATAGCGAATTTTGAGTCTCTGTTCACATGGACTGGAGAGAACGGCCCCTCAGCCTGGGTTTGATCTGTGCTGACTTTTCAATTCCAACATGCCCCATAACAAGGGGCAACACCTTCCCCCTGTGGCTACCCAAGGGCCTCCCTGCGGCTGCTCTTAAGAGCCCAGGTGGCTCTCCTTCCACGGGGAGCCCACAGCCAGCATGCCCTGTGGCCACAGAGGGCCTCCTCCTCTTCCCTGCCTTGGTCCAGTCCGCCTTACAAGGCACCCAGGTGGCTTGCTGACACTGCTTCTAGTGGGAGCTATGTCTAGCCTTGGAGAAGGAGCCCTTCCTGCTCTCCATCCTGAATATGTCAACAACTGACTTCATTCTGGTTGGTTCTGAACGGGAGGAAGACTGGGACCGAGCACCGGGTGAAACCCATCTCTCCATTCCCACCTTGCTAGGGAGGCAACTTGGGCCTGCTGCTCTGAGTCATTACAGGGCAGTGCCAGATGGTCATCTTGGCTGATGAAGGGATGCCCAGCATGGGAGACGTCCTCCGGCCGACACACAGTAGAAGTGAGCGGCGCAGAGGCAGGCGTCAGAAGGAGGCATGCGCTAAAGATTCTGCTGTGCACAAGAAGCACCCCTGGAGTATTTCAGCTCCAGGAGCAAGAGGAGCAGCTTCCTCTCTTCCTCTCACAATCTGATTCATGGCTTCATTAATGTTGCTTGAGGCACCCTTCTTTTTTCATCCCGAAAACCATTTTTACTGGGTTATACTGGCAATGTTACAAATAGGAGAATTATGTTCGGGGAAGAGATGGAAGAGAAATGTAGCATTTCCACATTTTCCTTTTGTCTCCTCTTCCCCTTTGTATGTGACGTGGTATATTTTGTTTCCTGTTTCAGTTCCTTTCCTGTAGTTTCCTTGCCCACCAGCACTCTGGTCTGCGTGGATGGGATGGAAGCCTGGCTTGGTGTGGACTTCGCTGTGGCAGCTGCTGGGTTGCAAAGGCCACACACAAAGTATTTGTTGTGAACTGAGACCCTCTTGCACCCCACCCCCTTTTTACGAGAACCCACAATGGAATCAGGCCTTTATTGTGTCAGTTCTTTTTTGCATTACAAAAAGGTTTGAAGCACACAAAACAACAAACAAACAAGGGGCAACACCTCAGTTCCTGAGGAAGTTTCATACTGAAAAGGGTTTGATCTGTGCCGACTTCAATTCGAACATGCCCCATAACAAGGGACACCACCTCAGTTCTTGAGGAAGTTCCGTTCTAAAAAAGCCTTGGCAACACTGCAGAAATAGCAGTGATCTTATTTTGGAAAACAGCACCAGGAAACTCAGGTGGTTCGTAGTCTAACAGAACCACATTTGACATTGGGGGTCTGGTGAGGACAAGATCTGCTGCAAGCAATTTACGAAAAACCTGGGGTCTTTCTTGGGTTCCATGATCACTGCAGGTGGTGACAGCAGTCCCAAAATTAAGAGGCTTGCTTCTTGGGAGAAAAGCAATGACCAACCTAGACAGCATCTTATAAAGTAAGAGCCATCACCTTGCCGACAAAGGACCGTATACTTAAACTATGGTTTTCCCAGTAGCGATGTAAGAAGTGAGAGCTGGAACCATAAAGAAGGCCGATTGCCGAAGAATTGGTGCTTTTGAATTATGGTGCTAGAGACTCTTGAGAGTCCCATGGACCGCAAGAAGATCAAACCTATCCATTCTGAAGGAAATCAGCCCCGAGTGCTCACTGGAAGGACAGATCCTGAAGCTGACCACAAGACCTCCTGCAATGAGTTCACAAAGTTTTTTGCTGATAAGATTCGGAAAGAGGGAAGGCTCCGGGACCGTGGTAGCCGGGCCAGAGAATGCCGGTGTTCCGTCTAGTCAAGTTGTATGGGATCAACTTCCACCCATTACCTGTGAGGGTGTGAAGAGGCTTTCTTGGGCGAAACAACCACCTATCTCCTTGATTCTTGCCCATCCTGGCCAGGATGGGCAATGGGCTCTATGGGCTGGGCCAATGCAGTTCTGCCCAGGAGGGAGTCTTTCCCAGATCTGCATGAAAAAGCAGTTATTAAACCCGCTCTTTAAAGCTGCATCAGTGCAAATGGCAATCCGGGGGGGGGGGGGACTTAAATAGACTTTTAGAGTAAAGATTGGGTTTTGTGGGCAAAGAGCCCAGACACAGGATAGCATGGATGGCTGGATAAAGGAGGCTAGGATCAAGCATGGTTAAGACCCAAGAGTGGGTGGATTAGGTGGCAAGCAGTAAGGGTAGTGCAGGGGACCAGGAGCTTGAGGGCAGGCAGGGAATAGTGGGAATACCCACTGCTCCAGCTTAGGTGAACACCAGCTGCTGGGGGAAACTGTATAAAGCCCGCTTGCTATCAGCAGAGAACCTGCACGAGCAACGCTGACACAAAACCCCACATATATTAAGCAAAATAGAAACATTGCCACCCCACCCCCTCAGCTTTCCCCTCTCCACCTTTCAGCCTTTTCTTCCTAATGTCTCGAGAAATGAAACTGACTTGCAAAAAATGCTACTTGAAAGAAAAGGAGACATTGAATACTTTTGTAAACCAAGAAAATCTTTTTAAAAATACATCAAAATAAATAAAGCCAGGCTGCCCTGGGGGAGGGGCTGGCAACAAAGGGGCCACAAAAGAGCTCATCATCCCTTTGGGAGTTGATGCCTCAGGGGTGGGATGAGGGCGTGAGCCAGGTCCCTTGGGGGGGGGGCATCTGAAAAATGTGCCCGGGAGGAGCTGGCGAGACCAAGGGGGCCTCAATTGCAGTAGTTTGGAACAGGGGGCAGTACGGTAGGGGAGCCCCCCGCTCCAACCTGGGAGAATTGCGGTGATCCTACCAGCAAGCCCTTCAGGTCGGCTCGGAGCGATGAGTTCTCCCTGATCCATGATCACTGGTTGCCCAGGACGAAATACCACCCACTGTGAGTCTTGTGGGAGCTGCCCCCTGCCTCTCTCCACCAGGCCTAGGGCAGGGCCCTGGCAGACTAAAGCTGCCTCAGAGGACTGCCAGGCCTCTTTTACTGGGTAGGAAACCAAACCCTGGGCGTTAACGGCAGCCTTGGAAGCGAAAGCTGCCCAAATGGCCCAAAACTGTTTAAAAATTTTATTTAAACGTTTTTGACCAATATTAACTTTCAGAGGTATTGCTGGTCATTTATTCCTTTGCCTTGTTGACAAGTTTTACTAGTCTTTTTGTAAATCCCCAACGATTCTTAACTTGTTTTGTAAGGTATTTTTGTGGGATGTGCTTGGGAGGAAAACAGGTGGGGGGGGGAGGTACAACAATTACAGTGGTTCAGGTACATATCCAAGGAGCACGTGGAAAGGGAATTTTGAGTCTCTGTTCACATGGACTGGAGAGAACGGCCCCTCAGCCTGGGTTTGATCTGTGCTGACTTTTCAATTCCAACATGCCCCATAACAAGGGACACCACCTCAGTTCTTGAGGAAGTTCCGTTCTGAAAAGCCTTGGCAACACTGCAGAAAGAGCAGTGATCGTATTTTGGAAAACAGCACCAGGAAACCCTTTCAGGTGGTTCGTAGTCTAACAGAACCACCTTTGACATTTGGGGTCTGGTGAGGACGAGATCTGCTGCAAAACCCCCTCTCAAAACCCCCTTGTAAACAATACTCTAGCCCAATAGGAGACATGACTAAAATGTCAAACTTCCCGGCATGGCCTCACAGCTGCAGGAGGCTGAGCTCTGGAAAGTAAGGAAAATACAGTCGTTTAGAAGCTAGATGGAGAGACTGTTAAGCCCATGCTTGGAAAATGCAGGTGACTATATTTTTTTTTTGTTTTATTTCTATGCCAGTTTATATTTTTAGCAACAATCTCAAAGTGTTTGAATAAAGTCAAAGCAATGTAACAGACAACTAAAATATTATCTTAAAAGATTTCAAAATAAAAACTTTAGATTAAAATATTTTAATTCATCTAGAAGTTTATCCAAGTCAATCTTTTGAATGTCAAATTCTGAACCTTGGTTTAATTCCCAAAGCAGTGTCAAGTCATATATATGGTTTTCCTACTATGGCTTCAACAAAGCCAGCACATGTACAAACGACATCGTCTCATCCCTTACTGCAAAAGGGAAGGGACACGAAACCAGAGTTGTCCCATCTCAAAGTCTCCTTCAGTTTCCCTGGAGCCACCAGCCGTGGCATTGCCTCCTAACCCATGTATCAGGGGTCACTAGGGAAAGGGGTGAATAGCATTTATTGAATCTATATGCAGAGGACACAATCTCCAATCCTCAAAAAGCCATGCCAATTTTGAAGAATGAACTACGTAATACACATTTGAGAAGGCAGGTCTTGAAAAGAATGGTAATACATGGAAGGGAGTATTAGTCTCAAAGGACAAATGGAGCATCTCTGAATGGGGTTCCACCCTATGGAATATGAATGTACATGCAAGCAAGAGTCCAAAGAGCATTTCCGATTGGTTGGGAAGTAGAGTATCATTTTGGAACAGTTGGCAACAGTAGCTAACGAGTTACATTTTTCTACAGTGCAAAAGGAAGAACTTGGGGGACCTGCCATTGAGGCACCGGGCAGGATTTCTTGAATTGCAACTACAGTTCCTGCATGGGAAGCTTTCATAGGAAAGGACCAGGGCTGGGGGCTCAGCCCCTTGAGGGCTAGGGCAGCCGACTGGAAGGGGGGCAGCAGATACAGACCCACGAGGAGTGGCATTCATCACCTGCCACTCCTGCCGCCTCCTCCTCACCTTAAGGCGTTTGTGGGAAGAGCACATTTGTCCTAAGAAGCAGGAGCATCTTGCCCAGAGGCTAGTGGTGCCAGGTAAGAGGCAGTGGCTGGATGCGGCACCTCCCAGCATCAGCTCACAGCACTCACCCGCCTCCACCACACCCGGAGCCTGATTCATGGCTTCATTACTGTTGCTTGAGGCGCCCTGCTTTTTCATCCCGAAAACCTTTTCACTGCTTTCTGTTGGCAATGTTACAACCAGGAGAAATATGTATGGGGAGGAGATGGAAGAGAAATGTAGCATTTCCGCATTTTCCTTTTGTCTCCTCTTCCCCTTTGTATGTGACGTGGTATATTTTGTTTCCCGTTTCAGTTCCTTTCCTGTAGTTTCCTTGCCCACCAGCACTCTGGTCTGCGTGGATGGGATGGAAGCCTGGCTTGGTGTGGACTTCGCTGTGGCAGCTGCTGGGTCACAAAGGCCGCACACAAAGTATTTGTTGTGAACTGAGACCCTCTTGCACCCCACCCCCTTTTTACGAGAACCCACAATGGAATCAGGCCTTACTGTGTCAGTTCTTTTTTGCATTGCAAAAAGGTGTGAAGCGCACAACAAAAAAACAAGGGACGTCACCTCAGTTCTTGAAGTTTCATACTGAAAAGCCTTTGCAACACTGCAGAAATAGCAGTGATCGTATTTTGGAAAACAGCACCAGGACTCTTTCAGGTGGTTCGTAGTCTAACAGAACCAACTTTGACATTGGGGGTCTGGTGAGGACCACGAGATCTGCTGCAAGCAATTTACAAAAAAACTGGGGACTTTCTTGGGTTCCATGATCACTGCAGGTGGTGACAGCAGTCCCAAAATTAAGAGGCCTGCTTCTTGGGAGAAAAGCAATGACCAACCTAGACAGCATCTTAAAAAGCAGAGCCATCACCTTGCCGACAAAGGTCCGTATGGTTAAACTATGGTTTTCTCCCAGTAGTGATGTAAGAAGTGAGAGCTGGACCATAAAAGGCCGATTGCCGAAGAATTGGTGCTTTTGAATTACGGTGCTGGAGACTCTTGAGAATCCAATGGACTGCAAGAAGATCAAACCTCTCCATTCTGAAGGAAATCGGCCCTTAGTGCTCACTGGAAGGACAGATCCTGAAGCTGAGGCTCCAAGACTTTGGGTCACCTCATGAGAAGAGAAGACTCCCTGGAAAAGACCCTGATGCTGGGGAAGATGGAGGGCACAAGGAGAAGGGGACGACAGAGGACGAGATGGCTGGACAGTGTTCTTAGAGCTACCAAGACTATTTAGTTAAATATGTTAAGTTAAATTAATTGGAAAAACTTGCAAACACCAGATAGGCTTAGGATTTAAATATGTAATGTGATGAATATGTTTAATGCTGAATTGGAAAGATGTTAAGTGATTAACTTAATTGTTTTGGAAAACTTGTTAAAATGATGTACACTGAAATTCAACTTGGGTGATACGAGAAAGTCACTTAACAATGTTAATAAGCTTAGTCTTAATAAGGTTATGATTTAGGTTTCTGTGTTTAAAAATTTTGTGGAAAATCAATAAAAAAATTGGGGGGGAGAAAGTCTTTTAAATCACTTTGTAATGTGAATATAGACCTAGACTAAGGCAGCAGAGGGCGATCTTAACATAGCAGTGGCTGTAGCTGGAAAGAGCAAACCCGGTTTTCGTTCACTCCTTTTTGGCTGGCAGGAACACGATGGCACTTTTAAACTTCTTAAAAATGTGGGTTGGTACACAGTGCTTTTTAAATGTACCAGTAAAGGGGAATATGATGTGCATCTTCCCAGGCATTGTGCTGTTTTCCAATGCATCAAAATGCAACCACGCCATGGGGTTATGCTGCAGCAGGAGCAGGGGGCCACATTTCGGGGGGGGGGGGCAAAGCTAGAGGCAAAAGGGTGATGAATGCAGAAGTTGCCATTGTCCAGAAGGCTACTTTATATACACACACACCAACACTCCTCTCTATCAATGCAGCCACTTGTCAAGATTCAATTTTAACGGACAAAACTAAATACGGGTTAAATCTGCCTGTGGCTTTAAAGTGAAAAAAATGTTTTGGGGGTGATGCTCAACAATAGCATGGCCCAGTGAAACATAATTACTTCAACGTTTATGATACACAATTGTTAATTCAGAACAAACCAGATTTATTCCAGGAAGAAATCTTGGTGGACCCAATCCACAAATTGCTCCATTCACAATGACTACCAAAAGAGACTCCCCAACTAGGCACTCAGGTACCTAAACATTTCCATTCTAAATAGTCAAAGACTTTGTACGTATCTATTTTGGGGCTTGACACAATATCAGATTGGTGTGATTGCTGGAGGAGACTGAGTCCCATGGACTACAAAAAGATCAATTTCCTCCATTCCGAAGGAAATCAATCCTGAGTGCTCACTAACAAGGACAGATCCTGAAGCTGAGGCTCCAAGACTTTCGCCACCTCATGAGGAGACTCCCTGGGAAAGACCCTGATGTTGGGAAAGATGGAAGGGACAAGAAAAATGGGATGACAGAGGATGAGATGGTTGGACAGTGTTCTTGACCAAACTGCCGGAGGCATTGGAAGACAGGAGTGCCTGGCATGCTCTGGTCCATGGGGTCACAAAGAGTCGGACAATAGTAAACAAGACATTTAAAGCTTTATATTGCTCACATCAGGCCTGTTATGTATTTAAATTTGGTTGTTTGGTAACCAAATTCTAGAGAGTTCTGCAGTAATTCTCATGCTATTGGCTAATGGTCACATGGGAGTTATCTAGTTAAGTAGAGATTTCATTTGCTGTAAAGCAATGACTTTTAGAATCCACTGTGAACCTTGCCAACGGAAGAACCGGGAAGGATTTCTTGAATTGCAACTACAATTCCTGAATGAGAAGCTTCATGGGAAAGGACCAGGGCTGGGGCTCAGCCACATAAGGGCCAGGGCAGCCAATTGGAAGGGGGCAACAGATACAGACCCAAAAGGAGGAAGGTGGCATTCATCTCCTGCCACTCCTGCCTCCTCACCTTAAAGCGTTTGTGGAAAGAGCACATTTGTCCCTAAAAGCAAGGGCATCTTGCCCAGAAGCTAGTGGTGCCAGAAGAGGTGGAGGCTGGATGCGACACCTCCCGGCATCCGCTCACAGCCCTCAGCCACCTCCGCCACAACCGGAGCCTCCATCTATTGTGGCCGCAGCAGCACGAAGTGTCCAGCCTGCCTCTTCCCCACCGGAGGAGCCCTTCTCCTTCCGCTGCCCGCCTCCTCCAGCCCCGCCACCCTCCCTAAAACTCTGGGGAAGGGGGGGGCAGCGGAAGGAGCTTTGCACTGGATATGCGCAAGATGGCCCTGCCAAGAAGCTCTCGGAAGTAAAGTTCTGTGTCTTGGTTGTACTGTAAAACAATGCTCAAGCGTGTCCTTTGTTTAAAAGTTGAAGCGTGTTACAAAAAGTAATTTGCAACCCTGCTATACAGGAAGCCCTCCCTGTAGGAAGGCAAAGCAGTGGGGTGGAGAGCTTTGCCACGCTCCTCAGAACCTGGCTAAATGGGTGGAGCCCATGGCTACATTCAGAAAATCCGAAGTTAAAAAAAAAAAGAGGCCAGCTATTGGAGAAGAATGCAATTTCTTCCAACATTTGACATGCCATACAGGAGACAAACGATACCAGTGCTAGAAACTCCTGAGCTTAAGCCTGAAAACATTGCTATCCGCCCACAAAGGGAGCTTCAGAAGTCTTTGGCGATTGGCATCATCCAGAGTTTTGTCTTTCTCCAACGTGAGACATGCCATACAGGGGACAAGCCATACCTACACTTGTTCTAGAGAGCAGTAACTTTGGTATATTGCCACACCTATCATCGCAAGTTGAATGTTCACAAGGCAACCTTCCCCGGTCACCCAATCACAGAAGTGTAGCTAAGAAGGGAAGGGGGAGGGAACAGGCGGGGCCATGGGCAGCTCCCCAAACACTTTATTTTCAAAAAAGCTCAACTTTGGTCTGCCTCAGGCCACCAGCAAGGGCTGCTACACAGCTGCCCAATCAACAGGCTTTGCAACTAGGCTGCAACCGAGGAAAATGGGAACAGCTATTCCACCTGCTCACCTGAGCAACAGCAACTATGTTACCTGAAGCTTCCATTCCAGCTGGCTATTAGCGCATCTAATTTGATCCTAACTTCATTTCAGTCTCCCATTACTACTGACCTTAAGAACACTCAAGTGTGGGTGGGTTACACTTTGGAGAGGGACAAACCTTTTAAAATATGTATACAAGCGAGGTCATTAAGCTTCCTTGAAAGGGTTAACAGTAAATACTGCAGCATGCAATATTTGATGCCAGAGATTTAAAACTGTAGAGCATCATCAGTGTGCATGGCACTTTATGTATAAGAATATAAAACTGACGTGAGAAGCTACAAGTCGTAGTAGCTGAACAAGGGTACCCAACATGGCATTTTTAATTTTTAGCACAGGTGCTTTATGTAGCATCTCTGTAAAACCGAACTGCTTTAAAGTTTTCTTTGAAGCTAGCAAAAACCTTCATTCTTTTTCATTTGCTGGTGGAACCAAAATGCAGGGGGGGTTGTGATAGATTGCATCAGACCCCACCCATACAATCAGCTTCTGTTTGTCCCAACAGCTGGGTAACAAGTTTATATTGCATTTTCCCAGGATAGGTATAGCAATTCATGACTTTTAAAAAAATAACAAAACATTACTTTCTTCCCAATCTCGTAGCTTCCAACTTAAGATGGTGGTAAGAGAAAGTAATTTTTTTCCAGTACAGTAGTTAAGTTTTAATATATTATTGCCAATCTCTACTTTTGGGAGGCTGGTACTCCTCACCCCAAAACAAAACCAGAGTACTTCAAAAACTCTGGGTGAAGCTGCTTCAGATTCTGGTTTAAAAGCTGTATTGGCTTGGATATAAGCATGCTTCTAATGGCTAAGATTAAGGGAATAAACTGTAGGCAGAAATATTTCAACTTAAAAGCTTGCTTGAATAGTTTTCTGTTCTGACTGCTTTCATCCCCAGCTAACAAAAACTTGGGTGGGATTCAAAAGGGAGGGAGATAGATCATGTTTACAGCAGCTTTTCACTATCAAGCACGAAAAGCCATGAATGTTCTAAGTGGTATTGTCCTGCCTTTTAATTTTGTGTATAATCTGGCCTAGAATGTTTGACTGGAGCCCTCTTGCCCTTACAAAAAGGTATTTTCATCGGTTTACAAGGCTGTTAAGGTTGCATTATTTCCTGCAGCTGCATGACCACACAACAGCCAACATTAAACTACAATTTGAAAAGCTCACCCCCTGCCCCTTCCAATCATTTTTTTTCGCTTTTCAGCTAGGTCTTTTTAAAGCTTCAAGGCTGCTTTGCTCCAACAAATTAAGTTCCCTACAGGTAAAGCTACCATATTCTTGCGTGGGGTATTCATGGGTTACTTAAAGCATGTCCCAGCCAGCTATATAGATGGTTATATACCATCCCAACTTTTCTGCAGGTTTCCCATATGGCTGAAACCAGCAACTGGCACCAGACCAGAGCTTGCTTTTATGCTTCTCCCTCCCACTCATTTTTCTTTTACAGCTGTATACTTTTGATTTTATAGGTTTTAGACCCAAGGCATGCAATTCACATCAAACCAGTTTAAGTCTCTAGTAGCTTTTTAATTTCAGAAAACCTATCATCCTACTCCTGGTGGTAAAACTGACATTGCTCCAGGTGATCCTAAAGAAAACAAAAGCTGCTATTATCAGCAGTTTGTTTAAAAAACAAACAATCTTGAGTAGTGAATAGAACAAATGTTGAAAAGATAGGGGAAAAACATAGTTGCTGTAATATCCTAGTTTTTAAGGTATCAAAACCAACAACTCCCATGTTCTAGTTCCCTATTCTCTAAGTGTTTCTTAAAACATAGTCTCCTTCAGGATTGTCAGTGCAGAAAAATAGGGGGGAAACCTGAATACTGGAGGTAGAAGCTCCTACACTTTCCAGAGTCTGCAAAAAAAAAAAAAAAAAGCAAACCTCTATTTTACTCTCCTTGCTGAAAATTAATCTGATTTGGCTTGGCTTCAAACAGAATAGGAAAGGGTAGGGGAAAATCCTGCATTCTATTATGGTTATTGCTGTACTTTTAATGTAACATCATGAAGCTCTTATTTTCATTTCAGAAGCTGCAAATCTTTTCAAACGCCATCACAACCCAACCCCACCCTTCCTTCTCGAGATGAAGCATTTTTAAGCTATTGAAGCAATGACTCCCAAATTCGTCCCCTATTCCCTCGTTATTTCTTTAAAAATTCAGAACAGCAAGTGCAGAAAGGGGGAGGAAAAAACTCAATACTGGAGAGGCAGGAGCTACTACTTATAGAGAGCCCGCAAAAAAATAAAACCCCAAGCAAGCCTGTAGTTTACTCCTTGCTGAAACAAATTCATCAAGCAAGAATAAGGGAAGAAAAAAACATTTGCCCTATATGCACTCAGAACCTGAAAGTATAGTGCTGATAAGGGAAGAAAAAATATATTCGCCCTGTATGCACTCAGAACCTGAAAGTATAGTGCTGATAACCCCACCGTCGCAGGTTCAATCCCCATATGGGGCAGCTGAATATTCCTGCATTGCAAGGACTAGATGACCCTCCTTATTTAATTTGCTAAAGCATTATAATCTAGAACCAGACCCTAGAGCTCTGGCTTCCTAGCAGAAGCTATTCAAACCCCGCCAGCGCCCAACCTCCACCCTTTCTCCCCGCAGCAAGAAATGAGCGTCAGCGAGGCTTCCGCGCCTTTTTATATCCAACGCCCGGGCGCCTCCATCCAATCACGAGCGGCGAGGGTGGGGCTGTGCTCACAACGCCTGCGCCGTTGTCTCCCAGGGTGGGGAAAAACAAACCAAAACAAAGCAGGCATCGAGTTGGACAGCTTTGTCTAAGAACGTCTCGCGAGGCGGAAGGACCCCCGCGCTCGCGCCGAAATTCAAGCGAGGGGAGGAAGAAACCGCCGTCGCCTCAGGTAAGACTCGCGGCTCCTCTGCTTTCCGAGGAGCCGGAATACAGAGAGATCACCTCACGCCGAATGTGCAGTAATAGTAAGTGCAACTTGAAAACGGCCGCCTCATGTTTGCGCGCGCGTGTGTGCCTGTGTCGTGTGAACTGCGGAGGGACATCCGTGTCGGGCGACCCTCGTGACGCGCGTCTATGAAGGGTGCTCCGGCGTGTGACAGGGTTGCGGGGTAAACCAAGTAAGGGAACGGATCCGGGGATTTGTCCTGCTGCGCGCAGCCCTTTAATACAAAAATAAATCAAAAACTAACTGGCCAATTCTGTCCCAGATAACTCGGTTCTGTGTCCCCCCCCCCACGGGTGTAGCGCAGGGCCCCCAAACCAACCAAAATCAATACAAACCTGAGGTTCTGCCCACCCAAAAAAAGTCCTGGCTACGCCCATCCTGCCCTCCCCCCCCCAAAATAAATCCTGACTATGCCCATTCTGCCCCCCAAAATAAATCCTGGCTACATCCATCCCCAAATAAATTCTGGCTATGCCCATGCTGCTCCCCCAAATAATAAATCCTGGCTACGCCCATCCTGCCCCCCAAAATAAATCCTGGCTACATCTATGCTGCCCCCCCAATAATTTCTGGCTACATTATTGTTATTGTTATTATTGGATTTATATACCGCCCTATACATGGAAGTCTCAGGGCTGCCTCCTCCCCCGCAAAATAACTCCTGGCTGCACCCATGTTGCCCCCCACCCAAATAATAACCCCTGACTACATTATTAGTAGTACTTATTGAATTTATATACATACAGCCGTATACCTGGAAGTTTCAGAGCTGCCACCCCCAAATAATAACTCCTGGCTACATCAATGTTGTCCCTCCAAATAATAAATCCTGGCTACGCCCATGCTGCCCCCCCCCAAAATCCTGGCTACGGTGGCATGGCTGGTTGGCTCTCATTTATGAGTGTCACCTCTGTGGGTTGGATTGAAGCTGCAATCCTAAGCATATAGAGATAATAAAGAGCGTGTAGCATCGCTCCAAAGGTGGGTAGCTCGGTTGGAGCATTGCTCTGACAACACCAAGGTTGCAGGTTCCGTCCTTGGGTGGGACAGCTGCATATTCCTGCACTGGAGGGGGTTGGACTAGATGATCCTCAGGGTCCCTTCCAACTCTCTGATTCTATGGGATGAGAACGTCTGCCTGAGAACCCAAACACCCATGAAATGCGGCGAAGCACCAGCAGATCTGCGACACCTCGGCGCAGAAAAATAATTTCTCTTGAATTGCGGCACTTGGGGCTTGAGTACACATGGCAACAATCCATAGGCCCACAGTTTCCTGTGATAGGCAGCTGTTTGAGGCATTTCACCTCAAACCAGCTTCGGTCTGACTTGGAACCTGCAGTGCAGCCTCTGCACAGGTGACAGCTTCATTAAATGTTATTGTCGTATTTATTAGATTTATATACCACCCTTCATAAGATCTCAGGGCAGTTCACAGAATAAAATACAGGATAAAAATAAGTAAATCAAAACAGCAAAACAATAATCCCTGAGGTGGCTCAGCTGCAAAGAAACCTATTGGATAATGAGCATCCTCTGAGGATGTCCCTACCCCGCTCTCTAGTACATAGAGAGCAACGTAAAAATGCTTTTTGAAAGGCAGGGAAACCGACCTTGCTGCATAAATCTCAAATTACCGTAGTTGCAGTGTGTGTTGATTTCTCCTGTGCAACATTACTGTAAAGTTAAGTCCCAGTGTGATTGCAATGCTTGCCATCTCATGCTTGTCACTTGCTGTGTTGTGCCCAATAGATTCTTAGTTTATTTATTTCATAAAATTTATACACTGCTTGATTGTGAAAAACCTTCAAGCGGTTTACAAAAAGGTAAAAACAATAAATTAAGGAAAAATTGGAAATATACAGAAAGTTAAAATACTAAAGCTGATTAGAATTCATTGTTACTTCAGATTTCTAAGTATCTGGGTAGGATCCATGAAATATGCATGTTTGTAATTCACAGAATTCTGACTCAAAATACAATTATGAATCAAATGCTTTCTTTCACAGGTTAAACAGTAGGTTTGCTTGGAATCTCCAGGGAGAGCAATCAAGATGTACGTAAAATCAATTGTGCTTGAGGGGTTTAAGTCTTACGCTCAACGGACAGAAGTGAATGACTTTGACCCATTGTTCAATGCTATTACTGGCTTAAATGGAAGTGGCAAATCAAACATCCTGGACTCCATCTGTTTCTTATTGGGCATTACCAATCTATCACAGGTGAGTATATGCCTTAGACATCTACTGGCATCAATATTTCCATTCCTTGTTCTTTGGTGAGCTTAAAGTGTTTGTAACAAATGCTAGAATATTACACATTCTTCTGATTAGAGGAAAACTAAACAAATAATTGCCTATTTTACTGTGGTGGAATGGTGATGACTCTGCATACACTGAGTGCAGAATTTCAGGCAGAGAATCTCTTCCAGCCCACTCTGGGGATTCATCTCTTGGACCTTCTACATGCAAAGTAGATGCTCTGTCACTAAACTACAACCCTGCCCACTGACAGTGCAATCTGAAGGAAAACGAAAACAGGCAGGGTATTTGGTCCTTAACCTGTCTTTACTCCATGTATAACTAAACACAGAATTTTGTACTGATTATAATTATGACTAGCTGGGGTATAAGTCCATTATGGCAGCAGCACTTACTGAAACTTGTCCTGTATGTTTGCCTATGAACTGTTTGAGATAGAACCTAAAACTCAGTTCTAATTTGCACTTGTGGCAATTTGGGTTGTTTGTGGATCACTCACTTAAAACTACAAATATTGGCTGGATTCGGTAAAACTACAGCACCAATAGACATAATTTCCAGTCACGTGTAATTTTTTGTATTCCAATTCACTGTGGGAGTTAGGACAAATACTCATTGGAATTACCCAACATGCAATGCTAAACCATTTTATAGACTTTTTTTGAGCTATATATAAAACTTCCCACAAATTTCATCATAAGATTGATTTTTTTTTAAAAAAAAAGTGTGTTTCTCTCCTCAATCTTGTATAAACATTGTGAATGATGGCCAAAACAGTTAACTTCCAACTAAGTGTTTTAGACACAACCCTATAGCCTAAGCATGCACTCTTGTTATCAATTGAAAATTATTGCCCTTTTAATGTTTTTCAGGTGCGAGCTTCTAACTTGCAAGATCTGGTTTACAAAAATGGCCAAGCTGGGATTACCAAGGCTACAGTATCAATCACTTTTGATAATTTTGACAAGAAGCAGAGTCCATTCGGGTTTGAGATTCATGATGAGATTACAGTAACAAGGCAGGTGAGCAATGGTTAGGCTCTGTAAAGGTATATTCTGAATTCCTTTGTTTATTTGTTTTTGGCATATGTAGCTGCACATGCCAAGCTGTCTAGATGCTTGAATACTGTAACATCAGACTAGAAGGAAAATTATGCTTTGGTACATAATGAACCCTTGTTTCTTCTCAAGGTGGTGATTGGAGGCAGAAATAAATATCTAATCAATGGTGTGAATGCAAGTAATGCTCGAGTACAAGATCTCTTCTGCTCTGTTGGACTGAATGTCAATAATCCTCACTTTCTTATTATGCAGGTAAGCATATATTGTTATAAATATAATCACTTTTCTTCTTATTGTGTTGGTTTTTTTAGCAGGCAGGAACTAGGCTGCAGTCCTAAAGCTAGATCTGTTGGGATGAGCATGATTAGGATCCAGCAGATCTCCAGCTGTTTTTAAAAAATGGAATGGGATCTTGCAGATTCTGAGGAAGTCCTCTCTGGGCTGCATGTTTTATTATTATTATTGTGATTAATCACCTTTTACACAGTTGTCTCAAGGCAATATACAATAGGAACAGTAAAGGCCCCAGTTAACACAAAAAACAGCTGATACATTAAAGGTAGAACTAAAATAATGCAAAATAGTTATGGAATCAACCAGTTAATGAATTGATGTGTCCTCTGCCAGGGACTCTCAATCTTTCCAGTTCTTAATTCTTGTAAGGACTGATGATGACCCTGCTTGGTTCAGAATACTATTCTTGCCTGTAACTTTGTGCATTCCACCTCCACTTCCCTGAAATCTGCCCAGTGTTTGCTATTTTTAGGTCAGTGGCTCTTTGACACAAACATTAAAAGTCTATGTATCTTGATGCTAATAAGTAATAAAAATGATATCTTAAAATTACATGAGATGTTACTGATTGATTTTCATTCTGTATTAGGGACGGATTACCAAAGTTCTGAATATGAAGCCTCCAGAGGTAAGAATGCTGGAGCTTTTTCATTAGTGTTTCCTTCATTCATTTTGGAATTGATTCTTTATTTAGCCTGAGATTGCAATAACAGTTTTTTGTTCTAGATTTTGGCTATGATTGAAGAAGCAGCTGGCACTAGGATGTATGAATGCAAGAAAATAGCTGCCCAGAAAACCATTGAGAAAAAAGAGGCAAAACTTAAAGAAATTTGCACGGTACTAGATTTTTATAATAGATTTTTATTTATTTTGGGAAGTTTGCTTTTCAGATATGGATGGCTGCTAAAGTTCCTCAAGGCGTAGATTAAGAAGAATGAAATGAGCTTTGACTCTGGTCCTGTCTGTCTCTTTCCTTAATGACCAATTTGGTTTTATTTACTCTTTTTAATTTAATTTTTCAAAGTCCATTGCAGATGTCCCATCCACTGAAAGTATGGTGGGAGCATTTGGAAAATTCACAATTTTTCATTCTGTACTTTGTTCACAGATTTTGGAGGAAGAAATCACACCCACCTTGCAGAAACTGAAAGAGGTATTTCCCGTTTAAAATGAAAAAAATGTTTTACATTGCAAACCAAGGCATGTTTAAAGGTAAAGGACCCCTGACAGTTACGTCCAGCCGTGAACGACTCTGGGGTTGCGGCGCTCATTCCCCTTTACTGGCCGAGGGAGCTGGAGTTCGTAAACAGACAGTTTTTCCGGGTCATGTGGCCAGCATGACTAAGCCACTTCTGGCAAAACCAGAGCAGCGCACAGAAATGCCATTTACCTTCCCGCCAGAACGGTACCTGTTTATTTACTTGCAGTTTGACATGCTTTTGAACTGCTAGGTTGGCAGAAGCTGAGACCAAACAACAGGAGTGCACCCTGTTGCGGGGAAATGAGGCCTGGAAATGAGACGATATTGTAGACCTTTCCTTGACATGAACTAGTTTGCAAACTGCATCACTTTCTTACTATTCATAATGGTTTTAGTGAATGTGCTTCATTTTTCTAGTTTTCCTCTGAAATTCTTACATTCTCAATATACATTGCAGAAATATATTCTTGGAATCCAGTAATTTGTAGTTTTTTTAAAAAAATAGAACTTCTGTTTAAATAAATGTGTTGGCCATGTTTTCTAATCTAATTACGCTGTTTCATCATAGCTGTTATTTCTGGTTATGGCTTATATTTCTGCTTGTCCTTTCCAGGAACGATCCTCCTACTTGGAATACCAAAAGGTCATGAGAGAGATTGAACACCTGAGTCATCTGTACGTTGCATATCAGTTTGTGTTGGCTGAAGAAACCAAGGCACGTGCTGGTGATGTGCTAAAGGAAATGGAAGGGAACATTGTAAAAGTCCAGGAAGAGATGGTTGAGAATGAGAAGAAAGTGAAGGAACTTGGCGCAGAAATAGCCGAAATGGAAAAGAAAAGGGATAAAGTAAGACCAACTAAACTGCTGCCGTTATTTCTTGTATTAAGCACATTTTTTAAAAGTTTTTTGTGTCTGGATTAAACAGAGAATTCCAACATGTGAAGTACATTATATTGACCATTTCCGTATCACTTGGAATTTACATTTAAAGGCGTAACACTTGATAAGAAACATGCACTATTTGGTTAACTGAATAACTCAGATGTTGTACATCAGAAGTAGAGCTTTTGGTATGAGTTCCCTGGTGGCCTTTCCACTGAAGGTATCTTAGATAACTGGGGTTAAAGAAATTGGATGGTTGAATTTGAGGCAAGAGGGGATTAAAGAAATTGGATGGTTGAATTTGAGGCAAGAGGGTATCAAGATAAGAAACCTTTTTATAGTCTTGGTGCTTACAGGAGACATAGAACATAATTTTGGAAGTTGAAGCTGACAATTTCTTCAGCGAATCCTGTCCTAAAGCATGATGCTGTGAACACTGTTTGGCTATAAATGGAACCATTTGTATACAGCAAAGTATGTACTTGTTTGTAGCACAGTTGGTACAGAGATATTCACCAAGCAAAGCTGTTAGTATCAAATAATACATTTTTTAAAAATGCATCTCTTATGGGGGTGGGAATTTGATGGCCCTCTGAGAATAAAAGTTGCTGATTACCCCCAAACACAGCCTATTACTTTCCCATTCCTTTCTACTTTCTGACAGTATATCTACTATCCATACCAGACAAACTTTCTAAAAAGAGATTGCAGTAGAAATGTGGAAGAATTGTAATCAAGGAGAGGAGGTGTAGGTGGCCTTGTGCAATTAACCCTTCATTTAATGCTGACTTAAGTGCTTGCAGAAACACTCCTATTCTTGGAGATGGCCCAGCTGTGGGTTGATTGCTGGCCTGGATCATGGGATTCCCAGGTGAATGTAGTACTATAATCATGTCAGGTACAGGTAGCTGAGTCATTAAGTGTCTCCTGCATGGAGCAGAAAAAACCATAGAGCTTGAGCAAGGAAGGGGAGCTTTGAAGCAGACCTACACTGTTGCAGGTCCTGTATCACTGGACCGAGATCCAGTGTTAGAAACTCAGATATATAAGCTAATCACCAAATGGTACCTTATACCACAGGGGAATGTCTAGGTACACCACCTCCTCCTCCTCCTCCTCCTCTTCTTCTTCTTCTTCTTCTTCTTCTTCTTCTTCTTTTTTTGCTGTGAAAATTATTTTTCATTTCATTTTTATACCACATATTTTAAAGAAAATTTTTTCAAAGCGGTTTACAACACATTAAAACATCAAATAAAACAATTCAGAATAAAACAAATTCAAGCTTCAAGGAAAATAGTTCAGATCCTTCTCTAAGTGTCATTTTGCTTTCCCCATATTTATTTATTTACCTACTCTACTACCACTGGGGCTCCCTATAGCAGGAAGTGGGGATTCTGTCATCTGGTATTTTGCCTGGTAAAAAGCAAGGAGTTATTGGTTGTTTGGTTATTATTCTATGTTAAGGCTTGTCTATTGTGCAAAGGAGGAATTGTTTAATCGTTGGAGGGGTTCTGTACCCTTGTGTGCGTGTGAAGCCATTTTGCTTCATAAAATTCAGCCTTTCTCCACTGGTGGTCTGCATTTGCTTCAGAGATCCTTAACAAAGAACCATTTTGCCTCTTCTCAGCACACTTGCAAATACACAAAACACGTAAGTTAACGAATTGATACTTTAAAATATTTGCAGGAATTTAGTGGTGTTCTCCATTCACTAGAAGAAGCTCTTGCAGAAGTTCAGAGAACAGATACTAAAGTGCAAAGCACGCTTGACATCAAAAAGCAAAACTTGCAAAGTGAAGAAGAAAAGCGTAAAGGGCTGGTTAAATGCATGGAAGAGGTAAGCAAAGAACACTTTGTTAAATTATACACTCTTGTCTTCTCTTTCCCCTTAATGTTTACTCTCGTACATTTTGGTAATATGCATTATGTACTTCTACAAGTACTTGTGTCAGAGAAATATATCTTAACATTTGTAAAGGTAACATAAGGGAGCTGGGACTGCTTCATGATTGCAGGTATTGTGTCCCACAGAGGCAGGGCACTAGGTTGGGAATCGAACAGTGCAATCCTGCACATGTTCAGTTGTATTTGTTTCCTTAAAAGGCTGTTGCCCTGTGAACAATTACAATGCCCCATTGAAACCAGTAGGACTTATGTGCGGGTACTTTGAAGATGGGGGTCAGGGTCTTGTCAATCACAAATTCTGGCTTGGTTCCCTACCAAAATTTGTGGATGAATTGTGCAGTTGGGTCCAGGCCATATAAAATTAAATGTGACTGATGTAGATTTGGTAGGGTAAGTGCCTTTAAAAAAAAAAAGCTTGATGGAACTTTTCTGGTCAATTGCACCTAATTTTTGTGGGCTTCTGTGTGCTTACAATTTGTATACAATTTTACATTTTCTTGTAGGACTCTAAAGCTTTAGTCTCGAAGGAAAAAGAGGTAAATAAGATTACGGATGCACTGAGTGCTCTACAGGAGGCAAATAATAAAGAGATGGAGGCTTTGACTGCAGCACAGCAGCACTTCAATGCTGTATCTGCTGGTCTGTCCAGCAATGAAGATGGGGAAGATGCTACTTTTGCTGGACAGATAATGGCTTGCAAAAATGATATGAGTAAAGCAGAAACAGAAGCAAAACGAGTAAGAATCTTTCTTTGCATCTTTTGGAGAGGGTGGGAATCCTTAGCCCAGGCTTCCTCAACCTCAGCCCTCCAGATGTTTTTGGCCTACAACTCCCATGATCCCTGGCTAGCAGGACCAGTGGTCAGGGATGATGGGAATTGTAGTCTCCAAACATCTGGAGGGCCGAGGTTGAGGAAACCTGCCTTAGCCTTTAAAATGACAAATATATTGTGTTATGAACGTCTGTAGGATTGCAACTTAGGAGGGCAGTGACTTCCTATGAAGGCAAAAGCAACAATAAACAAGCATCCTGCATTCACCTCTGCTAGTGACAGAGGTGGCTTTTTCTTAAAAGCCAATTCCTACTTCGAGCACTTTCCTAATCCAACTCATTTTGGAAAATACTATTCTGGAGTGCAGATGCTAAATAATTTGAGTAGATATAGATGTATGGCAGATAGAGAAGCAAAAGTACGTCTTTTTCTTTTATCTTACTGCCTTTTAACATTTTTCAATTCTTGATAGCTGTTTATCAATATTACTCATATGTATGGTTAAATATTGGAAGATTTATATTAGGGATAAATGAGGATGTGTATTGGAAGGTGATGGACAGAAGATAAAGGGGCCTATTTAAGAGACAGGGTGAGAGGCTAAGAAAGGGTGATGCTCTCCTAGGTAAGAGCTAGGATAAAATAAAATGGTGATAGAGGCCTAGATAGATTGTATGATATGTTGAAAAGTTAACAAAATTGAAAGAGAGGAAAATACCTTTCTCCCTTTTGGAAAGCAGTGCAAACTAAACGGCTCCTGAAAAGAAGTAGAAGCGTGTGAACATAGGGGGCAGAAATGATTATCAGACTTCTGCATATGCTGTTATATGATAGTGATGTTAAATGTTACAAATATTTCATATCCTACTGTGGAGAAAGTCTCCTTATCAGTCAAAATATATTGTCTTATCCCTATTTTTCACTCTGGGCCTGCCATCACATTTTTTGTTAAAGCAATGTAATGGAACAACTGCTTTTTTAAGCAGATTATAATCAATCACTTTATTTGCATGCCACCTTTCCAAAGTTAAAATCATGCTAAAGGCATCTTACAACATTTTTTTAAAAAACCACTTGATTACAAGCATAACAAAAGTAGTCATAAATAAATAAAACATTGAAAAATACGTACCCAGTCAAATCAAACTATTTCTGCATAAATACATCATAAGAGATGAAATAAAGATACAATAGTAACAGCCCCCACCCCAACAAAAAATCCTAAACACTCCAGCCCAATCATGCACCTGTCTGACGCTTCTGAATAAAGCTTGTGTACGTTTGCAGCCTATATTTAGTGGTTCTAGTGTAAAAAGCCTGACTAATAACTTCATGTTCATGGCAAGGTGAGAGAATGCTTCTGCATAAGCAAGGTTCCTAGACTTTTGAATTTTCCTTGCAGGCTCAGATGAAGCTGAAACATGCTCAACAAGAGCTAAAGACCAAACAAGCTGAAGTGAAGAAAATGGATGCTGGCTACAAGAAAGATCAAGACACCTTTGAAGCTGTCAAAAGGCAGAAAGAGAAACTAGAAAATGAAATGAAGAAACTCAACTATGAAGGTTAGCTTAGGACTAGGTGATTGAATGGCGAAAACGGTTGGGAGTAGAAGGAATGAGGAAACAATTTATGGAGGTGTGAATCTAGAAGTTAATGTCTGGATACTACTGAGAAAGGAGGTAGCACGGAATTGCTTGTGAAATTCAACAAGGCTTTTGCTTGTCATGCACAGGTGTGTATTTAAGAAACTGCTATCCAGCAGACTTTTGGTGAACAGCCAAAGTTGGACAAGATGTGAGCCAGACATAGAAGTCTGCAGGCATGCTAATGGTCATGCATATGCGTTAGCACATGCTAACATGTGCCATGAGTTTAAAATGCAGTCAAATGGGGCATGGGTCACCTACGTCTTGTGCCTATGTTTAAAACCCCCCCTAGTAATTTGTGGCACCTAAATCAATGCTCCTACCAGTTTCGCACATTTTGGGTGTTGTATTATTTTAGTTAGATATGGGCTGTGCATTTCCTCCTAAACAGCTTCATTTTGAAGTTATGTAAACTGGGTTCTTCTTTTTTTAATTTCTTGGTGGTTCTAGAGAAAAAAGAAGAGACCCTCTTGGAAAAACAAAGGGAGTTGTCCCGTGTGGTTAACCGCTTGAGAGAGTCCTATGAAAAGTTAATGAGCAAGTTCCCCAACCTACGCTTTGAATACAGGTAAAACTACAGACTCATCTTTTCCATTAAAATGTCCTATTTTCAAACATAGAAGCTGAGAAAAAATATTCTGATTTTAGATAGAATTGCAGTGCTTCAGTCTGGAAGCTATTAATTAGTCAAAAACATTATTTATATACTTCTTTTACTAGCACATTTGTTGCATTATGCCTTCCCCCCTTTTCCCTTTGTTTTTTTTTATCTCAATTTTTAATAAAAGCTTTCAACATACAATAAAAATTAACAAATCTAAATAAAGGTAGAGAAGAGAAGAAACAAAAAAGAAGAGACGGGGGGCAGAGAAGGTAGGAGGGAAAAGGGGAAAAAAATAAAATAAAGAGCCCTCCATCAGCGGTCAGTCTTAATCCTTACCACCCACAAAATGGGAGCTTCCATTTCTTCTTCTAGCCTCCCACCCTGGGAGTTCTTCCCTTCCCTGCCTCTCCCACAGGGTCCTTCATCACCTTCCTCCTCAACCCAATATAGAGGACATCAAAGAACAAAATATAACCTAAACAAACTCAAACAAACAAAAATGGACAAAAGCCAAAGACCATTAAAAGATCATAAAAAAGAGATAAACGAAAGAAGTGGAAAGGACTTCCAATGCTCCATCTGCCCATTATGTATATGTCAGGGAACTGCCATCGGAGCGAGAGGCGGAGGCAAGGCTCCCAAGCGATGCTGGAGAAGAGCCCAGCAGGGAGAGAGGCGGCTCATTGGCTGGGGAAGGAAATCAGCGTAACACCAGGGATAAAGGGGGGCAGATGGGGGAATCGGTGAGGGGGCTCCAGGACTCCTCGCCGGAGACCAGCGGGGAGAGCACGGGTCCTCCGCTGCCCACACCCACCCTGCGCAGAAGACTTCCGCGCAGGGAGAGTAGGCGGAGACTTGGCGTCAAAGAACTTCTTTGCTGGAAGAGGTTCAAGAAACGCCCACTGACGGATTCTGCTAGCGACTGAAACAGCCACGAAGTGAAGGGCTGTCCAGACAGAAAAGGTTTAACCAGGCAACCTAGCCAGGAGTGGCGGCAACTTACGCTCGAGCAACCCCTATAACCATTACAGTATATTAGGGTTATTCAAAATATTAAAAATTGGCTGAGTGTTAATAGGCAATTAGATCACCTCAGGTGTAATGAGTTCCAATCTCAAAAAGAATTAAAAGACGGTAGGTTTTGCTGACCTGAGGTTTTAAGGACTATTATGCAGTCTCTGAGACGTTCCTCCACATCCAATAACAATTCTTTGTCTCCATGTGACGAACAACTGCTTTCAGAGGTAAGTGAGGTTCATGCCAATTAATCTCCCTATCTTCAAAGGGAGAGTGTGATGCCAGGATTCATCCTGTCTATCGTAAATCATTGCATAATTATCTCTGTTGTCAGAGCATCGATAGCTAGTCAGCCAATCCCCCTCCCCCCCCCAAGCTTTATGTTGTTCTCAGGCAATACATTTGAATTGACTGATAATATTTAGCAGCAGCCACATTACGACTGATGGTTGTTGTTCATTTTAAGAGATCCAGAAAAGAACTGGAACCGAGATCAAGTGAAAGGCCTTGTTGCATCTCTGATTACGGTGAAAGATATCTCTACAGCAACAGCATTAGAAGTAGTTGCTGGGGGTCGACTCTACAACGTTGTGGTGGACACCGAGGTATGTTTTCCTCAGTAGGATAAATTAAAAGAAAATATCTAGGCTTTTTAAAGGGGTTTTCTACACAAAAGACCGTAGATGTGGCAGCAGGTATACTAGACGGCAAAGTGCTGCCAGTCCTAGCACTCAACAGGTGCATGAGGCACCTGTTTGAAATTGGGTCTGTCTCATTCACAAATTTTATGGCCTTATTCATATCTTAAGACTCAGAATCACAACTAAAGCTTGTCTAACGTGAGCTTCTTACAGTTTGAAACATAAGCTAGGTGTGAGTTAGAAATTAAACCTATAAAGCTTTTCTACCTTTCAGAAGTTGTAATTTATTACTGCTGCAATCTGTTATTAACTCAGCACCAGCTATGAGTTAAATGGGTTAGTATGTAAGTGTAATTTTTTGTTTTTGTTTTCTTCTGTTAGCTTACTGGGAAAAAATTGCTAGAAAAGGGCGAACTGAAGCGTCGCTATACCATTATTCCACTGAACAAAATTTCAGCGAGGTTTGTTGAGAAAGAAGCTATCAGAGCGGCTAAAACCTTGGTATGTTCTTAAATAATTTTACGGACTTTTTTCCAGTATGCTACTGGTGAATTATTTCACTTTATAACACACACTACATGCTCATTAGTTTTCTTATGATATGATTTACACTTCTATGTTCTGTATACAATGGTACCTCAGTTTTTGTACATCTCCATTAATGAACATTTTGGTTTCTGAATGCCATAAACCCGGAAGTAAATGCTTCGGATTTTGAACACGCCTCGGAAGTTGAACATGCCACCCAACTTCCGTATTGAGTTTCCGGTTTTCTAATGTTTTGGAACAGTTTTCTGGAACAGATTACATTTGAAAACCGAGGTACCACTGTTTATACCAAATGCTTCTTTTATAGGCTGTGAATTTGGGATAGATGATTTTGCGGACTTCTGGACTTCTTAGGTCAGGCACGTCCGAAATCTGTTTTGGGATTTGGGAGCCTAATCCGGCCTGCTGGTCGGTTTAATCTGGCCCCTGTGGCAGTTTATTTCTTGGGGTAAAATCCTTTTTTTAAAAAAATGAATGTTCACTTCATCAAATCTGGCCCTCTTTGAAAAAGGTTTGGACACCCCTGTCATAGGTGGTCTCTGTCTGAGCAGTGGGTTGGTGAGAAATCATGGGGCAACCGTCACAATTCAACCAATATATCTGTTATACAGTCTTTCAGACAGAAACAGCTGGGGGGGTGAGCTTCTAGACTGGCTTCCTAGGAGAGGTGAGGTGGTGGGCAGCTCTGCACAGTGTAAATGCATCAATAGGAGTTCAGGCTAGTTCTGCTGTATCTGCATGGCACCAATCTCCATGCTGCCTTGTTTCCCTTCCTCCTCATAAGCACCTACCTCCCAGGAAGCTAGCAAAGTGATTCTTCCGCCCGGTGACGCACTTCTGGATTGGATGAATAGGGGAGAGCAAGTCGTTGAGTCTCACTGTTTCTAGTGCTATTTGTTCTCTTTTTCTCTGCCGTGTTAATTCTTTTTTCTTTTGGACGTTAGGTTGGTGAAGACAGTGTCCATCTGGCCCTTAGTCTGGTGGGGTATGAATCTGAAATTCAAAAGGCAATGGAATATGTTTTTGGAGGCACGCTGGTTTGCGATAACATGGACAATGCCAAGAGAGTTACCTTTGACAAAAGGATAATGACAAAAACTGTCACCCTTGATGGAGATACCTTTGATCCTCAAGGCACTCTGAGTGGAGGTAATTGCTGCATTTTATTTCATATTGAACAGCTATAACGGATTTTATTTTTGTTTGGCTATACTGAATTTCGATTCATTTGTTTGCTTGCTTAAAGACTACATTTCTAGTTTTATCCCTCTGTTATAATGGACAGGTGTGTTTGCACACAAAGGTCCGTATAGTTAAAGCCATGGTTTTCCCAGTAATGATGTCTGGAAGTGAGAGCTGGACCATAAAGAAGGCTGATCGCGGAAGAATTGGTGCTTTTGAATTATGGTGCTGGAGGAGACTCTTGAGAGCCCCATGGACTGCAAAAAGATCAAACCTATCCATTCTGAAGGAAATCAGCCCTGAGTGCTCACTGGAAGGACAGATCCTGAAGCTGAGGCTCCAATACTTTGGCCACCTCATGAGAAGAGAAGACTCCCTAGAAAAGACCCTGATGCTGGGAAAGATTGAGGGCACAAGGAGAAGGGCACGACAGAGGACGAGATGGTTGGACAGTGTTCTCGAAGCTACGAACATGAGTTTGACCAAACTGCGGGAGGCAGTGGAAGACAGGATTGCATGGTGTGCTCTGGTCTCCCAGAGCACACCATGGGGTCATGAAGAGTCAGAATCGACTAAATAACAAGTGTTTGTACACACTGTCTACCCTGGCTTTTGACACTTGAGATGTTTATTTTCTGTGATTGTAAATTGTTTTAAAATGGTTTTTAATATTGTGCTTTAATTGTTGTAACCTGCCCTGGGACTTGAGCGTGGAGAGCTGGTAATAAATAATAGTTTTAACAATACATGTGGATCACTTGATGCAGCATCACAAATTTCACCCTGCAGACAGAGCATTTGTGTCACCTGACATTATTCCAAAGGCAACCCTTTTCAACCAATTGAATTCGTCATACACAGCTGTGGAGCGACTGGATTGTGCTTGTGTAGCTTATGTATTCATTGGTCTTCATTCAAGCAGCTGTTTAAGTCTTTCTTCTTTCATGAACCAGGCGCACGACCACAATCTGCTTCGGTTTTGTCCAAGCTTCAAGAAGTAAAAGATGTGCAACAGGAATTGAAAGCAAAGGAGGCTGAATTGCAGTCACTAGGAAAGGAATTAGAAAGTCTGCAGGGGACTGCTGAAAAGTATGTATTGTCAGTACTTACTTTTGTATAGAAACCTGAAGAAGT
Source organism: Podarcis raffonei (assembly GCF_027172205.1). Lineage (NCBI taxonomy): Eukaryota > Metazoa > Chordata > Lepidosauria > Squamata > Lacertidae > Podarcis > Podarcis raffonei. Next base: position 23,118,015 of record NC_070618.1, read on the forward strand.
TTGCCTCACTTAAAGCAGTATGAATGTTTTATAATGCTGTATTTCACAGGAAGAATTGGGTCTTTTTCTCTAGATAAAAATCTGAATAAAAAACGATGTATAGAAGCTTAAACTTCTACAGATAGTTGGTACAAGCTGGCTTGTAGTAATGCTACTTCCGTACCAATTAAAGAGCACAATTGACTAATTTTGTGTGACATCTGTACTACAGGAATATTACAATTATCACAAAACATTTGTTATGCTTGTTGTATGATAAAATGAGAGGGACAGGAATGTGCACACTACCTTGAGTACCTTGGAGGAAAAGACAAGATGCAAATGCAGTTAAATAAAAAAATCATTAGAAAGTATTGATACTATCCAGTTCAATTGCTTTTAAAGATACTTGTATATAAAATACTTGGGGACACGCGTGGTGCTGTGGTCTAAATCACAGAGCCTAGGGCTTGCTGATCAGAAGGTTGGCAGTTTGAATCCCCGCAACAGGGCGAGCTCCCGTTGTTCAGTCCCAGCTCCTGCCCACCTAGCAGTTCAAAATCACGTCAAAGTGCAAGTAGATAAATAGGTATTGCTCCGGCGAGGAGGTAAATGGGGTTTCCGTGCACTGCTCTGGTTCGCCAGAAGCGGCTTAGTCATGCTGGCCACATGACCCAGAAGCTGTCTGCGGACAAACGCTGGCTTCCTTGGCTTATAGAGCGAGTTGAGCGCGCAACCCCAGAGTCATCCGCAACTGGACCTAACGGTCAGGGGTACCTTTACCTTTTATATAAAATACTTGGGTGAAGCACTGGTTGTTGTTTCTAAAATGTTTAATTTTTTTAAGGTATCGTCAGCTGAAGCAGCAATGGGAGATCAAATCTGAAGAAGCAGAACTATTGCAAACCAAGTTGCAGCAAAGTTCCTATTACAAACAGCAGGAAGAATTGAATACATTGAAAAATACAATTGGTGAGAAGAAAACGGTGATAGCGCATTTTAACTGGCTGTATGTAGTGTTACTTTGGGTTAGAGTCTGCAAGCCGGTTGCTTTGCGAGGGAAATGACTTTTTAAAAATAATAATCGTTTTAAAAGGTAAATTAAGTCAATGTGGTAATTTTGTAACTTTTTGTATTTCTTGCCAGTGGTTAATGTTTATCTTTCTCCAAAGCAGAATTAGCCTCTTTAATCTCCAGTAGCTTTCTGCAAAGTACATTCTACATTGAGTCACTGGTGCTTGACATCTGTGGTAGCCAGGCAAATCATTCAGATCAGATCCCAGCCTCACAAAGTGGCACAGGACTGGTATTGCTTCAGCAAGAGCTGGGCTGGCTTAATAGGCTCCATTCACCCTCCATGGCGTGTGCACATACCTGCCCCGGGCGCCAGAAAACCACACTACACCACTGGCTGAGCCTTCGTCTTTATCAGTAGGCATTACAAGGCTGTCATATTACTTTAAAGACGACAGCATTTTTAACTTTGAAAATACGTCATGCCTTTACAGAAGGAACATTTCATTTTCTCTTGAAGTTTCCTTGGGGGAGGGGGGATTTTTTGCTTCGAGCAGAATTACTGTAGAATCTTTCTGCCCAGAAGTTTGTGATCAGCAGCCTCTTCCTTTTCAGAGGAAAGTGAGGAGACTTTAAAGAAAACAAAAGAGGTTCAGAAAAAAGCAGAGGAAAAGCTCAAAGTGCTGGAAAACAAAATGAAAAATGCTGAAGCAGAAAGGGAGAAAGAGTTGAAAAATGCCCAGCAGAAGCTTGATGGAGCCAAAAAAAAAGCTGATGCTTCCAGCAAAAAGATGAAAGAAAAGGAGCAGGTAAAACTTTTAACAACAGTGTAATGGTGCCCAAACATTTAAATAGTCTTGAAATTAACTGAAACTTGTAATTGTTCCCAAACTAAATAACATTGTGGGGGAGGCACTTAGGTGGTCCTTAGAAGACAGTTGGATGTGGGAAAGCTTTCTACCGTCAAGAGAACCTTGGAAAACATTTGCCCAACCCACCTTGAGAGTCTAGTGTGCATAATTTCATTAGTTTAATACCAAGCAAGTTCTATCCGTGTAGCACAGATAATATGAATGCTTTGGCAGGAGCAAATCCCACTGCGTTCAGTGGGGCTTGCTCCCAAAGAACTGCAGCCATAATGGGTGTTGTTGTTTTGTTTGCTTGCTTTGTTCAGGAAGCTGAAGCTCTAGCACTGGAACTTGAAGAGCTAAAACGGGAACAAAACTCTTATACGCAACAGATTGAGGCGGTGAATGAAGCTATAAAATTGTTCCAAGAGCAGATTGAGGTCATTTCAGCCGAGGTAGCAAAAAACAAGGTAAGTCTTGTCATTCTGATTTAATGAAAGAGGCAACCTGACATGTCTTCTTGAACTCTCAAGCTTTAAGAAAAGAGGGGCTAATGAGTCAATACTCCAGAGTATCCTAAAATACTATGCTGGCAAGTCCCATTTTTGTGCTTGCCAAGTCCCTCTGTTGGCATTCCATTTTGTCTCTTAAATCACATCTTGAGGGTGGAGGACTTGCCCAGCAAGGGAGACTAGCTTTGCCTGTAAGGTGCCAGTTGATGATCCACATTCAAGATTCTTTAAATCTTGAATGCTTTTTTGTTTTGAGTTTTAATACGTTAAAACTTACTACTTTAAATATTTCCAGTCCACATTTAATTGTAATCAGTGTGGGGAGATAATTGTCTCCTTTGCTGTTCAGGAATCCGTAAAGAACGCTCAAGAGGAACTGGCTAAGCAGAAAGCAGTGGTGATGGCCCAGGATAAAGAAATCAAAGCCAAATCTACAGAGGTTGTGAAATATAAAGAGCAAAATAACAAGGCGCAGCTTAAGATCAAGGAGCTGGAACACAATGTCAGCAAACACAAGGAGGAGGCTTCTGATGCTTCTGCAAAGGTATGTTAACATATCTACTTCCTCACCAGTGAGTAAGATCCCTACTTCTGATACTTTTAACTGTGTTTGAATTTAAAATATGCATATTGTGGGCAGAGATGAATTCTATGGGATGTAATGACTGCTGAGTGCATTGCTTGTTCATCTCCCATTACCATTGTTTGGCTTCCTTTATCTATGTGGCTGCAAAAACATTGTGATCCTACTAGCAAATGCAAGATTAATATCCCAAACAGAAGCTTCCCTAACAGATTTCCTCCTCTCATTGCAAGATAAATTTTCGTACCAAAGATGAAACACAATATCAACGCTGAACCCAATAAGTTTTCTACCTGAAGTTTTTGAGGCTTCCCACATCACAGTTTGGAATTGCTGTACTAAGAGTTATAGAAATCTTTGGGGGGGTAGATAAATATTACTCTATAAAAGTTCTAAACTGTTTTTTGTTTTTTTAAACAGGTTGCCAAAATGCTGAATGACTATGAATGGATAGCTTCAGAGAAAAACCTTTTTGGCCAACCAAACACAGCTTACGATTTCAAAACTAACAATCCAAAAGAAGCTGGCCAGAGACTTCAGAAATTGCAGGAAAAGAAAGAGAAGTTGGGCAGGAATGTCAACATGAGAGCTATGAACATGCTTACAGAGGCAGAAGAAAGAGTTAAGTCGCTTTCACTCCACACATTCCCCCTGCCACCTCCCAGTTACTGTGTACACAGCCATACCATATCTTGCATTACCCTACCCTAATGTGGAAGCAGCGTGTTTAGATAGTGAACAACAAACTGGATGGCTTTAGATGCCTGACTATGCAGAAAGTGGGCAATATCTAACTTAACATGTCCTGTCAGTACGATGATTTTCATTTGTGCAGCGCCTGCCTCACGCTCTCCCCAGATCTGCTCCAGATAGTTGAGAGAGCCCCTAGAGTAAATTTAGAGGGTATGTAGAGGAGGAGAGTATCATGGGCAGAGAGGGGAGTTTTCCATTGAGCAAGCAGAAATCCTTGTGCTGATGGAATGCTTTCGTTGGATACTGCCCAGTGTTTTTCTGTGTACTTCAAGCAAAATACCTCCATAACATTCTTAAAGTCAATCAGGCTTCCTGTTAATGAGCTATAATTTATTAGCAGGTTTTTACCCAGCTGCCTAAAGCATTCAGGTACCTGGTGCCAGAATGGCCAGCCCATATGATATGGAAAAATGCAGCCAATGGCAAGAGGGGCTGTGACACTGCTGCAAAGAGAGATCTTCTGTGACATCAGAGCAGGTCAGCCAATGGCAGCAAAAAAGGCAGTACAGGCAAAAGAGGCTGTTACTGGTATATATTAGAAGGATTCTGCTTTTTGCTCCAAACTACCAGTGTAGTATCAAGCTTCTGCATCATTGGTTCATACTTCCACACTGCCAAATAAATACTGACAACTCCACAAAGCACTAAAGTCCCTGACCCTACAAGCACCTTCTTTACCTTGCTTTGTGAAATTGTTCAAACACACACTAAAATTCAAATAAAACTGCAAGTTATACAACCTATTCTGCCCTATGCCAAGTCACATGATTTTCAATCTTGTCTGTTTCTAGTACAATGACTTGATGAAGAAGAAAAGAATTGTTGAGAATGACAAGTCTAAAATTCTCGCAACAATTGTGGAGCTTGACCAAAAGAAAAATGAAGCTTTAAATGTTGCCTGGCAGAAGGTAGGTCTCTTTAGTTTGATAACTCTTCTGTCCATGGGCACAAGAATAAACTTAATTTCATGGGTCTTTTTTTAATGGATTAACCAAAATCCATTGTCCATTTAACTATTACTTGAGATGCACAAAAGTCCCATCAAGCAAAATGAGTGGCAAAAAAAGACCTTTGTTGCCTATGGAATTGCTGTGTGCTAGAAATGGAAGCCATGATTCAGGTCTCGGTCTTAACTCAAAAGAACTTCTAAAAATATGATGGTTGCATTCAATTTCCCAGGTAAACAAAGACTTTGGCTCAATTTTCTCAACGCTTCTGCCTGGGTCCAATGCTATGCTGTCTCCTCCTGAAGGCCAAACTGTTCTAGATGGTCTCGAGTTCAAGGTTGCTTTGGGGAACACCTGGAAGGAAAATTTAACTGAATTAAGTGGGGGCCAAAGGTTAGTGTGATATATATATATATTTATATATATAAACACAAATGTAGCACAAAATCAAAGACAACTTTTCTGTCCCTTTCCCATCCTTGTCCTATACCGCAGGGATATCCATTGTTTTTTATGATACATTGTTCTGTGTAATAGTCTGGATACTGACCTTGTTAAGTTTCATGAGTTCAGTGAAAAAATGGTGAGATGTTCTTAATACAGTGGACGCTCGGGTTGCGAACGTGATCCATGTGGGAGGCATGTTCGCAACCCACAGCACCATGTCTGCACACGTGCAGGTTGCGATTCGGTGCTTCTGCACATACACAAAGCACAATTTAGTGTTTTTGTGCATGCGCGAACACCGAAACCCGGAAGTAACCCGTTCTGGTACTTCCAGGTTTCGGCGCGTCCATAACCCAAAAACGCGCAACCTGAAGCATCTGTAACCTGAGGTATGACTGTAATAAGTGTCAGGGAACTGCCATCAGCTCAGAGGCGAGAGGTGGAAGGGCAGTTGTGTTACAGGGAGCCTCTGAAGATCTTGCAAAGCAGTTCTTCCTCTGGCGAGGAGGGAAGCCCCGCCTCTAGTGGGGAAGGGACGCAGAGATCAGAAGATGCTAGGGAGAGCCTCAACACCGAGCCTGAGCAAAGCGGAGGGGAGGCAAGTCCCCCTTTGCCAACGCCCACTCTGTGAAGTAGGTTTGTGCGCAGAGAGGGGAAGAGAAGTGTGAGGGTCACACGACTTATGCTGGGGAAGGTATAAGGACCGCCCACTCCCAGATTCTGCTAGCGACTGAGCAGACATGGACTTGCGACGCTCTGCATTGTAAATAGTTTTGTACAGATAATAAAGCCTGGAAAAGACAGGTTGGAGTCTTGCCTGTTTGCTCTCGAGCAACCACATCAGCACATAACAATAGGAAATAATAAAAGAACAATAGGAGTTGGGTAGCTAAACTAAAATAGCTGCTGAGAAATCTGTCAGAAGGTTTAAAAATGCAACTGTGGGCTTGGCTTCCATTAAGCTAATAAATAGTTTTATATGTGTGGAAATGTCTATAGAGGTATAGCAATGGGGAAAGTACAGGCGTCAGCTATACTGTGGTCTGCAATTTCCGAGGCTCTTTATTCTGGTGTCTACAGTATGGGGAATGCAGAGTGGTGCATGAACTTGGTTTTGGAGAAAAATACTGGCCAGAGGAGGGAGCAAACTGACAAATTTGACTAGCCCAAAATGAGCTCACCTGATTATTAGGTTCCTTGGGAATATTCACTTTCTTGGGAATAAGTCCACTTTGGAATCCTTGTGGGTGTGGCGAGGTGGTCCAAGGGCTGCTGACTCTCCTTTCCTAATTTGGAGAGACGGGGAAGAAGATGGGATGCATACTAATGCTTACTTGCTGTTTACCAGTAAGTGCATAACCTGCACTCATTAAAATTGGTCCAACTGCTCTGGCTACCGATTAATTTCTGAGTTCAATTCAAAGCAATGATTTTGTCCTGTAAAGCATTATGTAGCTCAGAACCCCAATACCTCAAGGGCTTCCTCTCCTCGTATGAACTTGCCCGAATCCTGCAGTCTTCATTAGAGGCCCTTTCTCCGTGTGCTTCATCTGAGGGAGGTACACAGGATGGGCACGTGGAACAGACCCTTTCAGTTTTGGCCCCTTCTCTGAAATGCTTTCCTTAATGAAGCATACCAGGTATTGTCAATTTCAGTTTTTTGACAGCAACCTAAGGCATTTTCACTCGGTCAGGTATACCCTTTTTGTGGCTGATGGTAAGACTTTATTGTGTTATTGAATGAGTATTTTAGATATTACATATCATAAAAGGTTTTGAATCTTTTTGGTGTTATTCATTTGTATTTTATCTTGCTAAGTTGTTTTGAGATTCTTTTAGTACAGTGACAAACAAATGTAACAAGATTTAAACTGAAATCTTTGGTGCATCTAAACTGTTTATGCACTTGAGGTTTACATGATGTTGTTGTTTAACTCAAAATTTTCAAGACCTAGCTGTGTCACTTTGCATTAATCTCAAAGACAGAAGTATTGTGAAGTATTCATTAAGTACTTCTATTCCAGAAACCTAAAAAAAAGTGTCCGTTATTGAAAATAGGGATACAGGTATTCACATATAAAACCTGGGTGTGTCTGGTTCTTTATTTTTGTTTTGCGTTTCAGGTCTCTTGTGGCTTTATCTTTGATATTAGCCATGCTTCTCTTCAAGCCAGCTCCAATTTACATCCTGGATGAGGTAGATGCAGCCCTTGATCTGTCACACACCCAGAATATTGGACACATGCTTCGAACCCACTTCAGGCATTCCCAAGTAAGAAGCTAGTAACAATGAGTGTAATTTTCACAGAGTATCTTCTGAACAAATGCTTCTGGGTCTTGGAAGGGTTCCAGTTCTCTCTCTTATCAGGTGTACTGTACATTTGTTCATCTCTGTCTCGGTTACTTGTTCTTTCTATAAAAGTAAGAGGAATAAATGGAGATTCTCACAGAATATTAAAAACACTATAAATCATCAAACATTAAAAACATCCCTAAACAGGGCTGCCTTCAGATGTCTTCTAAAAGTCAGATAGTTGTTTATCTCCTTGACATCTGTGGGGAGGACGTTCCACAGGGCAAGCGTGGCTACCGGGAAGGCCCTCTGCCTGGTTCCCTGTAGCTTCACTTCTCGCAGTGAGGGAACTGCCAGGAGGTCCTCGGAGCTTGTCTTCAGTGTCCAGGCTGAACAATAGCGCTAGGGCAGATTTTAGCTGTTCATGAGAGGACTGCAGTTAGACACTGTTGCATTCCACTGATAACTTCATTTCATATTACAGAAGGAAGTTAACTGTTTCAAAGGTATGCTTAACAATGTGCTTTTTCGGTTCCTAGTTCATTGTGGTATCGCTGAAGGATGGTATGTTCAACAATGCAAATGTGCTCTACAAGACAAAGTTTGTGGACGGCATTTCCACTGTGGCACGGTATACTCAGGCTCCAAATAGCGGTGCAGCCAAGAGGGGAAAAGACAAAAACGAAGCGTCAAAGAGCAGAGGCAGCTGTCTAACAACATCTATTGCACCCGTTTGAAACTATATGATTATATTATATAAACCTGTCTTGTTCCTAGTAGTGATGATATTTCATATTTTTTGGATGGAATTCAAGCTACTTTTTGCAGCTGCTAAACTGCTGGCTTTGGCTCAGTTTTATGTTTATATTTCTGAACTCCTATCATGGCAGTTCATCAGTTTGAGGCAGCTTTAAATGGTAGTAAAATCTAGTAATGCATCGTTATTTTTCATTTAAATTCAAAAATTTGTAAATATTTATTACTTCTATTCTTTTGTTGTGGCTAGTATATACCTTTTAAGCACTGAGTAAGTAATTTGTTTGCATTTCATATACAGTAAACTCTGTGCATTGAAACTGAACTTACCTGTCTCGGTTTGATGATCAAATTATTCAACAGAGCAGGGGGAGCCAACATGGGTCACTTCAGAGGTTAAAGGATTCCTTTAATTCCTGACCATTAGTCATGCAGACTGGAACTGATGGGAGTCCGATAAGCTCTGGAGGGCACCAGGTTGGCTACCCCTACAACAGAGCTTAGCTTTGACCAAGAGTGGGAAAGAGGGAGGTTAAGAATGACATAAAAGATGGTCTGTAACACTTACTGCTCAAACAATGCTTAACTCTTGCTATCCCACTTTCTTTTTGTATAGTTAATGAAATGTTCATCTTTGATTTAATAAACCAGTTGGAACACAATGGTCTCTTTCTGCTTGTTGCTTCTGAGTTTACCGCAGAAATTGGTAAAACAGACTTAGCATATTATTTTGCATATGATTAGCAAGGTTGTTTTTATAAAAAAAAATACCATAATGGGCAGGTGTCTTGGACATCAGCAGGCAAGGAGGCAATCGGAAGGCAGTAAAGTTCAGTTGGGTTGGAACCGCCAAATTCTGGTGTTAGATCCATTTAAAACTGATTCCTTCTCTTTTTTTTTAATAAAATATTTATTAGATTTTACAAGAAACAAAAAATTACAAAATAAAAAGAAAACAAAAAGAGGGAAAAAAATACAAAAACACACAGAAAAAAGAAAATACAAAACACAGAAAAAATACATATTTCCCTGACCTCCTCACACCTCCCTTTTTTGTATTCCCGTTCACAGTCAGTTCAGCAAGTCCTTACCCTCTTTCATTTATCTTAACTCTATATCTCGACATATTATATCTATATATTTTCATCCGTTATCAATCCATTTTTACATATTCTTATTAACCTTGTTGCTAATGCCGCTTAATTTCAATCCAGCATCATTTTAACATTCATTAATTTTACAATGTTTCTGCAGATAGTCTTTAAATTTCTTCCAATCTTCTTCCACCAACTCTTCTCCCTGGTCTCGGATTCTGCCAGTCATTTCCGCTAAAACTGATTCCTTCTCTTATCCTAGAGGATGAACTGCCTTTCTATTCTCTCTGGCCTGGCCTTACTAATGGTTTTTGCAAACGTGCATCATGCGTCTCTGTGTACCTGGCACTCAGAGGTGCACTGCACCCCACAGGGATCTCTGTAGAAACATGCTCTCCTGCAGCACACTGACCTGGCACCAAAACGGGCATTTCACCAGCATATAACTGAATGCAGTTGATAGAATGATCCATCCAGAAAATGAGATGCTCAGTGTTGGGTAATGTGTGCAAATCCTAACAGTCTTTCATTTGAATCATTGTCTGCCTCTGAAGAGGGTGTTCCTTGCACAGTTCATAGTCCTTCACGGAAAAGCCTTAGCTCACCTCAAATACGTAGAAGACGGTACAGTATGTACATTTGGGAACTGGGCTAGATGACCCTTGAGGTCCCTTCAAACTTGACAATTCAGTTTCTAACTATAAAGGTGAGAGGACGGCTGGGTTAGGTATTTTGGCATAGTTTGAAATTAAGGTAGTCTGTTAAACCACTCTTTTTGACGTGATCCTCAGGTTATGTGGCACTGTTAGATGTTTTTGTTTGGCAAAACTCAGTTTGTCTTTTTCTGTCTTCCCACAGGCCAAGAGGAGGTGGGTGGGGGAGTCTTTTAAATCACTTTGTAATTTGAATATAGACCTGGGCTGAGCAGCAGAGGGCGATCTTAACATAGCAGTGGCTGTAGCTGAAAAGAGCACTTCTTTTTGACTGGCCTTTCTATACTCGCGTGCAGGAACATGATGGCACTTTGAAGCGTCTTAAAAATGTGGGTTGGTACAGCTTCACGGTGCTTTTTAAATATACCAGTAAAGGGGAATATAATGTGCATCTTCACAGGCATTGTGCTGCTTTCCAATGCATCAAAATGCAACCACACCATGGGGTTATGCTGCAGCAGGAACAGGGGGCCACATTTCGGGGGGGGGCAAAGCTAGAGGCAAAAGGGGACGGCAATGAATGCACGAGTTGCCATTGTTCAAAAGGCACTATCAAAGTTCAAGGTTGCATCTCAGCCAGGTGGAAACATTTTTGGTGGAAATCATGACCAGTGAAGGGCCTGGCCTGGGGAGAGTGCTGAGGGCCGGTTAGAGAGACCTAGAGGGCCACACACAGTCCCTGAGCCTGAGGTTCCCTACCCATGCGCTACAGGCTGTAGAAAGACTTGCATTTTTGACAAATAGCAGGAGGTGCTGCCAGATTTCGGGAACAATTGTGTACTTTTCTGATGTATGTTTTGTGACGGGTGTTAGTTTAAAAGCAACATACACACCCTCTGAACCCAATTTTCCAAAGGCTGCAATCCTGCTGGGAGTAAGCGCTATTCAACTCAGTAGGTCATACTCTGGAGTAGAAATGATTGAGATGGCAGCGTGCTTGCTCAAATCCTCCCATTGGCTTCCTCTCGCAGGCTGTTCAGAGAGAAACAAAGGCTTCCATGCACATGGTTCCAGCTCCAGCCCCTGCTGTCTCCAGCTAGGACTGAGAAAAGACTCCGGCTTCAAGCTCCAAAGAGCAGTGCCAGCCAGTACAGAGACAATACTGGTCCTTGGTGGACCAATGGTTTTCACTCAGTATAAGGCCGATTCTTATTTTCAGAGGTGAACCCAGTCTTTGGCAAGGAGGTGCATTGTCAGCCCTGAAGCAGCAAGACACCATGGACCAGAAACTCGAAAAGTTTGCTTTTTGTTGCCTTTAGCGCTCTGCCAGTGACTTCCTCTGCCATTGGGGTTGGCTCTGCCCTGCCTCCCCTCCTCCTCTCTTGGTCCATCCATCGGCTTTCCTCCTTCCCTCTGCTTGCTGCTTCCCCTCCTAGCCACTCCGCACCAGAGTGCAGAAGCACAATACAAACATAGTTTTAAAAGAATAGAGTAGGCATTGGAGACAGCTGATCTATGAATGTGCAAGTGTTATCCTTTAAGAGGAAGGGAAGGGTGGTATTTTGGCAGCTGCATCTGCATGCTCCTACATTTAGGAATCAGTGGACCTACTGCCTTTCTTTGTACTCACAGGAATTACAAGGCAAGGGTTAGTTAAGGTTCTAGGTAAAGGGACCCCTGACCATTAGGTCCAGTCGCGGACGACTCGGGTTGCAGCACTCATCTCACTTTATTGTCCAAGGGAGCCGGCGTACAGCTTCCGGGTCATGTGGCCAGCATGACTAAGCCGCTTCTGGCGAACCAGAGCAGCGCACAGAAATGCCGTTTACCTTCCCGCCGGAGCGGTACCTATTTATCTACTTGCACTTCGTGCTTTCAAACTGCTAAGTTGGCAGGAGCTGGGCCCGAGCAACAGGAGCTCACCCCGTCGCGGGGATTCGAACCGGCAACCTTCTGATCAGCAAGCCCAAGAGGCTCAGTGGTTTAACCCACAGCGCCACCTGCGTCCCTCAGTTAAGGTTCCAGCTTTCTGGAAATTCTTTATATGCTGTTTTAGGTATTTGACACAAAGCAGGTCCACAGTCCAGGGAACTGCGGCTGTCGCCATCTTGTGCTGCTCTCTGTAAAGCAAACCATGGGTGCCCTAATTGTTTTGAAACAGTGGTGGTGGAGGGGCAGGGCCCTGATTCAGAATGCAGAACAAAAGTGACCATTCTGTCATTGAGTGAAAAATAATTTTTTTTGCCTCTGCAGAAGAGTGGGTACTGGAATTTCTCTCAGCCGAGCTTTGAATACCCGTCTGTGTTATCCAATGCCAGTTCTCTTCTGGTATGCTCATATGGATGGGGCAAATGGAAATAATGTTTTTCTGCACTTCAAGTTAGTGTGGCTGTGTGTTACTGTAATAACTATGAAATGACTAATGGAGTTGAACCACATTATTCTCGTGACGTTTTGTGAAACAGTCAGCTGAGAAAACAACCACCACCAAAACAAAACTCACAATGACATAATAAAGCAAAGGGTGTTTTCCAGGAGAATCTCTTTATTTGCTCACAGTAATAAAAGAAAGCCCTGTTATATGAGGGAATTTCTGAAAACCCCCCCCAAAAAAAACACCTCCAGAACTTGTGTGTCCAGATTTTCACTTTTTGAAATATGGCAACTCTACATTAGGGGGGAAGTTGGGAAAGGGGATTTGGATCTTGTGTCAAAGCCTGTTTCTGAAAACCTCAACAGTAGGCGTGAGATGTTGTAGTCAAGCTTCAATTTTTTCCTCAGAAACAAATATTTGAGCTTCCGTATTTAGCACAGAGGCAGCCTTTTTTAATCTTTTGTGTATGTGTTTCATGGCTGGCACTTGTTGCTTAGTACATTTGAAGAGGACGGCTTAGACTGCTAGATCTTAGGGTGAAGAAGTCTTGAGATTATTTAATGTTTCTGATTTGGAATGAAGAATAAAGGGCAGGCAGAAGGTATATTGTGAGTGAGCAATAGATCAATTACCATTTTCAAACAGCTAGTAACTCCCTGGAATCTTGCTCAGATGCCTGATTATCGTCTTCCAAAGCAATTACCGTGGTACCCCCGGTTAAGAACTTAATTCGTTCTGGAGGTCCGTTCTTAACCTGAAACTGTTCTTAACCTGAGGTACCACTTTAGCTAATGGGGCCTCCCGCTGCCCCCGCACAATTTATGTTCTCATCCTGAAGCAAAGTTCTTAACCCAAGGTACTATTTCTGGGTTATCGGAATCTGTAACCTGAAGCGTCTGTAACCTGAAGCATCTGTAACCCGAGGTACCACTGTACTCCATTCCGAACTTAAAATGGAAAGCATAATGCTGGTGGTCAACAAAAGAGGTTTAAAGTCTCTCAAGGCAAATCTTTAAAAATGTAGTATAAACACTGACAACTGGGAAACACTGGCCTGCGAACGCTCCAGTTGGAGAACAGCCTTTACCGAAGGTGTCAATGGGCTTTGAAGACGATCAAACTCAGGACAAAAAGGGAGAAACGAGCTAAGAGGAAGTCATGCTTGGCAAACCCACACCGTGATCAACTCCCACCCGGAAACCTGTGTCCCCACTGTGGAAGGACATGTGGCTCCAGAATTGGCCTCCACAGTCACTTACGGACTCACTGTTAAAACTGTGTTCATGCAAGACAATCTTACTCGGTTATGAGTGATTGCCGAAGAAGAAGGAATCTTGCAAAGAATGCTAGACCACTCAGACCTTCCTCTGATCCAGCAAGGGCCTTATGTTCTTGGGCAAGCAGCCATACTCCATAGTGCTTAACAAAGATGAATTATACCTAAGAGATCTTGACCCATGCATGCCTTTAAAAAGTGACTGAAAGCAGCCAACCCGCTGTTCGAGTGCAGAGCTTGCTTCACTCGTTAATTCTTCCACAATGTTTTTAAGATTTCCTTTGCAGTATACAAAAGGTAAATATCCCTGCTTTCTAAATCTACAGGATGCCTTAAATAACCCTTCTTTGGCTTATTACCCCTATGAAAGCTTATTGGCTTTAGAGGCAATTGTCTTAGAATGGTATGAAATGCCTTTGGAGCCCAGGCAGTTTCCTTCCTGTTCAGGTTTAAAGGATTTTCCCACTGGAATCATATATATGGTTGTGTTTTCCCTTCTTATGGGAAGTTGGTTTTCATTAGAAAATATATTGTAATGCAAACAAGCTGAGGAGGTTGTGACCATCTCATAAATTTATGAGCGGGGACTATGGATTACTGAGTGCTTTGAATTTTTAAAGCTCCCACATAGAGAAAAATGAAACCATTATTAAAAACACCAGGGGTGTGTGTATGTTTTAAAAAATAGTTTGGACACTTCCCCCTCCAACTGGGTTTGTATGAGGCAGAAGGGAAGTCTGTGTGGTGTTGAGTCAGTATGTTTGCCAGTTTTCTAAGTTTCCCACAGCGATTTGAGGTTTAGATGTTCCTCTCTCCAAATCTTGGAGGAAAGGCATTGATGTTCTGGGGGACAGAGAGCTAGCCAGACTCTACAGAGTAGTGCATGGCTTAGACTGGTAACACAGGCATATACCCCAAAGGACACTGTATGTAATAATAATAATAATAATAATAATAATAATAATAATAATAATAATAATACATTTTATTTATATCCCGCCCTCCCCAGCCGAAGCCGGGCTCAGAGCGGCTAACATCAAATGTATAACACATTAACATAAAAATAGACAATCAATTAAAATACATCCTCAAATCAGATCAGGATCAGAATAAAATCCAATCAGATGGCAACCTGCAGATTAGGGTTGGGGACCTTAAATGCTCACCAGGCCCAACTGTTTGTGCTGAACTTATATGGGCCTGTGAGAAAAATTGGGAGGCCACTTTCATGCAAGTTCTTATGAAGGGGGAGAGGGAGTCAGACTGAACCCCGACCAAAGGCCTGGCAGAACAGCTCCGTCTTGCAGGCCCTGCGGAAAGATGTCAAGTCCCGCAGGGCCCTAGTCTCTTGTGACAGAGCGTTCCACCAGATTGGAGCCACCCCTAGGAAAAACCCCCACTAACCGTATGAATATTTGGTCTTCAGAAGTGTGGCTGGAGTCAGTGGCCAAAGGAACCACAGGTCAATGTATGATGCTGAGATTTTGCTTTCTCGCTTGTTTTATTGACTTCGTTTAATTATAATTATATATCGCTTTCTTGCAAAATGTCAGGGCAGCGTACAGTGTTAAAAAGAACATGAAAGCAACACAGAAGAAATTTTAAAATTATTGGCTACGGAATAAAATTTCAAACAACTGCAAACATAAGCATGAAAAGGTCTTCGAGATATGCAGGGAAGTCAAAGGTGAAGATGATGGTTAGATTTCTGCTGAAAGAGGGTTCCACGGCATAGGACTGACAGCACTATAGGCTATGCCTGATATTTCTGGCTGAGATCAGTCAGGCCTCAGTAACAGGGAACAGCTTCTGGAGAATCTCAGTGATCAGGTTGGGATATAAGGGCTCAGTGATCCTTAGGTTATCCTGGACCCAAGTTGTTTGGGTCTTTGTATATCAACACAAGCAGACCCTCCAAGTCTCCCTATTTTCCAGGGACAGCCCTGGATTTACAGAAGCCGTCCCAATTTCTGATTTGATCCCGGAATGCCCCGCTTTTCCTTAGGACGTCCCTATTTTCATCAGAGAAATGTGGGAAGGTACGGAGTTATGCGACCCCCAAGCCAAGGAGATAAGGAACTGTACAGTCTTTAGAAGACATTTGAAGGCAGTCCTGTATAGGGAAGTTATTTAATGTTTGATTTATTATTATTATTATTATTATTATTATTATTATTATTATTATTGGTTGGAAGCCGCCAAGAATGACTGGGGCAACCCAGTCAGATGGGCGGGGTATAAATAATAAAATCATTAGTGTTGCTGTTATGATGGAAGAGGACGTCCCTAGGAGTGCCTGGCGTGCTCTGGTCCATGGGATCACAAAGAGTTGGACACGACTAAATTACTAAACAACAACAACAATCATTTTCATGGGAGAAATGTGGGAGCGTATATGCACAAGGACTTTGAGTGTGATAGATCTTGATGGATTGCTGTTGGCTCCTGGGAATTTCCTAGTTGATACAACAAAAGATGTTGTTTTACTGAGGAACAGCGAGGTGTGTAGGGCCATCAAAATGATTGCTCCCAAGGGTCCTGTCTGGTTCTGTGAGGATGGCCTTGTTCTCTGGTATTCTGAGGAGCTGTGGTTGATGAAGCATCCTGGAGGACGTCTGCAGGACAAGTGCTGGAAATCTTGATCCAAAAGCTGATCAAGCGTGTTAAGGATACATAATCATGAATCCGACATGGTAGTAAAGACAGCAAATCAGTCTTTGTTTTGCATTGAAGAATATGAACTGAGGAACACCAAAATTAAACATTTATTTGCTTATTTGATTCATAAAATTTGTACACAACTTAATGGTAAAGGAACAAACAAACCCTCAAAGTGGTTTTTTTTTTTAAAGGTAAAACAATAGCCTGTTGTCTTTTGGAGTCCACGAATAAGACATGAACTGATTTTTTAATTCACTTCTTGGTGATGTTTCTTTATCTTGGCATTTTGGGTACATAGCACTGATAACTCCTCATAATTAAAACACTGGTTGAAAAGCTCTTTTGATCCACACTCCCATTTTGGCTTTGAATTGAGATGGAGTAGCTCCATTAATTCCAAGAAACTGCTTTGATGTTTGCTTCAACACATCTTTGACCACAAACATCAGCCCCAGCTGTTGGAAGTGTAGGAGTGCTGGGTTCACTTCTTTGATAGTGAAACAGTGAAAAATAAGCACGATAGCTTGCATCCCTCATAAACAAATAGTAGCATAATCCTGTTCTGTACCAAACATTATAATATTGCTTAAATTCTGAGTCAGCAAGAGCTAACTCCTTTAGCTTTTGTTTGTTTTACTGGCTCTGTTCCTGTCCCTTTAATGGCAGCCTGTCATCCAGAAACTTAGCAAATGAAGGTTTTCCAAGCCTGCAGGCAGGTAGTGGGGAAAACTTCACTGACTTAATTTCTACATCCCAGGCTTCTGTTTAAGACCACGTCTTGCTTGCTACCATTTCCAGAACCAGATTCTATCACACCCTCCAAAGTTTCCCTATTTTCTAGGGATAGTCCTGGATTTACAGAGAAGTCGTCCCGGTTTCTGATTTGATCCTGGAATGTCCCGCTTTTCCTTAGGACATGCCTCTTTTCATCAGAGAAATGTTGGAGGGTATGGGGCTATGCGACCCCTGAGCCAAAGAAATAAGTAACTATACAGCCTTTAGAAAACATCTGAAGGCACCCCTGTATACGGAAGTTTTTAAAATGTTTAATGTTTTGGTATGTGTTTATATACGTGGGAAGCTGGGGCAACCCAGTCAAATGGGTGAGGTATAAATAAAATAAATAATAATGACAATAATTTATTATTGACCAGGACTTCTCTATTTTCATGGGAGAAGTGTTGTGGGTCTGTTCTATGCCTTGACATCCTGGAAAGCTATGGGGACCTTAGTGACTTGCTCATTTTTACAGGCCTGAGTTGACCCAACCTTACTCAGAATAACATTTACTAGGCTTGCAACCCATACGAGACTTCATGTCAAAATAATGCATACTCCCCGCAACTGTTCCATTTTAAGTGGCACATCCTGGAATTGCAGAAGCCCATCCTGGATTCTGTTTGCATCCAAGCATGTCCCTGTTTTGGGGATGACAATGTTGGAGGGTATGCACAATGCAGGGATAAGCAAATGCGGTACCCTCCAGTAGGCAAACTAAGGCCCGGGGGCCGGATCTGGCCCAATCGCCTTCTCAGTCTGGCCCACAGATGGTCCACGAATCAGCATATTTTTACATGAGTAGAATGTGCCCTTTTATTTAAAATGCATCTCTGGGTTATTTGTGGGGCATAGGAATGTGTTCATTTTCCTCCCCAAAATATAGTCCAGCCCCCCTCAAGGTCTGAGGGACAGTTTTTCAGCCCCCTGCTGAAAAAGTTTGCTGACCACTGCTCCAGATGATACAGTATTTGACTCAAAATCCTATCAGCTCCAGATAGCAATGCCAATGGTGATGGAAGATGTGAGGTGTAATCCAACACAATATGGAGGACACCATGCTAGGCTGCCCCTTGTGTAGTGAATTGTCCCTCCTGGAAGCATCCAGAACTGGCTCTCTGCCCCCGTTATTTTAGTTCTGGTTCTGCATTATAACCCCTTCTCACAGCTATTTCCCTCTGAGCAAATCAGGAAGAATGTTCAGTAAACAGATTATCTGTAAGCCACCCATAATTATTTGATGACGCAAGCCCATAGAATGGCAGTGACAAGGGATTATTACCTGAGGTGTTGATCACCCACCTTGGACCACTTGCTATCACTTAACAACCCTTGTGACAATAAACAGCGGTGCAGAGGAGCAGGAATGGAGGCAAGGGCAGCCTTGGGACTTGTTTATTTCCGCCACAGAAGCAATGATGCCATTTACAGGAGTGTTATTCCCCCATTTCACCCCGCTCTGGAGGGTTGGGAGGGGAAGTTCTGTTGCACAAATCGGGTCCTCCCTTCAAGAGGGCACGTGTTGCGGTGAGACCTGGCAACCTAACCCTGTGTTGTGGGTGGGTATGTTTGGATAGCCACAACACCCAATTGGTAGGTCTCTTGATGCAGGGTTCAATCAGGCCAATGGGACGCAGGCTAAACAGATCAAGGGACCTATATATACCTATGCATGTGACCCAGAGCTTTCTCTTTCAGTGCGTGCATCGGAACACCCGCCCACCTCTCCCTACTTTTAGGGCTTTGCGCTTGACCTTGCTATGCCATCATCTGTCATTGGGACAGGGGCACGGCAGGAATTTTCCCCACTTGGCTGACTGGCTGTTGCCATTTGGGTTTCGCCTGCCGTGTAGCAAATCATCACAACTTGTAAGGTTGCAGATAGGCTCTGGTTCAGGTGATAGGGATGGAAGAACGCTCTCGCCATCCCTATGTGAAGGATATTTCATTAAAGGAATCCAGGGACTCAACTGGTTTGGTCAACCCCTGTGAGGGGGTTCTGCCTGTGCCTGAGTCCAGGGGGGCATTTTGGTGGCAGAGTTAGCCCATTCCCAACTTTCCGCTTATCCAGGTGTTCACCCTTGGCTGACCTATGCTGGTGCCCTGGGTCAGCGCTACCTGCATGGCAGGGAGCTAGTTGAACCAGAGCCTATGTGAAAGTGCAACCGGTCACTTTCTGTAATCAATAAAGTTGTGGCCTACATTCTGCCAAAAACCAAACAAAAATTTGAGTCCTGTCTGAATTTATTTAAGGGGGAGGTTTAAAGGTCTAAACATGCAAGGAGGAAATCCTTGCCTGAAAGGAGGAGAATTGGATTGGGTGTGACTCTTATGTCTTAGCCAGTGCTATTTTTATAGAAAAAGAGGTTCCAGAACTCACCATGAACACCTCCCTTATTCTCTTATAATGGCAATGGCACCCATCAGAGAGGTGCCAGAACTGAGTTCCAGCCTAGTCTACGAATAAAAAAAAAATTTATTTTAAAATTCTGTCCTGCTTTACTCCCAAAGAAGAGTTCCTTAGAGAAATGGAGATTATTGCATAGAAATTCTTCCCTCTACAGAGCAAGGCTGCGTAAGCATTGCCAATTTCTCCAGCTCCCATGTGCTCCCATCACTGACTTTTGGACCAGGGTGTCCAAATCTCAGGGTCATGGGTTTGAGAGCTCCACACTGGGCAAAAGAATTTCCTACATTGGAGAGGCTTGGACTAGATGACCCCACAGATTGGAGTAGCCAGGATTTATGTTGGGGGGGGGGGGAGGGTGCCCATCTGCCAACCTGTCACCACTCTCTGTCTGGCTCTGTCCAGCAGATTCAGAATGAAAGGTCTCAGCAACAGTTGTGCTAAATTACTTTATTTGGACTCCCCAGCGCTCAGAAAAAATCTGTCAAAACTTTCAGTCCTTTGAAAAATAATTAAAAAATTAGCATTTCCTGCAGTGTTTTTTTTTCCTCTTCAAAATTATACGCCTTCTTTCAGGAGTGCCAGCCTGGCCCCCACAACCATGGGGGCCCGGGGACCTGCAGCGTGCATGGCCCTGGCGCCGAAAGCTGTGGGTGGCCCTTCATGGGGAATTTTGTGGGTGCTTGGAAACCCAGGGAGCTGGAACCTAGGCATTTTTTCATCTCAAATTATTATTATTTTGTAAAGTTAAACTAAAACAAGTTTCCTTGCATTTGTTGAAAACCTTACCAGGGCTTCCTCCTCTCTTTTTTCCCCCTCCAGTGTAGTTTTCCTGTGTCCATTTATATTTTTGAGCAGTGCTTTCTTCCTGGGGGTACGCATACCCCTAAACATTTTGCAAATCTAAGTTTGGCCTCATTGTCAGGGCCGGATTGAGGTTTGATGAAGCCCTCAGCTACTGAAGGTAATGCGGCCCTTTATATGTCCAGCTGTGCTTTGTCAACAACAAATTGTCGCTGTTTTTTTGTGTTGAATATATGCTATATGGTAATTTATGGACCTAATAGGTATCTAAAGCCATTTGCACATAACAAAATATGTATTTTATCAAAGTTGAACTGAAATACAATTAAGAAGTGATATTTTAGAGAGCAGGCAGGGCCTGCTACTTACATCAGGCATAGGCAAACTCTGGCCCTCCAGATGTTTGGGGCTACCATTCCTATCATCCCCAGCTAACAGGGCCAGTGGTCAGAGTTGATGGGAATTGTAGTCCCGAACATCTGGAGGACCGGAGTTTGCCTGTGCCTGACTTACATCATATTGTTGTTGTAAGGTAAAGGTAAAGGTACCCCTGCCCGTACGGGCTAGTCGTGACCGACTCTAGGGTTGCGCGCTCATCTCGCTCAAGAGGCCGGGAGCCGGCACCGTCCGAAGACACTTCCGGGTCACATGGCCAGCGTGACAAAGCTGCAACTGGCGAGCCTGCACCAGTGCCGCACACGGAAACGCCGTTTACCTTCCGCTATAAAGCGGTACCTATTAATCTACTTGCACTTTGATGTGCTTTCGAACTGCTAGGTGGGCAGGAGCTGGGACCGAACGATGGGAGCTCACCCCGCCGCAGGGATTCGAACCGCCGACCATACGATCAGCAAGTCCTAGGCACTGAGGTTTTACCCACAGCGCCACCCGCGCCCCAATTGTTGCTGTATGTAGGTTTTATTTTATTTTATTATTTATCTTATATTTTGGAAATGTACATCCCGTTGTTTTTTCCTTTATTTTTTTTGGGGGCCCCCCCAAGAGAGTGGGGCCCTGAGCTATAGCTTCTTTAGCTTATGCGTAAATCCGGCACTGCGAGGCAATATTTCAATATGAGTAGGATAATGAGAGTACCTTTAAAAAATTTTTGGGGGGGGAGCACTGCTTTTGAATACTGTATTTTTATTTATTCACCTGATTTAGGGAGGGGGTGCGCAGCTGCTACGCCCATCATGCCGCCACCCCCCCGCTTTCCAATCCCATACTTCTAGAGAGCTCTAAGGCACCCCAGGCTTTCCGTTTAGGGACGGGACTTTAGCCACGCTCCCCGGGCCGCCCCCGGCGCTTGCAAGGCTCGCGCTGCAGCACCCGGCCGCGTCCGCCAGGGGTTGCGCCTCAGCCCTTTCCCTGCTCAGCCGCCAGGGCTGCCCGAGTCCCGGGCGAGGGTGGACGTCGGCGCGGCAGCAAGCGGCTCTTCTCCGGCTCCTCCGCCCGAGGCACGGCGATCGGAGAGCGCCATGCCCCCTGGCCCCGTGCAATAGATCCCTCCCCTCCTCCCGCCTTCCCAGGGCCAGATCCCCCTCTTTTGGAACCGACTCGGCGTGCGCTTTTTTCTTTTTTGTGTTTCCACCCGTCCGCAAAGCCTTGGATTTGCGGGTGCGCAAAGAAAGAAGGGAGCGCCAGGAGAAACCATCGCAGGCAGCCGCCAGCGGGCTTACAAGGTAAACCCCCGGGGAGACGTGGATCGCTTTATTTTTGCGGGGGGGGGCTGCCCAACCCAACCCTTCCTCCTCCACTTTCCACTTGGGATCGCTTAAGATCCTTGCACCGGAATGGAAGGAGAGAGATGGGGGTGGGGGTGGACGTGCGTGGAGGAGAAAGCTGCGCATCTTGAATTGTGCAACAATGTGTGCGTGCGCGCAAACTTGGCGCGCCGTCCCCCGTTCCTCCGTTTGCAGCCAAAATGCAAGCCAGATCCCAACTCGTTCTCCCCGGGAAGCAAGTCCCACGGCTGCTCGGTGCTGTGTGTGTGTGTGTGTTTATTTACTCCCGAGTAAGCGTTGGATGAAGGGGTAGGTGGGTCGTGGGGCAGGAGCGGCCGGTGTGCCCCCCCCTCTCTCTGCATGTTTTTCACTCGGAGGTGACTTTGGAACTTTACTCGCGAGGAGAGCGTGCAGCAATGCGCCCCTCCAGTGGTGCAATTTCAATGATCCAAGGGCTGGGCATCCCCGACTCTTCTCCCCCCCCCCAAAGAGCTCGTGCCTTCTGTTCCCTCCCCCCCCTTCTCGGAGCGATTGCACGGTGGTTTGAATTAAGACCCTGTAGCAACAGCGAGCACAAAAAATGAAGTTCTTTCTTGCCTCGTTGCAGTCATGCGCTCGCCTCTTGCCCTTTTGGCTCCGCTGCCTTGGGCTGGAAGGAGGTTCGAGAAAATAAGTGCGCGTGGAAGGAAAAATTGCGACTTGAAGCAGATCGATATATGTGTGTGTTAAAGGGGGGGGGGAATCCAGCTCTTGGTGATATTTGGGGAAAAGGGGAAATAGCAACGCCTGTTGTGGCTTTTGTTGTGCAATCCCATTCAACTGGTTGTTGCTTGGACTTTTTACTTTACTCTTTTTTGCGGGGGGGGGGGGGAGAGAAACACAACCCACATGCAATTTAGTGACACAACCACATTCCATGAGTTGCAGTTAAGATTCCTTTCTCTTCCGCTGGGGAAGCTGGAGATTTGTTGTCAGGGAGCTGTTCTGGGTCTTCTGTCAAACATCTGGATTTTCAGCCTCTCCCTTTATTGCATGGGGGGGGGAAGTTTCCCTCACTCTTCCTTCTCTGGTTTTTCTTTTTTTTAACATTTTAAACAGTAGGCACACAGAGGATGCAACACCCCCCTTTTTTACTTTCTTCCTGCACCCCATTCAAAGATTCCTAGCATTCTCTTAAAACACACACACACACACACACACACCAGTCACCCACAGAAACAAAGGGCTTTTCTTTATCCTATTGTTTAAAAGTCAGATATCTGGAGATGAAGAGAACAGAAAGGAGGACCCTTTTTGGAAGCAACCGTTTTTAAAAAAAAGAAACCCTGAGGATGGTTAGTTCTGAAAAGCTGAAGTGTGCATTGAACCACATTCGGTAAGGAAGGGGAAGAAAGTAAACATATGGATTTGTGCGGAGCCAAAATCCCAAGTGGCCAAGTGTGCTGTCTGTTTATTCCCTGCTTAAGGGATTTGCCTGGTGCTTTTAAGGGAGCTCTGATTTTGCTGCCTCGAGGGGGACTGGTTATTCCGGGTTTGCCGCTTCAAAGTAGGTTGTACTTGTATTTATGGAGGGAGGGGAAAGCCGGAAACGTGAGTGTCCGCAAGGGTGTCTCTGTTTTCTGACAAAAGGGCCGGGGAAGAAGGCCTTTTCGCAACAGCTCTTCGCCCATCACCTCTGTGCAGCCACAAGGCGGGAATCTCAAAATGGAAGCCCCCTCCCTTCGTTTCCGGGTGCGGGGGGGGGGAAGGCCCAGAGCCCGAAGCCCAAGGATTGGTGACCTGTTTGTCACCTCTCGGGCAAAGCTCATTACAAATGGAAGTGACACACGGTTATTATGTAAACTGGAGGCTGCAAGCGCCACGGCTGAGTCGATCCCAGGCGCCCGTTTGCATGTCAGAAAAGCAGTCCAGGAGGCCGGTTCAGCTCGACGGGTTTCCAACTAAAGCCTGGCAAATGTGGAAGGTGAGTTGCCTTGTTGTTGTTCTCGCTGGGCAGGTCGTGGGGCAGGCCACATCCTTGTTTTTTCCAGCGAGAGCGAAACAAATAGGGCACCCGGGGACCTCTCTGTAATCATGGGTGTCCGGTGGCAATTGCTTTTAATTGCGAAAATGTGGAATTGAAAAACGAGTGGTCATTACAGGCCTTTGACTTGCCTACGCAGGAGTCTGAATTTCTCCCAGAGCGGATGTGACAAGCTGTGTCGTAATGCTATATATACATTGCAGGCGTGCAAAGCTAATTAACCCATATTAGTTCTTTCAAAAACATCACTTGCTGAGTGTTGTTGTTGCTTGCTGCTGCGTAAACTCTCTTCTCCTCGCCCCTCGAAACGAAAAACTGGGGCCGGATGGAGATTTCAACCCCCTCCCAACCGCCGCATTCAGTATTCGTAACCAACAGTTGGGTTGGCACCGATCTTGGACAGTGTTAGAAATTAGCCAGGCGCATTTTGCGACTGTTGTGGGTCCGATGGCGACCATCTGGGGAATCTCTGGTTGGCGACTTGGGAAATAAAAAATGTCACTTCACAACATGAAAGGAACGCAATGCACAGTGGCACGTCTGCGTACACGCGGGTTACGATTTGTAGCTTCTGCGCATGTGCATGACGTCATTTTGTGCTTCTGCGCATGCGCGAGTGGCGAAACCCGGAAGTAACCCTTTCCGGTACTTCCAGGTCGCTGCGGGACGCAACCTGGAAAAACGTAACATGAAGCAAACGTTAACAAGAGGTATGACTGTAATAATATAATAATTCGGCTGGTTTTGGCCAGAGTGTAGCCCACTGGATCTGATGAACTGGTGCCGCATAATGCTCGGTGTGTGTGTGTGTGTGTGTATTTGTGGCACAATGTAAACTTAGGAACTCCTTGCCTATTGACATTAGGCAGATGCCTTTGCTGTTCTCTTTTGGGGCGCCTCCTTAAAACATTTTGGTTTGGGCAGGCCTATCCAGACATGTGGGACACAGGTGGTGCTGTGGGTTAAACCACAGAGCCTTGGACTTGCCGATCAGAAGGTCGGCAGTTCGAATCCCCGCGACGGGGTGAGCTCCCATTGCTCGGTCCCTGCTCCTGCCAACCTAGCAGTTCAAAAGCACATAAAGTGCAAGTAGATAAATAGGTACAGCTCTGGCGGGAAGGTAAACGGCATTTCCGTGTGCTGCTCTGGTTTGCCAGAAGCGGCTTAGTTATGCTGGCCACATGACCCAGAAGCTGTACGCTGGCTCCCTCAGCCAATAAAGCGAGATGAGCGCCGCAACCCCAGAGTTGGTCACGACTAGACCTAATGGTCAGGGGTCCCTTTACCTTTACCTTTTATCCAGACATGTAGTTGTTGATTGTGTTTTACGCTCTTTGGTTGCTGGTTTTAAGTATTTGAAAATGTTTTTAATTTTTGTCATTTTTTTAAAGGTATTTTTACTATTTCTTGTAAACTGCTTAGAGATTCTGTTTCAACCTAATGGTATGTACAATTTGTTAAATAAACCAGGGATGTAGCACACAGAGGGTGACCTCTAACTTTGGCCCACAAGGGGGTCCAATTTGGTCTGTAAGGCCGTTTCACAGGGCGATGTGCAAAGATGGACGAGGTGTGTGGTTCATTCCTGCTGATGAAGAAGACCTCTGAAGATGAGCAGAGAGTTCAGTCCTGCCTGCTGCTTCACTGGGATGTTGTCTGTCGGTGGGCGTATCGAAACATATCGCTGTGATTCCCGGTGTTTCGTAGGAGATGGATCTACTAACTTGTTTTCTTCGCTTGGAATCGAAAAGTGCCCAAATTGCCTTTTCCTTCTTCTTTCTCAGCATCTTCTCTCCCACAACAAAACTCCACCCAGCTGTGAGTCATTCCAAAACTTAACAAATCCCTGACTTAGATAAGTTTTAAAAAATGAAGCAAGCGTCGAATGAAATTATACTTCTCTGCTTCACCAAGTTTAAATTACAGATATTTAGTAAAACAGGTCCAGCTCTTTGATTGGAGCGAACCGCCAAAATACAAAATAACGCCGTGCAGTTCTGCTGATCGGACGGGTTGTTGCAAAGCTGTATTAAGTTTAGACTGAGGGCAAATTGTGCGTTTGGCTAGATGTCTACTGGTTACAGAATGAAAGGGAAGAAAATCCCTGTAACACCAGGAGACTTACTGAACAATCTGGAACAAAACAAAGCCCTTGTGTTCTGTGGATTGTAGCTGCCTTTCTAAATTGTGATTTCATTGTGCCTGGCCGATACCTGTTTTTCAACATTGTGGTATATCACCAGCTAAACATTGCAATATACCGATATATTACGATGTCTGAAATAAGGATGGAGCTATATAGAGGCAGTGGCTGGCTTCACGGTTTTTCCAGCGTTGTGGTTTTTGCATGTGAGACTCAGTTTAGCCAAGGATTCTTAAAGCGCTGTGCATATTAGAAGTGCTATAAAAATGCTTACTGCTCACACATAATTAATAAGCAAATGGCACAGAGGATGATTTGGTTGACCAACTCGTCTCCCTGTTTTTTCGTTTGTTCATCTGTAAATGCAAAGCTGGTGGAAGTGGCAGCGGCAGCAAAAAATTAGAATTGGTGAAGCTGGTCACAGTTGTTGCTCCCTGAATGTTGTGGACACGGGTTTCGGTGTCTGTATCCTGGTTGAGGTAACTTGTAACAAATCGATGAGCAAGGGCTTCTTTCACCTGTTCCTAGGGGAAAAGAAAAGGTGGGGGATTTTTTGCATTAGTGCTGTTATTTCAGTGAATTAAGAATAAAGACCATCTGGACACAGTGTTAGAAACTCAGATATACAAGCTAGGTATCAAATGGCTCCTTAAACCAGGGCTGCAGTTGCCAAAACGGAACGTCTACTTGCTATTTTGGGGCCAGACGTCAAAGTGCAAGTAAATAAATAGGTAAACACCTCCGGCGGGAAGGTAAACGGCATTTCCGTGCGCTGCTCTGGTTCTCCAGAAGTGGCTTAGTCATGCTGGCTCCCTTGGCCAATAAAGCGAGATGAGCACCGCAACTCCAGAGTCGGTCACGACTGGACCTAATGGTCAGGGGTTCCTTTACCTTTACCTTTATGCCCTTGCTATGCCGTTGTGGGTCGTCTGTTCTTGGGACAGGGGCCCAGTAGGAATTTTCCGATTTGGCTGATTGGCTGGTGCCACTTGGGTTTAGCCTGCCGCGTAGCAAATCGCCATAATTTTGTAATGTTTGGTGGTTAGGCATTGGTTCAATGTGGAGGGTAGGGTAGGTTGTCATACCTGCCCCTCCCAATGTGCGATAGGATATTCCATTAAAGGAATCCAGGGGCTTGCCATGCTTTTGTCCGATCCCCTTCCAAGGATTAGGGCCACGCCAGAGCACCTGGGAGCATTTTGGGGTGAGGTTGCATCTGTGGTAGGACCAACGCTCCCCCAGTATGTTTACCCTTACTGACTTCTGCCTATGTCCAGTTGTCAGTGCTGCTCTGCCAGAGGTGTCGGCGCAGCTAGTCGTACCACTGCCTAAGCAAACCACTCACATTCTGTAATCAATAAAGCTGTGGCCAAAATTATGCCAATAATCTTTAACTAATATTGGTGTCAACTGTATATTTCTTTGGGGGGTTCTTCACACGCAACAGTTGTACAATGCTGCAACCCTGGTGTAAGTTACGTGAAGTGCTTTGAACAATTGTTCTCTATAAATATCACATATTATAATTATACAGTGGACGCTTGGGTTGGGAACGTGATCCGTGCAGGATGCACGTTCACAACCCGCATCTGCGCACACGCAGGTCACGATTCGGTGCTTCTGCGCATGCGCAAAGCGCGATTTAGCACTTCTGCGCATGCGCGACCGCCGAAACCTGGAAGTAACCCGTTCCGGTACTTTCGGGTTTTGGCTGTCCGCAATCCGGAAAAACGCAACCTGAAGCAGCTGTAACCCAAAGTGTGACTGTATATATTTTTAAACGATGCTTTTAAAAATGCCAAGAATAATGCAGATACAAAACTAATACTCTAAAGAACAGGAAACCGTACAATAATATGGTATATAGGACAGTGGAAATATTTTGAATCGTTGATTTTTAAAAACGCGATTTGAAAGATCCCAAGGGAAAAGACATGATTTAGACTTTAGCCTTAAATCAGGTTTCCCATTTTGCAATTCCTATATTTGCTGGATAAGCATGCATGCCAACTGATTGCTTTCGCATAATGGTTTGCAACTAAATACAGCCTTTAGTATAACCAAGGAGCTTAATCGTTAAACCTTTGCTCTTGCAACCGACATGCCTTTTGCAGAGCAGAATTAAGCCTGCTTAGGAAAAAGAGGCAGATTTGTTTGTGACGACCCCTTGTTCACATGCGAGGAAGCAACTTCCATTTGATGGTTGGAGCCCCACAATAGGCAAAACAGTCCTGCATTGCGGAGGGTTGAACTAGATCAGGGGTAGGCAATCTAAGGCCCGGGGGCCGGATGCGGCCCAACCGCCTTCTCAATCCGGCCCGCAGGCGGTCCGGGAATCAGCATGTTTTTACATGAGTAGAATATGTCCTTTTATTTAAAATGCATCTCTGGGTTATTTGTGGGGCCTGCCTGGAGTTTTTACATGAGTAAAACTTGTGCTTTTATTTAAAATGCATTTACGGGTTATTTGTGGGGCATAGAAATTCATTCATTTCCCCCCAAAAAATATAGTCCAGCCCATTTTCAATTCCCCCCCCCAAAATATAGTCCGGCCCATTTTCATTTTTTTCCCCTTCAAAATATAGTCCGGCCCACCACATGGTCCAAGAGATGGTGGACAGGCCCACGGCTGAAAAAGGTTGCTGACCCCTGAACTATATCAGGGATCAGCAAACTTTTTCAGTATGGGGATGGTCCACTGTCCCTCAGACCTTGTCGGGGTGCCGGACTATATTTTGGAAGAAAAGAAAATGAACAAATTCCTATGCCCCACAAATAACCCAGAGATGCATTTTAAATAAAAGCACACATTCTACTCATGTAAAAACACGCTGATTCCCAGACCATTCGCGGGCCGGATTGAGAAGGCAAATGGGCCGGATCCAGCTCCCGGGCTTTAGTTTGCCTACACATGAACGAGATGATCCTGGTCGTCCACTCCAACTCTGCAAAGTATATACACAAAGTATCAAATGGGGTGACAGTAATAATAATGCAACAAAACAACACCACCACAAACTGGCTTATAGGAATAAAACCAAATTTACTAGAATAATAGCTAGAATAGAGATAGACTTGTAACCATTCAAGCAACTAACATACTAAGGTGCCATGAGCAAAACAAAGCCTGGAAATACTGTAAACATGGAGTGGATAAATG
Organism: Podarcis raffonei; assembly: GCF_027172205.1. Lineage (NCBI taxonomy): Eukaryota > Metazoa > Chordata > Lepidosauria > Squamata > Lacertidae > Podarcis > Podarcis raffonei. The sequence goes on from NC_070618.1 coordinate 23,147,242, forward strand.
TACAACTGTATCTTAAGAAGCGTGTAGCGAAACGTAATATATCCAGACAGCAGGTCTCCTTTAGCTTACTTGCGTTATTCTCACCAGTGTGGTGGCTTTGATTTGCCTTCCTGTGATTGATCCATGTACACGGCTTTGTGTTTCCAACTCAAGACCCATTGAAGAACATCTCATCCAGTACAATCTTTGAAAAACAGCTTTGAGAAACTTTTTCATATTCTCCAGTGTGCTACCCTTGCCATTGTGGCGACATGGGGTTGCCATTCCGTGATTGGACTTATGCTACTTGTTGAATGGCTCATTTATCCAGTCTGTCTAACATTTATTGATTGCACATGTAACTTGTTAAGATACAGTTGTACAGTGGTACCTCGGGTTACATACGCTTCAGGTTACATACGCTTCAGGTTACTAACTCCGCTAACCCAGAAATATTACTTTGGGTTAAGAACTTTGCTTCAGGATGAGAACAGAAATCGTGGTCCGGCAGTGTGGCGGCAGCGGGAGGCCCCATTAGCTAAAGTGGTGCTTCAGGTTAAGAACAATTTCAGGTTAAGAACGGACCTCCGGAACGAATTAAGTACTTAACCCAAGATACCACTGTACATTTATCCACTCCATGTTTACAGTATCTCCAGTCTTCGTTTTGCACATGGCAGCTTAGTATGTTTGTTGCTTGAATGGTTACAAGTTTATCTCTATTCTAGCTATTATTCTAGTAAATTTGATTTTATATTTATAAGCCAGTTTGTGGTGTTGTTGTTTTGTTGCGTCCAGTCCAACGCTACAATTCTAAGTTTCTAAGGCTAAGCTTCCAATCCTGGGCTGCTTTGTCTGGGAAGAAAGACCCCTCTCCAAACATGGTTAGATTAACTCCCAGCAAAATGCACAGGATTTGGCTGCAGGTGTTCAGAAATGTCCAGAACGAAAGTCACTATTGCCTTTTAAAATGTGGCTCTTTTTGGGGGGGGGATGTGTGTTATTGGGTGGTTGTTTTTATTTTGATTATATTGTGGTTTTTATTTTGATCTTTGCGTGAACTGCCCTGAGATGTCCGGGTATAGGATGGTATATAAGTTCAATCAATCAAATAATGGAAAAAATAGGTAAAACAATAGTACCGCACCCTGAGTGAATTGGTTAAAATGTATTAAAAAGGGATCTAAAATGTGTTGGAAATGCCAAGAAGCAGAGGGGACCTTCCTACATATGTGGTGGGGATGTAAGAAACTAAGGAATATCGGGAGAGAATGGGAAAGGATTTCTCTTTCGCCTCCATTTGAAGCAAAACTCCCCAGCTTGTCTGAGGGATCATGTTCAGATCAGGTAGACCAGTGGTTCCTAACCATTTTTTGGCCATGCCCCATCTAAGCATCTCTAAAATCCGCATCTCCCCACCCCCGTGACTTATAATTCTTCTTATTCAAAAAGTGAACTCCTCTTCACATGGAAGAAGCCTATAAGGCCATTAACTGTTAATAACTCATTCTCGAATTGCCCCCCTTAAAAATCGAACTGTCCCCCTGTGGTGTGTGTTCCCCACGTTGGGAACCACGGATGTAGACGGTATGGGTTAGATCCCATGTTTTCTATGAATCTTTCAGAGCATCTGTTTACTCCTTATTTACTCCCAGTGGCCCTGAGTTGGAGGAAAGCACATTCTCGCTCCATCCATCACCCAGGAAAACAAGGAGTACCGGCTTGTGTGTGTGTGTTGTGTACTTAAAGGCAGGGAGGTTCACCTACCCTGTTTAGATGGCACTGCTGATATTGGAACCTGAATTTGCTGCCTCTCCCCTTCCTTCATTAACTTATTTTTTAATAATAACAGTAATTCACAATGTGGTGTTTGATAGACAATAATGATTCAGTCTTTTGTAATTGTAGGCTTCAGCACATTTGTTCTACATTCAGAATTTCACTTAAGGCTCCTTATATATATATTAAAATAGACACACTATAATATATATATTTTTTAAAAATCTATCTTAATTTTTTTAAAGCTGATTTAAAATTACAGATTTTTATCTGCAATTAAACCCAAAAAGTATTTGTTCTTTCTACACTAGCCGTGACCTTTCATGTTGAAATGTACCCTACACATGAGTAAATACTAAGATTTAAGCTAAAGAAGGGAACTGTACACATTCAGGATACTGGATGTGATTTTAATTATATGTTGCTAAGTTTTTAATTCCTTATGCCCACCTGTAGATGAAAACTAGATTTTCTTTCATCTTCACGCTGCAATATCTGGTATACTATGCAGTCATCAATTTACTTTTTTTTAATTAAAATTGCTGTAAATGAGACTTCTTTAGCTGTTTTTTTAGACGGATGCTACAACCACTCCTGGCTAGTTTCCAAAGGGCATACTTGAGGTTTTGGGGTGTTAATACGTCAATATAGGTTACCAGGAACTTCTGTTATAGGTTACCTATAAGATCCTTCCAACTTAATGGGATTCCAATTCATCTTTGTTGACCAGTTTTGTTCATTTCAGTAGGACTTCTCTGACAGTGTTCCCCTGTGTTTAGCATCGTATGAGAATATTCTTAACTAAAAAATAAATAAATACAGAGTTCCCCTAACCTTAGCCTTCTCCCCGCACTCTCCCAAGCTCTTACGCCAAGGTATATGAAAATATTACTTAAATAATATTACCTTACTCCTTTAGCTTGTTGAGAAGCTGGGTTATGAACAGAAAGCAGCCTTTCAGTTCTAAGTGGACCAGCTCCCAGGCGCAGCGACTCTGCTGGTTGGCGGCTAGGAAACTGTTCATCCTTTGAAAGTATCGCTTGACTTTTATGGGCGAAGGAGATGGTGCCCCGTTGGCAGAGTTTGCCAGCTTTCCTCCCTGCGTGTCTTTTGCGCATGCCTCCAGCTGTTTGGTTTGCTGGTAAAGGTCGCTTTGCAAGGACTCAAGACACGTCGCGTTCCAGGCGCCGCAAGGATGGCCTTTGCCGAGAACGTTGAGGCTCTGCTGGAGAACCTCACGGACGATGATGACGGCGCCGTCGCTCTCCAGAGCGTTGAGAGCTTTCAGAGGGAACCTGAAGTCCGTTGTCTCAGATATGCATTGCAGAGGGAATTGTCCAGCCGTCCTGCAGAGATGGTTCAAGTTGGTCTGGATCATTTGGTTCCACTGGGTGTGGAGCACAGGGCATTTGGAAAGGGGGCTGGATTGGGCAAGTTTGCCGGAGAGCACCAGCACGAGACAAACGCTTAAGCCGTTCCCACCAGTAGTGAAGCCCATGATGAACCAATGGCTATAACTACCTTATCTTCCTGGAGTCTCTTTAAATATATTTCAGAACACCTATAAAAATCTGCCATCCTGAATTCATTCAACATGAGACATTTGTATTAATCATGATATGAATTTTCCCCACCATCAAGATTCCAAATGCCTTTGAGGAACATGATTTGGTTGCTTTCAGTTTCGTTCAAGGAGTTTTAATTAAAATATGAGGTTTTGTTTTGTTTTTTACTACCTTCTTACAGAAAACTTAGCAAAGTTTCAAGCGGACCATAGCCCTTCCTAGGAGAGGGGAGAGAGAAAGAGTGCACATTTTCTTTTTCTCTTCTTTCTGTTTATAATATTTTAAATTAATTTCCAGTGCCTTCTTAGAATTAGAAAATAAACAAGAGTTCAGCACTAGCTCTTTCCTAAAATCTGAAGAGATTTCCCATCTCATATGTCTGCATCCTTAAAAGGTCCTTATTTGTTTATTCGTTGTTTAGTTTATACTTTTATAATGCTGTTATTCAGGCAAACTGTTCCCAGTTGATGAGAACACTAAAATAACAATAAAATTAATCTTAAAATCACACTAAAGTGGTTAATAATAATAATAATAATAATAATAATATTTTTTTATTTATACCCCACCCTCCCCAGCCAAGGCCGGGCTCAGGGAATAAGACAACAGTTTAGAGTAAAACCCAGAAGACTGGGAGAATAGGGAACTGTTTTCCTGGCACCAAAGAGAATGCATGGGCCTTTGTTGAGCGGGATTTGCAATACATCGCTGCTGCAAAGGGTTTTTCTCTGGTTACCTTAAATGCCCTTGGATAGCTCATGGAAAAATACCTCCATTTTTTATTTCTTCACATGGGGCAGACTGAGGTGGGAACAGCTATTCCTTCAGGTACTGAGGTCTCAATTTCCTATTTTATGTTATTTTACAGTGGACGCTTGGGTTGCGAATCGCGGGTTGCGATTCAATGCGCCTGCGCAAAGCACGATTTAGCGCTTCTGCGCATGCGCAACCGCCAAAACCCAGAAGTAACCTGAAGTGTCTGTAACCCGATGTATGACTGTATTTTTAAAACAATGTTTGGTTCCCAACCAGTTAATAACTTCCTATTTCCTTGTCTTCGGCATCTGAGTTTTAAGAAGCTGTCCTGTTTTTTCTATATGCACTTAGGTTATTGTTGTACCACATAGAAGCCACTAAGGGAGCCCATTTGACTGTGAATTATCTCTGTTGTAGACTTAACTTTTCAGGTTTCTGTTACTGGTCAAAAAGCGAAAACTGCTTCGTTTCCAACTGCATTGCCCCAGCTGCCTAACTGGTGGCAACTCTTCAAAAAGGAATTAGGGTGGGTATAATTTAATAAAACTTGGAGGACATAATTTAAATCCCTGCCTGGACTGGTCTTTTCTCTGCTTTTAGTTGCCCGTGAGACTTCAGCTCAGGTAACTGGGATTTAACATAAGATCCTATAGGTCTGGCTGAAGCATGCGTGAGGAATTTATGTCCCTCCAGAAGTTGTTACACTACAGCAGGGGCCAGCAGACTTTTTCAACAGGGGGCCGGTCCACTGTCCCTCAGACCTTGAGGGGGGCCGGACCATATTTTTGGGTGGGAAATGAACGAATTCTGTGGCCCAGAAATAACCCAGAGATGCATTTTAAATAAAAGGGCACATTCTACTCATGTAAAAACACGCTGATTCCCAGACTGTCCACAGGCCGGATTGAGAAGGCGATTGGGCCGGATCTGGCCCCCGGGCCTTAGTTTGCCTACCCATACACTACAGCACCCATAATCTCTGACTGTTGGCCATGCTTCCTGGGGCTAATGGGAGTTGGGAACTCAACAGTGGCTTACTGTAGATCCTTAGTAGGTTATGCTTATGGATTGATGTGCACTTGCTTGGAACTGGTGAATTTTACTTCCGAGTAGAACCTTTACTCAGCCATAAAGCTCAGTGGGGAATATTGTGCTATTTATACTTTCTCAACCTAACCCACCTCACGATTTTTGTTGTGAGGATAACATTGGGTGATGGGTTGATGGGGGAATAACCATGTTATCTTGAGCACCTTGATGAAGGTAGAGAGACAGAAAAAATAAAGATAGAAATAAGATAGAAACAGCATTTTTATATCAGCTCAAGTGGCCTGGCTTCCCCTAAAGAAGCTTGGGAATTCTAGTTTGGAGAGGGTGCTGAGAGTCATGGAAGTATAATCTTCAGAACTGGAGTTTGGAGAGACAAGGGTGTTGAAACAAGGGACTATAGCAGGCACCCCCAAACTTGGCCCTCCAGATGTTTTGGGACTACAACTCCCATGATTCCTAGCTAACAGGGTAAGTGGTCAGGGATGATGGGAATTGTAGTTCCAAAACATCTGGAGGGCCGAGTTTGGGGGTGCCTGGACCGATACTAAAGTACAGTCTGTGATTCCTCAGTCTATGCTAATATCCACTTAATCATGAATTTAGACAATAGGAGATGTAATTAAAAAGGAACATGAATGGCTCACTTTTTCTGTAGCTCCCTTGAGTTTGATTTTTGAATATGCTTTAATTTCGAAAGGGCTGGGCCCTAGCTTGAAATGTGCAAGCGACAAAGAGTCCTTGGAACAACGTGCAAGTTGTCCATCGCATTCCTTCCCCATTCATCTTTGGCCATTTTCTCCCTGTTTCTCCATACATGTTTTCAAAGTATGCGCAGAGAAACGTCAGAAGCAATGGTCACCCTGTGTCCATCATGATGATTTTCACATCAAGGGAAGTCACAGAACCTCTCTATTCTGCCTTGGTCAGGCCACACCTGGAATACTGTGTTCAGTTCTGGGCAGCATAATTTAAGAAGGATGTTGACAAGCTGGAAGGTGTGCAGAGGAGGGCAACCTAGATGATCAAGGGTCTGGAAACCGAGCCTGATGAGGAACGGTCGAAGGAGCTGGATATGTTTAGCCTGGAAAAGAGGAGACTGAGAGGAGATAGGAAAGCATCTTCAGATATCTCAAGGGCTGTCACATGGAAGAGGGAACAAGCTTGTTTTCTTCTGCTCTGGAGGGTAGGACTCGAACCCATGGCTTCAAGTTACAAGAAAGGAGATTCTGACTAAACATATGGAAGAGGTGTTTGACAGTGGAACAGTCTCCCTTGGGAGGTTGTGGACCTTCCTTGGAGGTTTTTAAGCATCTGTCCTGGACGCTTCAGCTGAGATTCCTGCATTGCCACAGGTTCGGACTTGATGACCGTTGGGGTCCCTTCCAACTCAACAATACTATAATTTCATTTTAGTTATACCAGTGTTGTCATCAATTTGCTGTTTTAAAACCTTTCGTTCCACAGTCTGCAGCCATCGGGCACAAGATGTTGGGTAAATTCGACCAGCTCAGCCGCCTGGTGGGAAATAGGATTAGATGCACCGATTCACCAAATGTCTTCCTTCCCAAGCGGAAGGGGGTTCATATCTGTCCTTAGGAGCACTTAGAGCAGGAAACAAATCGATATTAAGGAGATTTATACAGATTCATGCTAAGTTTGTGTCTCCTCAAAACAGATGGACAAGAGCTGTGCAAGTGCGGTTTCTAAATTTGGCCCAGTGGAGCATTTAACTGTGGGGAGCCAGCTTTCTCAATTGGGCTACTGCAGGCATGTCCAAAGTCCATTTCGGGGGCCTAATTTGGCCCGCTGGTTGGTTTAATCTGGCCCCTGTGGCAGTTTATTTTCTGGGGTAAAATCCTAAAAAAAACCCTCAACAACTTCAATCTTAAAAAATCCCTCAACAAATTCAATCCTAAAAAACCCCCCAACAACTTCAATCCTACTAAAAAGGTCAACAACTTTGGTTGGCCCTTCGGTTGGCCCTCACGGCCCTTCACTTCATCAAATCTGACCCTCTTTGAAAAAAGTTTGGACACCACTGGACTTGCAAACAGTTCTGAAAAGCCCCTTTTCCATTCCTCAAATTCTCACTTACTGGTATTTTAATTCCTTCCATTGCAAGCACATGCGCAGGTTGGATGCTGCCCAAGAGTGACATAATGATTTCTTATGTTTCATGATGACTGTGCACAGCTATATGGGTCGGGTGATTAAGAGCACGCTAAGCATTAGTATATAAGGAAGACGTATACTAGACAGAATGACCCAGACAGCGCTCTTAATTTGTGCGGCATCGCCTCCGGCATTTGTGACGAGGATAATTACTGTTGTTTAAGTGAGAGTGTTTTTCTATCCAGTTATGACTAAAGGAGCCAGCGTTTGAATTATTTGTGCTGTGCTTTTTATATATACCGTATTTTTTGCTCTATAAGACTCACTTTCTCCCTCCTAAAAAGTAAGGGGAAACATGTGTGCGTCTTATGGAGCGAATGCAGGCTGCGCAGCTATCCCAGAAGCCAGAACAGCAAGAGGGATCGCTGCTTTCACTGTGCAGCGATCCCTCTTGCTGTTCTGGCTTCTGAGATTCATAATATTTTTTTTTCTTGTTTTCCTCCTCCAAAAACTAGGTGCGTCTTGTGGTCTGGTGCGTCTTATAGAGCGAAAAATACGGTATATACAGTGGTACCTCGGGTTACAGACACTTCATGTTAGAGACGTTTCAGGTTACAGACTCCGCTAACCCAGAAATAGTACCTCGGGTTAAGAACTTTGCTTCAGGATGAGAACAGAAATTGTGCTCTGGCAGTGCAGCCGCAGCAGGAGGCTCCATTAGCTAAAGTGGTGCTTCAGGTTAAGAACAGTTTCAGGTTAAGAATGGACCTCCGGAACGAATTAAGTACTTAACCCGAGGTACCACTGTATATAAGAAGGAAGAAGAAATTTTTGAAAATTGTCATGATCCATAATCTTCTCTGATGCGCAGAGGCTGTTTTAAGGAGGATGTTCCATGGTCCTCCTACCTGATTGCTTTAGGCAAAAATGCCAGGAATTGAACCTGGAACATTCTGCATGCAAAGTATATGTTCTGTGTCAAGGACCAATCCTAAATCACCAGATTACTATGGCTCTGCACATGCTTTGCAAGTTCCTGTTAAATTATAGTCTCTGAAAACTTTCCTTAGTTGGACTTAGTGTGAGTATTGTATAGACCAGGGGTCAGCAAACTTTTTCAGCAGGGGGCTGGTCCACTCTCCCTTAGACCTTGTGGGGGGCCGGACTATATTTTGAAAAAAATAACAATGAACGAATTCCTATGCCCCACAAATAACCCAGAGATGCATTTTAAATAAAAGGACACATTCTACTCATGTAAAAACACACTGATTCCTGGACCGTCTGCGGGTCGGATTTAGAAGGCGATTGGGCTGGATCCAGCCCCCGGGCCTTAGTTTGCCTACCCATGGTTCATAGTGTTTGCACACACGGAATCAGCACATCTGATCTCCAAATAGCTCTATGGAGAATCTTGGAATCGTAGAGTTGGAAGGAACCACAAGGATTCATCTAGTCCAGGCATGTCCAACAGGTAGATCATGATCCGCCAGTAGATCACTGGACATCAGTGGTAGATCATTGGCTCCCCCAACTATGGTTCCCCTAAAAAAAGGGTTCCCCTGAGATTAAGAGTCTCGCGTTCCGCCAACTGAAGAGGGCAGGAATTGCCTCTGTTCGTTCTTCCTGGCTCCACTGTCAGGACAATCCAGCAAATAATGCCAGGCTCCAAAATGTGGGGCTGGAGATTGTCCCAGCTCTCGTGCGCAGAGGCAGATGTCCCGTGCCAGGAGGCAGGTTGGGTCTTGCCTACCGCAAGGACCTGGCTTGGCTAGGAAGGTAAATCAAGATTTGTGGGCCTAAATAAAATGTCGGTATCAGGTCAAGGGGCGACCTCAACAAGTGGGGCACCGGTGATAACCTCAATGGGTGGGTGCCCATGGTGGAAGCCCAGCAAACCGATTCCTCAAATGGTATTTTATTCCCAGTTACAGTGGTACCTCGGGTTAAGTACTTAATTTGTTCCGGATGTCCGTTCTTAACCTGAAACTGTTCTTAACCTGAAGCACCACTTTAGCTAATGGGGCCTCCTGCTGCTGCTGCGCCGCTGCAGCACAATTTCTGTTCTCATCCTGAAGCAAAGTTCTTAACCTGAAGCACTATTTCTGGGTTAGCGGAGTCTGTAACCTGAAGCGTATGTAACCTGAAGCATATGTAACCCGAAGTACCACTGTACTGTTCTGCACAAACACTGCAATCGCAGGTGGGAAATTTATGGGCTGCTCCTGAGCACGGCATAATAATTAAAAAGCTGTCAAGAGCAAAATGTAAATATAAATGACACTATAATCCTACACATTTACATAATCTGACACTTTCTTCAACAGAACCTAATATCTAGTAAAAAGTTTTCAGGACTGCAGCTTAAAGGTATAATCCTATACAGTGGTACCTTGAGTTACATACGCTTTAGGTTACAGACTCCGCTAACCCAGAAATAGTACCTCGGGTTAAGAACTTTGCTTCAGGATGAGAACAGAAATCATTCTCCGGTGGCTGAGAATCTTACCAATTCATGCAAACATCTTTCATTTTTATATTGTATTGCCCTGCAAGGACAAATATAGAAAGACTTGTGAATGAATAATTTCACAGAATTGATTGTATGATCGCATTCATAAAATGAATATGACTTACTCGTCTGTTGTAGCTTTTAAAGGATATTTTAATAATTTCTCACTACAGTGTTATTGCATCCCAGAGTTGGGGTTTTTTTTATTTAAAAAATGCTAATGCAATAGGCATGAACAGGCAATATCAGGCAAAGAATACAGACTTTATGCATATAAGACAGCAGTGCAAAGTGTTTTCCTGTAATGATCAAAGAGGTAATTGGGATTGATTTTTTGTTTAACCTACAAGTCTGACTGTTAAATAATTCCAAGGGACCTGCTGGGGGGAAATGTGCAGAAAACTAATGAGCGCTTTGCCAATGCTGGCTCAAATCGTTGTGGCAAATCAACTGGAAAAATAAAGAGAAGCCATCATAATAGAAGTAGTTTAGGAACATTGGCATATAATCCTAGTGGAAAAGACAATAGCATTATAGCAAATATGGGGAGGAAAATTACTACAGATTCCTCTGTATCTGAGCCATGGGAGAACTCTTCAGAACATGTGTAGAACCTACTAGATGAGGCCAGTGGTCCATCCATTCCTGCATCCTGTTCTCACAGTGGCCAACCAAGATGCCTGTTGAGCAAGATTCACACATGAGGACTCTGCCCTTTTGTGTTTTGATATAGCATCCCTTGTAAATCACGTTTCCTGAAATAATAATCACAGTAATAAGACTACGAAGCGTCTTTTGTACATCCCATCTGCTCATGTTTGACATTCATTCATTCCCGTGAATGTGTGTTGTGCTACAAGTTGTGTAACGCCAACAGTTATGGGAAGATAGTCCCCCTTGTTAAATCCCAGAGCTCCTATTTGCAGAGCATCTTGTTGTCTGTTGGCTCAGAAAGATAACTAGGGCAAATTAAGCCACCAGCTGACTTGGGTCATTACACATGACTAGGGCCATATGGTGAAACAGGATTACTTAAGTATGTCGCTGCTGGGCCACATTGTCTCAGGAATTAAAAGAGAGCAAAATGGGTCAGATCATTAAAAAACCACACCACGATTTTAACAGCTGAATAGTTTCAGGGAGGTTACTCACCTAACAGAGGTCAGAATAATGCTTGTGACCTTACCTGGAGCTTATAACAGAGGCTGTAATTGAAAAACGGTTGCTCCCAACCAGCTCATTGTCAACCTGGTGCATAAAGATGTCTGTGCCTTGCTCAATATTGGCAATGCTGTCTCCAGGTTTTTTTTGGGGGGGGGTCTGTGGTCCAACACCCTCAATAAAGGTAAAAGTAAAGGTAAAGGGACCCCTGACCATTAGGTCCAGTCATGACCGACTCTGGGGTTGTGGCGCTCATTTCGCTTTATTGGCTAAGGGAGCCGGCGTACAGTCATGTGGCCAGCATGACTAAGCTGCTTCTGGCGAACCAGAGTAGCGCATGGAAACGCCGTTTACCTTCCCGCCGGAGCGGTACCTATTTATCTACTTGCACTTGACGTGTTTTCAAACTGCTAGGTGGGCAGGAGCAGGGACCGAGCAACGGGAGCTCACCCCGTTGCGGGGATTCGAACCGCCGACCTTCTGATCGGCATGTCCTAAGCTCTGTGGTTTAACCCACAGCGCCGTCAATGGCCCCCCTCTAACCTAGACCAGAAAGGACTTGGAAACTGGGAATTCTTTGAGGCTGGTCTGATCTTTGATATTCAGTGCAAAGTGGCAATGGAAGCACTGTTGGGGCAAGGAGTCCTCTGCAGGTTTGGGGGCCATGGCAAATGTCCAACTTTGCCATCCCCTAGGGGGAGCCCTTGGGAGCGTGGCCTTACCATTTGGAAGAATGAGATAGCTGGTTTCTGGGCGTCACAGAAGTGCAGAAAACCTATTATTTGATTTATTATTGCATATTTTTTTCCGTCACAAAGAGGTGGCTTGTGAGATTTGGTGTGTCAGGTCTTGACTGGTCTTGGATATTCCTCACCTTGACTCGTGGGGAAAAGGGGAGACGTTTGCTATTCTGCTTCAGGCAGCAAAAAGTCTTGGGGTGGCCCTGCAAGTATACATGCCCCTTGGTCTGTGTGCAATATTTTTATGGAAGTCCATTGATGGAGGCAAGAATGGGCTACCAAGTATTAGGAATTGTCGGCAAATTTTGCTCCCCATTATCGTAACGCTAAACTTTGCAAAGTGGTGCTGAGTCGTTATTGAGTCGTTTCTCAGTCATGCTGAAGTACTGGGAAGTGGCTGTTCATGATTTAAGTACAGTCGTATCTTGGAAGCTGAATGGAATCCATTCTGGAAGTCTTTTCGACTTCCAAAACGTTCGGAAACCAAAGTGCGGCTTCTGATTGGCTGCAGGAAGCTCCTGCAGCCAATTGGAAGCCTCGTCGGATGTTTGGCTTCCAAAAATAGTTCACAAACCAGAACAGTCATTTCCGGGTTTGCGGCATTTGGGAGCCAAAATGTTCAACTTGCAAGGCGTTCGGGATCCAAGGTACGACTGTAATATGGAAGATCTTTCAGATATTTATTACTAATAAAGCTTTGAGATGTACCGTATTTTTCCGTGTATAAGATGCCCCCATGTATAAGACGCTCTCTATTTTGGGGGGTTCCAAATTAAGAAAACACCCCTAATCACTACCAATGTATAAGACGAGCCCCAATTTCAAACTCTTTTTTTTTTTGGTAAAAAAACCCCTTGTCTTATACATGGAAAAATACAGTAAAACAAGTCTGCATTTTTAAAAAATGCATCTTAAATATAGCTTTAGAAACCTGGAAGAATCAGATACCCCCTTTGGGGGGAAGGTGTGGACTTGGACAAGATCCCAAATGCTTTTGCACAGGTGTGTGTTGCTGTGTGTCTCGCTGCCCTTGGCTTGCGTTTTCCTGCCATCTGTTTGAGCACGTTGTAAATCGGTTGTCGCTAGGCAGCTGGTCCCCCGTTGCCGTCTCTGCAAAGTGGTCATCTTGGACGCCAATAAAATTAGCACTCAACGGAGCTTATCGCAACATAACTGGAGGAGGACTAGACATCTGTGTGGGATTCTAGATGCTCTGCTGTTTGCACCAATTAACAGCATCTGGACGGCAGTCTGTTTTCTTAAAACTTTCCAGCAGGGGAAGGTATTGGGGGAAGAGGAGGAGGAGGAGAGGGGGAAAAATCATAATAATCTAGTTATGATGATGTTGTATGAGCATGCCAGATATATATCCCTGAGAGAATACAGGCTCCCAACTAGGCGCCTTATTAGATTATCAGCATTTCCTAGCATGTTGTTCCCAGAGGATGAAAGATCAGAACAAAAATGAACTCTTGCTATGTGTCAAGGCTAGTGACTATTTGAGTGGGTCAGCTGTTCATACAAGGAAGAAGGTTTGCATTGATTTGGCTAATAGGATCGTGGCTGACCCAAACCAGTAGGGACTGTTAGATTAGTTGCAGAGCCCAAGCACTGCATGCAAAAAGTCCCAGGCTCGTTTGCTGGTTCATTCTGCTTCTTCTTAGGCGGGTGATTAAAACTTCTTTATAATTGGCCAAATAGATATTTGGATAGCTGTGCTGACCTGCTTTGTTTGTTGTTTTTATTGTGCGGTGCTCTGTGGAAGCGTGGAATATAAATTACTTCGAATAAATAGATGGGCAAACAGTTTGACCTGGTGTAAGGCACATCCTTATGTCCAGAGAGACAACATTCTTAAAAAGCCTTAAAACTGTCTGATAACTTATTAAATGAGGTCTGGGGCATTAGAATGGAGACAAGAACTCCATATTTTTCCCCCCATTTTTTTTAATTATTACACCGAATGGCTTCTAATGGTCAGTTCCATTTTATATAACATGTAATGTAAAAGAGTTATTGCTGTTAGAAATTGACAATGTTTTTAGCCACCGCTATTTAATATAAAGCAATATGACATCCAAACACAGATTTCCCAGTAGATTGTATTGCCTAGACCTCATACATCAATCCCCCTTTATGGCTATGTAGCAAGGTGGTAGAGGAATCAGAGCCTTTTATCTGTCAGGGATGTCGTTCCAACCTTCCAAGTTTAATAATTTCAAGCACAATTCAGTGTTGGTGCTGACCTTTAAAGCCCTAAACGGCCTCGGTCCAGTATACCTGAAGGAGCATCTCCACACCCATCATTCTGCCCAGACACTGAGATCCAGTGCCGAGGGCCTTCTGGCAGTTCCTTTGCTGCGAGAAGCCAAGTTACAGGGAACCAGGAAGAGGGCCTTCTCGCTGGTGGCACCTGCCCTGTGGAACGCCCTCCCACCAGATGTCAAAGAGAAAAACAACTACCAGACTTTTAGAAGACATCTGAAGGCAGCCCTGTTTAGGGAAGCTTTTAATGTTGGATGGACTGTTGTATTTTGGTATTCTGTTGGAGCCGCCCAGAGTGGCTGGAGGGGCCCAGGCAGATGGATGGGGTATAAATAACAAATTATTATTATGATTATTGATACAGATGGGGCTCATCCACCTGGAAAAGTAGCCCATCTGGGAGGTGGAAAACTCCGAACCTGACCCTTGCAGCTATCCTGATTCATGAGGCTTCAGGAGTAAACCCTGAGGAAATATCTGTAACCACTGCCTTGCGGGGGACATATTCTGGAGAAGAAAAGGTTAAGGAGTAAGCCCTACACAAAGCGGGAGTCCCTAGGATGGTTGGGTGGTGCCATGTACACCTCCTTCCCGGAACTCCTTCAGCCAAGCTGGTGCCAAACATATTGCTCTGCTTTCCTTTGGAGCACACCAGCGAGGCCGAGAGTGTGGGCTCTTGTTGTCTGGACACCCCCAGGACCTCCATACACACTGCCCTGGTTTGTACCCCAGAGGGGTCACTTCAGTGCTACTGATGCAGCAAAAACAATACAGGAAGCAGCCCTTTACAAGCTCCAGAGAGCTTTACAAGCTCCAGAGAGCCAGTGTGGTGTAGTGGTTAAGAGTGATAGACTCATAATCTGGGGAACCGGGTTCGCGTCTCCGCTCCTCCACACGCAGCTGCTGGGTGACCTTGGGCCAGTCACACTTCTCTGAAGTCTCTCAGCCCCACTCACCTCACAGAGTGTTTGTTGTGGGGGAGGAAGGGAAAGGAGAATGTTAGCCGCTTTGAGACTCCTTAAAGGGAGTGAAAGGCGGGATATCAAATCCAAACTCTTCTTCTTCTTCTTCTTCCTGATCTTTGCAACCACAGCTGACGCTGCGATTCCCCGGCGGTTTGGCTTGACCCCCAGGAAGCTCACTCCATTGTCTCTTGAGCCAGATGGATGCCAACTGTAGATTGAAACGCCTTACTGTTAAATTAGCGAAGAGCGTGTGCATTTTGCATGTTGACTCTTTAAAATCCTTTTTTAAAAGAACGTTGCCTTAACTTGGGAAGGCATCTAAAAATGTCACAAACAGGTAACGTTTCTGTCGCTAAGACATGAATATTAAAATTAAGGAACAGTAAATGCAGGGCTGTCGCCACTTATGTTGGTCCCGGTGATATTTACACGGGTTGTTAGTCCTTGGTAATTGATCCCCCACCCTCTCCGCCTTTGTTGATGAAGGAAGTGGTTGGAAGTTGACTGCAAAATAAGTGATTCAAGATACTAGTTTTGTGGCATTGGAATGGGATGTGCGACAACAGCGGAGCGTGGGGTGGAAAGCTGCACCTGCAGCTGGAGACACATGGGAATCAAACTGCACATTATGCCTAACGATGATAATTGCATAAATTAAAAACCAGAAGGTAAAAGAAATTGCATGTTATGCTCCATGTCAAGCGTGGCTTTACATCTCCTGTTGCTTTTAAAATCACAGCCTCTGTGTGTGCAGTTAATGGGATTGTAAAGGTATAGGTAAAGGACCCCAGGACGGTTTCAGAGGCAACTATGGGGTTCGTCTCGCTTTCAGTCCAAGGGAGCCTGCATTCATCCACAGACAGCTTTCCAGCAGGACTAAACCACTTCTGGTGCAACAGGACACTGGGACGGAAACCAGAGTGCACTGAAACGCCGTTTACCTCCTGGCCACAGTGGTACTTATTTATCTACTTGCACTGGCGTGCTTTCAAACTGCTAGGTTGGCAGGAGCTGGAACAGAGCAACGGGACCTCACTCCATTGCAGGGTGTCAGGTGTGCATGCAGGAGCCAGGTCCTGTGACCAATAGGAATTTGCTGGACTGGGGCCTTCCTAAGTTTGTTCTGAAGAGGCAAGGTGTGGCTTCAGAGGTGAGGCTGACTGGTAACTCACAGCACCTGGTGGCAAGAGCTGGGAAGGGGTATAAGGTCAGCATTTCCCTTCGGCTCTTGGCCACAGCAACATGCTTCCTGTCTTAGGCTTCTTGCTTCCTGATCCTTGAACCTCGGCTTGTTGACTCCCTGCTTCTTGATCCTCGGACCCCTGACTTCGTGCCTCCTTGCTTCCTGACCCTCGGACCCTCGGCTTCCTGAATCCTGGCTTCTGGAACCCCGTTCCTGCTCCCACCCCGCCATCTTGCCCCTGGTCCTGACACCCCCTGCCGAGACTTTGATCGCCCATGAACACAGGGATTCGAACCGCCAACCTTCCGAGCGCCCAAGGAAGATAGGGTCATTTTCTCACCCCTGGGCAGGCCCAGTGTTTGAAATTCCCCGGGTGCCAGGTGCACTTTGCAACCAGGTGACAGTGCCCAGCTCAAGATATTCATCTGAACTAGCCAGAGGTTCAAGTGAGAACCAACCACAGTCAGTCCAACGTTTGAAAAATAAAACGTTCGAGCCGTCTCGCCCCCAAATGGCAACAAGGCGACCGCAACCTTGGTTTAAGGAGCCATTTGGCGCCTAGCTTAGATACCTGAGTTTCTAACACTGCCAGAGAGGTGCTGTCAGTCAATATTGAGCTGGATGGATTGGGACCCTGACTTAGCATAGACAGGGTCGGATGTTGCAATATTGTGTGTTTCTAAAGCTGGCCTGAAGTCGATGTATTCAGTCTGGCGCTTTCGACCGCAATGGTTCGTTTGCAGTGGTTTGAGAGTTTTAAGATTTGGGTCTAGTTTGAGTCTCTCCATGCCCTCCGGTGTAAAATTCATGTGCTCTTGGTCTATAGGTTTTGACTCATCCCGAAGGAAAGGCATTGTTTGTGCCAGTAAATAAGAAAGGGCTGCAAGGTATCCAGGTGTGCCTTCTTCCATCTTCAGACGCCGATGATTCACACCTAGATAGTCTGCAGGTAGCTGCTGTCAGCTTCGGGCAAAGATAGTACAACATTAAAAAAAGAGGCTGTTTGCATGTTTCTCAGTCATGCTACAAGCTCACGTTTGCAAATGAGACAAGGGTACCAGCCCGATGAATGCTGCGGGTTGAGGCTCACAGTCTTGTCTGGTAATGGGGCTTATTTTTTAATTTCATGAAACATATACACCACTTGATTTTTTAAAAAAACAAAACAAAGCAGGTTACTATAAAATTGAGAAAGATTCAAAACCGTATAATATTATTATAAATTATTATTACTATTATTAGTGCTCTCCTTGCGGAATGCCTTCCCATCAGATGTCAAGGAGATTAAGAGCTACACAACTTTTATAAGACATCTGAAGACAGCGCTGTACCGGGAAGTTTTTAACGTTTTATTATGTTTTTAAAATCTGCTGGAAGCCGCCCTGACTGGTTGGGGAAAGCAAGCCAGATGGGTGGGGTATGATGGGTTGTTTTCTGCTGCTCCAGAGAAGCGGACACGGAGCAATGGATCCAAACTACAAGAAAGAAGATTCCACCTAAACATTAGGAAGAACTTCCTGACAGTAAGAGCTGTTCGACAGTGGAATTTGCTGCCAAGGAGTGTGGTGGAGTCTCCTTCTTTGGAGGTCTTTAAGCAGAGGCTTGACAACCATATGTCAGGAGTGCTCTGATGCTGTTTCCTGCTTGGCAGGGGGTTGGACTCGATGGCCCTTGTGGTCTCTTCCAACTCTATGATTCTATGATTCTATAACAACAACAACAACAACAACAACAACAACAACTTCAAAACGTACAAAAGTTAAAGTACCAAAACAGATGTTTATTTCACTGCTAGCTCTATTTCGGGAAAGTTAACCAAAACGCCCTCTAGCCAGATGTCTGACACAGAAGGCTTCCAGTATCCTTCCATCTCAAGCAACAAGGCGCTATCCTCAACCAGAGGAGGAATGAGAGACAAGAGCCAGTGGCAACATTGGTGCCAACTCTAAGGGGCCCAGATCCCTTCGCCCCCCTATAAAATATCCCCCCCCTTCCAGTGTTGAGAACAATCAGGGGCAGAGGACGCCAAGCGCAAAGCTGAGCAGGTTGTGGATTCAGTGACCGGTGGTTTGTGCTGCTCCTGCCGCGGAGGGGAAGGAGCAGGGCAGCTGCCCTGGGCCGGTGGCGGTGGCAGGGGAAGGATGAGGTTGACCACGGAGCCGTGTGTGGCGCAGCAGCAGTGGCTGGTGGCTTCCTTTCCCCCTACTTCTGCCGCGGAGGGGAAGGAGAGGGGAGGAAGCAACTCTGCAGCAGCAGGAGGTGGTGCTGGTGGTTGAGCACTGGAGAAGAGGAGCTTCCAGCTATCGAAGCTGCTCTGTAGTTGCTTTCGGCTCTGCCCCTTGACTCTTCTTGGTGTCATGTGCGTGTAATACGGTCACATAGCCCACAAATCTTCTGCTCATGTTGGTGCCTCTGAGTGTGAAGAAGAGGCGTGGCCAGCTTGAGACAGGGTTTGTTTGCTTTGCTTTGAGGAGTACAGTGGTACCTCGAGTTGCATGCGCTTCAGGTTACATACGCTTCAGGTTACAGACTCCGCTAACTCAGAAATAGGACCTTGGGTTAAGAACTTTGCTTCAGGATGAGAATAGAAATCACGCAGTGGCAGTGGGAGGCCCCATTAGCTAAAGTGGTGCTTCAGGTTAAGAACAGTTTCAGGTTAAGAACAGACCTCCGGAACAAATTAAGTACGTAACCACAGGTACCACTGTATGTTGATATGTGTGGATTAAGTATGTAAAGTACAAGTGAGAACAATAATTAGAAATGGCTACAAGAGATTATATTATCCAAAGAATGCAATGCTAGTATTTAAACTTGAGCTAAAGGAAGTCGAGTCGTGGTGGAGGAAAGTCACGGGGGTACGTAGGGTTTATGTTTGCAATGTAGAGTGTACATGTATTTTCTTCAGTTTAATTTTGTTTTAGTATTTGTTTGTTTATTTTATTTCAGTGTTCTGTATCATTTATTAAGAAATTTTAAAAGAAGAGGAGGAGGCGTGGCCAGCCTGAGCCAGGGTTTGTTTGGTTTGCATGCTCATCTGATGGCTCTGAGCAATGTGCGGAAAGGCGAAAGTGTGCCATTTATTTTTCATGCAGCTGCTTCTGACGAAAGCCGTGGCAGCGTGTGCATTGTGAACTTCGAAAGCTCTGCCTTCTCCTTTAAAAGAAAGGGTAGCCGTTCCTTTGCGTCTCCTGCGCTTGTTATCTGCTTTGCAGAATAATATAGCAGCTGGCCTGTAAAGCTGAGCTAACCTTATAAAACCAAGCTAACCTTAAACCTCTCCTGCACACGGAGGGGACAATGAGGCAACAAAGGAGATACTGTAGGTCCATTCTGGGAAGGACATTTGCATTGTTTCCTTCATTGCAGTGGCATTGTGATTCCACCGCAATTAAGGCAAATGGAGTTAAAATGCCATTGGAGACAGTGAAGTTAAAAAAGAAGCCTGTGTTTCTAAGTTAGCAGGTGGAATTGCTGATTTCTTCCTTCCTTATGGAGGAGATAAGGAATCTAAACCATAAATGATTGCTTTGTTGTTGCAGTTTCCACTGATGATGACTTTGCCCTTAAGTTTCAGCCTGCCACATTTTACATGCTAAGTTGTACAGTCGAAAAATCATACTATATATATTTTTTTAAAAAAAAGGGAGAGAGAGGAAAAAATTAAGAGGTCTTTCCCCATCCTTCAAAAAATTAAGCATGCGTGGAGCTGTTTGTAGATCAGATGTGCTGATTCCGCCTGTGCAATTACTCTGAACCATGGGTAGGCAAACGGATCTGGCCCAGTCGCCTTCTAAATCCAGCCCACGGACAGTCCGGGAGTCAGTGTGTTTTTACATGAGTAGAATGTGCCCTTTATTTAAAATGCATCTCTGGGCTATTAGTGGGGCATAGGAATTCGTTCATTCCTCCCCCCCAAAAAAATATAGTCAGCCCCCCATAAGGTCTGAGGGACAGTTTGTTGACACCTGCAAACCTTCACTCAGAACTCAAACATGTTTTGTATCTTGACAGTTTCAAAGCTGACACCATCCAAATGGCTGAAGTCCCACAGAGTTTCTGGTATCCTTCTGGATTAGTCTAGTCCCTGTTCCCAGACAAAAGAAGTTCCCAAACCCAAAATGTTAGATTTTGAAGTCTGCTGCTAATACAATAACGAGACCTCAGCCAGCATTTTGACTTCTATGCTCCCCACGGTTCTATTTTCATCTGTAACCATGGCCAGGTTTATTATTTATTACCATTATTATTATTATTAATTACAAGGCAGTTTACAGATAAAAACAAGAATCACTATAAACACAGAAAATCACTATAAACACAGAAAAAACAATCATTAAAAACAATTAAACATTAACAGAATTAAAACTACATACAGATATTAAAAAGTCTTGTTTCAAACATACAAATAATTACAATAAAAACAGCATGGCACCATTAAAAGCCGTCAGTTCTCAAAACAGTTGATCCACAGGTCATTTTAGGAAATGGGCTACAAGTGTATTTGGACAAATGTGATTTAAGTTGCATTTACTGCAGAGATCGAACTCAGTAGGAATTACTTTTAAATAAACATTGATAGGATTATACCTTAAAGCTGCAGTCCTGAACGCTTTTTACTACATGCTAAGTTCTGTTGAAGAAAGTGTCAGATTATGTAAATGTGTAGGATTATAGTGTCATTTATAGTTACATTTTGCTCTTGACAGCTTTTTAATTATTATGCTGTGCTCAGGAGCAGCCCATAAATTTCCCAACTGTGATTGCAGGGTTTGTGCAGAACAGTCACTGGGAATAAAATACCATTTGAGGAATCGGTTTGCTGGGCTTCCACCCATGCGCACCCACCCATTGAGGTTATCACCTGTGACCACTTGCTGATATCGCCCCTTGACCTGATACCAACATTTTATTTAGGCCCACAAATCTTGATTTGCCTTCCTAGCCAAGCCAGATCCTTGCGGTAGGCAAGACCCAGCCTGCCTCCTGGCACGGGACATCTGCCTCTGCGCGAGATCTGGGACAATCCACATTTTGTAGCTTGGCATTATTTGCTGGATTGTCCCGACAGTGGAGCCAGGAAGAACGAACAGAGGCGATTCCTGCCCTCTTCAGTTGGCGGAACGTGAGACTCTTAATCTCAGGGTTGTGGGTTTGGGCCCCACATGGGGCGAAAGATTCCCACATTACAGGGGGTTGGACTAGATCAGGGCTGGCCAACTCCCAAGAGACTGTGATCTACTCACAGAGTTAAAAACTGGCAATGATCTACCCCCTTTTGGGGGGTTCAGGTCAAAGTTGTTGAGCTTTTATTAGGAAGGAAGGCACTGTTTTTTGGGGTTCAAGTCAAAGTTGTTGAGCTTTTGTTGGGGGCAGCCAGTGATCTACCACAGATGTCCAGTGGTCTACTGGTCCAGTGGTCTACCTGTTGGACATGAATTCTTGTGGTCCCTTCCAACTCTACGATTCCAAGATTCTCCATAGGGTTATTTGGGTCCCTTTGGTGCTGAGGCACTCCAAATACCCGAATTGCAGGCCCCTGTTTTTCTCTCCAGCTTGCAGTGAATCCTATCTTGGGGAACATACATTAGGAACTCCATCTGGGATGCGGGTGGCGCTGTGGGTTAAACCACAGAGCCTAGGACTTGCCGATCAGAAGGTTGGTGGTTCAGGTCCCCGCAACTGGGTGAGCTCCCGTTGCTCGGTCCCTGCTCCTGCCAACCTAGCAGTTCGAAAGCATGTCAAAGTACAAGTAGATAAATAGGTACCACTCCGGTGGGAAGGTAAACGGTGTTTCTGTGCGCTGCTCTGGTTCACCAGAAGCGGCTTAGTCATGCTGGCCACATGACCCGGAAGCTGTACAACGGCTCCCTCGGCCAATAAAGCGAGATGGGGGCCCAACCCCCAGAGTCGTCTGCGACTGGACCTAATGGTCAGGGGTCCCTTTACCTTTATTCTCCATCTAGCTGATTATTGTCTACACTAATTGGCAGCAGATCTCCAAGATTTCAGAGGTGGGTCTTTCCTAGCCCTACCTAGAGAGGCTAGGAATTGAACCAGGAAATCAGCTGCCCTGTCACTAAGCTATGTCCGCAAGCTGAGGAGGAAAGCTAAGGCTTACCATGAGCTAGTGGAATTGTTGGCTGCTAAAGACTACAGCGGGTGGCACTGTGGTCTAAACCACTGAGCCTCTTGGGCTTGCCGATCAGAAGTTCTGTGGTTCGAATCCTGGCGACGGGGTGATCTCCCATTGCTCTGACCCAGCTTCTGCCAACCTAGCAGTTTGAAAGCACACCAGTGCAAGTAGATAAATAGGCACCATTGCGGTGGGAAGGTAAACGGCGTTTCTGTGCACTTTGGTTTCCGTCACGGTGTCCCGTTGCGCCAGAAGCTGTTTAGTCATGCCAGCCACATGACCCGGAAAGCTGTCTGTGGACAAACGCCGACTCCCTCGGCCTGAAAGCGAGATGAGCACCGCAACCCCATAGTCGCCTTGGACTGGACCTAAACGTCCAGGGATCCTTTACCTTTTTACCTGAAAGACTACAGAAATCCGTTATGGGTTGGAACTGTTACTTTATAAACTAGCGAGCATTAGAAGGCTCTCTTGGGAGTCAAAGTGCATTGCTTGTAACCCGTGTAGTTCATTGAAGTAAATATTATCCTTCTCCTTCTGCAGTATCCAGTGCAGGCAGACTGGCTCCCCCATGCCATTGGGCTCAAACACCTTGCTGTCCACATAATCAATGGAATGTTCTTTTTTAAAAATAAAAACCAAACCCCAAAGCAGCAACTTAGCTTAATTAGTTCCACAAATGTAAGCTTTCCCCGCTGATTGGTTTTTCCTTTGCAGTTGACACTCTTGGCTTGAGTTCAAGTGATCTGCTGGGTCCCTGCCTGCTTTTAGGAATTGAGAGGCTCCTTTCCCCCTCGTATAACTTCAAGGAGGTGCCTTTCCAAGATCAGATCCAGAGACCGAGCTTCAGGAGAGAAGAAAAAAATCTAATTAGAATGGAACACGGCTATGCACTTTAGGGCCGTACAAAAGCCCAATTAAACAACATTCTTTCTTTTATCGGGTAGGGCAGGTTGGGCTTTGGTGATGGATGTGAAAAGCAATACTTTTTTTACTTCTTTAAAAGTGGGTTTTTTTAACCGTTTCAGGAGCAGGTAATAAGCTTTTAGGTGGTTTTTGTTTGTAGCTGAGTGAAAAAGCCATAAAGTGCCTTTCCCCCTTAAAAATTAAACCCTAAAAGGCCAATAAAGGATAGGGAAAAAATGTGAGAAATGGAGACTTGGAGCAAAGGTCTTCTCTTAATCCTTTTACATTTATGTGAGTCTGGGGTTCCCAAGCTGTTCTTTTACCAAGGCTAATTCTAAGCACTCTTTTCTTTTCTGTCTGGGAAGATGCTGTTCGGATGAAGCCTAGTTACCTCTCCGCCTGGCTAAATGGTACTTGGGCAATCACAATTTTTATGTGACAGATTTCCCCACAAAGTCATCCTTCTGCTGAAGTTCAGTTTGCAGGACCCCATAAATTGCCTGCATCAGGGACCCCCCTGCAGGACAAGCATCCTGAGCTTTTTGTGTAGCTGAAATGAAGGGCTGGGGTAATGTCAAGCTCAAACCTGCCCTTAGGTTGCGGCCTTTTGGCCTTTGTTGTTTGTGGACTTCCAGTTAGTTTTTCAGTAATGCAGGAGGACCAGGCAACTGAAGCTTCACCCCGACTGGTCCTCAGCCCTTGAAGACTCTGACACTACCAGGGTGGATAAAAATCAACGATTTTTTTAAAAAAAGGGGGGGGGAGGATTTTAAAAAATTTAAATCAGATTTTAAAAATAAAATGCTTTCGGAGGAAAAATCTTTTTAAAGATAGTTTTCTATTTAAGCTGCATTATAGTCCAAAGGCTATTCATCAGGAAATAAGGATTTGTTTTAAGTTTTTCATGTATGCTAAAAAAAACACAAAGAAACAAATGTTTAACAAACATGGATACATATGCTATAATGTTATTGCTTTAGTTAAATAAATTGTTTAAATTGTTATTAAGGAAATGATCGTTTTTCTCCTTCCAATAAAGTACAGCGGAAAAGTTGTCCAAATATAAACAGTTAACTTATTAAACCTCACAATCATTTCATAATTACCTGTCTATGTATTTCTAATAGTATAACCAAATCAGTAGTTTTTTATATGACTGTTAAAACTACTCTGAACATTTATTATTCAAAAAATGAAACCTCCTTCTGGTTGTAAATATTAAGATTATATAAGATATAAGAGATTATAACAGCAAGAATGGGTCTTTCTTTTAAAAAAGGATTTAAATCAAGTCTTACTGACTAGTTGTGATTTAATCGTGATTTAAATTGATTTGATGGATACTACATGACTTGGGGAGCTCGGTCCAAGTTGCCAGGCCCCCCTTTCCTTAATCTCTTGTAAGTTCTTGAAGATGATTCTATGTAATCAGGGCTTTTTTCAGCCAGAACTCACCTCTCAGGTGGGCATCATTGCCATGCTAAGAGAACAAGGGAGGTGTTCATCGTGACTTCCTGCACCTATTTTTCTAGGAAAAATAGCACTGTGAGTAACAAACTAGAAGTGGTGACCAGCCCCTTTTTTAGACCACACGGAGCCTTGGAGATGCTTAACTTCATTAAAAGACCTGCGATCGTTTTCATTCACGCTCCTGAAAACTGCTGCACTTTCTGGATTTGTCTGCGTTACAAAATAAAACCAGTTTCACCTTGTGGTTCCTTGTCTCCCTCAACAGTTGGGTCTGTAGGCCCACAGGGAAGGTTTCACAGAAATCTTCGCAGAATGATGAGCATTACAGAATTCTGAGTGCTCTTGTGAAACTTCACCCCCCCCCTCAGGTTTGAAGTTTGTATTGTAGTTCTCAGGATGCAAAACAGGGAGTTTGTTTTCTCATCTCATCCAGGGAAGAAGTTTTCCTTTTCAGGGACAAAAATGGTGGTAGAAGATACTTAGCACTAGGGCTGGGACCATAAACTGGTTTTCAGCATCATGATATATCACCAGCTAAACATCGCATTATACCAATATATCACGATATCTGAAATAAGGATGTAACTACGTGGAAGCGAATGGGGTGGTGTCCTGGCAACTGTTACTATTTAGGGGTCTAGAACGGATCCATTTTTACTTACCTTTAACATATTGTTACAACTGTTATTTTATAGTACTGAGTGACGGGGCAGCAGGAATCACCAGAGAAGCGATGACTGGCTTCATGGTTTTTCCCATATCACAATTTATTTATTTTTTACATAGCACATGCACACATTGTGATTTTGTGATATATCGCCATGTCAGATATTATGAAACCGTTATCATGATGGTGGACTTCAGACCGATTTTGGACGATGTATCGATACATCGCCCAGCCCTGCTTAACATTGCTTTCGACTCTCTGCATTTGTATGACTTAATGCTTTAAGTAAATAAATATTTAACACAAAAGATACTCAGATTCCACGTCAATAGAATTTAAGTTCCGTACTGTTTACAAAACGAGCACATTATCCGAACTTCTATGCATGCCCTTGCCTTGTGTAATTTATTCCCTTTGAAATAAATTAATTGGCAACTTCCCTTCACCCCCCCTCAACCGAGAGAGAGGTTGGATCCTGCAGCCATTTCATGCGTTTTTCAGGTTCGCCTTCATAAGCGCTGCACTTAAAACATGCACACGCACACACAAATGTCTTATTTGGATTTCTGTATGGATTTGGAGCACTATTTCCACGCCCATATGCCACAATCACAACATTTATTATTATGCTCTTGCAGACAAGAGATTAAGTGCCACTTCTTGGCTTCCATCCTGCCTCTTGCAGATAACTGGAGATTTTTAGATAACTGTCCAAACCATGGCCAGGTCAGCAAATGACTAACGGCATAAAGCAAGCTAGTAAAATTTAGATGCACCAAACTGATAGCCTAATTTATAGAGGCTCAGCTTCCTTGAATAGCTGTGGCCTCTTTTGCAGACTGCATGTGCACCGTTTATTCGCAATATCGTTTGCAAAGCCATGGCTGTTTCCCTCTGGATCTAGCCCAATTGTTGCAAAATCTGTTGGGGACTATCGAGGAGACAACAAGGGAACGCAGGATAACCCAATAGCACGGCCGCCATAACAAAGCCATCTCCCAAATACTGCGTCCTAATTCGAAGCAGCAAATTCGTTTGGCAACAAGTTTACTAGCATGCCAATATTCAGATATGATCCTCGTTAATCGTACCCACAGGCGTCATTTTCCCCCTTGCGGTTGATGTAGACGTTGGCAGGAACAGTGCCAGCAGCCATTAACCACTGTCTGGGCTTGTTGGCAATATCAGAGAGGCTGGTAGAGATGGTGGCTGAATCAAGTTTCGGCAAAGGCAAGTAAGAAGCAACATTTATAAAAATAATAAAATTATAAAAAAAGTTTTTCTCCCTCCCTCACTCATGTATAACTCATGGTCATCCAGTAAACTTCTCTGTGTAAGGAACAGTGGAATAATATTAATATTAATCAAGACGAGGATGAGGTTTTTCCAGTCCAGTTATTGAGCCAAAAGGCCTAGAAATTTGACTTGGAAGTTTCATTTTCATTCACTTCCTTTATATTAAATTCCAGAGGCTACTTAGGAGTGCAAAAGGGCTTTTTATACCAATATATAGTATAACACACACACACACACACTAAAAATGCTATGAAATGAGAGTAACGCATGCTATTAAAAACGGCGTTTTATATTTTAGGGAGTTGCACCCAGTCTTTCAATAAAATTCCCAGGATGGCTTACAAAATTTAAAAGCACAATAAAACAAATGTAAAACATTCAAATTAACACTAATAATAATAATATTGGAGACCAGTTCCCCCAGATTTCCGATGGTAAGTAGCAATCTTGAAGGTCAGGTGTGTGTTTTTTTTCCCAGATGGCTTGGAAAAGCAAATGAAATCCTTGCACTGGGTTCTGGAGAATGTGGACTTCTTAACGAATGCCAGGTTATTCTGGTTTTTTAGAAGCTGCTGAAGAGCCCAGCCTTTTTACTGGAAGTGCTTAGTTTAGAATTGCTTCCAGCTAATTATTGAACTTAAGGGATCGTGTCGGAAGCTGCTGGCGCTTTTTATGGGATTGCAGCGTTTGGCTTCTTCATAGACGGAGTTGATCTCCGCAGAAACTCGTCACCGTTTTATAATGTTCTTGTTGCATACAACCCCCCCCCCGCGTTCCGATTACGAAGCAAGTTGTGTGTGTGTCTTTTGTGTCACCCATGCTTCCGGGCATCCTTGTTAAAGTCTGCTGCACAATGTACTGTTTTTAATGATCCGAGATAAGCTTCCACTTAAGACATGCCAGGATTTTTAGATTAGCGCAGGAACAGCAGGAATAGGCAGTTGTTTGGGGAGGAACACAACTGCTGAAAGCTTCTTTCAGATAACGACCCCTTAACATGCCCTGGGGATTTTTTTAAAAACCGTTCTAAAATCCACCTGTGGATAAAATACCCCTGACCATTAGGTCCAGTCGTGGCCGACTCTGGAGTTATGGCGCTCATCTCGCTTTATTGGCCGAGGGAGCCGGCGTACAGCTTCTGGGTCATGTGGCCAGCATGACTAAGCCGCTTCTGGTGAACCAGAGCAGCGCACGGAAACGCCGTTTACCTTCCCACCGAAGCGGTACCTATTTATCTACTTGCAGTTTGACATGCTTTCAAATTGCTAGGTTGGCAGGAGCAGGGACCAAGCAATGGGAGCTCACCCCGTCGTGGGGATTCGAACCGCCGGCCTCCTGATCGGCAAGTCCTAGGCTCTGTGGTTTAACCCACAATGCCACCCGCGTCCCTGTGGATAAAATAGCCCATTGCAAATATTATTTCCACGTTGAACCTCAGCTGTGGGGAATCTTTGAGGGCCGAGATGGGGGAACCTTTGGCCCTTGAGATGCCAAAGCATAATAATTATCATCCTGCTTGAGCTGAGTGTGACCTCAAAACATGCCCACCTGTGCCTGTTCATTGTGAGGAGAGATCAACAGTGGAGGATCGGGCAATATCTGGTTTTCAACATTGCAATGTATCACCAGCTAAACACTGCAATATGCTGATATATCACGATGTCTGAAAGAAGGATGGAGCTACGTAGAAGCATTGACTGGCTTCACGGTTTTTCCCACATTGCGATTTTTGCATAGTGCTCCCTCCCTCTCCCTCTCCCTCTCCCTCACACACACACACACAAACACGAGAGCGAGCGAGAGAGAGAGGATTCACAATGCAGTGGTACCTTGGGTTACAAACTCCATTAACCCGGAAGTAGTTGCTCCAGGTTGCGAACTTTGCCCCAGGATGAGAAAGGAAATAATGGCGTGGTGGCCGCAGGAGGCCCCATTAGCGAGAGTGCGCCTCAGGTTAAGAACAGTTTCGGGTTAAGAACGGACCTCTGGAACGAATTAAGTTCGTAACCAGAGGTACCACTATGTACTGCCAAGTCAAAAATTATGAAACTGATATCATGATATGGACTTCAAAATGGTTTTGGACAATATATTGATATACCCAGTGCTTTTTCTTTCTTAAAAAAAGTGTTTAGGGGTACTCAAGAAAACCGCAATTTTATAGTTCAAATTGGGAAAAATAAATACAGTAAATGGACAAAAGTGCAAAGATTCACAAAATGTTTACGGGCATGCGTACCCCCAGAATTTTTTTTGCTGAAGATGCTTTTAAGAATACTAGCGTTCCTTGTATGCAGGTATCAGACAAAGAACTTGGAAGAATGGCACATGCAGAAAATAAGACAAGGATTCCAGGATAATTGTATTTCCTGATCAATCTGCTGGACTTGTAATTTCTCATAATATGTTTCGTTTATATGATAAGTTGGTCTATAGAACCATATATTTTGATACGATCTGTTGAATCGCATTTAAAAAGAATTTACATAGTTACATACAGCCTGTTACGTTGCTTGCGTTGCTATCCCTGGATTAGGCAAGGCTTCTCGCTTGGTATCGGTGTCGACATGCGATAGCGTTCTGTAAACCAAACCCATGTCACAGTTTAAGAAGATGACAACTTGAATGCTTGCTTCGGTATTTTTCATGCCCCGGTGGTGTGAAACTGCTTCATTTCATCTTCCCATTAATAGGAGAATTAGTGCGATGAAGCTGGCAGAGGGATGTGGCGGATCAAAACCAAGCAGGTAGGGTTACTTATTACCCGTCGGCGATCTTGTGTTGAAATCTCCTTGCTCATTTGTCGATATTGTTCTGGGCCTATCGAAGCATGTGGCATGCAGGTCTGCAGCAGCGCAGAACCAGGAAATCCTCTCTGTGCGACTTGAGGCCTGGTATCCAATAGTTGTTTCCAACTTCTCCATCTCTCGGATTTCTTGTTTTGGGAAAGTCTTCCTAGATCTAAGTCTCGTGCAGTTGTATTGCCTCTGTGTATGCACAGGCTAACGGCAATTGTGTTATTTGAGGCACATTGCAAGTTTGCAACTGAGAGTAGCACTGTGCCGATTTCAGGACCAGGAAGAGAGCTGGGGTAGAGAGCTTATGGTTGCCACTTCTGGGAATTTCCCCCCCCATGCTGTCATAAATACATTACCTGCCCCTGTGTGAGGAGTCCCAGCGTGCAGAGTCTTGCACATGGATGTGTGGGAGTTGGGGAACAGCATAAGCGTCAAGCGACGTGATCGAGTTGAGTTGGAGAGACATGGAGGATCGTGTGATTTGCATGTTTTAAAAGAAAAAGGAGGTATGGACTAATCCAGACACAAATTGAGTAGATCTGGCCAAGTGCTGATTGCTGAGGATAAAAGGAGGCTGTGGCTGATAAATAAGCTATATAACTGAATCATCCTGTAAGTTATTAGTCACATACTCTGGAATGTGGTGATAAACAAGGATGAAAAGAATTGGTTTGTGTGAGATCAGGTGTTCTAAGTCTGTTTTGTTGTAGAGGTTTCTTTGATTGTGGGTTTCTTTAGGGGGGGTTATTGGAACTTGAATGGGCTTTTCTTGCTTTTTTTAATTAATTTGTACTTGAGCATTATAAGGATTTCATTATAAGGATTTAAGAGTCTGTGATTCTAAACGCACAGATGTACCATCTGGGAAGGCAAGCAACCGAAAGTAGCCCAGCTCCATATTGGAATGCCAAATTACCAAGGCTAAGGAATTATATTACCATGCTGGTGAAATCCAGCCTTGAATGACTGTAATAAATTTATTAGAAGCTCAGAATAGATGACTTTGGTTGGTAGAGTAAAAAGGTAGTTAATTGATGAGGGCTGTTTTTTAATTGGCAAAGGTAGGCTGTTCTCAGTGCCGGCCCTATCTTTAGGCAGGGTGAAGCAACTGCCCGCAAACCAGTTGCTCCTCCTCAGTTCCCTGAGCAAACCCTTCTGCTGGAGAACGAACCTGTTTGTGTCACAGTTCTTGTCCTGCATCTCTGTACCGACCTTCCTGCTTTGTTCAGGGGCATCTGAGGACATTTGTACTGTTCCCAGCGCTGAAGGAAGAGTCATTTGCCATTTGGCTTCTGCATATGGATTTGCAGCAGGAAGGAGAGCATATTGGGGCCCATCCTGGCTATTCTGGTTCTGGCTTGATAACTATAACCATAACAGACAGTTGAAGAGAAAGTATTTCTTTTCAACAGTAATGTTAAGGTATAACTTAAGCTTGCACTACCTTGCGCCCTCTTTCCCACGCCAAACAACCTCCTTTTACAAACCCGCTTGTTCAGATTAAGTTTGCATTGTGTCAGATTCCTCTGGAAACCTCTCACACACAAAAAAAGGTATTGTGTTGAGGCGGGTTAGGGACTGCCAAATCTGATGCCGTGTTTTACATCCGTGTTGTGGGAAGTGGATATATTTAGATTATTTTCTCTCAACTTAATAGTAGGTTACTCCGGCAAAAATGACAAGCCTGTACACAACTAAATTGTAGGTTAGCGCTCCGAAGTGGGTTTTGGGAGAATTTTGTTGGGAAACGGACATTGAGCAAACTTGTATCGGAGACTGCATTCATGGCACAGTCTCTTTCTGTGCCCTCCTTCCAAACATTACAGGTCATGGGGTCTATCAGCACTTGAGAAACATTCTCTCACTGCAATGATGGTCGCTAGGATTTGAGACGAACCCTATCCTCGTGGGACCTGCTGGGAAGCTTGTTTTTTTGTGTGAAGTGCAGGATTACTGCAGCCAACACCTCATGCCAATTATGACACCGCAGCCGCTCTAGAGTAACCCAGCCGTGGAGGACAGAAAGTATTTTAAGATACTCCCTCAGGGGAACCAGCACTGTTCTCAGTCCAGACTCGAGCTGTAAAAGCTTAAGAGGGATTCCTTTGAACTCTGAGATACCATTTCTCTTTGACAAAAGCTGTCAGAGGAAGCGTTGAACCAGCGGAGCGTTGCTTTCTGCACTTCCTCTCTCAAAGTTTATTTAATAAGCGCTGCGTGTGTGTGTGTGTATATATATATATATATATATATATATATATATATATATATATAGCAGATTTGCAGCACCACCAGTTTAAAAAGAATGATTTCGAGGCGGGATTTTACCGCATGCCAGCAAATCCATGTTGTGCAATCCGAGCAGATTTGGAGCTTTTGCCCAACAAATCTAGTCCCCCAAAATGTTAAGTTGTTGGTGAACATATCAGACGACACAGCAATTCTTCAAACAGCTCTTCTTTATTCACAGGCCAGAACAGAACTGAACTGAAGGGTTCAGCCAGCCTGTTTATATAGAGCTCCAGTACAACGTAACTGTAACCATTTTCTGTAACTATCCAATCACTGAACGTCACTTTCAATCCCTTATTTGCATATGTGGACCTGAGTGAAAACTATCTACAATATCCCCATGCTGGCACAGGGTGAGAACTTCAGTACATAACACAAAATATCAATTTCCCAATAGGGAAATTGGCAGGAACATGCAGCGGAAAGTGTGGGATAATGGTGTGACAGAATGCTGTCTAACCTCCCTGCAAACAAATCAGGATGAATGTTCAAGAAAAAGGTCCTTTGGAAGCATCCGAACTCCCTTGTGCGAAATCCAGGATATGGAGTTACAGTTTGGGGTGTGAAAAGGAGGCAGAAAGGAGCCCTTTGGCCAAGACAGGTGGGAATTGTGAGTAGCAGAGATTCTTCTATTTGGGGAAATGGGACGCTGTTCCACCAACCCCTGTACCTACCTGGTTTCTTATTTACAACCACTCCAGAGATAAGCTGGCTGTCAGCTTCCTCCTCATTAGGCTCAGTGGGAGCCTATGGCTCCCACTCAATAGGGAGGACAGTGGTGGCAAAATTAAAATCGGTTGTTTTTCTAGGGGGGGAAAGTGCTGGAACTCACCGCCTCAAGTCGCCAACCCAGACACTGACGCCATCTTGAAACCAAAATTACGTGCCAAGATGCCGGGTTACACCATCTTATAGGGAGATTCGGCGCCTTCACTCCTTAGCGGGAAGCGAGATGCACACATACTGTTCCTTGCCTTGGCCTGCTCTCCTCCTCCTCCTTCAGTCATACAAAGCGCTCAGATCAGTGCGTCGCAAATAGTTTGAGTAACACAGTTAGCACAATCCTTCCGAGACGGCTGTGTTTCCCACACTTGCCTATTGGCCGGCTGCTTCCTTTCTTTATTGGCTCCGGAGCCCCCTACCCACCCCAAATGCCCACTTCTTGCTGTTTCTGATTGGTAAAACCATCCCACTTTCCTTGTCGATTTTTCCTGCAGCCTGTTGCCTTTTTGGGGGTTGGCTCAGAAGGCCCTTCTATCCCCCACTGGGTGCCCGTGCCTGATCTGGCAGTGATAATTTTGCCTTATTTGTTTTTTACGTGAATGGGCTGCCTAGCAACATTGACTATCTCGCCATGTCTTGCGGTGCTGGCGTCGTCAACACTTCCCACCATGCTCTGGGGCACGTACACTCAAGGCAGGGGGCGTGGCACAAGATGGCGGCACAAGGCAGGTGCCAGAACTGTGTTCCGGCATGTTCCAGCAGGAAAAAAGCACCAGCTCTTCCTGTCCTTGGCTATGGCTCTTTCTACTGTTGGCTTACTTGCCTTGCATCCTGCTAGTCCAAATAGTCACCAGTCACCACTGAGTGTGAGTTCTGCTGAGCCCCACCTCAATATACTCTCTAGACCCCTTGGAATTTAGAAGTGGCTTATCACAGACTTCCGTTAGGTTAAGCTTTTGCATTTAACAGCCAAGGTCTGTCCTCCTTTGCCAGTTTATATCCATTGCGGAAATGATCTATCTATAATGGACAAATGCTCTTTTGGCTCTGTAAAACCCCCAAAACTGAACTAGGATTTGCTAAATGTCTGGGTAAAATCGGCTCAGTTCTTGTAGCAATCAGAGTTTCTGGCCTCCTACCCAGTATTTTATTTTTTAGCATTCAGCCTCAGTGCCAGTGAATGGAACATTTCAAATATCTGTCTATTTAAACTAGTGGAGATCGAATTGCCGTTGAGCAGACGGATTAAAAAAAGCACACCTTCTCCTTTATCTTTAATAAATAATTGGCAGGGTACAGTAAATGTTTGCTAAGAGTGAGTTTTCTCAACCTGGGTTCATCTTCACTTTGGAGATGTGCCGGGATCCTCTCGTTTTATATATTCTGGTCAGCTTTGCAGTTCTTATTATATGTTGTCTATGCCATTGCGCTGCCTTCCATCTGCATTTTCCGAAACTTCAAAGCAAGGAGAAACCTTCTACCTCATCTGGTTTTAAATGGGAGGCGAAGTGGGCTACAAACAAAGGGTTAAGAAGCAAACATTACTTTGGCAAGAAATTCTTATCTGTCAAGGGGTGGGGGCTGTTGTTGGCTGAATCCTTGAATGTCTCATCTGTTCTGCCCCTCCTAATGGAAGATTGAACGAGGCTTAACCGTCTAGCATAAAAGGTCTTAATTTATCCCTCTCGAAACTGACAAGCTCGTTCGCCAAGCAATACACGTGCCACCACAATAGCTGCCTTCTATTGCTGGAGGAAGGAGGTGCCAGGTCGTACATGGTTTTTTTTTAATAATGGCATATATTGTTTTACGGTCTGCAGCTTGGCATAATTGTTGCTCCTGTCGCTCTCTAGCATGTTCACTATGTGCTTCTGAATCTCCAGTGATGGTAGAGGAAAGGTTACAGTGGTACCTTGCTTTAAGAACAGCTTAGTTTACGAACAACTTGGATTAAGAACGCTGCAAACCTGGAAGTAGGTGTTTTGGTTTGTGAACTTTGCCTTGGTTTAAGAACATGTTTCGCTTCCTGTTGAGTGTGTTCCATTTGTAAATTGAGTTCCTCGCTGCTATGGGGAAGCGTGCCTTGGTTTAAGAATGCTTTGGTTTAAGAACGGACTTCCAGAATGGATTAAGTTCTTAAACCAAGGTACCACTGTACATAATAAAAACAAGAACACAAACACATTCAAATGGATGTTAAGTCAGCCAAACGCATTCAAATAGAATGCTAATCAGCCCAAGGCATGGTTGCAGAGAAACATTTCCACCTAGCGCCTTAAGCTATATAATGAAGGCACCAGGCGGAGTTCCCTAGGGAGAGCATTCCACAAACGGGGAGCCACCACAGAAAAGGCCCCGTTCTTGTGTTGCCACCCTCCAGACCTTTCATGGAATAGACGCACGAAGAAGGACCTCGGATTTCAGGGCCTGGGTAGGTTCATATGTGGAGAGGCAGGCCTTGAGGCATTGTGGTCCTGAGCTGTTTAAGGCTTTACAGGTCAGAAGCAGCACTTTGGAACTGGGCCCCAAAACTAATTGGCAGCCAGTGCAGTTGATCCAGGATTGGCGTTATATGCTCAAACTGCCTTGCCCTGGTGAGCAACCTGGCCACTGAATTCTGCAGCAACTTAAGTGTCCGAATCATCTTCAGAGGCAGCTCCACATACAACACACTGCGGTAATCTAACCTATAGGTTACCAGAACATAGACAACAATGGCTAGGCTATCCCTGTCCAGATAGGGAAGAAGCTGGGCTGTCAGAGGACCACTCCGTTGAGCCTCAGGCATGGACTTGGTGCAGACCTTGGCTGCCATCTGAGAGACATTGAAACAAAGCTGGCATGCAAGGAAGGAAGAGGTGGCTGATACCAACATCATTAGGTCCTGTAGGCTGGCAGTAAGGTTCTGCATAGATCAGGAGCAGTGTTTGTGCTGGAACAATGCAAGAATTCTTGGCGTCTTAGAGAGGCGGGAACATGCAAACCCCACAACTTTTCCTGACCGCACTGAGATAGTTGGAAGCAGTTGCAAAGGATCCTGATAAAGGACCATAAATCTGTGGCACCATATTCCTTGACAGGGAACTGGTGAAACTATTTTGACCCTGTGGTTTTGGTGATGTTGGCACACACAAAAACCCAGTCGAATGCCCTTCGTTATATTCCCTTTCTCCTCTCTCGTTATGTTAATCGGTTGCAGACTGTAGCTTGCAGCCAAATACCGTATTTTTTGCTCTAGAAGACTCACTTTTTCCCTCCTAAAAAGTAAGGGGAAATGTGTGTGCGTCTTATGGAGCAAATGCAGGCTGCGCAGCTATCACAGAAGCCAGAACAGCAAGAGGGATTGCTGCTTTCACTGCACAGCGATGTTCTTGCTGTTCTGGCTTCTGAGATTCAGAATATTTTTTTTCTTGTTTTCCTCCTCCAAAAACTAGGTGCGTCTTGTGATCTGGTGCGTCTTATAGAGCGAAAAATACGTCATGTTTCTCAAGTTGGAGGAATTATTGGGGAACAATCTCAGGGGGAACTGTTGGACCCCAAGTTTGCACAGAGGAAGGCAGAGCGGGGCATTCATGGCATTTTCAGAAGAAAGGCGTTTTTTCTGTGTTGCTTCCTGAGTTGAAAACTTGATCGCAGATGACCGCAGAAAGCCTTGGGAATGATCTCAGAGGCTTTGGTTCACCACAGAATCCCATGAAAGTCAGATGACCATGGACTTTTAAAAATACTTTTCTACACAAGGAGGAAAGAGAGGAGGGATGCAGTCTGCTAACTGAATGGTTCTCATGTGCCTTTTCCACAGCTGTTGTTTTGATAAAAGCAGTCGAGATCTTTCCAGTCCAACAATTTTCCAGTCCTCAGAAGTTTATCAGAGTTTCTTGGGTATCAAGATGAGTAACAGTAGGGAACCTTTTTATCAAAATACAGCTTTCTCCTAAAACACATCGTTATAGTGTTGAACATGTACCGTATTTTTTGCTCTATAAGACGCACTTTTTCCCTCCTAAAAAGTAAGGGGAAGTGTGTGTGCGTCTTATGGAGCGAATGCAGGCTGTGCGGCTATCCCAGAAGCCAGAACAGCAAGAGGCTATCGCAGAAGCCAGATCCCTCTTGCTGTTCTGGCTTCTGGGATTCAGAATATTTTTTTTCTTGTTTTCCTCCACCAAAAACTAGGTGCGTCCTATGGTCTGGTGCGTCTTATAGAGCGAAAAATATGGCACTTTGAGTTTATGCAGAGCAGTGGCCTAACAGCCTTGCCACACAAACTGATTTAGAAGAGAACATGGAATGTGTTGGAAGTCTAGGCAAATCACAAACTAGGAAGCAGTGAGTGGACAAGCCAGGGAGTCGCATGAAACGGGCTGCTGCTAGTTTGCAGTTTCTCCCTTTCAGTCCCTTTCAGACCACCCCCTGTTGCCATGGGTGAAATCTCCAAATAATACCTGCATCAAAACCAAAATTGCTATATGTGCAAGGCTCTGATGTTGCAAAGACGCCTCTCTTGCACCACCACCTGAAATGAAAATGAAAAGTGAACGTTGGTGGCAGTTGATAGGCTAGCAGTCACTACGGGGCCATTCCTGTGACATAATGAGATACTGATTAGCAGTCCTTACTGTGTTTAATGTGTCAAGATGCATTGGAAAAGGGAGACACTGTAATTTCTGGCTTATTTTTATTGTCCTTATTTTTATAGGTGTTTTTCCAGTCTGTAAACGGGCAGTATAACAGAGTCAGCCTCTTGTCTCTCCATTTCTTAATTGTACTCAGGGTGGATAAAAATCAATGTGGTTATTTATTTATTTAAATCAGGTTTTTTTTATTTAAATCGGATTTTTTAAATAAAATGCTTTCGGAGGAAACATCTTTCTAAAGATAGTTTTCTGTTTAAGTTACATTATAGTCCAAAGGCTGTTCATCAGGAAATAAGGATTTGTTTTAAGTTTTTCATGTATGCTAAAACTCAGTCTAAGTTGTTTTTTTAAAAACAAAAACAAACGTTTAACCACATCAGTTAACAAACATGCTATAATGTTACTGCTTTAGTTAAATAAATTGTTTAAATTGTTATTAAGAAAATGATTGTTTTTCTCCTTCCAATAAAGTACAGCAGAAACGTTGTCCAAATATAAACAGTTATTAAAACCTCACAATCATTTCATAATTATCTGTCTATGTATTTCTAATAGTATAACCAAATCAGTAGTTTTTTATATAACTGTAAAAACTACTCTGAGTATTTATTATTATTCCAAAAATGAAACCTTCCTCTGGTTGTAAATATTAAGATTATACCAGCAAGAATGAGTCTTTCTTTAAAAGAAAAAAGGGGGGAAAGAGATTTAAATCAAGTCTTACTAACTAATGATTTAAATCAAGTCTTGCTGACTCGTGATTTAAATCAAGTCCACCCTGATTGTACTGTTGATATGCAAGCCACCTTTTGGCATCCTTGGGATGCAGTGAGGTAGCATATATGGGACGAAAATACTGGCAGCCCTCAAGTAGTAAAGGGAAAGGGACCCCTGACCATTAGGTCCAGTCGTGACCGACTCTGGGGTTGTGGCGCTCATCTCGCTTTATTGGCCGAGGGAGCCGGCGTACAGCTTCCGGGTCATGTGGCCAGCATGACTAAGCCGCTTCTGGCGAACCAGAGCAGCACACGGAAACACTGTTTACCTTCCCGCCGGAGTGGTACCTATTTATCTACTTGCACTTTGATGTGCTTTCGAACTGCTAGGTGGGCAGGAGCAGGGACCGAGCAACGGGAGCTCACCCAACCTATTAAGTAACAACACTTTTACCCCGGTAGACTTGCAGGTAAAGGTAAAAGCAAACAAAAATCAAATGAGTGCATGTCAAATTTACCACCAACTTGCAGATTTTATTCATGTTTTGTCTCTGAACTTTCAGGACCATGAAGTCTCCCGGGAGAACTTTCAGCAGGAAGAGCTAGTGGACCAAAGGACCTCCTGCCGCTGTTGAAGTCCACTTTTACCTTGGATGTACCAGGGTATTCTAGTGCCTGATTGTTTGCTATAAGGAAACTTGAAGACTATAAGACATGTCCATTGCACTCAAACAAGTTTTTAACAAGGACAAGACGTTCCGCCCCAAACGGAAATTTGAACCCGGGACCCAGAGGTTTGAGCTCCACAAACGAGCGCAGGCCTCGCTGAACTCTGGGGTGGACCTGAAAGCAGCTGTGCAGCTGCCTGGTGGAGAAGATCTAAATGACTGGGTAGCAGTTCACGTGGTGGACTTTTTCAACAGGATCAACTTGATCTATGGAACTATCTGTGAGTTCTGCACAGAGAGGACCTGCCCTGTGATGTCGGGGGGCCCAAAATACGAATATCGGTGGCAGGACGATCTGAAGTACAAGAAACCTACGGCGTTGCCAGCACCCCAGTATATGAATCTTTTGATGGACTGGATTGAGGTGCAAATCAACAATGAGGATATATTCCCTACTAGTGTAGGTAAGTTTACACTTGTATCTTAAGAATCGCATGCCACACAACAGGTTCCTCTTCAGACTTGTTGGATATTGTGTTTGGCTAAACCATTGGCCTACTCTTCAAAATCCCTCGCACATCCCTTATTTGAATCTCCGTTGGGTTTCCAAGTCTCCCCACACCTTGCAAAGCCCACCCAGAGGTGCTCTTTTCAGTCGGCAATTTGGCGGTTGGAACAAAAACTGTGTGGTGGGGTTTGCAAGGCCTAAAGAAGCACGGAAAGCCGGCTTTGAAGGAGAGGCATGTGAGGGATTTTGATGGGGGGGGGGAGCAACACACCTATTGGTCATGTGATGTCACTGTGACACCACATCAGCGACAGATGGTGTCAGCGCTGCCCAAGGTCCCAGCTCA
This sequence comes from Podarcis raffonei, assembly GCF_027172205.1. Taxonomy (NCBI): domain Eukaryota; kingdom Metazoa; phylum Chordata; class Lepidosauria; order Squamata; family Lacertidae; genus Podarcis; species Podarcis raffonei. The sequence goes on from NC_070618.1 coordinate 23,186,469, forward strand.
CACAAGACCAACGCTGCTTCTTCCTCAAGTAAAAAAGTCTTTATTGAAGTTCAGTTTCATTTCCAGACGCGCAGCGCACAACGCTACGTCTATGCCTTAGACCGTAGAAGTCCCATCTGAATCTCCTCCCCCCTGACACCAGCTTAAGATTCTAGCCTTACTCCACCTCTTCCTCTGTTCCTTCTTTCTCTGGGTCCTCCTGCTAGTCGGAGTTTCAGCCCTCCTCGATTCCTCTGACGCTGAGTCCCCTGACTCTTCTCCCCCCCTCCTTCGGGCTTTAGGACCTGGCTCCCAATCCGGGTTTTCTGCTGTCCCGCGCTCCTCCACATTTGAACTTGGCGCGCGCGCGCAGCCTCCCACCTTCCTTCTGACCGTTACACTTGTGTCACTGCTCCCTCTTTCGGGGAGGCTAGCTGGACCTGGCCTTCCCTCCGTTTCCCCACTTCCCGATGGGGGCGTGGTCATCCCTGACTCATCTTCTCTCCCCGCTGGAGGAGAGGCTGGTCCTGACTCATGTGACTCTTCCCCCCCACTGTGCTCTGGTGGGGGAACTGGTCCTGATCCTCCGCTACTCCCTTGGGAGTCCCCTCTGGTCCCTTGTTTATGGAGCGTCCCCCCTGGGACTCCCCTCGCCCTTACCATAGGCGCCCCCTCCTGGGAATCTTCTGATTCGCTGGAGAAGCTCATGGAATCTCTCGGGTCACTGTCATATTCCCCTACGCTCCCCTCTGATTCCTCTCCTCCGTTCTCTATTTGCTCTCTCCCCTGCTCTTCTGCTCCTGAGCCTCTGACAGATGGGTTGCCTGAAGACCTGTCACAGTTGGTCTGCAGGGTTCCAAAAAGCTGGTGTAAGGTCTTGGTGCCAGGTGTGCGTGCAGGAGCCAGGCCCTGTGACCAGTAGACTTTGCAGGACTGGGGCCTTCCTAAGTTTGTTCTGAAGAGGCAAGGTGAGGCCGATTGGTTACTCACAGCACCTGGTGGCAAGAGCTGGGAAGGGATATAAGGTCAGCATTTTCCCTTCAGCTCTTGGCCACAGCAACACGCTTCCCGCCTTGGGCTCTTGCTTCCTGATCCTTGAACCTTGGCTCCTTGACTCCCTGCTTCTTGATCCTTGGACCCCTGACTTTGTGCCTCCTTGCTTCCTGACCCTCGGACCCTTGGCTTCTTGACTCCTGGCTTCTGGACCCCTGTTCCTGCTCCCACCCTGCCATCTTGCCCCGGGCCCTGACGTCCCCTGCCAGAACTTCTATCACCCGTGAACCGGACTGTGACACTTGGTTGATAAAGAGCTGTGGAGAACTTGAATGTTTGCCATACTTTGAGGGACATTTTGATTTGTCTCAAGACAGTTGTACCTTGGAAGTCAAACATAATCCATTCTGGAAGTCCCTTCGACTTCCAAAACGTCCGGAAACCGAAGCGCGGCTTCAGATTGGCTGCAGGAAGCTCCTGCAGCCAATCAGAAGCCACAGAAGCCCTGTGGGACGTTCAGGTTCCAAAAAAAGTTCACAAACCGGAACAGTCACTTCTGGGTTTGCGGATTTTGGGAGCCAAAAACATTTGAGAACTAAGCTGTTTGAAAACCAAGGTACGACTGTATAAGCATTGTCCAACTGTGGGTTTTGGAGTTTTATGGACCAAGCTACCCTTCCTTTGTATGTACTTTTAAAGTTTAGTTTTGAGATTTACATGGGTATACAGGTGACCCTCAACTTACTCTGGGGTTACATTCTGGGAATAGTGCTGAAAGGCAGTGTTAGAAATCTGCCAGGCCCAAATTTTAAACTAATGTCTATGTAACCTGGCAAAGTGAAGAGTAACCTTACTGATTTATCAGAAATATGTTATAGTGTGTTTGGGAGAAGGACGACTCGCGGGTGGGATGTTCATGCCCTTGTGGCTTGTTGGATGGATTTGTTAGGAGACACTCGCAGACAGCAGAAGCTACAAGGAAATGCCAGAAACGTTCTGTTAGTTTGGATGAACAGGTGCAAGCTCTGTTTCCCAGTGATTGCTCTGTTTCTTTTGTTGTGCGTTCATGGGAAAGGCAACAAACTCCCTTGTTAGAAATTAGCCAGGCGCCAGGCGCGTTTTGCGACTGGTACCGGTCCAATGGCGACCATTTGTGGATCTCTGGATTGCCAGGTTGGCGACTGGGGAAAGCAAACTGTCACTTGGAGAAGGACCTGAAAGATTTTCCTTGAAGCTTGAATTTCTTTTATTTGGGATTGTTTTATTTGATGTTTTAATGTGTTTGTAAACTGTTTTGAGATTTGTTCTTTAAAAATACAAAGCAGCATAGAAATGATATGAATAATAATGATAAATTCCACAGTCAAAAAAAGAGGCGTCTGTGCATTCCATTGTGGCAACCGTAACTTGGGTTTAAGATGCCATTTGGCGATTAGATAATATATCTGAGCTACTTATGGACGTATCAGTGCTTCTGAAAGCAGTAGATGTTACACAAAACCCCATCTTATTCTCAGCAACCAGGACATCTTAGACTAATGAACAGGGCAAAGGCCCCACATGTGAATGTGGGCCTATAAGGGGCAGCAGCAACTCCTCTATATGTGCCTGAACTATTTTGTCGTGAATTTCCTAGTTATTTGCCATACTTAAGATGCTCAAGATAAGCAGGTGTGCATATCTCTACGCAAGAAGGAACATTTTCCAGAATATTATTTGCGGTCTCCATAAGCAATTGCCTGCTTCGTTTTGTTCCTAAATCCCTGTAGTGTCTTTGTGAGAGATTGATTCCTTGCTGCCCCTTTCGGAACGAGTAGCTTTAAGGAACTGTATCTTTCCCAGCCTGCTCCGTCTTGTTCCAGGACAAAAGCCAAGAACAAAGAAATCAATACATGATCTCCTGCCAGCTTCCTCTTCCCTCGAGTCTGTTTCATCTCTGAAGGCAGCAGTAATAGCTAGGGGAAGGAGTTCCTGCATCAGCCTTGGGCAAGCAGGAACAAGAGTGCCACTATTTTAAAAGACATATCTGTAGCATGGGCCTAGCCAGGATTTATGTTTTTTGGGGGGACAGAACACCAACCTGTCATCATCCTCTGTCTGGCTCTGCTGAGCAGATTCGGAATGAAACATCTCAACAGCAGCTGCTTTGAATTACTTTCTTTTGACTCCCAAGTGCTCAGAAATACCTGTAAAAACCTTCCGTCATTTGAAAACTAGGAAGTTAAGTGAGCATCAGGTAGTACCTCAGTTAAAGAGTATATTTTGCAAAATCACAAAGAACACTCCTTTTCCCCATCTTGGTTTTTTAAAAAAATCTAAACTGAAACAACTTTTATTGGATTTGGTGAAAACCTTTTCAGCACTTCCTTCTCAAATTCCCCCTTTTCCCCATACATACATACATAAATAGTTTTTCCCCCACTGTTCACTAGGTACTTCTCCACCAATTTTACCTAAAAGAAAAACTACTGGTTTTTTCACAAAAACTACCTCCACCATTCCCCTCACCCCTAACTCATTATAAATCATTTACCAGAAGTGATCAAGTCACTTGTTAATCATTTCTTTCTCTGGGTAAATGAAACTCCTGTTTATCTTGCAGGAGAATACGTGTTCCTTTCACAAGCACAGCCCTGCTGTTGCAAGTGCAAAGAGATAGGGGCTGGTGAGACTTTCAGATAATGGACTTACAGTGGTACCTCGGTTTACGAACTTAATCCGTTCCGGGAGTCCGTTCTTAAACCGAAACCATTCTTAAACTGAGGTGCACTTTCCCTAATGAGGCCTCCCACCGCCAGTGCCCTTCCACCGTTCAGCTTCTGTTCTTAGACTGAGGTAAAATTCGCAAACTGGGACACTACTTCCAGTTTTGCAGAGTTCGTAAACTGAATCGTTTGTAAACAGGGCTGTTCTTAAACCCAGGTACCACTGTAATTCCTGATTTCACTGAGCTCAATGCAGGGATGACCAGGAAGGTGTTGACAGGAATGGTGCCCCTCTTGTATCCTCGGAAGGGTATACCTTTTTTTTTTTAGGAAGGAGAGGGCTTGGCATGGAAATATCTGACCCATGACCTGGCATGGCGTCCTTTTGGATCCCATAGTAGTTGCAGCCAGGGTGATGAGGCGGCAGAATCTGCCAAATTGGTCCTCAAAGTCTTATACCAAGGAAGTGGCCGTAAAGTTCTCTGTGGGCCGTTGGCCTTAGGAATTATAAAATGGACAAGTTGTTACCAAATGTGCCTCATCAATCAGGGATGGGGACCTTGTGGCCAATGCGGCAACGAGATATTCCATTTTGGCAACTGCACCCTTGGTTTGAGGAGGCACGGTGGTGCCTAGCTTACTCTATATCTTGAGTTTCTAACGCTTCAAAAAGGTATTAATGAGGAATGACTATCGGGAGTGGCGTGTGAGGGTTAAACCTGCCCCTGTGGCGAGCCTTGCCCAGTGGGGCATGAGAAAACAGCAGGAGTCCTTTTTGAACCTCTGGTGGGTTTCCAAGTCTCCCCACACCTTGCAAAGCCCACCCAGCGGTGCTCTTTTCAGCCTGCAATTTGGAGGGTGAAACAATAACCGTGTGTTGGGGTTTGCAAGGCCTAAAGAACCAGACCGATACAGTGGTACCTCGGTTTAAGAACAGTCCGGTTTAATAACGATTTGGTTTACCAACTCCGCAAAACCTGAAATAGTGTCCCGGTTTGAGAACTTTACCTCGGTCTAAGAACGGAAGCCAAATGCTGGAAGGGCACTGGTGGCGGGAGGCCTCATTAGGGAAAGTGCGCCTCGGTTTTAGAACGGTTTTGGTTTGAGAGCTGGATTTCTGGAACAGATTAAGTTTCTTAAACCGGGGTACCACTGTAGTTCCATCTAGCTCAGTGTTCCCTACATGGAATGGCAGGAGCTGTCCAGGCAGGAGTTTCTCCTACCTGGTGATGCTGGAGGTTTGATGCTGGGACCTTCTGTATGCAAAGCTGGTGACCTGTCCCTGAGGCCAGTTTGCTTCACCTGTCCCTGTTCCTCTTTTCATGGATGTGGCAGCTCCTTTGCCTCTGGAAAGGTACTTCCCCCACCCCCGCTGCGACGGATGGTGTGAGAGGCAAGGACTTCCCCAGACTGTGTATCACAAATGGGTCAACATGGTAACTTTAAAGGATCTAGTTATGTGGCTGGGTGCCTAGTTGCAATTTGATGCTGCGTGGTGTTTCAATGCAACACCCCCTAATTCGATTTTTTACGGAAGCACGTGTGTGTGTGTGTTTGCTGGATTTGTGCTCCATTAGCGAAGGGACTTTGCAGAAGGAAAGTCGGCGAGGAATTCACAGAAGCCGTAGATGTTTTCTGGGTTAATCTTATTAAAGCCACCCTCTTTAATTTTGCATGCATCCATGCACGGTATTTAGAGGAGGATTTCAAGAAATGCAGTTAAGTAGGGCTTTGATTAAAGAGTCTGTTGCAAAGAGGTGGGAAACAATTTCAGGGAAAGCCCAAGCCTGCTTGGACAAATAGCTGCCCCCCTTCCCATTCTTATGTGCCTTATGATGGATAGTATTATGGGATTGGGTGATCTTGGGGATTACCCCTATAAAGTTGGAACCTGGAAAAGAAGACAGTTAAAATGGCCAAACCATTTTCTTCCATTAGGTAAACAGCCAGGTCTATTAAGTACCTCCTTTGTTATGTGGACTAGGAGCAATATGTTGCCCCAGGAACTAAATATCTGGAGGCAAGGACAAAGAGGGCCTGTCTTTCTTCCTTCCTCCCCTCCCTTGGCTGGAGTTGATGCCATGGAAGTGGGCTTCTTATGCAGAAGGGTAGGTAAAAAGGTAAAGGTAGAGGACCCCTGGACGGTTAAGTCCAGTCAAACTTGACTATGGGGTTGTGGTGCTCATCTCGCTTTCAGGCCAAGGGAGCCAGTGTTTGTCCGCAGACAGCTTTTTGGGTCATGTGGCCAGCAGGACTAAACCGCTTCTGGTGCAACGGGACACTGGGACGGAAACCAGAGCGCACGGAAACACCGTTTACCTTCCTGCCACAGTGGTACCTATTTATCTACTTGCACTGGCCTGCTTTCGAACTGCTAGGTTGGCAGGAGCAGGGACAGAGCAATGGGAGCTCACCCCGTCACGGGGATTCGAACCGGCGACCTTCTGATCGGCAAGCCCAAGAGGCTCAGTGGTTTAGACCACAGCGCCAGAAGGGTACTTGCTGTGCACATTCCCAGCTCTTTATCCTCCACTGAGCCCAGGACACATTTCAGGCCAGGCCAAAATACTCGAGGAAGATATGAAGCAAGGGCAATGAGGTGTGGCTGTTGGAAAGATGTTGTGGCTGGGGAGGATGTTTGGCCTCCCTAGAACCAGACGTAGAGGTCCGGAAGGCTGGATTTAGCTCCTTAGCCTGCGGTTCCCTAACCCTGAACTAACGGGAACACTCATAATAAAGTTGCAATTTCAGCAGTGGTGGACTTTGGGCTTTAAAATCTCAGCAGTGCCCCGTGATCCACATGTATATACTTTGTAACTAAGTCTGCCTTCTGCGATCCAACTGTGAACAGAATGTAAGTAAACTACTTGTATATACTTTATACAAGATTGTGGCGTGTCTATTCTTTTCAGAGGAATATAAGGGAACTTACCAGGAACCTAATATTGAGAGGCTTAAACAAGCCTGTAACCAGCTACCCACTGTGTGTTTAAAAGGGGAATGCAAAACTCTGCTAAGTTCTAGAACTTGCTAGCACAAGTTAGGAAGGATATTAATAAACAATATACCCTCCCCTGCCTCCCTGGACATTCCCACACCATTTCTGCTGGTGGGAGGAGTAGTCTGTTTTTATTGGACATTCCTTACAGCTGTTTGACTCCTCTTGTTCCCTTGATCAAGGATGGTATTCATGACAGTTCAACCCGCACGCTGTCTTTGGCCTCACTAGTCAACACTGAAGCCCTTGTGCATTTCAATAGCTAACAATGCCAGGCTGCGTTGTCTTGTCCCTGAAGCAGTTTCTGTCAGCGCCTTATATTTGTGAGGAGCCTATTCCGAATCAAGAGAACACCTTCTATCTCCCTCTCATTGTATCCAAGTTCCATATCTCCTGTCTTGGAACAAGAAGCTATATGCTTTCATTCTACCCTCCACCCCCCGCTTCTGTTATATGAAACAAGCCAGAGTATTTGTTAAGGCCAGATGTCGCAACACTATTTAATCATTATGTCTAATTACAGTTAACTTCCCCCAGCAGCCTCACATGTCTGGATTTAGTGGACCAAATTTTACTTTGCTAAACTGAAAAGATAGATGTGTGTCAGATAAGTAAAGAACTGGAGCCAATTATAAAATTTCCTTTTGAAAAGTTTGAGCTTGCTTACCACCCTAACTGAATTAAGAGACAAGAAGCCGCTTTCCTTCACATAACAACTAGCAAGTGTGTGTTTTATCTATGCACATGTGCCTTTTTGCAAATGCTACACCTCAACATTTGTCAGTGATTCATCCTCCTGCATGGCAGCTGTTCTGGTGCATGCAAACAGTTTTCCTGTATGGAAAAAAAACACAGTGGGTCCCTTCCTCTTCATGCAGTGATCATAGCTATTTTTCTAGAATCTAAGTGATGCCGGAACTCGCCACGAAGTGCCACATTTTTAACATTGGCTGTGTGTGCCGGTACTGAGTACCCTTGAGTGCCACCAGGAAAACCCACTGGCCAGAAAACACATAAGTGCTGGAATTGAGTTCCTGTGAGTTCCTCCTGAAAAAGCCCTACCATTGACCATCAAACGAGTGCCCCGTGTTATGTACTGAAGTTCTCGCCCTGGCCACCAGGAGTATCATGTATATAGTTTTCACTCAGGTCCACGTCAGTTACTTTAGGCGGGAAACCCTGGGTTGTTGTTGCTACAATGTTGACAGCCGGCTGCCTATAAAAGCAGGCCGGCTGAGCTGTTTGCTGTTCAGTTCTGTTCCAGCTTACAAATAAAGAACTGCTTTGGATAAATTGCTGCATCGTCTGCTATGTCTACCCACTATTTAACACCCCGGGCCCCCAAATTTGGGTGTAAACCAGCACCTGGGAATGCCTTTACGGTTTAACATAGCATTGTTACTGGTGGGATTTTTTCCACGAAAGTGGCCACTTCCAACAGATTGCAATGCTTCCCCACTCCTTTGCATTTAACACAAGATTTATCTTATTTCATTTATTATTCCATGGAAATGAGAGCTATTCCATTAGATTTCCACAGGTGGCTTTTATACTTGTGCGAAAGCTCCAACAGAATACGGAAGCAAACAGGGAAGTTTCAGAGAAACGGGAGTCAACAGCCGTGTGAATGCAACCTTAATGCCATTAGAGTGTTAGTTACAGGTAGGTAGCCGTGTTGGTCTGGCGTAGTCGAAACAAAATAAAAAAATTCCTTCCAGTAGCACCTTAGAGACCAACGAAGTTTGTTATTGGTATGAGCTTTTGCGTGCCGTTGCCCTCAAAGTCTCCGAATGTTTTCCCCTCTCCCCTTTGGTATAGGGTGAACTTTGTCACACAAAATTGGGGAGTAGATTTTTGTCTCGACACTAGACAAGCCCCCCCTTAAAATGGTAATTCAGAGGGCTCTGAAACTGTTAAAATCATTTGACACCTAAACAAAACACCCCAAAACCTGCTGGGTGAAGGCAGAAAGGAATGGCTGGAGATCTGCTGCTGCTAAACTGCTGGCGTGGGAACAGGATGGGCTTTTGCAACGAACTCCATGAGGAAGAATAGAGGAGACACTGTGAGGAAGGCATATGCACAATGGGGGGTTGCAAAGAAACGGCTCACTCTTGCTGAACCAGTTTGCCTGCTATTTCCTTGCGCCTGGGGATCACTTTTGCCAGACCTATGTAAATTTAATGGGCGCTTGTCTCGGCTGACAATTGAGTGCCTGCTGGAAGAGGAACAAGATAGCGCAGCTCAGCAGATGCCAGAGGTTAAAAACGCGAGGGATGGAGCTACAGCAGAAGAGCTAATTTCAGCAGCCCAGTCGACTGCTTTCTTCCACGTCCCACCATCTGGCAAATGGCAAACACCCCGCTTCATTTTATACCGCGTCACCCTTTCATGTTTAATTGGTGCTCTAGCCCTTGCACAGATGAATTCCATAATCTGCAGGCAGCGCTTTAGACAAGACTCACTTCTTGCAAACTCAGTGGGTGTCAGGAAACATAGGTACGTAGGGAAACACAGAGCTACAAGGCTTTGTGGGGTCCCTGATATGACCAGGAGGGTCTCTTGTCATCGTGTTTCGGCTTAGGGAAAATAAAACCCAGAATCACCCCCATTTTCCTCAGTATTCAGCCCATGTACAGAACCAATGCACACCCATAGTATGAGTCATTTTTGAGCACTGGCTTTTGCTGTAGCACCTCGGAAGTCATTGTTCTTTTACGCCATAGCTGTGGAGAATGTGTGCAAGCCACAAATGGGTACAGCGGAGCCTTGGTTCTCGAATTTAATCCGTTCGACTCCCGAAACGGTTCAAAAACCAAGGTGCAGCTTCCGGTCACCTTCAGGAGCTTCAGACCTTTGGCTTCCAAAAACCATTCGCAAACCGGAACACTCACTTCCGAGTTTGTGGCGTTTGGGAGCCGATTTGTTTGGGAGCCAAGCCATTCGACTGCCAAGGTAGCACTGTATTTTTGAATTAAGGATAGGGTAGGTTTTCACTTAGAGGGACGCGGGTGGCGCTGTGGGTTAAACCACAGAGCCTAGGACTTGCCAATCAGAAGGTCGGTGGTTCGAACACCCCCCACGGGGTGAGCTCCTGTTGTTCAGTCCCTGCTCCTGCCACCCTAGCAGTTCGAAAGCACGTCAAAGTGCAAGTAGATAAATAGGTACCACTCCGGCGGAAAGGTAAATGGCGTTTCCGTGTGCTGCTCTGGGTAGCCAGAAGCGGCTTAGTCATGCTGGCCACATGACCCGGAAGCTGTACGCCGGCTCCCTCGGCCAGTAAAATGAGATGAGCGCCGCAACCCCAGAGTCGGCCATGACTGGACCTAATGGTCAGGGGTCCCTTTACCTTTACCTTAGGTTTTCACTTGCAAAAATTTTGATACCTACTGCTGAGTAGCTCTGGGCATTTGTGAAGTGCCTTTCCTTGGAAAGAAACAATTTCTTTCCCCGCCTGTCCAGATGCGCTGTGGAAGCCAGTATCCTATGCCTCAGCCAGCAAATGTGCCCCACAAGATAGGTAATAGTGGGGTGCAGAGGCAGGCTGTTTCTTGTTGAAGAGTTTCTGCTCTGAGCTGGCAAGCTTGCTTGCATCGCAGCCGAGGGTCTAACACAGAGACGTATCCTTTCACTTGCTTTTTTTCTTTGCAACTGGTGCAGTGCAAACCCAGAAGCAAGCACCAAGCAGTTGCTAGGAAATGCCCCAATCGACGTGCCGGATTCACGTAATTAGTAGGCCGTTGCGTAATGTGCCATTTTGGCTGCCCGGGGTTTGTGGATAGTGGCACATGGCAAACGAACCTGAATGCCTCCTCCTTCCAAAGGGAACACCACAAGAGTTAGAAGTCTGCAAGGAATGTTTGCAAGCTTGCCTGCCAGCAGATATCTGTTACGTCACATATGCCACATCGACAGCGAAAGAAAGAAAGAAAGGTAGCAATTTACTTCCAGTACGTAGAAAATACTGGCTGTAAAATTGCCCCATTATACCGTATTTTTCGCTCTATAGGACGCACTGTTTCCCCTCCAAAAATTAAGGGGAAATGTGTGCGCGTGCTATGGAGCGAATGCAGGCTCCTTGGCTTCAGCGATAGCAACGCAAAGCCTCTGAAGCGCAGAGGGAGCGCTCCCTCCGCGTTCCGGAGGTTACGCGTTGCTTTCGCTGAAGCCTGGAGAGCGAGAGGGGTCAGTGCGCACCGACCCCTCTCTCTCTCTCCAGGCTTCAGGGATAGCTGCGTGAAGCCTTTGGAGCGCAGCGGGAACTTGCGCTGCGTTCTGAAGGCTTCCGGTTCCTTTTGCAGAAGCCGGGAGAGCAAGACTCTCCTGGCTTCAGCAGAGATTGAGAGCTGCACAGCAGCCCTTCAGCGAAGCAGGAGGAGAAATGGAAGGGGCCCCGTTTCTCCTGCCGCTTCGCTGAAGGGGTGCTGAGCAGAGGGGGGGAGATTTTTTCTCTCTTGTTCTCCTCCTCTAAAACAAGGTACTTCCTGTGGTCGGGTGCGTCCTATAGAGCGAAAAATACGGTAACCGGTTCTGGATCTGTCAGAGTCTTTTTCCTTTTAGAATTGCATCAAAGGTCCAGCTTTGCCAAGCGCACCTTTTCCTCATCTTTTCTGAATTTATGAAAGGACCCTCACCTGGATAAACCCCCTTCTCCTCCCCCCTCCCACCCCATCCTAAGGGCTTTGTGCCACAAGCCTTCCAAGATTTGAAGCCAGGAACACTTCTGTTTTAGCATAATTTTTGCCATTAAAGATAATTAACCTGTGTGCATTTTGTTTAGGGCATTTTCAGCACAGCCGGGAGGTTTAAAACAGAACAGGGCACTCACCTATAGCAACCTTGTCTTGTCAGGAATGTGCTTTGGGTTGTTTTGGTTCATATCTAGGCCTAAAAGAAAGCAAGGGGTGAATCTAATCTCATCTGCCCCCCACTCAACCCACTTCCTTGGATACAATACTTAGGTGTGTGGTTAAAAAAAACACAACTTCAATTATGAAGATACATTAAAAAGAAAGAAAGAAATACAAAAATACAATGTAATATGCTCTCATAAATTCTTATATAAATACAGTGGTGCCCCGCAAGACGAATGCCTCGCTAAACGAAAAACCCGCAAAACTCTGCTTAAGAGCGCCCCTCGTGCGGGACAGCAGGCTGCTATCCGCAGCTTGGAGAGCCCTGCGGGGAACTCCTGCAGGGCTCCCCAAGCTGCAGATGTCTGCCCCACGCGAGGGGCGCTCTGCTTCAGAGCACCCCTCGCGCCGGGCAGCAGGCTGCTATCCTCAGTCTAGGCAGCCCTGGGGAACTCTTCTGAAGGCTGGCAGCGGGAGAAGGGCTTTTCTTCCCACCGCCAGCCTTCAGAAGAGGTCCGGGGACAGACTGTCCCCAGATCTGGTCTGAAGACGGTCTCCATAGGAACGCATTAATTGATTTTCAATGCATTCCTATGGGAAACCGTGCTTCGCAAGACGAAAAACTCGCAAGAAGAAAAAACTTGCGGAACGAATTAATTTCGTCTTGCGAGGCACCACTGTATACAGTATATGTGATTATTGTAATGCATACACTAGTGGCCAAAACTGTGGAAACCTTTTGGGAAAAGTGTATATCTTGTTTTTGGCAATGATGGCTCATAACACCACTTTTTTTTTTTTTTTTTGAGAAATACCATAACCATTGATATATAATTTTATGGTATTACTCCAAAAAAAAAAGTGGTGTTATGAGCCATCATTGCCAAAAACAAGATGACACCTGATTGGCTTTCTATAAAAACTCCCTTTTCTGGTTATTTGGCTATAACTTTTGAAAGAATACAGATAATTGGACAAACTTTGTTGTATTACATTCTTCATTAAATTATCTCTCCATTGATATATAATTTTATGGCATTAGTCCAAATAAATAAATAAATGGTGTTATGAGCCATCAAACCTCGGAAACTTTGGCCACTCGGAAACCTCGGAAATTTTGGCCACTAGTGTATGTAGATATTAATACCCTACTATATTTTGTATAGACTCATTCCAAATGTCATATTTATCCAAGCAAATTCTACATCTGTAAGCAGTCTATTCAGAAAACTGTAAGTGTTATCGAATTGTCAACCTGTTGATTAAAGGGTATGTTATGTACTGAGTTGAATTGGATCCAAACTGCAGCAGTCTGATTGGTCCTAGAACAATAGGATTCAGAATGCAGCAGTCTGATTGGTCCTAGAACAATGCAGCAGTATGATTGGTTGGCAGGAACCACCCAATCATGCTCCAGATATAAGTGAATCCACAACCTGATTGGCTTACAGTAGAATTCCAGAATTAGCCAATCATGTGCAGCCCATTGTGTAAATAATGTATATAAGGCAGATACTTTGAGGGGACATTCATTCATTCCTCCTCACCTCTATGAGCTGAATAAAGAGCATGAAATCACTTTGCGACTCTGAGTATATTTCAGGGTATCATATCTTTTTTCTTCCAGTCCGTCAGTTGGTCACCATTAGGGCACGTAGAATCCATTTTCGTTGTTCCATTAACTTCCATACAATAGGTATATAATTAAAAAGAATATTCTCTGCTGGAAGTTTTAACTTTCTCTGTAGAATCATACAGAGTGGCTAACATAAAATGTATAACACATTAACATAAAATCAGGCAATCAATTAAAATACATCCTTTTTTTTTTTTTTTAGTTTAAGGTCCATTGCTCTTTGCAAACTAGACACAAATGCTGCAGGTCATGTTTATACCAGATGTTGGGGGCAAACCTGGGGTAGCCACCCCCATTTTGCATGGTCACCTGTAAAGCTGGAGACCTTAGAGCAGGCATGGCCAGACTTGGCCCTCCAGCTGTTTGGGGACTACAACTCCCATCATCCCTAGCTAACAGGACCAGTGCTCAGGGATGATGGGAATTGTAGTCCCAAAACAGCTGGAGGACCAAGTTTGGCCATGCCTGCCTTAGAGGATCTTGCCTGTTGATAATTGGAGAAACAGGATGCTGCAGGGCCCCTTAAATCAGTTTTAGGGCCTACTTGCTCACGACTGGCTAGGCCCTTTCCAAAACAACGCAGAGAACCCATCTCTTACAGTACGCTATCCATTTGTTTCACATAAATACAGGCCCCAAACCCCACACGGCTACTTAAAATAAGCTGTCGCACCAGGAGACCCGAAAGAATGCTTTGATACCGAAGGCACTTTCGTAAGTTGAAAGAATCCGCTTCTTCCAAACTTCCAAACATCCGTTGGGCGTTTGGGAAAGCGCATCTTTGTTGATAAGAATAGATTCCTTTCGATGCTGGGATGGGGAACCCACTTTCCCGCTAGATGTTGCTGAACTACAAACTCCATCATCCTACAAACCATGCTGATTGGGAGCTGACAGAAGTTGGAAACCCACAACATCTGGAGGAGCCACAGATTCCCCATCCCTATTTTAGTGTGTGTCAGGGTGGATTTGATTTAAATCAAATCGATTTAAATCACTCGTCAGTAAGACTTGATTTAAATCATTGTTTTCACAGAAAGGCTCATTCTTGCTGGCATAATCTTAATATTTACAACCAGAGGAACGTTTCATTTTTGGAATAATAAAAAATGTTCAGAGTAGTTTTTACAGCTGTATAAAAAATGACTGATTTGGTTATACTATTAGAAATACATACATAGACAGGTAATTATGAAATGATTGTGAGGCTTAATAAGTTATCTGTTTATATCTGAACAACTTTTCTGCTGTACTTTACTAGAAGGAGGAAAATAGTCATTTCCTTAATAACCATTTAAGCAATTTATTTAACTAAAGCAATAACATTATGGCATATGTCTCCATGTTTGTTAACTGATGTGGTTAAACGTGTTGTTGTTTTTTTAAAAAAGCAAAATTTAAGACTGAGTTTTAGCACACATGAAAAACTTAAAACAAATCCTTATTTCCTGATGAATAGCCTTTGGACTATAATGTACCAGTAACTTAAATAGAAAACTATCTTTAGAAAGATTTTTCCTCCAGAAGCATTTTATTTTAAAAATCTGATTTAAATCAAAACAATCTGATTTAAATTTTTTAAAAATCCGATTTTTAAACAATTTTTTTAATTAAAAAAATCATTGATTTTTATCTACCCTGGTGTGTATTCATGTGCTTGTGGGTGTTTTTTTTGAGGGGGGTGGAGGTAAGGGTGTGAGCCTTGAGGCATTATGTTGTGAAGTGAAATCCCGAGGTGATTCCTTGAGGACTGTTGAAAGTGACCCGGAAAGTTAAATGGGTAAAAAAGAAAAGCAGTCAACTTAGAAGAAGTGCTTTGCATATCTTTGGGAAAGAAGTGAATCAGGTACACCTCACCGCCGACGCATGGTGCTTCATCCTCCCTACTCATGAGTTGAGTTCACATGGCCACTTCATTGCACAGCGGCTGCTCAGACACGTTCAGAACTTGAAATTCTGCCTCTTCTAGTGAATCTATGTTAACCACACAACATGAGAGGTCCGGTCTTTCACGCTGTTCTAGCAACAGCTGCAGAGAGCATATTTAAGGGTGGTGAGATTTCATGCGCTGCTTTCCAGGCGTTCGTCTTCCCAGAGGGTCGGTAATGTTGACCCAGGAAGGACCTGTTATCTGCAGAACGACATGTACTTGACTCACAAAGAACGACAGGTCGTGGCTTTGGAGAGATGCTCAAACTTAAGTTACTAGAAACTGCCATGCTTCTTGTAACGTTCATATGTCTGCATCTGTCCAACAGATCTACTTGAGCTCTCTGACATGTTTAGTGGTGTTGTTGTTGTTGTTTAATCGTTTAGTCGTGTCCGACTCTTCGTGACCCCATGGACCAGAGCACACCAGGCACTCCTGTCTTCCGCTGCCTCCCGCAGTTTTGTCAAACTCATGCTGGTAGCTTCGAGAACACTGTCCAGCCATCTCATCCTCTGTCGTCCCCTTCTCCTTGTGCCCTCAATCTTTCCCAACATCAGGGTCTTTTCCAGGGACTTCTCTTCTCATGAGGTGGCCAAAGTCTTGGAGCCTCAGCTTCAGGATCTGTCCTTCCAGTGAGCACTCAGGGCTGATTTCCTTCAGAATGGATAGGTTTGATCTTCTTGCAGTCCATGGGACTCTCAAGAGTCTCCTCCAGCACCATAATTCAGAAGCATCAATTCTTCGGCGATCAGCCTTCTTTATGGTCCAGCTCTCATTTCCATACATCACTACTGGGAAAACCATCGCTTTAACTATACAGACCTTTGTTGGCAAGGTGATGTCTCTGCTTTTTAAGATGCTGTCTAGGCTTGTCATTGCTTTTCTCCCAAGAAGCAGGCGTCTTTTAATTTCGTGGCTGCTGTCACCATCTGCAGTGATCATGGAGCCCAAGAAAGTAAAATCTCTCACTGCCTCCATTTCTTCCCCTTCTATTTGCCAGGAGGTGATGGGACCAGTGGCCATGATCTTTGTTTTTTTGATGTTGAGCTTCAAACCATATTTTGCGCTCTCCTCTTTCACTTGCTTTCAAAAGTGTGATCGGCTTCAAGGTGGACTCAGGATTTGAACCACAGTATGACTGCTACCCTGCACAACTTAAATGAAACTAAATGACAACAACAATTATTTTATCATTTATACTCTGTCCATCTGACTGGGTTGCCCCCCGCCACTCTGGGCAGCATCCAACACATATAAAAACATAATAAAACATCAAACGTTAAAAACTTCCCGAAACAGGACTGCCTTCAGATTGCTTCTAAAAGTTGTATGGTTGTTTTTTTCCTTGACATCCGAAGGGAGGGTGTTCCACAGGGAGGGTGCCACTACTGAGAAGGCCGTCTGCCTGGTTTTCTGTAACCTCACTTCTCTCAGTGAGGGAACTGCCAGAAGACCCTTGTAGGAGGACCTCAGTATCTGGGCTGAACGATGGGGGTGGAGACGCTCCTTCAGGTATACTGGGCCAAGCCATTTAGGGCTTTAAAGATCAGCACCTACACTTTGAATTGTGCTCGGAAACATACTGGGAGCCAATGTAAGTCTTTCAGGACCGGTGTTATGTGGTCTCGGCGGCCACTCCCAGTCACCAGACTAGTTGCCGCATTCTGGATTAGTTGTAGTCTCTGGGTCACCTTCAAAGGTAGCTCCACGTAGAGCACACTGCAATAGTCCAAGCAGGAGATAACCAGGGCATCCACCACTCTGGCAAGACAGTGCGCAGGCAGGTAGGGTCTCAGCCTGCGTACCAGATGGAGCTGATAGACAGCTGCCCTGGACACAGAATTGACCGCTGTGGACATCTATGAGTTCAAAATGACTCCCAGGCTGCACAGCTGGTCCTTCAGGGGCACAGCTTGAAAGTGTAGAGCTGTCCAGAGTGGCTTTTAAAGGAAAGCTTTAAAGCTAAACACATTTAAAAACAACAACCAAAAAGGAAAAACAAAAAACCCTGTAGCTGTTTTATAAGACTCTGTATCAGCTGAATATTTTATCATGAAACCAGTCTTGGCGTGATAATCAGCTTGAAAACAAGACGACTGGAAGCTCTGTCTAAATTGCAGCTATTTTGTTAGTGATTTCTGTGCAGTTTGACCTCATCAAGGCATGGCATTTGGCCGCTCCTCTGAATTGCTAATAATGATGTATTGTTTTGAGCTCTGAGCTTCATTAGGCCTCCTCCGTCATCGCTGGTCGCAACTCTAGCCAACTTAAGAAGATTAGCATCAATCCCGTCTGGGTAGCATCTCTTAATGTCTCAGCATTTCGACCGGGTTATATGAGCTTTTTAAAGGAACTCGTAAAACGGGAGTGGGTTGTGTGAAGCCCCCCAAGCAGCCTTGCATTGGCAACCAATGTTAGATATTGGGGGACTTGGACAGGGAACCTGGCCCCTGCAGTGACGGCTTGGAGCTCGAATGTTCTTCCCCCTCCCCCCGATTGGGGAGCCTTTGAAACGAGGAGAGTGCAGGGGTCACCCAAGCACATGTGACGTTTTGAGATTTTTGAGACTGACGCCTGCCACAAAAAGGCTGCCTCGGGGCACGAGGCATAACCCAAAATGTCTACCGCATCTGAAAAAGACAGAGCCATCAAACTATGTGGACACCCCCTTCGCCCAAATCAATGGATGCCGCTGCCATGTTTGCTTGCAGTGAGAAGCTCTTCGTTCAGAAAGGGAGGGTGCCCAATCCTGGCAGCCAGTGACATGTGAGCATGTTTAATGTGGGACAGGATAAGGGCACATCTACATTTCCATTTGCCCCACTGCTTTCCCCTGGGGAAAGCCTGTAGTTTGGCGCCAAATCGGAGCGACTGGCAATTGGGTTCTCTGCAGATGTTTGCTTGTTCCAATATTTATCCTAAGAGCCGTTTTTTTCCAGGGAAAAGGGGCAGGACAAAGGCAAGCCCGCTTGGACCCGTACCTAAAAAGTGTGGGGCAAGTGGGAAACCACTCGAACCCATGCTTTCTCGGCACGCAACAAGTGGACGAGCCCTAAGCTGATGCAAACGGGAGCTGAGCAGGAGGTAGAAACAGTATTGCGTGCATTTCTGCGGGTTTTTGACTGGGTGGCCCTGCAGGTGTTGCTCCCATCAGCTCCAGGCAGGTTTGCCAATGATGAGAGATGATAGGAATTCGAGTTCCCCTGCATCCTGTTGCTGGGCAGTGATTCGTATCTGAGATCTCCAAGGCTGTGTTTTGTAAACAAAGAGAGCTGGGCCTGTCACAAGCACATGAGTCAAAACTGCGGTTAAAATCTGACCCTTGGAACCTGTGGTTTTTGTCTGCCTTCCTGCTAAACGCCAATATTGCTGCTGACACAACATTTATCTGTGGTTAAAGCAAGAGGGATGGTGCTGAAATTTGCTTTGGGAGGTTGGGAAACGGAACAGATGACCTAGTAGTCCATTTGCAACCCCTGAACTAATAAAAGCCACTTTTTGGAACCAGTTATACCTCAGTTTTTGAACGCCTCTGTAGTCAAATGTTTCAGAACTTGTACACTGAAAACCCGGAAGTAAGTGCCTCAATTTTCGAACGCGCCTCGGAAGTCGAACAAGAAACACGGCTTCCGTTTTTGAGGCTTGTGTTTTGAGGCTTTCAGTTTTCGAATGTTTCAGAACTTGAATGGACTTCCGGAGCTGATTATGTTCGAAAACTAAGGTACCACTGTATAGTGGAATATTGTACAAGTTCAGCACCCATTTCCATATTGTTTGCATGCGAATTTCCCCACCAGAAGCAAGTACCACAGAAATGAGCCCTGAGCTTCCACTATTGCGTCACTTGAAAGCTCAGATATATGAACTTAACAATTAAGGGAAATTCATGAAAACAGAATGAACTACCATGTCAAGGCAGCCAAAGCAGAAAGATGTGAATTTGGGGTGGGGGTGGGGGGAGATCCATGCAGATAAACTCTACATAGAAATTTTCAGAAAGTCTCATAACCCACTGCATGTAGAAAACTAGATATTAGACAGAAAGGCTCTCACATTGGCCTCCCCTATTGTTTTCTGTGTATTGTGAAGCCTGTTTTCCCAGGAGGGAATGTTCAGACATGCAACTCCTCCCTGTTGTCTGATGCAGTCTAAAAAAAGCTTGATCACTTTCCCAAATGTTTGTTTTAGATCATGCCAGAGGTATAAAGGGAAATGTCTGCCATGAGTTGGTACCCAGCTTTTTTCCTTTTTGCAAGTTACTACTTGTCTTAAAGTCTGTTAGAGTGTGTGTGTGTGTGTGTGTGTGTGTGTGTGTGTGGTGTTTGGGGTGGGGGAGAGATTATGATCTTTTAATAGTTTTCTCTACATCTAACAGGGAAAGGCACCCATGTTAAAAAATCTGACAACCAGCAATCGGTTATTTGAATGAACCCTATATTTACTAGTAATTTTGGCAATGGCATTGCTCAGATACTGATCTGGCTTCTCACTTTGAAGCAGCAGCTGTTACTGCCATACGCACGTGAGCTGGAAACATTAAAATAATTGATGGTGCATTTGTAAAAAACCAGGATGGGTAGGAAGTGGGTGGGAATCTTCCTTTAGAATGTGGAAATGAAGGGTTTACTTATTATCTTTTCTGTCATCTGCCGGACTGGATGCCAGCTTCCCCTGTGATTATGAGAACTCAGCAGTTAATGCACACGTTGTCAACCTCCTTCCATTCATTTTATATAGGCAGATCCTGCGTGTGTATGTGTGCTGAAGAAGGAAAAGAAGATTTTGTTTTTCTTTTTAAGTTTCCGAGCAAAAAGTGGCCAGTGTGATAATAACCTTGAGGATTTGAGCAAGGGCTTATCAAAAAGTTGACATTTAGAAAGTTAAGATATACTGATGAGGGAGGATATTGTAGTCCTTTTTTTCTGTTCGTTCTTTACTTCCTTTGTTTATTTCTTGCATATTAGTTTGCTTCTTTTACTGTATTGTGAAAAGAAGAAGCCATTTAGAACTGGGAGCCTAATTGCTTGGTTGTATTGTTTTCTGTTCGTTTGGCAGTTTCTTGTGCTGTCTCACTAGCAGCGCAAACCTATTCACGTTTACTCAAAAGTAAATTCCGTGGCCTTCAATGCAGCTTACTCACGGCTGAGCATGTTTTCGGATTGCAGCCGAAGAGTGTTGGTTTATTGATGAGAACATTAGATATTGGAATAAATATTTATGGGATGGGAGGCGGGGAGGCAGCAGAGGTAAGAGCACAAATTACATTGGCAGTCAGTTGATAAAGATGAACAAATGTTCCTTGAAGCTGAGTCGGTTTATGAATTTGGTTTTCTCTATGCTGAAACACAGCTATTTTGTGTGTTTGAGGTGTCTTGAGTTATTTCCCCGTGTCACTCTGTACATTCTTGGTTCTGTTTCTTCCCTTAGAGACCATTGCTTCTTCTCATACTGACTGTGAACACAATTAGATGGTTATTGTTTTAACTTTGGTTTTAACAATTCAGCCCTCACCATGGGTCCTGCGGGCTAGAGCTGATGGGAGTTGCAGTCCAAAAACAACTGGAGACCTCTAAGTTTGGGAAACCCTGGTCTACTCCGGCTCCCTGCGATGCAGGAATCTCAGCTAAAGCATCCATGACAGATGGCCATCCAATCTCTGCTTAAAAACTTCTCAGGAAGGAGAGTCCACAACCTCCCAAGGGAGACCGTTCCACTGTCAAACAGCCCTTACTGTCAGAATGTTCTTCCATATGTTTAGTCAGAATTTCCTTCTTGTAACTTGAAGCCATGGGTTCGAGTCCTGCCCTCCGGAGTGGGAGAAAACAAGCTTGCTCCCTCTTCCATGTGACAGATATTTGAAGATGCCTATCATATCTCGGCTCACTCTCCGCTTTTCCAGGCTAAACATGCCCAGCTCCTTCAACCATTCCGCATAAGGCATAGTTTATCTCAGGTATCCCCAAACTCGGCCCTCCAGCTGATTTGGGACTACAATTCCCATCATCCCTGACCACTGGTCCTGTTAGCTAGGGATCCATGGGAGTTGTAGTCCCAAAACAGCTGGGGGGCCGAGTTTGGGGATGCCTGGTTTATCTATTTGCTTGGTTTTTTTTTTTTAAAAATGATGTTTTATAGTGTGATGCATTTTGCGATAGGTCAGTATAGAAATACTTTTATTAATACATAAAGAAATAGAGAGGGGTAATCATCTTCACTTCAGCCAATTTTGTGAAGCAGAAATAAATCTTCCAAGCTCTCTCAAGAGGAAATATAAAGCGCAGAACTTCAGTTCAACTAGCTGAAATTAGCTAGTTGAAATCCAAGCACTTAATTAATTACCTCTTTGGGCACATAATGTCATACTTGCATTCCTTCTGCTGATGCTGCAGGGCAGGCTTTTCCCAGCATGCCCAAGAATCATCTGTTCACTCCTAATTGTCTTCCAACTCTAGCAAGATTACAATTAGCAGCCCTTTTCCCAAGGATGTCGTCGTCAGGAGTGTGTGCAGGAGCCAGGCCCTGTGACCAATAGGACTTTGCAGGACTGGGGCCTTCCTAAGTTTGCTCTGAAGAGGCAAGGCCGCACAGGTGAGGCCGATTGGTAACTCACAGCACCTGGTGGCAAGAGCCAGGAAGGGATATAAGGTCAGCATTTTCCCTTCGGCTCTTTGCCACAGCAACACGTTCCCTGCCTTGCTGCGTTTGGTTTCTTGCTTCTTGATCCTCGGACCCCTGGCTTCGTGACTCCTTGCTTCCTGATCCTCAGACCATAGCTGTCAACCTTCCCTTTTTTGCGGGAAATCCCCTTATTCCAGTGCCGTTTCCTGCTGCTTCCCGCTGCTATCCCGGATTGTTAGATATCCTGTAGACCAGGGGTGTCAAACTCAAATTCATTGGGGGGCCGCATCAGCAGTTTGGTCACCCTCAAAGGGCCGGTTGTATCTGTCACATCACAGGATGGCATGCGCTCAATATAAAAACAAGTGGAGGTTTCCTGAATGCATGTAAAGTGGAGGTTTCCTGTGTAGAACGGCCGGCGCTACACGGGCCACATGACGAGGTCTGGCGGGCCGGATTCGGCCCGCGGGCCTTGTGTTTGACACCCGTGCTGTAGACTGTCCCTGGGACAGGTGAGGCTGCTGGTCCCTTATTTTCGAGGCTGCTGGTCCCTTATTTTCGAGGCTGCTGGTCCCTTATTTTCTGAAAGTTTTTTTCTGAAATCTGAAAGTTGACAGCTATGCCTCAGACCCCAGACTTTGTGACTCCTTGCTTCCTGATCCTCAGACCCTTGGCTCCTTGACTCCTGGCTTCTGCACTCCCATTCCTGCTCCCACCCTGCCATCTTACCCCCGGTCCCGACGTCCCCAGCTGGGACTTTGATCGCCCGTGAACCAGACTGTGACAGTTGTTTAAAGTTGGTGTCAAGGATCACCTTGACTATAAGAAGAGAGAACACAGTACAGAGTGCTCACGCTCCGAATAACATTCGCCCACAGATACATGCTGTTCTAGGCAATTATAGTTTTATGTGAATATTTATTTGCAATCCTGGCAATGATTTAACTCCCCCCAGGTAATTCCTGCCGAGATTGCAGGGGTTGGACTATGTGACCCTTGCGATTCCTTCCAACGCTATGATTCAGAACACTTCCTGCGTTGTATTCAGTAAGCTGTTTAAGAGAACTTCAGATCCTGGCAGCAGATGCTACTGGTATTGCTCACCTTTTCGTGGGCAGAGAGTTGACTTCCACCTATCTACATATTGGTTCAGTCATTCATTTCTACCTGTTGTTTTATCCAAAGAGACTACAAACATTTTTGTACTGTACTGCGGTTCCTCCTCAGGGCAGTGGAGTTCACAATTTATAAAGACAACGTTTAGCTTTATTTTCTGAGTCGTGTGATGGCTTAGCGCGCTCTACTCTTGGGTAGGGTTGCCATATTTCAAAGAGTGAACGTCCGGACGCAAAAATTGTTGGGCATTTTAGGGCAAAGTTGTTGAGCTTTTTTTTTTTAATTGCAAAATCTGAAAAAAAAGAAAGGAAGAAGAAGTAGTAGTTTTTGAGCTATTTTAAAGTAAATCCCCCAAAATCCACACTTCTGACATGGTTTGCCATTTTCCCGGACATTTAATTCCAGATGTATGACGACTCTGCCCTTGGGTTTAGGTCTCTCACTCTCTCTAGCATTAATTGTTCACTGGGTGGAATCAGAAGTCCTTGACGAGACTTTCTTGCACAGTTTTCATATCTAATGATCACCTATTATTATTATTATTATTATTATTATTATTATTATTATTATCTTCCATACATTGCTTTAACTTACCTTAAGCTCCTTCCACTACAGGGAAGTGACCCTATCTCAGTGGTGGAGCATATATTTTTATTTCTGGTTAAAAGTATTGGGTAGCCATAACTGGACAAATAATATGCGTGACTTAGTCTGTGGAAGTTCTCTTATGTTCGAATCATAGAATTGTACAGTTGGAAGGGACCACGAGGGTCATCTAGTCCAACCCCCGCAATGAAGGCACACTCCTCCCGAGACAGACGGATGCCAACAGATGCTTTGCCCAACGTGGGGCTGGAACTCACAACCCTGAGATTAAGAGTCTCATGCTTTATGGACTGAGTTGACTGCTCCTTCGATAGGAAAAAAGCATATATTTGCATAATGCAACAGCAGTATTCGTTAGCTAAAGTGATATTTGCAATTTGTTCCTTCTACAAATGGGCTAGGGGATGTGGGTGGCGCTGTGGGCTAAACCACAGAGCCTAGGACTTGCCGATCAGAAGGTCGGCGGTTCGAATCCCCGCGACTGGGTGAGCTCCTGATGCTCGGTTCCTGCTCCTGGCAACCTAGCAGTTCGAAAGCACACCAGTGCAAGT
The DNA here is from genome assembly GCF_027172205.1 of Podarcis raffonei. Lineage (NCBI taxonomy): Eukaryota > Metazoa > Chordata > Lepidosauria > Squamata > Lacertidae > Podarcis > Podarcis raffonei. Next base: position 23,210,454 of record NC_070618.1, read on the forward strand.
AGATAAATAGGTACCGCTCCAGTGGGAAGGTAAACGGCGTTTCCGTGCGCTGCTCTGGTTCACCAGAAGCGGCTTAGTCATGCTGGCCACATGACCCGGAAGCTGTACGCTGGCTCCCTTGGCCAATAAAGCAAGATGAGCGCCGCAACCCCAGAGTCGGCCATGACTGGACCTAATGGTCAGGGGTCCCTTTACCTTTAACTTACAAATGGGCTACATAAAAATAAGGGGTTGTGTATGTAGAGGCGAAGATTTGGGGGATGTGGTCAAGGACTGGCATGTGTGTGGAGAGGTCATTTCCTGTTAGGTCTATGCGCATTCTTCAACAGTTTGTGAATATTACATGTGGTTCTTGTGGTCTAAATTGAAAATGTCTTATCCTTAGAGGTCTTGTTTTTTTGCAACCAGACCCCACTGCTATTAATAGATAAGATAGTTCCATGCGATAGTTTTTTCCTCCAGTCCCCGCAAATTATGTTGGAAAATGCAGATTATGTTGGAAAATGGGATTATGTTGGAAAATTTATTTTGAAAAATAAGCACCACAAATCATTCAAAAAGAGACCTGCCGGATAAAGTTGGTCAGTGACCCAACTCCTCTTCCTAAACCAGGGGTAGGCAACTTAAGGCCCGGGGGCTGGATGCGGCCCAATCGCCTTCTCAATCCGGCCTGTGGACGATCCGGGAATCAGCGTGTTTTTACATGAGTAGAATGTGTGCTTTTATTTAAAATGCATCTCTGGGTTGTTTGTGGGGCATAGGAATTTGTTCATTATTTTTTTCAAAATATAGTCTGGCCCTCCATATGGTCTGAGGGACGGTGGACCTGCCCGTGGCTGAAAAAGGTTTCTGACCCCTGTTCTAAACTGCTTCAATTGCTGTTGCACCCATATTTTCCACATACAGTGGTACCTCGGGTTAAGTACTTAATTCGTTGCGGAGGTCCGTACTTAACCTGAAACTGTTCTTAACCTGAGGTACCACTTTAGCTAATGGGGCCTCCTGCTGCTGCTGCGCCGCCGGAGCCCGATTTCTGTTCTTATCCTGAAGCAAAGTTCTTAACCTGAAGCACTATTTCTGGATTAGCGGAGTGTGTTACCTGAAGCGTATGTAACCTGAGGTACTACTGTACATTTAAATGCATTTAATTTTGTTTCAGCCGTTTGGTCGAGGAAGGCCAGGGTGTTGGATCCTCTCCAGGTTTAGCTACCGTTTTCTTATCGTTTCGAGAGAGTCTGATTACAGTGATGTCTTTTTTTAGTATCGATGCTGTTTTGCAAGCATGGCAATGCTGAAGGTTGACCTATAGCCAGTCAAAGTTTTATGGCGCGTTACCATAATAAGGGCCAAGAAGAACTGGCAAAGAAAGGGGGAGGAGCGGGGAGCAATTAAATAAATTGCAATGCAGACAGACCACTGGGAGATCAATGCATAGTAATCACATATTTCACCTGGGCTCGGCGAAGTTGATCGGAAATCATTGCAGCTGTCGGTGACCGTCTTGTGATTCCAATTATTCTTACACGGTAGACATCAGGGGTAGAAAATTTCTGCAGTGAAGCAAGTCTAAAAGGAAGTCAGCATAATTGTGGCCCAAAACATTTGGAACAGTGGTATGTTTTGGTGTGATAGACTGTAAGTCGGCATTCAAAGACTATCATCCCCCAAATCCATCTGTTGAATTCTACCAACAGGCTGTAGCAGATGTGTTTGCTTGTTTAACACCTAGCTGGCAAAGTGCTACTTCCCGTCCCCTAATCTCAAGGATAAACACCGAGCTGCAAGATGGTCTTAAGGCTACTAAAGGTAAAGGACCCCTGACAGTTAAGTCCAGTTGCAAACGACTCTGGGATTGCGGCGCTCATCTTGCTTTACTGGCCGAGGGAGCCGACATTTGTCTGCAGACAGTTTTTCCGGGTCATGTGGCCAGCATGACTAAGCCACTTCTGGCGAAACCAGAGCAGCGCATGGAAACGTCGTTTACCTTCCCGCCACAGTGGTACCTATTTATCTACTTGCACTTTGATGTGCTTTCGAATTACTAGGTTGGCAGGAGCTGGGACTGAGCAACAGGAGCTCACCTTGTCGCAGGGATTCGAACCACCGACCTTCTGATCGGCACGCCCAAGAGGCTCAGTGGTTTAGACCACAGCGCCACCCGCATCTTAAGGATACTAGAGGTACCTATAAAATGACCCATTTGGCTTCTGTGGATTGAGATCAGTGACTCACAGATGCAGATCAGAGCTCAGATTCTGAATACATAGGCCTTGTTTTAAAAATTTTAGCCCTTTCCTTCCCCTCCCCCCTTTTATTTTTTTTAAAAAAGAATGATTAAACATTAATCTTGTCTTCTCTGACACACACGAAGTCAGACCACACATTTCTGCTGAAAAATTGTTCAGATATGCAGTAGCACACGCAGTGATGGTACTGAAATTTTCCAAAAAACCAGAGAACTTCTCGTATCTCTAGCCTCGTTTGAGTTACACCGATTGCCAAGGCCATTTTAAAATATTTATTTGACCAGGCAGGCAATGGGGATGATGAGGTTAGATGCTCTCCCAGTATGGCCCACGGGAGGAGATTTGACAGCTAAATTGAGGACGGCTAGAGAATTCTTTGTGACACTCTCTCGAGGGATTTATAGCTCACTGAAATAATTAACTCGTGGGATACAAAAAATAAGGAAATCCCTTTCCAGGGCAAGTTCCAAATTTGGCGATTGTGACTTTTGTGTTAGTGCAGCATTTGGCCAAAGTCCTTGCCTCATTTTTTAAAAAATATATATATATATCTGTGAATGTCAATTTTTGGGTTCTAGATTCAGGTAGGTAGCTGTGTTGGTCTGACGCAGTCGAAATAAGTAAAACAATTTTAAAAATTGTTCAGTAGCATCATAGAGACTAACTAAGTTTGCTCTGGGTATAAGCTTTTCGTGTGCATGCACACTTCTTCAGAACTTCTGGGTTGTGAGTGTGAGGGGGTATTTCTTACAGGCTTTTTAAGTAAGGGTTTTTACTGATTTAAAGTCCAAGGGCAGTCAAGTCCAAAGATTGTCAAGTCCAGCGATTACAACATACAGTTTCTGTTGGCAATGCCATTTCATATTGATATCTTCCTTCTACATCGTCCTGTCTTAAAAGTGTAACAAACGAACTTGCCTTCGCATTTGTTTGTTACACTTTTCGTTTGATTATCCTTGGACTTTATGACAATAAAAACATATAGAAGGCTAATAGTAATATGATACGTTATTGCCACCACAAACTGTGCTTTGTAATTTTTTGATATGACGATTACCGTTTTATTATATATAATGTTATGTTACTTCACAGCCAGTTACGTGTGTGTTGTGGTATTCTGAACATGATTTGCGTAATGAGGCAATTGTGGTGTGTGTCAAAACAGTAAATGTGCAATGAGCCCAGCTTGGGACAGAGTTAATTTGCAAAAATGGGCTGCTTGCTGGAGCAATGTCTTGGCAGCTCAGCCTCAAGGCATCTGTGAAGGAGACAGGTCAGTGAGATTGGCAGAGTGCCACCAATGTTTCATGGTTCAGAAATGGGCGGGGCTTCAGTGCTAATCCAAAACTTCCCACGAGGAAGGAAATGAAATTGGTGCAAACTAGGAACATCACTATTCCTCACCTCTGGGGGGCAAAAGGCTTTCTTTCAAACATTCCCCCAGGTGTGAATGAGAAGACATCATTGGTTGGTGATAGTACATCTTTGTGGTTTAGGGAGCTTATGTATGTTTTGTGCAGTTAATGAAAGTCTAGACAGGATCCAAGCGAAGCTATTGTGAGGCTTTGAAAAGGTGTCTAGGTTTCTTCATCAGAATACAAACACTGTCTGGTTATTGGTATTTTTTGTATTCAGAAATTCCTTCCAGCTAGGAAACAGAAAGATTTTCAACTATTCATAGCACATGATATGAATAACCCCATAAATATGTAGATATTCATAATGTGCTGTTCTGTTGCTTCAACGCAATCCCACTTTTATGAGTTACTGTGTTTGCTGTAATGCCTACATATTTGCTGCATCCCAATTATTTGTTGCATTTTTAAAAAAATAGGTTTTGCAAAAAGAAACCTTTGTGGCCGGGAACCAGGAAGGAAAAAAGCAGTGTTGTTTTCCATGGGACTTCCTTAGAAACTGAATTGCACAGTAAATGTGCTCAGAATCACAATCTCGGTTGGTTTGCTATTTAGGCTGAGGGACCCATTTATGTTTTCCTGAGAATGCAAAGTCGCCTAAAGGAAATGGGTGTCAGGTTGGTCTCTTTATTGTCAGGAAGCAATAACGACTCTTTGGCAGATAAAAAGGCAAACATTTTGGAAAGCAGAGGCTTTAAAGGCCTTTGGTTTATAATTATCCAGCAGTAAAAGACTGTTGCAATTAGATTTGGAAATGACAGAGTACGGTTTCTTTTCTCTCCCCCCCCCCCCCAGCGCTTGCTTTCCTTCCATGTTTTGGTTCCACTGGGCTTCATTTCTGCTTATAAATGTACAGGAAAGAGATTGGTTGCCCTGGTCTTTCCTTTGCCTTTGCAGAATAAAGTCTGCTGACAGCTATCTCTGCAGCGAAACATTAATTCAAGGAAAAACCTGTTAATTGTGTGCAGAGAATGTGCATTTATACGGACCGTGTGGGAAGATCCCATGCAATATTAAAGCATGTTCTCCTTCACGGAGATCATGGGGTGCGGTGGGGTAAAGCAGACACCCCCTGTTGCTGGGAAAGTTGGTTTGGTTGGCCCACTGAGAGTGTGATGTTGCTATTATTGATTGACAGCTTGGGTTGAAATATATACCCTACGCACAGCGTTGAGGTTCCTCTTTTTCTCTGCGCGCATCGGATCACCCGCCCACCTTCCCTATATCTAGGGTTGTTCGCATTGACCTTTCTATGCCTGTCATGGGGTCGTCTACTTTTGGGGCAGGGACCTAGCACGAATTTTGTCCATTTGGCTGATTGGCTGGTGCCATTTGGTTTTTGCCTACTGCATAGCAAATCGTCACAACTTGCAAGGTTGCGGTTAGGCATTGGTTTTAGAAAAAAATTGGTTGGTGGAGGGGTATGGATTGACTGTGCCTGCCCCTCCAGTGCTACTGCTGCAAGGGTATTCCGTTAAAGGAATCCAGGGGCTTGCTATGCTCTTGTCTGAACCCCTGGTCAAGGGGGCTAGGGCCACGCAAGAGCCCCTGGGAGCATTTGGGGAGAAGTGAGGTTCTGGTACCCAGCTCCATTACTCCCCATAAAATGTTTTCCCTTACTGACGTTGCAGAATGGCGGGTGTCAGTTCTGTCCCGGGGAGGGGACAGATAGTTGTAACCAATGCCTAAGCAACCACTCACTTTGTTTGTATTTTAATAAAGTTGTGGCCAAAATTATGCATAAAACCTTAAACAAAAATTATGGTGTGAAGTGTGAATTTATTTGGGGGAGGCTTGGGGACCGCGACACGCAAGGCATTATTGCATAATCTGTAAACGTGCTCTATGATATTGGCCAAGTAATGATGGCATGCAAAATATAGGGTACAATATACCGTATATCAGGTCCATTAATTTAAATGGGCCTCCACTGGATGCAACCACTCAGGCTGAGGGTATTTTCTTTGCAGGAATACACTTGAGCCAATGCAATTTAGGGCTCTTTGTCCATATTTTCAAAGTGAGGGGTTGTTCCAAAAAAAGTACTCTTGGTCTTTCAGGTCAAACAGTATTGGGCAGTACAACTCATGGAGGAAAAATTCCAGGAATAGAAAAGCAGTTCCAAAGGTCCTTTTCAATACATGGCCTGCTTTGCAGCCGAGAAAAGCAAATTTGAAAATATCCAATAAAATAAAATCCAGTTAAGCCACTGAAATGTAACAGCATAACATACAAACAATAACTGAGACTTCAGAAACCATATGAAAAGTTCCCAGAATCAGAGACAAGGCTTTCCTTTTTCTTAACAGATTGTTTCCCCATTCCTCACCTCTTGAAGATTTTTCTTGCCATAAATTCTCTGTACCTGGTAGGCTTTGGAGAGAGCATGTGTTAAACATATCTGGGACATAATGGTGTACAGTGGTACCTCAGGTTACATACGCTTCAGGTTACATATGCTTCAGGTTACAGACTCCGCTAACCCAGAAATAGTGCCTCGGGTTAAGAACTTTGCTTCAGGATGAGAACAGAAATCAGGCTCTGGCGGCGCGGCAGCAGCAGGAGGCCCCATTAGCTAAAGTGGTGCTTCAGGTTAAAAATAGTTTCAGGTTAAGAACGGACCTCTGGAACGAATTAAGTACTTAACCCGAGGTACCACTGTACATGGGACGCGGGTGGCGCTGTGGGTTAAACCACAGAGCCTAGGACTTGCCGATCAGAAGGTTGGCAGTTCAAATCCCCGCGATGTGGTGAGCTCCCATTGCTCGGTCCCTGCTCCTGCCAACCTAGCAGTTCGAAAGCACGTCAAAGTGCAAGTAGATAAATAGGTACCACTCCGGCGGGAAGGTAAACGGCGTTTCCGTGCGCTGCTCTGGTTCGCCAGAAGTGGCTTAGTCATGCTGGCCACATGACCCGGAAGCTGTACGCCGGCTCCCTTGGACAATAAAGTGAGATGAGCGCCGTAACCCCAGAGAAATGGTCAGGGGTCCCTTTACCTTTACCTTACCACTGTACATCTAATTCTTGAACTCCTTTCTCCCTTCCTCTCTCTCCATTTCTGTGTTTTTAGGAGGAAGGGCAACGATGGTATTGATATTTGTGCAGCTTAATGTGCCTGCACATTGAGCTTCATGTAGCCAGCTGTATGTAAGGGAAGAACAGTTACTCTATAAAAAAAAGAATTACAGGCCGGCAGTTGCTCTGACCTTAAGTTATTCCAAATTTTCAAATTCTGGGCAATGTGCTTGGTGCATTTTCTTTCTTTTATTATTCAAAGTACATGGCCTTGGCTGCCAAATTCTGATCTCTGCTGAAACTTGTTGGTGCATATGCAAACCCTGATCCATTAGTGCTTTGAATGCCCAAGGAAAGGGAGCACCTAGAAAATTGACTATTTTAAAATAGCACGGGTGGTTTAAAAAATGTTTGTGGTTTTAGCTTGCGGCTTTTCAGGTGCTATGGACTAGCTAGAAATAATTTCAAATGGCTTCTGCTTGCATGGTTATCTCCAACCCCCCCCCCTTTTTCTTGATAAGGCGTGGTAAAAGAGGGAAAGGAAATTGCAGAGAAGTTGGAACACCTTAGCTTCAGAAAATGTAGGACAAACCTCTGTCATGTCCTCAAAAATGGAATCTGAGGAACTGTGACAAATAGTGGGAATGAGACCAAGTTCGAGGCAATAGGGACAATTTTAAAAACAAACAAATCTCTGGGTTCCAAGAGTCCTTAAATAACTTAGATGTGAAATTGCTGATCTCCTAACCAAAAAAATGCATCTGATCCCTTAGGTAAGTGTCTGTACCTGAGGACTTGTTGTTGTTGTTGTTGTTTAGTCATTTAGTCGTGTCCGACTCTTCGTGACCCCATGGGCCAGAGCATGCCAGGCACTCCTGTCTTCCACTGCCTCCCGCATTTTTGTCAAACTCATGCTGGTAGCTTCGAGAACACTATCCAACCATCTCGTCCTCTGTCGTCCCCTTCTCCTTGTGCCCTCCATCTTTCCCAACATCAGGGTCTTTTCCAGGGAGTCTTCTCTTCTCATGAGGTGGCCAAAGTACTGGAGCCTCAGCTTCAGGATCTGTCCTTCCAGTGAGCACTCAGGGCTGATTTCCTTAAGAATGGAGAGGTTGGATCTTCTTGCAGTCCATGGGATTCTCAAGAGTCTCCTCCAGCACCATAATTCAAAGGCATCAATTCTTCAGCGATCAGCCTTCTTTATGGTCCAGCTCTCATTTCCGTACATCACTACTGGGAAAAGCATAGCTTTAACTATACGGACCTTTGTTGGCAAGGTGATGTCTCTGCTTTTTAAGATGCTAGGAAGCAGCCAATGTAACACCGATATTTTTCAAAGGAATTTAGGCAGATCAGAGAAATCATGTCCTCCTCCCAGAGAGCACGCATTGCAGTGAGATCATCAGGACTGACCTCATTGCTTGTGTGAGTAGGAGCGATTGGATAGCCACAACAACCTGATTGGTGAGATAAATCTGGCCAATGGGATTGTTTCATGCATTATCCGAGGGTCCCATATATACCACTGCACGTTGCATTGAGCTTCCTCTTTTTTGCCTCGTGCACCGGATCACCCGCCCACCCTCCCTGTATTTAGGGTCTATTATGACCTTGCTGGGATGCGGGTGGCACTGTGTTCTAAACCGCAGAGCCTAGGGCTTGCCGATCAGAAGGTCGGTGGTTTGAATCCCAGCGACAGAGTGAGCTCCCGTTGTTCGGTCCCAGCTCCTGCCCACCAAGCAGTTTGAAAGCACATCAAAGTGCAAGTAGATAAATAGGTACCACTCCGGCGGGGAGGTAAACGGCGTTTCCGTGCGCTACTCTGGTTCACCAGAAGGAGCTTAGTCATGCTGGCCACATGACCCGGAAACTGTCTGTGGACAAACACCAGTTCCCTAGGCCTATAGAGCGAGATGAGCACGCAAACCCAGAGCTGTCCGCGACTGGACCTAACGGTCAGGAGTACCTTTATCTTTACCTTTATGACCTTGCTATGCCATCATGGGTCGTCTGTTTTTGGGACAGAGGCCCGGAAGGAATTTTTCCATTTGGCTGATTGGCTGGTGCCACTTGAGTTTCGCCTGCCGTGTAGCAAATCGTCACAACTTTGTAAGGTTAGGCAGTTAGGCATTGGTTCAGTGGTGGTGGTGGGGATGTGGATAGGCTGTGCCTGCCCCTCCAATGCTAGGGTATTCCATTAAAGGAATCCAGGGGCTCAGCTTGCTTTTGTCTGATCCCCTTCCAGGGGTTAGGGGCACGCCAGAATCCCTGGGAGCATTTGGGGTGAGCTTGAGACTGAACCTGGTCCAGTGCTCCCCAGGATATTTCCCCTTACTGACATCTGCCAGAGTCCAGGCGTCAGTGCTGCCCTGCTGAGGTCAGGTGCAGCTAGTTGGGAACCAATGCCTAAGCAAACCACTCACAATCTGTAATTAATAAAGGAGTGGCCAAAATTATGCCAATAACCTTAAACGAAATTCCGTGTCAATTGTGTCTTTATTTATTGGGGGAGGTCTTGGGATCTTAACGTTCAAATAACAGTCCAGTGTGGACTGGAGAAACAAAATGGAAATTATAGTGAAATCACGTGCCGTCTCATAATAAGTATAACAGAGGCCATCAGCTGTAAATGAACATGTAATGGATTGAACTTCCAGCATTTTCACCCTTGGCCTGAAAACGGAGATGAGTGCTGCACCCCATACTTAAATTCAGCTGGACTTTAGCATCCTTTATCTTTTACCTCTTTTTCTTCCTGCCTCTGTAGACACACTACAGTGGTACCTTGGTTTTCAAACTTAATCTGTTCTGGAAGTCCGTTCCAAAACCAAAGCATTCCAAAACCAAGGCGCGCTTTCCCACAGAAAGTCATGCAAAACAGATTAATCTGTTCCAGACTTTTAAAAACAGCCCCTAAAACAGCAATTTAACATGAATTTTACTATTTTAACGAGACCATTGATCCATAAAATGAAAGCAATAAATAATGTACTGCAGTCACACAGTCAATCCATCAGTAGCTGAACTGGGTTCCACACAGTCACAAAAACAAAACAAAAAGAGCCGCAAAAATGAAAACGCAAAATAAATAGCAAAAACAGACAGACCTCAGCATAACACTCAAAACGGAAGTGATTTCATGCTCTTTATTGCAGCTTGTAAAACAGTGATTGAATTGCCCCCCAAACCTCAGGCTTTTATATACATTATTTACACAATGAGTCCCGTCTGATTGGCTGATTCTGCTTCCCTCCTGGAGCCTGATTGGTCTTTTGCTGTAAGCCAGTCAGTTGTTGCATTCTAGGATCCTACCTGCCTATTTGTTCTAGGATCCAAGTTTAGTACATAACAAGAAGTGTGGCACTCAAAACGGAGCATGTTCGGCTTCTGAGAATAGTTCGCAAACTGGAACGCTTACTTCTGGATTTGCAGTGTTTGGGCTCCAAGTTGTTTGAGTACCAAAGCGCTTGAGAACCAAGGTACCACTGTACTGAGAAACAAATTTGCCCATCTGCTGCTGTTCTCCAGATGTCAAGCTTGGCCCCAAGGGATAACATATATCTGTGTTAACTGGGATACTGTACAAATCGCCTTGTGAAAATCTGCTTTGAAAGGGGGCTTTTCAAGAGAGAGAGATGTGGGCAGCGCAAATGAAGGACTGCTCCACGAGTTGACAGCGGCTCTCTGTGCTTTAAGGCCATTAGAGCTGCTTTTCGCAGTCCTTTGCTGAGCGGGTGTTTATCACAGCTGACGGCATATAATTTCTCCATTTGAGGTGAGGGTGCTCTGTGATTTGGTAAAGAAAACTGAATGCACACAGCGAATGAAATGTCCTTCTCCATAACGGAAAAACGTTGGATGGATCAGGATAATAATCTGTACCGAAAAATAATAATCTAACGAGTCCTCAGGGTGTCTTTAGAAGTAGATCTTAATTTATGCTAACTTCATAACATCAGATTTTCTTGGGTTGTTTTTTTATTTTGATTATATATTTTGTGGTTTTATATTTTGCTTTTGTTCTGTGAACCGCCCTGAGATCTCTGGGTATAGGGCAGTATATAAATTACTCATTTAAAGTATATAAATTACTCATTTAAATTACTCATTTAGAAGGCAATTGGGCCAGATCCTGCCCCTGGGCCTTCGTTTGCCTACCCATGCTCTAGATTGTTGTCCATCCTAGAAAAGGTCCGGACTTGTACTAACGCATGCATACACGTGCGCAACTCAGTACAGGAGTTATTGTGGCAGCGTGAATGGGATTCAGCTTGCATGAGCTCTCCAGCCGTAGGGCTGGAAGTTGAATCAGATCAGCTTCAGGTTCTTTCCAGGCCTGCCACCACATCTGCAAGGATGATATTTTAGGAGCCTGAAGTGCGTGGCTGGAAAGCTCGCAAATCTGTTGTGTAATAACTTGGCAATTTGTGAAGGGGGTGGGGGGCGGAATATAGCTGGAGCCCCCCAGGATTGTAAACTCCAGGTTAACCAAATCTTTCTGTCATTCTCCTTTGTTCAGAGACTGGCTCTTGGCTGAGTCAGTAGTGCTGCTTGAACTACAGCCAGTTACTTCTTCCAGGAGTAAATTCTTTTCTTCTATTTCTGCAAGTAGCTGCTAGTTCAGAAATTCCACCAAGCATCTTTTCTTCTCCTAATAATGACAGCAGCTCAGTGATCTAATTTAATGTCTTTATCCTTCTTTGTCTGCCCACTGTGCGTGCTTTTGTTAAAATTGATCTCCGCTGTTGGAGATTATCGTATAAGTTTTTGTCTTTGTCTTCGGCCACTTTTAAGTCTTTTTTAAATCATGATTATTATTTTGCAACGACGCACCAGGAATTATTAAGTGCATATGGGCTATTTGCCAGTGTGGATTTTTAACAATGGGAAGAATGGAGCCATTATGTTGTGAAATCTGCGGGCACAGGGCAGTATACAAATTTAAATAACAATAATAACAATAAACAAATAAGCGGAAAAAGGTAAATTACCCAGATATAAATTGTTTTGCTTTACTTATTTACTTGTCTTTATCTTGTATTTTATTCTGTGAACTACACTGAGATCTTATGATGAAGGACACTATACAAATCTAATAAATAAATAGACTGAAATCAAATCAATATATGTAGGCTGTTCTGGAGAACTGGTTGTGCTTCACGGCTGATTTACTTCTGAAGGAGCACTGTCCTCTTTGTTATAGAAGCAGTGTTCAAAACTAGCCAGATGCCAGGCGCATTTTGCGACTGGTGTAGGTCCAATTGTGACCTCGTGGAGATCTCTGGATGCCCAGTTGGCAAAGCGGGTTCTCCTTCATGGAGAGCATGTGTTGTGGTGGGGGCAACCAAAACACCCCTCTTTTGCTGGGTGGGTTAGTATAGATGGCCACAAATCTTGATTGGGTACCCCTCAGTCGTTGGGGATAATTTGGTGTAGCAATTTTATGAGTGACTGTTGAGGGGCTGTTGACTGCCCTGTGCACAGCATTGAGCTTCCTCTTTTCGCTGCGTGCATCAGATCACCCTCCCTATACTTACAACAACCGCCATCATGACAGGGTGGGAGATCTCAACCTCCTCTCCTTTTCCGTTCCCAGGCGTGCCGTTCCCAAAGAACTTCCTTCAGATCTGCAAGAAGATCTTGTGCCGGCTCTTCCGGGTCTTTGTCCACGTCTACATCCACCACTTTGACCGCATTATCATCATGGGGGCTGAGGCCCACGTCAACACCTGTTACAAGCACTTTTATTATTTCGTGACGGAGCTCGCCCTCATAGACCGCAAGGAACTGGAGCCTTTGGTAAGTGTTTAGTGCTTTATTTATTAGCCGCGGAGGGAAATGCAAAGCCAGCAGGGGCAGCTGCTCCTTCCTTGGTCAAGGGTTTTGGTCAGGCCAGTCTTCCACTCAACATGGACCTTGATTTCTCACTGGTGGCAGAAGTGAAAATCTCTTTTCAGTTCTCTCTTCAGTTCTGCAGTTCCAGGGCAGAATGAAGAAACCAAAGATCTGTTTTTGTTGGCTTTCCAGATTATGTTATCCTGCAGATCTCCTGGGCCAATAGAGCCCTACCAATTTTCTACCAGCCCTACCAGTTTTCTGTCAGTTTCCTTGGTGTATTTTGTTGTGAAGGGAAGTGATGGCACTGACCCATGCCTCGGATGTAATTTCAGTTCCCCCGGGACTTGTAAGTCTTTCCAGAATTGGATTGATCATTCTGGGAGTATCAAGATCGATTTTACATTCAACCCAGAAGGGTCCTGTTTGTCTCTCCACCCCTCCAATCCATCTGTGTAAGAAAGCTTGCACATCATATTGCTTAAGTACGGCATGAATAATTTCCCCCCTGTGAGCACACGGCAGTGTGTTGGCTTTTAACCGAATCCAGCTACAATTGCACAATCTACAGGTTGTAGTTGATTGCTTTGCTAAGTTTAATTAAGGTAATGGAGTTGCATTTTGGGGGAGGAAGAAAAATCAATCATAATAAAGAGCAAGGAGTGTTTCGAAAGCAGATTCTGGTTTTTCGTTGCCAAAGCAAGACGCTACCAAGCAGCTAACTTTTTATATTTGATTAAGAATATAAAGTAAACAAATGACTGCATCACCTGTTTGTTGGACCTTCTAGCTATGTGGAAATCTACACGTGGTTGCAAAGGGCCTGAGAATGTACACCCAAGTTTATGTACCCAACGAGTACTTTGAAACTTTATCTCAAGGTTCAGGGGGCATTGGGGGGGGGGAGGTATATTCAAGTCTAAACACCCATCATCCTCTGAGGCAAGCCATTTCATGAGAGAGGCACATTGTCGCTCAAGTGCTGGGAAGTCTCAAAATATTAGTATTTGCGTAGTACAAGCCTGTTTTTTAAGAACGAAACTGTTCCAAGTGTGTCCCTCCATACCCATGAAACTGACCCGGCAAGGTTAATCTTTTTTATGCAATACTAAATACTGCTCAATTATTAACTTGTCGCTCACTCATTTAGTCCTGGTTTTTCCCTTTTGTTTCTAAGAGGCTCTCCCATCCCATCCTAGAAAAGGATGGGAGAGAGAGAGAATAAAATAAAGAACAGGATTGTTGTCTCTATGGATTTCCACTCTGATTTGTAGCATTAATTTAGGGGCAACCAGTGCAGTACTTTCCAGATGTTGTGTCATCTGTGTCATCTTGTTTGTGAGATTTGATTTTTTTTTAAAAAAAGAAAATTAAGTTCATTTCATTATTTTTAGCATTATTGGTGCATCCTGCCTTCCGGCGTTAATTACAGGAATGTGATGATGTTGGTGGCTTGATTGAGAGGTTTCTTTGAACACTCTTTGAGTTTTTCTTACAGTCAAGGGGTGTGTATATTCTGTTAAGTAATCTCCACATCAAAGATATGTGTTGCATGGATGGGGGGGGGGAGACCATGTGATTATGGATGGAGCTCGCAGGTGAAGGGAAGAGGTGGAAAATGCTAACAAGGACATGGATCGATGGAGGAAGAGCATCATTGTGCTGAGAGTCTCGCTGACCGGTTCTGCAAGGTTTTTGGGGCAGTGCTGCGGTTATAGCACATGAGCTGCGCACAACTCGACCCTCAGTTCAGCCAGATACTGATTCTATGTTTATAAATAGGAGTAATCACCACATTTTGTGCTACGCACTTCCCTCAGTTGACATGTGTGCTTGGAGAAATTAGGGGAAAGAAATACATCAATAATAAAATATGCAAATACAAAGTCCGTCGTAGCGTTGGGCAAGGTGAAATCTCCCAGCGCTCCCCCTAAATCTGTTTTGGAGCATATTTAGGGGTTGGTTCGTGGAGGTAATTCTACCGTAACTGCACTAATTGAGTTGAATATTGCTCGAAGTATTTCTGCAGGGAATTGCAAAGAGCCACAGAGAGTGGCTGCTCGTGTTACTATCGGGGAGTCACTTTTAGTCCCAGAGCCAAATGCCATTCTGAGCAACGGTCCAGAGGTTGCGTGCCTGAGATGTGCATTTTACCTTCATACAGTAGGCTACTTTCTACACACACGCACCCTCTATATCAGGTGTGAGGAACTTTGGCTCTCCATATCTTGCAGAACTACAATTCCTGTCAGCCCCAGAAGCATGGCCAATGGCCCTAGGTTTTGGGAGTCATAGTTCAACAATATCTAGAGAGCCAAAGTTTTTCCACACCCATTCTATATCGTCCAAGGTAAAGGTAAAGGGACCCCTGACCATTAGGTCCAGTCATGACCGACTCTGGGGTTGCGGCACTCATCTCGCTTTATTGGCCGAGGGAGCCGGCATACAGCTTCCGGGTCATGTGGCCAGCATGACTAAGCCGCTTCTGGCGAACCAGAGCAGCGCACGGAAACGCCGTTTACCTTCCCGCCAGAGTGGTACCTATTTATCTACTTGCTCTTTGACGTGCTTTCGAACTGCTAGGTTGGCAGGAGCAGGGACCGAGCAACGGGAACTCACCCCGTCACGGGGATTCGAACCGCCGACCTTCTGATAGGCAAGTCCTAGGCTCTGTGGTTTAACCCACAGCGCCACCCGCGTCCCTATCGTCCTCCATCCAGGGAAATGAGCAGCATTTCCTTCAGACTTTTGCGGGAATCTTCTCCATTAAATCTTCGTTGCCATGTTCATATATGTAAGGAGAGCTCAGTTCAGGTTGCAACAAGTATATAATTAAAAAGGGAACATTTTGCATTTCTTGATGGCTAAATACCAAGGCAGCTGCTTATTTCCGTGCACGTTGAAAATCTGTGCGCAGGTTTGCTTTGCCTCATGTCCACGTTGCTTTCATAATTAATTGGATGTTTAAATATGGGACTGTAATTTTGCAGTGCTGGCATTTGGAATTATGTGAGAGTGCCATGTTTGTTTTTCACTTAGCAAACGGCTTTGTGTTGGTGCCTTTGTTGATTGGCCTTTATGGGCACGGAATGATTTAAACGAGGAGGAAAAATCTGCTTCTGTTTTGAAATTGCAAACATTCACAAGCCCACAGAGTCTTTTCATTTGGGTCTGTGTAGGCTCACGGGTTTGCTTAGACCGTTGAGTCATCTTGTTGCGCTGCAGCTTTTTAGTCTGCTTCCAATTCAGATGTTTCCAGCTGCAGAGCATCTGTTTCTCATGCAGAAGGCCCCACGTTAAGACCCCTGGCATCTTCAGGTGGGGCTGGGAGAGAACACCCCCCCCCCGATTCTCTGGGCATGCCTTCTAGGAAGATGAGACTGCTGTAGACCAGGGGTCAGCAAACTTTTTCAGCAGGGGGCCAGTCCACTGTCCCTCAGACCTTGTGGGGGGCCAAACTATATTTTGGAGGAGGGGAAATGAATCCCTGCGACGGGGTGAGCTCCCGTTGCTCAGTCCCTGCTCCTGCCAACCTAGCAGTTCAAAAGCACGTCAAGTGCAAGTAGATAAATAGGTACCGCTCTGGCGGGAAGGTAAACGGCGTTTCCATGCGCTGCTCTGGTTCGCCAGAAGCGGCTTAGTCATGCTGGCCACATGACCCGGAAGCTGTACGCTGGCTCCCTCGGCCAAAAAAGCGAGATGAGCACCGCAACCCCAGAGTTGGCCACGACTGGACCTAATGGTCAGGGGTCCCTTTACCTTTACAGCAAACTTTTTCAGCAGGGGGACGGTCCACTGTCCCTCAGACCTTGTAGAGGGCCAGACTATATTTTGGAAAGAAAAAACCCAGAGTTGCATTTTGAATAAAAGGACACATTCTGCTCATGTAAAAACACCAGGCAAGCCCCACAAATAACCCAGAGATGCATTTTAAATAAAAGGACACATTCTACTCATGTAAAAACTCACTGATTCCTGGCCCGTCCGCAGGCCAGATTTAGAAGGCGATTGGGCCGGATCTGGCCCCCGGGCCTTGGTTTACCTACTCATACTGTAGACCATGTGTGTCCCACATATGTGAGTTGCAACTAAAATGTGAGGAGGGTACCAGCTTGCGGAAGCCTAAGCTATGGCAAAATGCTGAGATATGAAGCCAGATGCTTTGGAGGACGGGATCGAGACCAACTCTTCGCACCTGAAGTGGTAGATGATGTTCCCCCGTTTTATAGGCATAAAAACTACAGGGAAGACACTCGTGTATCAGAATGACTTAGTGGTGAATGACAGCTTTGCTGTCTAGGTCATTTTTTAATCATCTTTTCAAAAAAAAAAAAAAAGACTCACACCATTACACTTAGTTCCTAGGCAATGGTTGCGCAGGCAGAAAATTCATCTCATTCTGCATAAATCAGCTCTCAGAAGCTGTAAAAGAGAGGGGTACTTTGGTATGGCCCTTTAGTGCACTTGCAGCAAAGGGAGAGATGATAATTAATTAATTTCTGTACCTCCCTTTATCCAAAGATCACAGAGCGGCTTACAAGATAAAAACACAAAATGTCTTACTATACAGTGGTACCTCGGGTTACATACGCTTCAGGTTAAAGACTCCACTAACCCAGAAATAGTGCTTCAGGTTAAGAACTTTGCTTCAGGATGAGAACAGAAATCGTGCTCCGGCGGTGCAGCAGCAGCAGGAGGCCCCATTAGCTAAAGTGGTGCTTCAGGTCAAGAACAGTTTCAGGTTAAGTACGGACCTCCAGAACGAATTAAGTACTTAACCCGAGGTACCACTGTAGTAACAAAAAATAATAATACTCCCCCCCCCCCGGAGTTTAAAAGACCATAGGTTAATTACTCAAACCTTTACAAACTCAAGGATTTAAGATGCCTACATCTTAAAAATACACCTGAGACAGCATTTGTTTAACCCAGATACAGAACCAGATAGGAATCTTATTTTGTGTGTGTTTATTTTCCCGTTCAAAGCTTGGGATAACCAGTTAGGAGTACATTTGAGCCTGGGACTGTCTGAGGACAGGATCTGGAGTGAGTGAGGCAAAAGCTATTTTGCAGGGCAGTGTTTTCCAGATATTCTGCTGTTTGTATTCCCAGAGTATTTCAGAACAGAGAAGCTCAGAGAGGGTCATCTTTTAATTATTGGGAGAGAAGGCCGGGAGTGGTCCAAAAGCTGTTTTGGAGAGCAGGTGTGTTTAATTCCAACATCCACATTCAGGATGCATCTGCACCTTTGAATCAAACAGGGAATTTGGAAAAGTGGGCAAGTAACCACCTGTAATTCATCTCTCTTTGGAAGGCTGTACTGTTAAAAATAGTCCCGCATCATGTTTCATCTCCCAGCCTAAAGGCCACAGCAATAGGCTTGGCGCCGCTTAGTGGCTAGAAGTCAAAATAACACAAACAGGAGCTGATGCTTGAATCTGTTTGGTCCATTTGAGAACCATCAGAAAGCAGGGGTCAGCAAGGTTTATCTTGCCTGGGCCGGATCAGTTCCGCGGAGATCCCTCCATGGGTCAGATCACGATTTTCAACATCTGCGCAGGTGCGATTTTCGGCGCCGCACTGCGCCGGTTTAGCGCAGCGGGCAACTCAGTTCGGGGGCGGTTCGTGGGCTGGTCAAACGACCTCTGCGGGCTGCTTCCGGCCCATGGGCCTTAGGCTGCTGATCCCTGATCAGAAAGTATCGTTCAGCAAGTCTGTCAACTATTCCTCAGAAATCCCGCACTCGGTTGCTTCCTATTTGCAGTAACAATTCCAGTTTTTTCACCGTGTGCAAATATGAACTGTGGAACTCCCCACCATAGCTGTCAACCGTCCCTTATTTGGCGGGAAAGTCCCTTATCCCAGCGCCGTGTCCCGCTGCTGTCCCTTATTGATGATGTCCCTTAAATTTCCCGGGTTTCAAAGGAAGCAGCTCCTCTCCCTCCCTCCCTGCCGGCCAGGGAGGAGGGAGGCTCCAGCTGTGTTGCTTGGCTGCATTGCTCACCCAATAAGGAGTCTAAGAACGACGGGGGGGTGGAGTTTGCATGCCTTGTGCCGATCAAATCAGCCGCATTGCCTGAGGACTCGCCTTTGCTCAGCGCTTCCCAGCGGAGAGGTGACGGTGGTTTTCCTTGCTGCATCCCTTTTGCCGGGTTGCTGCGCTGTGGGAACCACCGCTTGAGGCTTCGTTTGGCTGCTGGCTGGGCTTTCTGCCTTTGGCTTGGAGGGGCTCAGAAGTTGAACATACCTGTGCTTGCAAAATCCCTTATTTTGGCTGCTGATCCCTTATTTTCGAGGCTGCTGGTCCCTTATTTTCAAATCTGTAAGTTGACAGCTATGCTCCCCACAGAGACGTAACCCTGGCTTTTGACTCTTGATATGTGTCTTTTGAGGACCAGTTTGGTTTTAATAGTTTTTCTGCCCACTGCATGGGGAAAGAATTAGGAGTCATATATTAATGCCACTGTTACCTGTAAGAAGGAGCTCTGTGACTTTACATGCATCCATTAGTATTGTGGTGGTTACAAGGCAAAATAAATTGTTTTCCCTGTTGTCCTAAGTCTTCAGACATTGGAAACCAGACCTGTGCAACTTGTAGATCCACCAAGCTAAGCTCAAGCCCACCAGCCATGGCATCAGGGAGTATTTGGCGACCGCTTTGTTTTTGAAGTCCTGTTCAAGCAGCAAATACAGGACGTTTATTGGGCTGCTGCTGGCCTCAGCTGGTCCGTAGATCAGTAGTAGAGCAGGCAGAAGGTCTTAGGTATTACGGTATTCCCAGCATCTCCAGGCATGCCCGGGAAAGGCCTCTGCCAGAGCCACAGACTAACTGGTTGTAGACATTATTACTGAGTTAGATGGAAGGCCCAATGATCAAACTTGCTTTAGGGCAATTTCCCATGTCCCTGTGCCTTTGTTCTGCACAGCCCTAGCCTAGCATAAAGCCCTCTAAGAAATGGCGCCAATTCAAAAATGTCTCTTCCTTCCCAGCCTCAGCTGGGGAATTGCAGGTCACAACCAAGGCCCTAAAATGCACCCATTTAAGGTTAGATTAGAAGCTGGCTTTTAATTTGAATTCAAAATGGGGAGTGCAAACAGCAAAATTCAGATTTTATTTGCCTGACTTGTACAATACCATTTCTTTATTTGTTACCTATGGTTTATCCCACTTAAGGTGTATCCCATCCCATTGGAGATTTGACTGCAGTTCCATCAGCTGCCACTCCCTGAAGGGAAACTAACTTCCAACGAGGGGTTACTGGCATATTAGGAATCCCACTGTATGATCTTGAAATGCTTTTTGCCTGATATCTGTGCAGCTAATTTCCTTGTTTTAAGGTAGGAAGCAGAAGATTAGGAAATTAAGCAACCCATTAGAGCTGTCAGAATGATAAAAGGATAGCACCAGAATTTGCTGGTTCCCGATACTGCCCTTGAAGATGACAGAGAGAAGACAGAGAATGTTATGAATATAGGTGGTGACTATTTTAGGCGTGTTCAATCGACACACAGGTCCTTTTTGACCCAGAAGAACAGGAGTGGGGCAGGGCGTAATGGGGTAGGGGGCGCTCATATGCTCTCTGATCATGCATGTGAGGAGGAGGAGGAGTTTGGATTTGATATCTCGCTTTATCACTACCCGAAGGAGTCTCAAAGTGGCTAACATTCTCCTTTCCCTTCCTTCCCCATAACAAACACTCTGTGAGGTGAGTGGGGCTGAGAGACTTCAGAGAAGCGTGACTAGCCCAAGGTCACCCAGCAGCTGCATGTGGAGGAGCGGGGAAGCGAACCTGGTTCACCAGATTACGAGTCCACCACTGTTAACCACTACACCACACTGCCGGAAACAGAACCCCCGCCTGAAATGGCTGCCCCTTGCCGGATCAATGGTCCATTTAGCTCAGCATGGGATTGGGGAACTTTATTTTGAGCCTATTTGTGTTTCACCCCCCCAGGCCTGAGACTCTCCTCTACTTGTTGACACAGTCTAGAAACACTTCTCCAGGATTTCTGACGGGAATCTTTCCCAAGTCTTCCTGGAGATGTTGAGAATTTAACCTTGTGCCTTCTCTATACACAGCAGATGTCCTGCTGCTTGGCTCCCCAGCACTGTAGAGATGCACAGAATAACCGCTGCTGGTGTCAAAAACCTGCCCAGATTTGTGATGTTTAAAGGAGCGACTTGTGACTTTAACTGCTTCCATTGTTTTACAGAAAGAGATGACAGCCCGGATGTGTCATTGAAGAACCACTGTTGAATGAACGAAAAACACAATTTCCTGCTAACTAAAGAAGACCTAGAGGACATGCCAGCCCTCAGAGGGAAAACTTGCCTCCTTTTATCCTTAAAAAGCAGGAACCGTCAGGGACAGGAGTTTATTGCTTTCACAGACACCTTCCCACAGTTGTGTATGCTCTTAACCCTAAAAATGCTGCTCAGTACCTTCTTGGAATGATGTGGATGACTTGGAAAGAAAGGACAAAATGATTCTTTTTTCCGTATTCCCTGAATGAGTGAGGAGGAACTCGTCAGACTACAATTCGATTCCGTCCACCTTCCTGCTCTTAAAGCTTTACTGCAAGTTTGGTCTCTTGGTGTACTTTCAAAACCAACTATTGTTAAACTGTGGTTATAAATACATTGTTGTCGGGTACAGTACATGTTAAAGACCTCAGCAGAGTATCTGGCTGCCTTTTCCAAATCAGCTTAGAAAGTAACTCTCAGCCTGTTTTTTGCCTAAAAGGGGAAAAAGAGATGATGTGCATTTATTTTAATATACCAGAAACTGAGATTAATACCTTAGGCATCAATCTTTGTTATCCAGAGCTCAGGTAGGGAAGTGGCCAATTGCCTAGTGGAACAGACAAACTGGTTTTTTCCACTTGAAACTGTCATGCTTTAGAAAGGTGTGTGTGAGTTGTGTGTGTGCTTCTTGCCTGTGTTACATACAGCTCTCTAGCATTGATACCTACAGACCTTAACTCAGTCCTGAAACCACTTGCAATGATCACCACAGTCTTGAGATCCCAGATAAAAACTGGGGGGGCTTTCACTCTACTTTCCCCTGGCAACAGGCTCACTCAAACCGGGAAAAGAAATGCCAAATCTTACACACACACACACACACACAGTATAAAAAGTTGTTTTCTAGCTCGTGCTAGTGAGTAGCAATGGCAGTTTCTGGAGGGAGGCCATAGAGAATGCTCTGATGCAGGAGATTCATGGATTAAATACACTGGTACCTCGGAAGTTGAACGGAATCCGTTCTGGAAGTCCGTTCAACTTCCAAAACGTTTGGAATCCAAGGTGTGGCTTCTGATTGGCTGCAGGAAGCTCCTGCAGCCAATTGGAAGCCGCACCGGACGTTGGGGTTCCAAAGAACATTCGCAAACCGAAACACTCACTTCCGGAACGTTGGACTCGCAAGGCTTTCAGGATCCAAGGTACAACTGTAATACATTTCAGAATTTGGAAGCTACAGTTTGTGTGTGCATGCAGTCCACTAAGGAAACAAAAAGCGCAGGTATGGGGAACCTGTGGCCCTCTAGAAGGTATTGGACTACAATTGCCAACATCCTTGACTACTGGCCATGCTGGCTGGAGCTGATGGGATTTGTAGTCCAACATATGGAGTGCCACAAATTCCTGTTCCTGACTTAGGGAGAATTATTATTGTTGTTATTTTAAAAAAGGAAGGCAGTGACAACTTCTGAGTGACAGAAAGAGAGAGATAATATGAGTGATAAAGAACTCCAATTTGTTAGCCCCATAAGCGTCACTCAGCTGCACCATGTTTATTGAAATCAGTGACTTGTAGGGCATTTTCAGAGAGCTGGCTTACGCACGGCCACCTCTGAACTGCAGTTATAGTGATTCAGTGAGAGCTACACTATGAGACCATAGTACATGTCGTGATCACCTATGCAGCTTTCTAGATCTTCTTTTACCTTACTCAAGATGACCTGGCAAATGCTTCAAAATGCCACTGTGCCTCAATTATTTTTCTACTAAAACGTTTGTTTTCTTTCTTGACGCTTCACTTACCTGGAAATTGGTGGTTGGTGTGGGTGTGATACTGGTTTCAATGTTGAGTGGGGGAAAGGAGACCTTTGTTTGAGGAAACGATAAAAGTAGCATGGCTTTAAGGCAGCATCCCAGTGCTTGTTAAAAAGCGATGCACTTTGTATGTGCAAGAGATCTGTAGCTGATAAGTTGCATGTGTGGCTGACTGGAGTGGTTATGTACATGTCTTGTTCTTCCGACTGCTATCCTTCATTCCTAATTTTATCCCTACTCGTAATATGAAAAACAAACTCCTTGTTGAATGTTGCAAGAATAATGATTGAATGTTGCAAGAATAATGATTGAATGTTGCAAGAATAATGATTAAGATGATGATATTAGACTCATTCCATTTTGTCTGGTGTCTGATAAAATACCCTCCCTCCAAAGCTTAGTAAACAGATGAATTGTCACCCAGTCTTAGCCAGTGAAATTGATATTGGTGACATCAGCAAACAGCCAAGAGTCATCCACGGCTAAGCCTATTAACCAGTGTTTACTGACACAGTTTTAGAGACGCAATTTAGAAAACGAAAGTACTGTAGAATTCGCCATGTGCCTTCTGTGGAATTTAGTCCGGTCTTTGATCATATAAATAGCTTTGGAATTTATTTGTCCTTTGACTAACTGGTAATTCTTTGACTTTTTGGAAATCAATAATTTGGAAACTAATCCCACAGGAGGCAAGATTTAAAAATATTGATGGGACAAGGCAGCATGTATTAACCTTGCAGCATAATGTGCATTGAAAGATATTGGGAATCTGCAAAAAGTTATTTTTGATATGCACATGTTTTTGTTCCCATATGGTCTGAATACCAATTTTTACAGTTAACACAAAAATTTGAAGTTTTGAATCACAGTATCAATGTAATTTTTTTTTCTATTTAAAGATGAAAGTTTCTAATATGCTACGGGAATGGATTTGTGATGTCACAAAGGCAAATCTCATTACTGTTAGGTGGAGGTGGTTTCTACCGCAAACTGGTAAGAACCAGTTTCCCCTAACCTCAATCCTGACAAGAACATTGTACATTTAAACACAACACAGTGAATGAGCTACCCACTTCTACCGCTCAAGAATTAAGTGGTAAAGATTACTGTTTCCATTTAAAAAACAACAACACTTTACTGGTTTAACTTTCTGCTATTTCAAGAATTTTCAAATCTAAGCCAGGATCAGAGCAACCTGGCAACTTCCACATGTTAAGCAATGTTGTGGATACTCAACTTCCTGAACCTAGCTCCCATGGCACCATGCCAGTGGATGGCACACTTATGTTTTGAGGACGAAATTCTTTGTGTCTGTCTCTTTCAATAACCTGGCATTTAGAATTTATTTTAACATGTAATCCCAGGGGAATTAAATAACAGGGACCTGATTCGGTTGATTGGAACCACTCTGGGTAAGATTTTGGAAGAGTGTTGAGGCAACAGGACAGCTTTAATTCTATTTGGTGAAGCGCTACTGTCTCATTGCACAGAGTTGCTTTGTAAGGCATGAAGCGGCCAAATTCTAAGCCACTACTCTGGGTGGGTGAGATCGACTGTTGCTCTCCATGGTTCATAGTGGTAGAAGATGCACTGGAAGCTCAGCTTTTCAAAAGTAGTCCATAGAAACGAGGGTTCAAAGCCTGCAAACTGGCCAGAGATCTCTGTTGAATTTCACAACGGTTAATGTCCCAGGATAAAAGATAAAACTGATGGGAGTTTATCAGAGAGGCCCTGGGGTCCCTGTTCACAGATTGCCGTATTTTTCACTCTATAAGACGCACCAGACCACAAGACGCACCTAGTTTTTGGAGGAGGAAAACAAGAAAAGAAATATTCTGAATCTCGGAAGCCAGGACAGCAAGAGGGATCGCTGCACAGTGAAGGCAGCAATCCCTCTTGCTTTTCTGGCTTCTGGGATAGCTGCGCAGCCTGCATTCACTCTATAAGACGCACACACATTTCCTCTTACTTTTTAGGAGGGGAAAAGTGAGTCTTATAGAGCAAAAAATACGGTAATCTACAGAAGGTAACAATGCCGCTAAGTCTGGATCAGCTCACCCTGATGATAAAATATTTTTGGGAGCATTCTATTTTACGGACATCTTTGCAGCTGCCTTTCCCTAAACTGGTCCCCTCCAGGTGTTTAGGTCTACCGCTCCTAGCAACATGGCCAGTGATCAGGAATCATGGGAGTTGTAGGCCAAAACATCTGGTGGCCACTATGAACTGATTTTCTCCTTCTGAAGTTTTGAATAAAGCATGGCTGGCCTGAGACTTCAACAGTTTATTAAACACAGGCATAGAAACTCCGTCTGTCATGCATTCCCAACTCTGTTTTGAGAACCCAGCAAAAACCAGATATTAGAAACTGACAAATAATGCTGCTTCTTTTTGACTGTTCAGGTGTCCCTGCTTTGAAGTGGGTATAGTTTTATGTCGGAACAGTTTCCCAAGGTGCACAGTTAATGTGTCTTACCTGGTCTGTGATGGTATGTGGAAGTTTCCCCTCCACTAATTTAGACAAAGACTATGGTTTGTTTTGTAGTGTTTTTAGGGTTAACGTTTTTCAGCAAGTAATTGGTTAGATTACATCGTTCTTTTTCTGCCCCATCAACCGATCAAATTCTACCACTGTGGGCTTTAGCAGTGTCAAAGTCAATGCATTTGCAGAATATTTTAGTTATGTGTGTGATTAAATTAAGAGTTCAACTGTATGATGAGACCAATGCTGTCAATGAAATAAAATGAGTTTTACAAAACGATATAAAGTTGCATCAATCATAATTCATGCTTTCACACAAAAAGCAGCACAACCCCACAGGTGTTCTGCATCTGCATCATAGAACGAGATGAGTGCGCAACCCCAGAGTCGTCCGTGACTGGACCTAATGGTCAGTGGTACCTTTACCTTTTTACTTTAATTAAAAATGTTGAAAAAGGTTTGGAGTCAGACATTTTTCTTGGAATCTGCTTGCCTGATTTATGTTTTGAACAGCCTGGCAGTAAAAAGAGCAGTTTAGATCCAAGTCGTTGTCTTATTTAAAGTAGACTAATTAAAACCAGTGTGGCTTAAGTTATGAGTAACTTAAGTCTCATTGTTCCAGTGGGCTTACTCTGCATATGACTTAGGTCTGGATCTAACACAGCTAGCTGGATTCATTCATTCTGTGAGCAAATTGATGAGCCTCCTCATCTGTTGCCGTACTTTTCAAACTGTTCCAAGAAACTCAGGAGTTTATAAGAAGAACGTATCAGCAATGGAGCGCAAGGAGTTTGAAAGCATTTAATCTGCCATTACTCGTGTTCTGTAGCAGGACTGTGCAGCAAGGGAGTTATGGATATATAACTCCATGTGCGATGAGTAACAACTGACCTAGCGTCAACCAGTCTCTCTGGCCCCCGTGTGAACAGAGCATACCCTAGAAGGCACATTCAGAACCTAAAATCAGGGTCAACCCACAAGTTACCTCCATTGTAAGATACTGCTGCATGTTCTCTCCCTGTCCTAATAATAATAATAATAATAATTTTTATTTATACCCCGCCCTCCCCAGCCAAGGCTGGGCTCAGGGCGGCTTACAAGCAATAATAAAAACATGTTGAATGATTACAACTTAAAAACAAAATTAAAATACAACATTAAAATATTGAAACATTAAAATATTAAAATGTAGACTAATCGCAGGAGGAGAAGGAAAAGAAAAAAGAAAGAGAGGGATGGAATCAAATTGGCTCCAAGCCAAGGCGGAACAACTCTGTCTTACAGGCCCTGCAGAAAGAAATCAGGCCCTGAAGGGCCCTGGTCTCATGAGGCAGAGCGTTCCACCAGGCCGGAGCCAGTGCTGAAAAGGCCCTGGCTCTGGTTGAAACTAGAAGGACATCTGACCTGAACAGGCATATTATTGCATAGATTGGTTGGAGAGCCAATGTGGTTAGTGCTGGACGAGGTTCAAATCCCCAAGAAACTCAGCCAGGAAACCTCACTGAGCCAGTCACTGTCTGAGCCCAGCTTGCAGAGTTGTTGTGGGGATTAAATGGGGAGCAGGGAAAAATAAAAATAATAAAAATATTATTTATACCCCGCCCATCTGGCTGGGCTTCCCCAGCCACTCTGGGCGGCTTCCAAAAAAATATTAAAATACTGTAATACATTAAACATTAAAAGCTTCCCTAAACAGGGCTGCCTTCAGATGTCTTCTAAAAGTCTGGTAGTTGTTGTTCTCTTTGACATCTGGTGGGAGGGCGTTCCACAGGGCGGGTGCCGCTACCAAGAAGGCCCTCTGCCTGGTTCCCTGTAACTTGGCTTCTCACAGTGAGGGAACCGCCAGAAGGCCCTCAGTGCTGGACCTCAGCGTCTGGGTAGGACGATGGGGGTGGAGACGCTCCTTCAGATATACTGGACCGAGGCCGTTTAGGGCTTTAAAGGTAAGCATCAAAACTTAAAAAATAAAAATGGGAGCCTCCAGGAGCATCTTACCAGCATCAGCGTAGTAAGCTAATCATGGCTTGCACTTCTGTTACGGAAGTCTGGGCTTCACTAACTTAAATGACGCTAATATCATAGTTAAACTACCACTGAAGTTCCTCAGGTGTTTTGCCCAAGGAGAAGCCTCCAGTGTCGAAGATAGGAGCAACAAAACAGTTTTGCTGATTTTTCTCCACCCTCTGCTACCCAAGTTTTTATGTGCATCTTATTCCCACCAAATAAATTAAGGTATTGTGCATTCTAAGATGCTTAATGGAATCAGATGGATTGTGGACCACTTAACGTAATTGGAAATTAGGATAAGATGCCTACAGAACCTTAATCCTTCTAGCCAAGTACTAATATATATTGCGGACACCATGAGCACACCACAGTAGACAGACTTCACTTCTCTCAGCAACTTTTTTTACAGAACCCAGAATCATCGATCATTTTAGCTTGGAAAAGACTTAACTTGCCGACCTGGCTATGCAAGAGAGAGGAAGTGACCCACCTGTCTGCCTACAGATAATCTCTGCCATTGCTGCCATCTCTTTTGGGATCTACTGCATTTTAAATGGGGTTTCCTTTGGTGCCTTCAACTGGTGGTACATCGTGGGCATTTGCTGCATTGTGGCTGGCGCCTTTGCCACCTTCCGCATCTATGAGGTCTGCATCTCGGTGTCGCGCACAGAGGCATCCCCAGAGCTCAGCCTGCATCCCTAAACAAGAAAGTTCCAGGAGATGGATGCGATCCAGAAAAGTTGCACCGTCGCGTAAGAAGCCCTTTCTGTAGGATGTTAGTAACTGCATGGTGCCTCTGCCCAAGGAGCAAGATATTAGTGGCTGAACTTTAGACTGTATGGCGAAGGGGAAATACTTTTTTATTCGCTGCATTCCAGGATATAGCTAAAGGCACAGAACGTGTAACAGGTAATATTTTTAGCTCCAGACCAAAGAAAGCAAGAGGGACAAATAGTTCCAGCTTCCTTATGCATCACTCCAGTGCAGCTCAGCCAGCTCCTTTGGTTACATTGCCTGCCTCTCCTCCTTCCTATAGTATTCTCACAATTACCCTAGCCCAAGGTCACCCAGTTACATAGCTGTCAACTTTCAGATTTGAAAATAAGGGATCAGCAGCCTCACCTGTCCCGGGAACAGTCTATGGGATATCTAACAATCCGGGATAGTAGCAGGAAGCAGCGGAAAACGGCGCTGGAATAAGGGAATTTCCCACACCAAAAAAAAGGGAAGGTTGACAGCTATGCCCAGTTATTTCATGGGGATTTGAACCCTGGTCTCCCCAGTCCTTGTCTGACACTAACCATGACACTGCACAGGTTGGCTTACAATAATATTCTGTTTCCATCTTTGGGCTGAGGCAGAGCTGGGCTAACTAACGTGGTACAGGGGGGTGGCTGCTTGGCTTCTCCCCCCCCCCAAAGTCCCTTGTTCTTTTCTTCCCAGCCAAGCTGGCATCCTTCAGCAGCTGCTGCCAGGCGAGGACTGGATCTGAAGCAACCCTCACCAATAGGTCTGCCTTGTGCAGACAAATGGTGGGCTGGGCATTTATAGCAGGGCGTACAAATTACATTTGTTTTTGCTTTAGGTTTAAGAGTGTCGTTTTCCTGCCTTCACTTTCAACCTCCCCCAATCCCTGTAACATTTTATTTTACAGATAGGGAGATAGCTCTCTTGTATTTGCCCCTGCACTCTACCCCATGATGGTAGTTTGGGTGGTGGTGGTGCTTAAAGCGGGGTTTGCTAAACAAATGTCAGTCAATTTTTTTAAAAAAATTATTATTTATACCCCGCCCACCTGGCTGGGTTTCCCCAGCCACTCTGGGCGGCTTCCAACTGAATATTAAAAACAATACAGCATTAGACATTAAAAACTTCCCTAAAGAAGGCTACCTTCAGTTGCCTTTTAAAAGTAAAATAGTTGCTTATTGCCTTGACATCTGCTGGGAGGGCGTTCCACAAGGCAGGTGCCACTACCGAGAAGGCCCTCTGCCTGGTTCCCTGTAACCTTACTTCTCGCAATGAGGGAACCCCCAGAAGGCCCTCGGCACTGGATCTCAGAGTCTGGGCTGAACAATGGGGGTGGAGACGCTCCTTCAGGTATATAGGACCGAGGCCGTTTAGGGCTTTAAAGGTCAGCACCAACACTTTGAATTGTGCTCAGAAACGTACTGGGAGCCAATGCAGATCTCTCAGAACCGGTGTTATGTGGTCCTGGTGGCCACTCCCAGTCACCAGACTAGCTACCGCATTCTGGATTAATTGCAGTTTCCGGGTCACCTTCAAAGGTAGCCCCAAGTAGAGCGCATTGCAGTAGTCCAAGCGGTCAATCCCTTCTTAGCCAAATGTGTTCCAAATGCTTCTCTTTTTCCTTTCTTCCTCTCCTCCTTTGCATTTTAAAAACTATCTCAGTACCTTACAGTCATTCATTCTCCCCTTTTCTCCCATTAAGTTATCTGAGCACTTCCATTCTTTTCTAATCCTGTCGTGCCTAATTTCCACACAATTCTCTCTCTTTTCTGACCTTTCCAAAAAAAGTTGATTTAAATATACTTTTTTGACCCAGACCTTGCTTTTCCTTCTTGGCCTCTTTTTCCTGTTTCCCACTCACTATTTCTACCCCACACCCTAAATCATTTTGTTTCCCTTCCCCCTACATTTTTCACTTTTCTCCTTTCCTTGCCCCTTTGCCTCTTTGTATACACCTGTTTCCTCATCCTGTTCCTCCCCTCCCTGCCCCACTTCTCTGAAAGGCTTTATTTTGACTAGGATTTCCCAAAGCACAGCTCTAGAACACATTTAAATGCTTGGGATCAGCTTCGGAAATGGGTAACAGTATTAAAAAGAAGAGTAGCTGTGAGCATATGCAGAATCCTTTACCTTATCACAAGGAGCAGACAAACACTGGAAGGAAGAAAATATTGTTGTTGTTGTTGTTGTTGTTGTTGTTGTTTGCATTTATTCATCACTTAGTACAAAAATGTCTCAGAGCAATACAATTATTAAAGCATAAATGGTAACAAAAAATCAAGCTTACCGATAAGCTAAAATAACAATTGACTGAAAGCGCTCATCCTTCAGTAACATATGGACCAATTCTACCCTACCCTAGTAAAAGATGACTAGCAATACATACTTGGATTATCACCCAATTCAGAGCCAAATGCCTAGATGAACAGAAGCAATTATTTCCAAGGAAGCTTGAACCATTATACTTTTGACAACACTGCCTATGATCAGAGTTGAACCTCAGGCCACCCCAGGCCTCTCTGTCTGGCCCACAGAAAACTTATTGGCCTCAGCCACACACCCTCACCTCAAACCACACCCTTCATAAGCCTTACTATATTCTGTCCTTCAGGGATTTTTTTGTACACTTAAGCTGTGCACGCGCTGCACATTTACAGCACATTTGATGCACATCCCCCTCTCCCCAGAATTCTGGGTAGTTTGGAAATTGATCCAAGTTAGATGTGTTTAACTCTGCAAAATGCCCAGTCTTCCATTCTTCTCCAGCTAGTTCATTGTGAGGTTAAAGGGCATGGTGATGTCATAATGAGATATTACATCATGCAACATGAATGATTCCAGCAGGAGAAGAGTGAGACTCGCCCAGAAGAATGATTTGAGACGTTGGACAGTTTCCCTTATGAATCTGCTACTGTTCATCTTTTTATCATCATTAATATTTGCAGGAGCTACTAAAGGTATGATCTCTTTGAAAGGTATATGCCACATCTAAGAACATGATGTTGATTGTACACTACTATTGTGCTGCAAAACCACAAACAACGGACGGCTGGGGGGGGGAGGAAATGAAAGTGACTAGGTCAGACAAAAATCATTGTATGGTGTCACTCAGAACCTCTCTTCAGCTGGACTATTCTGTTCTCTATTATGTTTGGTGTACTTTGTTGAATATTTTAAGCTCCTGCCCCTTTAATTTCTGACACCACTCTACTGGCAACAAAATTCAGCGATTTGGGGTGTGTTGGTGGCTGGATACCTTGTCTTCCTGTCCACAGCTATTATTTGCCTTTTGTCTCCATCTGTAGTCATGTTAAGAATCTGAGAAGAACCCTGGTGGATCTGACCATAGCTCCATATAGGCCAGGTATGCCTTCAACCTTTACAGACCCAGGACCCACGTTTAACCCAAACTTGCATTTGGGGGCCCGCTTCTTAAATCTTTTAAGCATATATTTGAATGGTGGTAGTGCTCCTATTGCAACTCACCTTGGTTCTGACTGCAACCCACCGGTTCAGGACTAGGATGTAGGCCAGCAAATTCACTTCTCACAGTGATCACCTGGATTCCTCTAGAAAGCCCACATGTGAGACCATGAAGGCAGTTGCCCTTCCCTGCTGTCATTCCTCAGCCACTGAGATTCATTGGTATATCTAAATCTGGAGGTTCCATGTAGCCATAATGGACTAAATCTAGCACAGAAGTTGGTCATCCTTCAGTCCACTGGTTTCCGTGGCCTTAAGCAGACCTCTGATCATGACCTAAGAGTAATCCATTTGAAACATATAAACCTGTTATATAATTATCATAGAGCCGGGCTGGGGAAATCTTTGGCTCCCCAGATGTTGCTGTACTACAACTCCCACCAACTGTGAGTTGGAGTCAATGAGAGTTGTCGCTTGGCAACTCCTGGAGGGCCAAAGGTTCCCAACCCCACTCTTAGAGTAAGGTAAAGGTAAAGGGACCCCTGACCATTAGGTCCAGTCATGACCGACTCTGGGGTTGTGGCGCTCATCTCGCTTTATTGGCCGAGGGAGCTTCTGGGTCATGTGGCCAGCATGACTAAGCCGCTTCTAGTGAACCAGAGCAGCGCACTGAAACGCCGTTTACCTTCCCGCTGGAGCGGTACCTATTTATCTACTTGCACTTTGACGTGCTTTCGAACTGCCAGGTTGACAGGAGCAGGGATCGAGCAATGGGAGCTCACCCCGTTGCGGGGATTCGAACCGCCAACCTTCTGATCGGCAAGTCCTAGGCTCTGTGGTTTAACCCCACAGCGCCACCCACGTCCCTATACTCTTAGAGTATTGGTCTTCAATTGCTGGGTTGGGACCCACTGCTAGAGCATGGCCTGATCTAAGGCGTGGGTTGCAACGCTAGCACTAACAAACCTACAAGAATATGGTATAACATTAAGAAATGGGTCCTTGAATGCATGTTTGGGTTAAAGGTAGATCCAAGGTCTGGAAAAACTGAAGACTACTGTCTCAGAGTATTGTTTAAAGGCCTGGTGTTGGGTTTGGATGAAGAATTCATAGCAGGCTTCTGCTCTTTCAACCATAATTGAATAAAGTGGTTTTTTTTTAATGTACCTCATTTATCTAGAGAAACATAAAGTTATTATTCGGATAAATCATGAGAAGAAAGCGAACGAGGAGGAGGAGGCAGGAAGTACGAAGCACATCATCATACACCCTGCTGTACATAAGATTTCTATAATGAACGGTATACTTTTTATTATTCTTTATTAAAAATAAAAAGAATTATAAGGAAAAAGACCAGCCACTTTTACAGCCTCAGAGGCCCAGAGTTATTAAAACATCTGATCAACACTTATGTAACAAAAAAACCCCACTGTCCCCTTATGAAAATGTTTATACAGCAAACCAGTTTGATATGCAGATATTAAGGGATGAATGGAATAACGTATTAGGGATGTCAATCTCAACCAAGCAAAGGGAAACTGTGCTAAGTTCTATAACAAGGGTGTTTCTGGACCTTAGACTAAGACTCAGACAAAAAAATTATATTTTGAATTTACTGGAGTTAGGAAAGGGCTATCTAAGACATCTAGCTGCTGGAGATGATAATGCTTCTTTAAAACTTATGTTCATACAATGTCCCACATTGGGACATTGGGAGAGGGTAGCAGAAACGATTAATGCAACTGTATGAAAAAAACATTACATTTGCAGAGGAAAATATGCTTTTGAATTATATTCCCAGTACATGGAATCTAACTAAGGGGCAGTATGAATGTCCCTTACTATGGAAAAAAACCAGTATTGATGAACTGGAAGAATAAAAATGTGGCTTTCTTCAGCAAATGGATAGAAGATATGTATAAATTTGTAACACATGAACAAGTTGCAATGGATAAATTCAATGCTATTTGAAAATCATTTGTATAAACACTATTGGGTAAAGTTTGGGATAAGTATGATAACAATCTTGCAAGTTGTTTTTTTAAAAAAAGAAAGATAAACTTAACGTATGGAGCAATAA
The DNA here is from genome assembly GCF_027172205.1 of Podarcis raffonei. Classification (NCBI taxonomy): domain Eukaryota; kingdom Metazoa; phylum Chordata; class Lepidosauria; order Squamata; family Lacertidae; genus Podarcis; species Podarcis raffonei. The sequence goes on from NC_070618.1 coordinate 23,243,761, forward strand.
TATTGTGGTTTCTGCCATCGTCCCTTGGCTTTCAAACAAAACAAAACCGTTTAGGGCTTTAAAGGTCAGCACCAATACTTTGAATTGTGCTTAGAAATGTACTGGGAGCCAATGTAGGTCTTTCAGGACCGGTGTTATATGGTCTCAGCGGCCACTCTCAGGCACCAGTCTAGCTGCCACATTCTGGATTAGCTGCAGCTGCCAGGTCACCTTCAAAGGTAGCCGCACATACAGCGCGTTGCAGTAGTCCAAGCGGGAGATAACTAGAGCATGGACCACTTTGGCGAGACAGTCTGTAGGCAGGTAGGGTCTCAGCCTGCATACCAGGTGGAGCTGATAGACAGCTGCCCTGGACACAGAATTGACCTGCACTTCCATGGACAGCTGTGTGTCCAAAATGAATCCCAGATTGCACAGCTGGTCCTTCAGGGGCACAGTTACCCCATTCAGGACCAGGGAGTCCCCCACACCTGCTTGCTCCGTCGCCCCAAAACAGTACGTCTGTCTTGTCGGGATTCAACCTCAATCTGTTAGCCACCATCCATCCTCCAACCGCCTCCAGGCACTCATAGAGGACCTTCACCGCCTTCACTGGTTTTTGATTTGAAAGAGAGGTAGAGCTGGGTGTCATCAGCATACTGATAAACACCCGGTCCAACCCCCCTGATGATCTCTCCCAGCAGCTTCATGTAGATGTTAAAAAGCATGGAGGACGGAACCCCGAGGCACCCCACCAGTGAGAGCCCAGGGGTCTGAACACTCATCCCCCTCCCTTTCTGGACATGGCCCAGGAGGAAGGAACGGAACCACTGCATAACGGTGCCCTCAGCTCCTCTACATGGCTCAGAAGGATGCCATGGTCGATAGTATCAAAGGCCACTGAGAGATCCAGCAGAACTAGGAAACAGCTAGTTCTGGAAAATGGTGGACTTCCATTTTCATATGGAGTAGGCAGTGGTAATGGATGCTCCATCTGGTCTTCAGTGTAGCTCCCAATCAAAAGAACCCCTCTTTCTCACTTCAAATGTTTGCTTCTGCATGCTGCATAGCCATGAGCAGCAAAACTCTACACTTGTGTACCAATGAATAATAATGGCACCGTTTTAATTACGACAAGGCTCCAGCTGTTCATTCTCCTTGATCTATGTCTTTCATGGCTGATGTTGGAATTTGCACAGCCAAACTATACAATAAGGAGAGTGCTGCCAAAGTCATTGTTCTTCTTCACACTGGGAAGAGGGCTATCTCTGCGCTTAGAAAACAAAGAACTACAGTAAGCCTGCAAATTACGTGGGGGTCATGTTCTGGGGATCATGCCTAAAGCCAAAATTGCATATAGTCAAAATGCACTGGGTTCAGTGGCAGGTGGGATTGCCAAAGGCATTTTTCCTGGAACCCCAGGAAAGTTGTGGGCTTACTGTATGTACATAACAAAACAATGGACAAAGAAAGTGGTGGGTGCATTAAAAAATATTGCATACTTCTGCAACTTTGTTACAGAAGTATGGGATAATGAAGAAGTTGACAAACATCCATCCAGAGGTGTCTTTTTCTATTGAGTAGCAGGTAAGGATATAGTTCAGCAGTGCTTAAAACTGAAATTTGTGTGTGAACCCACCTTATGTATGTGCATTTTGTATTGCCCATATATAGGACTGGGAAAAACCATGTATTTTTTCATTGAGCCATCACTGGGTTTTCAGGAATTGGTACTACTGCTGAAAAATGTTGGCAATGTATTTGTTGGGTCTGGGCCACTTTATTCTTCTCTGCTAGTATGCGAGAGAAACAAACAACATCTGTGGCTTAGCTTTATGTCTGAGCTGGGAACTGTGGTCTGTTTTGCCTCAAACAAACTACAATCTGTAGCTGATATTTATTCTTAGACTACTGATCATTCATCAGTAAAAGAAACCATAATCCCCAGTTAAGACATAATACTAAGCCAGTTCATTAACTAGAAACAAAATGATTGCTTATTTTTAAGTGATTGCTTAATTTTAATTGAATTGCACAGTTCTTAACTTTACTGTAGGGCCACAGAATCATGAAGATGTTGGATTACAAGATAATGAAGATGTTGACAAAAGTCTATCCATTGATCACCTTTTCCATCCAATACCATGTAAGAACAGTTAGCGGTGATGAAACCTGGAAATCCCATGTGGGCCAACCTTACATATCATATTTGCATGTCATGATAAACCATAGTTACTGGTTTGCACAAAAAGTGCATTTTCATGGCCCATATTTACATTTTCAGGGAGCCAACACTAGATTTTCAGGAACCAATTTAAATTCTGAAGAGTTGATAGTGACCTCATTTGCATGTCACAGTAAACCATGGATAATGAAAACTGTGGTTTACTGTGAACACATAGTTCTGGGCTGCTTTGCTTCTCTTTTTTTATACCAAGTGGACACAGAACCCATAGACTGCACACTGTCTTGTCACGCAGCGGGAGGGGGGTGGAGCAAAGCCAAAATTTGACAACACGCAGCCTTCCCAAAGCTGGGTAAGTGAGGCACTGGGTTTGGGGAGGGAGGTATAAGGCTCTGGCAGGGTCCTATAGCCCATCTATCTCCTTCCCAAAGCTGGGAAAGTGCTACCTGGCCTTTAGAAAGGAGGCAGGAGGACTCTAGGACCCTGTCAAGGCTCTCACAGCTCCTTCCCAAGGCCCAGTGCCTCACTTACCTGACTCTAGGGCTGCTGTGGGCTGCACATCCCAAATTTACCTATATGGGGTGGGTGGGCTTAACCCCTTCCTGTCTGGAATCTCCACCTGCAGTGAGAGAGTGGCATATTAACCCTTTCCTGCCCTGAGGGGAGAGGTTTAACTCTTCCCATAGCAGTCTTTTCTTTTCCTAGAGGGAAAAACATGGAGGGGCCCATTCAGTTACTGCCCCTTCTTCCCACCTACCCTCTACAACTACAATCTAGAGATAGAGACCAGTTACCTTTATAAATCAACTGGGGATTTGATTTGTTTTGTTTTGTTTCAGACAAACCACAATCTCAGACAAACAAGTTTGGATTACTGATTGTGATTTGTTTGAGCAAAACAAACCACGGTCCCAAGTTTGGACATAGTACAAAGCCAGTTCATTAACTACCCATGACCTATGTTCATAAGAAATTAGTGAACAAGGAATCTGATTTATTTTTTTAATTGAATCACATATTTCTTAACTTTTATTATAGTACCACCAAAGAATGACGATGTTTATAAAAATCAACCAGAAGATGTCCTTTTTCATCCGGTACCAGGTAAGGGCACAGTTAGCTGTGGCAAAACTTCCATGTGATCCAACCGTACAAATAATTATTCAGAGGCCATATCTACTTAGGTCTCACTACTGTTCAGTTACCAAAGCTACCAGAACACCTAGGCTTAATCTCTGATGCTTGCTATGTATTATTTATTTGGGGTACCCCCCATTTATGTGCATTCAATATGTGTGCGACCACACATCACATGCAGTGTTTGAAACTCCCATTGTTCTAGGCGCATTTTGCAACAGGGAATTTCATAAGCGCGAGCAGTTTCTGAGCTTTGGGCACAGTCCTGTGCCTAAGATTTCAGATTAAAACTGCAGAGTGGAAGGAAAGGAGGACCTTTTTCTGCCTCCCCACTTCCAGCTATTCTCTGAAGATTGGAGAAGAGACCCTCTTAAGAACATTAGGGGGTGGGCAGGGGAAGGACTAGACCATGTGAAAAACGAACATAATATTTCAGCTGCAGTGCATTCATTTTCAGCTTTGTATTCTTGCTATAAAAAAAGCACGCCTAGACATTCCATTGTTGTGCCCATAACCTAAGTTTATGGTGCCATTTAGCTCCTAGCTTTCATATCTCGGTTTCTAACACTTATCACATTAAAGTCCGGAAGTGGTCCAAAAAGTTACAAAAGGGGGCAGAATGGGGTGGAGGTGGAATGTGGTGTTTGCAGGCTTTTTCAATGGTGTTTCAAATATAAGTGATTTTACTTAAGCATGTGGTGCCTTGGAACTTAACCCCCACATAAATGAAGGGTTGCCTGTATATACTTTGCCCCCATGCCCCCTTTGGGAAGATTCCTGTGGATTTTCAGGAATCAGCAAAAAGAGTTGTCAATGACCGCATTTGCATGTCGTTATAAACCATAGTTAAAGGTTAGCTGTGAATTACTGACCAATTTGTTTGAAGAAAGAAACCATGATCCCTGGCTTGGACATAATGGACAGTGCATTAGCTATGCTTGAACTATGTACATAAGAAGTATTGCACAAATTAAATATTTGTTTTTAATTGAATTGCATTCTTAACTTTTATTACAGGACGAATGTTTAATGAAGATTTTGACAGAAGTCCAGTAAAAGATCTCTTTTTCCAACCGGTACCAAGTAAGGACACAATTTAGCAGGGGTGAAACCTGAAATTGCCATATGATCTTACCTTACATAACATTTGCACAAGAGATGAACATTTTGTATTGCCTATATTTAGAGCTGGAAAATAGTTAAATTTTCAAGGATCCAGTCTTGACTTAGCTTTATTTCTGGCCTAGAGATTGTGGTATGTTTTGCCTCAAACAAACTATGATCTGTAGCCACTGCTGCTGCTTCTTTTAGTGATGATTTGTTAAAGCAAAAGAACCCATCCCTACATCAAACATGATGCTACACCAGATCAGCACATTCACAGTTAAACATCAACTATGGATTACTTGCAGGGGTCACCAGCCTGTGACCCGCAGTGGTGTGTCACTGAGCAGGTGCCCCAGACTGAGTTTTCAATTACAAAAAAAAAAAAAAAAAAAGGCCTCAAGTTCTCCTAGAAAGAAAGATAAGGGGCAAATTGTGCAGGTACCTTCTAAATGATTTCTGTGAAATGAGAGTGGTGTGGTTATCTTATATATTTTCCTCAGTACTGTACAGTGGAACCTTGGTTGTTGAATGTAATCCGTTCTGGAAGACCGTTCGACTTCTGAAATGTTTGACAACTGAGGCGCAATTGCCGGTCGGCAAAATCCATTGAAAAAATGGAGAAACGTGCCTCAGAAGCTGTTCGACTTCTGAGGCGTGTTTGAAAACGGAAGTATTCACTTCCAGGTTGTTGGCATTCAAAAACCAAAGCATTCAGCTTCCGAAGCATTCGATGACCGAGGTTCCACTGTATTGAGGAACGCTCTCTGTTGTTACTAGACAACAACAGCATCAGTGAGTGTGTGTGTGTATAATCTCCATAATTAGGAACCATTAAGACATAGCTGACTTCCCATAGTATGTGCATAAAGTTGTTGGGAGTGATTGTCTAATTTTATTATGCCATGCCCCCTCCATGGCAGTCATTTTGTGACTGGTAGGTACTCTAACACTCTCTCAAAGTTCAAAATCTGCCCGCTAGTCAAAAAATGTTAGTGACCCCTGGTAGACTGTGACATGTAAACTGGGTTACTTTTTCAAATCCCTGGGAATTTTCTATCCAGAGGATCAGGTACCTAGGATTCCTGCAGCCCTGCCCATATATTTTCAACATGTGCTGTCAAGATCTCTCAGATAAACCAAGAATACACTTCTCTCTATGACATCTGTGCACCAAGTCCAAATGGCAAATGCATGCACAAAAGTGTTTTTGGATTGCTCCCCCATAGTGGAATACCCATTGCCTGGAGAACCACTATAAGATAAATCTTTCAGGACTTTTTTTTCAGTCTGGGCTGGCTTCAGAAAATCTACAGTATAACAACAAAGGCAACAATGGCAACAACTGCAGATAAAATAGTGATCTATACAAAGATGTACAATAAGCAGTTTTCAACATATATTTAAAAAATTATATTCAGAGCTTGATGATGATAACTTACTTATATAGTGAATAATTGGTTTCCATTCATTTGTTCATTCACTGCTATGCCGATGAATCTGTTGATACTTGTAATTCAGTTAATTTAACAACAACAAAATGCTTGGTCCCACATCTTTTTCTTTTTCCATCATTTAGCAAAAAGAATGCTTGATAAAGTTAAAATGTATGGTTTTAATTCTTGCTGATCACACATTGACTTCTTTTCATACAGAATTAGGTAAGCAATTTAGTGGATTTAAAGGTAAACAGCTGTTTCCATTTGATTAATTTTAAACAACTGCCCTGCCTTAAGTTTCAGACAATGCAGAGATTGAGAAGCGCATACAACTTGTCTCCAAAGAAGAAGAAAGACCACGACCCCGGGAACAGATACTGTTGGCTGTATCCTCAGCAACTCTGTGTGTTTTAATATTGCTTACAATGCTTTGTGGTATGACTATATACCAATGTAGCAAAAGAATTAGGTAAGTCTTCCCATCACACAAATGATGAATTCTAACGATCCATCTGTATATTCTGTATTAATAGTCAACACATTATCTAAATGTGGTTCCTTGTGTAGCCAAAATGGCATCATCCACACACAAGAGGAAGGCATCAGTAGGCTTGGGGGAACCCAAAGGTTTAGAGAAGTATTTTTTAAAAACCCCCATAAAAAAACCTAATTTGTAGTAGAAGAGGCAAAACAACTCAGTCAAGACAGAACATGCTCAGTGGGCGCAGAACACTGGCTAACTGCTATAGGAGCAGGGGAGGAAGAGCAATGGAATGGAGTATCCTGGAAGGCAGAATACATGATTAACTGACTCAAATCTTGGAATGGGAACACTCCATCTTGCAACTTTATACTTATAGGTCCTATATGTTCTTGCTCTGATATTAAAGGGGGGCAGGGCCCTGCCACTGGGGGCAAAAAGCTGCCTGTCCCTTTTTAACATACATTTCTCGCATCTCCCCTAATATGCCTGCATGCTGCCATCTCCACATGGAAGTGGCTTGGTAAAGCAACTGTGTGTCAGATGACCATGCAGGTTGCAGGCAAATGCTCTGCATTGTGGAGAAACCTACATAGGACATGCTGTGCATGGGGGTGTCTTCCATGTGGGAAGGTATTTCGAGTGACGCAGCCCTGAGATCCTTAGAAACAGCAAACACAAAATCAACACCCCCTCTTTGCATTCCAGTTACACAGAGCTCTCATTTACTTCTTCTGAAAATCAAGCACTATTTGGGCCATCCTTTTTCCATCCCTATCCATCCGAATCTGCAATGTCTAGAACTGAGAGCTTGATATGGAATGAGTCCGGACCAAGATCAGTAGGACGGAGCCCCTCGGTGGCTAAACCCTCAAGGATGCTAACATTTGATCCTGTTGTACACTCAGTAGATGAGGTGTCATCATTTTCTGATGAATCAGCCCGCACTCTAGAGTCAATCAGGCTTAGAGAGACAGAACCATCTGAAATAGTGGCACCCTCTCAAGCCCCATCAACTGAAGCACCACCTCCAAGTGCACCAGCAGCAGCACCGCCACCAAATGAGCCAGCAGCAGCACCACCACCACCTCCACCAAGTGAGCCTGCAGCTGCACCCCCGCCCCCATCTGGTGGCCCAGCAGCACCACCACCTCCACCTCCACCAAGCGAGCCTGGAGCTGCACTCCCACCACCACCTGGTGGCCCAGCAGCACCACCTCCACCTCCACCAAGCGAACCTGGAGCTGCACCCCCACCACCACCTGGTGGCCCAGCAGCACCACCTCCACCTCCACCAAGTGAACCTGGAGCTGCTCCCCCACCCCCACCTAGTGGCCCAGAAGCACCACCAGCACCGCCACCACCACCACCACAAGGTTAAATCCTGATGTTGACGATGATTTTTGAAAAAGAAGGAAAGAAATCTGGATTACTAACTTCACAGTTGGCTGCTCCGTACAAAATTCAGAGAGAGAGAAATATTGAGATTCTGAAGTGAGGAGAAAACCAACAAGGAAGTTGGGACTACAGGGGTCTGAAGGCATGCTGGAACGGTATTGATAGCTGAGCTTAGTGAGAAAAAAGTGGTGTAAGAAAGTACGTACTCCCAAGAGACATTGGAATAGTTTCATATTATGATGTGGGAAAATAAATAAATAAAGCTTTGAATCACTAGCCATGGCAAAAGCCACATAAGGTTACGTTACATGAATAAATTTTCTGTACAATAAATCAACTATATGAATGAACTCTCGTCTCCCCTACATTAAGATGTAGACTTGATGGCTATTTTCAGCCAGACTAATGCAGAAGTCACTAAATATGGTGGTGAGGACAGTCAGCTAGGTCCCCTTGCTGGTGTTAACTGATCCTGGGAATAAAACAGGTTTCTGTGAAGTTTGGGAGTAATACGGTATGGAGCTATAGGAAACCTCTTTCCATGCATCCTGAAATTTATGAAATCAGCAAGGCATTCTTTCCTGAAAGACAGCATTAGTATGGGGTCTCCCCTATGTGGAGTTCATAACTTTTCTACTGGGCTTGTTCAGCAACCTAACCTACAAAAAATTACGGTAACTACTGAAGCTTTTTCTGACATGCCAGTAAAAAAGGATGTGATTAAAAGCAAGGAGGCTAGGTATGCAGCAAGTGAGAAACCCTCTGTGTGGTTCTGATCGTCCACTGAAATAACATCCAAAATGTTCAGCGCTTACAGGAAGCCTGCTGGGATCGGCTGCGATAGAGTTCCCTTGGGGGAATGCCATAATGCAGTTGGTCGCTGCAGGGTAGCTGTCACCGCCAGTTGGCTGATCAGCAGTTACAAGAAGCACGGCCAGCAAGCTTCCCTTGCCAGGGAACAATCAGGAGCACTTTAAGGCTCCCAGTTGTTCCTTGGAAGCCAGCACAGGTTACTACTCCCAGCAACAATAAGGCCACAAGTGCATACCCATCCAATTGGATGGCATAAAACACACAATGTAATGCTGCAACCAAATTCCACTGCATGTTTCTTACCACATGTTGCACACACCTGTGCAATTACAAGTCCTCCTCCATGTAATTCTCTATAAATTCACCTGCTCAACACAGACATAAGCAAACACGGGGGGGGGGGCAATCAACTCATCAACAGCAGAACCTTAGACCCACTTCAACCACACACATTGAGCAAATAAACTTTAATATGCATAATGAAACACAGTATTCTACCACCTTAAACATAGTTTCCCCAAAGAATTCTGAGGGGTTTAACAATCTCTCTTCCCAGCGAACTCTGGGAATTGTGGCTCTGTGAGGGAAATAGGATTTCCTAAAAACTCTCAGCACCCTAAACATGCTACACTTACCAGGATTTTTTTGGGGAAGCCATGTTTTACACCTGGTATGTCAGAGCACAGGTAAGCCTGGCAGGACAGCTTATTCTATGGTGTTAACTCCTTCATGCATTAATTAGATAGAAGCATGTTAGCTATACAAGGCAGATTATCCCACATTATGTATTTAGGGGGGGTCTCATATTATGTCCTTTATTTTTCCCTGACCAAAGAGGCCTGCCCTGACATTACCCAGAACGAAAGCAAACTACAACTCCCAGCACCTCTAGCCAACCACAAATCCCAAGCTATATAGGACAACACAGCACCAAAAACAAGGAATCCAGACCTTTGACAGAAACGCCCAGCCTGAATAAATCCAGTAGGGCGCATGCGCGGGGGGCCTGCTACCTCAGGCAGGCTTAATCAGAAGCAACGTGTCTTAACCGCTCTCGGGGGACCGTTAAACACCGTTGCGAAAGCCACGCCTCGAAAGTGGGTGGGGCTGTCGTTTTTCTCTTCATTTAAATATAAGGAGGCGCCTTTGCGGAATGAGGGCGGGAGGAGCAGCAGCAAGCAAGCAAGAAAAGGGGCGGGGCTTCAGTAGCAGCGGCGCGTGGCCTCGCCCCGCCCCCTCCAACGGTTTCGCGCGTGACCGAGGCTTCGCCGCTTTTCTGCGGCGGCGTGGGGGGAGGCGGGAAAAGGCGGGATGCTCCCCTCGGCGGGTTTCTTTAGGAGCCTCCCTTGCCCCTTCGACGCCCGCGGGTGCCGGCGGCCCCACTGCCAGTACAGACACGAGGCCCTTCGGCGCCGGCGCCGCCTTCAAGGGGAGCCGCTGGTCCCTCAGCCGCGGCCCCTGAGCGGCTCTTCCGCGCAGGGTGAGGGAGGCGAGCAGCCGCTGGCGCGTGTGGACGGCGGGCCTTAAACGCGCGTTTTACTTCACGCCTCCGGGTCCCCTCACGCCCGACCGCGCGTTCCCGCCTTTTCCCCACAAAAGTTCCCCCGAGCTGGAGCCTCTTCCCCACGAGCCGGATAAAATATCAAGGCTTTTAAAAAGTGATATTCCTTGCTTTGTGTCTCCTCGTTCAGAGAAATGAGATTGAAAATAGGCCCTTTTTAATTACCGGCATCTGTGTTGTGCAGTTCCGGATTTACGTGTAAACTAAGCAAGCTATCTAGGACCCCAAAACATTTAAAGGGAAAACAACAACAACTGGATGTACATTTCCAAAATATAAGATAAAAAACAAATAAAACTTACACACAGCAGCAGTGTTTTGTGTAGTGTAGGCTCCTATGATGTAAGTCATGGGCCCTGCTTGCTAGCCGTCTTCCTAAAATATCACTGGTTTGCTCATTCCTGTATATAGGGTGCCTACATTCTGCATTTGCAAATGGCTTTGGATACTTATAGGTCCATAAATTACCATATAGCATATATTCAACAACAACAAAAAAGTGACAATTTGTTGTTGACAAAGGACAGCTGGACATAAAAATTACCTTCAGTAGCTTAGGGCCTCATCAAACCTAAATCCGGCTCTGGTGTTGTGTTAACAGTCTTTTTACCTTTTTTGGTAGTTCTTATTTCTATGTTCCTGTGTTGCCATGGCATTATTTTTCAGGTGATTTGGGATATGGTTTCTTTAGGCACCCCTAAAATGCATTCACTTTGGCTCCTTTGCAGTGTCTTTGTTGAGTAATTCTTAGAGACAACGCACATGGTTTAGATGTGCTGGGGTTTTGTATCGTGTGTTGCTTTAAAGGAATAAATTATTCCAATGCCCTTCAAAAATAGTTGATGACAGAACTAAGAGTTCGGGCTAAGTTCTGTAATTGTATTCTTTAATGCTCTGTTTACATATAATTGAAATATTAGTGTATAACCTAAGGCTATGGTATTTATCAAACTTTCTTCTAATCAACAGGTCTTGATAAAAATATCCAAGAATTAGAAATGATCAACAAAGCAATTCAATCACTCAAGACTGAAGTTGAAGAGCAGAAGAAACTATTCTGTTATGACTGGGTGCAAGATTTCAAAAATAATGTGATTCTTGCAACAAATCACAACAAAGGAAATAAATCTTTCTCTGATGAAGGTGATGCCTGTAATAGTCCTGTAGAAGTAAAAAATAATGCCATTTCAATCTCAAAAGAATCTAAAAGGTCCAGTAAATATAGTCTTGACCATAGCTGCCCAGCTACTGATCTTGAATATGACCCATTACTCAATTATTCTGCAGGTCTCGGGTCTTCTTTGAAGGAAGTAGATAAAAATGGCACATGCCACTCTAAACATTTTAAAATCTCTCATTGTAGAGATTTACAAGCACCTATAAAAACTTTTCCAGGTGAAAATAGATTCAGATCCCCAAGGAAGAGATCAGTAAGTTCTTCACCAATAAAACTCCAGGAATCAGATGATGATATGCTTATAATGGATGCCCCACCAATGAATGTATCAAAGAAACCAAGAATAAGCAAGGCCTATAAAAAGTGGAATAGGGAAGTAAATGAGATTAGTTTTGGAGCTAATTTAGAAACTGTTCAGAACTCTGGAACATCAGATATTTTAAAAAATTTAGAGGGAGAAAGATCAGAAGTCATCACTGTTGGCCTGCATAGTGTTAATCAAAGTGATGGAAATAAAAGTAAAATAAAAATTTCAGCAGCAGAAAGTGCTTATTTAGCAGATGTCAAAGCGAGTGCTTTGAGTGTAGGAAGCAAACTTCGGACAAAATATTACCCTGCTACTAAAGGCAATAATGTATCTCCTCAGATGAAGTTTGAAATGAACGAAGAAATCTTGAAGGAGGAGTCACTGAATGTTATTTCTGTTAAAGCATGCAATATGACTGAGGAGGTTAGTAATCATAAAACTTTGCTGAAAAACAAAACTCAGACTAACCTATATTCTAGAGGTAGTACAAAAGATAAAGTTACAGGCCTACAAGAAAGCTCTAAAAAAGATCCAGTACCTTTTGGGAAATGGAGTATTCAGCTACATGGAAAAAGCAATGCATTGCCTATTAAACGAAGCTGTGTTCCAGTTTTGAGTGAGGACACATTTGTTGAAAAAACTGGCGAAAATTGTACCGATAAAACTATGAAAAAGGATGCCAAAGAAAATGAGATAATAGTATTAGACTCTTCCGAAGAAGATGACGTTGAAGAGGATAATGAGCTTTCTGAATCAGATGATACTATGGAAGAATGTCGGAGAATCTTCAATGAGTATGTTGAACATGAAGCACAAAAGGAAAGATTAGCAAAGCAGGTAATTTTGCTTTTCTCAGTTTATTCCTTCCTTCTTGTAAAGGCAGACACAAATTGTTTTCTATTTAATCTTTTTTCTGACCATTCAGCACTTTTTTTCTGTGTGTATCAATGCATATTCACTTGGTGAGGATCTGGAATTAACAGATGATAAAATTCCAGCTAACAGCTAGGGGGAAAAGTAGTACTTTTTTTGTTAAACAAAGGTTTTTTGTAATATTAAAGATTGCCTTTGGATTTCCATCCTCTGAAAGTCTTTTTTTAAGTTTCAGGAAGCCAGAGTTCATTACAGAACTGCAGTAGCATGAAAACAAACCATAATTTGTTGTAATTTTATAATTTAGAAACAACAATCTTGATAGTTTTTGCAGTTTGTGTATGGCTATTTTCCTTTATTTAAAAAAAAGCAGGCCCTTGCAGTGCAAACAGACGTAGACTCAGATTTGAAGACAAGTATGCTTCCTGGACAGAAGAGAAGAATTGCACACACTGCAAAATTTGATGTGAGTTTCAATCTAGCAGTTTGGGGAAATATTTGCTAGTATTTCATTATGTAAACATGGATATAGGTTAATAGCAAATAAGTGGTGTCAACCTATTGAAATTAACAGACCTAACTTAATCATGTTAATTAATTTCAATGAGTCTACTGTGAGTAGGAGTATCATTAGATACAGTCCATGGTGTGGGAAACAGTTCTTAATATCTTAAATGAGATACTAACATTTTGTCTGTTAAAGCATGTTAAACCTGTCAGGCAGGTTTTAAGTTGCATTTTCATGTCTGCATTTTCCTCTCTTTACTACAATTTCAAATGTTGACTTAATTTGTGTTTGTTTCATCAATAGATTGTAGATACAATTTGCATATCACCTTAAAGTTAAGAGCCACCAAACACTAAGATGCCAAGTGACAAAATATCAAATGATACATTGGTGAACAGGTCCAAATTGCTAATGGACAAACCGTTTTCTGATGCAAGGTGCTCTACTTTTAACAGAATGGTATTGATAGTAACTGACAAAACTGTTTGACCATTTATCTTTATGAAGAGATGGAAATACTGCTTTACAGTCTTGGGGTGTAACTTTAGGGTAGTAAATACAGTATTGCACTTACTGAATTTAGAAATTGTTCATTCTTCAATACTCACCAGGTTAATACCACTAAAGAAATAATTGTGCCTTTAAAAGCACCTCTTCCACAGCGGACCTGTCATTCCAGAATACTGCAAGCGCAGCAACAAGCAACACAAATAACAACTGCTGTTAAAAGTGGTCAAGCTTTTGTTGCTGCAACTTGCGGCCCAAAGAGAACTGCATCTGTAATACCAGCTACTCAGATTCAAAGCATGGGCCCCATAGGTATGACTAAGTAGTATATTACACTTTTTGATATTTGTTGAGTTTCATATGAGGGTTTGTGTGAGTTAAAACAAGATCTCATAAAATTTAGGTTTAATTTGCTTCCCAGTCCCCCAGACCAAGAAACCAATAGCAGGGTATGTAGAGAATAAGTAGTTGATTGTTCCTAGGTTTCTGATTCAGATCAGGTTTCATCAAAACAGCCAGTGTCCATGCATTGATAACTTAGAATCTGTGAGAGACAAATGTGTCCTCTAGATGTTTTCAACAATTCACATCAGCCCTAGCCATGAAGGGGAGAGGGAATAGAACACTGTTCCACGCTATTTGAAAACATGCCCACCTGTGTGTATAGACAATACAGATGGTATCTGTGACTTTAAATGAGGTGATTGCAAGAAGGTGTGCACAATTGGTAACCACTGTACAAAAGCGCCCTGTGGAAAAATGACCCCTGTGCATTTCAAAGGCTACATTGTACACAGCCTGTATCACAGCCATTGCATCTTACAATACCTGTTTTCTCCAAAGCAGAACTGGATTGGTTCCCCCCCCCCCAGTGTCTCTGATAGAATTAGTGATGTGTAAGGGATAAGCTCCCATTGCTCGGTCCCTGCTCTTGCCAACCTAGCAGTTCAAAAGCACATCAAAGTGCAAGTAGATAAATAGGTACTGCTCTGGCGGGACAGTAAACAGTGTTTCTGTGCGCTGCTCTGGTTCACCAGAAGCGGCTTAGTCATGCTGGCCACATGACCCGGAAGCTGTACGCCGGCTCCCTCAGCCAATAAAGCGAGATGAGCGCCGCAACCCCAGAGTCGGCCACGACTGGACCTAATGGTCAGGGGTCCCTTTACCTTTTTTAAGGGATGGTTTTGGGATATATTGCTTTATGTACCAGTAATTGCTGTTATATGTAAAATAAATGCCGGTACACATATTCAGCAAGCTGTTGGAAGGCTGGTGTTATCAACCAGCAGCATGGAAACCTTGAGCGAGCTCAGGTGATCACATGACAAGTCGTATTGTCTGTCATACCTGTGGTAAGGAATGGTCACCACACAAAAGCTGTTCATCCCATGTGACTGCCTTAATGGTCACTCTGGCATTTACTGTAATCATTCAGCTTCCAGATAAAGTTTAAGAAGATAGTTTGGCTATGTGAAGTGCATTTACAAATGAAGCTTCAAACTACACAATATTTGTCTATTTCAGTTTGTTTAAATGTGTTTGAAGTTCAGCCTGTTGGAACAAGCACTAGCCAAGTGAATGTACTACTTCCTGGAAATGCATTAACATCAGTGCCATGTAGACCTCCCAATTATCCTGTAAAAAAAAATACTCCCATGCCAATTAAGGTATTTCATATTTTCCTTTGAGTTAAAATAGAGTAAAAGGCTTCTGGGTTTATAGTCAAATTTATTAAGAAGTTATTGGGGGGACATATGGGAAACCAGTGCATAAAGTGCCATACAAATCTAGTTTGGTGATGTCCTAATAGTATTTTTTAAATTTAAAAATCAATGCAGTAAAGCCGAGGTGGTTTGTAGGTTGAAGGTGACCAATAGGGCCTTCCCATCCAGTCTACAACCCCTTCTCTTCACTGCAATGTGTTGTTTAGACTTTGACATAAACTGAAGACTGTTTTCAAGCCTAATTCTAGTATGAACATTTTTGGTATGTAGGTTGTTTATCTGTGTAGGGATAATCCTCCATTCCTGTGTGCTGTGACCCAATAGTAAACAGTGCTTATTTTAACTATGATTTCATTCGAATTTGAGCCAGGTCAGTGGGTGTGTGGGTGGGTGTATGTCCACGTCCATGTTTGCATGTGTGTGAGAGTAGGCCAGGACTCATTTTTGGCCCTGCTGACCTTGATGGGCTGGCAAAGAGGGAATGCAGCCAATGGGATTTAAAGTGTTAACAAACCACCACAATACAGTATATTTAGAGAGATAGTTTGCTGTTGAAAAATATTCTGACTTTGCCATACCCTTGCAATTTTGGGGATAGGATTTGAGGGAGAAGAGTTTGTAGCTATATAATAAGGTATTTGTTCAGAAGTCTTTTCAGTGATTTAGAATCCTTTTCTTTTACCCAAAACAATACCTTTCAAAAAGTTTAGGAACGTTATTTCAATTCATGCACGTAGTAAGTTAAATATAAGTTAACATTTCAGGCATCAAGTCGGAGAAGGCCTCCTGTGATTGCCGAGCTGGGATCCAAAGTACCACATGACACAAGGCAACGATATGTCAATTTTTTTTTGGAAGAATTCTTGAAAGTTTGTGCAACAGTCAATGAAGCTTTTGACAAGGTCTGCAGTAGTTTTAAAAAACCAATGTAATTTATTTTTTATGACGGTTATATGAATTGTGGATATGTGAAATAAGTGCTGAGTGCTTTGTTGCAAACATAACATGCAGTGTGATCCTGTGTGTGTGTATACTCAAGAGTAAATGCCATTTACATACGGTATTTTGGTTGGACTTTTGCTCCCAATGAAGCCTGCAGTGTACTGCAGTTTTAGGCTGCAATCCTAAACCTATTTACTGGGGTGAAAGTTCCTTTGACCATCATGGGACTTGTTTCTAGGTGAATATACATACGTTTGCAGTGTTAACTGGTACCATATTGCCCTGAATATAAGCCTCACTTTTCCCCCAAATTCAGACCATGAAAAATTAAAAAGTGCAGCTTATATTTGCGACTTGACGATATGCAGCCAGGAGCGTGGCAAAGTGGCGCCCGCCCAGCGCGTATTCCTCCATCCTCTCCCCCAAGGCCAGGGAGGAAGGGGAAAGGCCGCCAGCAACGCAGCTCCATTCCTCGCTGCTCCCAGTATGCAGCCAGGAGCAGTGAGGAATGGAGTAGCTTATATTTGTGTATTTTTTCTTTTTTCCTCTCCAATTTTAAAGGTGCGGCTTATATTCGAATGTGGCTTATATTTGGGCCAATATGGTATATTAATAAGCTCTTTGAAAATTGCCAATGGCTGAAGGTTTAATCTGGTAATAATTCCTTTGATTACAGATGCTTCCACTCTTTTCTATTAACGTATTGGTCTGACTGGGCAAATTTAGAAGATCTTCCTTTTTTTATGGGCAGAAGTGATGGGGACTTTCTGTATTCATTATGGATTTGTCCTAAAAAGTAAAAGTTCATTCTTAATATTTAATTACTTTACTAAATGTATCTGTCACCCATCAATATTCCTATTTCCTAACACTATTTGAAAAATAAACATTCCTTAGTAATAAAAAGGCTAAGAATAGAACGCTCATTATATATTATTAAATTGTTACTGCATATTTAACAAAAGAAACCTAAATTGGAGATACCAGGAAATCAACTAACACAATCTTCTTGAATGAAAATAATTGATTTAAAAAAAGAATCTGATTTAAAATAAATTCTGAATTTAAATTGAAGCAGATATGGTGATTGTACTTATCTCTGAATCTATTGTGAGACCATCACAGTTAAACACTTAATGCGGTGCAAAACTATAGGACTATTTACAGTACATCACTAGTGGAGTGTTGAACTTGTTTCTCAAACTGCATGCAAGCACACATGAGTGCCACACAGAAAGCCACCGATGAAAACCAGAATACCTTTAAAAGCAGTTTGTGATGGAGGGAATGAAAACATTAAATTGTCTGGTGCAACTGAAATGGATCTCTTGAGTTGTGACCACTAAACTTTAAATGCCACTTTCTCTATATATATATATCAGGGGGAAAGGCAGGATATAAATAATATATTGTTATATATTTATTTATATCCTGCCTTTTCCCCTCATAGGACTTAAAGTCGCTTACGTATAAAAACAGAACCACTAAAAAGGACATCCGAAGGCAGCCCTGTTTAGGGAAGTTGTTAATGTTTGATGTTTTATCATGTTTTTAATACTCTGTTGGGAGCAGCTCAGAGTGGCTGAGGCAACCCAGTCAGAAGGGCAGCATATTATTACTATTATTATTATTATTATTTGTTTGGATGCTCTTTCCCGTTACATACTCTGTTCTATTGCAGGGGGCGGAGTACAGGGTAGATGTGCAATTTACAGTATGTATCATACACACTTTTCTTTTTAATGTAGGCATTGAAAGAAGAAAAAGCAATATATGACCGTTGTGGTAGTAAAAATATATACTTGAATATAGCTGTGAACAAGCTTAAAAAATTGAGGGATCATAGCAGTGTGTCATCAGATGGTAAGTTCCAGTGACGTGGGAAGGGAAAACTGGTGGTTAAAATGGACCAATTTTATTTCTCTTCTAAATACATTTAAATTATATACAATGTTTGTTTGTAGAAATAAGTTCACATTAACAATGTGAGACATCTGTGATTTTATTTTATATAGGCCAGCCCTCAGACAATAAATGCACTACTACAACTGGCTTTAGAAAAGAAGAAAAAAATGGTAAAATAAAACTATTACTGTCTTTTGAAAAATTCGCACAAAGTATTAAAATTCTTTCACGTGTGAAGTACTTATAATATAAAAAGCTAGTTTTTTCTAGTTCTAATACTCTTTGATTACTTGCTTATAATGAAAATGAAAAGTAATGAAAAAAATTCAGTGCTTTCAAAATGTTTTTATTCTTGTTTTTATTATGTATTTTTCTTTTTTGTATTTTTACTGAGATCTTTGAATGAAAGGTTGTATATAAATTTTAAAAGTGCTATGACAAAAGGCATATATTTAGGATGAATTTGTAAAGTTTCATGGCATATATAAACTTAACCAAAGAAAAACTAGCTGCTACTGACTACCTATAAGTTGAATCTGAAAATAATTCTGACAGTTATAATGCCTGAATGACAGCTCTTCAGAGTTTTTTAACTGTTTTGTTGGGGTGATTAAGATTTTACAGGAATTACTCTCTATAAACTTCTAAAAGAATATGCTTTGACTGATGAACAGTTGAAGGAAAATGGCTTCCCTGAACCAAATCCTGAGAAACCTGGCAGTGCTGTACTATGCAGTGGCTCCATAAAAGCAGCTTTATCTGACTGTGAGTAAGTGAGAATGGAATGAAAAACTGAAACCCATCAGAAA
The DNA here is from genome assembly GCF_027172205.1 of Podarcis raffonei. Taxonomy (NCBI): domain Eukaryota; kingdom Metazoa; phylum Chordata; class Lepidosauria; order Squamata; family Lacertidae; genus Podarcis; species Podarcis raffonei. The sequence goes on from NC_070618.1 coordinate 23,262,610, forward strand.
AATCTTCCTATATTGTTCAAAAAATGCTTTCCAACATAAGATTTCATCCACAATGTGCTACAATAAAATGCTTGTAAGTGTCACTCATTGCCAGTACTGTGAATCAAGTCATCCTGGTTAATAAAGCTTGAAGAATAACTGTATTTTTTCTGCTCCTGATCTGTCAATTTAACAACTTAATTAATATTGTTTGGGTGATTATCCATCTGTTCCATGCATAATTGGAATATATCTGATTTACTCCTACCAAAGCTTTACTATTTTGATCAGTAATTACGCTAGTAGTAGCAATTCTGCTGCTTGGTAATGTGAATGAGAACCAAATTCATTAGATTTTTTGCAGTTGTCTCTGGTGATTAAAATGGTTTCTGGGGGTAAGTGCAGATGAACATCTTGCAGGTCTCAATTCTGGCTTATTACTGGATTGTGTTACTGGTTACAGCTTCCAGAAGAATTTGTTGTCGATGCGGAGAAATATATACTGTAACTTCATCAGGAAGGCATGTTCGGAAAGAAGAATGCAGCTACCATTCTGGTAGAGTATTAAGACATAAAGGTAAGGATAAACTCCTGTCTCCCCAGACATATACTGGACATGCCGGTGAGATTGAGACTACTCAGGTAATGTCCACTGAAGCAGGGGCAGCAAGTTAAATTTTGATTAACAATGAAGGGGTTAAAAATAGTTTTGCTTACATTTTTCCTTATTAAGCCACCAATCACTTACCATTAGATACAGACTTTGCACTAATTTGTGGTATAATGTTATTAAGCAAGGAGCAAACATTGGGTCTGTGTTCTTCTCACCACTTCCTGTCACACATGTTTTTTCATGCTTGTTTCAATATATAACAATACAGAGAACTGTGACTTAGTATTTTAGTAGCCAGGATCTTAAACTGGAATTGATTTTAATATTATGCTTAGTAAACCAACATCACAACACAGTGCCCCATTTCAGATCTAACAAAACTGATGCTGTGATGGTGATTAAATTAAACCAAAGTTGGCATCTGAGGGAGGAACATCCAGATCTGATGCTTGTGCCAACTTTCCTAAATGATGGTTTAGCATGCCAGGACTGTCACCACCCCCAAAAGAGCCCATGTAGGTAGTGTAGTTAAAACTAATAAGTTATATTCAGCTATTTATGCTTGACTTTGTACAGTACCTCACTTTCATTTTCCTGCTCTTTTTAGTAAAATACATGATGGGTGATAAGGTTGTCATTTCGTATTCTCAGTATAGCTACAATCTTGAGAGAAACTGACACACATTTGTAATGAAACTATAATTTCTTTGGATAGTTGGAAATCCACTTCAGTATCCCTTTCTTCAATGCATGTATATTTGATCCTTGGAATTCAACTTGGTTTTGTTAAACTGATATTTTTTTAAGCAGACCTATTCCCTTAGTGTTCTGGTTTGCATATTTAAAATAAAGTGTATTGGTGTATGCGGCTAAAATTATGGGCGCTTCACACATCCCTTGGTATTACTGCTGCCAGGAAACAGACTGTTGTGTTCTCAAAACCTGGGGTTGTAGTTTCTTTCTCCAAACAAACCATGATCCAAAACCAAGGTTTTGTTCTTGGCTTCTGCTTGTGTTATGTTTAGGGGAAACTAACAACTACATGAAAAGGCAGACTATGGTACGTTTCCTGACAGCAGTGAAGGGAAAAAATGTTTGCGATTTCAGCAGTGCATCAACTTGATTGTTCACATTAAACCATTGTTTATTTTAATTATTTGGTTGTGATGTGTGAACCAAGTCAGTGTAAGAAGATAACTGATAGTTCAAAGTACAATCAATCAAAATTTTCATTTTTTGGATAAGAATTGATTTGAAATTACTCATCTGCTTCCTATTACTTACCCTGTAACAGTTCCGGGTGGTTTGGAAACACGTTACAGTTGTTGTGAAGGAGTGGTAGGATCTCCTGGATGCCAGGTTGCAAAGGTGAGAGTACTCTCCAGTTGCTGTTCTCAAACTTTTCACAACAAACCAACAACACCAGAACTGGCTTATGAACAACAATTTTACTAGAATGAGTGTAAAACCTCATAAACCGACAAGACAATGAACAAAGTAAAATGCAAAGTGCGTAACCAAGCCTGGAGATACTCATAAACATAAAATGTGGCAGATGGAACAAATACAGTGGTACCTCGGGTTAAGTACTTAATTCGTTCCGGAGGTCTGTTCTTAACCTGAAACTGTTCTTAACCTGAAGCACCACTTTAGCTAATGGGGCCTCCTGCTGCTGCTACTGCTGCACCGCCGGAGCACAATTTCTGTTCTCATCCTGAAGCAGAGTTCTTAACCCGAGGTACTATTTCTGGGTTAGCGGAGTCTGTAACCTGAAGCGTATGTAACCCAAGGTACCACTGTAGTCATTCACTGGAAGCACAAAGCCACAAACGTGGGAGCAGCTGCCAGAAAGCGTTCTTCACGTAGCTGTTAGCCGGAAGTGCAAAGCCAAATGATCAATTGAAGCCAAGTAGATGAGACCTGTTCTCTGGATATTATCCAGGTTTCGTAGCAAGCTTCATCAGTCCATAATGCTAATCACTCAACACGGTTCAATAACTGTTCCTGTGAGCACCTTTTGTCTTGAGTGAACCATGTGTTAAGACATTCTTATCGCATACATAACCAGTATAGCAACGAGAGAGACGCTGCCACATTTTATGTTTTTGAGTATCTCCAGGCTTGGTTATGCACTTTGCACTTTAGTTTGTTCATTGTCTTGTTGGTTTATGAGGTTTTATACTCATTCTAGTAAAATTATTCTTTATATTCATAAGCCAGTTCTGGTGTTGGTTTGTTGTTTAATTATTGTTATAACACCTGATTTTTTTGTGTATACTCAAACTTTTCACAGCACATATATTTCTCAGGATTTTGTTTTAGCTTTTGCTTGCAGCAATCTGCCTATAGCCACTGATTGGCTGTCTACATAGAGAGGGATTGACAGGGGTCAAGCATGAAAGACAAAGTGTTTTAAAATCTCTTGAATTCCAGATACAGCTATTCTGTTAGTCTTGTTATCTTAGCAGAACTAGAGCAAAATAGGTGACCCAAGTTTCCTTCAAGAAGCTCCAACCCTCCTCTTTTGTGTAGAGCAGGGTGGTCCAATGTGCAGCTCATGGGCCACATGGAGCCCTTGATGTCTTTTTTGTGTGGTCCTTGGCAACATTTGACACATACACCCTGCGATGCAGCCCTCCCACTGCTTTCCCAAAGCTGGGTAAGTGAGGCTCTGGGCTTTGGGAAGGAGGCTTTGACAGGGTCCTAGAGTTGTCCCACCTGCTACCCAGAGCCCAGTTAGTACTTTCCCAGCTTTGGGAAGGAGGTGGGTGTCAAATGTCGGCCTTGTTTCCCACCCCTGCAGTATGCCACCTGCAGGTTCCATGTCAAAGTACTCTGGTGGCCCACTTGGTATGAAAAGTTGGGCGTAGTGTGTGCTCTGTATTTTTTCTTTGCCCTAGAAGCCGTTTCCTGAACTGAATATTGGTGTAAGTGTAGTCTTTGGCAGAGAGACAGACATGTTAAAAATGTATGCATTTCTGAAGTTTCTAAAAGGGAGATGAGAATAGGGGTACAGTGGTGCCCCGCAAGACGAATGCCTCGCAACATGGAAAACTCGCTAGACAAAAGGGTTTTCCGTTTTTTGAGCTGCTTCGCAAGACGAATTTCCCTATGGGCTTGCTTTGCAAGACGAAAACGTCTTGCAAGTTTGTTTCCTTTTTCTTAACACCGTTAATACAGTTGCGACTTGACTTCGAGGAGCAACTCATAGAACGCAGTGTACATAGTAGCCTTTTTTTGAGGTTTTTAAAGACTTTGGTGATTTTTGAAGCTTTTCCAAAACTTCTTTTGCAGCCATTTGGTAAGTTAAGCTTTTAAAACTTTTTTGGGGGGTTTTGGATTTTGGGTTGGGGTGTTTGGAATTCAAGGACTTGGTGTTGGGGAGGGGTTTGCAAGAATCTGGAAGTTTGTGTGTTTTTTTCCTGCATTTTTATGATTTTCTGTGACCATTGGGCCACTCTGTTTTTAAAAAAAAATTTCTGGATTTGAATTTCTGTGTGCTGGGTGGCTGGAGGAACAGTTGGGGAGGGGTTTGCAAGAATCTGGAAGCTTGTGTTTTTTTTCTGCATTTTTATGATTTTCTGTGACCATTGGGCCACTCTGCTGTTTTTTAAAAAAAATTCTGGGTTTGAATTTTGAAATGCTCTTTACAGTATGTGTGACTTTAAAGAGCACTTAATAAACTCTTGTTGTACCAAATTTGGCTTTGTTTGGACTTTTTTTGACCATAGGAACACATTAATTGATTTTCAATGCATTCCTATGGGATTTCGTGCTTCGCAAGACGAAAAATTCGCTAGACAAAAAAATTCGCGGAACGAATTAATTTCGTCTTGCAAGGCACCACTGTAGATTTTTAATTTGTTTTGGGGAATTCTGTTCTCATGATATCATAATATGCTAGAAAACAAGATGGGACTGGTTCTAAAAAAGTGTTGGGGCTCAAGCCTGCCTCATTTCCTTAAATCTAAATTTGTGAGAGAAAAGCAGATAAGTAATAAATTAGTGTTGAACATGCTAAGGGACACTTTAGTTTACACTTTCTGGGACTTGGTCCTGATATTAAAACAAGCTGTATCTTGATGGACAGTGGCAGATGCTGTAATTGTTTTGCTTTCTGTATTAAGGTTTAGTCTTCTATTTAATGTTTTTGCCTCCCTCATCTTGGTTACTGTGTGGGGAAAATGAACATTTGAAATGCATGAAGAAGTAGCATTTAAAATTTAAAAGACAGATAATGAACGCTGAGGATTTCAACTTCATATTCTTTAACATTCTTTAACCAATAATCAAGTGCTTGACAAAATAGTGTATAAATTTCCAAAAGATACTTAGTAAATTTCTAAGGTGAATTTCCAGAAAAGGGAAGTTGGAAATGGTATGATAACTTAATTAAAAGTTACTGAAAATATGTCACTTCTCAGACTAATTTGAATATTCCTTGGTGCTTTGTAGCTCCATGTTCATGATGGCAGAAAAGAAAATATAGATGGCTTTGTGAAGACTTTCATCAAACCACCTCCACTTGATGGAAATCATGGTGTATTTGCATTAGATTGTGAAATGGTATGCTAAGTTAGGATCCTTTAAAAAAATGCAATTTAAAGTGCAATTGTGTTTTCCTGGCAGTATAACTTAAGGACAGATGTTATTTTTCTAGAAAAAGAGGTGCTGGAACTCACCCTGAATGCCTCCCTTATTCTCTTAGAATGGCAGTGGCGCCCTTCTGAGAGGTGCTGGAACTGAGTTCTGGCTGAAAAAAGGCACTGGATGCTACTCTCTTCAGTTGAGAAATGTAGATCAGACAGGACAGACTGACTTGAGAAGGAAAAACTGCCTCATAAAATGCACCTGCTTTTGTTGCTCTCCTGAATTGCAATTGGGAATTATTTTCATTGTTTTTATTCTGATTGTATCTAACCCTGGTGTTGCTACATGATGAAGGATGGGTTAAAAACTTAAAATATTTTGAAATTAAATAAAATATGTAATGCTGGCAATATCCTTCTCTGGGAGTTGGATATTAGTGGCTTTTTGTTTTTGTTCATTCTCTAGATATAGAAAGTGCAGGATGTATAGGAAATATAGGACCATTTAGCAAAAAGTACACATTTTTACATGCAGCTACATGTGTATTTTTCTTTCAGTGTAAGCAATTACTTATAAAACTTGATTAACGTAGAACTTCCATTGTAAATTAACAATATAATCTTTTGGGTAATCAAGTAGCTTACTAAGAGGTAACTGATGAATTGAAAACATCTTTTATCATAATAGCTGACAGGAATTTCTAGGAATTTCCCGGAGAAAAATGTTACTTTTAGATTTTAAAGTTTCTAGTATATACCTACACCATGCACTGCCATGATTTTCAATGTAAAAAATATGTTTGCAAAGTAGCAAAGATGTGTTCACCTATCTCCACCATTTCAAAATTACATTAGTTTTCATTTCAGTTTATTCAGAACATAATCAGGAACTAAACTTAATTATGAAAAATTCTATTTGACACATTTCTCTTCTAGTGTTATACAACACGTGGATTGGAACTCTCCAGAGTGACAGTAGTTGATCCTTCACTTCATGTCATCTATGACACGTTTGTTAAGCCTGATAATGAAATAATAGATTTTAATAATAGGTATGTGTCTTATTCAAATACCAAAACATCAAGTGTTTGAAGATAAGTAACTGTGTTTGCACTCAACAGTAAACCAGAAATCCTGAGAATTGGTCAGACTCTGCATGAGCTACATGTGAGTGCAATAGGGCTCCTTTGCATTTGCTTCACTCCTCCCTTTGTGTGAGCAACTGAACAAGCCAGGTTTTAATGCTTTATCATGTGAACCCAGGTATAATTAATTGTTTCTAATCAACCCAAGATATTAAGCATACCTTAGAGCGTAGCTTCCTAAGTGTAATGGCAAATGGCTTCAAATCAAGCTAGGTTATGAAGCTGTGTTTGGCTTAATATCTTCAGTTGTTTTGAAGCCACAAATTATAATTCTAATCTTCACGTGTAAATGATAAGCTATTATTTAAGTGCTGAAACCCAACTTTGATCAGCTGCGTGCATAAAAGGGAGAAGAAGGAGGCTGTCCTTGTGCATAACTTGGCTCATTAAGACAGGATTTTTGATTAGCATTGCATGTGAATGCTGTCAGTGATGTTATAACCCATGGGCTACTTGTATAGCATCACTGCTTTTTGCTGTAGTATTTCTATAAGAATTGCATCAGGGCTCTGGAGTTAAGTTACTTATTGTTATTTTTTAATTGAATTTTATAAGTAATAATTAAGTGTAGGTAAAATATGTGCAAAATACCAGCAGAGAATAGGATTCAGACGAATAATAGACAGATAATATTATTACTTTGTAATAATGGTCTGATTCCTTCCCCAAATTTTTCATTCCAAAAGGAAAATAAAAACTCTTCAGTTGTATCAGTTGTGGGATAAGTGAATCTGGTATTTCTAAAATATTCATGTCTCCCTATTGTTTTACTTCCCTTGACACTCTGATTTGCTTTAGGTTTTCTGGAGTGACGGCAGAAGACATGAAGAGTACTGTAACATCAATTCGGGACGTGCAGGCAATATTGTTAAACTTGTTTAGTGCAGACACAATTTTAATTGGACATAGTTTAGAAAGTGATTTGTTTGCTCTTAAGGTAAATTATACAGAATGATAATATATTTAAAATGATTTGAAATGGTTTGCGTAAAACCTGTTCAGGTTTAACTTCTGTGTACTGTCTAATACCGCACACAGAAGTGCCCTGCTGGATTTATACCATCTAGCGCAGCATTCTGTTTCCCACGGTGATTAACCCACTGCCTCTGAGAACATGAGGACAACAACTCTCTCCTTTGTGGGTCCAGGTTCACTGGTGTGGTGTGGGTGAGGGATAGATCTAACATGAATTGCAATAAAACAGGATAGGAGTATCGGAATTTAAAGAAGCCATAACTTTATTGATTACAGATTTCAGTAGGTTTTGGCACTAGATGTATATCCTGAAATGGACCAATTGTTGTTCCCCAGCAACTGATATTCATAGGCACACTGCCTCTAGTCCTAGAGGTGGCATGCAGGCATATAGTCATCATGAATAATAGCCATTGATGGGTGCCTGCATACTTGATGAATTTGACTAATTTTTTAAAATAAGCAAAGCTAGTCATCATCACAGTATATTGTTGCAGCAAATTCCGTAGTTTAACTATGCTGTGAGAAAGAACTGCTATGGTAAACAGGTTACAGAGAATGGGAGGATGGGTTGTGTAGCTTGCTAGCCAGGAAAGAGGCTAGGATGCGTAGTATGAGGCCTTTTATAGCCTTCCCCCAAATCTAGTTTCCAAATGCCATGTTGGGCCAAAATCCAAACCCTTGTGAGAGTACCTTGCCCTCAGAATGGCCAGAGCTTCCCAGCCATTGGATGCTATGCTACTGGAGAGACATGGCAATAGTGCCACAAGGTAGCTGCAGCCTTTTCACCACTTCCCAATGGCATTGCTGTGGCTCAGAGGCCCCTATGTGAAAAAGTTAATGTGATATGGTTTTGTTGTTGTTGTTGTTTAGTCGTTTAGTCATGTCCAACTCTTGGTGACTACATGGACCAGAGCGCACCAGGCACTCCTGTTTCCCACTGCCTCCCGCAGTTTGGTCAAACTCATGCTGGTAGCTTCGAGAACACTATCCAACCATCTCGTCCTCTGTCATCCCCTTCTCCTTGTGCCCTCAGTCTTTCCCAACATCTGGGTCTTAAAGCTTTAACTGAAGCGATAGTGTGCTTTTTAACCACAAGAATATTTTAGGAGGCAAGACACAATTCAGTTTGAAGTGTCACTGAATCATCCAGCTTTGTTTCTTTTCCAGCTGTTTCATAATAAGATTGTGGATACATCCGTAGTTTTTCCTCATCGTTTAGGCCTGCCTCATAAAAGAGCACTTAGAAATCTAATGGCTGATTATCTCCAAAGAATTATTCAAGATAATGGTAAGACCTGGCGAAAATGACAGTGTATTTTACAGTTAATGGAGAAGAACCAAGAAGCAAGCAATACCTATGTTGTCACTCAGACTTTCCAGTTTGATCCAGGTTTCCCCAAAAAAGGATTGGATTGGTCATGTGCCTTGTTTGATCACTGGAAGCTGAGTGTGTGAACTGACTGCATTGAAAATAACTGTCTCTGAGGTGATATTGAATGACATGAAAGTTCTCCCTGTGATATCAGGTCTCTGGTGCCTATTCACACATGCTAATCATATCTCAGTTGCTTCTTTTAAGTTATGAGCATGTGTATCTAAGAATCAGCTGTAAGTTCACAAGAATTAAATAGTATGGGCTGTGTGTTAGAGGAGATTCACAAGCTGTCCTCTTTTCCTTAATTCAAGAAACAAGTGGCATGTGCCTTCCCCAGGTATCATTAAAACTAATCATGCAGATACTACACATTTAAAACTTGGCCAGAGGCATGCCGTAGCAGAGGGTAAGTTAGCTAGTTTCCTCGGTGATTTTAAGATCTTTAATGTAAATTAAGTCTACAGATGTATGGGATTACACATAAACTTCTTGTAGGATTCGTAAGTTGAGCTAGAAAGTGGAAGAATGCACAGAGGGTAATTGAGAATATGTACTATTAGAACAAATATCACTCAGAAGACAGCTTTCAATCCTCTCATCATTTTCAAGAACTACACTGCTAAAATTGCAATAGTATTAGTGGTTTCATGTCTAGTTTGTATAAATCTGTGCTCACCTGCAGTGCTGTCATGCTATTAAAGCATCTTCACCTGTTCTAAATAGATGGTCTCCAAACACTGGATCTATTTTGTATGATTGATACATGTTCTTCAATTGAGTTATTCACCTATACATAATGCATGTTGTCTTTTTAAGTCTCGTGGGGTTACAGTTACAGAAAACTAATGCATATAATCACACATGTACATTACAGTTGCTCCATTACGATGCAATGCTGGAGTCATTGAGTTCAAAAGCCTTTCTTCTGGATTCAGAGCTGGAGTGGGAAACTTGTGGCCCTCCAGATGCTGTTGTACTACAACTCTCTTTAGCTCAGTCAGCATGATGAATGATGGGAGTGAGTTCCACAACATTGGGAGGGCCAAAGGCTCTCTGTAACTTCTGAGTTGCCCCTTTTGGAGCCCTAGAGAAGATATTCAAAGCCTGTCTAGCGTTTGTTTTATGGGCTATGCTATTTTTCAGTATTAGGCCCTGAAGTGTATTTTGCTGCACAAACAAATTCTTATGAACTGACGAGCTCCAATCACACATGAAGTTCTAAATAGTGAATGATCTACTGTTATGGAACACGTATGTTCGGGCATAGCCTTGCATACAAATGCTTATTTTAAAAAATCCAAAAGTGATGTAGCATTAAAATGTGTACTACCTGTTTCTTGCATCTGTAAACTTTCCTCTGCCTTTCCTTACAAAACTAATACTTTGGAGTGAATGGTGTTTGATTGCTTCAAGTGCCAGCAGTATCAGCTGCCAGTTGGCAGCTTTTGATCTAGTTGAGCATAGGTCCTATTCTGTGACAGATCTAGATCATATTGTAGTGTGACTGAAATCTGAAACCTTGAAACCTATTCAAGTTTCTTCTGTGACACAGTGACATTTTTTCTATACTTTTATCCACCCTCAATGCAGTTAGGCTGTGTACGCATTTGAAATAACAATAATTTTATTATATATACTCCACCCATCTGGCTGCACATTCTTTCCCTCAAAGAATTACGGGCACTGTACTTTAGTGCAGAATTACAGAATTGCAGTAATCCCAGAATTACAGCTCCAAGGAGCAAACTATAGTGCCCAGAATTCTTTTGAGGGAAAGAATGTGCTTTGAGGAGATAGTGTACAGACTGCCTTAGCGATCCATTATCTTCAAGATAATTTTCAAACTTGCTCTTTTAATAGGGTAATTTTGGAAACAAATGCAAATACTTGAGTTTATTACTACAACCATTAATGGTAAATATTCAGTGCCAACTTTCTAATCTTTTAAATACTATGCATATTCATGAATGTTATTTTTTTCTAGTTGGTGGTCATGACTGTAGTGAAGATGCAACTGCTTGTATGGAACTTATGCTTTGGAAAGTAAAAGAGGATACTAAAGGCAGAAGATATTAATGCTTTGCAACAACAGCCTTTCTTCATCATTGCCTAGTGAAAGACAGTTTTCTGCCCCTGTTATTGTCCTAATTCAAAAGAGTACTGCGATAAGTATATGTACTAGTTAGTTTTGCTGGAAGTTTGGGTTAATGTTATTCAGGATTATGATATTTTTGTTCAATATAATATTAGAGTTGATTATGGGAGCTTTGTGCTAGTCAGAATTGTTAATGTAAACAGCGAACATTTCCCAATTTTGGCAGTTTGGAAAGAATACTGTACTTATTTTCTTTTTATGAAGAATCCTGTACTTATTTTCCCTTTATGAAACTTCTGTGTGTCCTAAGCAAAAAAGTTGTTTTCTGGCTGTCATTGTCTGCTGAAATAAAAACTCAAAAAAGCTGATATAAATAAAACAAATGTTAAACATTATGCAGTCCATTCATTTGGTTAGCAGATCTCTCGGCCATAGGTAAGCAATTTGTCACTGCTTTATGGCGTTGATCTATTTGTTAATCTTGTGGAACAAAGTAAGTTAAATTGCAATTAGAGATTAAAGGCAGCAGTGAAAATGTAATTTTTATTTTTAAATAAAGAGTCAAAGGCTGTCCATTACTGAAATTTCTGTCAAGTCCATGTTCCAGTTCTCAGTTGTATATATCAGCTTGAGATGAGCATACAGCACTACTTAAAAGATTTAGCTAGTTAGTCCAATGAGCCTAGGAGAGCAACACTGGATCATCCAAGCTGGATTGGAGCAAATCTCTCACTAACTTTTAGGAAGAATCTAAAAACATTCCTGTTCACCCCATATATTTGATGGCTAGAAGGTCTGTTAAAGGCCAATCCTGAAATAACCTATGATTCTTTTAAAGCAGTTGTAAACTGTTTTTAGAAGTTTAAATGGTTTTTTCTTATTCATGTGTGTGCCACACTGATGAGAAAATAAGCAAATATACAATATTTGAGAAGATGGGTGCAGAAAGACCACCACGTACTATAACACAAATATACATGACAAATCACTGTCTCCTTTACTTTCCTACCATGTTTTGTGTTTTGCTTGCAGTGCCTCACAGGATTGGCGGAGGTTAAGTATGCAGTGTGACTATATTGCTTGCAGTAAATTCCAATGTTATAGGGAAAAAATACATAACAGTCTATGAAATGTAAAATGTATTTATTTCAGTCACTTTCCAAAAAGTGTATGTGTGTATGAGTGCATGTATAGGCAGACAAAAGATTTATATAGATATATATAGTGCACATGCACACAATACACATAAACACACAAACATACCTATGTACACACATACATACACATTCCTACAGCATACTGATTCAGGACTCACTCACAAAGTGTGTATATAGCTAAGAAGGTATTGTACAGAAAGCGTTCTATGCAGTTTTGTACATCAGCACATTTCATCTTCCTTTGAGGTTGCTCAAAACGATAAATAACTGAAGATTTTCCATCTCAAGCAGCTTCTTCCGCAGAACAGTCAATGCCTGCATAGGTAAACTTCTCATACAGGGTTGTATTCACATAAGTCTGGAATTACAATTAAGAAGAATAGGCTCAGAATATTTTCTCTTTGCCCTCAGCAGCACAAAGAAATTTTCTCTGTTGCAGATAACCTCCAGCTCCCAAGCCCAAATCGTGTCATTTTATCCCTAATACGTCATAAAGAGCTGCACTGGTCACAGGACTCGAAAACAGTTTTAGGCTACCAGTTTATGCCAGAACTGCAGGACCTTCAGCTGTTTGGTTAACAAGTTGCGTCGACCCTGATCGTGGACTACAACAACAATTGTTGGGTAACAGGTATCCTAGCCCTAGTTGATGCTTTCTCTTTCTCTTAAAAAAACCAAACCTATTTTTAAAAGATACTATTGATGCTCCTGCTGATCAGACCCTCCTATGTCAGGACATAACCTATTAGCTGCAGACCAGTGGTTAGACCACCTGACAAAAGTCTCCTTTAGAACCTGGTGATGTACAGCAACTCCTAGGTACAGTCATACTTTGGTTTTTGAATGGAAGGCGAAAACCAAGTGCAGCTTCCGATTGGCTGCAGGAGCTTCCTGCACTCAACTGGAAGCTGCTTCAGACATTCGGGTTCCAAAAAACGTTCGGAAACCAGAACACTCACCTCTGGGCTTGCGGCATTCGGGAGCCGAAACGTTTGAGTCGCAAGGCATTCAACAACCAAGGTATGACTGTACACCCAAATAACTGTCATCGCATTTTATGTGACAAATCATATGTGAATATGGCCAAACAAACACGTGCAAAGTTTTCACATGGGACAGGAGCTGACCAGAGGGGAACGATTTACAGTGGCAACCAAGCAAACACGTGAGCTGGTAATGCTTTTTTGACCCCAACCTGACAACCGTGATCATCTTTTACCTTTCTTTCTTCCAACATTCTGTTCAGTGATACGAGTATTTGGGCAAATGATGGCCTCTCATAAGGTTTTTCTCTCCAGCATTGTCTCATTAGGTCATAACTGAAGAAGAAGAAGAAGGTCATTACAGCACTTGAATCCCTACAAATGTGCAGCAAGCAGCCCAAAATTTAAAAGCGGGAGGCGATGATTGTGATAGCAAAAAGCAGAAAAGTCAGGCTTTCCAATGTCCCTGGAGTAGAAACACAAATGGCAAGAGGCTGGGAGAGGTTTTCCTGGACAAACGGTCTTGTTATTAAAAGAAGATGTAAAAAACCCCTCACAATTCGTTTCAACAGAGCTTAAAGCAAAAGAAACAGCAGGTCAGGTGTGTGTAGGGAAAGGAGTGAAGCTTTCTCTTGACCTAAGTGAGACATCAAAACAGCAAAGCATTTCTTACACAATCAATTGACAGATGAAATTGTGGTTTCTGCTCCAGGGTAATCACTCTAGAACTTCAACTTCTTTCATGGTTAGCAACTTCCTTCTGCTTTCCAAACTAAATTGGTCAAAGGATAATTAATTCTAGGAGTCATCTCCTAACTTACCAGAAGCAAATTGAAAAAAAGCATATTCAACACCTGTCAATTACAGATGCATTTTCTAAGAGGGGTCGACAGCCAAAGAGGGCATAGGGGAAAGGGCATCCAGTGAGATTGAGTTACTTACACCTCATCATCGCAGTTGAGAGGCTTCTCCAGTCTGTACCCTTGCGGCAGTTTCTCATACAGTTCTGCACAAGTCATCCCACAATATGGTGTCCCTCCTAGAACAGAAGATTCAACAGGTCAGTGTCCTAAGGATGCTTGGGGGAGAGGACGGAGGACTATGCACAGGGTGGGCACCGCTTTGCCACGCTCCTGGCACTGTTTGCCCCATGTTCCTGGCTGTATACGGTAAGGTCGCAAATATAAGCCGTACTTTAAGTTCACGGTCAGAAATTGGGGGGAAAGTGAGGCTTATATTCAGGCCAGTACAGTATTGTCAGGAGTGTGTGCAGGAGCCAGGCCCTGTGACCAGTAGGACTTTGCAGGCCTGGGGCCTTCCTAAGTTTGTTCTGGAGAGGCAAGGCGCGGCCCCACAGGTGAGGCCGATTGGTAATTCACAGCACCTGGTGGCAAGAGCTGGGAAGGGATATAAGTTCAGCATTTCCTTTCGGCTCTTTGCCACAGCAACACGTTCCCTGCCTTGCTGCGTTTGGTTCCTTGACTCCTTGCTTCTTGATCCTCAGACCCCTAACTTTGTGACTCATTGCTTCCTGACCCTTGGACCCTTGGCTACTTGACTCCCGGCTCTCTGACCCTCGGACTCCTGGCTTCTGGACCCCAGTTCCTGCTCCCACCCCGCCATCTTGTCCCTGGTCCCGACGCCCCCAGCCAGGACTTTGATTGCCTGCGAACCGGACCGTGACAGTTATCAGCAGTGAAACCACAATAGGTAATTAGTCTAGGCATGGTCTAAACAACTGTTGCACCAAGCCCAGTAACCATGTATGAAGGCTTGCCAGTATTTGGTAAAAATACTATATGTAGTTGTGGGTTAAGCCAATCAGGGTCACTCAGTAGCTTCAGAACTGACCAAAGAAAACACTTTGCACAATACATAATCTGCTTACAGAACTCCTTGCCCCCAGAAATAGTGATGGCACTGAGGTCTGATGGATTTGAATAACGACTGATTTGTATCATTTTGTCATTGCATATTATACTTTGTCAATCATATATGGCTGAGAGCTCTCACAAAGGGCTTTGGCTGTGTTATTAAGAATTTACATAGTGCTCACAGACTTCTTAGTGGTTTACAAGTATAAAAACCAATTACACAAACATTATGAATGTCCATAATTAAAACAACACAGCAATTAAAACGGGAGAGACTCGGGTAGAGAGAGACTCGGGTAGAGAGACAGGTGTGTCTTCAAAAGCTAGCAGGATGCCATTACAGTTGGGGCTTCTTGCATTTTGGCACGATAAAGTTTCACCCTTCCAAACGTACCAAGACCTGCTGGCTTTCATAGTGAAGAGGTCAGTGATTGCCACTGAGCGATTCTAGCTAAATTGAATCTCCATGTTCAAAGGCAGTGTATCTTTAAAGAATAGTTGCTGGATATAAGCAAAGAATGGAGGGAGAAGAGGTCTGATGAGATGGTCCTGTCACAGCAGATGGATGGAGTGATCTCTTGCACCTCTTCTATGCTCCCTTGGTTATCCCACGCTGTTCCACCACACACTCCTGTACTTCCACAACTCCTTCCTCCAGCTTCTCTTCCTTTCTGCTCCACCTTTGCCTTCCCCCCTATCTTCTTCCAACACAGGGTGTGTTTTTGTGATTGGCTCCTGGGACGCGGGTGGCGCTGTGGGTTAAAGCCTCAGCGCCTAGGACTTGCCGATCGCATGGTCGGCGGTTCAAATCCCCACGGCGGGGTGCGCTCCCGACGTTCGGTCCCAGCGCCTGCCAACCTAGCAGTTCGAAAGCACCCCGGGGTGCAAGTAGAAAAATAGGGACCGCTTACCAGCGGGAAGGTAAACGGCGTTCCGTGTGCTGCACTGGCTCGCCAGATGCAGCTTGTCACGCTGGCCCCGTGACCCGGAAGTGTCTGCAGACAGCGCTGGCTCCCGGCCTATAGAGTGAGATGAGCGCACAACCCTAGAGTCTGGCAAGACTGGCCCGAACGGGCAGGGGTACCTTTACCTTTTACCTTTATAAGCAAAGAAATTACTGCAATGGACAAAATGGACCCTTGGTCTGCTCCAGCTATGTTGTTCTCATATTCTTAACCAAAATAATGATGCTAAAAGCACACACATTACTTACCTAAGCTAACTATTTCCCATAATAGCACGCCATATGACCACCTATGAAAAGAATAAAAAGAAAAGCTGTAACAATTGTACAGTGGTACCTTGGTTTGCATATGACTTGGTTTGCATACGTTTTGGATTACATACACGTCAAATCTGGAAGTACATGTCCCAGTTTGCAAGCTTTTTTTGGATTACAACCCATCTTTTTTTATTACAATTTTTTTTTGAGGCCTCATTGGCGAAAGCACGCCTTGGGTTACAACCTGTTTTGTTTTACAAACGGACTTCCAGAACAGATTATGGTTGTAAACCAAGGTACCACTGTATTTAGAAGTACTGGGTATTATAAAATATCTAGTGCTAGTTAAACAGGCACACACCTATAATTATTACAGCTAAAATCAGGTCCAAGATACTTGCGCCATTACAAAAAATATTCATTTTGCCTCCCCCTTCCCTATTTTTATTATGAAGAAGACAACTAAATACAAAACCACAAATAAACCTCAATGTGCTTGAAAATAAGTTGGTTTTTTCCAGTTAAACTGGCATGAACAAATCTATTTTAGAAGAAATGAAGCAGAAGTAATAGAAATAAAAGGACGCAATTAGACAATCGCTTCTTAAAATGTAAAACCTTTGCCTTTCTGTAAACATGCTGATACAGGGAACTTGCATAGGATTTAAAGGCTCAACGTCTGCTCTGAAAACCATTGCTAACAGTGTGATGGTTGACAAACATTGTATGCTATCCTAGAGAAGGAGACCAATGGTAGTTGGTCCCAGCCAAGACAATGGAATGTCCAGGTAACCACTGGAATATATGTTCCCATTTGCATCATATGCTAGACCAGGACAGGACCTCTCCATCCTCTAATCCACTAATGGAGAAAATCCATTGCTACAGCGTCTCAGATAGACCTGTCAACCAGCCTCTGCTTAAACCACAGGGCTTCCCAAACTGCGGTTTGTGGGCTGCCAGGGGACCACAAGCTTCAGTCAGGTGGCCTGAGGCATTAAATATCCATATTGATTTTTTTTTTTAAATTGCATTCTATTGCATTACAATTTTGAATTCCATGAAGGCAGATTATTGTTATTTTTAAACATTTTATTAAAGTTTTCTTGGTCTCTTTTTTCAAGTTACATTTTCCATAGGTCAGTTTCATTTGTTGAGACATTAGGGTTACATTAGGAAGAAAAAAGGGGAGAAGAGGTGGATGGGGCCATGGTGGGTGGGGGTGGGGGTGGGGTCGGGAGGCGATATTTCTATTTTGCTTAATGTATGTGTGGGTTTTTGTGTCAGTGTCACTTGTGCAGGTTCTCTTTGCTATTTGCTTGTGTTCCTTTGGTGGTGAGAGAAATTGTGGTTGGACTAGGGTGCGGTGGCTTGTTCGTGATTGGCTGTGCTGAACTTTGTTTTTGTGTGTGAGTGGGGTGGGTTGGTGTTTTGGATCAGGTTAGCCATATTGATTCGTATGTTGTTGTTGGATTCTTGTCATTGTCTTGTTGGGCTGTGTATGCGATGAAGGGGAGCCATACCGGGGTGAAGCTCTGCTCAGGAGGCTTCGGGAGGCTATCCCTGAAGCCAGGAGAGCAAGAGGGAGCTATCCCTCTTCAGCAGAAGCAACGCGAAGCCTGCATTCGCTCCATAAGACACACACACACATTTCCCCTTACTTTTTAGGAGGGGAAAAGTGTGTCTTATAGTGCAAAAAATACGGTAAGTTCTTAGCCCAAGGTACCACTGTACAGTGGTACCTCAGGTTACATACGCTTCAGGTTACATACGCTTCAGGTTACAGACTCCGCTAACCCAGAAATAGTGCTTCAGGTTAAGAACTTTGCTTCAGGATGCGAACAGAAATTGTGCTCCGGCAGTGCGGCAGCAGCAGGAGGCCCCATTAGCTAAAGTGGTGCTTCAGGCTAAGAACAGTTTCAGGTTAAGTATGGACCTCCGGAACGAATTAAGTACTTAACCCGAGGTACCACTGTATTGTTACAAATCTATTTATGAATTTTTATCCCACCTTTCCAATGCATCTGCATTACTGAAGGTCACTTTAAATCCTTGCATTACAGAGTCAGAAACTACATAAAGAGTCACTTACACATCACTGTTTGAGGTAT
Source organism: Podarcis raffonei (assembly GCF_027172205.1). Taxonomy (NCBI): domain Eukaryota; kingdom Metazoa; phylum Chordata; class Lepidosauria; order Squamata; family Lacertidae; genus Podarcis; species Podarcis raffonei. Next base: position 23,280,731 of record NC_070618.1, read on the forward strand.
ACACGCTGTAATTTAGGGACTCAATCGCCATCCATCGCACTGGAAGCCTTCCCTAGAACAATGAATTTGGAATGGTGTTACAGCCTCTCACAAAAGTTCTGTTCTGATGCATTACCAGAGTCCCCTAACCCAGAACGGCTTTCCCCTTCATTTTGATAGTTAGACCTCTTTGTAAGCAGCCCTTCGCAGACTGGCTCCCTGCCCTTAAATTGATGGATACTTCTCCCGTGTTTGTTGTTTGTTTGTTTGTTGTTGTTCCCCCATACTCAAGAGAACCAGGGATGCATCTAGAGTGGCACTGGTGAAGGTTTTTAAATCTGTACATTATGAAGTTTGCACTTTGATCTTGCTCCTGGACTTATGGAAATGCAAAACTCATCTCAACCTTTGTCACTTGTAGCAGCTGGTTCTCCAATTCTTAATGGGTGAAATCTACAAATAACAAAAGCTGAAAACTTCCCCCTTAACTGTCCACTGTCCCAGTCCTAAACAATTAGACTTTAGGGTTAAGTCCCAGTGGTTTCAATAGGACTGCAGCCTTTGTCCTCTCAGATGTTACAGGAAGCTCCATTTTTAATTTCTGCTGCTTCTGAAGAGGAATTTCATTTTTTTACAGGTAATACCAAAGGGCAGTTGTTACCTCTGCACAAGAAACATAGCTGACAAATTTATTTTGGTCTTTCTTACCATTGTCTTTTTAACATAAACCTCTTGGCCTCTAGACAGTCCAAAATCTGCTATTTTCGCAACATAGTTTTCTCCAACCAAGATGTTCCTTGCTGCCAGATCCCGGTGGATAAACTAAAGGAAACAAAAACATTATTGCTTTTTCTCTCTTCCCAAAATAGAAAATGTTTGTCCTATCTTTCTGATGTGTGCATCACACATTGCAAAGGCTTATTGCAACTTAAGCCCTGTGCATACTTCACGGGCTTTTGGCTGGTAATTATGAGGTCGCAGAACCTGTAGCCCTCCAAATATTGCTGAACTCCAACTATACAGCTTGGCCCAATGGTCAGGGATGATGAGAGGTGTGCTTGTTGTAGGGCAGGCATAGGCAAACTCGGGCCTCCAGGTGTTTTGAGACTACAATTCCCATCATCCCTGACCACTGGTCCTGTTAGCTAGGGATGATGGGAGTTGTAGTCCCAAAACATCTGGAGGGCCGAGTTTGCCTATGCCTGTTGTAGGGGAAGAGGCAGGCCATTCAAATGCGGGGGGGGGGGCAGACTTGAGTAAAGCTTGCAGGCTCAGTCAGGTCCTCCCTTCCTCCAGCTTACAATCCATACGCCTACGTGTGATTGGCCAATTAGGCTGGCAGGCAGTATTCGATCTCCCCAGCTGTAAGAGGGGAGCCAGGAATCCACCGGCCAAGCAGTTCCCGTCGGGAGGGCTCTGGCGGGAGGTGACAGTGCCCCACAGCATAACTGCACCTAGGAAGTAGGTCAACGGACTTCCCCACCCCTGTCGCTGATAGAGTTGCTACCTTTGGTCTGGCAAAATACAGGACAGAATGGAGTGGGGGACTGCATACCTTGCTAGTGTCCCAGACTGGGACAACCCATTTTTTATCACAAGAGCACAGTGGCCATTTGGGTCGCCATGATCTCGTGCGATTTCGTGGTGCAATTCCCTGCCCCCAAAAGTGCTTTCTCCCCCTGCATGTGAATTCGTGCAGTGCCCCCCAAAGTCACATTTGTGGGTGCTGTGTGTGAAAAAGATCTTTTTTCAAGTGTGGGGAGCATGGTGCAAAATCGCAACGAAAATGGGCACCGTGCTCTTGCGACAAAAAACCCCAGCAAGATGGCGTCCGGCAAGATGGCCTCCTGGATTTTGGCTTCAAAGTGTTGGAGAGTATGGGGCAGAGAGACAGAGGGAGAATCAGTAAAACTGTATCCTGTATTGATTCATATATCCTATATCGATTCCATGATAGCATTTTTACATTGAAATATTACACAAGATGGGTGGCAACCCTAGTGGAAGACTCGGTAAATAACTTGCATTAGCAAAATGAAACAAAGCAACCTACCTGTTTTTGACTCAGGTAGTCCATCCCTCGGGCCACATCCGCTGCAAAGTGCAGTAGCTGCTGCGAAGAGAGTGTGGAGGCTGTGCTGTTGGCAATGGCAAAGGCCGGGTCGGTCTCTAAGACCCTGCTCTTCCTCAAGAAGTCTAGCAGGTTTCCGTGGGGAGCATATTCAATGGCGAGGTAGAGGTACCCTGGCATAAAACAGCGAGGAGTTCAGAGAGCCTGTGCAAAAAATGTTGGCCTTCCAAATTTAGGAGTCTTGGGGGCAGGGCTTCTTGAAGGGTTTGGGGGGCCCAGAGCATTTCCCCCCTCCTCACCCCAGCCCCAAATGAAGCTGACCAAAGATTTTCAGTTCTCTCTATGCTATCCCTGCAGGATGAAAGGTTCTAATGCAAATCCTATCCTACCCACAACTTCTCTTGCCTTCGGTGTTTCCAGTACAGTGGTACCTCAGTTTTTTAACAACTTGGAACCCGAACGCTGCAAAACCAGAAGTAGGTGTTCCAGTTTTCAAACTTTTCCCCGGAAGCTGAACGTGCTCCGTTTTGAGTCCTGAGCTTCCGTTTTTACTGTCGCCTTCCATTCAAGCCTTCCATTTCTGATTGCAGTGTTCTGAGGTGATATTTGGAGCTTATATTTGGTGCTTTTATTTTTGATATTTACTCTGTGTTTTTTGTTTTTGAGGCTTTCTCAGTTAATTTGTTTCTGTGACTGTGTGGAACCCAGTTCAGCTACTCTTTGATGGAATTATTGATTGATTGTGTGACTGTGGAAATGGATAAAAGCCTCCCATCCAATGACTATCATCAGTGCAGGTAAGAATAAATTTAAATTTAAATTTTTATCATCTACAATACTGTTTATTTTATAGTAAAGTACATTATTGATTTCATTTTATGGACCAATGGTCTCGTTAGATAGTAAAATTCATGTTGAATTGCTGTTTTTCGGGTTGTTTTTAAAAGTCTGGAACGGATTAATCCGTTTTGCATTACTTTCCATGGGAAAGTGTGCCTTGGTTTTGGAACGCTTTGGTTTTGGAATGGACTTCTGGAACGGATTAAGTTTGAGAATCAAGGTACCACTGTACCCGGTATGTACTGAGCAAATGGCAAAAGCAAGTCAAGTCTTCTTGACTCAGATTCTACTCTGGGAGATGATCTTCCATCTTTTATAGCAGAGGTAGGGCAGTACCACTCTTGTCAACCCATGTTGTTGGCCATGCCAGCTGGGGGATGATGGGAGTAGCAGATTCCCCACCCCAGGTATTAAATGAAACTAATTCTCCAAGTGCTAATCCTGAGGCAGCCAAGACAGCCTGTGCTCACATTGGAACAGGGAGTCAGTGCAGATGTTGGAGCACTGGAGAAATGTACCTCCAGTGGCCCTCAACTGTGGAAGTGAGCCAATCCCACTTTGTACTGGCTGAAAGGACGCGGGTGGCACTGTGGTCTAAACCACTGAGCCTCTAAAACCACCTTGAAAGATTACTTTGATGTGAACATTAACAAAGAAACAAATATGGACATAGTATGGGATGCCAGTAAGGCAGTGTTAAGAGGTTTTTTGATACAACAAAATAGTTATAGAAAAAAGGTGAGAGAGCAAAAAAAGAAGAGTTAATTACACAAATGAGAGAATGCGAAAAGAATCTGATAAAAAAACCGAATGACGAAAGAAATAAGCAATTGTCTAAGATGTTACAAACACAATACTCAACATTAATAAATCAGGAGGTGGGATGGGGAATTAAGTTAATGAAACAAAAAATTTTCGAGTCTGCAAATAAAACTGGTAAATTTCTGGCGTGGCAACTAAGAAAAAGGAGAAAACAAAACGTAATCAATAAAATAAAAGTAGAAGAACAAGTCTTGGAAGATCCTAATGAAATAAAAAAGAGCTTCCTTAAATTCTATGAAAAGTTATATAATAGAGAAGAAGAAGATATAATAGAAATAGGAAAATACATAGAGGAAAATAGAATTAACAGCATATCGGAGGAGGAAAGAAGCCTATTAAATAAACCCATAAAAGTAGAGGAAATCCAGGAGGCGATAAAGAAGACGAAACTGGGGAAAGCTCCGGGGCCAGATGGCCTATCGGCCAAGTATTACAAAGTCTTAGAAGAACTTTTAATACCGGTGCTCTGTGAAGTAATGAATGAGATTCTAAGAGGAGGAAGAATACCAGCGTCCTGGAAAGAAGCACATATTACGCTAATACCGAAACCTGACTCAGATAAACTTAACATCAAAAACTACAGACCGTTTTCATTATTAAATAATGATTATAAGATCTTCACAGATGTAATGGCGAGTTGACTTTAAAAGTGCTTAGCTAAACTCATTCACAATGATCAAGCTGGTTTTTTACCTAATAGGCAAATAAAAGACAACATAAGACATACAATAAACCTTATTGAATACTTAGAATGGAAAAATGAAATTCCCGCGGTATTAATGTTCATTGACGCTGAAAAGGCTTTTGACAATGTATCCTGGCTTTTTCTAATAAAATGTTTGGAAATGACAGGGATAGAGGGCACATTCCTGGAAGGAATAAAAGCAGTTTACTCACAACAAAGCGCTAAATTAATTATCAACAATAACTTAACAGAATCCTTTGAAATTTCAAAGGGTACAAGACAGGGGTGCTCTCTATCACCTCTTTTGTTTATTTTGGTGTTGAAAATAATCACAAATAAGATAAGGAAAACTTCGGAGATACGCGGTATAAGAATTGGAGTGAAAGAATACAAATTAAAAGCATATGCCGATGATCTTATGTTGTCGCTGGAAGACCCAAAAAAAAGTGTCGGTAAAGTGTTAGATTTGCTAGAAGAATTTGGAAAATTATCCGGCTTTAAATTAAATAGAGTAAAAACTAAAATGATGACCAAAAATATGTCAGAAGAGGTAAAAAACCAACTTGAATCACAGACGGGGATTAAAGCAACTAGAAAAATAAAATACCTCGGAATTTGGCTACCGACGAAGAATATAAATTTAATGGAAGACAACTACACAAATACCTGGAAAGAAATAAAGAAAGACCTGGACACCTGGAACAGAATAAAGCTATCCTGGTTGGGAAGAATGGCAGCAATTAAGATGAGTTTATTACCGAGATTGCTGTTTTTATTTCAAAATTTACCGATAATCAGGGGAAACTCAGTTTTTAAAGATTGGCAGAAAATACTCTCCAAATTTATTTGGCAAGGAAAAAGGCCAAGAATTAGATTCAAATTACTTACAGATCAAAGAGACAGGGGAGGATTTGCAGTTCCAAATTTAAAGTTGTATTATGAAGCTTCCTGCCTTTGTTGGGTTAAAGATTGGATTGTCATCAAAAACACAGACCTGTTAGACTTAGAAGGATTCAATATAAGATTTGGTTGGCACGCTTATTTGTGGCGCAATAAGGAAAAGGTCCACAAAGGATTTTCTAATCATATTATTAGAGGGCCACTGTTGGAAGTATGGGAGAGAAACAAAAAATTACTGGAAAAAATACCCCTTGGTGGTTATCACCCATCGATATATTGACAATTAAAAAAAACAAACATTGAAGGAGAAAGATGGACGTATGAAGATTTGCTAGTAAAAACAGAAAATGGATGGAAGATTAGGCCACATGAAGAGGTAAAGAATAAACTGACAGGTTGGATCCAATTTCACCAAATTAATGCTATGTGGACTGAGGACAAAAAGAACGGGATGAATGATAAAAAATCCAGATTCCAGGTAGAAATATTAGAAAGCAAATCAAAACTCCTATCAAAAATGTACAGCCAGTTGCTTGAATGGGACACCAAGGATGAGGAAATAAAGGAAGTAATGGTGAAATGGGCAATAGACATTGGATACAACTTGGAATTTGATAAGTGGAAGAAGCTCTGGAACAAAGGTATGAAATTCTCGGCATGTAGAACACTTAGAGAGAATATGTATAAAATGCTGTACAGGTGGTACATTACGCCTGTAAAATTAGATAAAATGTACAAAACCGGGGACAAATTATGTTGGAAATGTAAGATCAATGAAGGCAATTTCTATCACATGTGGTGGTCGTGTGAGGTAATTAGAAAGTTTTGGGAATCTATTTACAATGAACTAAAAAAAATATTTAAATATACCTTCACAAAAAAACCCGAGGCCTCCCTTTCTTTTGGGGATAATTGGAGAAGAAATTAAAAAGGAAGACCAAACACTTTTCCAATATGCAGCAGTGGCTGTAGAACACTAATAGCACAAAATTGGAAGACAGCAAAAATCCCAACTATAAATGAGTGGCAATCTAAACTATTTGACTATATAGAGTTGGCAAAAATGACACAGAAAATAAGAAATCAAAATGGTACAAAGTTTAATAATGAATGGAACAAATTTATGACGTATATTGAAACAGATGTAAAAACCCTAAAAATCACAGTAGGCTCGATATAACGCTTGTGACGTAAAGAGTTTTAAGAAAACGAAACTGCAGATAGTAAATTTATTGTAATATATTCCAAAACCGAGTTGAAGGGAAGTCAATTATTGTTATGTGATTTAGTTATCTAATTACTGTAAGTTTAATTTGTTTGTATCTTATGTTATGTACTGTTTTTCCTTTTCTTTTTTTTCTTTTTTTTTCCTCTTTACTTTTTCGTGTTCTGTTTGCCTTTTTTGTTGTTTTAATGTTTGGTGTTGTATAATGAAACCAATAAAAATTATTTAAAAAAAATAATAAACCACTGAGCCTCTTTGCCTTGCTGATCAGAAGGTCAGTGGTTCGAATCCATACAATGGGGTGAGCTCCCGTTGCTCTGTCCCAGCTCCTGCCAACCTAGCAGTTCGAAAGCATGCCAGTGCAAGTAGATAAATAGGTACTGCTGCAATGAGAAGGTAAATGGCATTTCCATGCACTCTGGTTTCCTTCACAGTGTCCCGTTGTGCCAGAAGCGGTTTAGTCCTGCTGGCCACATGACCCAGAAAGCTGTCTGTGGACAAATGCCAGCTGCCTCGGCCTGAAAGCAAGATAAGCGCCGCAGCCCCATTGTCACCTTTGACTGGACTTAACCGTCCAGGGGTCCTTTACTTTTACTCTTTTTTTTGCCTGCACTGGCTGAAACTTTAAAACAGGGCAAAAAGCAGCAACACTCCCTGTTCATTTCTGGGCAGGATTCAAAGGGATGCTTCTTTCTTACAAAGCCGTCAAAAGCTTGAGGCCAGGATATCTGGAAGACTGCCTCGTTCCATATGATCCTGTCCACCCAAGGCATTCTGCATCAGAGGTGTATATGCTATGCATCTCGCCATTCTCAGAAGCACAACTGGTTGAGAAAGAGCCTTTTCTGCTTTGGCAAGTGACAGTTTTCGAGTCCTCACCAGAGAGAAAGGATTCTTCTTGAAAATCTGTGCTTTCATATTCTGGAAGAGACGCCTTTGTGTTTGTGTGGTGCCTGAAGCATATCATCAAACAGGAATATACATATATATGTGTGTGCATGCGCATGTGTGTGCGTGCCTTTTTGTGTTTAAAAAATTGTGCAACCTGTCTACCTGTGCACAAATTCCAGCTGATCTTATTTTGAATATGTTTTAAAACAAATGTAGCCACAGAACTTTAAAACATACACCTATAGAAAAGCATTGTAGCAGGTGAGAGCTGGGAAGATTCAGAATGTAGATTTAATTGTGATTGAGAGCTCTGTATACACACACACACACACACACACACAACATTGTTGTTGTTGTTTTATTTCTCTTTCCTCCTTTTTCTTCTGTTTCTCTCTCCCTCTTTTATCCTACTTCTTTTTCTGTATTTTTAAAATCATTTTTAAACTAGTTGGGTTTTTATTGTCTCGTATGTTGAAAACTCTTAACAAAACTGAAAAAGAAAAGCATTGTACCTCGGTGTTCGCATGCTCCCAAAAGGTTTATGATGTTGGGGTGATGTCCAAGTTTACAAAGTACTTCCAGTTCCCCAGCAAAATCTCTGTGATCATCCTTGGAGGCATATTCTGCAAATTAAAAAAAGAAAGTGCTGTACATCAGTTACTCCTACAATGTTTACCATGTGTTTGTTTAATGCACCTGATGAAATGGGCTTTAGCCCACAAAACCGTACGTCATAATAATTTACCGTATTTTTCGCTCTATAGGACGCACTTTTTCCCCTCCAAAAATTAAGGGGAAATCTGTGTGTGTCCTATGGAACGAATGCAGGCTCCTTGGCTTCAGCGATAGCAACGCGAAGCCTCCGAAGCACAGAGGGAGCGCTCCCTCTGCCTCCGGAGGCTTCGGGTTCCTTTTGCTGAAGCTGGGAGAGCAAGACTCTCCTGGCTTCAGTGGAGAGGGTAAGCTGCGCAGTGCCCCTTCAGCCAAGCGGGAGGAGAAATGGAAGGGGCCCCGTTTCTCTTGCCGCTTCACTGAAGGGGCACTGAGCAGCGAGGGGGAGATTTTTTTCTTCTTCTTCTCCCCCTCTAAAACAAGGTGCATCCTATGGTTGAGTGCATCCTATAGAGCGAAAAATACGGTGTTTTTTAAATGTGCTTCCAGGTGAAATTTGGTCACATGCCCGGAAGTTCAGGTTGACCCTCTTGCACAATACCCCTCTCCCCAAATAGACTTCCTACAGTAAGGAAAGTGCTGGGGAAGATTCGCTAGAAAGCGTGGGATAAGAATTGTTTGACACTGGGCTCATCCACACTCTCCCTTGATCCTCCTTGTACAGTATGTTACTTGCGCCTTCCAATTTTTTTTTTTTGGGTGGGGGGGGGGGAGAACCATATGATGATCCTGCTGGAATGGTGGCATGTTGATTTTTCTTAAGTTTAAATTTGCTTTCCCATTAACGATGGACAAAACGTATTTGGAAAATGCGGATTTTCAGCTGTTGGCGAGCCCGCTATGTCAAACAATATTCCCACAGGGAAGTGGTTAAGCAGATCCGGACCCTACAGACAGAAAGAGGACTTTGAATAATAAAGGTTTCATGCCCACTTTTTAAGCTTTGTGTATAGATGTTTACGTTAGTGTAACTTTTAAAAACTCACTTGTGTTGAGATGAACAAGGTCTAAAAAATGGATTATTAAGATTATAAGGACATGCATGAACAAGTATTAAACAATGAAACTAAGAGTGGGAGGGGAGGGAAGTCAAGCAAAAATTATGGTTTAAATTTTTTTATTATGTTGGTTTTTTCTTTTCGTTTCTTTTCTCATTTTTTTCTTTTTCTTTATATATTGTTGTTTTATGTTTATTTTTGATGTTATATTTTTGGAAAATTAATAAATGGTCATAAAAAACAAAAACAAAGGCAGATCGTGACCCTACTGCTTCTCTTCTCATCCCCACTTTTTTAAAAAAAGAACTGCATCCAGGCTCTGTTACATGCTTTTGCATATAATACGGTTGGCCCGTTAAGCCAACATTTAAAAGACCATGATTCGAGGCCAGGTATTAGCAACCTGGAAATCTCTCCTACAGATTTGCCACCTTAAGAGGCTCCGGCAAAGACTCACCCTTCATCCTTTTAATGGCTGCGTCCATTCGCAAGCCATCCTTCTTGATTCGTGCTTTGAGAACTTGGCCAAAGTTGCCTTCTCCAATCACATCCTGAAATTTGATGTCATTCCACTCCAGAACTGGGTAGATTGTGGGTTCTGGGCTATTTTTGGCTTTCCTGCTCAGAGTAAGAGTTCCTGAATTGAACTGCACAGCCGGTTCATCTCTCTGGGGGGGAAAGTTAGGCAAACACTATTTAGTGGTTGGTACAGAAGAAGATAACAACTCAGAACGGGATGCATTAAAAGCATATTTATGTAATCTTGTTGTGTGAAGTGGTGTTCTGTGAAGATGAAGTTTCTCTAAAATGAGTTAAAAAACAACACCACTTGTATCGGTGTGCAGCGGAATAGGTCTTCCTTGGCTTAAAAGCACCCATAAACATATAGTCAATTTAACTGACCGAAGGAAAGTAGGCAAAGATTTTCTAGAGGGAATATGAACCTGCATGGCAGGAATACAAGTGTGGAATGAATCCTGTTATATCTGTTATATCTGTTATATAATTCCTCCTAATTTTTACTAGGCGCAGCCCACCCATCTGGTGATCTGTCAGTGGGTTTGGCTTTTGTAAAGTATCACCACTTAGGGTAACGATCAAGGTTTTAAGTAAGTTACAAGCAAAACCAATTTCGATACAGGAATGTTTAGGGGAGGGGAATAATCATTTCCCATTTTGGGAGTCCCGTGTTAACAGTTCTGTGTGACACCTTTAAGATTAACCAATTTGAAACGGGAAACACTCATCAAACTGTATTTGAAAGGTGTAAAGGTAAAGGGACCCCTGACCGTTAGGTCCAGTCGCGGACGACTATGGGGTTGCGCGCTCATCTTGCTCTATAGGCCGAGGGAGCTGGTGTCTGTCCGTAGATGGCTTCCGGGTCATGTGGCCAGCATGACTAAGCAGCTTCTGGCGAACCAGAGCAGTGCACGGAAACGCTGTTTACCTTCCTGCTGGAGTGGTACCTATTTATCTACTTGCACTGTGTGCTTTCGAACTGCTAGGCGGGCAGGAGCTGGGACCGAGCAACGGGAGCTCACCCCGTCGCGGGGATTTGAACCGGCGACCTTCTGATCAGCAAGTCCTAGGTTCTGTGGTTTAGACCACAGTGCCACCCACGTGTACTCTTCGCTTAATGCCTCATTCGCAGATCTATCCTCAAGGAAAACCAAAGGACTTACAACCACGTTTTGGAAGGCCTGGGCCATTCGCCGCTGGAAATTTGCACGCTTTAGCTGCAGCATGATGAAAAAGGCCAGCAGAATTGTCAGGCAGGTCATCCCTGCAGAGCCCAAGATAGCAATCAGTAGCATTCTCCCTCCTTTGTGCTCAAATGGAACTGTGGGAACTATATGCATTAAAATAAAATAATAAATCAAAAGAAGTTGAATTCAGTACCTCATCGACAAATACTAGAACCCAAATTTTACAGGCATAAAATCAAAGGTAGGGGAATATTGGTGCAATCTAATTAAAGCTAGATGCCTTTATGAAACCAGAGGGATGTAAGGGACTCACTCACATGCTTCAATGGACTTTAGGTTATCTGGATCGTGGCCTATAATCCATTTTGGCAGAAGTGGGTGCTAACAGCGCATTCACCCTGACAGCATAATTTTCCTGTAGTGCTTTAACTTGTGTTTCTTACACCCTGTCCTTGTATCTAGTGCTGACAATATTCTATTTCCAATTGCCTGCTCTAGAAAGCATCGGTACTGAGAGCATAACTGCAGACCACAGGCAGTAAAGTTTGATAAAAGTTCTGCAAAGGAGTTTCCCTCCATTCACATGAGTGAAGTTCTGCTCGTGGGAAATTAGGGTCTATAATGTCCTAATTATACATAAGCCACATACACACAAATGGCAAAACAGCAGCAGTTAAAGCATCACCATGGGAATCCTATCAACCACAGCATGCATTTTGCAGCTTTTGCTGGGGCTCAATTCATTTGGAATAAACATGCGTCAACTTGCTCGGTACATGAGATGTTCTGATCTCTGCTAAAACTAACCTTTCATTTCTGGGAGGGTTTTCAGTTCAGCCGAAAGATTATCGCTTGGCCCAACGTTGTTCTGTGCCCTTATCTGAACCACATATTCGGTGTTTGGTTCAAGACCCTTGAGGTGGTACTGGGTGACGGTAGTGTTTTTTATAGTGACATCAATGTGGTTGTGCTCTGTCTTGCCACGGCCTTTGTAGCTGAGGATGATGGAGGAGATGGAATGCCCCACAGCAGTTGACCAAGAGATGACAGCCGAGGAGTCGGTGACATTTATAATTGTGAAGTTATCAGGTGCAGGGGGACGTTCTAGCAAAGAAACAAGCGTATTAGCTTCCGTTTCCCATCACTCTGCGCATCCACTACGAAAAGTCACATGGAATTGTTTTCATCACTCGCAATGAATCAGGATTTGAGCAGGACAGGATGGCCTTGTGAGTTCAAAACTTGGCAACAACAAATAAAATAGTATACAGTGGCACCTTGGTTCTCGAACGTAATCTATTCCGACAGAGCGTTCGAGTTCCGAAATGTTCGAAAACCAAGGCGCAAAGAGCGGTCTGCAACTGCAATTGAGAAAATTGAAAAACACGCAGCGGAAGCCGTTCGACTTCTGAGGCGCGTTCGAAAATGGAAGCATTTACTTCCGGGTTTTCGGCGTTCGGGTTCTGAAACGTTTGTCAATGGAGACGTTCAAGAACCGAGGTACCAGATTTATAAGTGGGACTTACTTCTGAGGAAGTGTGCATAGGATTGCAGCCAGGGGTGCTGACTTGCCCCCCCCCCCACATTGAGGGGGCCCGGAGTTGTGTGACATCATATACATGACATCATGCACCCCTCTGAGCGTCCCACCCCTGGCTGGTGTGTGAGCGCTTCCCCCTGAAGTGGGGGATGGGGTGCACCCACCTCAATATTGGGGAGGCTCAGCCCCCTGCCCACAAATATTAAGGCGAGTGAAGCCCCTTCTGCCCCCTATAGTTGCTGCCCCTGATTTCAGCCTGTTAAAATACTGCGAGCCCTAGCTTGCAAAAGATTTTATTTTTATTTTTGGAGGGGTTGTTCTGCCATTTCTATTGATGCACTCCTTAATCCACAGCTCCCTGAGCTGCATCTTACACCACGTTCTTCTCTTTAACTTTTAATGGATGCAGCATGTTCAACTGATGATTTCAGCAAGCACTCTGACACATCTTCAAGAACTTCATGTAGGATAATACCTCCCAAATGTTTTGCAGGTAAAGTGTTAGCCTGTTTCACATGTGGGCAGAACCAGTCTGAAATGCAGAACCAGTTGTTCCAGGAAAGAAACCAGTTTCTCCAGAAATGCTTTTCAGGGGCAAAATAATAATAATAATAATAATAATAATAATAATAATAATAATAATAATAATGCAATAGCTCTACCTTGTGTGTGGACTATGTAGACAAAAACAAGCGTACAGTCTCCACTGATTCTAGAATAAAATGCTTTGTAGATGCAAGCCCTACTAAGTAATTTTGTGAGCTTCTCTGGGACCTTCTTAAGCTAAAGAAAAGAGTTTTTAAAATGCTTTTGATAAATCAGTGTCTCTTTAAAAAACAACAACCGAAAACCCTCCTCCGCTGAGGTTTTGGCAGTATGCAAAGTTATTTAAGCTGCATTGATTGGTGGACTTAAAAGGCAAGTTAATAATGAAATTAAAAGTTCCTAAGAATCGTTTCATCAACTGACAGATTTAGAAGTTAGGGAACGGTACTGGCCCTGGTGAGGAAATATAATTATGAGCTCCATGAATTCCTGAAATAAGTTTTCCTTTCAAGATACTTGAGCGTGAATGAAGTCAGGAGCGTGAAATGCCTTTTGCTGCCACTAGGTGTCAGCAGGCACTCAGTTATTATGAGATCTCAGGGCGGTTCACAGCATAAAGATTCAAGGGGGGGAAAACCCACAGAACATACATAATAAAAACAAAAACAAACCTATGACCTCCCTCTCCCCACTTCCACAACACATTTTAAAAGGGTCTTGGATGTAATCAACCCAAGGCCTGGTTGAAGAGGAACGGTGAGCCTCCCTGGGGAGAACATTCCACAAATGGGGAGCCACCACAGAGAAGGCCCCGTTCTCGTGTTGCCACCCTCGGGACCTCACGTGGAGGAGACACACAAAGAAGGGCCTCAGAGGATGATTTCAGGGTCCAGGGAGGTTCCTATGGAAAGAGGCAGTCCTTAAAGGTATGGCGTTCCTGAGCCGTTTGACCTCCCTGACCCATTGACCATTCTGGCTGAGGCTGATGGGGACTGGAATCCACAATGCCAGGAGCAAAGGAGGTTCCCCAGCCCTGGGGTGGACCATGCTGTACAAATTACAAATGAGGCCTACTAGGTCATCGAAAGTGGGCTTGTTAGACTCTCCCTTCACTCACGGTCACTGAAGGTCCACGCGTCCAGATAGTCGCTCCATTCTCCTTCGGACTTGCTGTTCACACGGACTCTGCACTTGTAGTGGTGCCTGGGCTCTAGATTCTTGATGACCAGGGTGGAGTTGTTTCCCCCCAACCGATCGGTCATGGGGACACCCCCGTTCTTATCATCCACGCTCTTACACTGCACTTCAAGTTGGACGTCCTCTCCCACCTGCTGCCCCACCGGCTGCCAAGACAAGGTCAGCGCCGTCGTGCCTTTAGGAACGAGGGAGAGGCCCCTTGGCGGAGGGAGGCCTTTGGAGAGTCGTGAGAAGGAATGTTAATGCCTTTGGAACCCCTCAGAGCAAAAGAAGAACCTGCCAAGATGATGCCAAGAGTCCTTTGTGGTCCACCATCTTGTTCCCCACTACGGCCGCCCAGGGGTTTCCAGAAAGCACAGTAGCAAGGTGCGGAGGGCCTCCTCTGTGTCCCTAGCGTTTAGCCTCTGAGAGTCCATTGAGCTATCATGGATATTTATTTTTATTTAAGATAACCACCATTACCCACCACTACCCAGACTCGGCCCAGTATACCTGAAGGAGCATCTCTGCCCCCATTGTCCATCCCAGGCACCGAGGTCCAGCTCCGAGGGCCTTCTGGTGGTTCCCGCCCTGCGAGAAGTGAAGCTACAGGGAACCAGGCAGAGGGCCTTCTTGGTGGTGGTGCCTGCCCTGTGGAATGCCCTCCCTTCAGATGTCAAGGAAATAATGCAGCTCATTGGTTAGTCTGGAGAATGCTCAACCACAAGCTTGTTTTGGATGACACTCTAAGCCAAGCCACGGGTCAGCTCTGTACAGCTGCAAAGTGATGAAGGAGGTGCAAAGTTATCACAATCTCCTCCCCAGGAGCTTGCACACCTGTATGTATGTATGTATGTATGTATGTTTGTATTAATTAATTAATTAATTAATTAATTAATTATTAGAATTTATATACCGCCCTATACCTGGAGGTCTCAGGGTGGTTCACAAATAAGATCACAATATATAAAATCAAATTAAAAACAACAACCCAATAAAAAACCTCCAAAAGGGGCCACATTCTAAAAGGGTATTGGATGTCAGTAAGATCAACCAAAGGATTAGTTAAAAAGGAATGTTTTTGCCTGGCGCCTAAAGGTGTATAGTGAAGGCACCAGATGAACTTCCCTGGGGAGAGCATCCCACAGATGGGGAGCCACTGCAGAGAAGGCCCCGTTCTCGTGTTGCCACCCTCTGGACCTCTCGAGGAGGAGGCACACGAAGGAGGGCCTCGGAAGATGATCTCAGGGTCCGGGTAGGTTCATATAGAAAGAGGCGGTTCTTGAGGTTTTGTGGTCCTGAGCCATTTAAGGCTTTTAAGGTCAAAACCAGTTTGACTTAGCATGATGCGCCACTAGGGCACAGTAACAAAGCGTGAGATTGTATACAATGTACTCTTTAATGGCTCTAATTCAAATTATTTTTACTTTAAAAACACACACCAGCATGCTCAATTTATCGCTTTTAGGTAAATACCTTTTCCACATGCAAATGGCTATGCACAGTGCTATTTTTCTAGAAAAAGGGGTGCCAGAGCTCACCATGAGCTTTCTCCCTTATTCTCTCAGAATAGCAGTTGCGCCCAGCCGAGAGGTGCCAGAGCTGAGTTCCAGTGAGCTCTGGCTGAAAAAAAAGCACCTGGCTATACAGTGGTACCTTGGTTCTCGAACAGAATCCATTCCGGAAGTCTGTTCGACTCCCAGAATGGTTCAAAAACCAAGGTGCGGCTTCCGATTGGCTGCAGGAGCTTCCTGCACTCAATTCGAAGCCACTGCGGACATTCGGCTTCCAAAAAACGTTCGCAAACCGGAACACTCACTTCTGGGTTTGCGGAATTCGGAAGCCGATTTGTTCAACAACTGAGCCGTTCGGGAACCAAGGAACCACTGTAAATGCGCACAATGTAGCCACAGGTAGGAAGACAGTTGTAAGATATTGAGCATCCCCTTTATGAAAATGGTCTGAAGACCTGCATACCAACAGCAGCTGTAGTGAAACTGGCCTCTGGCCCAGGATGCCCAACGCCCTTTTCTCCTCTGCGAGTCAGCCGGACACAGAAGGAATATTCTGTTTTGGGTTCCAGATCGCTTAACTTCCAGATCCTTTCAGTGACTGCATTTGAAAGGAGCAACAACAACAGAATTACACGCACTGCTAAGTGATAAGGAAAGATAGAGTTGTAA
The DNA here is from genome assembly GCF_027172205.1 of Podarcis raffonei. Classification (NCBI taxonomy): domain Eukaryota; kingdom Metazoa; phylum Chordata; class Lepidosauria; order Squamata; family Lacertidae; genus Podarcis; species Podarcis raffonei. The sequence goes on from NC_070618.1 coordinate 23,296,965, forward strand.
ACAAACATACTTCTTTTGCTCAAAGGTTGCGTGATGTTTACTGAGGCGCATGTGTTCTGGTTGGCTGTGTAGTTCTGAGGGAGTTTTCCTCTGTATGTTTGGTCATATGTCTCCCTGCTACGTACAGGACCTGATCTAAGAAAGACAAAACCTCTTTGCTCCTTTCCTCTCAACTAGGTTGCTCAGTAAAGTATTATCGGGACTTTTCTGTTTGGACTCTGCATTTTAAAGATTTTAATGCTTTGGGAAACAATGGAAAAACCTATTTGCCAGAGGTAGGACTGGGGACACACCACAAGCAGCACCTTTGTGGGATTCAATGCAAGTTTTGTGCTTTAATTGTAACCATGCTGAGACCATTTTTGATGTATTGTGATGAATAAAGATATAATACGGAGGAGGAGGAGGAGGAGGAGGAGGAGGAGGAGGAGGAGGAGGAGGAGGAGGAGAGAAGGAGAGAAGGAGAGCTTGGACTTGATATTCCGCCTTTCACTCCCCTTAAGGAGTCTCAAAGTGGCTAACAATCTCCTTTCCCTTCCTCCTCCACAACAAACACTCTGTGAGGTGAGTGAGGCTGAGAGACTTCAGAGAAGTGTGACAAGCCCAAGGTCACCCAGCAGCTGCATGTGGAGGAGAAGGGAAGCGAACCCGGTTCACCGGAATATAAGTCCATTGCTCTCAACCACTACACCACACTGCCTTTGACTCTGTCTCTCTCTAATAAACAACAGCACCCCGACCTGAATTCAGCAGAACGTAGCAGAAGGCATGTGCCTGCACAAAACGTCAGCATGTGCCCCCGACATACATGAGTGACGTCAGCACACCATAGGGTGTGCTGACCTCATGCACGCATGCTGCAGGGCATGTGCACACAGCGGGGTTGTGTGGCGCGGCCCCAAGGCAACCTCAATCAAGGCAAAGCGGCGCATCAACTGCGAGCACTCTGCTAAACACAGTGTACCGACGTGTGATGCTAACCATTGGCCCACCACCCGAACCAGGGTTAACTGCATCGGCATTTTAACATTGCAAAGCCCGTATCAATGGTATAATAATAATAATAATAATAATTTATTATTTATAACCCGCCCTCAGGGATGCGGGTGGCACTGTGGGTTAAATCACAGAGCCTAGGACTTGCCGATCAGAAGGTTGGCGGTTCAAATCCCCGCGACGGGTGAGCTCCCATTGCTCGGTCCCTGCTGCTGCCAACCTAGTGGTTCGAAAGCACGTCAATGTGCAAGTAGATAAATAGGTACTGCTCCGGCGAGAAGGTAAACGGCGTTTCCGTGCACTGCTCTGGTTCGCCAGAAGCGGCTTAGTCATGCTGGCCACATGACCCAGAAGCTGTACGCCGGCTCCTTTGGCCAATAAAGTGAGATGAGTGCTGCAACCCCAGAGTCGGCCACGACTGCACCTAATGGTCAGGCGTCCCTTTACTCTTTACCTTTACCCTGCCCATCTGGCTGGGTTTCCCCAGCCACTCTGGGCAGCTTCCAACAAAACACTAAAATACAATAACCTATTAAACATTAAAAGCTTCCCTAAACAGGACTGCCTTCAGATGTCTTCTAAAAGTCTGGTAGTTATTTTTCTCTTTGACATCTGATGGGAGGCCGTTCCACATGGCGGGTGCCACTACCGAGAAGGCCCTCTGCCTGGTTCCCTGTAACTTGGCTTCTTGCAGCGAGGGAACCACCAGAAGGCCCTCGGTGCTGGATCTCAGTGTCCGGGCAGAACGATGGAGGTGGAGACACTCCTTCAGGTATACTGGACCAAGGCCGTTTAGGTAGACCGCTGCCATGGCTTTCCCTAAAGAATCCTGGGAATTGTAGGCTGGTGAGGGACTGAAGAACCTCAGCTAAAATTCTCCTTCATGGAACTGTAGGAAGAACTTTGATGGATCAGTGTCTTGTCTTCAGTGGTCAAACAGTTGTTTTTGGAAAGCTCACAAGCAGGAAATGAGTGCCCTAACCTCCTTTCCAGTTTTTGTCCCCCCACAACTGGTGGCTGAATACAGGATCCTGGAAGTAGCAAGCAGCCATGATGATCAGAAGCTACTGACCAAAGTGTCCAGATTGTTTGGGGGAAAATAAAACGATGGTAGCACCTACATGTGGCCTATATGAAGAAGCAGAAACTCTTGTGATAAACACTTACCTTCCAAGGTCTTCCACTGAAATTTGGCGGTTTTGTAGAGAAGCTGCGTTGAGACAATCGGTCCATCCCCGCTATATATATCAGCATTCGTATCAATGAGGAGAAAATTATGTCCTCTTTCTACCAGTGTTGGAGCTTTTTGAGGCATGGGAAGAACTGGTCAAGAAGATGAATTGTTTAAACAACAGCAAAAATAGTAATGAAGCTTTTTTTTGTGTCTCCTGAATTATCAGGAGGCATGCAATGGAGGAATACGATTATTGTATTTATTCTGCTGCTCTGCCTTGTAGGGAGTAATCCTCATGTCATTTTGTCCTGATACATCCTTTCAGAATGTGAGCCCCTAGTATGGAATCTACAGAAACCTGTTATTCATACATTGCAAGACAGAGTGATTAGTTTCCCCATCAGAAACGGTAACTTAGGAAACAGCTCTTGAAATGGGTGACATTAGAGAGCAGTGGAGACTGGTCTATAGTTGGCTTTGCCTCTCTTTAGCTCTGTCTCCACCTACTGTTGACCTCCTGCCTTACACCCAACAGACATCAGTCACCACGGATAAGAGACCTCTCTGGTTTCCAGCACCAGGTTTGGCGATGCATTTTAGGGTGTGCTCGATTTGGGTCATGTGACTAATGCCACCACAGCTAAGAGACCGAGTCATTTACTTCCCATTGGCCATCATGGCCGAATTGATTGCCCATCTTCCTTTTCAGGCAAGGTTCTCCTCCCTCTGTCTCCCCATTCCCTTTCTCATACTCATCTCATTTTTCTTTCCAAACAAAATCAAGTGTCCCTGCAGTTGATCGGACTCCCTGACAGCAATCGTCTCCGTGTCATTTGGTCGAAAGCTACTGTTCTTCTCTAACCCAAAACTGTACTCCAGTCAACGTTGGGTGACTGTTGTTGATCTTCTTTGGCAGTGACTCATTTTGTCCTCCTGTTATGCAGGCAAGACTCAAAGGGCCTTTAAGATCTGTGGACATTTACATCTGTCAGATTTAGCTGACTGCTTTCTCTGTTCTTTGGTTTCCTTGACAACTGAAATTATTTCCAGAGGCCTCTGCTTCTGGGCATTCTCATTACTATGGGAAACCAAGCACCAAAGTCATATAGTGTTTACCAGACTGGATTCTGGGGAAAATTCCTCCCTCCTCTTTGAGGGCATTTTCTACTTCAAATCAACATTTCAGCAAAACTCATGACTTGCCCTCCGAGGAACTATACCTGTCTCTTAAGGGTGTATGACCGTTGAATATCAACAAAGATTTACCAATCCATTAATTAATGCGTGCCTATTGCAATCAATGATGGGATGCGGGTGGCGCTGTGGTCTAAACCACTGAGCCTAGGGCTTGCCAATCGGAAGGTCGGTGGTTCAAATCCCCGCAATGGGGTGAGCTCCTGTTGCTCAGTCCCAACTCCTGCCAACCTAGCAGTTTGAAAGCACACCAGTGCAAGTAGATAAATAGGTACTGTTGCGGCGGGAAGGTAAATGGTGTTACTGTGCGCACTGGCTTCCATCACAGTGTCCTGTCGGACCAGAAGCAGTTTAGTCCTCAAAGTGCAAGTAGGGAAGGTAAATGGCATTTCCGTACACTGCTCTGGTTTCGCCAGAAGTGGCTTAGTCATGCTGGCCACATGAAGCTGTACGCCGGCTCCCTTGGCCAGTAAAGCGAGATGAGCACTGCAACCCCAGAGTCGTTCGCGACTGGACTTAACTGTCAGGGGTCCTTTACCTTTTTATTGCAATCAACATCATTTAAATGCACACTTAGAGACCATGCTGATTTGGGTGAGATATTTTGGTGTAGTCAAGTCTGAAGTCAGACGGTTGTCAGTTACCTTTAACTGTGACTTGGAAAGGTTGTTCCACCATGCCTGCCACTGTCTCAACAATGTAGACCCACGTTCCAGAATCAGAAGGCTGGACTTTTTCAACATGAAATGTGGCTTCTGTAGCTTCTGACTGGTTTCTATTTGCCACTTGCGTAGGCTAAAACAGGAAACAATAGAAACAAATTATTTAGAGAGCCAGTGTGGTGTAGTGGTTAAGAGCGGTAGTCTCATAATCTGGTGAACCGGGTTCGCGTCTCCGCTCCTCCACATGCAGCTGCTGGGTGACCTTGGGCTAGTCACACTTCTCTGAAGTCTCTCAGCCTCACTCACCTCACAGAGTGTTTGTTGTGGGGGAGGAAGGGAAAAGAGACTGTTAGCTGCTTTGAGACTCCTTCGGGTAGTGACAACGTGGGATATCAAATCCAAACTCTTCTTCTCTTCTTCTTCTTCTTCTTCTTCTTCTTCTTCTTCTTCTTCTTCTTAAATTAAACATGTGCAGACCTCACTCATAACAGTTCACTGGATTTACTGAAACCTCTTTCTTTCTTCTTCTTTTTTTTGCCTTCCTTGACATTCCTTATATATTTTGACCAAGCAGGTTGCTCCAAAAATTCACCTAGAAATTTCATTTAGGTGAATTTTGCTGCTGTTCAAATTGGTTTCATCCTATTTTGGGGGTGGGGTGTGGGGTGGGAAGTGTCATTCAAAAGCAAATGGAGCCTTTGAATGTTGCATATCAGCTGAGGGTTTAGTAATGCACTTAAAAGGATATCTTGTTTATTTGGTCACAGTATCTGAGGAATCACTATGCTGCAGGATAGGGCTACCACACTTTTAATAGTTACATCTGCTGAAATCCTCTTTTCCATGCAGTTATTAAAAGTGCAGGATGAGCTTTTCTTTTTATTATGTATTTTGTGTTTTTTTATATAGTAATTTTATGTTGTGAACCACCCTAAGATCTATGGGTATAGGGCTTGTTGTTGTTTAGTCGTTTAGTCGTGTCCGACTCTTCGTGACCCCCATGGACCAGAGCACACCAGGCACTCCTGTCTTCCACTGCCTCCCGCAGTTAAACTCATGCTGGTAGCCTCGAGAACACTGTCCAACCATCTCGTCCTCTGTCGTCCCCTTCTCCTTGTGCCCTCAATCTTTCCCAACATCAGGGTCTTTCCTCTTCTCATGAGGTGGCCAAAGTATTGGAGCCTCAGCTTCAGGATCTGTCCTTCCAGTGAGCACTCAGGGCTGATTTCCTTAAGAATGGATAGGTTTGATCTTCTTGCAGTCCATGGGACTCTCAAGAGTCTCCTCCAGCACCATAATTCAAAAGCACCAATTCTTCGGTGATGGGTATAGGGCAGTACACTAATAAAAAATAATAATAATAATACAGCTCCTGCACACTCAAAAGAGGGAACTGATCAGCAACTTACCTTAAGGACCGTCCCATCTTTTTTTACCAGTTTAATTTCTTCTTTTGTAGGAAGTGGCTTGCCGGTAGCTATGCAGCTAGATCTGAACTCCGAACCAGCATTGAGCTCCACAGCACCAGGCAAGTTCTTTATCTCGGGTGATTCATCTGCTGCACCTGTGTGTGAGGGAGATAAAAGAATTTACAGCATGCTATGTAGGTTGTTCATTCTTGCCAGAGATAGAAGGGATCTGGCCTGGTATCCCTGGCTCAGTTTGGGGAAAAACGCACTATCCTATTTGCAACCAGGAAGCTAAGAAACCAGGGTTGATAGGTTTAATTGGATTAATCAACTTATGATAGCAGACCCTCCAAGTGTCCCTATTTTCCAGGGACAGTCCCAGATTTACAGAAGCCATCCAAGTTTCTGCTTTGATCTCAGAGTATCCTACTTTTCCTTAGGATGTCCCTATTTTCATCAGAGAAATGTTGGAGGGTATGGAGTTATGCGACCCCCGAGCCAAGGAAATACAACTTTTAGAAGACATCTGAAGACAACCCTGTACAGGGAAGATTTTAAAAAATGTTTTATTATGTTTTTATATACGTTGGAGAAGGGACGCGGGTGGCGCTGTGGGTTAAACCACAGAGCCTAGGACTTGCCGATCAGAAGGTCAGCAGTTTGAATCCCCGCGATTGGGTGAGCTCCCGTTGCTCGGTCCCTGCTCCTGCCAACCTAGCAGTTCAAAAGCACATCAAAGCGCAAGTAGATAAACAGGTACCGCTCCGGTGGGAAGGTAAACGGAGTTTCTGTGCACTGCTCTGGTTCACCAGAAGCGGCTTAGTCATGCTGGCCGCATGACCCAGAAGCTGTACGCCGGCTCCCTCGGCCAATAAAGCAAGATGAGCGCCGCAACCCCAGAGTCGGTCACGACTGGACCTAACGGTCAGGGGTCCCTTTTACTATGTATGTTGGAAGGCGCCCAGAGTGGCTGGGGCAACCCAGTCAGATGGGTGGGGTATTAATAAAATAATAATAATAATAATAATAATAATAATAATAATAATAATAGACTAGTCTAGGGCGTCCCTATTGGAGAGTACAGAGTTATGCAAACCCTGAGCTGAGGAGATAACTAACTATACAACCTTTAGAGGACATCCAAAGGCAGCCCTGTATTGAGAAGTTTTTAATGTTTAATGTTTTATTATGTTTTTATATATGTTGGAAGCTGCCCAGACTGGATCAACCCAGTCAGGTGGATGGGGTATAAATAATAATAATAATAATAATAATAATAATAATAATAATAATAATAATTGACTAGTGTAGGACATCCCTATTTTCATCGGAGAAATGCTGGAGACTATTAGCATGTTCTCTGCCACTGAGCTATGGCAAGCAAGTCTTGGCAAAAAGAGAGAGAGAGAGAGAGATAACAACCTTCGTACGAAGCACAAAAGACTTTTGTTGCACTACAGTGTTACCTTTGCTTTACCTTCTTTTTCACATTCCAGACCGTGCCAACCCACGTGGCAGATGCAGCCCTTAAAGCTGTCGCACGTTCCCCGGTTGCTGCAGCCGTTGCACTTGACTTTGCAGTCAGGCCCATAAAAACCGGGCTTACAACCTGCAAGAACACACAAGCGGGATAAGAGTTAACCGTGTGGCATCAGATAAAAGGATCGTTCTGGATTTTATGCATCAGGTGACCACGTCAGCTTGTTTGCTTTGAGCATTTCTGTGTGTACTGGGGATGCAGGTGGCGCTGTGGTCTAAACCACTGAGCCTCTTGGGCTTGCTGATCATAAGGTTGGTGGTTTGAATCCCCGTGATGGGCTGAGGTCCCATTGCTCTGTCCCAGCTCCTGCCAACCTAGCAGTTTGAAAGCACACCAGTGCAAGTAGATAAATAGGTAGTGTTGCGGCAGGAAGGTAAATGGTGTTACTGTGAGCACTGGCTTCCGTCACACTGTCCTGTTGCTCCAGAAGCAAGTTTAGTTCTGCTGGCCACATGACCCGGAAAGCTGTCTGTGGACAAACACCAGCTCCCTTGGCCTGAAATCGAGATGAGCGCATTGGATCAAATCTATGCTTTCAGGTGCCATAAGAAAGCTGCAGAGATAGCGCAGGATAGTGTGCATCCCGGAAATGATCTCTTTCAGCTTCTGCCTTCTGGAAGAAGCTACAGGGTTATAAAGACTAGAACTAGCCACCTGAGAAACAGTTTCTATTCAAATGCGATTTGGGTTTTAAACGCAGTGTAAGGTAGTCTCTATGGGAGTATATTGTATTTAATTATGGGTATCAGAGTTTTTAGGGGGCTAGCTAGGCTGAGATAGCTGGGACAGCAGGCTTGTTCGTTTCTGAATGTCTGATGTAGATTTTCAATTTTTTTGTTCGGTATGGGACAATGACAATAAAGATTATCGTACCCCATAGTCAACTAGATTTAACCATCCAGGGGTCCTTTAGCTTTACGTTATTTCTGTGTGTCTCAGCTGGAATAGTCTTTCTTACAGTGCTCTTGCAAATGTGGGTTTGTAGGCCACCACTCTTTGAGAAACTATGAAATTTGCACCTTGCCCTTGCAAGTACCCGTGCCAAACCCTTCTCGCAACCCAGTCCACAGATATGGCAACTCAACTGTGCATGTATGCCTGAAGAAAACTGCTTTACATTTGTAAAAGCACTCATGTGAGTTTCATCCAAGATGCTCGCTCAAATCACCCAACATTGTTTAGATAATACTGCAGTAAAAGGTAAAGGTAAAGGGACCCCTGACCATTAGGTCCAGTCATGACTGACTCTGGGGTTGCGGCGCTCATCTCGCTTTATTGGCCGAGGGAGCCAGTGTACAGCTTCCGGGTCATGTGGCCAGCATGACTAAGCCGCTTCTGGCGAACCAGAGCAGCCCACGGAAATGCCGTTTACCTTCCCGCCTGAGTGGTACCTATTTATCTACTTGCACTTTGACGTGCTTTCAAACTGCTAGGTTGGCAGGAGCAGGGACCGAGCAACAGGAGCTCACCCCGTCGCGGGGATTCGAACCGCCGACCTTCTGATTGGCAAGTCCTAAGCTCTGTGGTTTAACTCACAGCGCCACCCACGTCCCTAATACTGCAGTAGATAGATACAAATAATTTATATGACTGAATAGGGAGTGGATTAAAAAACAAACCTAGCAATCTGGCCCACAGTCTGCTTTTAAGTGACTTTTTGTCCCTCCCATTGCCCCCCCCCGCAACAACACCTTCACACATCACCAGTATAAAAGTATATGATTTTACCTTCATCACACTGCAGTCCGTTCCATCCTGAGGCACATGAACAGCCGTATGGGTCAGGCAGGCAAAACATAAAAGATTTGCAACCTGACTTTTCTTTACAGCTCTCTTGGCAAGCCTTGCCAAATTTGTTTTCTCCACAAGCTGTAAACAGAGACGAAAAGTGTCAGACCAATAAAGTATCCCTCTTATGACTCTGCAAAAAATATCAAACACCTTAAATATATTTAACAAAACAAAAATAGGATATGTTAATAAAGATAACTTAAAAACCTTACAAAAGACCAAGTATTCTCAAAGCCTAAACACACATGCAGGTTTTAGCTCTAGGCATGAATCCATTCCAGAAAGCTGAGAGTGGCTTCTCCCCATGAAAATGATTTATAGGTGGTATATCACCCCTATAAAATTAGTTAAAATGTATAAAATAAGTAATAAATGTTGGAAATGTAAAGATAAGAAAGGAACTTTTTATCACATGTGGTGGGAATGTAAAAAAGTGAAAAGCTTCTGGGAAATGATATATAATGAGATGAAAAAGATGTTGAAATATACATTTATTAAGAAACCAGAAGCATTTTTACTTGGCATTGTAGGAGATGATATTAACAGACAGGATTGTAAGTTGTTGTTGTATGCAACGACAGCAGCAAGAATATGATTGGCACAAAAATGGAAGCAAGAAGAATTACTGACGAAAGAAGAATGGAGGATGAAGTTGATGGACTATGCAGAATTGGATAAATTAACAGGAAGGATTCAAAACCTGCGGGATCAGAGATTCTTAGAGGACTGGAGTAAATATATGAACTATTTGAAAAGTAATTGTGATGAACAGATCACGCTAGTAGGACTGCAATAAGTTTTGTAAGGTGGATTATTTGAAATATTACAAGAAAGACTATGAAAAGAATTATTAGTTAAGGACAATTAAATGCAATATAGAAATTAAGAAATGCAGAATAAGTGATAAAGAACGGAAAATCATCAGAGGTGTTGACGGAAGTCTAAAACATTGTATAAGATGAGAAGATATGTTGTATGTTGCAACTGATATGTTTTTACACACACACACACACACACACACACACACACACACACACACACATATATATATATATATATATATATATATATATATATATATTGCAGGTATTGAATCCTCAGTTCATATTGGGACCCAGAGAGGAGTCCAATGTTTAAATTCCCACCATCGCCACACCAGGTATGCTTTGAATAAAGACTAGGGACTCTTCACCTGAAGGTATGTGGGGCAAGCCAGCACTCATAAGTTTTATTTGATTTTACAAATTAAAATTTACATTCAACATCATGAATAATAAAAAAGTAAGTAAACACAGATGCATCCAAATCTCTGGACTTTCTCCCACCCCTCCATGGGTTCCGTCGCTAGTCCTTTTCCGCTGCATATTTTAAGCCGCTCCAATTTTTAAGTATCCCATATACCCCTAGTTCTTGTTATATTACAAGTGTGATTCAAATCCTGCAAAAGAGTTTCACTGTTTACAGTGGTCTCCAAGGTAAGTTATAAATCCCCCCCCCTTTGTTGAAATTCTGGTTTTCCTGGTTTCGGATTTTCCCAGTCATTTTCGCCATCTCCGCAAAGCCCATCAGTTTGGTTTGCCATTCCTCTCTGGTGGGAACTTGGTCTTGCTTCCATCTCTGGGCTAACTGGCTTGTTTCTTCATAGCGCACAGGGCCAGTTCAATACATTTTGGCACCTGAGACGAACACCAAAATGGTGCCCGTCTCCCTCCCCAACCAGAGAAGAGAGGGCAAGTAGAGATCTACATCAGGAACAAGGGTGGAACAAAGATCTACATCACGAACAAAGCAGGAATAAGGATCTACACTGGGTACAAAATGGCGGGAGGAGACCAGCAGCGCCTCCTATTCGTCAAGAGGCCACTGTAGAGCCGCCATGACGGCCAATGAGGCAGCCGATCTGGCCTCCAAGGGATACGCCACAGCAGCAGGCAATGCATTCCTCAGAGGCTGGATGTGCTGCCCCTTGATCCCTGCCGCCCGAGGCACTTGCCTCACCTTGCCTCATGGGTGGGCCGGCCATGACCATGCACAACACATAGGAGGGGGCAGATTCAACTGAGCAGCATGCACCAGCTCACTGCTGCTTCACGGTAAGGACAGTTTACGGTTTACCATGACGCGCAAACCAGGAGAATGCATGAATGAAATGTGGAACTCAGTAATTTCTATATCACTTTGTCAAGCAGGGTCATGACCAGGCATAGGCAAACTCGGCCCTCCAGATGTTTTGGGGCTACAATTCCCATAATCCCTGACCACTGGTCCTGTTAGCTAGGGATGATGGGAGTTGTAGGCCAAAAGCATCTGGAGGGCCGAGTTTGCCTATACCTGGTCATGACCATTTGGAACAGCTGAAGGTTAACGTTCTACCTGTTGGGGAAAAATGTATTGTACAGTGGTCCCTTGGTTCTCAAATGCCTTGGTACTCAAACAACTTGGAACCCAAACACTGCAAACCCGGAAGTAAGTGTTCCAGTTTACAAAATTTTCGGAAGCCGAACGTGCTCTGTTTTGAGTGCCACACTTCCGTTTTGAATGTTACACTGAGGCCTGTTTGTTTTTGCTATTTATTTTGTGTTTTTGTGGCTCTTTTTGTTTTGTTTTTGTGACTGTGTGGAACCCAGTTCAGCTACTGATGGATTGATTGTGTGGCTGCAGTACACCACTTATTGCTTTCATTTTATGGATCAATGGTCTCGTATAGATAGCAAAATTAATGTTAAATTGCTGTTTTAGGGGTTGTTTTTAAAAAGTCTGGAATGGATTAATCTGTTTTGCATTACTTTCTATGGGAAAGTGCGCCTTGGTTTTGGAATGCTTTGGCTTTGGAACAGACTTCCGGAATGGATTAAGTTTGAGAACCAAGGTACCACTGTACTTTTAAGAAAGGAAGATTTTATCTGCAGCATATGCTTTCATTTTTGAATGTTTCGACATCTCTTACCCTTTTCGCACGTTTTCCCCATGAATCCAGGGGGGCAAATGCACTCCCCAGTATCTTCATGGCAGATGCCGTTGTTCTTGCACTCTGGGCAGTGAGAGCTACAGTCGGGTCCCCATTTTTGAGATGCACACCCTTCGTGGAAAAGTGTCAGAGTCAGTGAGGGAAATAATACAGAGATCCTGAGCCAAATACAGCGCTCTGTGGGTGTTTGTGGTTTTTTTAACAGGTGTCTCATGTAAAAGCTTCTACAGCACCACCCAGCGCTGCTCTGTTTCCTCCTCTGCTAGGAGTGCTTTTAAATGTGTTTTAAATTTATGGTGTTGATGTGTTCTGAGATCAACCCTGTTGTGTTCTGCTGTTTGTTTTTAAATATTGATTAAGCATTCAGAAAGAACAGTTCCTTACACGTACGTTTCCTTCGGAACTGTTTACAGCTGTGTTTTCCCCCCAAACGTGTGACTTTGGGTCTATTTATGGGGGGGGGGGAATGGCATACAAATTGAAAGAACACGTGACAGAACAAACCAGCAAGCATGGTTTTTCCTGTCCATTTAAACTTGGCCTTGTTGTATTCTATCAGTTGTGCCTCCCCTGCTACACAGTTTCGGTAAAAATAAAGAGAGAACTTTGACGTTTTGGCTTTTTTCTGCAAACCATCACTTGCTCCTTTGCCATGCAAGTTACAAAATCGGACCCACCTGTACCCCATTTCCCTCACCTGGCAGCGTACCAGTTCTACACTCCTCCAGCTCTCCATCTAAGAAACCTACTACCATTAATACAAAAGCTATAGCAGCAGCTGGAGAATCAGCTATGCTAGATTTTATTCCCCCTTTCCCTTTAAATTCTGGGTTGTCGCTTCATCGTTTCTACCTTGCTGTGTTTTAACTAGTATTTAACCAAATCACCCTGGAATTTGGATCGGACGAAGGGAAGTTTAAAAGTCGAATTAAATAAATAAACACATAACTTTGCTCGTAACTAAATGTCAGCCCCATTAATTTCAGTGGGTCTGCTCTAAGCACAACTAAGTCCTGATCCAACTCTTTGTGTAATAATAATAATAATAATTAATAATAATAATAATAATAATTTATTATTTATACCTCGCCTATCTGGCTGGGTTTCCCCAGCCACTCTGGGCACCTCCCAACAGAATAATAATAATAAAAAAGTGATAAAACATCAAACATTAAAAACTTCCCTAAACAGGGTTGTTTTCAGATGTCTTCTAAAAGTCAGGTAGTTGTTTATTTCCTTGACATCTGATGGGAGGGCATTGCACAGGGCAGGCGCCACTACCAAGAAGGCCCTCTGTGTGCACAAGTCCAAGGCTTTCTGTCTGTAGTTTTAACTTAAGAAGAAGCGGATTAAATCTTACTTCTTACTATCAGCCTAGTATAAGCTGAAGTGAAGTGGCTTCCTCCTATGTATCTGACAGAGTACACTGCTGAATCTTGAGTCTGGTCATTCTGCAAGGACACTTTTAGCACTTCTGGGACTTCGTGCCTGAGGACAGAAGATATGAAAGAACCTGTAGTGGAGAGAAGAGCCCATAAAAACATAACTGACGAGAAGATCGACGGAAGAAAAGGGCTTGCCAGGTTAAAGGAGAGGAGTGAGGACTCTCTGAAGGACTTCAGGGTGCCTCATACCTCAAACACGAGACTTCCCATAAGATAAACTTTTCAAGAGCACACATTCAACTAGCAACAATCAAGATATCAAGAGAGATAAGAAGCACATTTCAGACACTTCCCCAGCAAAGGAGTGCCTCTCCTTTCTAAGACATGCACTCATAATTCATCATTTTCAATACACCTGCTCCTTCCCCACACCTGATAACACCTGAGGAACCCTTAATAAGAGGCCACCTAGGAGTCTTCTCAGAGTCATACCAACGCAGGTGCTCACGTGTTAACTATAAAAGCAGAAAAAAAGGGCATAGATACCATTTTTATAGATAACTGCATCTTCTTCCTTAACAACCTTTCTGATGAAGGGAATGTCGACAGGTTCTCCGCGGTTTGTGGTAATGGTTAAAGCCACTGGAAGAAAGGTAGCTAAAATGAAAAAATAAAGGTGGGGGAAAAGGTTTGAATGAAATGTGGATTTGCTCTAATAAACTTTACTTCTTTGCTAGTCCTTCAGAACAGAAGATGGAAATGTGATATACTGGGGGAGCAATTTAAATGTGAAAAGATGGGGCAACTCAATCCATAGCTTGCACTCTCTTTTGGAAACTCATATAAACCCTACAGAAAAAGGGGGGGGGGCGCGGAAGCATAACAACAATGAATACTTTGGCAATGATCAGCAGAAAGGATAAACAATTTTTTTTGCAAATGATTCCACAACCCAGCCTTGCAGGGTTCATCTATGAAGGCTGTTTGGAGTTTAGTGTTTTTACAAAAAAATTAATTTGGAATAAAACCTGTTTCTTTTTGGCTTCCTTGAGTCCCACCCACCAACCCAGCCACCCCAAAGCCCCAGTCCTTTTGTAGCTGTTGTTTAGTTTATCTGCAAACTCTTGGGTTCACAGTATTGTTAGAATGGAAAGGAATCCACCTTCTTTAGTGGGCTCTGTTCCAACGTATTTTTAGCTCGTGGCCTATATTTGAGTTAATTCATTAGTTTACAAATGGCCTGGAACTCACTATTCAGAGAGGAACAATAACTGGGCTTTGGAGCAGAGGGCTGTTTGCATCACATGTCGATTAGCATCTTGGCCAAGGATACAAAGGTTCCTTGAGGTATATACACAAGCACTTCCGTGCACAATGAAGTTTCGCTGGAGTTGGCTTTCCCAACCGTTACTCCTCCCCTTGCCTTGAAACGGTGGTCCCAAAAAACCCCTGCTTGTTTCAGAAGCAGTTTCTTTGCTGCCTCCATATATTTCAAACACACCTGCTGTTATTGGAGGGACATGAATTGTTATCCACTCTGAGTAGCAGCTGTTCTCCGGGGTAATGGGCAAAGATGCCTTTTCCCATTACCACCAACTAGGGATGGGCACAGGTGTCAATTTTAGTCTCTCCCAGTTTTCCGTTCTCCCAGTCTTAAGTCTACACATTTCTTCATCAGTGTCAGATGGCAATGGTGGTTGCTCGCGAGCAACCAGTCAGGACTCCGACCTGTCTTTTACAGGTTTTATTTTGGTGCAAAGCTATTTACAGTGCAGAACCACAAGTTCATGTCTGCCTCAATCGCTAGCAGAATCCGGGAGTGGTCGTTTCCGGGTCCTCCCTCAACATAATAGCTTAGTCACCCCCAGCCTTTTCCTTCCTTCTTTGCGCTTTACATCTCTGCACAGGGTGGGTGACGGAAGAGGCGTGCTTCCCTCCTGGCCAGCTTGACCAGGAGCGGTGCTGAGGCTCCCAGCAGCATCCTCTGGTCCCTTCCCCTCTTCCCCACTGGAGGTGGGGCTTTCCCCACCACAGGAAGAGGAACTGCTTCGCAAGATTTTCGGAGGTTCCATGTAACCCAACTGCCCCTCTGCTTCCCTTCCCTGTCCCGATGGCAGTCCCCTGACAATCAGTTTGTGAGTTTCTTTTTTTATTATCATATTTGCTCATCAACGAGCTGGAGGCAGATGTTTGGAACCATCGTGCGAGGGACCTGCAGAAGTATTCAGTGTTCCTCGCTACCAATGTGATCCCAGCATCTTGCAGAGCAAGGATGACAAAGGGTGTGTGGATCTCCTTGTCCCTCATCATGGGAGAGCCCGAATAGGACTTTCCACACTTTGCAAACTTGGGATAAACTGGCCTGGTTTTGGCTGACATGATGGGGCTAAATCAAATCAAAGACATGTCGCTTCCCAAGTACAATTAATTTACATTTTTTTTTTTTTGCTGAATGGCCACGGGAAGGACATATAACACAGAAGACTCTACTGGGGAGAAAACAGATGTGTGACAAACAGCCCCTGGAACACCTGGCAAAATGTCTTTTTCAGGCTAGAAGAGCGAGATCATTCTGAAGTTCTATTTTGGTCCTAAACATTAAGACATTCAGTTACACACACAATTCCTTGTCTGTTTCAAGAAAATTAACAAGGAAAGCTTTGTCTGCTCTGATAAAAAATCTGGAGGATGGGCTGGTGTCCTTTTGGGAAAAAAAATATAATTAACGTAGTATGCAGTCCATGCCGAAACATGCTCAAAACTTTCAAAGGAGCACAGAAACAAAGCTTTTCATAATACTCCAACAACTGAAAAGGGTTTCCAGCTACTTAGTTTTGTCAAGGGTTCCAGGAAGTTTCAGAACTCTTCTACTTCAAAACTTTTAATTTATCATAGACCTTTGATGAGCTCGTGTTGATCACATCCATTTCCATTTGCTAGCTCCTATAATTTAATGTCTAGGAATGACTCGGTCTAAAGATTTGTCTGGTCTTCCAGTACCCAGGCTGCAATTCTTTTGCCACTTACCTGGGAGTAAGCCCCATTTGACTCAATTGAACTAATTTCTGAGTAGAGGAGGACTGTGTATTATCCATCTGATTTGCTCCAGGAAGGTCCCACTTTTCCTTAGGATGTCCCTATTTTCATTGGAGAAATGTTGGAGGGTACATCCTTCCCTGTCTCTCAGTCTCTCCGCTACAAATTTAAAGTTCAAAGTCTTGGTCTCTCTGTTTTAGAGGAGAGCCTAGGTCTGTGCCTCTTTGTTCAGACTGTTAGATGCTCCAGCACTCTTTCTGACTGGGTCCAGCAAATCTGAATATGCAAATTCAGGGAAATAAGCTTGCAGGAATATGCAGGTGCCCCAAATGGGGATCAAACCTGCAACCTTGGTGTTACCAGCACCATGATCTAACCAACTGAGCTATGGGCTAGCAGTCAAGGCTAGGCCTCTAGCCCTTGATAAAATGCACCATTCCCATCCCAAAGCTAAACTGGTACTCTTCAAAAGTACCACGAGAAGCAACTTATCCTACTTAATATTTGCCTGTGGATAACTACTGTTATCTATTTAGAGTCTATTTTCAAGCATGACACACCTTTTTTTGCAAATGCATAAGGTACCTGTTTGTTGCATCTTCATCGTATGTACCCTCATCGCTTTCTCTTTGAATTTTCCTTCACAGAAATACGCTCCAATGCTTTCGCCGGATTTTTCCCTTGGCCATACCACTTTCTTCGCTGCCCCTCTCGCCTCGTCTTCAGCCACGGCCAGGGGGTACGGGTGCTGGCCCATCAAGGCCTCATAGTCTCTCCCAATGGTGATCGAGTCCCGAGAACGCCATCTTGAGGTGATGCAGGTCAGCGATGTCTCTGAATCAGCCACGGTAGGGAGGGAATTGATCAGTATCAAGTCAAATGCTCCTTCCACATTACCTGGCAAAGAAAGGGGAAAGTTTGTTATTAAATTTCAAAGCACAATCCGTTCTCTAACCAAGCTGCCAAACAGCTCCAGTTCTGGCGAAACTTTCTTGAGAACATCACAGGTACTTGCCAATCAGCACTGTGCATAGCCGGCTTCTGCTGCAATGTCTGTGTTAATTGAGGTTGTTTCTGGAGAGATCCTGCTCTGCTCCAGCAAGGTATGTCAAGTGTGCTTCCAGCTAATATGTGATTTTGAATGCACTGGTAGTAGTAAAGTATGTGATTACTCTTTGGTTTCACCTTTATGTTTAGAGTCAGCTGCACTCTGCGTATGCACAGTGGACCCTCCATAGGCCTACTAAGTGTGGTCAAGTTTTCAAAGAGCTTCCTGAGTTATAGAAGTAATGCGCTAAGATGCAGAATATGAATAAAGCCAGAGCTTACTATAGGTTTTTAACGTGTGCACTTTGGCTCTCTATCAAAGGGAGCAGGGCACATTTATGTATCAGCGTTTTTCCACTGGAGCACATTGAAACACACTTATACTGGCCACTCCCAATGAGATTGTCACAATCACACTCTTTGAACAGATAGCTATGCATTACCTAATGGACAAAGAAAGCCTTCGGAAAAGAACATGCATAGTCAATTAATATATTAATGCTTTCTAGAGAAATGATCGCTTAAAGAAATGCCTCTCATCATAAGTTAATGGAAATACTTCTTTTATTGAAGTCATGTCTCTTAAAGTCTTCTTTGCTGTTGGCTTATTCCTACTATTTACTAGCAATGGGGCAAATTCAGGATGGATTAGCAAATGAAAGGGGAAGATTCAATATATTTGCCCTTGTGGCACCTGAAAGGGAAAAACGGTAAAAGGTAAAAGCCCCCTGGATGGTTAAGTCCAGCCAAAGGCGATTGTGGGCTTGCGGCGCTCATCTCGCTTTCAGGCTGACGGAGCAGGTGTTTGTCCGCAGACAGCTTTCTGGGCCATGTGGCCAGCATGACTAAATGCTTCTGACACAATGGGACACTGTGATGGAAGCACATGGAAACGCCGTTTACCTTCCCACTGCAACAGTACCTATTTATCTACTTGCACTGGTGTGCTTTCGACTTCTAGGTTGGCAGGAGCTGGGACAGAGCCATGGGTGCTCACTCTGTCGCGGGGATTCAAACAACTGACCTTCCGATCGGCTAGTCCCACTGCTTCTGCTGCCAAGAGGGAGGTGTTCCAGCATGTGGCATTACCTCTCTTCTTCCCTGCGCTTGGATGAGTGGCAACGATTTGGGGAGCTCTCCGGCTCCTGCTGTATTTGGCCAAAGCTGGGGAGCTCCTGTGTGCCACATTGCCAGCTGGCTTCCCCCGCCCCCAGGGATAAGTCGAGCTGCAACGATGTGAGGAGTGCCCTGGCTCTCAATGAGCCTCTAAAATGAACCCTACAGTGTGCAAATGGTTCGTTGCAAGCACAGTTAACACCTCGTTAATGTAACCATAGTCCAGCCTGCAATAAAACATTTCCTTCCTTTCTTACAGGGTTAATGTGCCCTTCTGAATTGCATCCCAGGCAAAAAAACCTTCAAGAGTTGAAACTTTCCCAATCATTGTATAGCCATGCTGCAAAAAGCTAAAGCTGAAATACAGCGGTACCTTGGAAGTCGAACGGAATCTGTTCCGGAAGTCCGTTCGACTTCCGAAATGTTCAAAAACCAAGGCACGGCTTCTGAGTGGATGCAGGAAGCTCCTGTAGCCAATCGGGAGCTGTGGAAGCCACGTCTGATATTTGGTTTGCAAAGAACGTTTGCAAACCGGTACAACTGCATATATTTGTGCCCATGACACAGCTGTTTAGCAGGCAGCTGTTTTAACCCACTTGATTAAAATATGTTGACCCGAGAGCACTGAAGTGCATTGTGGGTATCTCTCCTGCTCCAGACTCCACACTCTTAAAAAGCTTGCTTCAAATGCTCAATGCCCGTGGGAAAGTTACCATCACTTTTGGGGGCTTCCAAGGCAGCATTCTTGCTTTAATACTTTGATTTCACTTCAGCCAGCTAGCAAGCTCAGACACGTCACTTGGTGTCCTACACATTCATTTATCCCATATGTTTTGCGCGTTGGGAGTTTATCAGGAACGTGGAGCAAAACGACCTGAATTCAGAACAAACCCACAGGGAGAGACAACTGTCTGCAAAACGCTGAAGCTCCTCTGTGTCTCCTTCAAACAGACCTTTGATACCAGCTGTTCTTTCTGTCCTTTCACCTCGCTATGAAGACAATTTGCCACTTGTGGAACAAGGACTTGAATGAAAGAGTCCAACCACCTCCATACCCTCCAACATTTCTCTGATGAAAATAGGGATGTCCTAAGGAAAAGCGTGACATCCTGGGATCAAATCGGAAACCGAGGCGGCTTCTGTAAATCTGAGGCTGTTCCTGGAAAAGAGGGACACTCAGAGGGTCTGCACCTCAACTTGATAATAATACTGGAATCACACTTGAGATCATGCCACAGCTACACATCTTACCTGATCAGACAGTTTTATGAGGTAAAAGGTAAAGGTAAAGGACCCCTGGGTGGTTAAGTCCAGTCAAAGGCGACTATGGGATTGCGGTGCTCATCTCACTTTCAGGCCGAGGGAGCCGGCGTTTGTCAACTGACAGCTTTCCGGGTCATGTGGCCAGCAGGACTAAACCGCTTCTGGCGCAACGGGACACCGTGATGGAAACCAGAGCGCACGGAATCGCTGTTTACCTTCCTGCCACAGTGGTACCTATTTATCTACTTGCACTGGTGTGCTTTTGAACTGCTAGGTTGGCAGGAACTGGGACAGAGTAATGGGAGCTCACCCTGTCACAGGGATTCGAACCGCCAACCTTCCAATCAGCAAGCCCAAGAGGCTCAGTGGTTTAGACCACAGTGCCACCGGTGTCCCTTTTTATGAGGCACACACACACAATATACCTTGTCCTTGTAAATCCAGTTCACTGAATACCTAGATTCAAGGCCATTATCCAGTTTTAGAACTTTGACCTTGATCCTCTTGTCAGGGTTCCACGTTCCACGCATATTGTGGCGCTATATGAAAACCACTTGCTTCTCCAAGTATAATTTGCCACTCTTTTTGTCGTCCAGTTCCAGAACACACGACGATGTCCCCCACCCAAAGAGATTGCTGACTCCGTTTCTGTCTTGGTACGTCCACATGTTCTGCTCACTTCCTAGGAAGTACCATATTTGGGATTGGCAGAGCTGACGCATTCGGTCACAGAAAACCTGGCCGATTGATTCACACACCAGTTCACTTTGTCAGCAGGTAATGCTGAAGACCAAATGAGAGAACCATGCCCATGCCCCTCTATTTGAATACCAGGGACAAACTGCCAATGCTTGGTCAAGCAGTATTCCCTATTTATAATGGAGAACATTGCCCATAGTTCACCAATTTGCCTCCAGTGTGAAAATAGCTTAAGCTCAGAAAATATCCCAGCCATAAAAAAAAAAAATGTTTTGTGTGTGTGTGCGCATATGTGCAACTCACAAAATAAAATTATGGAACACAATCACGCTGCCTAAGAAACTGTTGACATGCTTTTGCAGAATAATCATTAAGTTTCCTTTCTAACTTCACATTTCCTCCCTATCAGCTTCGTATGGAAGGCGGAACAGATTACAACTCACCGTGTACTTTCCAAGAGAGATAACAGACAGGGCTTTTAAATTATTATTTTCCCCCATTGAAACAGTTCCCTATTTAGCTCGCCTCTTGTGTAGCCTCTTGATTTTGCTAAGTGGAGCAAAGTTGCAAACAGCATTTCCTTTTGCTCTTAGTTCCTTTTGCCCTGCTATATTTTTCCTCTCTTGGTATTGTTTTGCTTTCTAGGCTTTTAGGTACTTTTGTGTACTGGAAATTGTTACTGGAAAGCGACGTGGCTTTACCTTGTACCTCATAAAATTAGAGAATGATTGTTATGCATTACTTTATCTAAAAGTGACTTGCCTAAGTCTCACGGGTGTCACTGAGAGGGGAGGGTTTCGGTCACTTTTTGAAGCATCAGTTCATGTTCAAGTAAATGTTGTTGCACTACAAATCCCATCATTCCAAACCACAGGCCATGCCGGCTGGGACTGATGGGACATGTAGTCCAACATATGGAGGGTCACAGCCCCCCCCACCCCTATTTTCATGGATAAAATTGTTTGAACTTGGGCATGATTCTCCCAATCTGGGCATGCATATAGAATCAATGCAAGACAATAATTCACATTAACTTTTCCATGTAAAATACACGTGAATTGTTGTGTAGGGAGACCTACCGGGCATTTTTGCTGTAGCACCACAATTAAGGCACTGGAAGGCCACAAAACTGAGTAACCAGTGAGATTTAGGACCCCCTGGTCTTGAATGGGGCAACTGTGCCCCTGAAGGACCAGGTGCGTAGCCCGAGAGTCATTTTGGACTTGCAGCTGTCCAGGGAGGCGCAGGTCAATTCTGTGTCCAGGGCAGCTGTCTACCAGTTCCATCTGGTACGCAGGCTGAGACCTTATCTGCCTGCGCACTGTCTCACCAGAATGGTGCATGCTCTGGTTATCTCCTGCTTGGACTACTGCAACACGCTCTACATGGGGCTACCTTTGAAGGTGACCCGGAAACTACAACTAATCCACAATGCAGCAGCTAGACTGGTGCCTGGGAGCGGCCGCCGAGACCATATAACACCTGTCTTGAAAGACCTGCATTGGCTCCCAGTACGTTTCTGAGCGTAATTCAAAGTGTTGGCGCGGAACTGAATGGCTTTGGTCCTGTATACCTGAAGGAGCATCTCCACCCCCATTGTTCAGCCCGGATACTGAGGTCCAGCGACGAGGGGCTTCGGTGGTTCCCTCACCGAGAGAAGCGAAGTTACAGGGAACCAGGTAGAGGGCCTTCTCGGTAGTGGCACCCGCCCTGTGGAACGCCCTCCCACCAGATGTCAAAGAAATAAACAACTACATGACATTTAGAAGACACCTGAAGGCAGCCCTGTTTAGGGAAGTTTTTAATGACTGATGGTTTAATGTATTTTTAATCTTCTGTTGGAAGCTGCCCAGAGTGGCTGGGGAAACCCAGCCAGATGAGCGGGGTAGAAATAATAAATTATTATTACTATTACTATTACTATTACTATTACTATTACTATTACTATTACTATTACTTGAAAAGAAACTCTTGCATGGGCTGGTTGAGAACCCCCTCAGTGAATATTCAAATCCCCCCAACAGATACAGTTGTCTGAGCCAATCTGAAAAAGGTATTATTCTGCCACTTTGTCAATATGCAGATAATATAGCCAATCCATGATCCAGAAAATTGGAGTATGATTATTCTCATATGGTTGCTGTCCACTGAAGAGACCAATCAGGCCTTCTTTTCACCTGGAACTCACCTGAACGCATTTCCGTCACCTCTGAGGTGGGCACCGTTGCCATTATAAGAGAACAAGGAAGGAGTTTTGCCCAGTGGCATGTGGGCATTGTGGGCACCTACCATGCGTATCCAGGTGGCAGGGCTCAGAGTGTGGAGGGTCAATGGAAGCCTTGCCCAGCCAACGCTGCTGCCAGCCGCCCCCACCAAGTGGGGCCGCGCTGCGCCCCTTTCCACCCGCAGGCCTTGGCAACTCACATGCACCCAAAGGGCACACTCATGCTGCCTTGTGATGCTGAAAAGCTGTGGGAGAAGGTTGCAACAGGCATGCGCCCGGAAGAGGGAGGGCACATGCTTGTCGCATCCTCCTCAGCCAGCCCTGCGGCATTGCAAAGTGGCATGGGACTGGCAGGGCAGCAAAGAGTAAAATATGCCCCTACAAATGTACCCTTGGCCACTGCCCCTCTGGCCTTCCCAAGGCGACGCCACTGGTTCCGGCACCTCTTTTTCTAGAAAAATAGCAATGAATCAACCTATACCTTAAGTGGTGCTGTCAGGAGGTAAAAAGGTAAAGGTAAAGGACCCCTGGACAGTTAAGTCCAGTCAAAGGTTTGGTTTTTGTAACGTATCACCACTTAGGGTAACGATCAAGGTTTTAAGTAAATTACAAGCAAAACCAATTTCGATACAGGAATGTTTAGGGGAGGGGAATAATCATTTCCCATTTTGGGAGTCCCGTGTTAACAGTTTTGTGTGACACCTTTAAGATTAACCAATTTGAAACGGGAAACACCCATCAAACTGTATTTGAAAGGGGTAAAGGTAAAGGTACCCCTGACTGTTAGGTCCAGTCGCGGACGACTCTGGGGTTGCACACTCATCTCTCTCTATAGGCCGAGGGAGCCGGCGTTTGTCCACAGACAGCTTTCTGGGTCATGTGGCCAGCATGACTAAACCGCTTCTGGTGCAACGGGACACAGTGACGGAAACCAGAGCGCATGGAAACGCTGTTTACCTTCCCGCTGCAGGGGTACCTATTTATCTTCTTGCACTGGCATGCTTTCAGGCTGCTAGGTTGGCAGGAGCTGGGACAGAGCAACAGGAGCTCACCCTGTCGCGGGGATTCGAACCGCCGACCTTCTGATTGGGAAACCCAAGAGGCTTGGTGCTTGAGAACACAGCACCACCTGTGTCCCTCAGGAGGACAGGACTGTGGAGCATATGTCCTGGGCTCCACCCAACAGAATATGCAGGGTGGTCTCCCAAATGCAGTAGGGTTAGCTTACCACATTTTGAAGAAAGCAAGGCAATACACATTGCTAACTAGCCAAGGGAGGAGGTGTCAAGCCACTGTCAAAAACTGCGTATCATGCATCGAAAGAACACATGAGGGGGCTTGAGGAACTACGTATGCTAGCGGTGCCCCCATCCATCATGCATTTGGAGGGTGTTTGCATAATTTCACACACAGATTCCCTTTGGGTGTTTGCCATATGTGTGGGCAGCCGTCGGGGGGGCTTTCTCATTGTGCCTGGTGAGAGAAGACCTAGGGTCATGCAGTTCTGTGACACCCCCCCACATGCATTCGTTAAATTTACTAACGTCTTGTTTGAACTCCCCTACCCATGGGGCTGTGGTGCTTGTATGACCCTGACCAAAATTAAGAGAGAATTGCTTGTGCAATAGCCTTGTGACATGTGGAGATTTCAAATAACATATTTAACGTTTTCTGTGGAGGGAAAACGTTTCATACTATTTTTAAAGAATGGCATACAGTGGTACCTCAGGTTGAGCACTTAATTCGTTCCGGAGGTCCGTACTTAACCTGAAACTGTTCTTAACCTGAAGCACCACTTTAGCTAATGGGGCCTCCCGCTCTTGCCGCGCCGCTGGAGCACGATTTCTGTTCTCATCCTGAAGCAAAGTTCTTAACACAATGTACTATTTCTGGGTTAGTGGAGTCTGTAACCTGAAGTGTCTGTACCCTGAAGCGTATGTAACCTGAGGTACCACTGTACCGTTATAAAATATGGATATGCAATATGAATATATTATGCAAGGGTGTCTATCTGAGTCATAGTTTGCCCAGTCTGTTTGCCGGGACTGCTGTTGTTTTGTCTAAGGCTACAATGCTATGCACATTTACTAGGAAGTAAGTCTCGGTGAACACAGTGGTGTATACTGTACTTCTCTGTAAGCAGGTTTAAGATCAGGCTGAACGATAAGCTGCCTTGTTGTGTTAAATGTGCGAGGGAGCTGACATGCAATGCACCATAGGTCCCCCTCCTCCTGGTGCGTGGCTTTCCTGCCCTCCAACTGCTGTGTGTTGAGTGTGGACAACTGAGCAGGGGAACCTTGTTAATACAGACCTTTCTGTACATGAAATATTCAGTGGAAGCTGGAGCACTGATGGTGCAAGACTTGTACAAAAGCTTATGCACAAACAGCTGCACGTACAGAAGTCCATATATCCAATGCATGGGGCATGACTGCCCAGTGAGCCTCTTGGGCTTGCTGATCAGAAGGTTGGCGGTTCAAATCCACGCAACAGAGTGAGCTCCCGTTGCTCTGCCCCAGCTCCTGTCAACCTAGCAGTTCGAAAGCACACCAGTGCAAGTAGATAAGTAGGTACCACTGCAGCGGGAAGGTAAACAGCGTTTCCATGAGCTCCGGTTTCCATAATGGTGTGCCTTTGCGCCAGAAGCAGTTTAGTCATGCCGGCCACATGACCCGGAAAGCTGTCTGTGGACAAAAGCCAGCTCCCTCGGCCTGAAAGCGAGATGAATGTCGCAACCCCATCGTCACCTTTGACTGGACTTAACTGTCCAGGAGTCTTTTACCTTTACCTTTTGCCTTCACATAATTCATTTATGAAGATGGCTAACTGTGTTTGCTTAGTGACAACTACTGGTTCCTTGCCTTCCTAATTCTCCCACCACTATCAAATATAGGAAGCAAATGTTGTTGAAATGTGAGAGGGGGTTGAGGCTGGCAGAAGGCGGTCTCTGAGGCAGCCCCTAATCTGTGGAATTTCTTTTTTCACAGAGCTGTGCCTGGTAATCTCATTGCATAGCTTTTGTCATATGCTGAATACCCACCTCTTTCACTTAGCCTGGGACACCCAAGAAAGGTATTTTTAAGCCATGGTCTCTTCTTCTGATTGTTATTTGTGTGTGTGTACATTTTAAAACTGATTTTAAAATGTATATTTATATTGTTGAAACCTTTCCTGGAATCTCATGGGGCTTTATGGCAGGGTTAGAAACTCAGATATGTAAGCTAGGCGCCAAATGGCTCCTTAAACCAGGGTTAGGGTTGCCAAAATGGAATGCCTCGTTGCCATTTTGAGGCCGGACGGCTAGAAAGTTGTATTTCTCAATACAGTGGTACCTCAGGTTAAGTACTTAATTCGTTCCGGAGGTCTGTATTTAACCTGAAACTGTTCTTAAACTGAAGCACCACTTTAGCTAATGAGGCCTCCTGCTGCCGCAGCGCTGCCAAAGCACAATTTCTGTTCTCATCCTGAAGCAAAGTTCTTAACCTAAAGCACTATTTCTGGGTTAGCGGAGTCTGTAACCTGAAGCGTATGTAACCTGAAGTGTATGTAACCCGAGATACCACTGTATGACTTTTTAGCTCGCAAAATTCATTCGGATTGTGCCAATAAAATATAACGGATAGAATTCTGCAGGATGTGTTGCTGGTACAGTCAAACCTCAGTTTCTGAACGCCTCCGTTTTGGTAAATTTCGGCTCCCGAACGCAGAAAACCTGGAAGTAAATGTTCCGGTTTTTGAACATTTTTCGGAAGCCGAACGTCCGATGCAGCTTCCGCATGAGTACAGGAAGCTCTTGCAACCAATCGGAAGCTGCGCCTCAATTGTCGAACATTTCGGAAGCCAAACGGTCTTCCAGAAAGGATTACGTTCGGCAACCGAGATTTGACTGTATGTGGAAATAGTCCAGATCCTAGGATCCCCAGGCATGTGACTCCAGATGGTGGAGACATCAGGCACTATCCTGGCACCCAGGTATCTTCACTTGGTTGCAGGTGGTCGAGCACCAGGTGCAAAATGCACCTGGCGCCTGGCTAATTTCGAACGCAGCTTTATGGCGAAAGGCAGATAAGAAATCCTAGTAATAATAATATTGCTACATGTCGTGGCATATGGAGTTTAAACCACGATGCGGGTGGCGCTGTGGGTTAAATCACAGAGCCTAGGACTTGCCGATCACAAGGTCGGCGGTTCGAATCCCCGCGACGGGGTGAGCTCCCATTGCTCAGTCCCTGCTCCTGCCAACCTAGCAGTTCGACAGCACCTCAAAGTGCAAGGAGATAAATAGGTACCACTCCGGCGGGAAGGTAAACGGCGTTTCCGTGCGCTGCTCTGGTTTGCCAGAAGCGGCTTAGTCATGCTGGCCACATGACCCGGAAGCTGTATGCCGGCTTCCTCGGCCAATAAAGCGAGATGAGCGCCGCAACCCCAGAGTCGGTCACGACTGGACCTAATGGGCAGGGGTCCCTTTACCCTTTACCTATGCTGGTAGATTTTGCATTCTGTTGCTTTCACATAATGGCTTCACTTGGCATTTAAGGGCATTTTTGTTTATCGGAGTTACACCTATGTAGGAATGGGGAAAACATTCCTTCGTGTATTGCCTACAGCAGCAGTTTTTTTGGCAGATCTATGGGGTTACACAAGGAAAGGGAGGGAAAGCAATTTCTTTGGCAGCCGTGCTCAGAGGCGTTGTCCGCACCTTGGAACAAGGGTGGAGTTGATTTTCGCCTTCTGGGCAGTGGCAACACCCGCAACAGACCTCCTCCCTTCTTTCCTTCCCCACCACCACTTGGGGGCAAGGTTAAGCGAGTTTTAAAAGCTCTGCCATTGACTCTCCTGCCTCTCCTGCTCAGGGGGAATGTCAATACTGTTTTCCTGGACTCCGCCTGTTGTATCTAAAGGAAGGCGTATTCGCATTGTCTTCCACGGCTCGCCCCAGGAAACATGATATCACACTTGAACAAAAGCGGGAAAGCTGACAGAACTATTGAGATGGGTGTGGCTACATAACACACCTAAAGCAGCTGAGCCGTGTGGATTGGCGGGTTTTCAGCTCTAGGGTTTCTCCTTGCCTTCATTCCTCTCCCATTCCCACCTATGCCTATGTAATTTTAAGGGCTAAATGTTGAGGTTTCAAGGACAGAGCCAATGGGACAATTACCAAAATAAGTATCTTCAGGGCAGCTGCTCATCATACAAGATTAAAGATTCTCACCGGGGGCAGAAGGGGTACAGTAGCTGTTGTTTTATATAAAGAGCTGCAGGTGTGTTAAGTTCACTTAAAAAAACTAAATAAAGCTCCATTTGTTCCAAAGAGGACCGAGTGGGGAAAATGGGGTGTGTCCTCCCCCCTGCTTTTATCACCACACTACCCCTAGATGGTACATTTGGCTGAGAGAAAAACACAGTGAACCTCATTGGCTGCTGAGCAGGATTCGAACCCAACTCTCCCTGGTGGAAGTTGACCACTCTTGTTCATGGAGTGCTGAGCAGTGCACTTTCTCCCAAACTGACCTCTGTTCAGACTAATAATAATAATAATAATAATAATAATAATAATAATAATTTTTATTTATACTCCGCCCTCCCCAGCCAAGGCCGGGCTCAGAGCGGCTATATATGGGATTTCTATATGCTGGCAGCTGGTCATCTATAACATTTTAACATACCACCTAATTTGACACAAAGCATCCTATGATCTCTGCTTTCTCGTCTGTTCAATAGCAACTTTTTAGCCTGAATAAATTTGAGGCCTCACTAGATGCAGGGTCTCCTAACTCATTTGTGAATCACCAAGCAAGCTGCAAGCTAAGAGCCGGGCATATTTAAAACTGTTGATTTTTAATGGGCTGAAATTCATCTCATTTTCTCTTGGATTGTACCCATTGTACAGATATTTACACAAAGACCATACTTGTGGAACCACTGTGTATTCAGACAGGTATGAAGGTTAGCATTTGTTATGGACTTTTCTGCCGTGTTTTCTCTTCAAGTGCTTGACGCTCAATGAAGCTAATGTGGGGGTGATGTTCTAGTACTCTAAAGCCTTTGCCCACCTGGTGCCAGGTGACAAATTCCACCATTCCTGACCACTGGAGTCCAACAAAATCTAGAGGGCGCCAAGTTAGAGAAGGGCTGTTCTAGTAGTTCATCAGATACAGAGTTTGTTGCTCCCAGAAGAAGTGAATAGAAAGTTTTTGGAGGTGAACTCTAGACTCCTTTTTTGTTATTTATAGCATGTTTTACAACCTAGTTTTCAAATTTCCTGAACCAATGCACAAGTATTCTTTTTAACAGAGGGGACTAGATCATAATAGAAATATCATAAACACGGCAATGATTTTGGCATCAACCCTCCAGAGTAAATGGTTAGCAATAAGTGATGGCGTGTGGAAAAAAACTGCTCCCTCCCCTTCTTATTTCCCCTCACAAGCATACTGTGCAATGGGCTCCTCTTATTCCTATTGTACGGATGGACCAGTGAGGTAAGTAAAAATGTATTGGATAAACTCATTCAGTGAATCCATGGCTAGGGAGGATTTGAACCCAGACCACCCAAGTCAACATGCTAGTTATCACAAGTTTCGCTCTACTTTTCTTATTCCACCTGCCTTGCTTCGCAAAGCTTTCCTTACAGTGCATCCCTATAAACAGCTCCTTTAAAAAGCCAAATTCAATGGGACTTACTCCTGAGTGAGTATAAAATTGGTCCCATCTCAACTTTGTTTAGGATTGCAGCCTTAATGTTGCAGTGTAGAAAGACTGCCTGGAGATAAGGGAAGTGAGCAAAACTTGTGATAAACAGAGAAAAGGTAAAAGAAAAAGGAAAAGGAACATTTTTCTCATTTTAAGTATCACTATCATCTTTGACTGAAGTAGCAAAACATCTCCAGGCATTAAAAGCTTGCGTTTAATTGCCAAGCACTAATTATAATAAATGCCACACTTTGCAGTTCTCACAAATCTATATAAACAATGGATGCTAACTTTGCCATTAAGCAGTGATTTAAATCCGTTTGTAGTGTAAGCACTCACATTAAATGCATCTATCACAATGTTTTACCCCATTAGTGCCTAGATTCGCTAAGTGAAAGGGATGTAATGAGAGATTTCAAAAGTAAAAACACACCCTGATATTGTAGGTGTGTCAAATTTATTTGCAAAGCGCCCCGGGGAACAAAATTGGGAGTCCTTTTCTAAGCAAATTCTCAGATGGTTGATGTGCTACTTCTGAACCGAGTTAGGAACAGTCGCATTATCGCCATCAATATCATCATTATCAAAAAGATTTATTACACCAATCTAAAATGTATATTGGACTCAAGCAAACACCTGCAAAGTTATCTGCCTGCACCCTCTCCGCAACAAATTCTCAAAAAATTATAATGTGACAGGCAGGATTCCATCATAACAAGCTGCACACAGCTGGGTGACTTCTCTGGAACAAAATGAACAGACGATTCCAGGATCAACAGAGACAAGGGAAAAGGATTTTGCAATCTGACCCTTCCTTGGTGCATTACAGAAGTTCACTGACATCCTCTGACAGACCCTCCCGAGTAACTGAAGGAGTCTTACCTGAAAGCATGAAGCTGAACCCGCAGAAAACCAGAAGTGGCAAAACAGTCCCTGCTTTGCCAAGTATATCCATCCAGTTCACGGAATAACAGATGCCCCTTTCAGTGGTAAAAGACCCCTTAGTCGTTGCTCTTTGCCTGCATCGTCAGAGCGATGCTCGCTGGCCCAGGAAGCAACAAGTTAACTGCAAGACCGAGAGTGGGCTAGAACAAAACTCTGTGGCTGTCTGAGCAAGCAAAGGGAGTTTTAAGTTCCTTTTTCCTGTTTCCTCTGTAGATTAGGATGGGGAAAGGCAGGATCTTAAAGGCATTATGCATCAGCAGGATTCGAGAGGCTCTCTGCGAGCTGCATCCATCTCCTACATCTAAACACTTATCTGCGGCTCTGGGGAGCGGGAAAGAGGACTGCACTTTGAGAACCCCCAGCAGGTCACGGCCAGCGCTGTCAGAAACAATAGGGACATCCTCTAATAGGAAGAATTAAGAGAATAACAAGCCCCTCCGCCTATGTGTGGTATGTGAAAATGTGCCAGTCCACCTCCTCTTCTAATTACTCCCAGAGATACTATTCAAGCTTTCAGGCCCCCATAAAAGGCTTTTAGGGTGGGGTAGAGGGGGGGAAAAATCCTTTTGTTTTCTTGATTTATCTGTTTATAATGGCTAACTTCTGGGTTCTCGGGGGTCATTCGAGTCTCCAGAACCTGATCTGGAATCCCCCAGGGTTCTCATTGATGGTCAGGTTCTGTAAGAAGCAAAGCTGGCACCATACTTAGCAATTCTTAGCTTTTCAGCTATCTGAGAGGAAAAAGTGGGTGGGGGTGCGAGATTCATTTTTTTAAGGGCTAGGGGAGGGAGGGGAGGGTGGTTTGATGTGCTGCTTCCTGAAATATCACCTTAGAAGTAAGATCAGCGTTCACACTGTTTAAAAAGCAATGTAGCAAAGATGCGCTTGTGGGGGGTTGGACTATATTTTGGAAAAGAAAAAAAAATGAACGAATTTCTATGCCCCACAAATTACCCAGAGATGCATTTTAAATAAAAGGACACATTTTGCTCATGTAAAAACATGCTGATTCCTGGACCGTCTGTGGGCCGGATTTAGAAGGCGACTGGGCCAGATCCGGCCCCTGGGCCTTAGTTTGCCTACCCACGCTCAAGAGATTAGCAAAGGAGACAAAGAGATGCAACAAAATGTTGCAGCATGGAGGGTCTTGTTCACTGTTCCGGTCAGCCAGTCATGCTGTTTTCACAGATGTCCCATCCCATTTCGCCACCTCCCCAGTTTCTTCCCCAGCTACATTTCCAGCTGAGAACTGAGTTCACATGTGATAAGCAAAGAGCTGCCAGATGTTTCTAAACAGCACTGGTTGGCTTTGGGTGAGCAGAATTAAGCTGTTAATTTGGCGGGGGTTGGTTTTATTTTCTCTGGATATGTCTGCTTTGGGGTGGGTGGGAGTGCAGCAATTTGCCTGAATTGTAGGCTGGGCAGAGCAGCAAATCTCGGATATATTTCTCCCAAACAGATGTGTCTATAAACTGCTCCAACATGATGTTTTGGGGACATGGAGGTCAGAGGCAGCGCTAGCTGCTCCGGCAACTGGGGGCGGGGCAAGCATCCCAGGGGGTGGTGCGGTGATGTCACCCCCTCCAGGGATGACACCCAAGGCACACCGCACCCACCACCCACCCCTTCCTCCCTCAGTGATGGAGGTGATTCAGAAGATCAATTCCATTTTTCCTTTTAGGTCAACATCAAATAGCATTCTCTGATGCTACAATGACACTGGAAGGTTAAATACACATTAAAAGTGCAATCCCATGCACATTTACACCGAAGTCAGTCCTACTGTATCCAGTGGAAATTACTTCCAGATAAGTGCATATAGGATCAAAGCCAAAGGATGGAATTGTGAACATGCTTACTAACGAAGAAACCCCACTGAACACAGTGGGACTTATTTCTGTGTAAGCACGAGAATATTGAGCTGTGAAGTCGCCAAATTATTCTAATGATCTGCTAAATAAGAGCGTTAAAAATCGTCTGGAGTGTTTTCTGCTGAATTTGCATACAAATTTATTAATGGGCAGTTTCAGTGAGCATACCTCTATTTTCAAGAAGATTGATGTTGTGTTGTTTAAAGGGGTTGTTATTTTTTAAAAAACAAAAAAAACTGCAAGTACTCCAGAGGAGAATTTTTGCACAACAGGTAATCTTGCCTATGAGGGGTTTTTTTTTTCAGCCAGCAGAATGTAA
The DNA here is from genome assembly GCF_027172205.1 of Podarcis raffonei. NCBI lineage: Eukaryota > Metazoa > Chordata > Lepidosauria > Squamata > Lacertidae > Podarcis > Podarcis raffonei. Next base: position 23,329,300 of record NC_070618.1, read on the forward strand.
GTCAGTCTGGTGAACAAGTCAATCTATGTAATAGAAGTTTTTGCTTTTGGGGAATCCACGACTATGCACTATTCTGCGTGGGAACCTGCCCTTAGCTGAATGTAAAACGCAGCTTTGCAAACCCATAAACTGCATTTTGGTGGGGAGGTGGGTGGAATTTGCAGGATCGACACCCACATGCGATGCTCCATTTGCACGGCATAACTCAAGAGGACCCAAGAGGTTTATCCCAGCTCATTTCCTCCTGTCACTATCTCCTCCGAGAAGTTAAAAGAAGCTAAGTTTGGTTCGGCGTTATGCATATCCTGCTTTGGAAACAGTAACAAATGCCAAAAGCCACAAGAGAACAAAAGGCAGATTTTTCGAGAGCTCGGAGAAATGCTTGTGCCCTAGAATCCTATTTCTGTCCAAGTTTCCCCAGGGCAAAAAAAAAGAGCAAGTATTTCTCAGTATGTCTAAGAGGAAATAAAGATGGACAGTTTACAAGGCGGTTGCTCACTCTTGCTCTCAGCCAAGAAGGAGGAGAAGGTGATAAAGAATGGAAGAATAATAAGGCCAACTGGGTTATACCAGCGATGGGGAACCTTTGGCCCTGCAGAAATTGTTGGCCAGGGAGGTTGCATAGTGATGGCAGGTAGCAAAAATGGAACCCGGTCAAATTGAGCCAGTTTTGATATCGAGGGCCTGGTCCATATTTTGCATCAGGGCAGGGCTGGATTTAGGTTTGATGAGGCCCTAAGCTACTGGACTACTGCAATGCGCTCTATGCGGGGCTACTTTTGAAGGTGACCTGGAAACTACAACTAATCCAGAATGCGGCAGCTAGACTGCTGACTCAGAGCGGCTGCCGAGGCCACATAACACCGGTCCTGAAAGACCTCCATTGGCTCCCAGTACATTTCCAAGCACAATTCAAAGTATTGGCGCTGACCTTTAAAGCCCTAAATGGCCTTGGCCCAGTATACCTGAAGGAGCGTCTCCACCCCCATCATCCAGCCCAGACACTGAGGTCCAGCGCTGAGGGCCTTTGGGTGATTCCCTCACTGCGAAAAGCCAAGTTACAGGGAATCTGGCAGAGGGCCTTCTTGGTAGTGGCACCCACCCTGTGGAACGCCCTCCCACCAGAAGACATCTGAAGGCAGCCCTCTTTAGGGAAGCTTTTAATGTTTAACAGACCACTGTATTTTAATACTCTGTTGGAAATCCAGCCAGATGGGCGGGGTATAAATAATGAATTCTATTCTATTCTATTCTATTCTATTCTATTCTATTCTATTCTATTCTACTGAAGGTAATGGGGTCCTTTATATGTCCAGCTGTCCTTTGTCAACAACAATTTGTTGCTGTTTTTTGTGTTGAATATATACTATATGGTAATTTATGGACCTCATAGGTATCTAAAGTCATTTGCACATGCAGAATGTGGGCACCCTATATGTATAGAAATGAGCAAACTGGTGATATTTTAGGGAGCAGGCTAGCAGGCGGGGCCCATGACTTACATCATAGGAGCCTACTCAATGCAAAACACTGTTGCTGTATGCAGGTTTTATTTTATTTGTTTTTTATCTTATACAGTGGTACCTCGGTTTAAGAACAGCTCTGTTTACGAACGATTCGGTTTATGGACTCTGCAAAACTGGAAGTACAGTGGTGCCTCGCAAGACGAAATTAATCCGTTCCGTGAGGCTCTTCGTATAGCGTTTTTTTCGTCTTGCAAAGCAAGCCCATTGACAGCTTAGCGGATTAGCGCTATTAGCGGTTTAGCGGCTTTTAGCGGCTTATCAGCTTAGCTGATCAGCTGATAAGTGGCTTAGCTGCTTAGAAAAAGGGGGGGGAGGGAAAAAACCCCCGCAGGAACTCGCAAGACTTTTTCGTCTTGCGAAGCAAGCCCATAGGGAAATTCGTTTTGCGAAGCGCCTCCAAAACGGAAAACCCTTTCGTCTAGCGGGAGAGAGTGGGGCCCTATAGTTTTTTTAGCTTATACAGTGGTATCTTGGGTTAAGAACTTAATTTGTTCTGGAGGTCCGTCCTTAACCAGAAACTGTTCTTAACCTGAAGCACTACGTTAGCTAATGGGGCCTCCCGCCGCCGCCGTGCAATTTCTGTTCTCATCCTGAAGCAAAGTTCTTAACCTGAGGTACTATTTCTGGGTTAGCGGAGTCTGTAACCTGAAGTGTCTGTAACCTGAAGCGTCTGTAACCCAAGGTACCACTGTACGTAAATCTGGCACTGCATCAGGGTTTGGCAACCTTTTTTGATCAGTGGCAACACTTGTAATTTTGGAAAAATAAAAAAAAAGTGCTATGGGTGCCAGTCACAAAATGGCTGCCATGTGGGGGAGTGGAGGGGGGGTGGCACATTACAAAATGAATCCAGTGGGAGCATGCCACAGAACTGGAAATTTCTGGAGACCCTTTGCAGGCACCATAGGATGTTTTGGTGGCACCTGTGAGCATCATAGTCATACCTCATGTTACATTTGCTTCATGTTACGTTCTTTCAGGTTACGTCCCGCGGCGACCCGGAAGTACCGGAACGGGTTACTTCCAGCTTTTGCTGCTCACGCATGCGCAGAAGTGCAAAATCGCAAACTGTGCAGATGCGCCGCTGCGGGTTGCGCTGTTTTCATGTTGTGAACGGGCCTCTGGAATGGATCCCGTTCGCAACCAGAGGTACCACTGCACTGACAACCCTTGTGTTAGATCAGTGGCATGGTGGAGGAAAAGGACACATTGCCTGCAAACCCTCCAAGTGCCCCTATTTCCCAGGAACAGCCCCGGATTTACAGAATCCCGGTTTCTGATTTGATCCCAGAATGTCCCGCTTTTCCTTAGGATGTCCCAATTTTCATTGGAGAAATGTTGGAGGGCATAGAAGGGATGTCCCTATTTTAATCGGTCATGGAATGATGTGACTAGTGAGCCAAAGAGATACCGTAACTATACGACCCTAAGAAGACATCTGAAGGCAGCTCTGTACAGTGGTACCTCGGGTTACATACGCTTCAGGTTACATACACTTCAGGTTACACACTCTGCTAACCCAGAAATAGTGCTTCAGGTTAAGAACTTTGCTTCAGGATAAGAACAGAAATTGTGCTCCGGCGGTGCAGCAGCAGCAGGAGGCCCCATTAGCTAAAGTGGTGCTTCAGGTTAAGAACAGTTTCAGGTTAAGTACAGACCTCTGGAATGAATTAAGTTCTTAACCCGAGGTACCACTGTATAGGGAAGGTTTTTTAAAAAATGTTTAATGTTTTCTTATGTTTTTATATGTGTTGGAAGCCGCCCAGAGTGGCTGGGACAACCCAGTCAGATGGGTGAGGTATAATAATAATAATAATAATAATAATAATAATAATAATAATTGAATAGGACTTCCTGATTTTCATCAGAGAAATGTTGGAGGGTTAAGTGCCTTTGCCAAGTAAAGGGTGAGTAAATTTTGCAAAAAAAAAGGGGGGGAAGAGCTGTGCTCAGAAAACCTAGGCTGCCCTTTTTTTCATGACTGTGTGGTTCCAACTACTGCTTTTGGTTGTCCTGCAGCCGGCTGTGAATAAGAGCCGGAAGCTACTTAGCTTTGGAAATATGCTGTGTGTCATTTCAAGGCTGGAATTTGAACTCAGCTCTGTATAACGGCGAAAGACGTCGTCCTTCCCTTCTCATTCTTCCCTCTTCCGTTTTAATGCAAAAATAAGGAATTTTTGGTTTGGAAACCGTTCATTTATGCTCTCCTGGCACTTCCTTGATTAATGTCTCAACATTGTTCTTGGTTCGAATGGCCACCTCTGTACACAACAATTCACTGGCACATCAAGTTCTTGCGATGTGCCCAGTTGCAAAACTGACTTTATGGTTTCCGATGTACACCCACCCCACCTAAACATCAAATTTGCATGCATATAATAAACAGATAGGTCAAACGATAGACCTCCTTCATGTGGCACTTCTGGGAAATTTCAAGGCTGGAACTACAAGGGGAAATTCTGAGATCTTTTAGAGAGAATTCCTAATTTGGTGGCTGATGAGTCACACACATTAATTAAAGTTCAAGGTCGACCCAAAGCCCAGTAAATCCTGCATAGATGCTTCTCTTCTATCATTTGGAAGTAATGAGATTTGACTAATAGTTGGCATTTTGAGGTGACTTGGTTAGAAAGCCGAGGGGAAGGGGTGGGGAAGGCAACTGACATTCAGATTTACACAGCTCCAGAAATCACATTTTGCTGCCTTCCATGGAAACAGGTCACAGAAACCCACATTTTACCAGGACTGCAATACTTCAGGACCGCCTCTTTCCATATGAACCTAGCCGGTCCCTGAGATCATATTCCGAGGCGCTCCTTTATGTGCCTCCTCCTCGAGGTCCGGAGGGTGGCAACACGAGAACAGGGCCTTCTCTGCAGTGGCGCCCTGTCTGTGGAATGCTCTCCCCAGGGAGCTTCACCTGGCGCCTTCATTAAACACCTTTAGGTGCCAGGCAAAAATGTTCCTTTTTAACCAGCCCTTTGGTTGACCTGATCAACATCTCACACCCTTTTAAAATGTGGCTCTTTTGTAAAAAAAATTACCTTTGGATGAAGGGTGGGCAAGGTAAAGGACCCCCAAACGGTTAAGTGCAGTCAAATTCAACTATGGGGTGTGGTGCCCATTTCTGCTTTCAGGCCAAGGGAACTGGCGTTTGTCCGCAGACAGCTTTTTCTGGATCATGTGGCCAGCAGGACTAAACCATTTCTGGTGCAACGGGACACCATGATGGAAGCCAAAGCGCATGGAAACGCTGTTTGTCTTCCCGCCACAGCGGTACCTATTTATCTACTTGCACTTTGACGTACTTTCGAACTGCTAGGTTGGCAGGAGCAGGGACAGAGCAACAGAAGCTCATCCCATCGCACGGATTTGAACTGCCGACCTTACGATCGGCAAGCCCAAGAGGCTCAGTGGTTGAGACCACAGCGAGGTAGGTAATAAATTGTACTACTACTACTACTGCTACTACTACTACTACTACTAAATGCAGCAAAGACTTGTTCCTATTTTGGGGTGGGATTCAATTGCATACCAGCAAATTCAGCTTGTGCAATTCCAGCTGATTTGGTGCTTGGAGGCCACAAACCCACCTTTCCAATGCCCAGATTTTTCTGTGATAAGGTGGGAAAAGGCACTGGAAAGCGGTCGGACATCAACTGACTGAAACAACATTGTCTAACCTCTTTGCAAACAAATCAGAATGGATGCTTAGTAAAGCGTTCCAGCTGGAAAAATATCCCCACACATCACCTTCTAAAGAGCACCTGTCGAATAAGACCATTAAGTCATCTGAAATTATTGAGTCCCATAGTGCCTTTTCTTGTCCTCTCCCAGCAGTTTGCTGCAGCAGTAGACACTGCTTTCCTAAGCATTTGAGGTTGGCATCTTTGATCTGGCAAAATACAGGACAGGACAGAGGGCATCTTTTTTTCCACCTCATGGTGCAATGACTTTCAAAACAATCCAGTGCAATCCATTGCAGCCTAACAGTATGGCCCTTCTGGAATTTGTCACACACACAAATTTGTACACTTGTCTATTTCTTGCTGCCCAGAGCTAAAATATATGAATTTTCACACATCCTTTGACGTATATGCGGTAAGGTAAAGGTAAAGGTACCCCTGCCCGTACGGGCCAGTCTTGACAGACTCTAGGGTTGTGCGCCCATCTCACTCAAGAGGCCGGGGGCCAGCGCTGTCCGGAGACACTTCCGGGTCACGTGGCCAGCGTGACATCGCTGCTCTGGCAAGCCAGAGCCGCACACGGAAACGCCGTTTACCTTCCCGCTAGTAAGCGGTCCCTATTTATCTACTTACACCCGGGGGTGCTTTCGAACTGCTAGGTTGGCAGGCGCTGGGACCAAACAATGGGAGCGCACCCCGCCGCGGGGATTCGAACCGCTGACCTTTCGATCGGCAAGCCCTAGGCGCTGAGGCTTTTACCCACAGCGCCACCCGCGTCCCGTATATGCGGTACTATACAGCAATATATGCAGACCAGGTGGAGAGTGGGGTAAATTAATAGGGGGGCATATTCTGATGAGGGGATGAACTATGTTCCACATGTTAAATTTCAGAAAGAGAGAGAAAATATTAGTTGGGGAGAAGTAGGGCAAGCCTTGTGGGGAGCAACTCCTCCCCACTCTCCTGTCTCAAATATTATGCAGATAACTATATCCAAAATTGGGGTTTCTGGGCTACACTGACACAAAACTGCTTGTTCTAGAGCCTCAGAAACTGTTGCTTTCGGAGGGAAGTTTTGAGGGAGGAAATGGACAGTCAGTCTTGAAGTACCTATAGGTTAATGAGAAAAGCTTCATGGGAAAAGAAAATAGGAACATATAACTCTACAGGCAGGGTTTTGTTTATGGTAGAAGTCCTGCAAAGGACAGAACAAAAGCCGGTGAACTTTCCCATGCTATTTTGCAAAATCAGTGCCATGTCGTAAGGAGCCCATGAGAAGAGCAAAAGCGAATTTCATTCCTTATGTTTATTCAGTAGGTGGGTTCTTTCCATCGTTCATCAAAACGTGTTGTTTTAAACGCGAAGGGATTTCAGTGGGCAAACCGAGCGGCCGAGGAAGATGCCTGTGAGGATATTAGAAACCAACTTTACCTCAGCAAAAAAAGGGGGAAAAAGACTCTCACTGCAATAACTGAAAGCTCTCCCCAAAAGGAAGGAAGAGATATTAGTGGGAATTTCCCCTAGATAACAGATTCAGGCCTATACAAATCCTGTTGTGTCTTATCTAGATATATTGTAGTATGAAGGGAAGAAAACCCAGAATGCAACAGATTTACCAGGTTGAGCAGGAAATTGGCTAATATATGTATGTTTTCGCTTCTTAATAGTGCTCTCACTTTGCTCAAGTTAACCAAATGGTACACGTGAATTACCTTTACAAAAAAATAAAACCTATTGGGTGTCCAATATGGTCGGGAAGGAAAATTCTGTGTAAATAATCTGCCAGTGGATGAGGGGGGAAAATCACATGTCAGAGTAGAGGGGGACCATTTCCCTTTGCACCTCCAGGTGTCTCCATTAAACGAGTCACCCTTCCTGAGAACAGTATACCCTGCAGAGATCACCGCATTAGAGCGACCTGGTTGCCGAGTCAAATGGACCCCTGCACTTGACTCCAAACTGAAAAACCTCTGAAAAACTCCATACAATTTTAACTGGCTTTGGGGATAATCCTAGGCCTGAGGACCCAGTTTCCAAGTATGAGAGCCTGCTCCAACAATTAAAACCCTATCTTTTTAATACCACAGAGAAAAGGCCAACTAAACCAATAACATCAAATAAACTCTGGTTTGATTACACCTGCTTTGAGGCAAAGAAAGCCCTGCAAAATGCTGAAGGAGCGTCTCCTCCCCCATCATTCTGCCCGGACACTGAGGTCCAGCCCCGAGGGCCTTCTGGCGGTTCCCTCACTGCGAGAGGCTAAGTTACAGGGAACCAGGCAGAGGGCCTTCTCGGTAGTGGCGCCCGCCCTGTGGAACGCCCTCCCATCAGATGTCAAAGCGATAAACAACTACCTGACATTCAGAAGACATCTGAAGGCAGCCCTGTTCAGGGAAGTTTTTAATATGTGACATTTTAGTGTATTTTTCATCTTTGTTGGAAGCCGCCCAGAGTGGCTGGGGAAACCCAGCCAGATGGGCGGGGTACAAATAATAAATTATTATTATTATTATTATTATTATTATTATTATTATTATTATTATTACAAAGCTGCCCTGACAGCCAAAAATTCTGTCAGACATCAAGCCTATCTTGCTGTCCATGTCCTAAAAAAAGAGTATAAAGACCTAATACTCCACCAAAAGAAAGCCTATACCAGAAAATGTTGGCTAGAATTAATTAGTGCGGCAAAAGCAAAAGATCAGACACTATTCTGGAAACTGGTAGCTTCTGGCATCCATAAAGCTATTTCCCCCTTAACCTCACAAATTCCCACTAGCCTGTGGGTCTCATTCTTCCAATCTTTGTACAAGGACGCTAAACCTCCACTACGGAATTATAATATAGAACTGGCTAAATGGCCGGCTGTTTCAGTAACTGAATTGAAATCATATATAAACCAATTGAAAATGGCCAAAGCCCCAGGCTCAGACGGCATTACGCCAGAAATGATAAAAGCACAGGCGGATTGGTGGGACCCTTTCTTAGCCACCATCTTCACCTATATAGATGACACTGGCTGCATCCCAAGGGAATGGGGAACAGCCATAATAGTTCCAATCTATAAAAAGGGCAACAGAGGCGACCCAGCGAATTATAGGCCAATTAGCCTATTAAGTGTGATCAGTAAACTCTACGCAAAGCACCTCCTTAATAAGTTTACAGAATGGCTAGAGAATGAAGATATCCTGGCAATAGAACAAGCGGGCTTCAGACCCAGAAGGTCCACAACAGATCGCTGCCTAACGCTACAACATCTCATCGACAAATACAAATCAGGAGGGCAGGCCTCACTATACGCTCTTAATTCAGGCACTGCACGCAAACACGGCCCTCAGAGTCAGGTGCAGCCGCCTAGGACACCTAACGGACCCAATTAAAACCTTCAAAGGAGTCAGGCAAGGGTGCCTATTGGCCCCTCTACTATTTAATTTCTACCTAAATAACTTAGTATCTGCACTCAATGACTCAAAACTCCATCCGCCGAAGCTTGCAAATCGGCATATTTCAGTCCTGCTATATGCCGATGATGCGGTAATTCTATCTAGCACGCCCACTGGATTCAAAAGAGCACTAAGAAAGCTGGCAGCATACTGTGAATCTGAATGTCTCAAAATCAACTATCAAAAGACCAAGATACTCGCTTTTGGGGAAAAACCAAAGCTTAGAAGCTAGGAACTCCAAGGCCATAAATTACAAGAAGTCACAAACTACAAGTATCTAGGAATGGTGGAACTCAGGAACCAACAAACTATACATAAACTCCATCGGGAGTTCAGTGGGAAAAACCTCAAATTGTATTCTTAAATTCTTCAGAGCACAAGGGGACTTCTTCGTTCCCACAGCTCTAAAATTATACAAGGCCAAAACTTTGGCACAACTCCTGTATGGTTCCTTTTTGGGTCCGCCTTCCTCTGCTTTCTCCCCCCTTGAGAGAGTCCAATCTAGAGTTCTTAGAGCTCTCCTCCAAGTCCCCAGATGTGTCTCAAACGCATGGGTGAGATTGGAAACGGGGATGATGAGAGTGGAGGCTAGCATTTGCTTACCATCAATCTACAAATGGCTGACATTGAATCTGCTCCCCCGAGGGATAGCCCCACTGATCCTCTGCGACCAATTCTAGTTAGGCTGGCAGACTGCAGTTCTGAACACCCTCCAGAAACTGGGTTTTGCCCCTCAAGCCCTTCTAACTCTGGGCTTGGCCCAGGCAAAAGCCACGGTCAGGCAAAGAATATTAGATACCGAGAGACAACAGGACTGCGCAAAGTGCCCCGACTATAGAATTGGAGAAATCGAGAGATACATATCCGCACCAGCAGCGTATCTCTTCTTTCTCGTATCTAGAAATGCAAGAAGGGCCTTTATACTCGCCAGAAGCGCGGTTCTGCCCTTGCTGGTCCTGGATGGAGCCTTTAGAAAAGTCCCCTATGCCCAGAGACTTTGCACCTGTCCATTGGGAGAGACAGGAAGCCCAGAACACTTGTTCTTTGAATGTCCCTTTTACGAAGAGACACGTAGTAAGTTCATTGATCCCCTACTGGTGAGGCTCGCTGACCTCCCGCAAAAGCAAAAATGTGACCTTTTGCTGTTAGGCAAAGATCAGAAGAAGACCTGGATGGTCGCCAGATTCTGTGTACAAATCTGTAGATGCAGACCATCGCCCAACTCAAAATAGTCCGGCATGAAAATCCCCAAACTCAGTTCCATGGGTGACTCTGAGTCAACTCCCTGGGATAGTTTATTGTTGCACATTGTTTCTAAATTTATTGTTGCACATTGTTTTAATTGTCTGTTTTAACCATATCTGCCCATCAGTTTCTAATGCTGTGAGTGTCCTCTATTTCAGAGGCTGCTTCTCTGCAGCCTCTTATAGTTGTTTTAACTGTGAGTCTTTTAGTTCTTACACCCTTACAGTTGTTTTAGCTGCATGTTTTTATTTGTTTTTAGTTTTTACCTGTTTTAATTATCAGTTTTTATCCATCCGTTATCAGTGTTTAATCTTGTATTTTATTCAGAGGTTTTATCCTACGCTTGTTTCTTTGTCCTTATTTGCTCCAACATTTATCAGTTAAAAAAATCCTAACTGCTATTTTATTTATATGTTTGTTTGTTTTTTATCCTGGTCTGTGACCGTAATAAAGTTCATTCATTCACATGTCAGAGACGGCATTATAGGTTGTACAGTCGTACCTTGGAAGTCAAATGGAATTCCGCCACTGGAAAATGCAGATAGTGGGTTTCTTTCATATATCAACAGGAATGGATTTCCACATAACAGGGGCAGCCACGCTAAAAACCCTGCTCTAAATTGACGTGGATCAGACATCTGATATCTTTGATACTCAAAGGATAAATTCTCCTGGAGAATGAAGTATTTTTTGACTGGAGAACTGCATTGAAAGATTCAGGTAAGGGAGAAAGATAGCTGTGTTTCAGTTAATGTATTAGTTTGGGAACTGAAAATTAGGTAGGTTCGCATTAAAAGGTAAAATAAACACATTTCTCCTTTACGCATGCATAAATTTAGAAACAATTTTATGTTCACAGTATAGCCAAAAACCCATTTTTCTTGAATTCTGAGGCATGAGAACTTGTATCCTATGGCATGTGATCCCTATGAAATAATATTCTCTTGAAAATAATGCTGGATAATTCGCCCTTGAGTTTTTTAAATTATTTATTGCTACATATCTGATTTTATACCTACAATTCACCCCTCTCCCCTTATGAAAAATTCTTAAAATAAGATGGATAGAATTATTTTCTTAACTTAGTAAGGCCAAAATGATGTAAATTACATTGTTTCCAATAAACCATTGGCAGAGAATAGAGGACTAAATCCAGTGAAGTTAATTTTAAAGAAACAAATTCCTGGTTGTTGTTAACTAGCCAGAATGAAAAATGCACATAGATATTGCTGTTGTGTACTGGGGGAGTGTGTAGAACTATAAATAATTCTTCTCATTGGTCCACGGACATGTGAAGGACGTGCCTAAGATCAGGTCCTGCTGCTCTGTAAAGCTTCGATGAGAGTTTTGTTATATTCTGCAATCTGCTTTGTCACATTCTTCATTATAGGCCGGTAATCACTTTCCTGACTTTTCGTTGCTATAACTGATGATAAAAAGATAAGGAAAAGTCTCCAACGAGCATCAGAGGGTAGAATTCAATGTCACGCTAAAATAAACATTTGGTCTGCACAAACATATATTTTTGCCAGACAGAATGACCCCCCCCCTGCTATTCTGGGGGTCCTTGCAACCCCCAAAGCAAAATAAAAATAAAAATAAATGGGGGGGGGGCAGAAAGGGGGAAAACCCCATTGTGCAAGTGGAAGCCCATGGTTTCAGTTTGTTAGATGGATTGTGTCCTAAGTTATAGATATTTAAATCTCCATGTACAACAGTTCCTACCTGGAAAAACAGCTGTTTTACTATGCATTTGCACCATTCACATTGAGATTTTGCAGGATGATACAGATGATTGTGAGTGAGAAAAGCAGTTTGGTCATCTGTGTGGGCTCTGAGCGTACAAAAGGAAGGCAATTCCACCCCCCCCCCCGCCATGATATCTCAGCAAACCAAACTGCTTTAAGGTTGTCAAATGCCTCAGATAAACTATAACGGAAGAGATACTGGGTGAGAGCTAACATTAGTCATACACAGAGTAAACCCATTTAAATCAGTCGACTTAAACAACTTAATGGGTCTACTCAGATTATGACAAAGGTTGGATATCATCCATAATTTCCTGGCAAAGGTCTCTTTATAGCCATTATCTCCTGTTGAACAAATAAAACAGTCCCTTTCTTTGGATATAATTATCTATATATGTAAACGTCAAGACATATGATGGTCATCTGTAACATGTGGAATAAGTCGTTGTACCTCAGGCTTTCAGAATAGAATGCTGAGAATGGGCATGATTCAGAAAATGTTAAGCAAGCCCAACTGATTTAAGAGACTTAAGCACCTGCTTATGTTCTTATTTACCATGATTATTTTCAGCATCTTCTCTCTCTCTTTTTTAAAAAGGATACATTCTTTCATGACAAAATTATTTTGTTCATGGTGTTGCCATTTCCTTTCCAAATTCGTAAGCTGCAATTACAAAATGAAAAAAAAATGATAGCAAAAAATAGCCACTTGCGTAACAACTAACCCCCCTTAATTTAATTTAATGATTATTAAATGTATATTCTGCCCTTCCACCCAAAGGATTCTACCAAATAAATAAGATCAAGAACAATTCAGATAACATGCACAAACCTATATATAGCTATTTAGAAATCCCACTACGTTCACTAGGGCTTACTCTCTAGTAAGTATGTCTATGTCAGTAGCCTTACTAAATCAGTTAAGTCTCACCGATTTTCATATCCTTAAGCAGAGCTGTAGAGAAATTACAAGAACTGATAAGGATTCCAGCAAAGGACATGCAGTTTGTAATTACACTGCATCAAAAAGATGGTTTGCAATCCATGCAAGCCATGAGAATATTGTCTTTAATTACAGTGTGGAGACTATGATTTATGCATGACACTGAACTCTCATTATCTGTGTTTCTTTCTGGTTAACGACTGTTTTCAGACTATGTAAAGCTTATCATGCAACGTATCTTGAAACTATATTGGGCCCTGAACTGCACAGAAGAAACTTCCTCATTTCCATAGCTAAATTTCCTGTCTGATGCCAAAAGCTATGATAAGAGCAGGACTGCATTGAGAAGATTGTAAGACTGCAGGCTAAATGTTGGGACTCCGACAACACTTTAAGCATCAACAGGAAGGCAATATGGCTATTATATTGATGGCTGCTTCCTAACAATGCAATTTGTGGAGCATTGATTTGCTTGGCTGGTGCTACTGTTCAAAGTTTGTGCCATCAAGACATGCAAGCTATTTGCAATGAATATTTCAGAATAGCTGTGTGGAAGCTAACATTTAGTATGTGAGTGTAGTGCTATTTGGTACACCTTCCAAACCAGCAATTGCCCATCACAATTTCTGCTCAGAAAAAGAGCTCAATGCACTTTATTGAGCCTCTGATGGCTAGTAGATTTTGGGATACAACAGGTGACAGAGAAAAGCTTCAATACATTTTACAGGGTGACTTGTGTGCCACACTCAGCATAAATACAGCTGAGCCTTTCAAATTATCAAATTGTATCGTGAAATCCCATTTGGTTTCCACCATTCCCTCTACTTTCTCTGAGTGTGGTTGTTTATGTAGCCAAAGTAGTTAACACTCATGTAAAAAAGGGAGTTATCAGCAGGATCAGAGGAAAGCCAAGGTTTGCAAAAGTAAGTCTGGGAGGAAAAGCTGGTTGGAGGTGTTGGTGTTAGGGAAGTATGGGATGAAGGGGATGGAATCCTAAACAGGGAACATTTCTCAGTGCAAAAAAGTTGTTGCAGGTCCCACTTATTATCATCACTGACTCTCAACTGTTCAACCTTGAATGTGCAAAAAGAAAACACAACTATTTGGGAGATGAATATTCTTAATTCTGCCAAATTCAAAACTGATATGCAAGAGGGAGAGTTATCTCTTTCCCCCATGTTACCCCTGCCCTCAATTTTTCCCAGCAAACCTGTCAATTTCCCCCAGCAAACCTGTTGTTTTTCACAACAGTAAAATCTCCGGGACATTAACAGAATGGCAGGAGTGAAAGAGCACAAACGTCAGAGAATTATAGAAATATTAGACTTGCCTGAGATTTGGCATGGTTGGTACATATTTTTCTTCAGTATGGACTAGTTTCTCCAAAATCATCTCAATTACTCTAATATCATTTTATGTATCTACTGTAATATTAATATTATTGCTCTTTAGTTCATAATTGGAAGAGTTCTGTGTTTCTTTTTTCAAATTTAGTCCTGTCGCAAGCAGCATTTCTTGGAAAGAGATCTTACGTCTTTCCACATTTTAAAGATTTTGAAGTTATTTAAAGAGGCTGTAAAAAAGCAATTTATGTATGCATAGACATATTATACAAAAGTTTCAAAACTCCAAAAAGGTAGAGAAAAGGCAACACCAAAAGGCAATAGGCATTTTCAACTGTACCTGTGAATGTGTCTCGTTTTCCTGCAGCTGCAACTTCAAGCTTTCATATTCTCTATTCAGATGCTCCATAGTTTTCTTGAAAGCATTCCTGCGCTTCGTTAGTGTTTCTTTCTCTTCTTGCAGTTTCTTAAGAGTAAGGAAATAATAAAAAAATGGAACATTAAAAAGCACTCATCTTAAAAGTGCTCTAGCTTATTTCTAAAATTCAGAGAGGGGGAAGCATTTATGCTTGAATCTAAGCATCTGGCACTCATTCCCATGAAAGCATATAATTGTGTATATGACAGACGGCATGGAAAAAGTATGTGGTCGGTTCACGTGTGAAAGATGTATGGACTGATTTGTTTGACTATGTTATGTTGACTGTAGTGACTGGTTTGCAAGTTGGCTAATCTTTCTGAAATGGAAAAATAGAAAATATGTCTAAGAACACAAGGGCTTTCTATTTCTTTAGGAATGAAAACCCATGGCTCGTACATCACTGATAAGAAACCATTTGGCCACCCAAAGTTCTTAGTTTACAACTCTTACCATTCCTGACTATTTGCCAAGCTGGCTGAGGCTAATGGAAGTTGGTACCTAACATCGACCTGAGCCACAGTTTCTCCATCCCTCTTTAATACGTTTTCTTTTTTTGAACTGTGAAACACTTCCTCTTTCTGTGCATAATATTGTACTCTGGCTACTTTCTTATACCTTTCCCTTGAAAGCTTTTGTTCAAGACAAAAGAAGGAATGCAGATAATAAAGCACATTCTGCAGATAATGAACTACTAAAATAAATGCTAAGCCCAAGAACATATGTAGAACCCTGCTGTATCAACTCAAAGGCCTATCTAGTCCAGCATTCTTCTCACAGTAGCCAACCTCAAGCCAACAGGAAGCTCACAAGCAAGACATTCGCACCATAGTACTCTTCTGCTCGTTTTCCGCAGCAACTGATACTCAGAGACAAAGATGCCTGCAAATGTGACATTAAGGCTGACAAACGATTCCCCGCCGTATGGGAATCGCTTGCAGATGATCGCAGTGCCTGGAGACTGGCAGGTTGTGTAGTCACAGAAAGATCAGAGGAGGAATGACTGCTGGGAGGAATGCAGAGAGAATAAATGCCCTGGCGCACCTGTAGCAGCAAAACTGGATGCCCTCATCTGCCCCAAAACACGTTTCTCCCATATGGTCTCTACTGTAACAGCAGTACAACGCTCCAAACGGTTTGACCTGACCCCTGAAGGTGCTCTCTTCCACTGTCTCCCGAGGCAGAAGGATGCCAAATTAACTCAACTCAAGTGCCTCTGAATCTTTGTAGCTGCACAGGAAATGTTACGTGTTGCTTATCTCAAGGTCTGTCCCATGGAAGAGGGAGCAAGCTTGTTTTCTCCTGCTCTGGAGGGCAGGACTCGAACCCGTGACCTCAAGTTACAAGGAAGGAGATTCCGACTAAACACCAGGAAGAACTTTCTGATAGCAAGAGCTGCTTGACAGTGGAATGGTCTCCTTTGGGAGGCTGTGGACTCTCCTTCCTTGGAGGTTTTTAAGCAGAGGGTGGGTGGCCATCTGTCATGGATGCTTTAGCTGAGATTCCTGCATTGCAGGGGGTTGGACTGGATGACCCTAGGGGTCCCTTCCAACTCGTAGATTCTATGATGTATTTTAATTTAGGTTCAGTTTTAGATCTAAAACAGTGGTGCCATTTAATTTCTCTAAAAAAAGCAAAAAGCAAAGCAAAGCATTTTTTTTTACTCAGTTTTGATGAGAAATGAGAAGCCACACAGGAGCTACTGGTCCACACGACACTCTTCCATGCAGATGTGGCAGGTATGCAGCCACCATAACTACCTGACTGGAGGATGGATCATGTGAGTAGCTACAAGCTGTTAACACCTTTGGGAAGCAGCTCCACCATGCCTCAGTGTATGTAAAGGACACCAAGACAGAACATTTAACAAGATGCAGCTGAAATAGTTCAATAACTCGGTCTCAAGCAAATATTATTAATGCGTTTTGACTGTTAACTACCTTTTTCTTTTCCTCTCCTGCTGTTTTCAGAGCTGGAAGATTGTTGTAAAGTTCCAGGTCTTTGGTCATTTGCTCTATTTTTTCTTTGAGAGAAGTCAGTTCATCAACCATCTTGCCTTCCAGCAGGCCCATTTTCTGGAGGTCCATCCGCAGACGTTGGCTGTCTGAAACAGAAAGAGCCAAGAAGCATTACTGACATACAATGGAGATTATTTTCTAGCACAGAGAGAAGTGAATTGTACATTTACTTATTCAAGGAGACAACTGACTCCTGCCTGCCTTGTTCACCTTGGCCTTAGTCCAGGAAAGCTCTTAAGTACGTCCTTAAGTTTTACATACAAATATCCATTATGTGATGAAGTAGTGGTATCGCTAAGACTAGTGTTGACATATTTGCAACAAAAACTGGCAAAGAGGAATTAGCATTGTTGTTCTTAGCTTACATTTGTCCATAAAACTATGCAAAAAGATCCTGCTGCCCTTTTTAGTTTTAAACTATGAAAAGTGTTGTAAAGTCTATAGGTGACCTGCTCCTAAGGATCGTTTTGACAGGTATAATATACAGAACCCTCAATGGTTCTGTTGATAATTTGGAGTGGGGGGGCGAGCACATCAATAGTATCTTAAGCTGAAGCATGTGTTAAAATAAACATGGTCAATCTCAACATGCATATTTTTGTTTTATTGTCTAGTAACAGACTGGGGTCATGCTGACCCTCTCTGCCTTTGAGTCTATTTAATATCTGCAATTTGGATGCCATATTTATTACCCTTACGTCCAGCTCTTAGATGGGAGCTCCCAGTGGTTTTCCTACTCATGTTATAGATCACACCTGCCCAGCCCTGAAAACTCTTGACTGATCAAATGCTTCCAGATCATTAACTGGGTCCTTATGTGTGGCCTCTTATTTCCTCCATGCTGAAGGCTGCGTTTGCAAAGGGGCCTAGAGGCCTAGTCTGGTGTGTCTAGGCCTGAAAAATTGTGTACATGTCATAAGGTTTTACGCATAGGCCTCTATGCACCTATGGTGCCTAATATGCAGATATCAGGTGAGCATGCTGGAAAACAAGAGGCGCATGGCAGCATGATTCTAACCTCACCACCATGTGTTGGGTTGAAAAACTGAATAAAGAAGTACAGTGGTACCTCGGGTTAAATACTTAATTCGTTCTGGAGGTCTGTTCTTAACCTGAAACTGTTCTTAACCTGAAGCACCACTTTAGCTAATGGGGCCTCCTGCTGCCGCCGCGCCGCTGGAGCCCGATTTCTGTTCTTATCCTGAAGCAAAGTTCTTAACCTGAAGCACTATTTCTGGGTTAGCGGAGTGTGGAACCTAAAGTGTATGTAACCCAAGGTACCACTGTAGTGACAAGCAATTCTTCTCCTTAAGTAATTTTTGTATAAGAGCTTAATCCAGATTTAAGCAAAAAATAAAATAAAAATAAAGAATGGCCCAAGGAATTTCTTTAGGGGCATTTGGTGCCTTATATTAGGCATTGTGATTTTTGTTACCAGCCTAAGCATTCAGGAAAAGCTGAACAAACAAAAATCACGGTCCCCTTTTATTTCAACTGCTTGTTGCCGGCAATAGTGGCTATCGTGCTAAGTTGCTATTACAACTGCACTTAGTTTCTCCCTGGGGTGCCATCTCTTGCTCTTCAGGAAGTTGACTTCTTAGGTATAGCTCAGATATATTCGTGATAAACTAAAATCTGAGAGTGGCAAGGAATGATGAAAATGTATTACAGGCTTTTTTAATTATAAAAATGTTGATTTAAAAATAGGCGCAGATGTGGGTACAGTGGTACCTCGGGTTACAGACGCTTCAGGTTACAGACTCCGCTAACCCAGAAATAGTACCTCGAGTTAAGAACTTTCCTTCAGGATGAGAACAGAAATTGTGCGGCGGAGGTGCGGCAGCAGCGGGAGACCCCATTAGCTAAAGTGGTACCTCAGGTTACGAACAGTTTCAGGTTAAGAACGGACCTCCGGAATGAATGTTGTTCTTAACCCGAGGTACCACTGTAATAAGATTTTAGAAACTAGGGGTATATGATAGGAATAGGGTTGTTTTTTATTTTCACTGGGTGTTTTTTTAAATTCTATTTTTTTCCCTACAAGGTATTTGAGTTGTTTGATACATGCTATCTCTTCAAAAGAGTGCTCTGGCGAATACAGTTTACCCCCAAATAGATTTGCTAGTATCTGATTCCCTAGCTGCTTTGAACAGATTTATTGGAGTGTGATGAAGGCAGATGCAAGATGCAAGAAACAAAGTGCAGTTTTAGGGAGGGAAACGTGTGAATTTTTCTTATGAGCGAAGAAGCTCAAGAAATCATATTGATCAGGGAACTGTTAAGGGCAAATGGCTGTATACCCAGTGCTGTTATTTGCAGCTGTGCACTGACACACAGGAATCCGGACAGAGAACACATGCACAACCTCATCACTGGATGGTCACTACCGGCTGTGCCACTGGGGCTGAGGGAGTGTTGTGGCATTGTCTTGCATGAACAGCGATGCAAAGGCACGTGTTGCATTCTTTCCTTGTCTTGAGTGCACTGGCTCCCTCCATGGTTGTATGCATGTTGATACTGTCATTGGGACTGGTATGCTCTGCTAGAGATTCCCAGGACCGTTGACCATTTCCCTATTTGTGCACCTTTCCCGCTTCTCTTCCTGTGTTGAGCTTAGATTGGATACAGTGGTCATTCCACTGGTCTATTAGTAGCTCCCCCCCCCCCCACATCCTGACATAAAATGAGTACAGTCGTACCTTGGTTCCCAAACGGAATCCATTCCGGAAGTCTGATCAACTTCCGAAATGTTCGAAAACTGAGGCGTGGCTTCCGATTGGCTGCAGGAGCTTCCTGCACTCGAGCGGAAGCCACGTCGGATGTTCGGCTTCCAAAAAACGTTCGAAAACCAGAACATTTACTTCCGGGTTTTCGGCGTTTGTAAGGCAAAACGTACGAGTACCAAGGCGTTCGAGAACCAAGGTATGACTGTATAATACTGTATAATATTGCTCTGGTATTGTAGCAAATAAGTTACAACAAGAGTTAAGAAACTTGTATTTTCTTTGGGTGGTCTTCGACTAATTTTTAAAGGTTTTCTGCTAAGTGAACTTTTTCTTTTCATCAGAGTAATAATAATAATAATAATAATTTATTATTTGTACCTTGCCCATCTGACTGGGTTGCCCCAGCCACTCTGGGCGGCTCTACATTTTCAAGCTGTAAGAACTCTGCTGGATCAGACCAAAGGCCCTTACTGTTCTCAAGCTGGCCAACCAAATGCCTAATCGGAAGCCACCAAGAGTCCTGCAACATCACTCTCCCACTTGTGATTCCCAGAAACTCTTATTCAGGGGCATTACTGCCTCTGATAGGGGATGGCAAACCTAGCAATCAGTGCTACTAGACATTGACAGCCTTGAGCTCTGTGAATCTGTTTAATCCTTCTCCAAGTTGGTGGCCGGAACTACAACTTGTCGGAGCAAATTAACTATGCACAGTGTGAAGAGCCACCTCCTTACTTGTTTCGAATTTTCCAACATTCAGCTTCAATGGATGGCCGCAAATTCTGTGAGAGATGGAAGAAAGCTTCTCTCTTCCCACGCCATCGATAATCTTATACACCTCTATCATCTCCCCTCTTACTTTTCCTTTTCCCAAATGACTGAGGGAGAGGCAGTATATATGTACCGAAGAATATCTTTATGGGGATTGTCACAGGCCAGGAGTCAGCTTTGCCTGCTGAACAGCAGCCTGAAGGGGGAGAAGGTGAAAAGACTCCACACACGCCTGTTCAGTCTTCAAGGTCACAGAGCAGAAGGCACGGATGAGAACCAGCTCGCTCCAGGCTTCTTAAACCGAGCTCTCAACAGCAGTACACCTGAAGGAGCGTATCCACCCCCATCTTTCTGCCCAGACGCTGAGGTCCAGCTCTGAGGGCCTTCTAGCAGTTCCCTCACTGCGAGAAGTGAGGTTATAGGGAACCAGGCAGAGGGACTTCTCGGTAGTGGTGCCCTCCCTGCAGAACGCCCTCCCATCAGATCTCAAAGAAATAAACAACTATCTGACATTTAGAAGACATCTGAAGGCAGCCCTGTTTAGGGAAGTTTTTAATGAATGAAGTTTTAATGTATTTTTAAACTTTTGTTGGAAGCCGCCCAGAATAGCTGGGGAAACCAAGCCAGATGGGTGGGGTATGTATGTATGTATGTATGTATGTATGTATAAATTGTTGTTGTTGTTGTCAGATGCTGGAAATAATGCCTGTGGTTCCCGGCCCTCTACCTTACTGCTGCCAGTGATCTTGTCCCTTGGCTCTGTGATCATCTGGATTTCCTAACATCTGGACTGTCTGACTTTGTATGTGGATTCTGATCTCAGGTAAGTGTTCCTCAGAGACTCGTAGACTCTGCTTGCTCAGCAAAGGGACTCAGATGGGGCTACAACAGGGATGGCCCATAGTTCAGTGGCAGAGCCTGTGCTTTACACAAACAAGGTCTCTGGTTCAACTCTGGTGCTTCCACTTCTAAGGGTCTTAGGCAAGAGGGTCTAACATACCTTCTGCCTGAGACCTTGGACAGTATTGGATGGGCAGACTGAGAGTATATGACAGTTTCATATGTCTTTGTGCATACTTATATGCCTCAAATGGCACTGGCATGCATTTAAAACATGACCTGCTTTCTACAGGAGGAGGAGCTGTAGAAGGGATGGGTTGTGGCTCAGTGGCAAAACACATACATTGAATGCAGGTGTTGGGTTCAGTCCCTAGCATTCCAGGTAGGGCTCAAAAAAATTCCTTCCTGAACCCCTAATGAGACACTGCTGCTTTGAGCAGACAGTACTGAGCTAGATGGAACAATGACCTTACTAGCTGTAGGTTGGCTTCCCCTGTAAAATAATCTGGAGAAAGTAAAGGATTTTCTTCAATCCAACTGCCATCCTACAGTGAAAAAAAAAAGGAAAGGGAAAAAGGAAAGAAAAAAAATAACAACCCTTCTCTCTGGGAAGAGACAGGAAGAGGATGCAGTCCAGTTCCTTCTGATATGCCACTAAGTCAGACTTCAGCAAGCAAATGTGTACACAGTAGCAAATTCTGAGACAAAACTGCTTTGTGCTTTGACCCAGGGAAATGTTACTGGGAAATGCTGCCATCAGCAAATGTGTTTACTCACAGGAGTTTCCTTTGGGGAGGGAAGGAGAAGGCTCTGTGCAATGATCTTTATACAAAGAGTGAGGTTGTGGCCCCAAGGTGCATTTCTACAGCACTACATGGGTCCACAAGCCTCTTTTGCATGGAGCACAGAATCAAATCGGAATTCAGGATCCCAACTGCCTTTATGTTAAAGAAGAATAAAGCAAATTGCCAGGCCTCATGGGCAGAGAAACATATAAACAATAGTTTAGCAAGAATTATCTTTCAACTTTTTTTGTTGTCGTCAAAACTGTCCATTCGTGATTTAGAGCTTTGGGGAATAATTTCTATGCACGGAGGCACCAAACCTTGTTTTCTATGCACATAAGCAGGGGACTGGAATACATCTAAAGGGATATATTTGACATAGTGCTAAGTAGATAGTTCTATCAGCATGAACAAATCAGTGACTAAATTTGACTAAAATGACTAAATTTGCTGATCATCACTCAAAGTATTACAAGATTTTTACTGGCTTTAAACTGAATTTGGAAACGAAGTACCATTGCTGGTTTTAGCCTAGGGCTATGTTTTCTATAAAAGTGTCTTCTCCAAAGTAGAATTGGAAGAATTGTAGCTGTGATAGAACACACATCCTGCATGCTAAATGTACCAAAGTTCAATCCCAAGCATCCCTAGGCTGGGAAAGATTCGTGTCTTAAACTCTGGAGAGCCCATGCTGGTCAGCATCATACTGAAGTAGCTGGATCAAATATCAGATGCAAACCAGTTTTCAAAAATCCTAACCTTACTGTCAATTAATATAATCTCTACCAGCCATTCTCTGGGCAGTACTGCTTTCTGAAGTGAGGCAGCTAGCTCTTTGATAAAGGGTATTTTCTGTAGGGACATGCAAAAAATCCTCTCCCCAGAGCTTGCCTGGGACCAACTCCATTATCCTTTAGGTGCAAGACAACATCTATCCTGTTCATTTGGACTTTTATTGGTATTCAAGCTATTTCAATGACTTTTATCTGCTGGTTTTATATTATCTCTTTATCTGCTGATTTGATGTTTTGGTTTGTGCAGTGAATTTTACTTTATTGGTTTTCATTCTTGTAAGCTGCATTAAGGCCATTTTTTTGCACTAGAAGGTGGGAGAGAAATTTGTAAATAAATACAACATACACTTCGCTTGCCATACCTGTTCCCAGGTTTTTCGCAGTACTCTGTGATTTCTGCATTTCACTTGACTTGAAAGTGAGATCTTCCTGCATGATTTTCAGCTCTTGGTTTGTTACAGAAGATATCTGCTTCATGCGATTTACATTCTGCGTGATTAAAGAAGAGTAGTGGAAGATGAGACACCCCAAATGCACTGCTACAACTGGTGGCTTAACAATGAGAATGGTTGGTGTTTTTCCATACTACTGAAGTCAGCTACAGCAAATCCCCTTAGGAAAAACATTTTAGCTGTTTGGAGTTCATATATAAAAAGGAGAATGTTGTAGTTTTACAAAACATTGTATGGTCTCACCTATGATTGGGGAAACAGGGCCAAGGGTGAACAAAAGGTGAGAGGCTGGTGCAATTTGGGGAAGTTCAAGTGAGGATAGTTTTTGCTCCCAGTAAATGTTTTCCCTCCACATGCTATGGAATACCTTGCTTTCCAAAGCCTGGGCAACTCAACTCCAAACTGTGAATGTGACAATCAGATCCTGGTTTCATAAGCAGGAGCCGCAGTGTAAATTAAGTTGTTTTTACTGTGGCATGCAGTATCTAAAAAGTGAAAATGCTTGTTCCTCCATGAAGCAGCCTTGAGTGACAAAAGCTGAACCCATGAAAGTTGTACATAAAAGCCATTACAATGACATTTTCTTGAAATGTAGCCAAAGGTGTAATAATGTTAAAATAATAGTTTTATCGACTTAAATTGTCTGACTTTGGGGGGGGGGGGATTTGATACACTAGGCAAAATAAGAACATATGAGGTTATATAAACAGGGAATGATTCTAGGTGCAGTTTGTACTGTACTTTAAGCTAGAAAGAGCATAAGTAACTACATCTGCCTAGTTTTAGTGCCATATGTGATAGAAGTAAACTATGAAATGTTTTGCTTCTTCTCGTGGCCATAAAAGGTTTATTAGTGCAATTAAAGACTGAGGTGTCGGCAGAAGAAACAAGGGTGGTTCTGTTTGTGAAGGAGGGTGGGGTTCGCAGGAAGAAAAAGATGCAATAATGGCTCTCCCTAAATTGGGATTAAAAACAAAAAACAAAACAGGAGCCAGCCTTGGGAACCAAACCCCTCTTCATTCTGAAGCAGATCCCCCCCCCCATGCTATACCAAGTTTAGTGACGTGCTGGTATCAATGTTAACCAAAGTTACGGTTAAACAGGATTCTCTTAACTAGGATCCGAAACAATGATTTCTAATGGGTTTCAGAGTCTGAAATAAGACAGAAGGGAAAGATTGAAATGAGGTTAGGGAGCATACATTTCCAAAGCTAACTATTCATTTGTTAACTGCAGTTAACAGGAAGTCTGTGTTATCTTTGCACTGGCCCCAAGAATAAGAGGGGTCAGGAAGGTAGTATGCTACAGTCTCTCTCTCTCTCTCTCTCTCTCTCTCTCTCTCTCTCTCTCTCCCCTCTCACATGTTAATGCCATACTTGTAAACTTTTTATATGTCAAGCAACCCCTGTAAGCTTCAACTTGATATGCTTTCTGGAGAATAAAAGCAACTAATTAAATTATCACCAAACAATTAGATTATTTGGAAAGTACTAATAATTGTGATTGGTATCTCTTCATCTTTATTCTAAAGTAAGGAATAAATGTGTATTCTTATGAAAAAAGGATTAAAAATGTTATCCTAGCCACATTTACGTAGCAGAAAAATCCTAGTGAATTCTAAACAAATAAAATGAAAAACACCATCAGACTCCACACACCAACCCAATAATTTTTACTTGTTGATCCTCTTTTCCTTTGAAAATAGGATTACCTGTGAGGAAGATTATGCTTTTCCTTTGGTATCATTGCAAAGATGGTAAATAGTAAGTGATTTAATGCTCTTGGATTGACGTGATGTACTTTTTGGGTAAGTGTTCCCAGTGAAATGCCTAAAATAAGTTGGTTATTTTGTTTGGTTCTAGTTTGCTTTCATTTGGATTTGTTTAGGTAAAAATCAATAAAAGTAAAATGAAAATCACAGCAGAGTCAACGGAACTTATGATTGGAGCCAAAGCCACTCACCCTGCTTGAATGCTCTAAAATTGCCACAATACTGGCCTCTATCTGTGTTTTCCGTTCTAGTTCCTGGTTCTTTGCCTCTTCAAAAGATTCAAGAAAGTCTAAAGATTGAAAAACAAGATAAGGGAGGCTGCTGCTTATAAAAGGAAAAGCAGAAAAGTCCTGAAATGTGACTTATAGCTATAAGGATTCTGAATTTAAAAGCAATTAAAAATATATATAAACAAACATCTTAAAGCAATTTAAATGGAACCAAGAAATTTTATCTGTAAGGAATATCTAGAATGTGAGCTGGTTTTTGCAGCCTTTTATTCACCTTTTAATATCAATGTGGTGATCAACCAATGACAGGACAGTCAAAGCTCACATGAAGAGCCACATAAAAAGCTACCCTCTGATTCTCTTCTATGCATCAGAAAATGTTTTACACTTGCAAAGAAGTACCCTTGTGGGACATCAATGCTACCAGCCTGGACCTCCTCCAACCGTGTCACTGCCCTGGCTCCAGTGAGCTGGAACAGTGTTGATGCCAGGAGGACAATGCTGTGCCCTGGGGGGAACTGCAGTGGTCCCAATGCCACAAGGTCAATGCTGCCAATCTGTGCCACTGCTGAAGCGCTCCATTAGAGCCCTGCAGAACTCTGACTATGCCATTAACATGATGCATAGTTTACTTCTGGTGCATATACCGTATTTTTTACTCTATAAGACGCACTTTCCCTCTCCTAAAAAGTAAGGGGAAATGTGCGTGCGTCTTATGGCGCAAAGGCAGGCGGGAGGCTCTGCTCAGCGCTCCCTTTAAGAGCCGCATGGAGCGTGTGTGCAGCTCTTGGGGGCATTTCCCGCACGCTCTTTAAAGGGAACACGGCTCTTAGAGGAGCCTTCTGCCTTAGCCACGTGCAGCCACTTCCGGGTAGAGGGAGCCTTCATCCCCCTGCCCGGAAGAAGCTGTGCGCGGCTATCCCATAAGCCAGGACAGCAAGAGGCCATCCCAGAAGCCAGATCCCTCTTGCTGTTCTGGCTTCTGGGATTCAGAATATTTTTTTCTTGTTTTCCTCCTCCAAAAACTAGGTGCGTCTTATGGTCTGGTGCGTCTTATAGAGCAAAAAATGCGGTATGCCACCCTTGCAGGAGCAAAACTTTCCAATGTGGAGAAGGTGGCTGTGTGGGTGCAGTGGACATTTGTCCAAAGAGGGAAGCTCTGACTCAGGAGTTGGCAAGGTTTACCTCGCCTGGGCTGGTTCACTCCAGTGGAGATCCCTCTGTGGGTCAGATCGCGCGCATGCCTGCAATTTCTGGCGTTTGCGCAGACGCAATTTCCTGCGTTGCGGAAGCAAGTCCCCGCGCCGAGCCAGTTTAGCGCAGCGAGCGGGAACTCAGTTCGGGGGCGGCTCGTGGGCCGGTTTAACGACCCCCGTCGGCCACTTGTGGCCCATGGGCCTTAGGTTGCCGGCCCCTGCTCTGACTCATACATGGCAGCTCCAAATCTTACATCAGAGTTCCTGTATGCTGAAGGCAGCTTTTAAGTCAACTGAGCACTGTAAAGGTGCACAAAGCGCCTTCCTTATCTAGTTCTCCTCTGAGGATAGTCTCCTGACAAAAGCAAAATCTACAGATGCATCCTTATACAAAAGCAGCTTAAGAAGGCCATATGAAACTTTAAAAAACTGCTGTTATTTGATCTTCACAATCTTTTTCATGTGTCTGTACAGTATTTTCCGACACACCCAGACCTATTTTATTTTCAATTTTCCACAATTAATTGTGATCTTATAAACACTGAATGCAGCCTACAAACCAAGAGGAATGTCTTGACTGATAATCTGAATGCCTGAAATAGCAATCAATTATTGCTCTGTACCAGGCATGGCCAAACTTGGCCCTCCAGATGTTTCAGGACTGCAACTCCCATCATCCCTGACCACTGGTCCTGTTAGCTAGGGATGGTGGGAGTTGTAGTCCCAAAACAGCTGGAGGCAAGTTTGGCCATGCCTGCTCTATACACTGCTGCAAAGCCAGTGGCTATGTGGGGAAACGTCATGGGCTAAGGTTGCTAAATTAAGAACAGCGATCATGCCAGGTGACCAAAAGCTATTAATGCAAATGAAATGTGGATTAAGAGATGCCTTCATTTTGACAATGCAAGTCAACATACATTTGAATCTACTTACTGTCCATGCTTTCTTCTCTTTTCTTCAACTCCTTGTATTTCAGATTCTTCTCACCTACAAAAATGCCATTTTAAAATTAAACAGTTAATAATTTAAGACTTGTGATCTTCTCATTTACTTGGAGATAAACCCTACTGAACTCAGAGGAACTCACAACCCAAACTGTCTCTGTTTGATTTTCCATTTCTCCCTTTTACTACAACCTCTCATTTCAAATCCCAAGAGGACTTATGGAGGCACAGGGGCTGCAGTGAGTAGCTGGTATGGGAAATACCCTTTGTGCAAGCATCTTTCAACTAGTACCGCATGCGATCCATTCCTACACCTTTTGTTCTTTGACCTGTTTCAATGAATCTTGTTCATTTAAGAGCTGACCAAAATCCATGTATGGAAATCTGATTTAAAGCAAATATTCAGTGCTTGAGATAGAGGGGTACTTTGTATACTTTGTTTGTATTTTAATAGGATTAATTCAGTCTTTAAAATATATAAAAATTATTTCAGTGGATGTCTTGTGTTTCATAAGCAAAAAATTTGAAAGGATAAGCTAAATATAGATACATTTAGAGTCAAGAATTCCAACATCTTCTTTCCTCCCCAATAGTATTGTATCGACATCCCTTCAGCTTTCCTTCATATCTAACATATACAAATTATAAACATATGCAACTGGCCCCAAGGGACCATGATTTTCCTTGAACTTCCTTGCAGCTGTGAGCCTGTTCCTGGCTGACTCTCCCTTTCATGATACAGGAAAACTTACCAGAAGTGCCCTGAAAAAGTCTAGCCCACTTTTCAGAGGACCATGAATATATATTCCTGGACTCATTTTAAAAAATCTAGAGAATATTTCTACTTCTTTGTTTTATTACTCTTGCCACAAGAAACAAAACAGACTCGTGTAAAAGCAGAGAGTGCTGTTTTTGCTAAGCTATCACCAAAGCAATCTATTTCTTACCGTCTATAGTCATCCAAATGATACAAGAAAATAATGCAAAAGCAATATGCAAAGAAAAAAGGATAAAAGCAGAATGAAGAAATTGTTACTATTATTTGAAAATGGAGAGACCAAATTAAGCAGTGATGGGAGTACCAAGATTGCAATTAAGAAAGAACAATACTATTTAAGTTCCTTAACAGATTAGTGATTAGCAGGAACTAGGAATAAGACCCTTTGGATATATTCAGGCTAAATTAACAATCGTCTACATCTCAAATATTTTTTCTCATGTTCTTATATGTGATACTAGGGCTCAATAATATATACGTACTCCGAGAAGCATATATACACAGTCTGCAAATGGTGCTGTATTATGTCTTCATATTTTGCTGGAAGCTGCCCAGAGTAGATGGGGAAACCCAGCCAGATGGGTGGGGTATCATCATCATCATCATCATCCATAAACCTTGCATTCTGTAGTGACAATACTAATCCCGTCTATGCCAACAGGATACTGCTGTTCTTGCTGAAGTCTGGACCGTTGCTTATATATGGGGTGGTAGCAGGCCAGAGTGAAGACTGCAACAGTCTAGTCTGCTCCCACATGCCCTGCCCCACAGGCTCAGCTGGATTGGCCAAAGTCAAATGACAGTGATGAGGTGGGAGCTGGCCCGGAGATTTTCTAACAGCCAGCAACCTGGTGGCTGCTGCTCCGGTGGTTGCGGAGCCGATGGCAACAGGCCACAACTGCCACCCACCCCAGTCTGGGTAAGCAGTCATTCTTGGAAAGAATACTATGCAAAATAAGGAAGAATACTATGCAAAATACAGTGGTACCTCGGGTTACATACGCTTCAGGTTACAGACTCCGCTAACCCAGAAATAGTGCTTCAGGTTAAGAACTTTGCTTCAGGATGAGAACAGAAATCGGGCTCCAGTGGCGCAGCAGCAGCAGGAGGCCCCATTAGCTAAAGTGGTGTTTCAGGTTAAGAACAGTTTCAGGTTAAGTACCTCCGGAACGAATTAAGTACTTAATCCGAGGTACCACTGTACTTGTTCCATTTGCAAAACTGATTTGTATCACAGAACTTGGACTGGACTTAGTAAAGGAACTGGCCTATTCTGGTACAGAGTACACATTGCCCTGACTAGGAGAAACTTCATCATGTTATCTTCGCTCACTATTCTCACCCCCTGAGGTCTTTCAGAACAAGAAGAAACCTTCCTGCCGACAGCAGATTTTTGTGCGCACGGATCTTCAGTACCCTCAATCCAGAGATCATAAATGAATGGGGAAATTCACAAATTCACTTCTGAATCAGATCTACTACATGAAAGAAAAACTAAACAAGATGGCACCTACATTTTGGAACTCTCTGCCTATTGATATCAGACAGACACCTTCATTGTACCATTTTCGACACCTGCTAAAAACGTTTTTGTTCAGACAAGCTTACCCAGATACCTAGAATGTTGATGTGCTTTTAGTTTATTGCTGGTTTAAATTTTCTGAATATTTTAACTGCTTTGACTAATATTTTTATTGTTTATTCGTTTTGATTTCAGGGCTTTTTTAAAACTATCAAACAGTATATATTTTTTATGAAATAAAGTTTATTTAGAGTAGGCCTACTGAAAATAATAGACCTAACTTATTCATGTCCATTCGTTTCAATCGGCCTGTTCTGAGTAAAACTTAGTTGAATACCCTCCTTAATACTGTTTTTTAAAACCAGGTTAATAGGTCCTGTCTATTTTACCTTGCTGCTCCTCTAAATCCATGTCAAGCTGCCGTATTCCTTCGTTAAGTTGGTTGATTTTTTCTTTTATGTCTGTCAGCCTAAAACCATGCAAAAACTAAATGATGAAAACTGAAAAAGTACAGCATTTAGCAGGTATTTTCTGGAAGGGAAATAGCAAGGTGAGTGAAGTCAACAAATGTAAAACTCCAACATCTTTTAGTTTCTTTCCCTAACATCTCTTAGGTTCTTAGCATTCCAGCACTGACTCAATGTATTTAACTTTAAACAGAAACTTGATTATCCCAAAGGAGCGATCTCGCCTTGTTTAACTTAACAAATGGGTCCATCTGCTGGTTAATCAGCATTATAATAATGACTTGGATTGCAAGCCTATACTAATTCACCTACTGGGAGTAAGTCCCACTGAAATCAATGGGGCAGACATATATAGGATTTCACTGTTTGCTATAATAGAAGAATGCACAATTGTCATTAAAGCTAGGCACCCCCAAACTCGGCCCTCCAGATGTTTTGGGACTACAACTCCCATCATCCCTAGCTAACAGGACCAGTGGTCAGGGATGATGAGAATTGTTGTCCCAAAACATCTGGAGGGCCGAGTTTGGGGATGCCTGATTACAGCCAGCTTTAGCCAGTATGAACAAGGGACAGAAAACACATGAAGGGGGTGACTATACGAGGTCTACTTCTCTTCTATGCCTGCAGAGGTTTTCTGCATGTTTAAGAACCCTGGAAATCTTCCACTTTGCCTAAGCTCCTTTCTGCCAAAATTCCCTTGGAATGAGGTAAATTGCCACAAGATGAACATGTAGATATGGGGGGAAACTTGGCTGAGTAAATACAGTCTTTGGGCTTTACATACTACTTGCTTTTAGCACTTTAGTAACAGTTCAAGTCATCCCAAATAGATCATATCTCAGTTCAAAATACGTTGTAACTAGAAGTGTTTTGCGAGGCATTCAAAAAACCCAAGGTCTGTTTCTTTATTTAGCCTATAAGCAGCTGAACTATACAAGCTGGTTATATGAGTTAAGCAGCTTTGCAGAAATAGATAAGAGAATTGCATTTATATTCAGAACCAGGGTCTAAAAGAACAATATGGAACAGCACTCACTGTCTCTCCATGCTTGCTATTTCTTGATTGTCTTCCTTCACCTTTAAAAAAAGAAAAAAAGAAACATATAATCATTAAATAACAATGGAAAACCAAAGATGGTTGGTCTCTGCAAAAAAATTCCTTTTTCTTTCTGTATATTCGGATGTAATGTTTAATTTATTATTTTCTCCGAAATTTTTAAAAATGCAATAAAGAATTTTTTTAAATTACTTGGTTATGCTAAAAATGGAGACCACTTAATAATAATAAATGACGTCTGTCAGTTCTGTTTCTAGCGTCATTATCCATAGTTGGTGGTTTGGACAGAGGTGCTTACTTGACCTCCCAGTTTTCACTTTTCAACTGCCCTTTGTTTGCAAAATCTCTTCATTTCTGTCTGTTTTAGCACTCTACATACCTGTTTTAGCAATCTCTCTCTCTCCTCTTGTGGAGAGCCCATACTTTTGTCCTCTGCCATCATTTGATTCCGATGTTCCTCAAGGCCATGAAGCTTTTCATACAGTTGCAGAGCCTCCTGTTTAACCTGGGAGTGTGCTATTTCCTGAAGAGATAAACTTCTTTACTAAAGTGATGAAATATTTTGTGAATAAAGTCATGTAAGTGATCTGTTAAGAATTTTTGTACATCGACCAAAAGTGCTCATGTGTTGAAACTGCCAGGTAACAATTTATTTATGATTGGTTTATAAAGAAATATATATCCCTGAATACTGTTTGCAACCCCCCCATATAAATACAAACAATAGTATCCAATAAAATGCCCTTTAAAACTTGATAAAAACAAAACTATAAATCCTGGATAAAACTGAGTAGAGAACTAAAAATCAAGAGCCTACAATCACTAACAAAGCCCATGGCTTCTATTACAAGCATTAATTGATATTCAGTGTCCAGATAAATTAATAGGCTATCATGGGATTTTGGCCAGATTTTCTTAATGGTACAGCAAAAACAAAAAAACCCAACAACTTGTGCCAGCTTTTGTTTTCTCATTAACAAAATTTTAAACACTCTCAAATTTCAATCATTTTGTAACTGAATAGAAGAATTTAATGTCATACGTACAGCATCTAGAGACTGTTCTTTTATATTCACAGCATCCAGTTCTTGCTGTAAAGCACACAATTCCTACAAGAGTAAAATAAATTAGTATGCAGGTCCTGCTACTGGATTGTTCATTACCTGAAATCTGTTACCTGAACACAATTAGTTATACCCAACCTTTGCTAAATGAAAGTTCAGATATCCAAACAGCTGGAGTTTGTCCAGTTTCTTGTGTTTATCTTGGTGGTGGCAGCATTTTCGGCAGAAACCATGGAGTGAGGGACAGAGATAGGGCACATCAAGGAGCAGAAAAGATCAGACAAATGAGGGAGCAGAAAGGATCAGACAATTCGGTTTTTCTTTTGTTGGCTGATTGACTGCAGTAGTTTCAGGCAGAAACCAAGGAGGGAGAGTTGTTTAGTCGATGAGTCGTGTCCGACTCTTCGTGACCTCATGGACCAGAGCATGCCAGGCACTCCTGTCTTCCACTGCCAGTTTGGTCAAACTGCGAGAGGCAGTGGAAGAGGGAGGGAGAGAGAAAGGACAAATCATGGAACAGAATTGTTCATATAGGAAATACTGGAAATCACCAGCTCATTAAGCGAAAGCTCGCCTAACGAACAATTTCCTAGGAACGCACTGTGTTTGGAAAGCAGGACCAGTGTGTTTGGTTAATGAAAGCTACCAGAAGCTACGTGCATAGAAAATGGACCCCTCCAAAAAATATGGGGAGTTGACAGCTTAGTCAAGATCATGCAATCCTACATAAAAGGATTTCAGCTTTTGGATTTCCGCTGTTGGATTTCAGCTATAGAAGGAGTTCTTTTTCATTTATCAACGCTTTATTGATTGTGCTGGGGCTCATCAAGATGTAGTTCAGACATGAAAGCGTCACCTGCAAGAGCTTTTCATTTGCCACTTTCATCTCCATGTATTTAGCTTGATCCTCTTCAGACATATTTTTTACTATGTTTTCCGCCGCCTGCTTTTCCTGCTGGATGTCATCTTCCACAGCTTGAATGAGATTTTCTTTGCTGCATCACAAAAGCAAATATTTTGTAAATAACCTCAATCCCCAAATCTTTATAAAGAGTGCAAGCCAGAAGCACATGAGCCAGTGAATGTGTCAAAGGGGATCCAGGTTGATGCTCACCGTCTCTGCTTCCAACCCTTTTCTGCATTAAGCTTCTGAACAGAGCCCACAGGCACACTTTGTAGGGGCATAAGCCTTCTCCATTTAATTTGCACTCTGCATTTTGCAAGATACTAGATCTCAGAAAGAGAGAGAACTGAAGAGGGCAGGAGTGGGGATTGTGGGTGTGAGTCTGACCTCTCCCTCTGTCTTGTGCCAGTGCTTATGTAAATAGGGCTAGCTTGAGCACATGAACTCCTACCTTGAAGGAACAAAAAAAAAAAATTCCTTCCAGTAGCACCTTAGAGACCAACTAAGTTTGTTATTAGTATGAGCTTCCGTGTGCACGCACACTTCTTCAGATACACTATCTTGAAGGAAGTTAAGGGTTGGGAAGCTGCAGGAAGCTTTAAGGCTGAAATTTACTATTGAAGATTATGAGGGAAAACAGCTTGGCAGGGGAAGGGTGAGAGCGCCATGAACCTCATGCAGTAGCTTGGCTACTCTCTACAGCTTTTACTGAAACCTTCTTCCTAACCTTTGAGCTAAGTGAAGCATGCACATTCTTCCTGGGGAAAATCCCGGTCTGTATACCTGTGCTGGTAAGGCCTATGGCACTGTACAGAACTGCAAGCTGTGAGTGTCCAAGTTTGGGTGGCATTTAAAAGCATTAAAAGATGAGAGAGAGAGAGAGAGAGAGAGAGAGAGAGAGAGCGCGCGAGCGCATCTGGCAAGCAGCAGCAGCAGCGATGTGAGCAACAGGATCAGTTTAGTAAAAACTGCTCTTCGTATTTTTTCCATCACACTACATCTTTCCATATTAAGTTATCAGCCGTATTTCCCGTGTTCTTTCTCAGCTATTAGCACCCCCTCTCTAACACATTTAGGATACTGGCTTATCTGAGATTGGGCCCCATGGACGTTAATGGGCCTTACTTCTGAGCAGACATTAAAGAATTGCTCCATTAAGTATCATATTACAGTAGTACCTTGGCTGACGAATGCCTTGCTACTCGAACGTTTTGGCTCCCGAACGCCGCAAACCTAGAAGTGAGTGTTCCAGTTTGCGAATGTTCTTTGGAAGCTGAACGTCTGACGCGGCTTCTGATTGGCTTCCGGAGCTTCCTGCAGCCAATCGGATGCCGTGCCTTGGTTTCCGAATGTTTTGGAAGTCGAACAGACTTCTGGAACAGATTCGGTTTGATTTCTGAGGTACGACTGTATTTATTCATTTAATCTAGCCAAAGCCATTGCCGAAATATAAAACTTTAGATTAGGGCACAATATCACAATGATCATACCCACTCTATCACACAGACAAATCACTATCGTAATATGAATATTTATACTTTCTCATGTGAACCGGAGCTGAACTGGCAGATGGGTGTCAAACAGGTTACTGTTAGCATAAACTGGAATCAGAGCAACTATAGTCACAGCTGAATCAGAACTGATCCAAAATGTTTAGTGCCTTCTCCTCTCACTGGTTTTGACTTAATGATACATGTGACATAGAAAAGTTAAAGGTGATTTTTAATTCTTTGAATGTAACTTATACCTAACCTCCAACCTGATCAGCGTGTTAACAACTGCAAAGGCTTTTAGCTGCACTTTGTATATTTATAATGTCTGATGTTTCGTAACTGTACCCCACTAAAAAATAAATTTCTACCCATGGCTCTCTGTTTCCAATACAACCATGTTTTATTGGAAACTCTAACCGTGGGTAAACTTGCTCTTTTGCCCTCACTTCATGTCATAAACATGATACCTGATCATATTCTAAAACTTCCTTATTGGCTGCAAGTCTATTAAGTCACATATGAACCCAAGTCAATCTTTTGCTAAAGGCATCCTGAAGTTCCTTATTTTAAACAACGTGCTTGCTAATAGGGTACAAAGGTTGAAGCCAAGCGAAGTTAACATTGTACTCTTCTTTTTTTTATCCACAAGGATACACGCAAACATGTATATGATGTTCCAGAGAAAAAATAAGAAGGTAAGAGATTGGGTAAACTGCTAGTATTATCAAACGTATAGATGTTTGTTTTATTAACAAATGTATAATAAAATACATTGTTTTACAACCCAACTATTAAGATTATAGTTTAAATATTATATTGGTTCATAGCTGTATGAATTCACTCAATGGCTTTGCAAGAGGACATCTTTGGAAGCTTGGAAAATATTTTTCAAATGTTTCCCCTCCGTTTAAACAGGGAAGCTGCCCGTTTTATTCTTCTTAAATAACGGAGGGCCTTTAATGGAACACTTGAGAAAAAAATGTGAATCCCTGAAGAATTTAACTTGATTTTAATACATATATATACATGGACTAAAAGGAGGAAGTTTTCACAAGAGACACTACAACTTTTGTGTGGGTTTTGCGAGGTTATTGATATTACTTGTTTGGGTGCTCCAATGTTTCTAGATACAGTGGTACCTCAGGTTAAGTACTTAATTCATACCGGAGGTCTGTTCTTAACCTGAAACTGTTCTTAACCTGAAGCACCACTTTAGCTAATGGGGCCTCCTGCTGCCGCCGTGCCACCGGAGCATGATTTCTTTTCTCATCCTGAAGCAAAGTTCTTAACCTGAAGCACTATTTCTGGGTTAGTGGAGTCTGTAACCTGAAGCATATGTAACCTGAAGCGTATGTAACCTGAGGTACCACTGTATTGCTGGCTGTGCTTTTCTCTATCTTTTGAGATTTGCAAACTTTTCCCTATAGGG
This sequence comes from Podarcis raffonei, assembly GCF_027172205.1. Classification (NCBI taxonomy): domain Eukaryota; kingdom Metazoa; phylum Chordata; class Lepidosauria; order Squamata; family Lacertidae; genus Podarcis; species Podarcis raffonei. The sequence goes on from NC_070618.1 coordinate 23,364,896, forward strand.
AAGGGTCAAGCAGTTCTCACCAGTGCAATAGATATGGCTCATGTCTTGTGTAGCCCTGATCAGTAGCGCCATTTCAGAGCTCTGGAGGGAGAATGGGCAGGAAGAAAGATTCTAAGTATTTGAAGTACTGCATAGCTGTTGCAGTTTCTTTCTTTAATATTTGGTAACAGCTATAGCGATAGTATTAAGACATCTGATGAAAGAGCACCAGTACTTGGAAATTTTTTATTGTATTTCTACAGGACACCTCAACAGATCACAGCTATGTCATTTTTTAAAGTATCAGAACACTAGGTGAACTAGACAAAGACAACAGAGACTTTAAAAAAAGACTGGGAATCGTTCATGATGTATTTACAGAAATATTGTAAAGAAATGGACTCACCAGCAGGGTTTGAGTAAAACACTTACAATTAAGAAAACGAGTAAAGGTTTAAGAAACAATATGGAAATTAATTAAGTGTAAGAAGTAACTGGAAGAAAATTTGGTATAAAAATGATAAGAATGTAAGAGCATTCAGCTGAAAGATGAAAAATAAGAGAAAATTTAAGCAGAAGTAGCAAAATGTCAAAGAACCAGAAGGAGAAGTTGAGGGAAGTCACGGGGTGGGGGGAGTTTTGTTTTATTCTATTTTCTTTTATATGATAAATGTGTTGAATAATAAATTGTAAATTTTAACTAAAAAATATTTTTAAAAAAGAACACCAGGTGAAATAATTTCTTGAACATTGACAGATGACAAAGGCCTGATTTCATAGCACAAACGATATATAGTTTACATTTCCATATTTTACTCAGTTCTACAAATCCTGTTGATTCACTTGGCTTTGCAATCACAACTATGATGCTCTTTGTGAACTTCTTTTTCATCATCAAATTGAGCTTCAATACTATTCAAGCGATAACGTGTACCTACAGGTTCAGAATATGAAGCTGGCTTGGCTCCCGACACTGGTTGCAGCTCTCTTTTTACATCCAGTTGCTGCTTCTCAAATGGTAAGCTTCATAACCAAATCAAGCTACTACTACTTGGCTACTTTTCGTATAAAGCTGTTAACAGCTCAATCCTTTACAGGTGTTCTATGAAGAAAGCCACATTGTGTTCAATGTGGTTGACTCCTATGCGTACTTAAGACTGCAGCCTAAGGCTATTTTAACTCCTCTTTTGGGGTGGGGTGGCAGAAATTATCACATTCATATATGGTATTTTTCGCTCTATAAGACGCACCAGACCACAAGACACACTTAGTTTTTGGAGGAGGAAAACAAGAAAAAAAATATTCTCAAACCCAGAAGCCAGAACAAGCAAGAGGGATCGCTGCTTTCGCGCAGCGATCCGTCTTGCTGTTCTGGCTTCTGGGATAGCTGCGCAGCCTACATTCGCTCCATAAGACGCACACATTTCCCCTTACTTTTTAGGAGGGAAAAAGTGAGTCTGATAGAGCAAAAAATACGGTATATGATAGGACCTCCACTGCCTTGCGGGATATCTTCAGAAGGAAAGGCTTGTGGGTAAATCCTACACAAATCCAGAGTGCGGTCCCTAAGATGGTTGGATGGTACTTCTTTCCAGCAACTCCTGCCACCAAGCTGGTGACAAACATATTGCTATGATTTCCTTTGGACACCAGCAAGGTCTGGTTGTCTGAGCAGCCCAGGAATACCATACACACTGTTCAGGCTTGCGCCCTGGGGAGGTCACTTGGGTGCAGCTAACGTGGTGATTTGACTTCACCCCTGGAGGCAAACTCCATTGTCTTTCGAGACAGATGGATGCCAATAATATATATGATAGAGTACGGTATGTGAAGGATTCAAAACCCACAGAATACACTGCCTAACCAATCATATTATGATTGTCATCACCTGCAAAATACGGTAGTTATTTCATGGTACTCCCTTCTTTGCACCAGGAAGAAATATTCCATGAGTTTTGTTCTGGTCATTATAGGCTGGTATGGGATATGCCTTGCATTAAGCGAGGTGGGGAAATAGATGGTCTTTTTTTTATAAAAGTTCCCTTTAGCCCTAAAACGCTCTGCCAAAGCATTTATATTCAGTCCTGAATGATTCAGGTATTTCAGATTTCTATGCTCAATATTCTACTGTAGAAAAGAGTTTAACTCCAACATTTTTTATTTGAGCCCCAAGATTTCAACAAAAAAGAAGCAGGCCTGTTTTCCTATAGCCTGAACTACTTTTTCTGGTCATTTTCTTTCACATACTGATCATATAGCTGACTAATATGAAGGACCACAAATCTGAACAGCTGTAGCTTTATTTATGTTTATATAGTTGTTTTGTGCTGCTGCTTTTGTTTCTATATTGTTGATACACTTTCAATGTTGTTATAGGATTGTATTTTGCAATGTCATCTGTTCTGATTTTCTTTCTGAAGATTAGCCGGGCAGAATTTTCCTTTACAACAAACAATAACATCAATATATTTTAGAAAAGTTTTCATATCCCTATATATGAGAGCTTGATGAACATATTATCTGTTTTATCCTGGTAATCTTCCCCAATCTGTATTTGTAACATTTTCTCTCTCTTTGTTTAACAGGTTAAGTGCGAGGAAGCAGCAAAAAACTATACTTCTGTTCCTCCTGGCCTAGACAAAAATGTTTCTATACTAGTTCTCAGTTACAACAGCATCACTTTAAATGAAAGTGATACCACAAATCTTCAAAAGTACAAGAATATTACAGAATTATACCTAAGCAACAATTCCATTTCTATTCTCCGTAATTTTACTTTTGACAAACTTTCAAAATTAGCAGTTCTAGATGTCAGCAATAATTCTATCAGTACAGTTGAACAAGCAGCATTTGCTGGTTTAAATAAACTAAAGATTTTGCACCTACAGAATAACAAAATTGTGCAATTAGATTCCAGTGTGTTTGTATTGCTAAAGAGCTTGGTGGTCTTAAACCTAAAAAATAACCTTATGAGATATTTTGATGCAAAAATATCCCTTAATTTAACCAATGTCACATTAATTGGAAATCCATGGAATTGTTCATGTGACCTCGTTAGTTTACAGAGTTGGCTGAAGACCACTAAAGTAACCATGGGTAAGTATCAAAAAATGTATTGGTGTTTTAATCTATACGATTTCCATTTCAGGAGGACTAAGTGTACTCCGTTGATGTATGAATTTAGCTATCCTCACATGTTTTATTTTTGAGATAAGGATTCCTTTAGACTGAGAGCCAAAAATGCTAAAAGGAGTTGTCAATAAAAAGCACACCGAAAAGATAAAATATGAACTAAATGTCGAGCACATACATTAAGTTGGTATGTGAAAAGGTCATGTCTGAAAATTGCCTATTCATCCAACAGATTTTGTATAGGAAAAGAGGCGTTTGCCCTATGAACTAGAAATGTACTAAGTAATGTGGTTTCAGAAAAAAAATAACGGTGCAATCCTATATGCACCTACTAAGAATTAATCCCACTGAGTTCAATGCAACTAACTCCCAGCCTTAAGACTCCTATTAAACAGATGAATAGCACAGTCAAACCTGCCTGAGATTATTACAGTATAGGTAATACTGAATATATTCATATATTTGATGCCCAGGAATATTTTCATGGAATGAATAATTGTTGGAAATAATATATTTGCCTCTGGCAACCGTATCACACTAGATCAGGGGTCAGCAGACTTTTTCAGCAGGGGGCCAGTCCACTGTCCCTCAGACCTCGTGGGGGGCCAAACTATATTTTGAAAAATAATAATAAATGAATTCCTATGCCCCACAAATAACCCAGAGGTGCATTTTAAATAAAAGCACACATTCTACTCATGTAAAAACACTAGGCAGGCCCCACAAATAACCCAGAGATGTGTTTTAAATAAAAGGACACATTATACTCGTGTAAAAACATGCTGATTCCTGGACTGTCTGTGGACCGAATTTAGAAGGTGATTGGGCGGGATCTGGCCCCCGGGCTTAGTTTGCCTACCCCTGCACTAGATGGTCGCATGGATTATTTTTAAAGTTCTAAACTATACTGTCTGAAGTTGTTTTTAAGGTCAGCACAGACCAAAAACTTTAATCTTTTTGAAATGTTTATAATTACAGAAAATGAGAACGGTACTGTGTGTATGTCTCCAAGCAGCCTGAAAAAACAACCTATCAAGGCAGCAATTATAGCTGACTGTGAGAAAAGAGAGATGACGACTGAAGCAACCACCTTATCTTTCACTTCTCTTAATCCAACTAATGATAGTCTATCTCTGCATAATGGTACAAATAGAAAAGCACTAATGTCAGGTATATTTCAGTTTAATTTACCAGCTATAGAAGCCATGCATTTCAGAAACAATACTAAAGATCATTTAGTGCACTGATACAGAATTTAAAGCAAATGCGTATTGAATCCAAATTTAGCTGTCTGCTAAAAGTAGGGCTCCCTCTGTTCATGGATAGCTTTTGATCCAGCAGAGGGATCCTGCTGGTGGAAGGAAGAACATTATTTTTGCCCAATCCCCACCCGTTCTGTAGTCTTCCCACAATCCCCCTACCCTCTCCAGCAGATTTTCAGAGGGTGCAAAGGTCTGCAAGGTGAACGGGCAATTGGTAAAGGTTGCTCCCCTCCTCTTCTGCCATTATATCAAACCTATAACTGTGCGTTCTTTTCCTTAAACATTGTTAAGAGCAGCTCCACCATTTCCTTTACATTTCTCAGGAAGAACAACTCGCACAGTCTTGTGTATTTTAAGCAAAATTCAACAAGGAGCCAGTCCTTGGCTTGGTTTATAGACTCCAGTCTCTATGCTATCCTCATATAAATTAGAATATTTAGCATATATATTGATATATTGATAATAATATTAGATGTATTACCAAAATAGCTTTTGAATTGTCTTTTAAAACAAGTAATATGCTGAAAGTTATGATGACTATATATAATTGCAATATAGCCTTTTCTAGTTTTTTATGCATATTGGTAAACGTCAGATTAACCCAGACAGCCATGCGTCATTGGGAGCACAAAGTTCAAATTCTTTTGTTAAACTTTTTTCTGGTGCAGCTAGATCTCAGCTGATCTAATTCAAGATACTTGCCCAGGGCCTCATTAACCTTGATGAATTCTTCCACTGATTTGGATGAATATGCCTACCTGGGGTCACTAGTCACAGACAAACAGACATAACTAGACCTGGAATGGGGCAGGTACCTGGGATCCAAGCACACAGCATAATGTCTATTTAACTGTACCAGTTGAATTCCCACGATTATGTTAACAACAGATGCCTTCAGGACTCTTTAACAGAGCAACTACTGAAATATGTTCAGTCAAGTGCCAAACTTTACTAAAACGCCGCTTTTAAAAGGCTAACAGTCAAATATCCTAAAGATGTGTTGGTGTCACAGGTGTGGGAATTGCAAAACCACAAACTTGATTCTCCAGTGGGTTGAAGTGCAAAGTGACTTTTGCATATTCTTTTCCCCCTGCAGCTCCTTTTACCTCTGAAAAGCTGATATGGAAGGTTAGGGAACCCTGAGGAACAGTATAGGGGGTGGTACCAGGGGTTGCAGTGGGGATGGGATTTTGCAAAAATCACCTATACCCCTTTCTGCCCACAGAAGCAGGCAATTTGCAGAGTGGGAACCTCTGCTGGATTTAACTCACTTCTGTGAATGGAAGGAGTCTAGCGCCAACCCTTTATTTTTCTATGGAGAGAGGGAAGTTACTTGATAACTTCTGAAAGGTAACCTTATGAGGAAAAATGGAGTTGTATTTATACTGAAAAGTACTAAAACGATGTTTGATCTATTTTAAGGTGTGGATGTTCATCGTCCTGGCAAAAGTTGGACCTTTCTGATTGGTGTCCTGGTTGTTGTTATCAGCATTTCATTGCTGATTGGAATGGTCATCAAATTCCCAGTATGGTACCGTTATTTGATTAGCTATAATCATAGTCGTTTGGAGGAAGACGAACCAGAGATGTTTGAAGAAACTTTCACATCTCATAACTGCGCATTCCCACATACACCAGGTACCAATGAAGAGGAATCAGTTGTGGTTTTTGAACAATTTCATACATTTGTTCCAGAGGAAGATGGATTTATTGAAGACAAATATATCGATACATGAAGAGTTACTATGAATGTTGCAGTCTGAATCTCTCTGCCCCATTCTGAAATATGTGCAAAGGGCTATCATATCTGTAGCTTTATAAAGCAATGGGCTAAAAAAACCAAACTGTTGCTGCTTGTGATTAATCAAAATATGCACTATTTAATCTTGTCATCATTGCAGAGAACCACTATTGGTGAAATGGTGTTGGAGGATCAAAGGTTTTTTTGTATGTAAATCAAGGCATTTTGTTTGGGTACCTGAAAGAGAAATATAGCCCTATACAGTCGTACCTCGGCTCCCAAATGCCTTGGGACTTGAACATTCCGGTTCCCGAATGATCAAAAACCGGAAGTGAGTCTTCCAGTTTTCGAACATTTTTTTGGAAGCCGAATGTCAGGTGCGGCTTCTGCTATAGTTTCTGGCGCACCTGCACAATCGGAAACCAACTGGAAGCTGTGCCTTGGTTTCCAAACGTTTCAGAAGTCGAACTGACTTCCAGAACGAATTCTGTTCAACTTCCGAAGAACGGCTGTATATTTTAAAATAGGCAAAACAAGGGTCTGGCATGCTAAGGAAGTCATTACACAAATCATTAAGGAGGCATCCCCTGGAGTTTAGAGTCTGACCGTCAATGAAGAAGAAATAATATCTTCTGTGTCTGAACATCCAGAAATATGTAATTAATTAAAATAATTCTAATTAACAGAAACTGAGTTTCGCTTTTGTTGCACTACACAACTATGACCGATATAAGATAAATAAAATAAATAAAAATGCTTGTTTTCACTTTTAAATGAACAAAAAATCAGAAAAACAGGTTGATGCCATGGGTACCCTTCTGGAGTGGCTGTCTGCGTTAGGGGTGGGTGGCACCACTCAACGCTGGTTTTAGTCCTACTTGGATGGTTGTTTCCAGAGGGTGATGTTTGAGGAGTGTTCTTTGGCCCCGTGGAGCCTTCAATTTGGGGTTCCTCGGGGTTCAATGTTAAATCTTTTATCCTATATGCTACTTCTGGGGTTTGTGATGGTGAGCTGAATTTTTATTTATTTAAAGCTGACTTGTTTTGTTGTACATTTTACCCCTTATGGTGTTTAACATCTACATGAAATCACTGAGTAGGGTCATCTGGAAGTCTGGAATCTGTTGCCAGAAATATGCTGCTAACACACAGCTGTACTTCTCCTTTGCATGTGCTGGTGTGGATGCCCTGGACCATTGTCTTGCCCCAGCAATGCTCTGGACGAGAGCTAATAAACAGAAGCTCAATCTAGATAAGACTGAGGCACTGTTAGTGGGGGTTCCCTAGACTGGATGGCTGGGAGATTGCCTGCTCTTGATGGGGTTACACTTCCTCTGAAGATGCACGTATGTAGCTTGGGAGTACTCCTGGATCCTTTGCTTGAGATTCAGGTTTCCTCTGTGGCCCGAGTGCCTTCTGTGATTGCCTGGGACTCAGAACTGGAGGAGTCTCAGTCTGCACTGGATCCTCTGCCTCAGGCGGCATCTGAACCGAGTCTGGGGCTTGATTCTGAAGAGCCCCAGTCTGCACAGGTTCCCCTGCAACAAGCACCAGCTGGGCCGAGTTACGGGCCTGAGCCTGCCCTGGCTCCAGATGTGGGGATTACCTCATTGCCCTCTGCTGGGCCATCACTTACAGCTGCTCCACTACCAGTTGGGTCGGGAGCAGCTGAGGCGGCCTCTGGGTCTAGTAACCCACCGACATCTTCCGAGCTGCAGAGACTGAGGTCTGAGAGAAGGAGAGACCCGAGTACTCGAGAGGAGTGCTTGCCTTCAGGTGAGACAGGGAGGTGAGTCACCGGGGGATCAGGACCAGTCATTACCCCATCAGAGATAAAAGGCTGCCGGACCCTGCCCCAGGTTGTGGGAGCAACATTGCTGCTTGCTGCAACCTGCCTATTACCCTGTGCCTGACCTAGCCTGGTTTCCTGCCTTGGCCCTTTTGGACTGACTCCTCGTGGAATTCTTGGATCCGGGACTGGACCTGGAACGCGTTGCTCGGGTTAACCCCCGGGCCCAGCACACCTTCCATCAACTTCAACTGGTGGCCCAACTGTGCCCTTATCTAGACAGGGATAGCGTAACTTCTGTTGTCTATGGTCAGATAGTCTCTAGTTTAGATTACTGTAACACATTATACGTGGTGGCCACATTGAGAAACTTCAGCTGGTTCAGAATTTGGCAGTCGGGTTGCTCAGCGGGGCACGACAGTTTGAAAATACAAAGCCAATCCTGGTCCACCTACCAATTAGTTTCTGGGCCCAATTCAAAGTGCTGGTTTTGACCTCTTAAAAATCTTCAAATCAGCAGCTAGACTGGTGACTGGGAGTGGCTGCCGAGACCATATTAACACTGGTCCTGAAAGACCTACACTGGCTCCCAGCACGTTTCTGAGCACAATTCAAAGTGTTCGTGATGACCTTTAAAGCCCTAAACAGCCTCGGCCCAGTACACCTGAAGGAGCATCTCCACCCCCATTGTTCAGCCCGGACACTGAGGTCCTCCTCCGAGGGCCTTCTGGCAGTTCCCTCACTGTGATAAGTGGTTACAGGGAACCAGGCAGAGGTCCTTCTTGGTAGTGGCACCTGCCCTATGGAACGCTCGCCCACCAGATGTCAAGGAAATGAAAAGCTATCTGACTTTTAGAAGACATCTGAAGGCAGCCTTGTTTAGGGAAGTTTTTAATGTTTGATGTTTTATTGTGTTTTTAATATTCTGTTGGGAGCCACCCAGAGTGGCTGGGGAAACCAAGCCAGATGGGTGTGGTATTATTATTATTATTATTATTATTAATAATAATAATAATATGTTATTATCAAACAGCTCAGGACCACAATACCTCAAGGTTTATCTCTCCCCATACGAACCTACCTGGACCCTGTGGTATAGAAATTTAATAAATAAATAAATAAATAAATCCCTGAAATTAAATGTGCTATGAAGACTGCATGCCTGGCTTTGTGCTTTCACCATGAGTATGTCCTGATTCCTGAAAGAAAGGGCGTTAAACTTGTTATCACTTCCTCATGTCTTGGATGTTATAAAATCCTGGATCAGTTGCCCTGTGTTTGTGTCTGACAGTTGTAATTTATTTATGGGGTAGGCGACAGCGGAAAGTTTTTAAACGGTGCATTCTGAGGGTGGGTGGGAGGACAGGGCTGAGTCAGTCAGGTATCTGCTAGAACCCATGCTGCTTTCACTGGTTGTCGCACAACAGCATCGGGTCCAACTGCCCCACCTACCGTGACTACCCACTGTGGGTACCGTGAGCCTGAGCAGGGCTGTGGATGCAGCCAACTACTCTGCAAAGCATAGTAAATAATTTGCCTTAAAAAGTGGTCTTAGGATCAAGGTAAAATATCATTAATCTGATGGATACTGAAATAAGACTTTCCCCCCTCAACTTACATGGCATTTGCTGCTGTAACTACAATTGGAAATAGTAGAAAACATCTTCTTTCCATATGAACCTACCCGGACCCTGAGATCATCTTCTGAGGCCCTTCTTCATGTGCCTCTCCCTCAAGAGGTCCAGAGCATGGTAACACGAGAACGGGGCCTTCTCTGCAGTGGCTCCCTGTCTGTGGAATGCTCTCCCCAGGGAAGTTCACCTGATGCCTTCATTATACACTTTTAGGCACCAGGCAAAAAAGTTCCTTTTTAACCAGGCTTTTGGTTGATCTGATTGACATCCTATGCCCTTTTAAAACGTGGCTCTTTTTTTTGGGGGGGGAGGGATGTTATTGGGTTGTTGTTTTCATTTTGATTATATATACTGTGGTTTTTATGTTGATCTTCTCTGTGAACCGACCCGAGACCTCCAGGTATAGGGCGCTATATAAATTCAATAAATAATAATAATCTAAAGTGTGAAAGGTCAGCACACACCTGCTACTGCTTGAGTACAAAAACCAGACAAGTGTCAGGGGTCTATGAATGGCATTATAACACAATACAGAACATTTCTATGCATTTGTTTATTTTCCAGTTTCGTTTTTAAAAAATTCATATACTTACGCTTGTCTTTCTGTAAAAATGATGTCTATGCCCTGAGCTTCACGGTCATTTTGAGTCTTCAACTATTAAAAAGACACAGCCACCAACAGCATGAGAATAGCTCTGCTATATCTACAGCAAATAAATTTCCCGTTTCTAGAGTCAATGTCTTTAATTCAACTGAATTTGCTATTATAGCTTATATACCATAAATCAGTCTTAAAATGATTTTCAAGAAATACAACATGATCCTAAAAATATGTTTGAGAAATGGAACATAAATCAGAATTAAGGGCAGTTTCAAATGCGTCTGTACTAATTTACATGCATAATGGTTGGACTGTGTCTATAGGTAAAAGGGGTATATAGCTCAGGGGCAGCTTTGGTGCTGCAGATGCTGCTGAACTACAAACTCCCATTAGCCTCAGCAAGACTGTCAGTAGAGAGAGATGATAGGATTTGAAGTTCAGAAACATATGGGAGGCTAAAGGTTCCCCACACCTGGCATAGCTGAATGAAGTATCAGATCTCCACAAATATTAATTTACTTGTTTTTATTTATTTGATTTCTATCCCACCTTTTAACAGGTTCTCAGAGCAGCCAACAAAAAATAAAACAAACTTTAAAACAATAACATTAAAACATTACAAAGTAAAAGAGCGCTTTAAAAGCAGTCATCAGAATTAAAAACACCGAACACAACAGCAATTTTCAGAGGATTGAATAACCCGGGGAAATAAAAAGATCCCTGCCAGGTACTGCGCTGTAATGACAGCAAGGTATGCCTCAGGCAAATTTGAAGTTACAGATGCTGACTGCAACAGATGAAGGTGCAAGCACAAGTAATTTCAAATAAATTGCAAGCATCTCACTGATAAGATGTTTTGCAGGAAGGGGTCCTTTGGAGGGTGGGGATGGCGGTTTAAAACCAGCTCTTGCTCCCCTCTCCCAAACAGTTGATCAGTAAAATTTCCATTACTCATTTCACTGGTAAAAAAAAAAGTTTTTTTTAATGTTCCGTTGGAACTACCATTTAATTGGAAATTTAAATTCTGTAGGTCCTTTCTATTGTGATCCAATGTTTGGAACAATTGTGGCTTTTTATATTTCCTTCTATTAACTAAGATGCTACTTTGAAATGTCACTCTGCATATGTATTTGGGTCAACAGTATATGCTGAGAACCAATTACAATTGTTTTCAAACATTTTCCAGCAGCTACTGAGCATCACTGGTTAGCAGCAGTCCAAGCTGAACAATAACCAATTCAGGCAAAACTAATACTGTTACAAAACAATGTTAATACTCACCAGGTTATAGTCATTCATTACTTCCTCCATATCGGTATTGGTATTAAGTTTATCCACCAGCTAAAACAACACAGAAACCCAATTAATTGCTAGTTTTATTCCCAATGAATTATTTATAGGTGATTATCTATGCAACTGCAATTCAAAATTAGATCCAGTATTTTCAATGTGTGTAATATATATAAATATTAGCAATATAAACAATAACATACCATATTGTAATCAGCTAGTTGCCCTTGAAACTCTTTGATCTCACTAGCTAAAGACTCTGCCCTAAGAGAACAGGAAAAGAACAGTTACTATACAACATAGCTTATGTGATAAAATGTAATCAAAGTAAGTCTCAAGTTTTAACACACACTAAGCCTGCAACTTACATGTATTTAACTTGCATGCATGCAGCTTTATGTGCTGGGCAAATAAATAAATAAATAAATGGGGGCGGACATCCAGGAAAAAAGACTTTGGCAATCCCACCTGCCATTGAACCCAATGTGTTCTGATGACAGTTGTACCTTGTTTTGCGACTGGGATCCGTTCCGGAGCCTCGGACGCTAGATGAAAAGGACGCACGACAAAGTGCCAATCCGCACACGCACATGGAGCGGTTTGTGCTTCTGTGCATGAGGCAAACCTGGAAGTAACCTGTTCTGGTACTTTGGGGTTTGCCGCAGACGTTCGACAAAATGGATGCTCGACGAGGCAGACTCAAAACGAGGTACCACTGTATATGCAATTTTGACTTTAGGCATGATCCTTAGAACGTGAACCCTAGGTAAGTTGCAAGCTTGCTGTTTCCAATCCAAATTTACTTGTGTACATGATTCCACTGACTTTAATTAACACAAAAGTTTTATAAGACCCTCAGGGTGCCTACCAACTCTATAATTCTATGACAATAAGTACAATCTATCTCACCTTTTTTCATATGATAGGTACACAGAATTCTCCTGGTTATACATGTCGATTTCTTTCTGAAGCTTGTTAATTTCTGCGGTGAGTTCATTTATTTTGCTCCTGTAGGAAAAAAATAGTTCTTATGTTAAGTATAATTTAGTCCTGTTCTAAAGCCACAGCCTTTGGGTCAGAAGTCATCTGCCACATAAATATGGTTTTGGACACCTCTTCAGATTTGTATGTCGGTGATTTATTGAATTATGTACCAGTCCTTTGGAACCTGAAAGAGGGACAATTTAACTGAGGGCTTCTAAGGGCACCTTTGGTGGATAAATGTCTAGTTCATCCCACTTCCCTAATCCTACAGTGGGCAGAGAACATGACTCAGCTGGCAGCATATGAGAAGGCGATCTTCCATAAACACAAGAAAGATGGGGAATTCCTTGATATCTGGACTCTTTATACAAATCTATTTGCTCAAATGGGTTGGTTGGGACTACCAGACGTTCCCCTCTGCCCCATCCGTTGTACACAGAGAACATGTCTTGATTAATTGCGGTTTTCTTTGCATTGTATGACTTTTTGTTTCTTCAATCCAATCAAAAACTATTAATAAAAAGGGTGTCTGGTTTAATCTTTATGGCCCAGTGCAGCCTAGTCAATTTATACAATACATTTCTAAAGGCCCACATCATGCTAAAACCCTGGTCAGTATCTAGAGGTTTTTTTTTTGAAGGTCACTCTGGGAAGAGAGTGAGGGGGCAAGAGGACTACCCCAAAGATGACATGTGCAAGTTATGTGTACTACATATGCTACTTTATCCTTTAGGTGGGCAAATGAGTTGCAAGGCAGCACAACTCATCAAGGTAGAGTTTGTTTAGGAGCCTTCAGATGCTGAATCCAATTTTAAATATAGCTACATAGTGATCAGTATAGTTGTTTTCTACAGCAGATTTGTTTTTTTCTAAGGGGGTTGCAAGGGAGGAGGGGGGAACCCCAATGCACAAATGGAAGTCCTTGTGTGGGCTTTTGCTGATGGACTCATTAGCTGAAGCCAATCCTAATATTTTAGAGTTGTGTTTATACTTGACCTGCTCTTGACAACTTGCCAATTAAATATTAATCTGTTAAGTAACCTGACCATTCCTTTGGTGAGCACTTCTGAAGGTAGAAAGCTCTACACAAATCTCTTTCGCCTCAACCTCAAAAAGTATTTTTAACCCTATGCTGATTCCAAGTCAGATTGTGTGGAGCGCAGCTGGGTGACTGGAAGCAGTGAGGTTCCCAGTAAAGCAAAGAAAGCCAGTTGGACACTGGTCACAAGTATCTACTCCAGCAAACAGGAAAGAAATGGAAGGAAAGGCCTGCATTTGGTACAGACAAACAGTAGGGAAGGCAGTGGGATAAGACAAGTGTGAAACAAAACATAGGCCAGTCCTCTATACCTGTGCTGAGTGCAGGAAAAATGGGCCAGCTGGACTATGAAAGGAGGAAGAGCTACTGCTAAGGAGCCATGAGCTAAGAAACCTTTATCATCCCTGCCAAACACTGCAAGCTAGGTAAGATCAAGGTGACAGCCAATTAATTACTGCCAATAAGGCGGTAGCTCTTGACACAATCATATAAATACAGCACAAACACTGGTGACAAATAACTTTCACATACCTGAGCACTCCCAGGTAATAGGATTTATCCATAATTTGTCTCTGTGGACCTAACAAATAACAAATGTCAAATTGTTACCCGACACCACAGTACAATGAGAAACAATTGTGTTAATAAAGAATCCAGTGGTTGTTTTCATGCAAGGTGATAAAATCACCATAAAGAGACAGAGAGAGGCTGAAATAAATCCTCTATAAATAATGTAATGTACATATTCGCTTAAATAATCCATGATGTAATGTCATACGCTCTGAAAAGTATAAGACCTGTCTAGGTTTAAAGCTTCTGGTGCTATTCCAGCTTTCCAAGTTCCACCTGAGATTTCACAGATGCTGGCTCAGTTCTGCCCTTACAGTGGTACCTCGCAAGACGAAATTAATTCGTTCTGCGAGTTTTTTCGTCTTGCGAAGCACGGATTCCCTGGGTATTAACGGTTTTAAGAAAAAGGAAACAAACTTGCAAGACGTTTTCGTCTTGCGAAGCAAGCCCATAGGGAAATTCGTCTTGCGAAGCAACTCAAAAAACGAAAAACTCTTTCGTCTTGCAAGTTTTTCGTCTTACGAGGCATTCGTCTTGCGAGGTACCACTGTACGTCAGGATGGAGCTTTGATTAAAAAAAATTGCTTTGCCTTGTCCTAAGTTCCGACACATTTCATGTCTCTATGAGGCCCAAACCACTGTAAAGTGCATTGCTCTGTTTCCCCTTATAATCACAGGCACAGGACTAACTTATTCAATGTTTGTATGCCTTCATATCTTAAAATACCTTTCATTCCAGTTTTCATTCCACTCAGCCCTTGTTGCGTCACTGGACGGTCTGCAACCTTAATCTGGGAGGACAAAACCACACCAGTACCTATGGATCCACCACGTGTACCAGGTCTTGATGTTCCTGGAGGGATCTAACACCAAAAACAGAATCAGTAGAAAAAATAATGAATGCCATTCTGAAGAATAGTAAACTAGTCTATCTACTTATCAATAAACAGGCTGAGGTCTTGAGATTTAAATGAAACCAAATGACATGGCACACACCTTTTTTGTTGCGTTTATATTCCACCTTTCCTCCAGGAGCTCGAGGTGGTGACAGTCCTTCTTCCCATTTTATCCTCACAATAACCCTGTGAGGTAGGTTAGAGTGGCCCAAGGTCAGCCAGTGAAGTTTCATAGCTGACTGGTCTCAAAGGTCCTAGTTTAACAGCTTCACCCTAAAGACTCTCATATACCTAACAGGACCCCACAAACTTTTGTAAAGACAGCTTCAGGAAGGTGATTTTGAAACCCTGAAAAGGGATAAAGAGGCTGGTGGTGCAATTTGGAGCAAAAAAGTTGTGGATGAAGAGTAACCCTTCTGCTCCTCTGCAATTCTGCTACCAATAACCATAAGGATTCTATCACATGCATGTTCGGATCCAAGCCATTGTTGTAGCAATGAATAACAAGATAAAGGTATCAATAAGCACATCGAGCACCCAAACACAGAAGCCCTGCCTACAAGCTTATAAACGAAAAGGAAAAGGAACGGGAGTGTGAGCCACAAAAAGTAGTAGAGATAAATAGGAAAATAAAATGCCAAAAACATGGGAGAATAAACTGGTTTTTAGCTGCTACTTTTAGATGATAACATCCTTTGAGCAGACACCTATCCCTTCGTGTTACACAATCCCTTATGTTAAACAATATACAGTGGTACCTTGGGTTACATACACTTCAGATTACATACGCTTCAGGTTACAGACTCCGCTAACCCAAAAATATTACCTCGGATTAAGAACTTTGCTTCAGGATGAGAACAGAAATCGTGCAGCAGCGGTGCAGCGACAGCAGGAGGCCCCATTAGCTAAAATGCTGCTTCAGGTTAAGTACAGTTTCAGGTTAAGAACGGATCTCCAGAACGAATTAAGTACTTAACCCGAGGTACCACTGTACACAAGGTGTGTATATTATGATGTCTGGAAACACTGTGTAAACAATAACAAAGTAATCTGCACTGGATAGAAAAGGCTCTAGCTTAGGAATCAGAAAATGAAAATAAACTCTTTAATGAAACTGTATCACTTGTCAAACACAGTAGGTTTTAAAAAAGATTAATTTTAACTTACTCCTCCTCCAAGCAGAGCTGCGGATGGAGGCCGTAGTGAGGATGAGGGCGGTCTGGCTCCCAGGCCTAGTCCTGCTCTTGAAGACGGGCGGGCTGTAGGAGGCTTGTGATTACTTGCCATTTTTTCTCTTTTCTTCAAATTTCTCTTTAGAAACAAGCATACGTTACACAGTAGAATCCTCTAAATGTGTATTCTGTATTAAAAGAGAACTTTTAAGTCATGGATAAAGAAAACATTTTAAATAAAACAAGTAAGAATTTTCTTTAGCTTTTTAATTGGAATCATGCCATACACAGGGTAAATATGCCCATTAGGACAGCTATCTTCAACACAGTAACTAGGGAATCAAATGCGTGTTTAGAATTAAGTCTTCAGTAGGAAGTAGGACTAAAAATAAAATAAAATGCATATGCACCACCATCATTTTGAAGCCAGCCCTGTCCAGTAGCCAGAAGATCAAAATACAATTTATCTGCCTGCAGTCCTTGGGCATGGAATGTAAGCTCATGGTGAACCAAGCCTACTAAAACTACAGGTGTTGTGGTCTAGTCAATATTTAGGTGAGAGATTATCTATGAATCATTTCATGATGGAGCAAAGTCTAAAGAACTTTGACGTATGTGGTTGAGATTAAGAAAATAAAAGACATGAATCTGGGATAGCTCAGTTCGTGGAGCTTGAAACTCTTAATCTCAGGGTCACGAGTTCAAACCTCACGTTGGGCCAAAGATTCTAGCACTGCAAGGGGTTGGACTGGATGACCCTCGTGACTGCAGTTCTGTGATTACATATATGAAATTACAATGGGAGGTGAAACCACGGAACACAGTATCTTAAACAAAACACTAGCAATTGATGAAAAGATACAAGTCACTGTTTCATGGGGGGGATCCTTTTTTTTGGGGGGGCAGAACCTCAGTTAAATATTTTTATTGATTTTTATTGATGAGGGGTAGCTCCCCCACCCCCTGCCTAGGCACTATTTCGACAGACACATGTTGTGGGTATCTCTAATATAGGCATGAAGAGATTGCAAAACCTCTGTAAACCAAACCTGATGTTGTGTTTTATTTTTTATTAATCCAGAAATGGCCCAACAACATACTTAGGGCAGCTCAGTCCCTTACTCCCCAGAAACCTTAACAAACCTTAACCCACCCCCCTTTAAAAGAAAAACTCCCTGGAGAAGGGCTGAGTTACTGGGCGCTTGTTTTTTTCCACTTTGCGACGACGCGTGTCGCGCAGGAGAGCGTTCACACGTGACGGTCACCACCCTCAGCCTTAAATTCCATGCAACATTTCCCCGCCTCCTTCTGAGTGATGCGGAGACTTGGGCCCATTGTGGGAGGGGAAGGGCTGAGGCATGTCACGTACGGGGGTCGTGAGGGTCGCCACTCCCGCATCCGCGCTCCAGTCTGCGCGACTTCTCTTACCTGACCCTTCCCCGCGCGCACGCGCAGTGGGCTAACGAGACCCGTTAATTTAACGGTTCCCTCCTATCCACGAACGCCTCTCCGCGCGCGCGACGGCAAGCCGTAACCTAGCAACCGCGCCAGCCAACCCCCGGCGCCGCTCCCTCCGCGCAGTCGCTCTGGCACCAAGCCGAGCGCGGCTTCTTCCTCTTCCCTCACGCTCCCGTATTCCATCGCGAGATGTACGCGCAGCTTTCGCCTCACAACCGTTCCACTTTGGCGCATGCGCAGAGGAACGAGCCTTATGCGCGTGCGTGCCAGTCCATTCCCCCCCCCCGCCCCAGAGACGGTACTTGGAACTATAGAAGTGTTAAGAGTTGGCTACGGTTAGTACGTATGGCAAAATACAGGGGATATATATATATATTAAAATCTGGTGCTCAAGTATGGTTGCCATATTTCAAAAAGTAAAATTCCTGACCTTTTTTTTTACACAAAAATTGCTGAGAGCTTTTTAAATTTTTGGTACTAAATCCAAAGAATGGGCTCGAAAAGGTTGGGGGGGGGGCTTCGTGACCTACGCCGGGGATCGAACCTGCAACCTTGGCGTCACCCGCAGCGCCACCCTGGCTGGCCCCTGAACCTCCATTTGCATTCTGGGAAATGTAGTCTCTTCGCTCCACCAGCCCAGGTTCTCCCCTATAGGGCTCCCGAAGCGTCCATTTGCATTCTGGGAAATGTAGTTCTCCCTTCCACCCCTCCGCGGTGCCTTCTGGGCGTCGCGCCTCTTCCGGCGCTCTGCGGGATGACGTCGCTTCCGGCGGAGGGCGGGCGAGAGGAAGCGGAGGAGGCGGGCTCCGGCACTGCTGCTGCTGCTGCTGTGTCAGGGGGCTCGAGGGCTGTTCGCGATGGCCGCCGCGGGGGGCACCTACCGGCTTCGCTGCTCCTTGGTGGGCCACGAGCTGGACGTGCGGGGCCTCAGCTGCTCTCCCTTCCCCGCCGGCTCCTTCGTCTCCGTGTCCCGGGACCGGACGGCGCGGCTGTGGGCGCCCGACAGGTCAGTCTTGGAAGGCGAGGGGGGGGGGAAGGAAGGAAGGAGCCCTGAGGGGAGTTTTGCTCTGCCTTTCCCCTCCCTTGGCCGTTTCGATATCCTCTGAAAGGAGGATCTCCCGGTTGCTGGCTCCGTTTGGAGGCATGGCGGAGTGGGGGTGGGTTAGCATCGTGGAGTTGGAAGGGATCCCGAGGGTCATCTAGTCCAACCCCTTGCCAGGCAGGAATCTCAACTCAAGCATCCAGGACAGGTCGCCAAGCAATCTCTACTTTAAAACCTCCAAGGAATTGTAGAGTTGGAAGGGACACCTGAGGGTCATCTAGTCAAACCCCCTGCTAGGCAGGAATCTCAATGATAATAATGATGATGTTGTTGATGATGATTTATTTATACCCCGCCCATCTGGCTGGGTTTTCCCAGCCAGTCTGGGCAGCTTCCAACAAAAGATTAAAAACACATTAAAGCAGCTTTTCTCAACCTGTGGGTCCCCAGATGTTGTTGGACTACAACTCCCATCACCCCTAGCTAGCAAGGCCAGAACTCTGGGATGATGGAAGTTGTAGTCCAACAACATCTGGGGACCCACAGGTTGAGAACCTCTGCATTAAAGCATCAGTCATTAAAAACTTCCCTAAACAGGGCTGCCTTCAGATGCTAAAACATCCATGACAGATGGCCATCCAACCTCCAAACCCCCAAGGAAGGAGAGTCCACCACTTCCCGAGGGAGACTGTTCCAAACAGCTCTTGCTATCAGAAAGTTCTTCCTGATGTTTAGTCAGGAATCTCCTTCCTTGCAACTTGAGGGCGCAGGTTCGAGTCCTGCCCTCCAGAGCAGGAGAAAACAAGCTTGCTCCCTCCTCCACGTGACAGCCCTTGAGATATTTGAAGATGGCTATCCTGTCTCCCATAGCTGTCAACGTTTCCCTTTTTTAAAGGGAAATTCCCTTATTCCGAATAGGATTCCTCGCAAAAAAAGGGAAAAGTTGACAGCTGTGTGTCTCCTCTCAGTCTCCTCTTTTTCAGGCTAAGCATACCCAGTTCCTTCAAGCACTTCTCATAAGGCTTGGTTGCCAGACCCTTGATAATCTTGGTTGCGCTCCTCTGCACACATCCTTCTTAAATCGTGGTGCCCATAAATGGACACAGTATTCCAGGTGTGGCCTGATCAAGGCAGAATAGAGTGGTACTATGACTTCTGTTGATGCAGCCTAGAATAGCATTAGCTTTTTTGCTGCTGCATCACACTGTTGATGGGTGTGATGGGTTGACCATTTGATTTCAGTGGGATTAGGATTGCCTACAGTGAGGGAAAAAGGTATTTGATCCCCTGCTAAATTTGCCCATTTGCCCTCCGACATCTGGCTGGTTGATAGGGGATCAAATACTTATTTCACTCATTATAATGCACATCGATCTCTGACTTGTCTTCTGGGTTTCTGGGGGTTTTCCTGTTGTTATTCTGTCTCTCACAGTTACAATAAACATACCATTAAAATTATGGTCTGGTCATTTCTTCGTCAGAGGCAGACGGGCAAATTTAGCAGGGGGATCAAATACTTTATCCCCTCACTGTAGTTATCCGAGTTGTGAATTGTGCCACATGTTTACAAGTTACTGTTTAGATTAGGAAAGTCACCAGCTTGTGATTTGAAACACCTAAATGGTTTTCTAAAGTGATGGGCTCTTTATTTCTTTATGTGACCTGTAGCGTTAGAAACTCAGATATATAAGCTAGGGGCCAAGTGGCTCCTTAAACCCAGGTTGCAGTTGCCAAAACAGAATGTCTACATGCCATTTTTGGGCAAGACGACTCTAAAGTCTTATTTTTCAAATGATGGACTGACTGCGATTGATTCTTAGTTAAACATCTGGCTAGTTCAGAGGACAACCTTGAGCTAGGTTAAGATCCAGGGAGAGTCCACATATATACAGGCTTATTCCTACCTCTCATTCTTAATGGTGACCCAGACCATTCATAACATAGGAATATCCTTAACAACTGTGAGCAGGGCAGTGGGGTAAGTGAAGACAAGCAACAGCAGTGAGCTATAACGTTAACCGCTCCTGCTCAGAAAAAGCATTTTGGTTCCTGAAATTCATTCTGATTGTGCCGATAAAATAGAATGGGTGGAAATCTACAGGATAATAATAATAATAATAATAATAATAATAATAATAATAATAATTTTTATTTATACACTGCCCTCCCCAGCCAAGGCCAGGCTCAGAGCGGCTTACAAGCAATAATAAAAACAAGTTGAATGATTGCAACTTAAAAGCAACATTAAAATATTGAAACATTAAAATATTAAAATGTAGCCTCATCGCAGGAGGAGAAGGAAAGGAAAAAAGAAAGAGAGGGAGGGAATCAAATTGGCTCCAAGCCAAAGGCCAGGCGGAACAACTCTGTCTTACAGGCCCTGTGGAAAGAAATCAGATCCTGCAGGTCCCTGGTCTCACGAGGCAGAGCGTTCCATCAGGCCGGAAACAGAGTTGAAAAGCTCTGGTTGAAGCCAATCTAACTTCCTTAGGGCCCGGGACCACTAGGGTGTTGCTATTTATGGACCTTGAGGCTCTCTGTGGGGCATACCGGGAGAGGCGGTCCCGTAGGTACGAGGGTCCTAGGCCATGAAGGGCTTTAAAGGTCAAAAGCAGCACCTTAAATCTGACCCTGTACTCCACCGGGAGCCAGTGCAGCTTGAAAAGCACTGGGTGAATATGCTCCCATGGCAGAGACCCCGTGAGGAGCCTCGCTGCAGCATTCTGCACCCTCTGGAGTTTCTGGGACAGCTTCAAGGGCAGCCCCGCGTAGAGCGAATTACAGTAGTCAAGCCTGGAGATGACCGTCGCATGGATCACTGTGGCCATGATATGTGGTATTAGTTGGATTTCCAGATGGTGGAGATGTCAGGGGCCGGCCAAGGCATCTTCACTTGGTCGCAAGTGGCCAATACTCAAGTGCTTGCAAGTTACCTGCTGTGCCACAGATTAGTCTCCCTTCAAGCACATATCCATGTTGTCATAGGTTAGTGGCCTAGACGAATGAAAAAAAAAAAAGGCTCTTCCACATTCCAAGCACTTTCCCTGGTAACTTGGAAGGAAATATTTAAGAGTACAGTCAAACCTTGGTTGTCGAACGTACTCCGTTCCGGAAGTCTGTTTGGCTTCTGAAAATGTTAGACAACCGAGGCGCGGCTTCTGATTGGTTGCAGGAGCTTCCTGCACTCAAGTGAAAGCCGTGTCGGACGTTCGGCTGCCGAAAAACCTTCAAAAACCGGAGCATTTACTTTTGGGCTTTAGGTATCCAGGAACCGAAACGTCCTGAAATGGAGGTGTTCGGGATCCGACTGCAGTTGTTGTGAACCCTGAGCTAAAAAAATAAGTTTGGGGAAAACATATTTGGGCTTAGGTCACTTTGAGCGCATTGTTGATTTTCATCTTTAGTGTAGGCTTAATATACAGGTGTATATCTATGTGTTTATCATGGTGTGCACATAATGCACATGCATGCATATAATTTATTATCTGTCCTTGTGCCAAGAGTTATTGGGCCACAGTTTGATTGACGAGATCAGGTTCTTCTGGTCATGGAACATTCTAGCGCTGGGGTCTGGATGTGACAGGAAAAGTATTGTACACTCAGTAGCAGCAGGATGAAACACATGAACAGCTTGAGAAGTACCTTGGAGTTACAAGTGGGAACATAAGAGAGAGCAAATACAGACTTCAGCAAGCAGCAGTGTTGTGAGGGCTACAATCCCTAAACTTATAAAAAAATACTATAATACAGGACGGTCCTCACTGAATTTAAAACAGCTACTGAAAGAAATTGCCATCACAGACTACAATACCAATGGCTGTTCATCTGAACAAACCCAGTGCCTTTGCTTACCAAAAAGAGTCAAGGCCTGGTGTGACTGTCATTAGGGTAAATTATTATAAACCAGTGGTGGCCAGATCCCAAGAGACTGTGATCTACTCACAGAGTTAAAGACTGGCAGTGATCTACCCCCCTTTTTGGGGGGTTCTGGTCAAAGTTGTTGAGCTTTTTTTACGGAGGATGCCTGTTGTAAACCATCAAATGTCCCTTTACTTTATTTATGTAACTTCCATAACTGTTAAGGCCATTCTTAGACTTTTCTGTGTGAACGGTTCTTTCTGACATATGTGAAATGATGTTCTTCAGGGCCATAAAATCATAAATGAACTCCCTAAAATGTCAAGACCAGTTCACAAATTGAGATAGATGAAGTCTGAGCCTATGTATAAAGTACCACTCACTGTTTTAAACTTGGAAGAGATTTATGAAGATCTAGATTGTATCATAATGGTGGATTTGCATTAGTGGAGTTACTTAGGCTAGCACCCTTGGTTTTACCAATTTCTGCTTCCAAATGCAACCCTCTATGCTGTATGCTGTACCATTCTCCTGCTCTCAGGAACAGCTAATGGATACGAGGAATTGGCAAAAATCAGGTGCAAGCAGCAGTGGCTCTTCTAGGTCAAAGTTACCACTGGATGCAACCCTGACAATGCACAGAATTGCAACACCATTTTAGTATAAAGATTCCTAAGTGAAATAAAACAAAGACAACTAATCTTCCGGAGAAGTGATGATTCTCGTCAAAACAAGGTTAGTCTTTTAGACTAAACAAACACATTCTGAAGAATTTAATCAGTTTTATCAAGCTTGCCATGTTTTAGAGGAGACCTTGAATTGAAGTGGCACTGAGGTTGTGCATAAAAACAAATGTTTTGAAAAAGGAATAACTGCAGTTATTCCCTGACGGAATGTAGTTGTTGGACATGCCAACTAATGCATGGCCAAGTCCAAACACAATGGCTTATTTGGGTGTAATGCTAAAACACTGTTTTGCGTTATGTGAGCGAGTTTCCTGCTCATAATTTCCCTCCCGCTATCTTTGGTACAGCAGGCATGAAGAGTAGACTGGAATATTTCTCTTGTTCATTGTTATGTGTGAATGTGCTTGACCTTAACTAAAGTTTGTCTAAACAAGCCAGAATTATTAACTATGATTTGAAGTTAGCAGGTTCAAAAGAGCTATAATAATAAGAATACAGTCATACCTCATGTTGCGTTAGGTTCATGTTGTGTATTTACGGCTTGCAAACGTGGCAAACCCGGAAGTGTGCAGAAGCGCTCATGTGCAGAAGCACTTTATCCTGCTCTGTGCTTGCGCAGAAGCACTGCTCTAGTTGCAGACTTTTCGGGGTGCGAATGGCACCCTGGAATGGATCGTGTCCGCAGCTAGAGGGACCACTGTAATAATAATATAACAACAACAACAATTATTTAATACAGTTAAAAGCTAACTACCTCTCTGTATGAGTTCATACATAACACACCAGTTAGTCGAAATGGAAACAAAAGCTTCCAACCTCTGCCTTCTGGCTGAGGGGAGACATGCATGGGGTGTTAGGAGCGCATGAATCCAATGCTTGTGTTAATGTGATCAATGATAAATCTACTTGGCTATAGTGGTGCAAATTGGAAGCTCACCCTTTGAAATTTGCACTATGCCTAGAACATACATTGGCATTTAGATACCAGATAGATTTTCCCTGGCTTTTTAAATGGGTAGGATTCCCTTACAACAGGAACATAAAAACTTTGGTTTCTTTTTTGTCTCCAGTCTCAACAGAGGATTTACGGAAGTGCACTGCATGAGCGGCCATTCAAATTTTGTTTCTTGTGTGTGTGTCATCCCTCCAAGCGAGCTTTATCCACGTGGATTAATTGCCACCGGCAGTAATGACAACAACATTTGCATTTTCGCTTTGGACAACTCTGCACCACTGTATGTCCTTAAGGGTCATAAAAACACAGGTAAGAAAACACAGATTTTTAAATCTTTCAACATACCGCTTTTGGAATCTTAACGACTCAAAGTCGCTTGGTTTTATGTGTTCTAAAAAATAACTTGATTTGTAAAGTTTTATCATGAGCAGATGTTAGCATTATTTTCTGAAACATTATGACTGTTAGAAATATTACATTATATTGTTATTGTTATTACAATTTATAACTTGCCCATCACACTATGGCCACAGGGCAGATTACAATAATTAAAATACAATATTAATAGTAAAAGGAAATATTGCACAGTATTAAAAACAGTTTTAAAAACCTTGAAATTGTAGAAATAAGGTGCATCCTAGAAATATACCTCTCAAGTGTCAAAAGCCAGGGCAAAGAGGTGTGTCTTTAGCACTCCACCAATCTTAGCACCTTAGAGGTTCTCTAGGGAAATGGGCCTGGAGGTAGGAGATACGGCTTGGGAGTTGGCTTAATGAAGACATAAGAGAGACCGGTGATAGTGTCGCCAAGGCAGAAAAATATTTTCCACAATCTGTTAACAGCTGAGAAGACAGAACCTTACTTGTGTAGCTATTTTTCAGTCAAAAGTGCTGCTTCTGTTTTCCAGTTGTTTGTGGTAGCTTCTCATCACCTCATGTATTTCCAAGGATGAAAATTAGGTTAGTGAAATTTGCTATGGCGTATCATCTGAAAATAGACCAAAATCTGTAGCTTTGCTTTGCTAGCACATCAGAACACCTTTTCTCACTCAGCTACACACAACCCCTGTTTTAGGCGCGACTGATATGTGCACAGTGGCACGCATGCGCAAACTGCTGAACTTTGAAGTGACCTGGAAATGTCATAAAAGACGTCACTAAAAGGGAGGAACGGGGTGATCCAGTTTCACACAAGTGCACAGTGTCCTGGAACGCAACGCTCACGCAAATCGGGGAGTAGATTAAATGTGAATTTTGGCGATGTTTATTTAATCTTCTCTTCTAGTTTGCAGCCTCTCCTCTGGGAAGTTTGGCACCCTGCTTAGTGGCTCGTGGGATACGACAGCCAAAGTCTGGTTGAATGACAAATGCATGATGACACTACAGGTACAGAAACTCTGCTGGTGACAAGAGTTCATTATCAGCAGATCATGATTATTTGAACTTCAGAAAATGTAGATTGTCTCCATCAACGGTCATGTTGTTCACCTTCATAGGGCCACACTGCAGCAGTATGGGCTGTGAAGATACTACCTGAACAAGGATTAATGTTGACTGGTTCAGCTGACAAAACTATTAAGCTGTGGAAGGCAGGTCGATGCGAGAGAACTTTTACTGGTAGGTACTTGGCTAAAACAGTTTCTGTGTATATACGCAACTTAGCAATATGCCTCCACACCCGGAGAATTAAAGAGGTTTTATTCTAGGATCTGGGTTTTGAGGGTTCTTTCTTCTTCCCCACCCCATGCGTAGAAATTAGTGTGGTTCTTTATCTTGAAAGCTTAGAGGAATAGAAAATGGCAAGTTCACTAACTTTATGTAATAAAGGCTAGTAAATCAAAGGCAATTAAAATGGTGGGCCTTGCCAGTGGTGGCCCCACAGTCGTGGAATTCTTTCACTTATGAAATTAGCCAGGCCTCGTCGCTTGCAATCTTTAAAAGCATATGGAATACTGTATTTTTCGCACAATAGGACGCACCTTGTTTTAGAGGGGGGAGAACAAGGGGGAAAAAATCTCCCCCTCTCTGCCCAGCGCCCCTTCAGCGAAGCGGCAGGAGGCGCTGCGCAGAGAGGGGGAGAATTTTCCCCCTCTTGTTTTCCCGCTCTAAAACAAGGTGCCGTTTAAGGTGCGTTCAGGCGGCTACCTTGGAAGCCTGGAGAGCGAGAGGGGTCAGTGTGCACCGACCCCTCTCGCTCTCCAGGCTTCAGGTTCCTTTCGACCTGCTCCTTGGGGCTGGCGGGGGGAAGCCCACCACCAGCCCCAAGGAGCAGGTCAGGAAGCAGCGGAAAGGAGCAGCGGAGAGGCTGCTGCCATAGTCGCGACTCACCTCTCCAGCTGGGAGAGGGTCGCTGAGCTATGGCTTCTTTAGCCCCGCGCGCGCTCTCCCGGCTGGAGAGGTGATGCGCGGCTAAAGAGGCTCCTGCCATAGCCGCGCATCACCTCTCCAGCCGGGAGAGGTTCGCGGGGCTATGGCGTCTTCGCTCTATAGGACGCACACACATTTCCCCTTCATTTTTGAAGGGGAAAAAGTGCGTCCTATAGAGCAAAAAATACGGTACCTCCCCCCACTTTTCTATGTGGCTCTTAGGGATTATTGTACTGTAAATCTGTGGTTACAAAGTGTTGTAGACCTTTTGGTTTTTTTTTTATGGCTGATTTTTGCTGTTGGCATAATAGCCATCTGAATATGGTACATTTGGGGTGTGTGGATAGAATTTATAGATATACCTGTCAAGGCATTCCAAAGCATTTATGAACTAACAGTCCCATTGATGGGTTTTCACTGCCTCTTCACCGCGAAAAGGTCTGGAAATGGGAGCTGCTACTTATCGTTATGTAGATCACTTGGGCCAAGCCATTCACATGATAGGAGCCAGGAGCTATTCATAGTACTTTTGTTGAAAAAGAAAACGAAACTTAATGTGTGGCCAAAGAACAGAAACTTAGGCCGGGGTAAAGAAATGAAACTTAGCAGAGCCAGCTGTCAACACTTAGCTGGAGCAGTTTTTGGAACTGAACACTTAGCTCAGGTCACAGTACAAAGCTAACACACTGAGCAAGTCCATTTTGGGAGGGAGGGGAGTTCCTTTTGCTCATAAGCTGAAAATTGTTAATAGTAATTTTTCTTTGGAGGTGCCATTTGCCAGGCACAGCAGTGACGATGTCCTGAAACAGCAAAGTGACAGAGCCAATGGCTTCTGAGTTTTTGCAAGGAAAGTGCACCCTGAAAAGGAAGGGGAATATAAAGTTTGCCTTTCCATTAACAATGTACCTTTCGTTCCCTTCAGTAGCTCAATACTTGTATTCAAGCTCTGTGTAGATGTAGTCCCACTGACATGTAAACAGATCAGTTAAAAAGTGGATGATTAACCTCTGAAAAATATTTGACCGTCCTCACGTGTAACAAATTTAGGAAAGAAATCTATTAACATGCCTTTGGTGAAAGGACAGTCCTGTGCTGTAAGCAGTGTCACTAAAGATTCCTTTTCATGCTCTTATGCTTTGAACAGGGTACAGTGCCTTTGAGTTTTTTGCATAATGTTCATGTTGAACCACTAGTCTAATGTTTCCCAGCAGCCTGTGCTTGGACAGTAGCTGAGCCATCTTGTTATGTGCTAGCCGTAGCTTCCTGTCTTCAAGAGGGAACTCAGGTAGTGTTCATGAGTCTGAGGCTACAATTACACAAATGATACTTATACAATGGGTCTATATTTGAGACGATCTCACTGACCAGGGAGTAGCAAGACCCTGTTCCTGACCACATGGGTTGCTACTAGTAATTTTAAAGTGATACCTACTTTTCAGTATACCACATGAGAACATGGTTTTATAAAGCATTTCATGGCTAGAGAATATCATCTTTCAATAAGATGTGGAGAGGCTCTCAGTGAGACTTACGTTTTATCTATCTTTCCTTTCATAAAGGACATGAAGACTGTGTAAGGGGCTTAGCCATTTTAAGCGAGACAGAGTTTCTTTCTTGTGCAAACGATGCCAGCATTCGAAAGTGGCAGGTATCGGGAGAGTGTCTTGAGGTTTACTATGGCCACACCAATTATATATACTGCATATCGGTCTTCCCGCAAAGTAAAGGTAAGAAACTGTCCTTAAGACATACTTTTTTTTTTAAAAAAAAGACGCTATAAAAAGGATTGTGCCTTCTAATTAAAAGTAGATTTAGAACTGAGTAAGTTATAATTCTTTGACTGGCACTAGAGTAATGGTTTTCAAACTCCCTTCCATAGAAGACTCCACATTAATTTATCTGCCACAGTACCCCTGTTTTGGCTTGCAATCTAAGGTTTTGGCTTTCAATCGAGGCTTCACTCAGTATATGTGCAGAGCTGACCAGGTTTGCTTAGTTCTTGTAAAACCTGGCAGCTAAGGAAACATAGGATTCCAAGGAATCCCCAGATTTCCCTAAACGTACTTTGAAAATTCCTGCAATGGATGGCTGAAGAGGATGTCAATGGATGCCAGTGCTATGCACAAACACAAATAACATATTTCTTCAGCTTTTTTGCAACCTGATAAACTATAATGATAACACTCTGTTTTAGCTAAGCATGGAGTGGTTTGATTGGCAAGTGGCTTTGACTCCTTGTTTTTTCCTACCCCTATTTCAACCTGATGGATTTGATCCAAAGGTGCTCTTAAGATGAGAGGGGTATTTTTGAGTCACAAGTGCTGCTGCTAGGGGAAGGGTAACGTTCCATTTGCATCTTTCTCAATTTAATGAATGGCACGTTGCATTATTTTAGATTTTGTTACTACTAGCGAAGACCGATCGCTCAGGATCTGGAGAAAGGGGGAATGCACACAGACAATCCGACTTCCAGCTCAATCTATCTGGTGTTGTTGTGTGTTGGACAACGGGGACCTTGTCGTTGGAGCAAGGTATTCAGATTTCGGCTTCCTATCATCTGTTCATCAAGATAAATAGGCACAATGCTGAAGGCAGGCCGAGTAGATATTTTTGTGCCGCGAGAAGGAACGATTTGGCCTCATGGTCGCACACTTCCTTGCTCTTCTCTGGAGCGGAGCCGGAGAGGAAATGGAAGATTCTGCTTCCATTTTTAGATTGACCACAGTTCAGTGTGTCTGAACTATAAACTGTGGCTAAACTCTATGATTAATTGAAATCAGCCAGTTGGTTTGTAGCTGACTTCTTTCAGTAGAGTTAACATTGAACCCAGTTTGTAAGGGTTCGGTTATAATTACGTTAGCATGAAAAACGAGAGGAAAAGCTTCTGAACTCCTCCTAGAGGAGTGCAGTAGAGGTGTAAGGAGTGGAACTTGTGAACCCGATACATATTCTTGTTATGCTAAACTATGATACAGCATTGCTTCCAAAGGAGATTATTGAACAAAACAGAGTTTTAAAGACGCATGTGTAGTTCCATCATACATTTTGAGAACTGGCAGAAGTTTGACCATAGTTCACCAATGGATCCCTGGCCAATTACTGGTAGACAGTTGTTGTTAAATCTTTATTGTGGTTTTTTTTTTTGGTAACGTATGCAAACAAAACAAACAGGAATATTGTGCACCAACCCAAAGAAAGCACATACTCAAAAACTACCCACAAAGTAGAAAAACATAGATAGCTTGCTTTCCTTCTCCAGCACCAGCCCAGTGGTTTCTACCACTTCCAGGTGTTGTAACAAGCAGCTCTGACTCAGGATCCTGCCCTCGTTTCCATTTTTGGGATAGGTTGGCGCATGACAAATTGTGTTGTCAAGGAGGGTCGATAGCTATTGAACGTCAGCTCAGAGCTGAACCTTGCATATTGGAAGGCAGAATGATCACCAAGACCATGGGTAGGCAAACTAAGGCCCAGGGGCTGGATCTGGCCCAATCACCTTCTAAATCTGGTCCGCGGACAGTCCGGGAATCAACATGTTTTTACATGAGTAGAATGTGTCCTCTTATTTAAAATGCATCTCTGGGTTATCTGTGGGGCCTGCCTGGGGTTTTTACATGAGTAGAAGGTGTGCTTTTATTTAAAATGCATCTCTGGGTTATTTGTGGGGCATAGGAATTTGTTCATTCCCCCCCCCCCCCAAAAAAAAATAGTCCGGGCCCCCACAAGGTCTGAGTGACAATGGACCGGCCCCTGCTGAAAAAGGTTTGCTGACCCCTGACCAAGACTATATACTCGGTATCAGTTAACACAGATCATTTGTGCCTTAACCTTGAGTACAGTTTGACCGTGCATTCTTGTTTTGTACCTGATCAGTAACTGAAATGAACACTAGGGTTAAAAGAATGTAGACCACACAAGTTTGCAGTGGGTCCTCAACTTGATGCATTTCACTGGATTATTCTAAAATTAATTACCTTGCTTCCTGGGGAAGATCGGTTTGAAGATGAGGCATCAATCTTATGATATAAAACCTGGTCAGCAATCTGGATTTCTTTCTTAGAGAGGGGTGGGGGCGGGGACAGCAGTAAGAAAGGAAATAGGATGTGCAGGGGCAGGGGAACGCTTTCCTAGATAATGAAATTATTATTTTTCCTCTTTCAGTGATGGCATTATCAGAGTGTTTACTGAGTCTTTGGAGCGCACAGCAAATCTGGAGGAGATCCAGGCTTTTGAAAACGAACTTTCTCAAGCAAAAATTGATCCTCAAACTGCTGATTTAGGGGACATCAGTGTTGATGAGCTTCCTGGGAGAGAGCATTTGGATGAACCAGGTATAATTTTAAATTTATCCGGCAAACATGCATCCCTCCTCATCTATTCTGTCCTGGTAAATAAAAGGTTTAGGGCAGGAGTGACTAATCCACAGGCTATATCTGCCCCTCCCCACCAAGGTTTTTTTGCCAAGACTCTGCAAACTGGCCATCTTTTTCAGTTAAGTTTTAACTGACAGCTCCCTCAGCCTGTAATATTATTATTATACTCTGCTCCCAAACATTTTTAGGTTTTTTGTGGTCTCCAAGGCCTCCCAGATCTGTCATCTTTCTATATTTTTTGTAAAACAAACCAACCCTGTCTTACCCATTGGTCCCCTTTTGGATAGCATCTTCAGAAATGTAGTTCTTGGCATGTTCACTTGTACACTTTAGCCCCAGAGAGTTGGCTGGGGGTTGTTATGGTCCTCTGCTCCCTAAATCGATTGCCACCCTTTTGTTTAGGGACTACAGTCATACATTGGAAGTCAAACAGCTTAGTTCCCCAAAAGTTTTGGCTCCTGAAGGTTGTAAACTATTCCGTTTGTGAACTACTTTTGGAAGCCGAACGTCTGACGGGGCTTCCGCTGCTTCTGATTGGCTGCAGAGGCTTCCGCGCACGCCTCCTCTGCGTCGGAAATAGCGTTTTCGCATGTGTGCCCAGTCCACCGTGGCATCTGCGGGACTGTGAACCTGCCCAAGGCCCAAAAAC
Source organism: Podarcis raffonei (assembly GCF_027172205.1). Classification (NCBI taxonomy): domain Eukaryota; kingdom Metazoa; phylum Chordata; class Lepidosauria; order Squamata; family Lacertidae; genus Podarcis; species Podarcis raffonei. The sequence continues at coordinate 23,396,372 of NC_070618.1, forward strand.
TTTGCTAACCCCTGAACTAAAACCATTTTCTCCAGGCACGCAGCTGATTTTCTCCTCTCTGTGTTTTAAGGTACAAGAGATGGACAAACGAGACTTATTAAAAGTAATGGGAAAGTTGAAGCTTATCAGTGGAGTGCTGGCGAAGGGAGGTGGATGAAGATTGGGGATGTTGTCGGTTCATCAGGAGCCACACAGCAGACGTCTGGAAAGGTTTTATTTGAAGGAAGGGTAAGTAATTTTTCACCCCTAACGTTTAGTAATTAAACCCTGGCAGCCCAACCTATTGGTGGGCTGTGTGCACTGGAATGGTATATATAAGAATAAATCACTCTCGTCGTTTCCCTTTCCTTAAAAAAGGAATACGACTATGTTTTTACTATTGATGTGAATGAAGGCGGGCCCTCTCACAAGCTGCCCTACAACATCAGTGATGATCCCTGGCTGACGGCATACAACTTCTTGCAGAAGAATGATCTAAATCCAATGTTCTTGGACCAGGTGGCCAAATTCATAATAGATAACACCAAAGGGCAAACGCTGGGACCCACGAATGCAGAATTTTCAGATCCTTTCACAGGTAAAAAGAGCTCCAAGCTACCCTAAATTTGCTACCTCGCTGCTTGTTAAATATGTGGCTGAATAGCGTGCCAGAGTTCTTTTGCCCCTGGCCATACTGCGGAACACTGATTATGTATTTTGTGTCTTTATATTGTAATTTTATCTTGTGAGCCACCCTGAGACCTGCGAGGGGCATATAAATGTAAGAAAAGATAATAATTTTCCTTTCTGTTTGCAGCGGATGAAGTGGTGTGTTCTTAAAAGTATGGGCACTTCATTAAGGAGCGAAGTTAATGGGGTGTTTCCCCTCCATGTTTTAATAATAAGAGTGCATTGGATCACATTCTTTTCTTTGGTTTATCTTTTCATAGGCGGTGGCCGCTACGTTCCAGGTTCTTCCTCGGAGTCCAGGGAAGGGCTCCCAGCTGCAGATCCGTTTACAGGTACTGTGTCAATAATGGCTGAGTTGTTTTTTCCTTCTGGGAGAAAAAATGTAAAGTTTTGGATTTACAGTTGGTGTGGTGAAATGGAGCTGATTGGAGTTCTGGATGGACGAGGCAGGGAGCAAAGCTGTGATGTTGGCTCAGAATCGTTTTATTTTCTTTTTAAAAATGTGCCTTAGAATCATAGAATTGTAGAGTTGGAATGGTAATCTAGTCTTCACCCAGGGGAGCCCTAGAATGTTCAGCCCTTGTTAAATAGAAAAAGCACCACATTTCTAGAAGCAAAGGCGTGACATTTAAATGCAACTTTGGACCAGAAACTTGTCGTAGTTTTTTTTAAAAAAAACCTTTTTTAACAGGTGTGTCTTGAAAGAATTATCATTTGGTACTGATTGATTCAGATGAGTATGGGTGTTGTAGAGCAGTTTCACAAAACTTTGCATCTCGGGGGGAGATGATTGCGCTTGGCAAGGCATTTCCTTGGCAAGTAAATTGAGGGCTTTGGTTTTGATGGCGACCATACATCTGAGCGCTAAGGCAACTGTGGCGGATAAGTCATGGCATCCTCTAGGAGCTGCTTACAGTCTTCAAGACTGAGTTTGAGGTTCAGAGTAGAAGTTGAGACACGAATTGCACTTTCACGTAATGATTGCCAAAGGATTATGATTATGATTCCTGCGAGACTCAATCCTGGGCTCTCTCACACAGGAAACTTAAGGCTCCAATCCCATGCGCTTTCTTTAGGAAAACAATGTATACACACATTGGAAATAATAGAAGTAAAAACCGTGTAGAACCCATTGGTGCTTAACAAAGATGTTGGGATCCAAATATGGGAGCTACAAAAATGGTGTGTGGGCTTGCTGTTGCTATTTTATTATTATTATTTAAACCCAAACACTTCATACTGTAGATGTTTAAGCAATGTGAATGCAATTTTGTTTCTGTTTTTCTCTAGGTACAGGTCGCTACGTCCCAGGTTCAGCATCTGAACCTGCAGCTCCTGCAAGCGGAGCTGATCCATTTACAGGTAAGTAAATCATTCGTCGGGACGCGGGTGGCGCTGTGGGTAAAAGCCTCAGCGCCTAGGGCTTGCCGATCGAAAGGTCGGCGGTTCGAATCCCCGCGGCGGGGTGCGCTCCCGTTGCTCGATCCCAGCGCCTGCCAACCTAGCAGTTTGAAAGCACCCCCGGGTGCAAGTAGATAAATAGGGACCGCTTTCTAGCGGGAAGGTAAACGGCGTTTCCGTGTGCGGCTCTGGCTCGCCAGAGCAGCTTCGTCACGCTGGCCACGTGACCCGGAAGTGTCTCCGGACAGCGCTGGCTCCTGGCCTCTTGAGTGAGATGAGCGCACAACCCTAGAGTCTGTCAAGACGGGCCCGTATGGGCAGGGGTACCTTTACCTTTACCTTTAAATCATTCGTCTCACAATTTTGAAAACTTATGCCAAAGCTCCGTGCTGGTCACTTACATCTGCCCTCCTCCTCCCCCAAAATAACAAAATCCCCACTCCCCGCCATCTTGTTGCCACGTCACTCCAGCTAAGCTTTGAGCTGCTTCTAATCAGAGAAACCAAGCACAGTGTTATTATAGCTGACCACACTTATTTATTTTTAAAAATATTATTTTTTAAAAATAATATTTATTAAAGATTTTTTTAAAAAAATTATAAAAAAGAGAAAAAACAAGAAAAAAGACAAAACAGAAAAATAGAAAGAAAAAAATACATCCATCATTCTCAAATTTTTAACTTTCATTACCTTCTTTCTTTGACCTCCTCCTCCTCCTCCCCTTTCTTGTATCCTGGTTAATAATTATCACAGCAAATCCTTTCCATAGTTCATTATATTTTGTCCTTACATTACCTTAATCTATTTTCATCTTGTCTTATAGCAAACCTTAAAACTTAAAACTTCAATCTTATTTTTACCAACTTCTCATAACCATATCATTAACCTAATTCTTTAAACATTTTTACTAGAACCAAGTAGTTCCATTTCAACATTCTTCTAACATTCATCAATTATTTTAAAACAGTCCTAATGATAAAAGATAAAAAAAGGTAAGACAATCCAATCTTCATCCAACGTCCCTTCCTCCTGGTCCCGGATTTTGTCAGTCCTTTTTGTCCCATTGATCTAGCGCATTAACCTGGTATCCTTATATCCGAGGCTCTCAAGTCTCTTCCATGTCCCTTCCGCGACTCTTCTTCATGTTTTCCTTTCACTTGTGGGAACTCCAGCTTAATAATGTTTTTGACCCTTTTCAGCAAATCAGCCCCATTTCCATAGTCCAGACTAAACTCCATGTGGTATTTAAACACCTGTTTCAGATTCCCTCCAAAATTAAGAGCCCCCACAACTCCAAACATCTGACGGCCCATTGCCAGACTCAGAAAGTCCAAACATCCCTGCATAGGAGGGTCAATCCAACCCCCCATTTCCAAACCAAACCAAACTTTATCCTTCCAAATCTGGTTTCTTCCAAATTCATTTATCAGATCCAAAGGCTCATGTTCCTGCAGGGCCGCAACTCCCTCCATTTCTGGCACCCAGGATTCAACAGCATCCTCTTCTCTCATCTGTGCTGTCATAGCACACTCCTGTTTTAATTCCTGGGTAGGCTCCATGTAGTTTCCTGCTGCCTGTTCAAAAATTCTGGCCGCATTAGTCATCAAATCCGTCTTCTGGCTTAACTGATCCAATAGGGCATTTATTTTACAGAAAGCACCCAACAGAGCTTCTGAAAACATTGTCCTACAAGGTCACCAGTCCTTTCCTACGATTGTAATCTGTGGCAGCTGCAAGCTCCTGAAATTAGTTACAGTTTCACAGTCTCCCTCTAGGGGGAAAACTTCTGTTTATTCTTTCTTCTCAGAACAATAGCAACAAAGTTTCTTTTTTAAGATATTCTGTCAATATTTGTTCCTTTGAAATGCGAAAGGAAACAATGGAATCACAATATTACTTTTCTTTTAGTTGTCTGTCAAAAACATTTGTCTCTGGTCAATGAGCTTCAAACATCAGTCCTGACACTCCGCTCCAGGATCAGGACGGTGGAAAGTTACTTTACTTTAAACTCACTTCTGCAGGTTTAAACAGTCCAAAAAGAGATCCCCCTTCTTCTCCTGCTACCGAAGGGGGGTTCCACGATTTTAAATGATGAAAGCCAATCCTTTAAAAGTAATTTTCTAAGCTCTAGTTTACGTTGTCTTTGCTTTATTCTGACTACAAAGAAACGGAAGGCTGACTTCCTGTTTAGACCTTCCCGTTTCAGTACCAAATTGAAGTAAATTTTGAGTACAATTCCTCTCTACTAGCCAGTCCTTATTTAGAGTCAAGTTGTTCAAGATTTAAGTACTCACGGGTGATTCTTTAAATACCAAATTGTCCCAGGAAAAAGGCAGCGCTCTCCGGCAACGGCTATGTGGCTTCGCTCCAGGGAAAAAGCAGTTGACTCACGGCACCGCGCCACTTCCCCCTCTTCACTTCGGAGCCCGTTAATGGATTCCTTTGCGGGTTGGGGGGGCGCTAAGAGTGCCCGCCGAGTCCCATGGTCACAGGCTTCATCCGCCTGTGATTTTTTAAAGGGTCCCCGCCTCGCCGTAGCGGGAACGACCCGTTTTGTGCGGAGCTGGTCCCTCCAGTTCAGAGGGAGTCCGCCATTGCCAATGGCGCCACCCCGAAAGTCCTGACCACACTTATTATAATAGCTGACTTCTCCACTTATTCATGCCTGTGGATAAGTTGGTTGCAGTTCAGATGGCAGAAATGCAGATAAAGGGAAAGTTGGGGTGGAAGTAAGGTGAGGTAGGGCAAGGAAAAGAGAGATGGGGTGAGCAGCCTAGAGGTGTGCGTGTTTGGGGCAGCGGCAAGTGAAGCATCCGTTGTTTGGCATAAAACAGGAGAGGCCAAATAGAGAAGGAAGAAAATGGATACCACCCTAAGCTCCTTGGAGGAAGGGTGAGATAAAAGTGTAGCAAGTAAATTAAGACTCCAGGGAATTTTTTCTATCAAATCTGTTTTAAGCTGTTAACTTTATTCATGCGCACATTCTCTTGGTTTACTGAACCCGAGAGAGCTTTCAAAAATCTCACAGGTGACCAATGCTAAAAGCTTCCCTCCTTGAAACTTATCAGTTGTCGTATCGCTAAGACTCCCAGAGTTTTTCACCTGCCTGCCTGCCTTTTGCCTTGAAAAGCTCCTTTCCTTCCTGTTCGCCATGAAGCAGCAACAACCTTAGAAGAGAAGCTATTCAAAAAGGCAAGGAAGCCTAGATAAAATCAACTTTCTCTCCTCCCCGAACCACATATGACAACAGTGTCTCATACCAAATGCAAATGAACTGTGAAAAAGACTTGTGTGAATTGAAAGTAGAGACACACTATGTGTCCTTGCCTGTATTTGTCTGTTACACAAGAAAATCTTTAATAATTTTTATTTTTATTTTTTTTGCAAAAGATTCTCCATCCCTGTTCTCAGAAGGGTGTGAAATGTGACTACTGGCTTGTAATAGAGCATGGATAAACACAAATGGAGTTAATAAAATTAATTATACTGGGCTCCCTTTGAACTAAATTTTGGAGGCCACTTAAGCTAATTAAAAAGCTGAAATGCTTAGGATATGAAGTGCTGTTTATGTAACCATTTTTTCTGTAGGAGTTAATTTGTTAGATTTTATCCCACGCTTTCTCCCAGGAGTGCAGAGAGGTGTTTGAGGTAGCCTTAGATTAAATTACTTGGTCAAGGCCACACAGTGAACAAAGCATTATTTTTATTAAAAACATGTAGACATGGAATAATTTAAATTACGGTTTAGCAATCCTTTAAATAGCTACATAATGTGTGACAATTAAGCTAATGTTTTTTCCCTGCTATAGGATGCAAAGCTATACTGTTAAGTTTCTAACAATTTATTTCTCCCTTCTAGGGACGGGTGCCTACAAATTAACTATACCTAAAAATGAAAATATTTATTTTCCAAAGAAGGAAGCTGTTGCTTTTGATCAGGCCAACCCTACACAAATAATGGGTGAGTGTATTTATATGGTTTGTTAAATGATGATTGTGGTGAGCAATTATCCTTCAAACACATCAGTCCCATAAAACGTTTTATTTTACTCCCCTGAAACTATTTTCAGCCTAGTTTTACGTCTGAGAAATAAAACATAGGAAGGTTGGATTACACAAAAGATTTGTGTTTTTAATATAATAAAGCAGCCACTTGCTTCTTGTGAATTAGAAATATTGCAGGTCAGGCTCATTCCAGTATTGCTTATCTCCCCCTGTTGAGAAGAAGTGAATATTTTGATACGCCGTAAGGACTGGACCAATTGCTAAATATATCGAATGTACTTGCCATTTTGCCCCTGTGGTATTCAGTTGACCGCAGTCCTCCCTGGATAGCTGGGAGCATTAAAAGCACTGCCTACTTTCCCCTTTCTATGCAGCTGGAATAGATGACAAGGGGTGCAAGCAATGAGCAGCAACATAATCAGTGGATCTGCTTTTGTGGCAAAGGACTTTTGTGCAAAGCTGTACAGTACAAACCTTTTTATGTTCTTAAGGCATTAAAAAGGAAGGTTAGTTTCAAGCTTATTGATTTGTATTACGTGATTAATGTCTTGCAAGGATATTGGAATAGACTCCTGAAAAGTGCACGGGTAGGCAAACTAAGGCCCGGGGGCCGGATCCGGCCCAGTCGCCTTCTAAATCCGGCCCACGGCGGTCTGGGAATCATAGAGTAGAATGTGTGCTTTTATTTAAAATGCATCTCTGGGTTATTTGTGGGGCATAGGAATTCGTTCATTCCCCCCCCCCCAATATAGTCCGGCCCCCCACAAGGTCTGAAGGACAGTGGACCGGCCCCCTGCTGAAAAAGTTTGCTGACCCCTGTGCTAGTGTAACCCAAACCTGCTGCTGACACCAAACTCATGCCGCAATCTGCCATGGGTTCTGCAGGCTCTCTTCTCCACTGTGTATTCAATTTGTGCCATTCAGGGGCATAGCAGGGGGGAGGGGCAGGGGGCCCCCAGCCTTGGGCACACAATTTTAAGGGGGTGCGAGCCAGGCGCCCACATGCAGGGATCCCCATCCCACCTGCCTGCCGCCAGGGGCCTCTGGGCCCCCGAGTCCAGCCCAGCCTGGGCTTGCTGCCACAACCCCTGCCCCCTTGCTGAATGGCCCCCTGGCCAGCATGGGGGTGGGGGGGGTTGTCCACCAAGGGTCGTTTCATCTTGCTGGGCTCCCCCTTGTGTGGACAGGCAGGTGGTGCAGTGCAGCTCCACTGGCACGGTAAGTTCCCCCTTCGCACCCAGCCGGCGCCACAACGCTGCAGTGCCAATCAACTTGTACAACTGCCCCCCCCCCCACTGCATGTTCTTTCAGGCATGTAGTGAAGGGATACTTACCTGTTCCTCTGCTATGTAAGTTGGGTCACTGTTCTGGAACCCCAAAACTGGAACCTAGTTTAATATTTATTTTTTTAAGGCAAGCAGTACTGTCTTTAGCACTGGTTACCTAGTGAGCCTATCACCTTTCATGATTTTCAGAGTTCATAAGACTTTCAAAATTAAGAGCAGGCTGGGAGTTCTCATAGGACGCATCCATAGGGCAGAGACTTAAAAGTCTCAAGAATGAGGTACACACGAAGCAGCCTTATACCAAGTCAGGCTGACTGTCTATGCCAGCAATGTCTGCTCTGTCGAACAGCGGCTCTCCTGGGTGATTTGTGCAAATATCTTCATCCTGGAGGGTCTGAAAATGAGAACTTCGGTGCGCTGCTCACATGCTCTCTCTCTCCCTCTCCCATTGGGCTATAACAGTGGTACCTCAGGTTACATACGCTTCAGGTTACATATGCTTCAGGTTACAGACTCCGCTAACCCAGAAATAGTGCTTTAGGTTAAGAACTTTGCTTCAGGATGAGAACAGAAATTGTTGCTGCGGCGTGGCAGCAGCAGGAGGCCCTATTAGCTAAAGTGGTGTTTCAGGTTAAGTATGGACCTCTGGAACGAATTAAGTACTTAACCCGAGGTACCACTGTAGTTTCGTTTTCAGAAGCTCAAAGCAATTACAAATGCTTTTGAATTTATTGTAAACATCTTCCACACCAAACTTCAATAGGTTTACTTGGGAGTACTTTACACTGAATTTAGTGGTGCTTTCTTCCTGGTAAGTACACCTTGGGACTGCAGCCTCTGTCTCATGATTTGAGGTTTAAATCTTAAATTGTTTTGGACTACAGATCATATGTTTCATACATTCACTTTGATTCTACAACTTTTCCCAAACTCTTACTTAAACATCTTAACATTTGTGTGGTGAAAGGAACATAAAACAATTGTGAAGCAATGCCATGGAAATATCTCCTGTACAAATCCTAGAGAGCACACTGTTTATGCATAACGCAAATCAGGTTTTGGAGCACATTTGAGATGAAGCAAAATTGTTTTTTCAATGGGGATTTGCCCACTAATAATAATAATAATAATAATAATAATAATAATAATTTATTTATACCCCACCCATCTGGCTGGGCTTCCCCAGCCACTCTGGGCGGCTTCCAAAAAATATTAAAATACTGTAATACATCAAACATTAAAAGCTTCCCTAAATAGGGCTGCCTTCAGATGTCTTCTAAAAGTCTGGTAGTTGTTGTTCTCTTTGACATCTGGTGGGAGGGCGTTCCACAGGGAGGGTGCCACTACCGAAAAGGCCCTCTGCCTGGTTCCCTGTAACTTGGCTTCTCGCAGTGAGGGAACTGCCAGAAGGCCCTCGGTGCTGGACCTCAGTGTCCGGGTAGAACAATGGGGGTGGAGACGCTCCTTCAGATATACTGGATATACTAGGCAACTAGGTTGACATGAAATATGCCGACAGGCAGCATTAGAATTGAACTGGATCGAGAATTCATTTTCGTATTCATAACGTGAAGAGGTTTAAATAGAGCATTTCAAATTGTCTCCCATTTGTCTCACAGGCAAACTGAAAGAACTTAACAGAAGTGCCCCTGCTGAACAGCAGTTAACTGAAGATGATTTAGATCTTCTGGAGAAGATGCTCTCTATAACCTGCAACACCTCCTCTGAAGCTCCCACAGCCCAGCAACTGCAAACTTTGTGGAAGGCAATTAACTGGCCAAATGGTATGGAATTGTTGTTGGGGACATCTAGTAGGTCAGCAAATTAGATGGGTGGGTAGCAGTTTGAAAAGTTATCCTTATCTCACATCTCATTAAGATACACTGGACGTGGGTGGCGCTGTGGCCTAAACCACTGAGCCTCTTGGGTTTGCCAATAAGAACATCGGCAGTTCAGTCCCCACGACGGGGTGAGCTCCCGTTGTTTGGTCCCAGCTCCTGCCAACTCAGCAGTTCGAAAGCACATCAAAGTGCAAGTAGATAAATAGGTACCACTCCAATGGGAAGGTAAACGGCGTTTCCGTGCGCTGCTCTGGTTTCGCCAGAAGCTGCTTAGTCCTGCTGGCCACATGACCTGGAAAAACTGTCTGCGGACAAACGCCGGCTCCCTCGGCCTGTAAAGCGAGATGAGCGCCACAACCCCAGAGTCGGTCACGACTGGACTTAACTATCAGGGGTCCTTTACCTTTTTAGATACACCAGTTTTTATACCACAAATAATTTTATTTCTTTGTATTGGTGATTGGCAGTTTAATATATTAGTGGCTGGTGGGAATGCTGTTCCATTGCCCATAGGATGAAGATTTTATGCTGGTTAGAGTTCTGAAGTTTAATCTTAAGACTATCCTACTTACCGCCCCCGCACACCAGCTTATTTTAATAGCAATGACACTTGTAATTTAGGTGTCTGAATTACATAAATATGCTAAGGATTCCATTATTCTCCTAAAATAGAGAGATGTAATTCAGGCTAGATCAGTTCCCAAGCTGCTGAGTTCATCAAATTGTCATCAGCCCCAACCCAAATTCTTAGGACTATAAATGAAAAAGTTTAAGAAATAATATGTAATAATTTATTAATTTTGATTCCTGGTAATGGCAATTGATAAAAATGTAAAAAAAGGAAAAAATAAAAATGAGTGAAAATAATGACAACATTTTAAAAAAATCTTATCTAATGAGATGGATGGGCCTAATGGGCTTTTAACAAGCATATGAATATTGGGCTGTAGGTTTTGTGAGTCTTGAGTCACCATGTTCTTTGTTGTTTAGTCTGCTTCACTGTTCGTACAGCAGCACATTCTGAGAATACCGTTGTATTGTGGAATCGTCTTTTTAAAAATCACTACAATGGCCTCTTACACACATTTAACTTCTGCGATTTCAACCTTGCATGGTTGAAGACAAAAGCTGGTTGAAATTGCACAAGTTAAATGCAGGCAAGGCGGAAAGCTTAAAAACTTTTTGTGCCTAATCCACTTGGCATTTCCTGAGCAGCAAGAGTTTTAAGCTCTGTTTCAAGGTTTTGTGTATAGCTGATTTTCATTTACAGTGGTACCTTGGTTTAAGAACAGCTTAGTTTATGAACAACTTGGATTAAGAATGCTGCAAACTCGCAAGTAGGTGTTTTGGTTTGTGGACTTTGCCTTGGAAGCAGAACATGGTTTTGTTTCCTGTTGAGTGTGTTCCATTTGTAAATTAAGTCCCCCGCTGCTATGGGAAAGCACGCCTTAGTTTAAGAACACTTCGGTTTATGAACGGACTTCCAGAACGGATTAAGTTTGTAAACCAAGGCACCACTGTATAGGTAGAACTCTCAGAACTGAACCTCCATGTTAGATGCAGTTGTCCTACACAGAAGTTCCTCATTGGGTGAGGGAGGTATACTCTCTACATTCTTAATACCCTTTATTTCAGAGTTCATAAATATTATTTTTACTATACATCATTAATAACAACAACATGCCACCTATCTGGCTGGGTTTCCCCAGCCACTCTGGGCAGCTTCCAACATTAAACATTAAGAACTTCCCTATATAGAGCTGCTTTCAGATGTTTTCTAAAAGTCGGATAGTTGTTTATTTCCTTGACATCTGACGGGAGGGTGTTCCACAGGGTGGGCGCCACCACCGAAAAGGCCCTCTGCCTGGTTCTCTGTAACCTCACTTGTTGCAGAGAGGGAACCGCCAGAAGGGCCTCGGAGCCGGACCTCAGTGTCTGGGCGTTTCCACCCCAGGTCTTTATTCACACCCTGCCCAGTCCCTTAGACCCCCTAAGAGGGTCAAGTATCCACCCCCTTTAAGAAACCCTGGGCTAGACGAACCTTTCCCATAGGGGTTATGACAACAGACCTGCTGAAAGCTCTGCAACATTTCAAAGTGTAACGAGGTCACTTGTTTTCCTTGTGTTCCTAGACATTGTCTTTCCAGCGCTCGATATCCTCCGGTTATCCATCAGGCATCCCAGCGTGAACGAAAGCTTCTGCAGCGAGAAGGATGGCCTACAGTTCAGCAGCCACCTGATCCAATTCCTGAACCCTGGAGGAAAGCAAGCCAACCAGATGCTGGCGCTTAGAATTTTGTGCAACTGTTTTATCCACCCAGTTGGCCAGAAGCTCATGATGTCACAGGGGGACTTGATAATGTCACAGGCAATAGAGCTGAAAATAAGCAGCAATAAGAACATTCACATTGCGTTAGCCACCCTGGCTCTGAACTACGCTGTCTGTTTACATAAAATTAATAACATTGAGGGGAAAGCTCAGTGCTTATCAGTGATCAGCACAGTCATGGAAATTGTGCAAGACCTCGAAGCTATCTTTAGACTACTTGTGGCTCTTGGGACATTGATCAGTGGTGATTCAGATGCTGTACAGTTAGCTAAGTCTCTGGGGGTTGATTCTCAAATTAAGAAATATTCCTCTGTGTCGGAACCAGCTAAGGTAAACGAATGCTGTAGGTTGGTGCTTAACTTGCTCTAACTGTTTCGTTTTTTTAAAAAAGCACTTGAAAGTCTATGGCTATGCTGAAGATAAACTTTTTCATATTTTACAACAATGGAGAGAAGAAATACTGTGGGTTAACTATCTGGACATTAAGTAAAAAAACCTAAATAAAATCTTTTTTTGCACTGATACGGAATTTGTTGTCCTTCAAAGCTGCAATGCATGAGAGTCAGTCTGCAGTAGCTTTTGAGTGTTTGGAATCAAAGGTCAACAGAAATCAACAAAGCAGTCTCGATTGACCGAGACAGTTTTAAGAACGAGCTATCTTAGCTTTGTTTTTCATGTCATATTTTAAAAGAAAGCACATCAGTGTACAACCACAGCATTTTAAGTTCTAGTACCTACACTCATTGTTCCAGCTTTTAGATTGTGAGGCACCGCTGCCTAACATGGTCCTGATTTCTTGTGGAACAGAATAATGCAAAAGTTTTTAATTTTCACATAGTTTTTTTTTTTAAAAGCCACTTTATCTGATAATGTCTAGTATGCCAGGAAACATGTACTTTGAGTTTTCTGGTGTCTGGTGCGGGCTTTTTTGTTTTTTGATCCTCTGTAAAATATATATATATATATATATATATATATATATGTATATATATATATAGTTTTATCTTTCTTGGGATTCGGCGATAACCTTCCCAATGCTGAAGGAAGTGCAATGTTATCTGCAGCCAGCCAGAGTGCAATAATATTGCTGCCAAGTTTGAGCTGTCTCATTCATATTGATGAGATGTTCATTCTAAAGTCTAATCCCTTATACCTAAATGTCAGCATTTTTTCTTAGTTCCTTATCAGACACATGCAGCTCATGCGTTTATCCTTTATTTTTGTCCTTGTCCAGTTAGAAATACAGCTGCAATAATACTAAATATGCAAATAAGTATTTTGAGATCAGAACGTACCGTTTTATTTTGGGAAATTCAAACAAGCGATGTTAAATGTTATTCTGGGGAATCCCCCCTTCTGATAGCAACACCTCACTCGATAACCAAAGTTGGTGTCTGCTAATGTTGTAAAACTTCCCCTATCACTTTCTCCCTTGATGCATTTCCGAACTTGGCTAAACATGTAAGGATACTAAGCTTCGGTCTGGACAAATTACATTTTGTTCCACCGAATAAGGTCACCCGTTTCTGACCGTATTCAAACACTGCTGCTAAAGTGTGCTCAACCAAGTGGACAACGCATGTTCCTTTTTAAAAAATAAAATAAAAATAAAACGTGTCTGGAACTGAAATAGCTCAGATAAAAATAAACATGCACTTTGAGCTGTGTAAAGAATGTCTCTGAAAAGTAAAAACTTGCATCCGAGTAGACAGGGGAAGAAGACAAGTGGGAGGGTGGGGTTTGAAGAATATATTTTCCTGCAACGTGCGAAGAATTCCTTGGCAAAAGAACCATATAGGCTGAGACATTGCGGATGAGTTGTCTTGAGAACAGCCAGAGAACATAATTATAGCTTTGCTCTTCTCACATGAGAAACACATGAGCCCCACACAGGGCCGGATTTAGATTTGTTGAGGCCCTAAGCTACTGAAGGTAATGGGGCCCTTTAAATAATAATAATAATAATAATAATAATAATAATAATAATAATAATATATTATTTATACCCTGCCCATCTGGCTGGGTTTCCCCAGCCACTCTGGGCAGCTCCAAACCAAATATTAAAAACATGATAAAACATTAAAAACTTCCCCAAACAGGGCTGCCTTCAGATGTCTTTTAAAAGTCAGATAGTTTTTAATTTCGGAGGTGGACCTCAGAGTCCGGGCATTTCCACCCCAGGTCCTTATTCACCCCCTGCCCAGTCCCTTAGACCCCCTAAGGGGGTCAAGTATCCACCCCCTTTAAGAAACCCTGGGCTAGATGAACCTTTGCCATAGGGGTTATTACATCAGACCTGCTGAAAGCTCTGCAACATTTCAAAGTTTAACGAGGTCACTTGTTTTCCCTGTGTTCCTAGACATTGTCTAATAAATTGTATCAAAAAAGAGATAATAATAATTTATTGTTTATACTTGCCCATCTGGCTGGGTTTCCCCAGCCACTCTGGATGGCTCCCAACAGAATATTAAAAACACGATAAAACACCAAATATTAAAAACTTCCCTAAACAGGGCTGCCTTCAGATATCTTTTTAAAAGTCAGATAGTTGCTTATTGCCTTGACATCTGATGGGATGGCATTCCACAAGGTGGGCGCCACCACCGAGAAGGCCCTCGGTATATGTCCAGCTGTCCTTTGTCAACAACAAATTGTCGCTGTTTTTCTGCTGAACATATGCTATATGGTAATTTATGGACCTAACAGGTATCTAAAGCCATTTGCACATGTTGCTATGCAAACAGTCCATGCATAATGTAGGTAGGCACCACACACACACACACACACACACACACACACACACACAGTATATGGTGATATTTTAGGTTGTGGTCTCTTCTTCCTTGGAGGTTTCTAAGCAGAGGTTGGCTGGCCATCTGTCCCCTGGGTACTTTGGTTGAAATTCCTGCATTGTAGGGGGTTGGACTGGATAACCCTCAGGTCTTGTCCCTTCCAACACTATGATTCTATGAAATCTGAGTTGAGCAGAGGCTGAATTTTGACTGCAACCTGAAGGGTTTACAGAAGACTTTGGGCTGGAAGTTCTGACCAACCTGGGCTGCAGCATTAAGCAGTATTTAAGAGCTTGCAACATGGGAACATGTGATATATAGGTAGGATGGGTATTTTCATTTTATTTTATAGAAGTCTAAAGGATCCAATTTTCCACATGAAATAATATGGGTTTTTTATTTTATTTATGGTATGATATTAATATTATATTATATATTTTATATTATTAAGATCTAAAGGGTCCTCTTTTCCACATGAAATAAGGTGGGTATTTTTTTGATATTACATTATATGTTCTATTTTACTGAAATCTAAAGGATCCTATTTTGCACACGAAATAAGGTGGGTATTTTAATTTTATTTATATTCCATTATATCATATTCCATTATATATTTTATTTTAGATTTCAATAAAATCTCTTTTCCACATGAAAGAAGGCGGGTATTTTTATTTTATCAATTTATCGTTTATCACTTTATTTCCCACATGCAATAAAGGCAGATTCGAACTCCACCTGCCTCCACTTCTGCCCCAATTTCTCCCTCTCTGGACCAGCTGGAAGTGGAACCTCCGGCCTCTCCACAACGGGCCACTCTGCCTTTACCTCTCTTCAGTAGCTCTACGTTGGCAGGGCGGCGCGGATGACGTCATCAAAGCGCGACGCACGCACGCACGGCGAGCGGGCGAAGGCGCCGTCGGGCCGCTGATATATTACGCCAACTACGCCCCGCTCGCTCGCTCTGTGACTAGAGGCTCGCGGGAAGAGGGCGCGGCCGACGCCGGTTCTCTCGGGTCGCCGTCATGACAGGGCGCAAGTTTCCCAAGGAGAAGAAGCGGCACCGCTCCCGCCTGGGCTGCCTGGACGAAGAAGGCGGAGGCAGCGAGAGGAAACGCCGGAGCATCGAGCCGCTTCAAGGCCTGGCCGAGGTAACCGCCGCCTGGGCCGCCCTGAGGGAAGGCGGGGCAGGGCTGGTATGCGCATGCGCATGCGCAAGGTGCCTTGGCGGCCACGCCCCCCCCGCGCTTCTTATAGTTGTTTTCTAAAAGCCCTGGGAGTGGACCTTTCAGTATTTGTAAAGCACATCTTCCGTGGATGGCACCTCTTCTTCTTCTTCTTCTTCTTCTTCTTCTTATTATTATTATTATTATTATTATTATTATTATTATTATTTTATATTACGTTTGGATTCAGCTTCTTGAGATTTTGAAGCAACGTTCCCCATATTCCTGGACTTGTGTCCATTTGCTATGAACAGCTGTTCCGTTTACTTGTTTGCAACCCAATTTTTGTCCTAGAGTAACCCAGCTTTATACAGAATCTGTATAAAGCACATCACAAGGTGGAAACCCAAAATGGGGGGGGGGGGGAGCTTTACAATAATCAAATAAGAACTACCAAAAACGTTTATATTGAAAAATTGAGTGGTGGTGGTAAAATTATGAATTGCTTTGATCAATTTGACTAACAGCCTAGCAAGGTTAACATTTTTGTCTCCAACTAACTATTATTATTATTAATAATAACAAAATAATAATATACTATTTATACCCCACCCATCTGGGCATGTTTCCCCAGCCCCTCTGGACAGCTTAACTGTGGAGCATAATCATCCCCATGTTTTTTTTTACTCCAGTAACTTCTAATCACAAACGTGACTGTCCACTTCTCAATATGGTTCTGCTTTTAGCTGGCCTGATTCAGAGCCACTGACAGACCTAACCTGCATCATGAATTTGTTAAAGGTTTTTTTTTAAGTTAGAAGGCATCACTGTTTTTTGCAAGGAAGTTATTAGTACATTAATTGTATGCTACATTAACATTCTTAAGATCTGGTGTTAGGGAGCAACTTTCTGACCACTCCTATGCATGTTTACTTTGAATTAAGGCTTACTCCCAAGTAGGTTTGCAACTTTAAAAATATGATCCAGATACTCAAATTTCACAGTCATGAATTCACAAGGTATCTTGAGTTCAACCTCTTGCCTGTAATTGTGATGACAGTACCAGCGTCCCTTACAGGGCTGGTGTGAGAAGAACAGGGATAGTAACCAAAGTGCTTTGAATGTGTTGTTTCATCCCCCCCCCCGCTCCCCCGAATGTATTCTCAGTTCCTTTTACTGGGTGGCATAATATTTTGAGAGATAACTATCCCAGTGGATTTTCTTTTGCAGCATTCACCTGTAAACTTCTTTGCTGACTATATGATCTTTCAAGTAACTTCAAAATGCAAAACTGAACACCAACTTTATGGAGCATCTTAAACATTGCATTTGTATTTTAGACTGCAGCATTAGGAGCCTATATAAGAAGCTTCATTGATTCAGGCTGTAATCCTATATCCTGGGAGTAAGACCTATCTAACCTTGTGGGACTTACTTCTGAGTAGACATGAAATGGCTTGCACTGTTCCTTTTGTAGTCAAAGCTTAGTTGCCGATATTACTACATAAGCAAGTGTTTTGTGTTGGGTCATGATTGAAAGGATTTTCTGTGTCATCATTTAGGAAACAAAATGTACTACACAAATTCCAGAAAGTGAGGATGTGGAAGAAGAATCCAGTGACCTAGAAGAAGGTGGATTGGATCTCAGCGTGCAATTGAAGCCAGTTAGTTTCTACATCACAGATAAAAAGGAAATGCTACACCAGTGCTTTTGTATCATAGGAGAGAAGAAAGTGCAGAAAATGCTGCCTGATGTCTTAAAGGTACTGAAATATATCTATTCTGGCAAATTTTGGAGAAAGCTGAACCGTTTCAGCATTTATCAGGAATAGGGAGTGTTCTGAATGCTCTGTAACAAAGGTTAAGCCTCTTGCTACATGCTCTGGATTTTATTTATAACCACTCTGATACCATCTAACCCTGCTTCTTCATTCCACAGTTAAAATATACTCTTTTATCAGGATTGAAAAAATATTTCAAAAATTAAAGGTGTGCTGCCTTGTTGGCTCCATAGAGGTTGCTTAAATTCCATTCAGTGGGTTTTCAGTAGCTTAACTGCACGTAGTGTGATAGTCATCCTTCTGTGGACATCTGTACAGTAGAAATTAAACAGTATATATTTATTATAAATTTATTACCCTGACATGTGCAATTGGCTAGCTTTTGAGATGGTAAGGAAACTCTGAAAGGTTTTGGTGCTTCATTGGAAATGGGACATTTTCTGTTATGCACTGAAATCCTTAATTTTAATTAGAACATTGCTATGGCTATTTCCTTGATCATTTTTTCTTTTTCTTTAATTATGGCTATGGTACTGGATGTATATTCAGTCGTAACTTGGTTCTCCAACGGAATCCGTCCTGGAAGTCCGTTCAACTTCCAAAAATGTTCAAAAACCAAGGCGCGGCTTCCGATTGGCTGCAGGAGCTCCCTGCACTCAGTTGGAAGTCATGGAAGCCGCGTCGGACATTCAGCTTCCAAAAAACTTTCACAAACCAGAACACTCACTTCTGGGTTTGCGGCGTTCGGGAGCCAAAACGTTCAAGTTGCAAGGCATTTCAGAACCAAGGTACGACTGTACATGCATAGATTCAATTAAAAATATAAAGGAGTCATATTCACTTTTCAAGGAGCCATGCCTGCATTTATATTTTAAATATTTATGGAAGGTGTTATTATCTTGCTCTTGAACTGTACAGGCTCCCACAGTTTATGTAAGATTTTTTATAAATACTTGCTGGTGTGGAAACAGCTCAGGGAGAGAAGGGTAGAATATACAATAACTAACAAACAAACAAACAAACAAACACATACATACATACATACATACAT
This sequence comes from Podarcis raffonei, assembly GCF_027172205.1. Classification (NCBI taxonomy): domain Eukaryota; kingdom Metazoa; phylum Chordata; class Lepidosauria; order Squamata; family Lacertidae; genus Podarcis; species Podarcis raffonei. Next base: position 23,414,690 of record NC_070618.1, read on the forward strand.
ACATATATACATGTGTCACACTATATTGCCATAAAGAGGGAACCTATTTCCAAATTTCATGTTTAAATTTTGGCTTCCGCCAGCATAATACCATGGCCTGTGTTTCAGAATGGCACAATTTTCCACGTTGGGACTATCAACTTAATTAGAGAATTTTTAGTTGATGCATCATCTTCTTTTTTTAACGGGTTGGTTGATTGATTATTGCTAAAACAATTTGCAGTTTAACAACATTTAATGTAGGTATCTTTCTAAGAAACTGAAAGTGGAGTATGATAATTTTATAATTTAGTAACTCAGGAATTCCTAAATTCTGTTGTTCAAGAGCACTTCTAATTTGCCCTGTGTAATGCATTGGAGAAAGGCTTCTGTGTGCCCTAAGTGCCCTTCTTGCCACAGAAGAGGTAGCACATCAATTCTCTGCATGAGTCACTAGTTAGGGGCTGCATTTTCCCAACCAGAAGGCACACTGAGAAAGTGACTCCCATAGAGCGTGGGTTCCTCCACTGGTAAGTGCTACTTATTATTAGTGTTTCATTTGGGTTAAGTTTTCATTCCCTAAGAAAGTGTGTCTCAGCTATCATTAGTTTATGAAACATTGTAATAAACAAAAGCTGCTTCACATTGTTGAAAGGAAACATGTGAGTCCATTTTCTCTTTGAGTGTTACAGTAGCACACGAGAATTTGAATAGCCTTAAAAATGCGCATGTGCCCTCAAAACCCCACCAATTAAAATGTACTCTTGCCTATTAAAATGGTATTGCACTGATTAATCAACCTAAGCTTTAATTGATTAACTTGCCAATTAAAACTTGCAGCTCTATTCAGTGTGTATCCTATGCACTTACAAGCTAGTTCAGCAAGTACTGAGATCAGACTGCTACAAAGGCTTTCAGAGTTTATATATTTGTGTATGTGTGTGTTTTAATAAATACTGTTGTAGAGCCCTCGGAATGAAGCAGGCTGCAAATGTAAATAACCTTAATTACTGTGGCATATGGAATAATGTAGTATATAATTATAGCATTTCCACAGGGATGTTGAAATTTTTCTTTAATTGGACATAACACCATCAGAGATGAGTGTGGCAGCCTGGCAGTTTATAAATAAGTAATTTATAATTAAAAAAGAACACTACTCCCAACAGACTTAAGACATCCTTGCTTGAAAATAAAGCAACTTGAAGTTGGGGGTAGGCAAGATTTAAAAATAAAGTAAAAACCACACAATAAGTATTCTGGCTATTTATAAGAATATCATAGAATGCTCCAGTTGGCAAGAAAAGCACGTATGTTCATTTTTATGATATACTAATTTTGTCTCAACATTTCTGGAGAAAAGGATTTTGTAAAATTTGGACTGGGAACAGAAACGCTCCCTTAACCACACTGTTTTTCTTGTAGTTCATCCCTAAGGCTGCAGAGCAGATTCCATAGTAACACTTTGCCTGCCAGCTATACTGAGCTCCTCTTCCACTGCAGACACCAGGTCTGGCCTAATACATTTTGGCACCTGAGGAAAACTACAAAACGACACCTCCCCCCTCCAGGGCAGAGAGGCTGCTGTATAGGCGGCATAGCAGGGCTACAGAGAGAGCAGATCCGGCCTCCAAGGAATGTGCCACAGCCATTGCTGGTACTGCGGCAGCGGGCCATGCATTGCTTGGAAGCTAGATCTGCTGCCCGCTACCACGTACCCTCTCAACATTTCTCAAGTGAAAACAGGAATGTCCTATTAATATTAATATAAATTTATTTATACCCCATCCATCTGACTGGGTTGCCCAGCCACTCTGGGTGGCTTCCAACATATATAAAACATTAAACATTAAAAAAACCTTCCCTATACAGGGTTGTCTTTAGATGCCTTCCAAGGGTGTATGTATATCTCCTTGGCTCGGGTTCACATAACTCCAATAACTTCCAACATTTCTCCGATGAAAATAGGAATGTCCCAAGGGAAAACAGGACAGATCAAATCAGAAACCAGGGAGGCTTCTCTAAATCTGGGACTGGCCCTGGAAAATAGGGGCACTTGGAGGGTTTGCTACCACCTGAGGCAATTGACCCACCTTGCCTCATGGGTGGGCTGGCCCTGGTAGACTCCATAGAGCAGCCTTGGAAATGTTGCTACCTCCCAAATGTTTTAGTTAGTCCTTGTTCTCCCATGTTCCCACGCTCCCATGTTCATGGCCTTAAAAGCCTGTGAAGAGAAATTTGTAGGAACTTCTCAGCCTACTTGGAAGTAATCAGACAAGTGGCTGTTTACAAGTCTACCATAGATATGGGATTATGTAGAATCTTGAATCCATCAGGCAAGGAGTTCGGGAAAATGGGAATTGCTGGAAATGCTGAAACACTGTTAACTCAGTCAGATTTTTGTTGTATGTAGCCAGTGTCTATTACTCTCTCTCTCTCTCTCTCTCTCTCTCTCTCTCTCTCTCTCTCACACACACACACACACACACACACACACACACACAAAGACAATTCAAGATAAGTTTAAAACATTTCAAATTTTAGAACTGCAAATGATTGAAACTTAAAATTATAACACTCCCCAGATAATTTAGATTTTTAAAAATCTACTTGGCAGAGTCAACACTGCTTTGGATCTGTACATGTGCAGGTAGTAAGAATGTTATCCTTTAGATTACAAAGTTGTATACATCTGCTTGCAGCCCTTTGTTTTTGAAATAATCTGATTGACCTTCTTAAAAAAACTTTGAATGAATAGAGGAATCTTCCTAGGTGGATTGTATAGGGGCAATAAAAAATACAACACACAATGTCTTCAATCTGGCCTGATCAACATACAGAAAGATGGTCATATGTTGGCTTATTAAATAATTTACTGGTCAGCTGTTCTGTGTACATAGTTCAAAATCTGAACTGGGTAAATGCATGTCTAATGGGGGGGATTAATTCCTGCAGGAAAGTAACACTTTTTGTGATCAGAATCAATTTTAATGTACCAGAGTGAAGACTTGGAATTCTTTACATGTTCAAAGTCCATTTAGGCATCTTTAGCAGAAATTACATCATGGGTCTCATGGTAGGAAATATCAACCAGTTGGCTGTGTCCACTTTTGTGCTGCAGACCTGGGAAGGTTGGTCATAAGTCAATATGTTCCTTGGCCTGCAAAAAATTAGCTACTCCTCTTATTGATGATGCCGATCAATGGAGTCAAAGGCAAATGAGGGATTAATAAATGTGACATACTGCTTTTTTGAGGGACCACTAACAGCTGGATAAGGTAATTCAAAACAGAACATTGATCTGCAATGCTATGCTTCTTGGAAAAGCCAGCCTGCGTCGGGGAAGGAGCCTGGTACTCCATTGTTCTAACTTCTCAGATCTTCTCAGGAACATCAACAAAACTTACTGGTTGAATTTTATTTTCTCTTCACTTAACTCTTCCAAAAAAAGAAAGAAAAGGGAAGCAAATTTTAATAAATCATACAAGAGTTTGAAGTGGGTTTAAATCTTAGGGTAAGGGAAACCTTGGTTAGCCTTAATCACAGTTAATTTGATGCTGGCAAATGATAAAATTTAATTCCAGGAAGGGGTAGTGTTACAAGAAAGTGTGTTTCCAAGGCTGGTGCCTCATAACACTTGTTACATTATATCTGTATTAGCCCCGTTTCTCATAATTAAGGTTTAAACTACCTGTATAATTTTTCATGGGCTGGTCCACTAAAATTCTCTGTCAAGTGTAAAGTACGAACAAGAAGTCTTCTGAATGATTTTTATGAAAAAGAATGTATTAAAGGTTTAAGAGTCTTATGGCACAAGACTTTTCTTTTGCTGTAGCAGACTTAACACAGTTACCTACCGGGAGTGAAAGCCTTATTAGGGTGAGAGTGATATTTTTCAGAAAGTTGTATTTCTTCTTCTTTTTACTCAAGCAATACTAATGAGAAACAGTGGCTGGAATAATCCATATCCAACTGCCAGCATTAGGGAATTTGAGAAGTGCCCTTGGGTTGTATTTAATTGTATGACCCCCACTGACAGAAGGCTGTTTGATCCAGCAGAAACGTCCATGAGGTGAAAAAGAGGGGAGAGGTAATTTTTGCAGTTTCTTCCTTTCTCCTGCAATCCCCTGCTGCGCTTGCCACACCGTTCAAAGGGTCCGCCAGCGCTCTTGAGCAGATTGGGGTATGTGCACAGGGGCCTACCCTTTATGCCAACATACGCCCCTGCTGGATTAGAATGCCTTCCGTCAGAGGAGAGGCACAACTGGCTGCAATGCCTGCCTTGCGAAACCTAAGAAGAAAGCCAGGGTTCAGATCTGGCATACTTTGCTACTTCCTTAACATTGTCTTTTTGCAAAACCGTCTTAATAAAATTTCTAATTCAGATCATAATGTTTTAAGTTTGGGTTTAGTGTCCAGATTGTATGTACCTGGCCAGGGAGGGTGGGGTACAAATAGAAAAAGGATGATGATATTATGTTGTTGTTGTCTTTATTAAAAAAAAGAAAGGTGAAATTCAAACAAGCACTAAGGAGATGACCTGCCACTGAACGGAGTGGTCTCCTCTCTTCCCCAACCTCTCATTTTGGAAGTTCTCCCAACTCTTCCAGAGACAGGACTCCTCCTGTTGGCTCCTGCTAGCTCAACTAAAAGCTAGGTGCCAAATGGGACCTTAAACCAGGATTGCTTGGTCGCAAGTGTCCGATAGGTGCAAAATGCGCATGGCATCTGGCTAATTGCAGGCACCGTTTATAACAGTCCCCCCTCTCTTTCTGTAGGGCTGTTCAATAGAAGAAATCAAAAGGCTTTGTCTTGAACAGTTGGAGCTCCTGTCTGAGAAGAAGTTACTGAGAATTCTTGAAGGTAGGCACTACTGTATCATATTGGAGCTCCTAATGAACACCAAGTACTGTACATGGATGCTTGATGTAGCAGAGAAGCATGGCAATTACCTAGAAGATAGATTGGAAGAGAAGCTTTGAGCAAATGAGGGTAGTCATGACTTGGAACCCTGTTATAGAGAGACTTAAAATTAATGGTTACACCGTTCAGAGGAGCTGCTCACAAGAGATCTACTTGTGGTATTAGGCTTTCCTTTTTGCTCTGAGGACTGGAAAACCAGCCCCCATAAGCTTTCCATCAGTTATCTACATTAATGAGCATTGTATGATTGTGCTAGGGACGCGGGTGGCGCTGTGGGTTAAACCACAGAGCCTAGGACTTGCTGATCAGAAGGTCAGCGGTTCGAATCCCCACCACAGGGTGAGCTCCCGTTGCTCAGTCCCTGCTCCTGTCAACCTAGCAGTTCGAAAGCACGTCAAAGTGCAAGTAGATAAATAGGTACCTCTCTGGCAGGAAGGTAAACAGCATTTCCGTGCGCTGCTCTGGTTCGCCAGAAGTGGCTTAGTCATGCTGGCCACATGACCCGGAAGCTGTATGCCGGCTCCCTCGGCCACTAAAGCGAGATGAGCGCCACAACCCCAGAGTCGGTCACGACTAGACCTAATGGTCAGGGGTCCCTGTACATTTACCTATGATCGTGCTTAATTTTTAAAAATAGTTTTAACTCCTCCTTGTTAGTTAGCCTTTTAGCTGTAGTGCTGAACTTCTGTTACAGAAGTTGCCCAACACTTTTAAATGTGTTGCTGAATATATGTTCTATCTATAGACTACTCAGAGCTTTAGTATGAGAACAGGTCCTTGAACAAACTCTGTGGCCTGTATTACATATGTGTGTGTATGTGTGTTTGCATAAGAAAAAGGAATACCTGTTTTCTGTACAAATGCTCCTACAATAGTTTAATATAAATGGTTGTGTTGTAAGAGAAGATAGGGTTAATTTTATATTATTCCTTTGACAAAGACTCTTGAGCTGGGTGGCATTTTTTTCTCTTACCCGAGTGACACAAATTTCCCGGGGAAACCTTTTACCTGGATTCTTTTGTGGTGAAAGTACTGAAGACTTACTCTGTGTTTGTAATGGTCGTTTGCTTGCAAAGATACCAAGTTAAGCATGGAGGTGCAGAGAAGCAGCCAGACACTTATTGCTGCTCGTTGAAGCATCGTATCTCCCCCTACCCCAGGCTCTCCAAACAATATAGCCTTGGGACGTGCTATGGTTCCTTAGCGCCAGCCATCTTCAAAACTCAGGCCACTGTCTCCCTCACAGACTACAGCTCCAAATGGTTTCTCTTGAGTACCTTAGGCAGGCAGGTGGGCTGTGTCTCTTCATTTGACAGTCATAACAGTATTTACTGATGCATGTATTAATGAGGCAGGAAAATGCTGCCACACTGTATAGCATCTCACATTGACGTTGTATTTCAAGGTGAGAATGAAAATGACTCCGACAGTGATGAAGAGGCTAGTGGTGGGGAAGAGAAGACAGCAGTTGAATCTATCAGCCAGTAAGTAATGGTAATGAGCAAATTTAATTTAACTGTCCTCTGAGAGTCTATTTAAAAGTTTGTGCTGACAATTTCGTTTTCAAGTGTTGGTGAAATCCCAGATAAACCCATGGTGAAATCTTGGCTGAACCGCTGCAAAAACTGTGGGGAAATTTGCAAAACATTAGTGAAATGAAACTTCAGGTGAAACTTTAGTGAACCTTGCTGAGCATTTGTAAAAACCCAGTGAGCCTTGGTGAGATCCCGTTGAAATGATAGTTAAATTGGCAAAATCTTCTGAAGTCCAAAGTGCCTTGGAACAGAGAATCCTAATTGTATCCTCCATCAGATCCTACGGTACAAGGGTATGTGTACAGCTGCTCTTAAATCATGGCATAAAGTAGGAAAACCAACCAAATCAAAGACTGTTTACATACAGGCAACCCTGATTTTTTGTGGGGGTGTGTGTGTTGCATTCGGGTAATTGTGCGTGCTGATGGAGCCTGTTCCATGCTCTTCCTGGTCTGAATGTAACACATGTTCAGGGTCATGCGTGTTTTGAACGTGTGCAAAATGAAAGTTGCCTGTAATCAGCTTGTTGCCCATCCCATGGCTGCAAATAGGATCTTTTTGTTTTAGGTTGGCTGTTAATTGCTAGGGTTAAAACAGCGTGGAAAATTGTGATTCATTTTGTTATGTAATAGGGTTGGGAGAAGGCAGAAGTTCTTGGGTTACCAAGCTTCTTTTCGGTGGCTGCTTGTGAGTAGCATAGTATGGGTCCTTCTTGGTGGGAATCAACATTTAAACGGCAGTTTTTACAGTTGCCTGGGAGTAAATCCCATTGAGCTCAGTGGGGATTACTTCTGAGTAGAAATGCATGTGATTGTGCTGTCAGTGTGAACGAGATGTACTAAGTGACTCACATATCAGCTAGTTATTTCGGTTAATACTAAGCATCTAAAAAAGAGCATCTAATCTATGCAACATTTGGCCACAAGATGGCAGAAAATGCACGTGTATTAAACTTAAGAGTTGCGCCATTACATCAAGAAGCCTTTTTATGACAGCATAAGAATTGCCCAGTGACAAAGTGTTTTGGACAGCAGATTGTCTGTATTAGTATGTGTACCTTTCTACCGAAGTGGTTGATCTCAAGCAGGTACCACATAGTTTCTGCAGCTAGTTTTGCAGTGCACTGTTCAGGGATCAGAAAACTTGGTAAAGCTCATATGTTGAAAATCACCATTTCCATGACCAGTATTTAAAATAAGCTGCATAATTGGAAATAAAGAACTTGTTGTTGAGGCTCTTGCCAAATGAACAATCCTGATTCCTGAACAAAATTTGGCAGGACGACTCCGGACAGCAGGAGCTTTATTATCCTAGAGCAGATATCCTTTGATACATTTTCCTTCTGCAAACCAGATGACTGTGCCAGATCATCCCTGTTTGCCAATGAGCAATACTTGATAACAGCATTATCACTCATTTAGGAGCCGATGTCTTCATCCTGTGGTTGGTTAGGAATGAGGGGTACGAATGCCAGGGACATGATTGCCAGGTTCCTTTTCCTATAGTGTGCTGGGTCTGTACCGATGCTCAGAGTTGTACATACCTTGCGCCAAACAGCTTCAGATATTCTGCATCGGGATAAATAAAATTTTGTGCCAAGGAAGTTTCAGCCTGTCTGCCCAGCCCAGCACCCTGGTGGGGGTGCAAACCACTTCCTCCTCATTCATCAAATGATTGATTTGATGAACAAGGAGAGACCAGTTTGCGTCCCCATCAGCTGTGGGAGGAGAGTTTCCTCTTTCGCTCTGCTCATCATGTATTTTCCCAGTGGGTTGGCCAAGAGTGAATATAGCCTTCTGGCCAAAATGCTTGCTGTAGCCTAAATCCAACTTATTTCCCCACATTTGGTGCTCTTTCATGACTCTGATTCTCCTCATAGGTTTGAAATTTACGGTACCTTTGAAACCTTAAAGGCTTGAAGTTTAGTTGCTGTTGTTTTTTTGAATGGAAGGCAATGTTTCATTCTGAACCCAGTGCCAATTTTCTCCTTCATAACCATGAAATGATTGCTGCCCTGCACACACACACGAATCTATATGTTCTGAGTAAATGTCTTAATATCTGTAATAATTTCATAGGTTTGGGGGTTCAATAGGAAAACTTTGCCTTGAGGGCTGAATCTGTAGCAGCACCTGGTACTGAACAGAAGTGAATTGAGATGAGATGAGCCCACTGGAATATTTGGCAGCTTCTGTATTAAGTTAGACAAGGAGGCTTGTGGAGACAAATCCAGGGGCAGCAGGAAAAAGGTTTCTTCTTTGTGGACAGATAGATTATTTTTCAGGGATCTGGTTAAAAATGAATCGCTTATATATACACCCCCATTTTAAAAATTATCTTTAATCATAGTTTAGTTACAATACTTAACAGAGGTGGACAAACGCCATTAGAGCTAAACCTCTGAAATGTAAGTTAGGATGACACTAACCTTGTAATGTTAAATTTAACTCCTCCCTGCAAGCTGGATGCTTTGATTGTGTGCATATTAACATAATACGTACATTACACATTTTAGACAAAGTAGCTGAGGTATGAAATTGGTTAGATGAATATAAAATAATTTTATGGCTAAAATGCTCATTAAACTCAACAATTGGACTTGCCTTCCATGATTTTGAAATCCTGTGGAGAGCTGTATCCTGTTTCCTCAAGTGTGTCTTACAATCTTTCATTTGCTTTCATGCTTTGTATAAAGACAGTTGAACATCATGGCGAGATAGCAGATGAAATGTCATCCTTTTTAGCACTTTCTGAGTTATTTCCCCCATCCTTTGAAACAGAAAGCAATGTGTCAAATTTTGGTGAGAACGTGTAGAAATAGCTAAACCAGCATCACCCCACCCCACCCCAAAATGTGGGTTCAGTGATCTTTTTATCATTTTTGTGCAGATTGTGTAATGCACAAGGCTGTTTTGAAGTTTGGCTGCACCATGCGGTTTTGCAGGTTGCATCCTTGCCTTGCTCTTCTTTCTTAATGATCCAGTGGGTTCATGTCTGAAAATACCTTTTCCCCTTTTCTGTCAGAGACTAGATTACTTTTAAAATTAATGATCAGTAGTGTGTTTGTAGTATTAATCTCAGCAATTATAAATACATTGCTGTGCAGCAGCGTTGATGAACACTGTAAGTAGAGTTAGGATCTGCTGTTTTGTGGGGCAAATTCCTACGTGTAATCCCTCGGCAGGGCTTCTATGCCCAGTTCCCCTATTGTCCACAGGTTTTCTCTGTGTGTTTCTGCAGTTGCCTTACTGGGGAGCTCTTTCCTCCTATTGATGTATTTCAAGGAACTTGCTCTCCAGATTCTTCCCCTGATAGCAGTGGCATCAACCAAAGATACTTCACAGTTAGGGTCTCTTTTGCTGATGTTCTGTATCTTTCACAAGCACAGATGTTCTCTGGGCTGTTTGGGGGCTGTCTTTTTCTTTCTTGTTCTTCAGCGAGGTTCTTCTTTTGAAAAAACAGCGGTGGCAATTCTGGGGAAATGGACAAGGAATGCATCACTTTTTGGCACTGTAGCTCAGCAGTAAACCACATGCTTTGCATTAAGGTGGTCTTGGGTTTGATACCAAACATCTACTGGTGATAATCCTGTAGGAAACCTTGGATGAGCCGGTGGTCTGGCTCTGTATAAGTCAGCTCTGGGGATACAATACTGTTAATACAGTGTACTTTCCAAGTTTTCAAAGCATTTAACATAACTTTTATCTCAGTAATACTTACAACTGTCCTGCAAAGCAGATCCCTTATTAATCTTTAGGGGGTGAGCTGTGTGAAATAAACCACGGAGTTCTTGACTGAACCAAGATTTGAACCTGGAACTTGTAGCTCCAGCTCTTGTCACCGTAATTCAGCATATCTCTGTAGGTTACCGGCTTGGTCAGACAACTCCAACTAGGTGGTTCTTCTCATTGGAAGGCAGGAGTTAGGCTGGCATTTCAGAAGAGGATGTTTTCCTTGCCTTAGAACATGTCTAATTTGGATTGCTCCACCACACTGAGGGGGAAAGTAAAATCGACACTTGTAGGGTGGTTTTTTTTTTTTTTGTCTTTAGGATATATGGTTTATTTACGAATGCATACTGCCTGAGTCCACGATGGAGGGATTAATTGTATTTTCTTCTCAGGTCGGGCTTAGTGGAGTTATTTTGCTCTGCCTTTGATAAAAACAAGATCTTGTCACATGGCAGGGAAAATATTGGTATAGCTTTGGTGGTCTGGTGAGTTGTGTTTTGGGCTAGCAAGAGATGTTTTCTTGTCCTCAAAACAATGTTTTCTGTAGCACTAAGTTTCTGTTCTGTTTACTCTTCTTGGGTGCAGGTAAAACTGATTTCTGATTTAGAAAAATTGACATATTCCTATAGTTGTGTCCCCAACTGGGCAGGCACTGCTTACCGTGTAAGTGATATAATTACATTAAGTGAACTAGCCCTATATCTTTGGGGAAGAGCATTACATTCCAGGCAGCCCTATGAAACTTGAGAAGAAAGGAAATTATCAGTACTACTGCCTGAATAAGCATGGCCTGCTTCACAAAATAAAGCAAACAATGAAATGTGGGGGCACGAGAGTATGGATATGAAATGCTTCTTTTTATAAACATAAAAGGTATACTAACTGAAATGTATTATTGTTTGTTCTCAGGCAAGACAATAGTATAGATTCTACTTCTTCTTTGAAGGAAGACCACAAACTGGAAGCTTTGGACTCAAAGCAAGGTAGGAACTGCAGAAGGCTTTAAACGTTGCCGCCTCTGCGTTTGGCATTCTAAATAGAGCAGTAGCAATAATGTAACATTACTTTCCTCGAAACAAATGCTCTGGGTCATCTCTGCAAATGCTACATAATAGATTGCAAATGAAACAATGATGCATGATAGAATAACTTTCTTTGGAAGATATAATTGAATTTCAGACATTAGGAGCCCCTTCTCTAGCTAGTTGTCAAATGAAACCCAGGAGTTTGTCAGCATTTTGGGCAAGCATTTGGGCTGTGCTTCCCTTTTCTTTCTTTCTTTTTTTTTACATTTTCACTAAACATGACTTTGTGATGCAAGTTCTTCTTTACATCTTTGGCTGTGGATTATGCTTTTTAGTCATTCTAGACTGTAACAAAGATCGAATCCATCTCTGAGTGTTATTTGTACTTGTTGTCATATTTGATAGGAGTAGTGATCCAATCTAGAGTTCCTGACTTTCCCCCAAACCCATTTCTCCTCTTCTTGATACATCTTCCCTAGCACACCATCCATCTCTGACATCTTGTTTTACCATCTGAGCAAGGGGTGGGAGTAAGGTGTTTTTTTCCAAACCATACAACGGCCTCTCAGAATCAAGCTGCCTATTTTCATAGCTGTGCCCTCTTTGGAGGTGCACAAGAGTGTGTGGAGGAATATCGGTGGGGGGGCATCTTTTATGGGCAGTTTCATGTGGGAAGGCTCAAGCCTTTCCCCTTTGACTCTGGGAGATATAGTGCAATAGGGTCCCAGATTTAGAGCATTGTTTATTTGGTGCAGTATATAGCGGGAGCTCCCATTGCACAAAGTATCCATGCTTCTGTCAACATGATGGGAAGGAGCTGCTTCTATCGCTCCATACCAAGGGCAGATTTAATCACTATCCATACTGGTGCCCCTGAGTATACCCCTTTACTTCTTTTCGTGTAAGTGAAAGATTATTCTTCATTTCTCCAAGAAAAAGTGCAGGTACTTAAGGAAACTATTGGGATAAGGGCAAAACTCGCACTCCATCTCTGCTGTTTGCCCAGGAGGAAGAAGGTTGGAAGGAGAAGAGAGTGGACTTAGGATCACACAGGGAACAAAAGGAGTTGTTTTTTTGGTTGTCTGGGTTTAACCCATCAGCAAAACACCAGCGTGAACCCAAATAGTGAGTCCTAATGTATTGTGTGGGTTTGTGCCTGCCAACGTTTTCACCTCTTTGCCTAGTGATGACAGGCTTGCTGCAAGCCATGGGGAAGGATCATTCTGTATCTTATTGCCACAGGAAATATCCCCAGTAATTACTTACAGCTCTTTAGAAAGAAGTGCCCCATTCTTCCTTAAAGATGGTAAAAATAGCTAATAGGGGGAATTGAACTTGATTAAAATGGTCTCATAAGGCAGCCAAGCGATTAGCAGGATGCTGTGACTTTGTGAAGACTGCTTTAAATATTGCTTGTTGCACTCTCTGGAATGACCTCTGAATTGACATGTCTCCTGCAGACTTCCTCTCTTCCTTCTCTGCTATCAGAGGGAATTGATGACTGTTGCAGGTGATTGCTTCTTTGTCCTTTTTATGACTTTATCAGCCACTGGTTTCGTGATGGCTCTGGGCAATGACAACAGTGCTAGTCAGGATGTTAGCTTTTAAAGAGCTTTTTTGAGACTGTGCAGGCATAAATGGTAAAACTTAGCAACTGTTCTTCTTCCACACTGCAGTCTGTGATGCTGAAGATGAACAGTACGAGAGCCAAGGGGTAAGCAGAAATGAGTGAAAAGTGGTTAAGAAAGAGAAATTAAGTGCCTGGAAATGAATTTCGCAATCCTAGTTGAAAGAATAAATACAAGTTATCAAAATGAAAAAGATAATGAGAAAAATGCCATCAGAGACTTTTATTACTATGTAAAATTACAGCTGCAAAAAAAGGGGGGAAATGAAGCGGTTCAGCTAATTAAACATTTGTTAGGGCAGTAGGGCTATGTGATTATTGTGCATTGTACTTCCATGGAGATTTCAACTCTGTAGAGAGCCCAGGCTGATTGTACCTTTAAGCCTGGTTTAGGTAACTTCTTATTCTCCAGCAGAAGGATAAATGATTTCTATAAAAAATAGTTTTGTCTCATTCCCTCGGGTCAGTGCCCTTTCACTTGGATCCATTGGCCTTTGGCAACAGGAGAGGAGTGTGGTGGAACATTACTTCTGAACTTTGAACCAGCCTTATTCCGTTGAGAATGTATTCTCGCTTTGGAGATGTTCTGTTCACTTGAACAATGCATTAAGTAAATATGGACTAGTGCCCTGCAGCAAAGCAAAAGAATTTCCATTCCTTAATCCTATTGATTCCCATTTCTTTGATCTTTCACACACTTCTCTAGCAAGTTAAAAGCAGTCGGAAGATGTTTTGAGTTCATGCCTGCCTTATTGTAGGCAATGTGTGGTGAAGAGTAAAAACGCCTTGCAGATCAAAGTTCGCTATTTGATTGTTTTTGAGAACTGCTCCTCAGAAGACTGTGGTGATGACATATTTTGCATAAGTTTCTAACAGCTGCTTTTAAAACCATGGTTTCATAGGTCTTGGTAGACTTGTCAGAGGAACAAGAAACCCCAACTGTGGCCGTTTGACTTAGAGTTTTATAGCCTTGACCATCTGCCTCATAATTAGACTAATGTAATCTAACTTCTTTCACCTTTTGTTGTTGTGTGCATTTTAAAGCTCATCAGATCAATGCTGTGTTCAGTTGATCTGATTTTGCAAACATACGGCATACTTAATAACTCTTAAGTTGGTCAGGCTCTTATGCAATAATATAGTACATATTAAAGGTTAGCTTGGCTTTGTTCTCACATTTTCTTGAATCAGTTGTGTTATTCTGTATGTGTTTTTTAAAAGCATAGGTTTTGCTGATTTCCTCATAATATATTTACAGGCTACAATTGTCTATATTTCTAATATTTGTAAAACTGCTACATGTGGAATGGTTTACTTTCTAGTTACTTTATGGAAAGCTGCCTCCTATTTTGCAGAGGAAGAACATTTATTATACATTTCTCTTAGTGTTCGGTATTGATTTTTCTTCCCCCTCCAGATACCAGTTATATCATAAAAAGTCAAAGAAAATATGCTTTTCTAAAGATTTTCTTCCTTGCTCATAAACACAAGACCCATACACACACAAAGAAAGTTGCGATACTTCTTTCTAAAAAGATTTAAAAGCCAGGCTAGAATTTCTAAAGCCTTTCCTCCTACTTTTGTCTTGAGAGGAAAACTAGTCTTCCTTCAACTCATTTTGGAACCAGCACAGATTAATTTCAGTAGTATGTATTCTGCTTCTCAGTCTTTGTAGAGGACTTGCTGAGAATGGAAAGTACCCAGTATAAAGATCAAGCAGAGAATATTGCCTTTTATGTGTATGGAGAGGTTTTTACTACTCCATCCCATTTTCCAAAATAAACCCTCACATCCATGTAGCTAGCCTTGTGATACAGTATACTATTATAGCCAAAGGCTCTGAAATATTTAACAGCACAGCAACACGCCTCTAGAATCTAGAAACTTTCATAATAAGCAGAGGCCAGCACATGTATTTCTAGTTCTTCGTTTTCATTCTCATTATAAGGCCAAAGAATGGTGAATAATCCTCTTGGGACTTTTGCAAAAATGAAACTTTGCCTATTAGCAATTTGTGAAAAGCCTGGCAGTATCAGCAATACAATTCTGTTGCCAAATATGGTATGGACACATCACAAATCTATGACATTCTGGGTGCTGTGGGAGTCTTGGCAGACAGACATTGTTGCATAATTTCTCTGGATCATGGTTCTTGTTTATGACTTAGTGGTTGCCAACCATTCATGCATGTGTCTGAGGTCAAGATCAAAGTATGGGATTGGGCTGTTCAGTTCCCTGAACCAAGATCCCTCTCTCTCAGTCCTCACCATGCGTCTTTGTCTCACCATCTCCTCCTCATGATCCATCCCACAAAATGTCTCTGTGCACTACAAATGAGGGACATCTTTGCAGCACACAGATGCACACTGTGATCTGAATTGCAGCCCCATGCACCTGCTCCATTGGTGACCAAGGAGTAGGCAGTTAGTGGCGGGGGGCTCAGTTTGTGATGCATGGAGCTCCTGCCTGGAAATACATGGAGTTCATTCATTGGATGGAAGGAGAGTGAACCCTGATACCCCTAGAACAAGGTCCACAGGACCCCTGATTCTTCCCCAAACTGCCATGGATCCCTGCTGCACCTGCTACTTACAACGTACTTGCTGCAACTGATGGTTATAAAAGGCTGGAGTAACCTGCTTCCAGATTCTTAGGGGCTACTTCATTCTGCACAAAGTGGCTCAGGGGTCAGAACTATCCACCCTGTAATAAAAGTTGGCATCATCTATCTTCACAGTGACAAAGCAGAAGATACTGGATGGAGTCATTGCCATTGCCTTTTTGTAGATGGGGGAGCTAAAGAAATTAATGTGGTTCCTGAAAGATCCCTGGGGGAACAAACAGATGGGCGATGGCATTTTGCTTTTCCCTAACAGATATGTTAGCAATATAGTAAAAGTCATGTGAAATGTCCAGAGAATCCATTCTTTCTGTGCAGCTGATTATATCACATCTTGATTAAAATTTGAGAGTCCAATCAACCACCCCTAATTTTAAGGATACCAATGTTTAATTTTTTGTTATCTGATTAACCAGCATTCCCTTTATAAACAGAGCTTTACTAGGGCTGGGGTTATTTGATCCTCGGGAACCGCAATTCAGAGGCTGCTTTGTATTGGTTTCCAGTATATCAGTGACTGTGGTGCTGATGAGCAATAGTACCAGATCAATAACACTTCAAGCCTTGGAGATTTGAAAGGAGAGGGTAGAAGAGGGGAAACTGCTAAGTTCTGCAAAAGCCGTCCAGTAAAAGAAAATATTTGGGACCAAGTGGGGAAGGGCTAATTAAAAACCAGAATCTCCAAGAAGAAAATGACAGAAGAGTATTGATAAACACGTTAATTATTTCAGAGTGTTCTAATCTACTGCTATCCTTTTATTATCATAAATGGCATATAGGAGCTCTCAAATGAATGCCGTGTTACTTTAGACTTTTCAGAGTGAGCTGAAAAGCTATCTTGTGTTTTAATCCACACATCAATTTAATGCTCTTGAGGTTTTATTGATAATTGTGGCAGCTATTAGTGACATTTATATTGTAGGCAGAATGGATAAAAATGGGCAAGTGTAAACCTTCAGCCTAACTAACTCCAAATCTGTGTATCAAGGCCTTAAACTGTAAGGATTACAGAGAATGCGCACATTCCAGAGGAACGTAATGCCATGGCCTCCTGAAGTAAATTGCGCAAATGAACAGTTGTGTGTTTTATCACTTTGCTGTTGCCAGGCTGCGTGTAAATTCTTGACAAGGTTTTCTCATTGTCTCTTTAAAAACACTGCACATAAAGAATCTCCCAAAGAGCAACATATTGATCTTTACCATAATAGGCCATATGTCCTTTAAGAGGTACCAATGGGTAAGTAGTCTTCGAATCCAGCTTTTTAATATAGGTAGTGAATTCTGAATTTTGCCTAGGCTATAATTGTCGGTTGGGATGTGTCACAGCGAATGTGTTATGCCTCCATACATTGAACAAGGGCTGGTTCATACATTTAAAGTATTTTGTCTGCTGTTCAGCAAAAAGAAGGGGGAAAGCTCGTTGAACGGCTTACAGATACCCATAAATTCCTGTCTTCAAGCTTGCAGTCTAAAGGACACAACTAAAAAAGGAAACTGATTGGGAGGGAGGAGGAAAAAAGGAAACCTGAGTAGTATTTAGTTGTAGAACTCTTGAAATGGCCACCTGGAATGGAGAGCATTCAAGGAGAGAGGAGGAGCTGAATGTTGCTGATGGCTCAGCTCAGCTGACGGAGAGGTTCTGAAGTCCCATTTCTCCTTTACCGTAGCCTGATGGCATGGTTGCTTCTAGGTGCATGTGTGTAATTTGACGTGTCCTCATTTGAATATGTGTGAACTGACTCCATTAGAAAACACTGTGTGGATGGGGTAAGGTGGTGGCACCTGTGTCCATATTGTTGGCTCTGCGATGGCATCTTCACATATTGAGTAAATAATTTGATGCTAGAGCCATTGAGCAATGAATTGTGTGTGTGTGTGTGTGTGTGAGAGAGAGAGAGAGAGAGAGAGAGAGAGAGAGAGCGCCAGTCCTTGGTAGATCAGTTCCATTGATTTGATACAATTCACTTTCAGTAATTTTTTGATAGTCACACCCCGGATTTTATGTTCCTCAAGGAAATACAAATGCCATTTTGTAATAAACAGCTTATTAAAAGTTCATCTTAGGGTGCTATCAGACACATTTTTCCATATCAAATAAGTTTAACACTTTTTACATTTTGTAATGGCTTATTGTGCATTTAACAAATATAAGTAGTTTTAATGGAGAACGTCCAGAGATAAATGATCACACATACATAGTACCTGAGGACAAGATGTCAAAAGAAATATATGCTTTATTATGAGTATTTGTCATGTCAGATTCAAACTTGTTTCCTTGCATCATGTTCTGTTACATTTTCCTAAAGACCATTGCCTGGGTCCAGAGAAAGGGAACCCTAGTTCTGTGCACCTCAGGGAGTTTGGGGCTTGTGTTTCTAGAACCCTAGTTCACCATCTTCCATGATTTATTTTTCCTTGGAACTGCTGGGATTTCAAAAGCCCAGTGAACTACTGCAGAATGCAGCTTTGGCATTCAAAGGGCCTTTTAAAATTCTCAAACCTTGAGGTCATGTCCAAAGTAGTTCTTTGGATCCCAGCCCATGTTTTTAATCATAATTGAACAAATAGGAACACTGTAATTGTTTTTGAGATAACTTAAATTGAAACACTTCATTAAAAGTCTTTGCACAGATATCTCTTAATAAGTGTATTGCCACGCTGATATCCGTACCCTCATTTTATTTTGTTGCAATGTACACGAGAATTTTAGGACTATTTTTAAACTGCACTTCAGGAATTAAATTCACTTCTAAAATAATAAACAGCAGTCAGCCCCAAAGGCTCCCCACATCAACTTTCATTTTGTAATGCAGAGGCGTCCTTGTGATATAAAACCTTATGACATTTTAATTAGGAAAATAGATCATGCAATTCCATACGATGGAATAAATTTTCCAAGCGCTGCTGCTCTGGTCTACTGCATGTTCTCCTAAATTGGAATAAAAATGCATTAAAACTTGTCTAAATTAGATCAGTCTTAAAGCTGGGGGAGGGGAGGAAAGAGAGAAACTGTTGATTTTAATTTATAGATGACCTTTCCTATACCTTAAATCTATGCAAAGGAGTATTTGTATGCAGAGGAAATGTTTCACAAGATGAAAAGACAATTTTATTTTATTTTTAAAGGGCTTCTGAATTCTTCCTTTCTGTGTTACAGGCAAAGGAGAAGACAGTGATGTTCTCAGCATCAACGCAGATGCGTACGACAGTGACATTGAAGGCCCATGCAATGAGGAAGATAATTCAGATGGGCTGGAAAGGACTGTCAGAAGTGGAGATGGTCCAATAGACGACCTCCAGAAGGACATTGAGAAAAGCGTGAACGAGATCCTGGGGCTTGCAGAATCCTCCCCAAAGGAGCCAAAGGCAGCAACTGTGGCGGTTCCTCCAACAGATGATGTCCAGCCATCAGCACAGCAGCTGGAACTCCTGGAGCTTGAGATGCGAGCCAGGGCTATTAAGGCTCTCATGAAAGCCGGAGATGTAAAAAAATAGCCCCAGGGCTGTTTCATTTGCAAGATGTCTGCATTTGTTCTGATGGGTGTGATGTCTGCTCCCTTCAGTGCTAAAATATATTTGAACCGGTTTTGACATTCCTCATTCAAGCCCTTTGTGTATCCTGACCCATGGCTGAAGAAGTTGGCAGCAGTTTGTCACTGCCATCAGAACTGTGTGACTCTTGCACAAGTGGAGAGGCTTGACGCTGTTCGACTCAACTGGCCATTTTTTCTCTTTGTGTCGGATTTCCCCCCTTCTCTCCCACCGCCCTCAACACGAATTGGGAAATGGTTGTAGATCATATGCATCTCTTGCTAAATCCCGGTGCTATGCAGAATAATTGGGGAACAATGTAAGGCCTTCTCAGGGCTTACTTCAGCATTCTGGGGAGGTTCCGTTGGGGAGAAAGAAACAGACCACCGCTCCTTAGAGATGGAGGCCTATCGGGCATGTATATTGAGAAATCCCTTGCACCAGCAGTTGAGACCCAGATTGCTTGTTTTCGTTGGGTTCAGTTTATGAGCAAAATATTGTATGCTCTACGCCAAGGGAGCCAAGATGGTAGTGCAGTCTGTGGAGCCCTTAATGGGTCTTGGCAGCTTCTGGTGCCAGCCCATGAGCATTCCTAATCTGTGTAGTTTGAACCATAATACAGTTACTGTCTCCCTTAATTTTTAGTGAGTTTAAGTAATGATGTGGGTGCATCCTAAAACACACTCTTTAAAACGAATTTCTGGTGCTTGACTGTAGTTATGTGCGTAGCATCCAGCTTTCCAGGACATGTTACAAATTCATTTTTAATCCCTTAAGTGCATTTTTAATGTTAAGTTATAGACTTAATATGGTTAAATGTGATTTGTAAACTCTGCCTAGGAAGA
This sequence comes from Podarcis raffonei, assembly GCF_027172205.1. Taxonomy (NCBI): domain Eukaryota; kingdom Metazoa; phylum Chordata; class Lepidosauria; order Squamata; family Lacertidae; genus Podarcis; species Podarcis raffonei. Next base: position 23,434,506 of record NC_070618.1, read on the forward strand.
CCCTTTCCTAGGACTAGATAGGACGTTTTGACAATGCAAAAGTAGATATTTATATGCAGCTGGGGTAGTTGTTACACATGTCTATCTTGTACGTTATGAAGCAGAGCAACTAATACTTAAAATGTCAGTATCCTGAGGTTTTGTTTTGAAGTATGTCTGCACTGATTGCAGGGGGGGAAAAGACATATAAAAATTTATGACTCCTTATTCAGGGTGCAAGGCACACCAATACCTGCTGCTTTGAAAACAGCCAAAAAGTGTGGGAGTTCAACATTTGACTATACATTTCAGTGCATGCTCAGGTTGATTAAATTAAAATAAAAATAAAAATGGGTGGAAGTTCCAGCAGGTTGCACTGTGTGGTATAGCAGGGCAGAGGCAGGCTGGCTAGTGACTGCTGGTTGAACAATAAATACTCATTTTAAATTGCATTATTTTGTTCTCCTGCCTCCTTAAGCTTGAATGTTTGGGTTGGAGAAAGGAAGAGCTTGCTGAGCCTAGCATTGAACTGAGTGAAAAATGGGGACCATCAATTTCGTGCATTAAAGACTGGAAGGAAACAGTTGGCTTGAATGAGAAAAATGGGGATTTTTCATCTCCTTGGTTGGGGAGCAGAAGGGACAGTTAAGTGAGGGAGGAAATTCGGGGGATAAGGAACTGATTTGGAAATGATGCAGGGAAACTTAGAAGAAAAGTTAATGGAGTTAAATGCCTTTGAGTTTTGGTATAATCAAGGAAGTGTTAATACTTTGTTCTATTTTGTAGATGGTTGTTGACACCACTTGGGGGAATGAACAAGGAAGGCATCTAAGCTTTTTCTTGTGATAGATACCATCTCTGTCTTACTAAGCTCATACATTTCAAATTTTTCACATGAAATTAGAGTCATTGTCAAAACTATCTCTTCAGCTGTGATTTAACAGAAATCTCAGCTGTCAGTACTAGAGTGGTAAAGTGTTGGGTTTATTTCTGAGTGTAGAAGCTTCACTGACCATTGTGAATTCTTGAAGCAATAGTCTAGAAAAATAAAGTATCTAAAATATCTCCCGGGCATTCCTTGTATTGATTCACCACTGGGCACTGTTTTTTAGCAAGTGGATTTCCTTACAATGTCTTAAAAATGAAGTGCAATTGATTTCACTTAAAAAAACACACCTCCCCTTCAGCCGTCAGTTATAATAGAGGTATAAATCTAATGACACAACCGTTACGTTAACTGTGAATAAATAAATAAATCTGGGGTGTTTTTGGTGATCAGCAAGTGGCATCCCTGACCCCAGATTTTTCCATTTAGCACAGCAGTTGGGGGATATTTGCCGGAGTTCAAATGCAAAGAAGAATGGAGTGAGCCAGTTAGATGCTGCTGAGAATTCTGCCTAATTAAGTTTGTCTCCAGTAATTCTTCTTGTTCTTGGCTGCTTGGAGAGCTAGGGATTGCTTCGAGATAGGAGGCAGGTGGAGGACAAAATGAATAAGTAAAGGGCAGGTGACGAGATCCTAAACTGCTCTTTGGGATTCAAGAAACATTTAAAGTCAGCTGGTTCTAAGAACAGATCCACTGCCACAATGGCTCGTAAGGTATATATGTTACAGCTCTCTCAAGTTAGTACGCATCCTTATTCAGTAAAACTTACTACAACCCTGGAAGCTTAAATTTAAACCAACATGGCTGTATCAAGCTGATCTGCTCTTCCATTCCTTAGTGTGAACAGATGTAGCCCCTCCAGGTGTCTGTTTTCCCTGGGCAGTCCCGGATTTACAGAAGCCGTCCCGGTTTCTGATTTGATCTCGGAATGTCCTGCTTTTCCTTAGGATGTCCCTGTTTGCATCAGAGAAATGTTGGCGGGTATGGAGTTATGCGGACTGCCCCCAAGCCAAGGAGATACAACCTTTAGAAGACAACTGAAGGCAGCCTTATATAGGGAAGTTTTTTAATGTGTAATGTTTTTTTCTGTTTTAATATACCGTATTTTTTGCACCATAACACTCACTTTTTTCCTCCTAGAAAGTAAGGGGAAATGTCTGTGCGTGTTATGGAGGAAATGCCTACGGGTGGCATGCCTACGGATTTTCCTCCTCTAAAAACTACGTGCGTGTTATGGTCGGGTGCGTGTTATAGAGCGAAAAATACGGTATGTTGGAAGCCACCCAAGAGTGGCTGGGGCAACCCAGTGAAATGGGATGGGAATAATGAAATAATAAATGAATTAAAGGTAAAGGGACCCCTGACAGTTAAGTCCAGTCGCGAACGACTCTGGGGTTGCGGCGCTCATCTTGCTTTACAGGCCGAGGGAGCCGGTGGTTTGTCTGCAGGCAGTTTTTCCGGGTCATGTGGCCAGCATTACTAAGCCACTTCTGGCAAAACCAGAGCAGCGCACAGAAACGCCGTTTACCTCCCCGCTGCAACGGTACCTATTTATCTACTTGCACTGGCATGCTTTCGAGCTGCTAGGTTGGCAGGAGCAGGGACTGAGCAACGGGAGCTCACCCAGTCACAGGGATTCGTACTGCCGACCTTTTGATCGGCAAGCCCTAGGCTCAGTGTTTAGACCACAGTGCCACCCATGGCCAAAATAAAGGAATAAGATGGCCCTGTTTTCATCGGAGAAATGTTGAGAGGGTATGCAGGTGCTTTGTTGTTTACCACATGGTCTAGTCACTTGTGGAAGACTGGAAGTTGGCCAATACAAAGCCGTCTTTTTCTTTGGCAATCACTCGTAGCAGAGTAAGATTGTCTTCCATAAACACGGTTTTAACCATGAGTCTGTAAGTGACTGTGGAGGCCAATTCTGGATCTACATGTCCCTCCAGAGCGGGGGCATAGGTTTCCAGGTGGGAGTTGGTCATGGTGAGGGTTTGCCAAGCATGCCTTCCTCTTTGCACATTTCTCCCTTTCATCCTGAGTTCGAGCGTCTTCAAAGCCCATGACATCTTGGTAAAGGCTGTCCTCCAACTGGAGCGCTCGCAGGGCAGTGTTTTCCAGTACAGAGTAGCACACAAGTGACTTCCCCAACCCAGACCCTTGTGTTTTCTCAAATGATAGGTTATCTAAATCTCTGGAGTAGATGCAGTGCAGTGGCCTAATCTCCACAGCACAGGATGCTGGAACCAGGAGCAGGAATAGCTGTGTGTGCAGGACAGAATAAGGATGTCCACAAAGAAATCGACCACAGGGGTAGACTTTGCTCTTTCAAACTTCTGCGGCAAGCCCAAAATTCGGCGCCTCTCGCCTTCCATTCTGCTCAATTCACTACATCATAGTTGTGACGCCCCATGGGCCTGGTGTCCAGTGCGGCGGAACCAGTCGAGCTGCCCTAAATCTGCCTCTTGGGTACCACGATGAAGTGAGATGGGTGGGGAAGAATGCAAATATAGCACACGCCCATTGAGTAGTAGGTCCCACTGAGCTGAATGGGACTTCCTGCCAGGTAATTGTGTCTGGGACTACTGCCTGAACTTATTTCTAACTAGTTCAGAATTTAAGAAAGGGAGGGGGCGAGGGAATAGCTGTTCTTTGTCACAATCCAGGAAATCCATGGAAATGTTGGTCGTTGACAAGAAAATTCCAAGTCCTCATTAAGCCGCCCAAGTTCCCAAGGAATACAATTTCATTAAATGATTCTTTGCCGCTTCAGTGTTGGCAAGACTGCAGTTGGATGATCTGAATAAAAAGGTGCAACTCCCCCGAGAATCAAAAGTACCAATTATTCCTGGCATGAGGCTTTAATGCTGTTTTTATGGTGATTTGATAGAGAACAATAATTAGACTTCAAAATGTCACTTTTAAAAGACAAATTATAGGCATTTCCTCTGAACAATTCAGGTTTGTTTGCAGCTCCTTCCTTTATTATAGTGTTTTGCAGTTGCAGGGAAATGTTTTGCCTAAACTGCTTAGTAAACCAGAGGCCTGGTTAATTTGCTTCTAAATATCTTTAGGATTTTTGCCATCTTTCATGTTTGAAATAATTAGCTGCGAGGTATTAATGCATTGATCACAAAGCTGGCAGGTTATTAGATAGCAATAAGAATAAAAAAAGATGACGTCTCCTAAAGGCAACATAATAAAAATGCTACCAATGTCCTTCAATTGTTTCAAACTATTCAGCTGTGAAGCTGGTGATATAGAGTACTATGCCCAGCTTGAAATGGAGTTTCAAAGCCTCTTAGTGAAAGTTTCTTAAGAAAAATACTCTTCAGGGCCTTCCTCCCTTATGTCTGATGAGAAATACTTCCACAGTACAAATCTGATGAGGTTGGAAAACTGATCACATGGAGAGCTGATCTCCACAGGCAGAAAAGTCACCTATACAGCATTTTTGGGACTGTACTGCGTCACGCTTCTGTTGAAGGACTGCATATAGGGAGAAGATGGGATGACCACTTCCATACCCTCCAATATTTCTCCAATGAAATAGGGATGTCCAATTCCAGCATCAGCATTATAATTGTACTATTATTTCTTCTTCTTCTTCTTCTTCTTCTTCTTCTTCTTCTTCTTCTTCTTCTTCTTCTTCTTCTTCTTCTTCTATCACTCGTAGCCAAATAAGATTGTCTTCCATGAATACGGTTTTAACAGTGAGTCCATAAGTGACTGTGGAGGCTAATTCTGGATCCACACATCCTTCCATTGTGGGGACATAGGTTTTCCGGCAGGAGTTGATGACAGTGAGGTTTGCCAAGCGTGCCTTCCTCAGAGCACGTTTCTTCGTTTCATCCTGAGTTTGAGCGTTCAAAGCCCATAACACCTTTAGTAAAGGCTATTCTCCAATTGGAGTGCTCACAGGCCAGTGTTTCCCAGTTTTCAGTGTTTATACTACATTTTTAAAGATTTGCTTTGAGAGTGTCTTTAAACCTCTTTTATGCTTTACCATTTTAAAGTTTGGAATAGAGTAGTTGCTTTGGAAGACGATAATCAGGCATCCACACAACATGACCAGTCCAACGAAGTTGTTGAAGAATCATCGCTTTGACACAGGTGATCTTTGCTTCTTTCAGTACACTGACATTAGTTCACCTGTCTTCCCAGGGGATGTGTAAAAATTTTTGGAGACACTGTTGATGGAATATTTCGAGGAGGTGGAGATGGCATTTATAAGTGGTCCATGTTTTACATGCATACCGTAAGGTTGGTAGTAGTACCATAGCTTTGGTATTATTTATACCCCACCCATCTGCCCCAGCCACTCTGGGCATCTTCCAACATTCTGGGATCAAATTAGAAACCGGGATGGCTGCTGTAAATCTGGGACTGTCCCTGGAAAATAGGGACACTAGGAGACTCTGCACTTCCTGGTATCCACGTGCAAATAGATTTAGAAGTTGACATTCCAGCATGTCGCTCCCTACTTGCTCTCTTGATTTATGTGATTTATGTGACTGCAGATTGCTGCTTACATTGGTTAAATGTTTGTCTGAAAGCATTAACTCAAGTTGGTTATATACTAGGGTAACATGAGAAACGCATCATGGGCACAGTTAGGTGAGTTGTCTTTTAAAGTCCATCTAGGAGGACTTAAGGTAATGTTGGGAAAGATTGAGGGCACAAAGAGAAGGGGATGACAGAGGACAAGATGGTTGGACAGTGTTCTGGAAGCTACCAGCATGAGTTTGACCAAACTGCGGGAGTCAGTGGAAGACAGGAGTGCCTGGCATGCTCTGGCCCATGGGGTCACAAAGAGTCGGACACGACTAAACGACTAAACAACAACAACAATAAAATGAAGGTTGCTCCAGTACCTTCAAAGCATAGGGACGCACGTGGGTGGCTCTGTGGTCTAAACCACTGAGCCTCTTGGGCTTGCTGATCAGAAGGTTGGCGGTTCGAATCCCCACAACGGGGTGAACTCCCGTTGCTCTGTCCCAGCTCCTGCCAACCTACCAGTTCCAAAGCACGCCAGTGCAAGCAGATAAATATGTACCACTGTGGCGGGAAGGTAAATGGTGTTTCCATGCGCTCTGGCACTTGTCACAGTGTCCTGTTGCACCAGAAGCGGTTTAGTCCTGCTGGCCACATGACCCTGAAAGCTGTCTGTGGACAAAACGCCAGTTCCCTTGGCCTGAAAGCGAAATGAGCGCCACAACCCCATAGTCGCCTTTGACTGGACTTAACCGTCCAGGGGTCCTTTACCTTTCACCTTCAAAGCACATTATGGGAGGGGTGTGTGTGCATCCAACATGATCTCCCCGCTCTTGGCATAATTGGGGCATGCATGGAAACTCATGTGAGGATGTTTCTTCCTTCAGCAAAATTCTCCATGTCTGTTGCCAGACCCCCCGCCCCCTGTAGTGTTCCTGACTAATGCTCTTCTGAGACCTGTAGAGTTTCACAGTGGAACTTGCCATAGAGGCGGTATTAGGTTCAGACTTTGCCCCAAAAGGAAAGGAAAATAATGCCACGCGAGGAGTCCAGATCCCAAATTAAAACCTCGTTATTAAGCCCTGCAGTTTAGTCATGATAATATAAGGTTTCATGTTTATTGCTAAGTCAATCTGCAATATGTGCAGAAGGGGTAAAAAAAAAAGGTGTTTATTATGTTTACTTTATTTATGGCCAAATTTAAATGTTAAAATACTGCAATTTTTTTTTGTCAAGTCTCATGTTTTATGGTCCTTTCTTTCCATTAATATTAAAATATGTAAACAGGATACATAAAAGGTGAAGAAAAGTCTGAAGCCTGTGAAGAAGGTTTTTTGCTGCATACCAGTTAATCAAAGTGACTCTCTAGTCAGAGGGGGGAAGAAGCAAAGAGAGTATAACTGTAAATATTGCATGGTTATTAAACTGTGGAGGACAAGTTATCATCTCTGGTTGTTGGCTGGTTTTTTTCCAGCCTCTTCATGTGCTCCAACAGATCCCTCTGGAAATACATGGTCAAAGTCAGTCGTTTCCAAAGCCTTTTAATGGCTAGTGCCTATAAAAAGGGAATCTTTGGGTGTCTTTATATCCTGCCTGCTATATGATAATAAACGCTTCTGGTGGCATAGTCCCTTTTATAAAGATGTCGCCACTTCCTCTCCCTAATTTCACTTGTTGGCACTTAAATATGAGGACTTTTGTAACAGAGATTAAAGGCTCCTCTCCCCAAATCTAGGATAAACCTTCAGTGAATCAACATTTGAGGCTAGTTCAGATGAATTCCTTTAGTCTAGAATCCAGCCAAATTTAAGCACATTGGAGATTTATTTATTCAAATGAGTGAAGCAGGTGCTTAGTTAACTCTTCCCTATTTAAATTGATGCGCATCTAATCCTAAGCATATCATTTTTAATGGGGTTTATGTTAGGTGGTTCTTTTTAAGTATCCAGTCACAATGGGTGATATTCAAGTAGGTTTTACTCAGGGTAAACCCACTGAAATTAATGAACCTATTATTATTATTATTATTATTATTATTATTATTATTATTATTACTATTATTATTGAATTTTGTATATGATCTACCTGAAGATCACTGGGTGGTTCACAACATAAAAATAAAAAATAGGAACACAAACAGAAAAACAGACTGATAAGCACTCTACCACAAACACATTTAAATGGCTGTTAATCAAACAAAGACCTAGTTATAGAGGAACATTTTTGCCTGGCACCTAAAAATAAGCAAGGAAGGTGCCAGATGAGCTTCCCTGGCGAGAGCATTCCACAAATGGGGAGCCACCACAGAAAAGGTCTGTTCTTGTGTTGCCACCCTCCAGACTTCTCATGGGAGAGGCACACAAAGAAGAGCCTGAGATGATGCTTTCAGGGTCCAGATTAGTCCATGGCCAGAGTGGCTGGGGAAAGCTAGCCAAATGGGCGGGGTAAGGTAAAGGGACCCCTGACCATTAGGTCCAGTCGTGACCGACTCTGGGCTTGCGGTGCTCATCTCGCTTTATTGGCCGAGGGAGCCGGCGTACAGCTTCCGGGTCATGTGGCCAGCATGACTAAGCCGCTTCTGGCGAACCAGAGCAGCGCACGGAAACGCCGTTTACCTTCCCACCGGAGCGGTACCTGTTTATCTACTTGCACTTTGATGTGCTTTCAAACTGCTAGGTTGGCAGGAGCAGGGACTGAGCAACGGGAGCTCACCCTGTCGTGGGGATTCGAACCACTGACCTTCTGATCGGCAAGTCCTAGGCTCTGTGGTGTAACCCACAGCGCCACCCACATCCCTGATGGGCAGGGTACAAATAAATAAATAAATAAATAAATAATTCTGTGAATCTATTTTGAATAAAGCTTAAGTTGTTACCACCCATTGGTTCCCGGGTGTAAAATGGAACCTTAAAATATGTGCAGAACAACCAAGTTCAGTATTAATTAAACAGGAAAAAATACTAAATGTTGCCATCTTCTGGGCTCCAGAGACCTCCGGCGGCAGTCAGGGCGGGGATCCTTGCATGGGGGCACCTGGCTCACGCTCCCTCCAAACCATGCTCCCGGGACTGTGCCCCCCCAGGCCCTCTCCATGCTATGCCCATGTGCATTTGTGGTTTTAACAGTTTTTAATTACTTACGTGTTGCCTTGAGACGGTGGTTTAGAAGGCGCTTAATAAATCAATTCTAATAAATTAATTCTAATAATATATAATACAGTGGTACCTTGGTTCTCAAACTTAATCCGTTCTGAAAGTCCGTTCCAAAGCCAAAGCGTTCCAAAACCAAGGCGCGCTTTCCCATAGAAAGCAATGCAAAATGGATTCATCCGTTTCAGGCTTTTAAAAACAGCAATTTAACATGAATTTTACTATCTAACGAGACCATTGATCCATAAAATGAAAGCAATAAACAATGTACTGCAGTCAATCCATCAGTAGCTGAACTGGGTTCCACACAGTCACAGAAACAAAACAAAAAGAGCCACAGAAACGAAAAAGCAAAATAAATAGCAAAAACACTAGGGTTAGGGTTAGGGTCAGGGTCAGGGTTACCATAAAACTCAAAACGGAAGTGTGGCACTTCCGAAAAATGTTTGCAAACCGGAACACTTACTTCCAGGTTGGCAGTGTTTCAGTTTCAAGTTGTTTGAGTACCAAGGCGTTTGAGAACCAAGGAACCATTGTAATAATATAATATTATAATAATATCAACTTGCCTGCTGATTATGATCATCACCTCAGGCCCTTCTCCAGGTGCCCCTTCCGTCTGCAGCTGAGAGAGAGAGAAAAAGAGATTCATTTTCTTTGGTGGCAACCCAGTTGTGGGAACCACCTCTGTCGAAAAGGTTCCCTCGAATTGTCATTGCCATTACTTAATTGCCAGCTTAAGCCTGTCCTGTTTTCCCGTGCTTTTCAGAGCATTTCATTATAAATTTACGCCTGTCATTGCTCCCCATTTGTGTTTTTGTTGTCTGTCTAATTATTGCTATATGCTTCCAAGATCAATAGAAATGAATCACGAGGGCATTTATTAGTCAAAAGGTGACATAAAAATCTCTTTAATTACCACTGACCCAGCCTGCCTTGTTCTGTAGGGGCAACACTTCGGGGGAAACACAGGACTGTTTAAAAAACACTTTGAACAAGTGAGGCAGTAAATGAATGATAAGTACTATAATACCAGGACGTTGAAAAACCCACCCTAACCCTTTCTAATTTCCATGAAATTAGCAGGAAAAGAGAGAAGGATGGAGCAGGCAGAGATTGACATAACGGTGTTGTATTGTGCCTTAATCGCAGGAAAAATCAAAACTCATAGAGAAGATACAAAGCTAAGGGTTGCCTCAGCTGCAGTTTAAGTGTCCAAAGCAGGGGTCAGCAAACTTACCGCACCTCAGGCCGGTGTCCAGCGCCGCTCGTGCGGCGGGCCAGAGGGCGGGGGAGCGCGTGCCCATATGCGTGCGCACATGCTATTTCTGGTGCGCTTCCAGGTCAGAGGAGCACCGGAAATAACTTGTGCGCATGTGCATGGCCTTCTCTGACTCGGATGTGCACCGGAAATAATGCTTGCGGATGCGCAAATAATTCTCGTGCATGCACACAAGCGATTTCCAGTGCTCCTCCGAGCTGGAAGTGGGCAGCCATGCAGCGCAGTGCTGGTAAGAGTGGGCGGTAGCAGCAGGAGGTGGGGCTTGCCGCGGGCCGGATAAATGAGTCCCTCAGGCCTTATCCAGCCTGTGGGCCTTAGTTTGGGGACCCCTGGTCTAAAGCAATACTGTGCTCACTGGAAGGACGGATACTTTGGCCACCTCATGAGAAGAGAAGACTCCCTGGAAAAGACCCTGATGTTGGGAAAGATGGAGGGCACAAGAAGAAGGGGATGACAGAGGATGAGATGGTTGGACAGTGTTCTTGAAGCTACCAGCATGAGTTTGACCAAACTGCGGGAGGCAGTGGAAGACAGGCATGCCTGGCGTGCTCTGGTTCATGGGGTCATGAAGAGTTGGACACGACTAAACGACTAAACAACAGGCAAAAACCAAATGGCACCAGCCAATCAGTCAAATGGCAAAATTCCTACCAGGCCCCTGCCCCAAAGCAGTCAACCCCATGACAGGCATAGCAAGGTCAACGCAAACAGCCCTAAATATAGGGAGGGTGGGCGGGTGATCCGATGCGCGCAGTGAAAAGAGGAAGTGCAGGGAATAAACAGCCCCTCAACAGTCACTCATAAAATTGCTACACCAAATTCTCCCCAATGACTGAGGGGTACCCAATCAGATTCGTGGCCATCTATACTAACCCGCCCAGCAAAAGAGGGATGTCTTGGTTGCCCCCACCACAACACGTGCTCTCCGTGATGGAGAACACGCTTTGCCAACATAAGATATATATCCTGAGTTTTGCAGTCTGGGAGACAAGAAGGGGCCTGAGGGAAGAGGATCCAATAACCTATACCCTCCAACATTTATTCAGTGAAAATAGGTAAAGGTAAAACACCCCTGGATGGTTAAGTCCAGTCAAAAGCGACTCTGGGGTTGCGGTGCTCGTCTCGGTGTCAGGCTGAGGGAGCCAGCCTTTGTACGCAGATAGCTTTCCAGGTCATGCGACTAAACTGCTTCTGGCTCAATGGGACACTGTGATGGAAACCAGAGTGCATGGAAGAAGAAGAGTTTGGATTTGATACCCCTCTTTATCACTACCTGAAGGAGTCTCAAAGCGGCTAACATTCTCCTTTCCCTTCCTCCCCCACAACAAACACTCTGTGAGGTGAGTGGGGCTGAGAGACTTCAGAGAAGTGTGACTAGCCCAAGGTCACCCAGCAGCTGCATGTGGAGGAGTGGAGACGCAAACCCGGTTGAAGTCCACCGCTCTTTACCACTACACCACACTGGCATGGAAACGCCATTTACCTTCCTGCAGCAGTGGTACCTATTTATCTACTTGCAATCTCCAGTGGAACTATGGAACCCTATTCCATAATAATAATAATATACCCTGCCCAGTCGCTCTGGGTGGCTTCCAAAATCTATAAAAACATAATAAAACATTGAAAAACTTCCCTGTGCAGGGCTGCCTTCAGATGTCTTCTTGTTGTATAGTTATTTCTCTCCTTGGCTCAGGAGTCAGTTAACTCCATGCCCTCCAACATTTCAATGATGAAAATAGGGACGTCCTAAGGAAAAGTGGGACATTCCGGGATCAAATCAGAAACCAGGGTGGCTTCTGTAAATCCGGGGCTGTCCCTGAAAAATAGGGACACTCAGAGGGTCTGCTGAGTCTCTCCTTAAAATGCTGTTATTTCCTGGAAATCTATCTGTTCCCCTTTTCTTAGATTTGATCTTTGGAAAAACTGCGAACGTCAAAAAAGCACTGTAAGTATCTAGTATTCTTTTTCTCTGCTGAGAAACCTACCAGCTCAATCCAATGCATTTTCTACATAGAGCTAAGTGCTATTGAGTTCAGTGACACTTACCCCCAGTTATGTGCTTATAGAAAACTTATAAATACCTCAAAAAGGCTGCCCCTGGAACTTCCTATTGTTTGAAGATGTTGGGGAAAACATATTCACCTTTAATTAACTGGCCTGCATAAGATATCTAATGAAATCCATCATTTGCTCACTAAGCCCTTCGCTGTGCATTTATCAGAAATAGCCTCCTTACCTGAAAAGCATTTAAAGGTGGTGACATGAAACTGTATTTTCCTTGGGGATGAGCTACCGACGAGTCCTGTCTGGATTTCTGGTGATGCTCCCACCCTATTTAAATAAGCAAATAAAAAGGGGGAGGAAGGAGACAGGAGAGCTTACATGCCCACCCGGAGGCACTTCTTCCCCCCATTTTGCGGCAAACGCAGATAATGTTGTCACTACTGTTCATTAAATATCAATAGGCCGAAGGGAATGAACATGGCAGGGCTAAGATCTATGGTCGATGAAGAACGGCAGGCCTCATAAAGCTGTTTGAGGTGTAATATACGTTTATCATTGAATGCTCTAATAAGCCCCCCAAATTAGTGGGCAGAGTTCGACACATTGAACGTATAAAGTTGATGAGAAAGTTGATTTGAAAGGCAAGAGCTTTTATGGGTGGAGTGGGGGACGGAAGTCAGGATGGTAGAGATCTCCCCCCAGTGATGTGTGCAAATGCAGACCATTTTTTTTCCCAACTGCAGACTTCTCGCCTGAGACCTTAGGTTTGGCATGTATAAAGTGAACAGCAAATCCCTTTGTGGAGGCTATAAATTGTGCTGACATTTTTTTGTTTTTGTTTAAGAAAGCTTAGGTATGCGAGAACAACCGAAATGTGCTTCTTTGTCTCTGTGTGCGGCAGGACCCTTGTTATTTCAACATTAAGACCGAAAATCACTCAAAAGATCAAAATTTTCTCCCTGTAGTGATACAAGAAGAGTGCTAAAGTTCCACCAGATTTTGACCAGGAGATCTGAGTATGATTGTACACATGAGGGCAACTTCGATGGCAGTTCCCACCTCCCCTATGTGGGATGTGATACATAAGTAGCAGTCAAGTACAGTGGTACCTCTGGTTACGTACTTAATTCGTTCTGGAGGTCCATTCTTAACCTGAAACTGTTCTTAACCTGAAGCACCACTTTAGCTAATGGGGCCTCCCACTGCCGCCGCACCGCTGCTGCATGATTTCTGTTCTTATTCTGAAGCAAAGTTCTTAACCCAAGGTAATACTTCTGGGTTAGCGGAGTCTGTAACCTGAAGCGTATGTAACCTGAAGCGTATGTAACCCGAGGTACCACTGTACTACATTCCTTTTTTTCCTAGAGTGGACATGCAAGGGGATGTTTGGTCCAGCCAGTCGGAACTTCCTGTTTCCTCCTGGGCTGGGACATACTTCTTTTTGCATGTGACTAGAGGTGGGCGTGACCATACCTGTTCAGGTAACACAAAAGGACAAGGCATGCAGCCATCTCTCTCTTTGACTTCCTCCATCGTAGGACCAACAGCTTTTTAGCTAGAGATGTTCTGTTGGCTTTTAGCCAACAGATGACAAAGGGACTATTCCCATTTGGGACAGACCCACATGTATATATTTTGTAACTAAGTCTGCCTTAGCAGGACATTCTGGGATCAAATCAGAGACCGGGAAACAGCTTCTGTAAATCCGGGACTTTCCCCGGAAAATAGGGTCACTTGGAGGGTCTGCAAACTTTCCACTCCCTGTCAAAAGGAAATACCGATTTTGCCAGTTATCTTGGAAGCAATCCCAGTGGCTGGAATGGACTGCAAAAACATCCTCTGCATCTTCAGTTCCTCATCCTCTTAAGAAATATGTTTCCATGTGGCTGCGACTGGGGCATCTGTTTCTACACCTTGGGGAACACATGGAGGAATTATATAAATTGCAACACCCCCCCCCTTGCAAATCCCTTTTGGAAAGAGTAGGGAAGAAATAGACATCATTAATCAGAGTACTCTAAAAAACCCCACAACAAACAGAACCCCTCTCTCAAAAAAACAAAACAAAAAAAACCCCCTTCTTTTGACACCCCCTCTATAAAGTGAAATGGCATATTCTGTTTTTTAAACCCCCCACACCATTACGTACTCAAAGCAATAGATATATATTGTACTATGGCGGTTCACTTCTTGTGGTTTCTCATGTTGGTATTGATAAAGTGTTATAATCAACACTTTGTCTTGCGGCCTCATTTTAATCTCTCCCCCCCCCCCCCCGCTCTGTGTGTTTATCTCGGCGGAGAACTCTAAACTATATTTTTTATAATGTCCTGCAAACTTTTATCTCCAGCTAGTGAAAAAGATTAATAATCCCCTTACCTTCACTGCAAAAGGTTTAATAAACAATGCTTAATTAAAACAAGGCAAGCGCAATAAACCCAAAGGGTTCTGCTTTAGTATTGCATATTTGTGTCATTTTTCTTGTTTGGTATGGGGGCTTTAAAAAAAAAGAGGCATTGGGAGGGGGGGGAGACAGGGGAAGGGCCAGCCGAGAACATCAGAGTTTTTATATTTAATTGAACTAACAGCATGTGCTGACAAGTAATAAATAACAGCAGAACAGAGTGACTAAATAAATTGGTTTTCCCAAGCAATGATTCATCCTCTGTCTTTCATTGCCATCAAGTTAAGAGAGAGCTTCTCTTTTGTCACCTAGTAAGGAGAAATATTTAATAGTGTAACCCTCTTTTCTTCTTCTTCTTCTTCTTCTTCTTCTTCTTCTTCTTCTTCTTCTTCTTCTTCTTCTTCTATTGCAGCTACAACGGACCTTTTAAGGGCCCAGAAGTACTAGGAATAAATAAAATTTGCAGTAATTAACAAAAAAAATCAGGAGTTTTTTTTTCTCACAACGCATGCTTATCACATGAAACTTGTTGGCATAAAAGGTGGTGATGGTCTCTGGCCTTATTATGCCTTTGAGGAAAAGAAAAGAAAGAAAGATTGGACAAATTAATGCTAAGGGTGGGCTGAAAATGGGACCGTCCATTTGCTGTGAAAGTGAGGGGAGGGCAAGGCCCATTTTCCCCTGGCCTGGGGGCGGAGCCCAGACTCACCTTGAACAGCTAAAAGAGGCTCCTGGGAGGCTGGAGGGACAACGCTGGGACAACTCTTGTATTGGGGCAACTCGCTAAAATATTTTACAGTGTTTTAAATGGTTTTAATTTTGGTTCCTCTGTTTAGTGTTCGTTGGGTTTCGGTTGGTAAAATGTTGAGTTGGGGTTGGCGGTTACTTTAATTTGGGTCAAAACAAAAAAATAAAAAAAATTTTCCTTCCAGTAGCACCTTAAAGACCAACTAAGTTAGTTCTTGGTATGAGCTTTCGTGTGCATGCACACTTCTTCAGATAGTGTATCTGAAGAAGTGTGCATGCACACGAAAGCTCATACCAAGAACTAACTTAGTTGGTCTTTAAGGTGCTACTGGAAGGAAAATTTTTTTTATTTTTTTGTTTTGACTATGGCAGACCAACACGGCTACCTTTCTGTAACTTTAATTTGGGTATAACTGTAAACTGATTATTCTTATTATCTGTTGATTTATTGGTTTATCTATAGTCTGTATAAGATATTCTGTTTTTTAATGTTTGATGTTTTAATATATGCTGTAAGCTACCCAGAGTGTCTGGGGAAACCCAGCCAGATGGGCAGGATATAAATATATGATGATGATGATGCCCTAAGACAGGGATGTCCAACAGGTCGATTGTGATCTACTGGTCGATTGTGGGGTGTCCGTGGTCGATCGTTGTGGATTGTGGGGCCCCGTCCCCTAAAAAAAACCCCAACAACTTTGGCTCCCTAAAAAAGCTCAACAACTTTGGTAAATCACTGCCAGTTTTTTATAGTGGGAGTAGATTGCAGTCTTTTGAAAGTTGCACATGCCTGCCCTAAGACAGTTGTCAGAGCCAACAAACCACAATGATGTTGCCATCAGCTGACATCTGACATCCACAAGTGCTCAGCCACTTAGCCTGCAGAATGTTTTTGGGTTTTTTTAAATGAGATATCCTTCACCTCGTGAGGTATCAGGTTGTGAGTTTGGTCGCCAAGAGAAGAAACTGTGCCCTGCGCTGTAAAAGCTCTCCCTCATATCACTGGTGCAGAAAAGCTATCCAGTTTGTGTCTTTGCAATCGCGTTGGGTGTGTTCTGGTAAATCATTGATTGATCGATAATGTCTGGAGTAGCTGTACGGCCACAACGATATAAACGTTATCATTTAAATGAATTTTCACAACGCCACATGCTCGGACTTCATGTGAGATTAGTTCAGGAGCCTTCTACTTCACTACCGACAATGGAAAACAAAAATAAGATGTATTTACAGCGTAAACATTACGAAGGACATTAGCATATAAATAAACACAGATAATGGAGTAATAGTGTGAAGATATTTTTGCAGCTAATGTAATTTCCTCCAATGAAGTAAAGCCGGATATTCGTGAACGACTTGCTAAAAGGGCTTTTGTAAGGAGTATAGGTGAAGGTTTGGCTCTATTTCTAATGTGAATTCATCGGAATAGGTTATAAACCATATGTGTTTGGGAACTCATTCCTTTGCAGTGTTTAGCGGCAGAATGGCATTCAGTCCAAAGAATCCCTTATTCATTTCCTAGCCACACAATGGGACAGAATAATGAAAATTTAAACTCTCATTTCAATGCTTGAAAAAAGAGTGCATAAACGACTGGGCCCCATAGATGTATTTATACAGATTTTTAAACCTCTGTGTTCCTTAAAGCTCCTGCAAGATAAACACATTTTGTAACAAGTCATCCAAACATTTATTTATTTATTTGTTTGTTTGTTTGCATGGGGTGGGCACTACCAATTGTCATCATTGGGTCAGAAATGTTTTGTATTGCTTACAAAAAAAGAAATTTGGACCTTGACCACAATTTTTTAAAGCAGATTTTTCCAATTGTACAAATTCCTGATCAGACAACCTAAAAAGCAAAGCGAAACAGGAACACAAAGCACACTTTGCTCCTTGTTTACACCCTGTATCAGTGGTGGCTTCCTGACAGGAGTCAGGAGTTCTTATCTACTAAAAAGGTAAAGGTAAAGGACCCCTGACAGTTAAGTCCAGTCGCAGATGACTCTGGGGTTGTGACACTCATCTTGCTTTACAGGCCGAGGGAGCCGACGTTTGTCCGCTCTGAGGACAGTTTTTCCGGGTCATGTGGCCAGCATGGCTAAGCCGCTTCTGGTGCAATGGAACACCGTGACGGAAACAAGAGCACACAGAAACACCGTTTACCTTCCCACCGCAATGGTACCTATTTATCTACTTGCACTGGTGTGCTTTTGATCTGCTAGGTTGGCAGGAGCTGGGACTGAGCAACGGGAGCTCACCCTGTCGCGCGGATTAGAACAGCCGACCTTTTGATCGACAAGCCCAAGAGGCTCAGTGGTTTAGACCACAGCGCCACCTGCGTCCCTTTCTTATCTACTATATAGCCACAATTTCTTTAGGAATCTGTCTCAATTCAGTAACTAACAGGCATGCACAAAAGAAGTACTTTAAGAGTAATTACAAGGATGTGACAAAGCATTACTTACCTGAAGATGAAGGAAGAAAAGAAGGACGTCGCGGCCAAAAATAAGAAGGTGACTTGATACAGGCAGTTTGCTGTAAATATGGAAATAACAGAAATATGCATTCTACCTTTGTAGAATTTAGGAACATATTGGAGGTAGGTGCAGTGAAAGTGAAGCAGATCTTTATTTTTCTGTTGCAACAGAGTTCCCTCCCTCCTAGCAAGGAGGCAAGAGAGACCCAGAACCAAGAAGAAACCTCTCTTTTAAGGGTTTGCATTTTGGCGTGGAGAAGAAGGACATCTCCTCTATGTCAGGAGTGCATGCAGGAGCGAGACCCTGTGACAGTAGGGCTTTGCAGGACTGGGGCTTTCCTATGTTTGTTCTGGAGAGGCAAGGCGCGGCCACACAGGTGAGGCCGACTGGTAACTCACTGCACCTGGTGGCAAGAGCCGGGAAGGGATATAAGTTCAGCATTTCCCTTCGGCTTTTTGCCACAGCAACACACTTCCTGCCTTGCTGTGTTTGGCTCCCTGATCCTCAGACCTTGGCTTCCTGACTCCCTGCTTCTTGATCCTCTGAACCCTGACTTCGTGGCTCCTTGCTTCTTGATCCTTGGACCCTTGACTTCCTGACTCCTTGCTTCCTGACCCTCGGACCCCTGGCTTCTGGACTCTCGTTCCTGCTCCCACCCCGCCATCTTGCCCCCGGTCCCGACGTCCTCAGCCGGGACTTCGATTGCCCCGAGACCGGACCGTGACACTCTACAAACAGTCAGAAATAACATCCCACCTAAGGTGGGGTTGTTGTAAGCCAAAAATGGCTTATCTCCTGAGTTTATGCCAATAATAAAACTCAGAAACATGAGGAGTTAGGAGTCCACTGTGGTTTATTGCAAAGCAATAGGTTACAGTTGGATAGTTCTGCAAAACTGCAACCATACCTGATGGTTCAGGCAGTGGTATTTATGAAGTTTCAAACAAAGCATTTCAATTTTCACCAATCATGTACATCATTACCTCATAATACACATGTGCAATAAGCACTGGCAATTTATGATGATTCAGTTCTGATTCCCACCATCCTGTTACATTGTGTTAGTATGCATGTTGGGAACCTGTGTTCTGTGCAGCCATTTAAACCATGTAGCAATTTACGTTCTAGCTTTCAGCTGTATCTTTGTGATTCACATATTAGCTGTACTGTATTCCTGCCCCAATTTTTTTTGGGGGGGGCCCAACTTGCAAAATCATCAGTTTCATAAAGCAACAGGTTACCATAATTTCTCTAACAGAAGCGCACTCAAGGATTTCCAGGGGTACACATTATCACATTTATTGTGGCCCCTTTGGGCCGCCACCACAGGGTTACTGTGGCTCAGGCAGGCCAAGGTGTGATATTCCTGAGGATTTAACAAGTTTCACAAAGTTCCAGACACAGTTTACACAAAACATGAGCATTTGATAAGACAATCTGGATGCCCATCAGACATCCCTCAATGCAGAGCATCTGGGCAAATAATGACCATTAATATCAAGAAGGTTCAAAGATATACGAGAGGAATTTCCTTCAGGAACTTCCCCTGAATGGTATCTGCCTACTTGTTCTCATGCAGAGGAAAGCTTTGGGATTGCTTTCCTGTACTATTTTAGATATGTGGTTTATATACTTAAGTATGTGTGTTTACCTTGTGCAATTATCAACATTTATTCTATATTTGAGACTTTCGAATTCCTATAACAGGTGTACCTTAAGTAATTCCCCTCCTCCATTTTTTTTCAGATCACACATTACTAGCTTTTTAACTGCACGTTTCCCCCCTACTCTACATTTTGGGTCTTATTTCTCACAGGGCCACAACTGTGCACTAAAAACAACAACAACAACAAAACATTGACTTTGTTAGAAGAGAGGCCTGGAAATGTTGGAAATGTTAGCAGAGTAGCTAAATTGCAGCTGGGAAGTCAATGTCATGTGCAATGCTGACTCCTTTCTTGGAATTGAAACAATGCCCAAACACTTGTTAAAATATTCAACAGCTTTTACTTGCAGAGCATATAGCTGAAGAAGAATATATGCAAAGTGTTTGCATTCACATACTTATCCAAGCACGGGCTTCGTTTTTTAGTTGAAGACAGCAGCTTCTTCCTTAAACATTCAAATAAACCGTGTCTTTCTCTCTTTCCAGTATTCCAGCTGGGCCATGCAGTTCCTTCTGAGAGGTTCCCACTCTCTCCTTCCAGCAGACGTCTCCCGACTGCTTCTTTGGGAGAGCATCAACTTCTTTCTGCCACATACATTCACACAAGATATACCGTACTTTTCCATGTATAAGGCAAGGGTATTTAATTAGAACACCATGTTCAAAATCTGGGGTCATCTTATACATGAATAGTGCATAAGGGGGACGTGGTATTGGTTGCTGCCGTGAGCCTGAGATTGTCAGTGGCTATTGGGCGTGTTATTGGTTGCTGCGGCAAGGGCTGGTCTTGATTGGCTGTCGCTGCGGCAATTGGGTGGGCAATTGGTGGCTTCTGCTGGTGAGGGGACTGACGATTGGTGGCTTTTGCGACGCACGCGAGTGGTAGCACAGGTCATGCGGGTGAGTGATGTTCGGCAGTCTGCTAAAAAGCTCAACATCTCTGGGCAATCTCCCCCTATTTTCTTAATTTGGAGTCCCCTAAAATAGGAGGTGTCTTATACACAGGGTTGTGTTATACACGGAAAAGTATGGTACTTTGTTAGGGTCGGACTCTGTGGCAGTTGAGATAGAATACAGTGGATGATCGGGTTGCGAACATGATCCATGTGGGAAGCACATCCGCAACCCGCAGTGTCTGCAACCCGTAGTGCCGTGTCTCCGCACGTGCAGGTTGCAATTTGGCGCTTCTTCACATGCGCACAGCGCAATTTAGCGCTTCTGCGCATGCGCAAGTGCTGAAACCTGGAAGTAACCCATTCCGGTACTTCTGGGTTCTGTGCATTTGCGCAACCCGAAGCGTCTGTAACCCGAGGTATGACTGTACATTTTATCCACAATGATGCCAAAGAGGAGTCAGACATAATACAGGCTGCCAGGAAGACTCCAAGTGGTTGTTGTCTATATATTATCCCAGCATATGGTGATACAATCTTCTTAGTAAGCTCAGAAAGCCACTTGATGGTCTACCAAGACCGACTTTTCTTCAATCATATTGTTGATAACATTCCATGTAGCAACAACTCTGCCAAGAGATGCTTAATGAACTTTGAGGGGGGGGGAGTTCTGAATAGAAAAGGTTCCATTATCAACAAATAGTAGCTGGAAAGAACTAAATAGGATTATGAAGATTATCCTTCTTTAACAATGCCTTAAATTTTTATCTCCTTATCCTTTCCTCATTGCTTTCTCTCTCAAGACATTATGGTTTATTGTGTCTCCGCAAGGTACCTTGCATGTGATTTACACACTGAACGGGCCTGCATTTCAGAGCAAGTTAATGATATAATATCCCCATTTATATTCAGAGCAGTCAACACTTTCCAGCTCTCGGAATAATAAAACCACCTGCATTTAATATACATGGAAAAATGGGGAGGCAAATAGCAGATATGGCACAATCAGATAAGTGTAATCAGATAAAATATCACAATATTATAGCAGATCAGCATCTGGTAATGACTTGAATTTTAAAAGACTGACAAACAGCATGGCCTAAAGCAATCAGGCATACCTCATTCTGAGCTACTTATCCCAGATATGATTGCTCTTCTAGTATGTTTCTAGCAGATTAAACATTTGGGGTTTCTTAGTTTAACACTTCTAGTGCTGGGTGCCTCTCTGGTGGGAAAGCACCAAAAGATGAATGAATGGGGGGCTTCCTCCAATCGTTACAGTTAATGGAGCCAAATTGTTCGCAGCAATCTCGCTTTATAGATGGGCACAGCTGCTGGTGTGTTCTGTCAGCCTCTTTTGCATTCATCATGGTCACTTTCTCTGACATCTAGCTTTCATACTCTCCAGCATTTCTCTGATGAAAATAGGGGTACCCTATTCCATCATCTTTCTCAGTAGTGATGTATGGAGGTGAGAGTTGGACCATAAAGAAGGCTGATCACCAAAGAATCGATGCTTTTGAATTATGGTGTTGGAGGAGACTCTTGAGAGTCCCATGGACTGCAAGAAGATCAAACATCTCCATTCTTAAGGAAATCAGCCCTGAGTGCTCACTGGAAGGACAGATCCTGAAGCTGAGGCTCCAATACTTTGGCCACTGCATGAGAAGAGAAGACTCCCTGGAAAAGACCCTGATGTTGGGAAAGATGGAGGGCACAATGAGAAGGGGACGACAGAGGACGAGATGGTTGGACAGTGTTCTCGAAGCTACCAGTATGAGTTTGACCAAACTGCGGGAGGCAGTGGAAGACAGGCGTGCCTGGCGTGCTCTGGTCCATGGGGTCACGAAGCGTCGGACACGACTAAATAACAACAAACAACATTCCATCATCATCATCACCATCTTCACCATCATTTTATTATTTGTACCCTGCCCATCTCACTCGGTTACCCCAGCCACTCTGGGCATGCTTCCTTTTTAATATTTTTTTTAAATTAAATTTTATTAAACAAGAAAAACCTTAAAGTACGTACAATATTGCCATACAAACATTCAATGAATTGTAGAGATTGTAAAGAGTATAAATAGAAAAAAGAACAGAAGAAGAAGAAAGAAAGAAAAGGGAAAGGAGATGAACGTGTGAATAGAAAAAGAACATAATTATATCTTCGCGAATCAGTGAAGAAAAGAAACTTCCGACTAAGCCCATTGTCCTGATTTACAATTAAACTATTATTTACACTGGAGAAGGAACTGGCAACCCACTCCAGTATTTTGCCATGAACACTCCATGGACAAAAGGAAAGGTGTTGAGAAGAAATTCCAAAGCATGCTCTGGTTCATGGGGTCACGGAGGGTCGAGCACGACTAAGACGACTGAACGATGAATGATTATTTACAGTTACACAAAGTTGTTTTTCTTTGACCTAATTTGACATTTTCCAACAAATATTTTATATTGCATGGCTCATTCAATATCTGCCAGGAATCTTTTATTGTCACAGTACCCTTTGAGATATTCCTTAATTATTATCCATTCCTTATTAACTTCTTGCTAGTTGTAAGTACTCTAATATTTTGGCTTGCCACTCAATCTTTGGAGGGATGATTTTGCTCTTCCAATTTGTTGCTATTAGAATCCTTGCTGCAGTTGGTGCATACATGAATAGTCTAAACTTCTTTTTAATTTCTACTGTCATAAGTCCTAATAGAAATGCCTCAGGTTTTTTAGGGAATGGGATCTTAAACATTTTCTTTAACTCGTTATAAATGATGTCCCAAAAATCTTTGATCTTTTCACATTCCCACCACATGTGCATATATGTTCCAATATGGGGCATGCTTCCAACATGTATTAAAACATAAGAAAGCATGAAACATGTTTTCCTCTTCCGGTGTGGCTGCTATTGCTGCTGCAGCTCCAAGATGGGTGAGTTTATGAAACCAAAGAAAGTAGTCCTTGCCCTTGCTGGGCGTTACTCTGGACGCAAAGCTGTTATTGTTAATAATATGGATGGTGGCACCTCTGACTGCCCTTACAGGCATGCTCTGCTGGCTGGCATTGATCGCTACCCACACAAAGTGATGGCCAGCATGGGGAAGAAGAAGAAGAAGAAGAAGAAGAAGAAGAAGAAGAAGAAGAAGAAGAAGAAGAAGAAGTTGTTTTTATTTATACCTTGCCCTTCCCAGTTGAAAAACCGGGCTCAGGGTGGCTAACAACAAATTTAAAACACTTAATTATAAAAGCAGCATAAAATACAGTATAAAAAACATGAATAACAATAAAAATAAAAAATCAATTAGATAATCCCCAGGCTAGCTGGCTGAATTGGTCCTACTTGGGCCAGCAAGGAGCTATAATGCCATAGATGGTTGAGGAGAGCCAGAGGCCGGTTAAGATGGATATAAAGGAAAACAAGATCAGGATGATGGAAATTTGGTTTGAATTGAAGAATGGAAAATGGAGAGATCTCCCTATGTGGAGATCTGAAGACATATGGAATATAAACCTGGCTAATGTGGAAACTGGAGCTTTTGGGACACTTGGACTTAAGAGAAGTAAGAAACAAGATCTTGGCTCCATTTTTAAATATGGAGGCCTGGCTGGAAGAAATATGGACCTTATTGGGACAGAGCTCCTTCGAGATTCAGAATTTAAAATAAAGGACTATCAAAAAAACCGGCAGAGAGGAATTGAGAGAGAGTTGAGAGCCTCGGATGTGAGGTCACCAGGCTGACTGCAGATGGACTGATGGACTTTGGTTGGGGTTCGAAACCGGGAAAGGGGGTGGTGGGGCTTTGGGAATCCAAAGGGTGTATAATTATATTCTGTTTTAATTAATTTGGTTTTGCCACTAACATAAAAATGGGGATTTCGGGGAAGGGAATTGGGGCCGACCTTAGAAAAAGATTTTTAAGAATAAGTATTGACGCATAAAGATTGAGGCTTTTAAGTTAAAATTGGTTAATTAAATTGATGGGGTGAATCTAGAAAAAGTTTTTTAAGAATAAGTATTGATATATAAAGATTGAGGTTTATAAGTTAAAATTGGTTAATTAAAATGAATTAGAGAAAATAAGGTAAAGTGTGGGGACAAGAATTTGCTGAGCTAAAAATTGGAACTGGAATACAAGAAGGGGAGGTGTGGGGAAGTCAAGGAAATTGGTTATGGAAAGCAAGAAATGTAAAATTTATGAGTTTTTAATTGTTCTTTTTTTCTTTTCTTTCTTTTTTGTTTTTTCTCTTTATTTTTCGAAAATTCCAATAAATATCTTTAAAAAAAAATAAATAGAAGCCATAGCAGTAAAACGGAAAAATACTCAGGAAAGCTGGCCAACATATAAAATACTTCTAAAAAATGAAGATAACCAAATAAAATTTAAAAAACTTTGAGGAAATAAGAGAACACATTTCAGACTGGTTCCAATACCATCAGTTATTTGAAAAATTTAAATCTGACAAACAAAAGGGGTTCTCAACAGAAATTTCCCGATTCGAATCTGATCTTGTAAATTCTAAAAGAAAAACTCTTTCCAAAACTTACCGACTCCTCCTTGACTGGACAGTCAAGGAGGAGGAGGTAACAGTGGCAATGGTGAGGTGGTCCCAGGATTTTGGCCATTCAATAACCATGGCCCAATGGGAAAATTTATGGAAGATCAATTGGAAATTCATAAATTGTTACACGATTAGAGAGAACTTTCAAAAAATGCAACATCAATGGTATCTAACACCATGGAAACTTTCAAAAATGTATAAAAATGTGTCAAGTAATTGTTGGAGATGCGGAGACTCAGGAACATTCTACCATATGTGGTGGATATGTAGGAAAATACAGGTATTCTGGGAGAGTATCCATGCAGAATTGCAAAAAATGCTAAAGATCTCTTTCAATAAAAAACCAGAGGCCTATTTCCTGGGAATAACAGATTTGGATGTTGCACAAAAGAGGAAGGGTATCTTTTTATATGCGACAACAGCAGCTAGAGTTTTGATCGCAGGAAAATGGAAGAGTAATGAAATCCCCTCTATACAAGATTGGATCCAAAAGCTGACAGAATATGTCAAATTAGATGGTTTATCAGAAAAAATAAAGAATAAATCAAAACAGGAATTGGTTTGAAAATGGGAGGTTTTCAAAGAATATCTGAAAAATAAATATAGTAGTTTAAATTCTGTTGTAGCATTCGAGGAATTTCAGTAATAGTTGCAAGGTAGATATAAGAAATTAGATTTATTGAGAATAAGTTTAATTATGATAAAAGTGTGTATTGGCAATAAGTAATATGAATTTGAAATATGGAATAGACGGGAGGTTGGGTCTTTAGTGTTAAGACCAATAGATGTTTTATTGTTTGCTAAGAAAATTATGTGTCTATGGTTATTTTTGTAATTTGTGTGTAATTTGGTATTTGTGTTTTTTTTCCTTTTATCTTGTTGTATAAATAAAAAACTTTATTAAAATAAATAAATAAACCTTAATTTAATCCTAGGCCTATTTGTTTTTCAAGTAATTTCTAATTTTTTATATTACAATATTTATTCAAATAGTCATTGAATTTCCTCCCGTCCTCTTGAAACGCCTCTTCTTTCTTCCAGTCAGGTCAGCTAGCTCCGAAAAGTCCATCATCTTCATCTGCCAGTCTTCCACTGTTGGTAGTTCTTGTGTTTTCCTAACAGAAAAAGTTATTAATAACATAACATCAAGCCTAAAAACATAGCAATAAAAGTAAATACACTATAATATTTCACTATTTTCTAAACATTTTCTAATACTAATAATGTGAATGTTTATTTAAATCCTGCCATCAAGTCTATTGACTTTCTTTGTTTCTGCAAATATAATATAAATGGTTCCCATTCTTTTTCAAAGTTGCTGTTGTCTTTTTCTCTTAATCTATCTGTCATTTTTGCCAGTTCTGCATAGTTCATCAACTTCTCTTGCCATTGTTCTTTAGTTGGTATTTCTCCAGTCTTCCAATTTTGTGCAATCAACATTCTTGCTGCTATAGTGGCATACATAAATAAAGTCCTCATTTCTTTTGGTATGTCTTGACCTAAAATACCTAGCAAAAAGGCTTAACGAGGATGTCTTTAGGGACCCTGCGCTGAATTGTAAAGCCTGGCAAGAGGCCAAAATGAAATTTGAGGAGAGATACAGGCAAGAACAAATGGTTTTTCCAGAAGCTCAAATTCTGAGTGGCATGCAATTGCACCAATAAATATTTATGAAAGGCGCTGTGGGTTAAACCACAGAGCCTAGGGCTTGCTGATCACAAGGTTGGCGGTTCGAATCCCCGCGACGGGGTGAGCTCCCGTTGCTCAGTCCCTGCTCCTGCCAACCTAGCAGTTCGAAAGCACCTCAAAGTGCAAGTAGATAAATAGGTACTGCTCCGGCGGGAAGGTAAACGGCGTTTCTGTGCGCTGCTCTGGTTCGCCAGAAGCAGCTTAGTCATGCTGGCCACATGACCCGGAAGCTGTACGCCCACTCCCTCAGCCAATAAAGCGAGATGAGCACCGCAACCCCAGAGTCGGCCACGACTGGACCTAATGGTCAGGGGTCCCTTTACCTTTACCTTACAGGCAAGAACAAATGGTTTTTCCAGAAGCTCAAATTCTGAGTGGCATGCAATTGCACCAATAAATATTTCTGAAAAGCCAAAAAACAAAAAGAAAGAAAGCATTAAACATAAAAAAACCACTTCCCTATACGGTACGGCCATCAGATGTCTTCTAAAAGTTACTTATCTCCTTGGCTCGGAGGTTCCATAACTCTATATCCTCCAACATTTTTCTGATGAAAACAGGGACGTCCTAAGGAAAAGCGGGACATTCCAGGGTCAAATCAGGGACCAGGATGGCTTCTGTAAATCTGGGGCTGTCCCTGGAAAATAGGGGCATTTGGAGGGTCTGAGCTTTTCCCCAAATTGAAGGCTAATGTAAGAAATTTAGAGCAACTACCTCTGGCTGGCATCCATGTGGGGCAATAATGAAGCCACACCCGGGAGACACTTGCAAGGGCAGTGCTGTTTGTGTGAACTGGTACGCCCATACAGAGGCTGTGCCTCTCTGAACTAATCCAGAATGCAGCAGCTAGACTGGTGACTGGGAGCGGCCGCTGAGACCACATAACACCGGTCTTGAAAGACCTACATTGGCTCCCTGTACGTTTCTAAGCACAATTCAAAGTGTTGGTGTTGACCTTTAAAGCCCTAAATGGCCTTGATCCAGTATACCTGAAGGAGCGTCTCCACCCCCATCGTTCTGCCCGGACACTGAGGTCCAGCTCCAAGGGACTTTTGGCGGTTCCCTCCCTGTGAGAAGCCAAGTTACAGGGAACCAGGCAGAGGGCCTTCTTGGCAGTGGTACCTGCCCTGTGGAATGCCCTCCCATCAGATGTCAAGGAGATAAACGATACACAACTTTTAGAAGACATCTGAAGGCAGCCCTGTGTAGGGAAGTTTTTAATGACTGATGTTTTAATGTATTTTTAATCTTTTGCTGGAAGCCGCCCAGAGTGGCTGGGGAAACCCAGCCAGATGGGCGGGATAGAAATATTAAATTATTATTATTATTATTATTATTATTATTATTATTATTATTATTATCCGAAGGAGCTGTTTGGATTTCAGAGGAAATTCCCATCAGAGACTCCCCTGAAATGCAAAAAGCAGCTCAGGAGAGACTATTTTTTGTGACAGGGAGAAAAAGAGTTAAACTTTCCCCCCACCCCAGGTCCAGAGACTGCTCAAACATTTACCTGGCTGCTATTAAATTACAACAACAACAACAACAACAACAACAGCAAGCCATGCTAATGACATTAATGCAATTAACTTCACAGCTACTGTAGTTTAGCCCTGAGTGAGCTGATTCTCTCCTGTAGAAATCCACAGCTGATTTTACACAGCAGCTTTGGCTCTGATGAACAGCCTGGATAATGGAAGCTTCATGGGTGAGAAGCATTTTTAATTTCTCTCTCTCTCTCTCCTCTTCAGTCTTCCCACGTTACAAGCTGCGGGAAAGCAGATCTCTTGTCTCACTTGCTAGTTTATTCACGTCTGTTGACAGGGCTCCTGGTTAGACTTTGGGATCTACACACTTGGAAGAAGACTGTTATGCAAAGTAGTCCCTGCACCTCGCCTGTAGTACTCTGAGCATTCACCCTTGTGTTTGCTGGAGCATCAGGCAAATTCTTCACAGAGCAGTGTTAAAAGAAAGTGCCTTGTATACTACTGTAAAGCATGGGGAAGCGGGAAAGAGCAAAAGAAACATGCCTTCATTGATCGCATATGGGATTCTAATTAGGGGATTAAAGAGAACATAATATTCAGAGCTCATTATTCAAAAGCAGTTACAAGGTTCAAGAGTTCTCTCCATCTGGTTTAAAAGCAAGGTTTTGTGAAGTCGAATATGAAGCAGAGTAGAGTGAGGACTCTCTCTCTCTCTGGAGCAAAACAGGAAAGAAATTACCCAACAGCTCTGAGTATCAGAGATCTTTCACACACGTGGCTTACAGCAGCTCCTGCTTCAATCAGGTCAGTAATGTGAATGCAAAACTGACCAGAATGGTCTCCCTGCTTTGTTCTTCTGTATGATCAACAATCAGATGTTAATATTTGTTATGGGAAAATCTAGGTGTGAGGCTGCTCAGTCACCCAGCTCATCAGGCAGAGCCCACAGGTCCCTGCGGAATAAAGGAAGGAGTCCAGCCACCAACCGGAGCAAATAGCTGTAGACCAAAGTTTATTGCGCAACAGGTTCAAAGAGTAATTTTGAACCCTGAGGATGGGGTGACAAAGACTTTTAAAACTTTCCCACCATATCCCAGAATACAGTTCGTACAGCATCATTGCTACATCACTGACATGTCACAAAAGGGGAGGGGTAGACAGGGGTTACACTAGTTTAACCTTGGCAGACATGTCCAGACAAGTCCTTGGTACAAAATTAGCAGAAGCAGACATGGCAGGGCAAGACTCAGGTATAAGATTAGCATAGGCAAACACCTCTGAAGTCCCACCACCCAAAGTACAACAGAACTTCCTTTGCATGTCTGGCCCCTTGGCAAGTTTGGTGATGGGATTAGGCTTTCCTTGGCCAACAATCAGCTCAGCAATTGTCACCTCTGGTAACTTCCTGGAGTCCCTTTCAAGGGGAAAATAGCTTTGGAATGGAGGAAACTGGCAAAGGAGTTGATTTTATAATATTTTTAAAGCTAGGTAACTACGCGGGTGGCACTGTGGGTAAAAGCCTCAGCGCCTAGGGCTTGCCGATCGAAAGGTCGGCGGTTCGAATCCCTGTGGCGGGGTGCGCTCCCGTTGCTCGGTCCCAGCGCCTGCCAACCTAGCAGTTCGAAAGCACTCCCGGGTGCAAGTAGATAAATAGGGACCGCTTACAAGCAGGAAGGTAAACGGCGTTTCCGTGTGCGGCTCTGGCTCGCCAGAGCAGCGATGTCACGCTGGCCACGTGACCCGGAAGTGTCTCCGGACAGCGCTGGCCCCCGGCCCCTTGAGTGAGATGGGCGCACAACCCTAGAGTCTGGCAAGACTGGCCCATACGGGCAGGGGTACCTTTACCTTTACCTTTAACTTCCCTGAGCTGTCAAGTTGAAAGGATACATTCAGGCATAATATTTGTAACATTTAACATCTGATAACCCTACTAAACATTCTAAGCAAGACTCTCACAGGGCAACCAAGATTCAGTTTGGAATTTACTTACTTTACAGCAGGGATAGGAAAGCTGGGGCCCCCTGGTTGCTTTTGGACCAGAACTTCCAAGGGTCCCTATTTTCCAGGGACCGTCCCGGATTTACTGAAGCTGGCCCAGTTTCTGATTTGATACTGGAATGTCCCTATTTTCATCGGAGAAATGTGGGAGGGTATGGAATTATGCGACCCCCTGAGCCAAGGAGATATACAAGCTTTGGAAGACATCTGGAGGGAGCTCTGCATAGGGAAGTTATTAAAAATGTTTTATTATGTTTTATATCTGTTGGAAGCTGTGCAGAGTGGCTGGGGCAACCCAGTCAGATGGATGAGGTATTATTATTATTATTATTATTATTATTATTAATAATAATAATAATAGAATAGAACATCCCTATTTCCATTGGAGAAATGTTGGGAGGGTATGTTGGGCTTCAACTCCCATCATCCCCAACTATTGGCCATGTGCCAGCAGGACTTATGGAAACTGGAATCTGACATCTGGATGGCCACTTGTCCACCACCTCAACCTTTGAGACTGAATTTAATAAAGGCCTTTATGAACCCTAGAATAAGGTTGCCACTGCCTCATTTTATAACACTGGAATCCTGCTATGCCAGCTGTCCAGAATCCGGTTACTTGAATTCTCTGATTATTCCAATTTCCTCACACAGTCACAATAACCCTCTGTAAAAAACTCCCTGATTTATCACGACGACGACGACGACGACGACGACAACAACAACAACAACAACAACAACAACAACAACAACAACAACAACAACAACAACATATTCATACACTGTCCATCTGGCTGGGTTTCCCCATCCACTCTGGGTGGCTCCCAACAGAATATTAAAAACACGATAAAACATCAAACAATAAAAACTTCCCTAAACAGGGCTGCCTTCAGATATTTTCTAAGAGTCAGATAGTTGTTTATTTCCTTGACACCTGATGGGAGGGCGTTCCACAGGTCAGGCACCAATACCGAGAAGGCCCTCTGTCTGGTTCCCTGTAACCTCATTTCTCGCAGTGAGGGAACCACCAGAAGGCCCTCGGAGGTGGATCTCAGTGTCCGGGCTGAACGATGGGGCTGGAGACGCTCCTTCAGATACATCACGGGGTGTAACCCAAACCATGTTTCATGTACAGCAACCGGGAAGAGTCGAAGGGTTAACTAACCAGTTGTATATTGGTAAACCAGGTGCAGAACTGGAAATCTAAGTCAGTCGAGGATCCAGACTCCTCACTTTCCTGTGTAATCTCTCCTGTCACAATGATTTGTAATCGTGCGCATAAAGCAACGCCCAAAGAAGGCTTATTGTTAACAAAGCAGTAATGCAATTCTTTTTGATGTTGGGTTCTGTTTGTTTGTTCTAATATAAAACAGATTTCTTAGCTGCATAAAAGAGTCGCAAGGCATTTCTGACTTTGTCCCCCCCCCCCTCCACAAGACTGTATATTCTTCTACTGCTTGGTAACTGCAGGAGATTGGTGAGCAAATTTATTAGGCATGCATTGTGCCCATGGAAATAGATGAAGAATGATTTGTCATGAGTCTCTCTTTGTTTCGATAAAATGCACAGCTCTCAGATGAAAGATATATCTGCATTTCTCTTTTGTCTTCTTCCTCTTTTCTGTTGCCTTATTGCTTGGAGCTACAATCCTATTGTCCTTGCAGCTTTCCTTGCAATTCCTTTTTGTCTGCAATCATTCTCAAAATAGTGGTGGGTGTTTTTTATTTGCCCCAGGGAAGTTTCACACAGGACTATAACAGAGGGCCTGTGTTGTATGGCAGGATGTAACCATGATATTAAAGATCTGCACCCTTTATAAGGGTACAGAATTGTTCCTTTTTAAGAACTAATCACAGTTAACAATGAAGCCATGTTGGGAAAAGTGTGGGAATCCCAGGAATAACGGAAGCACACCTGTCTGCTGCCTCTAGAATGCTGCAGAGTTCTAAATGCACAGCCTTCCAGTTTACCATTGTCCTAGAACAGTGTTGGGGAACCTTTGGCCTTCCAAATGTTGCAGGATTATTATGAATAATAATGTTATTATTTGTACCCCACCCATATGACTGGGTTTCTCCAGCCACTCTGGGTGGCTTCCAGCAAATATAAAAGCATAATAAAACATCAGACATTAAAAACTTCCCTATATAGGGCTGCCTTCAGATGTCTTCTAAAAGTTGTATAGTTCTTTATCTCCTTGACATCTGAAGCGGGGGTGGTGTTCCACAGGGCGGGTGCCACTACTGAGAAGTTTTTGATTCACTTCACTTCTCACAGTGAGGGAAATGCCAGAAGGCTCTTTGAGCATGGGAATAGCCAAGGGGGGCGGGCGGAGGGGAGCTGCACCCCCCCGATCAATTAAAAAATTAGAAAAACTTAACTAACTGACCAATTACATCGGTTTTGCTTCCCCAACAAAGTCCTGCCCCCACCCTAACAAAAATCCTGGCTACGCCCATGCCTTGGAGCTGGACCTCAGTGTCCGGGCTGAATGATGGGGGTGGAGACGCTCCTTTAGGTATACAGGACTGAGGCCATTTAAGGCTTTAAATGTCAGCACCAATACTTTGAATTGTGCTCAGAAATGTACTGGGAGCCAATGTAGATTCTTTATAGGGTCCTGGCAGCCACTGCCAGTTACCAGTCTGGCAGCCGCATTCTGGATTAGTTGTAGTTTCTGAGTCACCTTCAAAGGTAGCCCCACGTAGAGCGCATTGCAGTAGTCCAAGCTGGAGATAATCAGAGCATGCACCACTCTGGCAAGACAGTGCGCAGGCAGGTAGGGTCTTAGCCAGTGTAGAAAGCTGCCCTGGACACAGAATTATAATGTCCCTAGAATATTGCTCACACATGTGTGTGGAATGGGAGCATTTCTGACTCAGGTTAATAAATCAGGTATACAGTGATACCTTGGGTTACATACACTTCAGGTTACATACCCTTCAGGTTACAGACTCTGCTAACCTAGAAATAGTACCTTGGGTTAAGAACTTTGCTTCAGGATGAGAACAAAAATCGTGCTCCGGCAGCAGGAGGCCACATTAGCTAAAGTAGTGCTTCAGGTTAAGAACGGACCTCCGGAACAAATTAAGTACTTAATCCGAGGTACCACTGTATCTGAGTTTCTATGGGTATGTCATCGTTCTTAGAAAGTAAGGGAAAGGAGGGAGGATGGGAAAGGGGTAAGGAGTAACAGTGACATAATGATTGCAGATCATCATTAACAGCATTTATTAACATCATTAATAAAAAAAAGAAAGATGGCAATTGGCATAGGTCCCCCCCAGCCCAACCCCCTTTTGAGTTCGCAGTGCACCAGGAAGGAGACAGTTGCTGTCACTGGAGCAATATTTCTGTATAAGAGAGAGGGAGGGAAAGTACTTATTCTTCCTTAATCCTAGCAACCAGTTAAGAACACAGGCTGGAGACAGATGACAATTCTGCCGACTCTGCCTGTGGATGGGGAAGGTACAAAATAGGAGCGTCTCCAACCCCATCGTTCAGCCCAGATGCTGAGGTCCAGCTCCAAGGGCCTTCTGGCGATTCCCTCACTATG
This sequence comes from Podarcis raffonei, assembly GCF_027172205.1. Classification (NCBI taxonomy): domain Eukaryota; kingdom Metazoa; phylum Chordata; class Lepidosauria; order Squamata; family Lacertidae; genus Podarcis; species Podarcis raffonei. Next base: position 23,467,777 of record NC_070618.1, read on the forward strand.
AGAAGCCAAGTTACAGGGAACCAGGCAGAGGGCCTTCTCGGTGGTGGCGCCTGCCCTGTGGAATGCCCTCCCATCGGATGTCAAGGAAACAAACAACTATCTGATTTTTAGAAGACATCTGAAGGCAGCCCTGTTTAGGGAAGTTTTAGTGTTTGATGTTTTATTCTGTTTTTAATATTCTGTTGGGAGCCACCCAGACTGGCTGGGGAAACCAAAGGAACGCATACCTGGGGGAATGCCTAGAGAGAGTGGGGGACACCCAACTTTTGAAACAATAAATTTTAATGTTCTCCCTGCCTCACCACAACACCAGCAGGCATCAGTGTATGTATTGCAGTGCATTTCTTAGAGATGCAATCGGAAGTCCAGTGTGCCTGAAAAACCAGCTTTTGCCAGATAAGACGTAATCTAAGGTCCAGGGAAAAATTATTCCACTTTCAAACTGTAACCACCCATTGTATATTTCTCTGGCTGAATACGACAGTGAATCAATGTGATGCCGATATAATATAGGGAAGTATCCCTGGAAAACATCCCCAATATCTCATGGAGCTCTAGAAAATGTTCTCTTTTCTAACTCCCACTAAATCTTTCTGCAAAGAAATGAGAGCAAAAAGTCCAGAAGAATCCTATTCGTTCAATTAGCTAAAACCACTCTGGCATTTCAGAGGCATTCTGCTGTGATTGAGAAAATGTTGAAATGTCTCACGCACAAGAAAATACTTTTTTAAAAAAAATAAATAGCTCATTGGAGTTTTTAAAATATTTTTTATTAAGGATTTTCTTGTTTTACAGAAATAGCTCATTGGAGTTGAATTAACATTCTACAAATGTCTTGATTTTATGGCTGGGCATTTCTTTGGTCCTGTACGAAATTAGTAATGCCAAATACTAAGACCTTGTTAATGTCTTAATCGGGTGATGGGTCCAACCAAGCATGCACAAAAGGATAATTTAAACCAGCTATCAGTTCTTAAGTGCAATTATGTTCCTTGTGTTTTCCTCTGCAGCAGCCTATATCTAACTTCTAGGCAGCTATGGGTCAAAGGTAGATAGATACTTATGCCTTGAAACTGGGAGCGGCTGCCGGAACACTGGCTCCCAGTACATTTCATCAGGGAGTCAACGGTCAACGGTCAAGATGAGCAGGTAGGGCCAGCAGCTACAAGTGTACAGTCATACCTTGGGTTGAATATGCTTCAGGTTGAGAGTTTTCGGGTTGTGCTCCGCGGCGACCGAATGCGTTACTTCTGGGTTTTCCTGCTCGCGCATGTGCAGATGCTCAAAATGATGTCACACGCATGCATGGAAGCGGCGAATCGCGACCCGCGCACGCGCAGACGCGGGTTGCGTTCGCTTCAGGATGTGAACGGGGCCCCGGAACGGATCCTGTTCGCATCCAGAGGTACCACTGTAGTAGTAGTAGCAGTAGTAGTAGTAGTAATATAAAGGGGATAGCTTTGCAGCTGCCTGTTATGTGGTTGGTGTATATACAGAAGAAGAAGAAAGCTGTTTATACAGTGGAGAAGGAAAAATAATAATATGAACAATGATTCAATCGCAATAAAAACCCCAATCCATTACTTGCAAATAATATGACTGAAACTTAATCATTTTTTTATGAAAAGAAATCCCATCAAACTAAAAAAAAAAGTAAGAAAAAAAATGAATACATTTCTATTAAAAATCTTTTGGATCGGAGATGTAATCTCTTAATTGAAGAAATGAAAACAGGAGAGAGTCATTCATTTGACTGTCTTAAAGCCTCAAGATGAATGGGGATCAAGGCTGCCATAGGTGTTCAAATGAATCACTCTCTTTCATACGAATCAAAATAGGCTCTTCCATCTCACGTTGTGGAAGCTATCTTTTTGTGTTTGCAATGGAAACTGAAGTGAAAGTTGGATGTTTTCTTCAGTGCCATCCGGTTAACGCGCTGTCTACTTTTCTTTGTTTGAAGTGGAAATTGGTAGGTTCGTGTAGAGTTATATTCATGTAGAGTTACAGTGGTACCTCGGGTTACATACGCTTCAGGTTACATACGCTTCAGGTTACACACTCCGCTAACCCAGAAATAGTGCTTCAGGTTAAGAACTTTGCTTCAGGATAAGAACAGAAATCGGGCTCTGGCGGCGCGGCAGCAGCAGGAGGCCCTATTAGCTAAAGTGGTGCTTCAGGTTAAGAACAGTTTCAGGTTAAGAATGGACCTCCGGAACGAATTAAGTACTTAACCTGAGGCACCACTGTATTTTTAAAGGCATTTGTATTATTATATTATATTAGAGCCCGGCCCTACCATGAGACACTTGTCTGAGTTGGCAGATTGGGAGATGAAGCAGAAGAAATGCCACTTTCCTGCCGCTTTTTGCCTAAGTCCCCACCATCATACCAATGTTTGGGGGGACCCTCTGAAACAGTGCCGGAGATGTAATGGGGGTTTAAGGGCGAATTGGGGATAATTGCATCCTTCTTTGTTCCGTTCCAAATCCTCTCCAGGATCAAAGTGGTTTCTATCAGCACAAAGGACTCTACTGGAGACAAATTGACTTAGCATTTTGTGGATTAGAGCCCACTGCATACCAAGTAAGGAAGAAGTAATACTATGAATGTGATAGCAAAAAAAGAGAGGAAAAAATAAAATCTGTGTGTGTGGGGGGGGACATAGCTGACAGCAGCTTCCAAACAGCTTGCAATTCAAAAAATAAACACCGTGGGGGATTTTTATTTTTTAAAAGCACCATGTTGCTTTATAAGGGACAGCATATAAAGCAAAGATATGAGAAGGGGGAAATTCAATTTAAGTTTGGTTACCAGACCCTAATAATATTCCAATAAATACTGACAAAAAGTTATATGGGGAAAGGAGAAACTGTGAAAAACTCACGAACGCTTCTAGACTAGATTAAAAGATATATTTAAAAGCATATTGTCAAATGCCAGTAGCAATGTAGAAAACTCTCACACGGTCCAGTGAAGGGAAGCAAAAGAAAATATCGTGCAAATATACTGTTAAATAGAGGTTGCAGAAACTGATACATAAGCAATACATAAGACAGGTTGATTTCATAACCTTCCTTAAAAGCTGGAGCATAGAGCAAGCACATTGATAAGGAAAACCAAACTGACCTCCATGATAACCAGGAGTTAGTAACACAGTCCACATCAGAGCGACATATATATATGTTGACTAATAAAACAGAGGGCCAAAATGTCTCAAGTAACTTAACAAAATCACCTTATCCTACAGACAGGAGCATTACATAATCAAATAGAAACTTTCTACAACACAATGTGGGTAATAGGAAGTTAAATGTAAGTAGCAACCAGCTTTTTGAGGGTCAGTGTTCATTTGTAGCGGTTTTGTCCTGGACTGTCAGCTCCTCCTCTTGCACCCAAAAAATGTTCTGCAGTAATCCTGTGTTATTGACTCTGCACTGGCCTCCTTTGACTCCTGCCAGTCAGTGCCGGATTTGAGTATAAGCTAAACAAGTTATAGCTTAGGGCCCCACTCTCTTGGGCCCCCCCAAATATTTAAAGGAAAAACAACAACAACTGGATGTACGTTTCCAAAATACAAGATAAAAAACAAATAAAATAAAACCTACATACAGCAACAGTGTTTTGTGTTGTGTAGGCTCCTATGATGTATGTAACAGGCCCCTGCTGCTATCCTGCTCCCTAAAATATCACTGGTTTTCTCATTTCTATATATAGGGTGCCTACATTCTGCATTTGCAAATGGCTTTAGATACCTATGTTGTAAATAAAAATGTGCCCTTTTCCCTTATGGGGTATCCAAGAGCCCATATAGAGTCCTTACATAGGTTCCCTATTGGTAGGAGAAAATAACAGAGGCCAACCAGAGAATATTGAGAAGCAAAGCAGCTAGTAAGCTTGATCTTTATTGATCTGTTGCAACAGGGTGCTCCCCTCACACGCAGGAAAGGAGGAGGACCCACAAAAATGCTGTGCAAGGGCTTATAAAGACTTTTGAAATTCCCATCCTGTAGATCAAGACCATCCCCAGAAACATTATACATACATCACAGAAGGGGTGTAACCTAAGACCACCCCTCAGATACATCACAGAAAAGGCGGTCTAAAACAGAATATTTGCATGTTGTTTTCTCCTGTCACTGTTTATCTCCTGTCTAGCAGGTTACTTGCTTGGATTTCCTGGGGAGCCTGGCCATTCTTTTGTAGTGATAAATACTTGGGAGCCTGTGGTGATAAATACTTATTTCCTGAGCCAGGTCACAGGCTCACACCCTGTTCAAACATAGACATACCCTTAAGACAGGATTTGTGAAGGAAAAGACAATGGGGAGGTTTTTCCACTTTGACCATGCAGAGAAACATTTGCTCAGTTTAGGAATCAAAATGGTTCCAGGTTGGCCTTCCTGTGCTGATCTATGTATGTGCGGTTATGAACATTACCATATATCTAATACCATAAAATTCCTATATATCTAAGACCATAAAATTCCTATCACACCTATTAGGTCCATAGATTACCATATAGCATATATTAAATACAAAAAAGTGACAATTTGTTGTTGACAAAGGACAGCTGGACATATAAAGGGCCCCATTACCTTCAGTAGCTTAGGGCCTCACCAAACCTAAATTCAGCCCTGCTGCCAATCCATTGTTTCCATTCCCACCGACTGACCTCCCTGCGGAAGTTAGTCGTGCTCTGTCACCATGCCACAATTCCACCCAGCTCCCCTTCTCCATATCACAAAAGCATGGTCTCTGAGAACATCAACAGGCAACAAGATGAAGGTCACAATTCCTTAATGCACTGTCCAAGATTAGTTACAGAAGTTATTAAACTAGTAAGCATGCTCTTGCATCGCTTTTCTTAAGAGAATATTCACCAAGGTAATAGTACACTTTCCTTTGCACCTGTCGTAATCAATGTAAAGGTTATACCAGAACATGGAATAAATTGTTTTCCAATAGCAGGAACTCTGCATGACAAACTTACACCTGGAAATACAGTCTCTGCAACAGCCTAATGAATATTTAAAATCTTAAAAGTGTCCAGCTGCAAACTTTTTGGTGTGCAGCCTCATAAGTTCCCCCGTTTTCAAAACAGTTCACCTTTAGAATGGCCATATACATACATACATACATACATACATGCATACATACATACACAGTGGTACCTCAGTTTTCGAAGGTAACCCGTTCTGGAATACTGTTCGACTTCTCAAACATTCAAAAACTGAGGCACAAAGGGCAGCCTGCAAATTCAATAGAGAAAACTGGGGGGGAAACTCAGTGGAAGCCATTCAACTTCTGAGGTGATTTTGAAAATGGAAGCATTTACGAAAACCGAAATGTTCGACTTCCGAGATGTTTGAAAACCGAGGCACCACTGTACATATTATGTTAGCTTCACTTAAAGACTTGTGTCTAAAAACGATGGATGAAAAGGAAACAGTCTTTATGCCCATAGCTATAGATCTCTCAGGTGGGCACCATTGCCATTATAAGAGAACAAGGTGCATTCCGGCATCTCTTTTTCTAGAAAAAAATGGCACTAAGTAGACTCACTAAAATGACCCTCAAAAATGTCAATTAATTTCAGTGCGTCTCATTTGAGTTAAACTTCACTGAATGCCACCAACTATGTGTGTGTTTATATCTGCTGCTGACCACCAGCATAAAACCTTCTTGTGAAGGCTGAAGCCTCATCCTTGCCAGGGAATCGTTTGCCTGCATCCCCAGGGCCGAAGAGAGAGCAAAAAGCACCAGGAAAGATTCTTCTTTGGAGAAAAAAGTTTTATTGAAATCTGTGCACAGAGGTGGCCAGTGGGATCGTTCCCAAAAGACTGGCCCATAGATACAAATAAACAAGCATCTTTATACCTGAGAGTCTGCCCATCTCTTCCCACCTCTTCAAATTCTCCAATCAGCTAGCAAGGTTAAGCTTATTTCCTTATATGGTATATAGCTATCTGGCTAGCTAAGCCCACCTCCTTCCCTTGTTCGTGTGCTCCTCTCTTGCGTTACTGCAGCAAAGAGCATGCGCAGAGAGCAGTTCCTGGTTTGCAGAGCTCAAGCAATTGCAAAGAGGAAGTAGCTCCCAGCTTGCAATTGCTAAAGCAATTGCGGTTTTGTTAGCTGCTTAACCACAACTGCAGAAGTTAGCTTAGGTGCAGATAGTATTGAGATTAACCCTTTCAATTCCCTCCTCTTCTTTTGGACAACCTATCTCCTAGGTTCGTCCTGGTCTCTTGGGTTTATAATCCTGGGGGAGAACAATAAGGGCCATGATATTTTTATTTTTTTGCATCACACCTTGTAAGCATTGCACCAAGCAGGGTATACAGAGGCAAAGAAGCAAAAGGATTAATAGCGGCCTTGCTAATAATACCACAATATGCCTGAGCCAACTGCCATGAGGCAGCCAGGAACATACCCAACCCCATAGATCACCTCCTGTAGTTTTCAGCGGGTTCCTGGCTATCATTGTTTCCATGTGATCAATGGTGGCTGAAATGCTGACATTATTATCTGGGACATATCTATTTTATTGCTGAAGGGCCCACTGATACTCGTGCTCTATCAGCTGCCTTGCTTCTTGGGAGGTTGTGTCCCACCTCTCTGAGGAGGAGCCTATTATCTTAACCAATTTTCCCACCTGTCCTTGTGGATGCTTAATACTCTCATGATTTCTTCCCAACACACTGTATCCGAAAGGGGCTTCTCCCTCTACATATATTAACATATACCCACAGGAATATATATCCACCCTTGCAGAGGCCTGACACACGGCTGGCCCCAATATCAAAAGTCCTGGCGGTGCCTTAAAATTTGCTGGGAAAAAAGTCTCTACGTTGGGGACGCTGCCCGCGGGCGTCCCTCCCATCCACTTGTCCAGCCGTCTGGCGCTCTTCTGGAGATGGTTAGCTTCAGAGGATCATCAGGATTTGGTGTAACTGTCCAATCTAAAATAGCCTTCTTCACTTAAGTGTGGTGGACCCAAGGGGTGAGGTCAGGAACTTTAACAGCAGTGGGCCTGGGTCCACCTGTTAGAAAGAGAGAAAATCTCGGGAGAATTACTGCACATAATTATTAAACTGCACATTTTGACTAGCATGGGGGGTTATTGCAAAACTGAGTGGACAAAAGCTGGTCCATTGTCAGATCCTATTGACCTAGGTAGTCCATAGCGGGGAATGATCTCCCGTAACAGGCACCTGGTCACCTCTGGAGGCAAGCAAACCTCTTTCCTTCCAGAAGGCTCCATGGGCATGTAAAGTCAGAAATGCATACTTGGAATCAGTATAAATGTTTATCCTTTGTCCCTTTGCCAAGCACAAGGCTCTGGTGAGCGCTGTTATTTATGCCAGCCGGGCCGACGTTCCAGGCAGGAGTGGCTGCACTTCGATCACTTGGTCTTCCAAGGCTACCACTGCATAGCCTGCCTTCTGCTGTCCAGCCTTAACAAAGCTGCTTCCATCCACAAACCATGAAGGCCAGTGGGGGTTTGCTTCATCTTTGAGGTCAGGCCTGCTAAAATATTCTTCATCATCTTTGCTTGGGAGAGGAAATAGGTACCCTTCATGTCAAGCAGAGCTGGGACTGCATGCGGGGTCACACAAACAGTGTCTTGGCCAAAAATAAATTTGTCTGCTTTGTTCAGTATGGTGGCTACTGCCACAACTGCTCTCATGCACGGCGGTAAGCCTTGTTCTGTAGGCGTCAGGCGCTCAGATAGGTATGCCACTGGCTGTTGCCAGCTTCCCAATTTTGGCACAAAACCCCTTTCGCTGTCCCTTGGTCCTCATCCACGAATAGAGTAAAGGGTTTCTCAGGGTTTGGGATGCCAAGCGCTGGGGCTTGCTGTAGTGCCCTCTTCAAATCCACGAAGGCTTGCTGTTGTTCTGTGCCTCAAACAAAGGGGTCTCTCTCAGTTCCTCTGGTTGACTCATGTAGAGGCTTGGCAATGATGCTGTAATTAAATATCCATATCCTACAAAATCCTGCAGACCCCAGAAAGCCACGGAGTTCTTTGGTTCTGGTATCAGGATAATAGCCTGCTTCCTTTCTTCACTGGTAACAAAAGGGTGTTCCACTGTGATTGGCATTGCCTCAAGATCCTATGTTGGAGCAGTCGCTCTAGATGCACCCACACTCCTTCAGCCGCCCTTCGTGGGATGGGATACTTATTTACTGCAACAGGATTGACAAATGGCTTGGGCTTCACGATTATTGGTGGGATATTCTTTGCCATTCCTAGGGGGTTGCCTTCAGCCCATACTGCGGGGTTCACTTGTTCCAGAATACTGGCGGGGATGGGTCCCTCCTCTTCTTTTACCATCATGAGGCGCCAGTACTCCCTCAGGGGTGCCTCCACAACCAGTTCCCCAAGTGACATAGTGGACAATGTGGCTTCTCCCGATGGCTTAAAAATAATTTGGGCTTGCAACTTTACCAACAAATCTCTTCCTAATAATAGAATAGGGCATTCTCTCTTCCAGTGCCCTTCCTGTCGGCAGATGGCGCACTGATTCCTCCCCAGACGGCTTCGCCCTCCTCCCCGGGCACTTCCTCTTTCCTGAGGGGTGGGGGTGGCTGCCTGTAATGCCATCAACTTCTTTGTTTGATACTTCTCCTTTTTTCTCTGGGCTCCTCATCTCTCTGATTGTAAGTGGTTTGAGCTATTTCCAACATCTATTCCAGCCCATGGCCGATGAACCTCTTATGCTTCTGGATTTTTTCAGCGAACATCGGGCGCGCTGCCTGAGCTACAAAGGCAGCCTTTATAATGGGGCGTTGGCAATATCATCTGGGTTCTCCTCAAAGGTAGGGTTCTGATTTCTCCAATTGCACACATCAGCACTTGAAAAAGGCACATGTTGGACTGTATAAGTGCATGGTGGTGCTTCCCCACCCTGTCCTGGGGGGCTGGTGGGTCATACACTCTGCGTAGAGGCATCATTGCAGTCCCACCCTTTTTCTGTGCCTTATGGGACTTATGGAGGGACACCCTGGTTGCTGCTAACAAATGGGAACTAACATCCACTTCTTTCACATAGGGTTGTACATACTGTTGCAATCTCAATTGTCTGATACTGTGTCCACATTTTTCCTTTCTTTGCTAACTCAATTAGTCCCTTCATAAACTCCTCATCATCCTCTTCCTCTTTGCTCTCTAATTCATCAACCTTGGAGGGTTCAGGCTGAGGGCCGGCTCCTCCCTGGTCCTGGGGCCCTGGGCCTCGGGGATTCGCTAGAGGGGCAGTTGGTGGAGCATAGGGTGGCGGCGGTTTAATGACTTCCCCCTCTTCTCCTTCCGGCTCTGGTATCACCGGGGGCTTTTCTGACTTCCCTGCCGGTTGGACTGCACAAATTGTATTTTGTGGGGCGTCGCCTCGGCAGGCTTTCAGCCACGGTGGATTCTTTTCTACATTGATTTTCCAGGTAGAAATATAAGGGATCTGGTCTGGGTGGACGTTCAAGATATTTTGATATAGTGGGTTGATTAGTTGCAAATTAAATCTGCCCTCCGAGGGCCAATTAATTCCTTGGGTGGGCCAATCAACCTCACATAATGTCCTCATCCTCTCTCTTCTCAATTTGAACCCAATCATCATGCTTCGTAGCTGCTTTCCAGTTGGTTAAAAAGCATTTCAGAGGACTACGTTGGCTTGCCCCAGACCCCATTTTTTTCAGATACTCCGCTCCTAACCGGGCTTAAGATCCTTTCACACACCAACCACTACAGACTGTGACTTGGCGAACTCTCGTTGCCAAGAAATGCACAGCCCTGCAATCGCTCGGCCAAGGGGACGCTAAGCCCCGGCCCACACTTGACAATTCAACCACTGGAGTATCTGACATGCAACATACAAAACACACCCCAATATAATTCCAACATGCAACACACAAAACACACCAAAATAATTCCAACATGCAACACACAAAACACACCAAAATAATTTTCCCTCTGTTTCCCCTTTCCCTTTTCCCGTCCCTGTCTGGCGGGGCGGCACCTTATTGCCACGGCCAGTTCCCTTGTTCCTTTTCTGGCGGCACTCTACTGCTCACAGCCAGACCCTTTATCCCTTTTCTGGCGGCACTCTACTGCTCACAGCCAGGTGAAGCTGTCCAGGCTTCCTACCACGCCCTTTCCCTTAGGGTTACCTGTTCCGCTGTGGACCCCTCCTTTGGCCGTCCTCTTTTCTCCCTCGACCAGGTGTCTCACTCCGGAGCGGTGTGGCCGGCTCCCCCCACGAACAGGCAGGGGTGCGCACTTGGAGCCGCGAACGCCGGTCCGGGGCTGTTCACCGAGGTCGGGCCTGGCCCTCCCCGGCCCCCTGGGGTGGGGCGATTCCCGGCCAACGCACCAAAATGAAGGCTGAAGCCTCATCCTTGCCAGGGAATCGTTTGCCTGCGTCCCCAGGGCCGAAGAGAGAGCAAAAAGCACCAGGAAAGATTCTTCTTTGGAGAAAAAAGTTTTATTGAAATCTGTGCACAGAGGTGGCCAGTGGGATCGTTCCCAAAAGACTGGCCCATAGATACAAATAAACAAGCATCTTTATACCTGAGAGTCTGCCCATCTCTTCCCACCTCTTCAAATTCTCCAATCAGCTAGCAAGGTTAAGCTTATTTCCTTATATGGTATATAGCTATCTGGCTAGCTAAGCCCACCTCCTTCCCTTGTTCGTGTGCTCCTCTCTTGCGTTACTGCAGCAAAGAGCATGCGCAGAGAGCAGTTCCTGGTTTGCAGAGCTCAAGCAATTGCAAAGAGGAAGTAGCTCCCAGCTTGCAATTGCTAAAGCAATTGCGGTTTTGTTAGCTGCTTAACCACAACTGCAGAAGTTAGCTTAGGTGCAGATAGTATTGAGATTAACCCTTTCACTTGTAGGTATTTACTTTTTTACTTAGAAGAAGGAGGAGGAGGAGGAGGAGGAGGAGGAGGAGGAACGGAAGGAGAAACTTTCCATTTTGTAGTTCATGCTCGTATTATTTATTGTATCACTTTGTAGAAAAATCCCATCGGGGCTTACCTTTCACATCCCGGGCCGCTCCAAAGGCCACACTCAGTTCTAATTACCAGTGTAAACGGGGATTCTTCCCACAGATTTCATCGGTGTTACTTCAGTTTTACACAGGTATAGCTGAGAATACATAGTATATGCCCCTGGGTCTTTGTATGAGAAGGTGAAGAAAATCAATTTCAATATTGAATAAGATGTCTGCGGATAAGGTCACTAAACTCTATAGGACTAGAATTTTAATGAAGGAATCCAGCAACATGGGGGTATCTTGGAAACTTTAATATGCGCTTTTCAGAAGTGTATGTGGGGATGGTGTTTTTGTTTTTTTAAAAAATAGTTCTGAATTAAATAAAGGGTCTTTGTTCTGTGTTGTTTTCATGCAGTGGTAGGACAGCTTTGCTTGCCATTTTCTCTTCTGAGGTACCTCTTGTAAAATCATAGCATGTTAGTCACTCTCATATTTATACAACAGCATCAGTGGACATATGCTTGGGGTACATCCAAAAAGCTTTCATTCTAACGGAGACTTTATTTTACAGTGCAAGACATATTTCTTTATTGCATTTTTATTTACAGACCCTGCAAGTGTCCCTATTTTCCAGGGACAGTCCCAGATTTCCAGAAGCCATCCCGTTTTCAGATTTGATCCAAGAATGACTCGTTTTTCCTATTTTATCGGAAAATATTGGAAGTTATGGAGTTATCAGACGCCCGAGCCATCTGAGGGCAAATGTTTTCAAATGTTTAATGATTTATCATGTTTTTATATATGTTGGAAGCTGCCCTGAGTGGCTGAGGCAACCCAGTAAGATGTGTACTGGGTTGTGTAAATACTAAAATTATCATTGTGGAATGGGATGCCCCTATTTTCTTTTCTTTTTTCTTTTTGTTGATTTTATTAGGACCTCCCTATTTTCATCAGAGAGATGTTGGAGGGTATGTTTACACAGTATCAGACCCATTGGGTGGGGTATAAATAGTAAAATTCCCCTTCTTCTTCTTCATGTCCCTATTTTCACCAGAGAATTGTTGAAGGGTATGTATTGATTTGTATATCGAAATATATTTATTTTGTGATTTATTTATTTCAACAACAATTTATTTACAAAACTCTAGAAGACAATAAAACAAAATGGAAGCACACCGAGATACTTTAAAGGCAGTAAAATCAACAGGAGGAGTATAAAGCAAAAACAAACCCAGTCAAAATAAGGCAGGTCAAATTGAATTAACAGGCCTGATAAAATTAAAAGGTATTGTCCTGGCACTGAAATGATATCAGGATTGGTGCCAAATACAGTAAGCTGCCTTGAGGAGAACATTCCCCAGTTGGGCCACCAGGAAAAAGGCCCTTTTTGGCAGTAGACACTCAGCATACCTTAGAAAGTAACATACCCTCTGACATTTCTCCAATAAAAATAGGGACGTCCTACTTAATAAAAATAAAAATAAAAATAAAAATAAAAATAAAAATAAAAATAAATAATTTTATTGTTTATATCCCACCTATCTGACTGGGTTGTCCTAGCCACCTTGGGCAGCTTCCAAGATATGTAAAAGCATAATAAAACATTAAACATTAAAAAGCTTGCTCGTACAGGACTGCCTTCAGATGTCTTCTAAAGGTTCCTTATCTCCTTGGCTTGGGGGTCGCATAGCTCCATACCCTCCAACATTTATCAGATGAAAATAGGGACACCCTAAGGAAGAGTGATGGGACGCGGTTGGCGCTGTGGGTTAAACCACAGACCCTAGGGCTTGCCGATCAGAAGGTCGGCGGTTCAAATCCCCACGACGGGGTGAGCTCCTGTTGCTCGGTCCCTGCTGCTGCCAACCTAGCAGTTTGAAAGCACGTCAAAGTGCAAGTAGATAAATAGGTACTGCTCTGGCAGGAAGGTAAACGGCGTTTCCATGCGCTGCTCTGGTTCGCCAGAAGCGGCTTAGTCATGCTGGGCACATGACCCAGAAGCTGTACGCTGGCTCCCTTGGCCAGTAAAGCGAGATGAGCGCCACAACCCCAGAGTCGTCCACAACTGGACCTAATGGTCAGGGGTCCCTTTACGTACCTTTAAGGAAGAGTGGGACATTCTGGGATCAAATCAGAAACCGGGACAGCTTCTGTAAATCCGGGACTTGGAAAATAGGGATAATTGGAGGGTCTGCAGTTCTACCATTCAGCTTCCTCACAGTGCATCGTATAGGCACCGAAAGCAAACGTTCACTCTGTGCTCATGCAAATTGCTGAGAAGCTGCATGTTTCTTCTGGCCATTAGTTGCTACCTCAATGTGTCTATGCAGGGCTGGATTTAGGTTTGATGAGGCCCTAGGCGACTGAAGGTAATGGGGCCCTTTATATGTCTAGCTGTCTTTTGTCAACAACAAATTGTCGCTGTTTTTTGTGTTGAATATATGCTTTATGGTAATTTATGGACCTAATAGGTATCTAAAGCCATTTGCCCATGTTGCCATGCCACCAGTCCTTGCAGAATGTAGGCACCCTATATATAGAAATGAGTAAACCAATGATATTTTAGGGAGCAGGCTAGCAGGCGGGGTCCATGACTTACAACATAGGAGCCTACACAACACAAAACACTGTTGCTTTATTTTATTTGTTTTTTATCTTATATTTTGGAAATGTACACCCAGTTTTTTCCCCTTTAAATTTTTTTGGGGGCCTCTAAGAGAGTGGGGCCCTAAGCTATAGCCTGTTTAGCTTATACATAAATTTTGCACTGTGTCTGTGACAGCAGGACAACTCCTTGTGAGGGATTTTTTTTTTTTTAGCATCTATGACTTGAGCCTTAAAAAGCTCCACATATTTTGGCTATCCTAGGCGAAAGACTCCGATATCCATAAAGAGGATAATGCTTTTTCCAAGTGGAGCTTGTGCTATGGGTTATTCCTTTCTCTGGCAAATTATTAATGGGAAATGCATTTTGTACTATACTCTGAACAAATTGCATTGCATTAGAATGCTGCTCTTTGGCTGTAGCAATGAATTAGATGAGGGATATCATTTAGGGGGCTTTCCCTACTGGGCATAATACCCAATTTATTTTCATTTACATTAATTTTTCTACATCAATGGCTGCAAGATGCATTAAACTATTAAACGCAGGCAATTCCCAGGTCATGAGATGCAAAATTGAAAGGTATAATGAATATATATTTATAACTCCTATAAACCTCTCGCCGACAATACTGGATGATACTGGTATGCAGAATGGTAGATTTGGTTTAATTGCCCTGACAGTTGGATGCTATAAAGGAATGCAAATATTCTGAGGGTTTTTGTGACTTGGCAAAAGAAATGTGTTTAAACAAAGCCTAATCTGATGATACAATAAAGATGGTAAAATTCAGAAATGGAAATCTGGCATGGCCGGCCAAGTGGTGCCAAAGAAGGACAGAACTTTTTTCATGTATGCTACAACAGCAGCAAGAATACTCATCGCAAAGTATTGGAAGACGCAAGATCTACCCACTCTGGAAGAATGGCAGATGAAACTGATTGACTGTATGGGATTGGCAGAAATGACGAGCAGAATCCGTGACCAGGGAGAAGAGTCGGCAGAAGAAGACTGGAAAAAATTTAAGGACTATTTACAGAAATATTGTAAAATTAAGGAATGCTGAATGATGTTGGATTGAAATTGAGTGGTTTCTAGCTGTAATGATATAAAGGAACATGGATGGAAAAAAAGGGTTTGGATAGAAAATAAGGTGATATGATAAGCTGTAATGCTTTAAGTTAAGGATTTGCTGAACAAATAATCTGAAATGGAATACAAGAAGGGGAGGTATGAGGAGGTCAGAGAAATTTGTTATTGAAAAGTATGTTTTATGAACTATATGGTGTTTTTTTAATTTCTTTGTTTGTTTTTTGTTTGTATAAAAATTGGAAACTTTAATAAATATCTTTAAAAAAAAAAACAGAAATGGAAATCTGTATCTAAGCAGACTTGTCAGGGGATCAGGGAGAGACTAACCTCGACCAGAGGGATCTCTCTTCTTTGCAAAGTTAGGACAAAGTAAATCAGCTTTTTAATTCACACAGTCATTGGAACTTATAGCTCCCCAATAGTTGTCTTCCTGTAGGGCCGGGGTCACCAGTCATCTTGGACCTATGGGAAGATTTTCTAATACTCATGAAATAATCATGAAACTCAAAACAATGCTTCCCAGCGGAGTCAGTTCACAGTTGTTGTTTAGTCGTTTAGTCGTGTCCGACTCTTCGTGACCCCATGGACCAGAGCGCGCCAGGCACTCCTGTCTTCCACTGCCTCCCGCAGTTTGGTCAAACTCATGCTGGTAGCTTCGAGAACACTGCCCAACCATCTCGTCCTCTGTCGTCCCCTTCTCCTTGTGCCCTCCATCTTTCCCAACATCAGGGTCTTTTCCAGGGAGTCTTCTCTTCTCATGAGGTGGCCAAAGTATTGGAGCCTCAGCTTCAGGATCTGTCCCTCCAGTGAGCACTCAGGGCTGATTTCCTTAAGAATGGATAGGTTTGATCTTCTTGCAGTCCATGGGACTCTCAAGAGTCTCCTCCAGCACCAGTCAGTTCACAAAGTATAAAGTATGATACTGCTAGACATCAAGTATGTAAGGTAAAGGTAAAGGACTCCTAGACAGTCTAGTCAAAGGCGACCATGGGGTTGCAGCGCTCATCTCGCTTTCAGGCCAAGGGAGCCGGCGTTTGTCCACAGACAGCTTTCCGGGTCATGTGGCCAGCCAGGACTAAACCGCTTCTGGCGCAACAGGACACCGTGACGGAAACCAGAGTGCATGGAAATGTCGTTTTCCTTCCCACCACAGTGGTACCTATTTATCTACTTCATGGGTAGGCAAACTAAGGCCTGGGGGCCGGATCCAGCCCAATTGCCTTCTAAATCCAGCCTGCGGACGGTCCGGGAATCAGCATGTTTTTACATGAGTAGAATGTGACCTTTTATTTAAAATGCATCTCTGGGTTGTTTGTGAGGCGTGGGAATTCGTTCATTTTCTCTCTCCACAATATAGTCCAACCCCCCACAAGGTCTGAGAGACAGTGGATCGGCCCTCTGCTGAAAAATTTTGCTGACCCCTGATCTACTTGCACAAGCGTGCTTTCAAACTGCTAGGTTGCCAGGAGCTGGGACAGAGAAACGGGAGCTCACTCTGTCATGGGGATTTGAACCGCTGGCCTTCTGATCGGAAAGCCCAAGAGGCTCAGTGGTTTAGACCACAGCGCCACCCACGTCCCTATCAAGTATGTAGCAACCAAGTGTAGAGAAATCATGTAATGCACATGCACAGATAAACCAAATAGGTTGCTATTTTTTTCACCTGCAAGTGTGATGCAGCTGTTACCAAGGAGGTGTCGTCAGAGGAGCACTAGCAGCAGTGAGATGGTGTGACATTTCCTTTGGTAACTGGCCTGTCCTTAAAGGATTACCTTTCACCCTCTCATATGTAAATCTTAAAACAATGCATGCAGCTAACCTTGCTTGCCATAAAATTGTCACCACTCACTGTTGAGTTATGAGTATTTATTTTGGAACAGAAAGAATATTAATCGGGTATATAGCTCCTCAATATTGCTTATTCACTTACAGAGACGTTTCAGTTTATAGAGAGCATTAGGCCACCATCAATATTTGGGGCTGGGAAGGAATCCTCCCTCAGGCAATTATCCACTGGTAATTGCGAGGTTTTTGTGTGTGCATATTTTGCTTTTCCTTACAGCACGCAGCACATTTCATTTCGCTTTTAGCGCTCTTGCACCCCTATTCTTCAGCCCATGGCTTCTCAGTAGTTTTAAAATAACAATAAAGCAGGATATTTAAACAGGAGAACATTATAAAACGACAGTAACAACCATAACGGGACGTGGGTGGCGCTGTGGGTAAAAGCCTCAGCGCCTAGGGCTTGCCAATCGAAAGGTCGGCGGTTCGAATCCCCGTGGCGGGGTGCGCTCCCGCTGCTCGGTCCCAGCGCCTGCCAACCTAGCAGTTCGAAAGCACCCCCGGGTGCAAGTAGATAAATAGGGACCGCTCCGGCGGGAAGGTAAACGGCATTTCCGTGTGCTGCGCTGGCTCGCCAGATGCAGCTTTGTCACGCTGGCCACGTGACCCGGAAGTGTCTCCGGACAGCGCTGGCCCCCGGCCTCTTGAGTGAGATGGGCGCACAACCCCAGAGGCTGTCAAGACTGGCCCGTATGGGCAGGGGTACCTTTACCTTTTAACAACCATAACAACCACAACCACAAGTCTCATACTTGGATAACAAGCACCTGCTTAAAAGCATGAGACACACTCCTGGCCTCATGCAAGATGTTAACATGTAGAATATACAGTTCAATGTGGAAGGTCTACCTAGTGTGGCCTAGTCAGAGCAAAGAAGACCCCACAGTGAGGAATAGCTCCAACATCCTAGAGTTCCTCCGTGAAGGACTACTCTATTCCGAACTTAAAAATGGAAAGCGTAATGCTGGTGGTCAACAAAAGAGGTTCAAAGACTCTCTCAAGGCAAATCTAAAAAAAGGTAATATAAACACTAACAACTGGGAAACACAAGCCTGTGAGTGCTCCAGTTGGAAAACAGCCTTTACCAAAGGTGTTGTGGGTTTTGAAGACACCCGAACTCAGGACGAAAGGGAGAAATGCGCTAAGAGGAAGGCACATTTGGCAAACCCTCACCATGATCAACTCCTGCCTGGAAACTTATTTCCCTACTGTGGAAGGATGTGTGGCTCCAGAATTGGCCTCCACAGTCACTTACGGACTCACTGTTAAAACCGTGTTCATGGAAGACAATCTTACTTGGCTATGAGGGATCGCCAAAGAAGAAGAAGAAGAAGAAGAAGAAACGACTGAGCACTCGCACCATGAAGAGACAAGCAGCGATGCTGGGCAGATTCCTGGGCTGCAAAGGAAGAAGAAGAAAGTTTGGATTTGATATCCTGCTTTATCACTACCCTAAGGAGTCTCAAACGGCTAACAATCTCCTTTTCCCTTCCTCACCCACAACAAACACTCTGTGAGGTGAGTGAGGCTGAGAGACTTCAGAGAGAAGTGTGACTAGCCCAAGGTCAGCCAGCAGCTGCATGTGGAGGAGTGGGGAAGCAAACCCAGTTCACCAGATTACGAGTCCACTGCTCTTAACCACTACACCACACTGGCTCTCCCTGTCTTGACACCCACTAGTCTGCAGCTTTCTAAACTAGAAAAATCCCCCAATAGTAGGAAAAGGTAAAGGACCTCTGGATGGGCTGTCCCTTCAACCCATGCCAGCTATGGCTATCTGTCCTTAAGCTTAAGGACTGCCTTCCTAGTTTCTATCATTTCAGCTAGGAGGGCTTCAGAAACAGGGGCCCTGTCCTCTGCCCCGCAACTAGGCTCCTTCTACCAGGACAGGGTGGTCCTATGCCTGGACCATTCCTTTATCCCCAAAATAAGCTCCCATGTATACTGCTTTAACAGCCATGGCTTCCCCCAAAGTATATTGGGAACTGTAGTTTGTTCAGGGTGCCAAAAGTTGCCATGAGGCCGCTCACAGAGCTATGGTTCCCAGCACACTTAACCATCTACAGTTCCAAGGATACTTTGAGGGAAGCCGTGACTGTTAAAGTGGTTTAAGTGTTTTCAATAGATGGGGCAGGTAAAGGTAAAAGGTAAAGGACCCCTGGATGGTTAAGTCCAGTCAAAGGCTACTATGGGGTTGTGGCGCTCATTTCACTTCCAGGCTGAGGGAGCCGGCGTTTGTCCACAGACAGCTTTACGGGTCATGTGGCCAGCAGGACTAAACCGCTTCTGGCACAACAGGACACCGTGACGGAAACCAGAGCGCATTGAAACGCCATTTACTTCCTGCTGCAGTGGTACCTATTTATCTACTTGTACTGGTGTGCTTTCAAACTGCTAGGTTGGCAGGAGCTGGGACAGAGCAACAGGAGCTCACTCTGTCACAGGGATTCGAACCGCCGACCTTCCAATCAGCAAGCCCAAGAGGCTCAGTGGTTTAGACCACAGTGCCACCCGCGTCCCTCACACCCACTGGGTGGGGGATGACTGAGGTGAAGCAGTTTAACCACGGCAAAAGTACAGTTCCAGGGGAGGGTCCAGTTCACCTCTCCAAACCCCTCCATCATCTGGGTCAGCACATGGCATGTTGTTGACTGAGGTGACTGAAGATGCACGGGACCCAAGGATAAGTTATTGTGGCACCCGAAAACGAAAGGAAATCCCACAAGCACCTCTTCCTGGCCACAAACATATCCATCATATATTAAATAACTAATCATTCATAACACCCCAAGAGGCTGCCTTAGGGGGTCACCTCGCTATGCCTGACAGTAGGGCCGGCCCTGTCCCTCTGCTGTGTTTTTAAATACCTTCCACCCACCTCTGCTTTGTATAGATACAGCATATAGGGTGTGTGTGTGTGTGTGTGTGTGTGTGTGTGTGTGTGTGTATATATATATATATATGTGTGTGTGTGTGTGTGTGTGTGTGTGTGTGTGTATTCAATAAATAATAATAATAAATGCAGTGGGGTTTTTTGGGCAGGGCTTATTAGGTTGTTGTTCTTATTTTGATTATATATTTTGTGGTTTTATATTTTGATTTTGTTCTGTGAACTGCCCTGAGACCTCCAAGTATAGGGCGGTATATAAATAAATAAATAAATAAATAAAGAAAGAAATAAAATTATTATTATTATTACATAATAATAACATAGGTTTAGGTGTGCCGCGCCGTCACGTTTAGTCTGACCCTTAGAGGCCAGAACCCTGAAGTTGCCTGAAAAAATATGGATATTTAGTGAAATATGTTCCCTTTTTAATAGGAAGTAATCCATTTTGGAGAAGCACCACACGTAATTTGGTGCAATTGAACTTCGTCTTTAACCTTTTGCTATGATTTATGTGATTAGGTCACCAGAGAAAGTAGGTTTTTGAAAGCATGATTAACCACTTTAAGGAAATCATTTCTGTCTTCAAGCACTCGGTGTAACTGCGCTCTTCGAGTGTTTGTCCTTGCTCATAAAAATTGTCGGGGTGGTTGTCGGCGGGGGGTGGGAGTGAAGAAATGTGGAAACATTTGTTTGAAGAATTGTCTCTGATTTAAAAAGTGAAGAGTCTGGAGGACAAAGAAGTTGGTAGCAGGTGGAAGGTGGAAGCCACATTCTGCGGCTGAATAGATGACGCGATTTCAGTGGAATGACTTTTAAAACAGGGACTGCCCAGCTTCAAGAATGCTTCTCACACAGATTTGGAAAGACGATAAGACACCTAGTAGAGTGGATTGGCAAGATGAAACTATTGGACTACGCAGAGATGGCAAGACTAACTGGGAAAATCAGAAATCCAAAGGGATCAAAACTTCACCAAAGAATGGGGCAGATTTATATTATACTTGAAATACCACTGTAAACAATTGAACTCTTTGGCATGTTTTAAATAACTCTTGCAATGATACATAGATTTTGGATACAATGGAGGACTGTAATTTGGACGGACTTATAATATCCAGTTAAAAAGTTATTTAAAGAACCCACAGAGGGGAGGAGGGAAGTCTTGAGATTCAGAAGAATCTTGTGATTTTTTTTTTTACAGTGAACTTGTGAATGAATTTGTAAAACCAAATAAAAACTATTTAAAAAATTAAAATGAAACAGGGATTGCCAACTCTGCACCCTTGAACACCATAGCCTCCCGAAAATATTGGGTCCCCCATGCTTGCAATTTTCTCTTGCTTAATTAGGAGATCCTCCCCCCAGTGCAAATCTCTGGCATAAGGAACTTGATCTGAATCCTAACTAGGGTCTCCTACCTCACTATAGTAGGGTGCCAAACCAGATCTCCACCTCCAAATGCTATCAATTTACTTAAGGGCCCAAATATGGTTTGAGCCTGGGTCTCCCTCTTCTCCTTTTCCACAAACAAGGTAGATATCGGGTGTTGCGATCACACATTTGTATGCAGTGTGTCATTTGGCCCTTAGTTAAAATCCTGCCTTTCAGAAATCTCTCTCCTTTCTTTCTTTCTAGCAAAGCTTCATTGCTGCAGAGGGCTCACTGCTATCCATGCACAGACTATTTTGTTTGGCTGTGGGCACAAGTACCAGTTGAAAGCTACAGACGATTCCTACAGCAGGCGGGTTGTGACCCATCAAAATTCCCCGGCTGGCTGAACAGTGATTAACATTTAAAATATATGCAAACTAGGCTCCTAATTAAAGTTCAATAATGTAAGACTTTGAACCTGTTCGTTGCCTTTGGAAATAATCAGAAAAGCAGCCTGCTTATCACCCAAAGTCATTATCATAAAGCACTGGATCCCCAACCCCCTCCACCTCTGCTGCAGTGACAAAAATTGCGTCAAAGCCACAGAAAGCGAGTCTGAGGGTTACTACTCGCGTTGCTTCTAGGGCAATGCTGTTTGCTCTCACTGCAGAGGGAACTTCCTCAAATATCCCTCCTTGAAATTCCTTCAGTAGGTTTTGAAAGAAAGGTCTGTTCTGTTAGGAGTGTGGTTTGACCCTAGCTCTCCACCCCAACGTTCAGCCTGGACACTGAGGTCAAGCTCCGAGGGTCTTCTGGTGGTTCCCTCTGTGCGAGAAGTGAAGCTACAGGGAACCAGGCAGGGAACCTTCTTGGTAGTGGTGCCCACCCTGTGGAATGCCCTCCCATCAAGGAAATAAACAACTATTTGACTTTTAGAATATATCTGTTTAGGGAAGTTTTTAATGTTTGATGTTTTATTCTGTTTTTAATTCTGTTGGGAGCCGCCCAGAGTGGCTGGGGAAACCCAATCAGATGGGCAGGGTATAAATATTATTATTATTATTATTATTATTATTATTTAGTAGGAATGGGCTGGAACATCTAGGCTCATGTTCATGGAACTTCCAACTTCTTATGCTGCTTGAGAGAAAACCACACACAATTTTTCAGAGACGCTTTCTACAGCAGTGGTGGGGAATTTCTGGCCCTCCAGATGTTTTTGGTCTCCAAGTCCCATCATACCCCATTCAGTATGGCTAGCGGGGAAGGATGAGGGAGTTGTAGTCAATCAAGATAGAAAGCCACCACTGTTTTGCAGTTTTAAACGGTCCCCCCTTTTTAGGGATAAGTTTCCAGCACCACTTACAACTCTGTTTTCCTTTGCAATTCAATCGCCCTCTCTTACCCTCTCCATTTGCCCTCAATGAAGTCATCCCCTAGCCATATCTAATGGTGAACACTGGTGTCAGAGGCTCAGGAGCAGAAGAGCAGGGGAGAGAGCAAATAGAGAGCGGAGGAGAGGAATCAGAGGGGAGCGTAGGGGAATATGACAGTGGACCGAGAGATTCCATGAGCTTCTCCAGCGAATCAGAAGATTCCCAGGAGGGGGCACCTATGGTAAGGGCGAGGCGAATCCCAGGGGGGACGATCCATAAACAAGGAACCAGAGGGGAGTCCCAAAGGAGTAGCGGAGGAGTAGGGCCAGTTCCCCCACCAGAGCACAGTGGGGGGGAAGAGTCACGTGAGTCAGGACCAGCTTCTCCTCCATCGGGGAGTGGGGAGACGGAGGGAAGGCCAGGTCCAGCTAGCCTCCCCGAAAGGGGGAGCAGTGACACAAGTGTAACGGTCAGAAGGAAAGTGGGAGGCTGCGCGTGCGCGCCAAGTTCAAATGTGGAGGAGCGCGGGACAGCAGAAAACCCGGATTGGGAGCCAGGTCCTAAAGCCCGAAAGAGGGGGGGGGGGAAGAGTCGGGAGAATCAGCGTCAGAAGAATCTCGGAGGGCTGAGACTCCGACTAGCAGAAGGACCCAGAGGAAGAAGGAACAGAGGAAGAGGTGGAGTAAGGCTAGAATCTTAAGCTGGTGTCAGGGGGGAGGAGATTCAGATGGGACTTCTACGGTCTGATGGATAGATGTAGCGTTGCGCGCTGCGCGTCTGGAAATGAGATTGAACTTCAATAAAGACTTTTTAACTTGAGCAAGAAGCAGCGTTGGTCTTGTGTGAGCTGGGACCTTGGGCAGCGCTGACAGTAAGTCCCATCTCCAAAAAAAAAAAAAACAAAACTCTGCAAGCTCACGAAGATAGGCAAAGATGACTACAGAGGAAAAAGTCAAGCAATTGCAGGAAGCGGTCTCAACGCTCTACGCAGAATTGGCTGCGTCTAAGAAAAAAGAAGGAGAAACAGCTGCGCTCTGCCAAGATCTGCAAGCCAGGTGGGACAGATGGGGAAAGGAGGGGCAGCTGGGAGCCAAGCCGGAGGGAGTTGGCCTCGGGAAAAGGGGGGCGAGTATAGTGACCCATTTTGACGGGAACCTGCAGCAGTACCCTAACTTCAGAGCAGAAGTAGTTTTCGCGCTCAAATTGCTTCGGAAAGATTTTAGAGATGAGGAGGAGAAAGTGGGTTTCATAATCACTCATCTACATGGGGAAGCTAAGTCGTGGCTGCGAACCTTGTTACGCGAAAATGACCCCGCCCTCAAAGATTCAAGCGCTTTTATTGAAGCCATGGACGCTTGCTTTAAATCAACGGTGGATGTGGATGTCGCTAGAAGGGAAATGCATGGATTGCGGCAAGGAAAAGCGACGGTGCGCCAGTATCATTCCCGCTTTTTTGGGTTAGTAAATGTGCTGGGCTGGCAGAAGGACTCAGCTGCCGTCAGGGATCTGTTCTGGGAGGGGCTGAATGGAGCCGTGAAAGATGAGCTGGCGAGGGGGGAGAGACCCCAAAATACAACAGAAGTAGTCCAAAGGGCGCTCGCAAGTGGGGTGGAGCAGGGAACTGCTGAGGGGGCCCTTGCACACAGCCTCACCCGAGGGACCGGGTGGAGAAGTGGACATGGACGTGTGGGGGGAGGATCTTGGTTTTGAGCACGACAGCAGAGAAATGGAAGCAGAGGAAGTCGACGTCGACGAACCCATCGTGGGGGGGCCTGATCCCGCTGGCCGGTTGCACACCAGGGGGAGAGAACGGAAGCCAGCACTCACACCCCCAGCGCTGGAGCACCTGGAACCCACACCCGAAGAGGGGGAGGGGGGAAGGGGGGGCTTCGAGGGGGGGATGGATGTCAGAGGCTCAGGAGCAGAAGAGCAGGGGAGAGAGCAAATAGAGAGCGGAGGAGAGGAATCAGAGGGGAGCGTAGGGGAATATGACAGTGGACCGAGAGATTCCATGAGCTTCTCCAGCGAATCAGAAGATTCCCAGGAGGGGGCACCTATGGTAAGGGCGAGGCGAATCCCAGGGGGGACGATCCATAAACAAGGAACCAGAGGGGAGTCCCAAAGGAGTAGCGGAGGAGTAGGGCCAGTTCCCCCACCAGAGCACAGTGGGGGGGAAGAGTCACGTGAGTCAGGACCAGCTTCTCCTCCATCGGGGAGTGGGGAGACGGAGGGAAGGCCAGGTCCAGCTAGCCTCCCCGAAAGGGGGAGCAGTGACACAAGTGTAACGGTCAGAAGGAAAGTGGGAGGCTGCGCGCGCGCGCCAAGTTCAAATGTGGAGGAGCGCGGGACAGCAGAAAACCCGGATTGGGAGCCAGGTCCTAAAGCCCGAAAGAGGGGGGGGGGAAGAGTCGGGAGAATCAGCGTCAGAAGAATCTCGGAGGGCTGAGACTCCGACTAGCAGAAGGACCCAGAGGAAGAAGGAACAGAGGAAGAGGTGGAGTAAGGCTAGAATCTTAAGCTGGTGTCAGGGGGGAGGAGATTCAGATGGGACTTCTACGGTCTGATGGATAGATGTAGCGTTGCGCGCTGCGCGTCTGGAAATGAGATTGAACTTCAATAAAGACTTTTTAACTTGAGCAAGAAGCAGCGTTGGTCTTGTGTGAGCTGGGACCTTGGGCAGCGCTGACAACTGGGGACGTGCGTTGGTTTTTATAGCCGCTTCTGGATCCACAGATATTTCCTCCCAACCACCCCCGCAAATAAAAACACGGGAGAAATTAAGCAGCAACGGGAGCAGTCAACATCTTATGGCTTCCAAAGAGAAATGGTCTTCATGCTTTCCTGCCCTAGAGGAATATCTACCAAAGCAGAGGGATTTCCTCTCTCCTGTTCAAGCCTTTTATGAGGAGGAGGAGAGAGGAAGACTCTCTGCTGTATTTCTGTTGATAGGCTCATATAAAGGATGTGAAAGATTCGATGAGGAAATGCAATAAAAAGGCATGGAGAGCTATAGGGCCAGTGACCTAATATTGCTTCAGTTGCTTAATCACTGAAATGTAAGTGCTGAAGGAACCAAAATTGATAGCAGCCTGGTTATTTTCACAATGGGGACACTACATTTCTTTGCCTGTCAGGAGCCTTCAAGGATATACGGTAATGCACTGCCCCATAATAAGCTACCTTCTGTGGAATATTAAATGTTATATATCAGGAGCCTTCATAAAGTAAACTTTTTTTTATTGGGGCTGAATTAGAAGGAAAGAAGGGGGGGGGGGAAACCTAAGAACTAATTATTGTGCAGTTCAAGCTATGCGAGAAAGAGTGATTGAAACAAAAACATGGCTTTCTAGATTTGAGAACTTCTCTTTTCCTAAGTAACCGTGGATTTGTAAAGGGGCAAAGGAATTTAACCCAAACTTGTCTAAGAACCCCTCTCTCCATGCTAGATATTACATAAAATGCACAATTGCCATGGAAAACAGCAGGGGATGGACAACCTGTGGCCCTCTAGATGTTGCTATACTACAACTCCCATCATCCCTGACCATTGGCCTTGCAGGTTCTCCCTGCTCTAGTGTAAATATGTACCGTTGTACCTTGGCTCCCAAACGCCTTGGCTCCTGAACAAATTGGCTCATGATTAAAACCTGGAAGTTAGTGTTCCGGTTTTTGAACAGTTTTTGGAAGCCACAACTTCTGATTAGCTGTAGGAGCTTCCTGCAGCCAATCATAAGCTGTGCTTTGGTTTCTGAATGTTTTGGAAGTCAAACGGACTTCCAGAACGGATTCCATTCGACTTCCAAGGTGTGACTGTATATGTATTTTGGCATCATTATGGGGATGTGGGGCATAGGTTAGGACAAGTGGAATAATGCGACATCAGGACTTGTAGAATTTCTACTAGATGTCACAGAAGAAAGGAGAAAGTTAAGCATGTGAACTTGGAGGGACAACAGCTGAGGGAAGAGAGGCATACTTTGCTTGCAGAAGGTCCCAGATTCATATTGTGGCCCTGTCCTGTGGGAATGTTCAGGGAGGCAGGAGAGGATATATTGTTTATTAATATATTTCCTAACTTGCGCTAGCAAGTTCTATAACTTTGCAGAGTTTTACATTTCCCTTTTAAATGCACAGCGGGTAGCTGGTTGCAGGCTATATTAGGTTCCTGGTAAGTTCCCTTATAACCCTCTTAAAAGAATGAACATGCCACAATCTTGTGTAAAGTACCGTATTTTCTACTCTATAAGACTCACTTTTTCCCTCCTAAAAAGTAAGGGGAAATGTGTGTGCGTCTTGTGGAGCGAATGCAGGCTGCGCAGCTATCCCAGAAGCCAGAACAGCAAGAGGGATTGCTGTTTTGGCTTCTGGGATTTAGAATTTTTTTTCTTGTTTTCCTCCTCCAAAAACTAGGTGCGTCTTATGGTCTGGTGCGTCTTATAGAGTGAAAAATACGGTATATAAAAGAAGTTTACTCACACCATCAGTTCACAGTTGGATCCCTGAAGGCAGACTTAGTTACAAAGTATGTACATGGGGATCTACCCCATATAGGGGGGATAATCCCAGTGACTGCAGACTAGCAGTCACTGCAGCTCACATGACGAAAGGAAGATGGAGAAGAGTTGAAAAGAAGGAAGTGTGCTGTGTGCCTTGCCCTTTTGTTACCTGAACAGGTAAGGTCATGCCCACCTCTAGTCACAAGCAAGAGGAAGGATGCTCCAGGCCAGGAGGAAACAGGAAGTTTTCGGCTGGCTGGACCAAACATTCCCCTGCATGTCTTCTCTAGGAAAACAAGGAATGTTGTACTGGACTGCTACTTATGTATCACATCCCACATGTCCTAGTTCCATAGCAGAATCCACATACGAAGTCAGACAGCCCAGAGGTCAGGGAATCCAGATGATCACAGAGCCAAGGATCGAGATGGAGCGCTGGCAGCAGTAAGGTAGGGCCAGGAACCACAGGGGTTGTTTCCAGCCTCTGGCTGCTGCTGAGAAATCTTGCTCCCGTTGGTAGATAATAAACTACATTTTATACAATTCCATAAACATGGTCTATTGATAACAACTTGTTGTTGGAGATGCATTGCGGGAAATTCCTTGAAACATGTTTACACAGTGTCTGGTATTGTCAAAATTTTGGAATTTACCAGTTGTCAGGCCCCATATATTAGCTATATAATTTAAGATGATGTTATTTTCTGAATTTTTTAGCTTGCCCCACAATCTTAATTATATTTTATGGTTATTTTGTTATTGCTGTTTCGCTCTGTTTTTCTTTTAAACATGTTTTTCCCCCTTATGTATCCTCTTCCTCTCTTTTTGTTTTCTGTTCTTTCCTTTTTCTTCTTCCTTATTAACTTTAGTATACTATAATTTTCTCATATATATATATATATATATCCATTTCAAATAGGTAAAAAACTGAAATTTGAATTTACACATTATTTCGGTCTGATTCACACTGCACACTGGCATGTAAGTTCTTCAGGGCCTCAACTTTAAAACTGTCTGGAGAAGTTGTATGAACTGTGCTGTTTCTTTGCATGTTGGTCCATGGATCGGGAAATGTTATTTTCTATAGAAAGTTTGCAAACATTTGGAGATGTATTCTGTGGTGTCGCTAAAGAAGTGAACACTTTTGTTTTATCTTAACTGCATGTCCAAGAAGCCACAAAACTGCATGTCCAAGAAGCTTTCCTAATTGACTTCTTTTCCTAACTGTTTCCACCAGTGGCGTAGCGTGGGTTGTCAGCACCCGGGGCAAGGCAAGTAATTTGCGCCCCCTAACCCGTGGATTTCAGCACTCGAGTCTCTTCCACTAGATTAGCGCGCCCCCCCTCAGATGTTGCGCCCGGTGCGGCTGGCCCCCCCTGCACCCCCACGCTACGCCACTGGTTTCCACAAAAAAACCAAATTAAATTCAATAAACTGAGCAATGCTCAAGTGCTTTAGAGAGATGCATTTGTTAGGAGTGCGCAAGTCTTTTACATTTCAGGATCCCATTCATCTTTGCTACCGGAAGCCCCTTCTCTTTGTGTTTCATTTTTAAAAATCTCATTTGCTTCACATTTCATCCATTAGCTACCATTTCATTTGTCTCAGTGCTCACATTTGTCTTGAAACTTGGTGGTTTGGTGTGTGTCTTTTGTGGGTGTATTAATAATAGTTCATTTACA
Organism: Podarcis raffonei; assembly: GCF_027172205.1. Lineage (NCBI taxonomy): Eukaryota > Metazoa > Chordata > Lepidosauria > Squamata > Lacertidae > Podarcis > Podarcis raffonei. The sequence goes on from NC_070618.1 coordinate 23,496,117, forward strand.
GAGGATTTATACTGGACTGTCCACACGTCATTCCCCTTTATTAGATGCTTTCCCAGTGTTATTGCTTTATTGCTGACTGAATAGCCACTCTTGCACTGTAGCCCAACAAAAGTGAGGGGAAAAAAGAACAAAAAGTTAGAGGATTTCAACAGGACTTTAGGGGACGTGAACTGATGCAAACGGAGCCATGTTCCTGCCTCAAAACATTTTAAGGTGCAAATGGTGTAGAAAGGATTGCATCTAATCGTGCTGATACCATCCTAAATGCAAAATAAAAATAATGGATGGGATTCAACCGATGAGTCTCATCAGCAGAAGTCCTGTTGAAATGCTTGCCCGGATGAAACAAATACCCAAGTACTATGCTGAATTCCTCCCAATGTCTGGAGGGGCCCTGAGCTTTTCGCTTCTCCTTCTGGTAGCAGTAGAACAAGCATTTCTGGTCCCTCTTAGCGGCCACCATTTTGTTTTCATGTAATCCTGAGACTTTGTGTCATTACAGGATAGTAAACGGTGGCCAAAAAAAGGGCAGCCCCATTGGCAATGGCTATTCCATCCGCTGCTATCCTCCTGGCACAGAATGATGCTTTCTGAGAAAAGAAACAAAATGGCAGCTATCAGAAGTGGTCAACTAAGCTGTTAAGCCAAGTCATCCAGGATCAAGAAGCTTTTCAGATGGGATTTGCAGGACAGGAGAACTGCAATTCCAGTTTCCTGGTGATGGACTCCTGGACGTCTGGTGTTAATATTTTTTTGTCAAAGTTAACTTATTCAGAGCACATATAAGTGATATATAAAAGGTGAGTTCTTCACTAGCAAGCCATATTGTAATACTTAAGTAGCATTGTTCAGCATACTTCGAAACCTGAAAAATCTATTTCTCCCTGCAGCTGAACATAGGCGTTCTTCTGCAAACAGTAAGATGCTGGTCTCATATTGCTTTTGCAAAATGGTCAGGGAAATTGCCAAAAACCTCTTTAGGAAAATTGTTCTTGATAGCGTCTGGCTCCTCTGAAGTCCTAAAAGCAGTGCTTCTGACAATGCAAAGTCCCTAACATTCCCATGCTGGCAAACACCACTTTCCTTTAAAAGAAGGTGTGTTTTATATTGGAGTGGCCAACTGGAATAAGTTCTTATCAACTCATACAGCCTGACTCAGAAGAGATCTCCTCAGTGAAAGAGGCTGAGCCTTCCATGCTGGTATAGATCTTGCAGTCTCAGCTATGGAGAACGACCCCATATGACTGGGTTGCTCCAGCCACTTTGGGTGGCTCCCAAGAAAATATTAAAAACACAACAAAACATCAACCACTAAAACCTTCCCTGTACAGGGCTGCCTTCAGATGTCTGACACACACTGGTGAGGTCTCTCAAATATCATCATGAGTCCTGTATGATGCTAGACTATCACTTAACTGGCGGAATCCTAGAAGCAGTTGACTGGCCCTTGCTTTGGTTCTCCCCCAACACAGAGCTCTCTAGGATACTGTATTCTACTGCATCCCAGCGTCAGGTGTGCGCGCAGGAGCCAGGCCCTGTGACAAGTAGGACTTTGCAGGACTGGGGCCTTCCCAAATTTGTTATGAAGAAGCAAGGCGTGGCCTCACAGGTGAGGCCAATTGGTAACTCACAGCACCTAGTGGCAAGAGCTGGGAAGGGATATAAGGTCAGCATTTCCCTTTGGCTCTTTGCCACAGCAACATGCTTCCTGCCTTGCTGTGTTGGGCTTCTTGCTTCCTGATCCTTGAACCTCAGCTTCTTGACTCCCTGCTTTTTGATCCTCGGACCCTTGACTTCTTGACTCCTTGCTTCTTGATCCTTCACATGCTTATTTTGCCACTTGCCCAAGGAGATCTTTCAGGAAGCTCCATCAATTGATGGCCTTAACACCATCCGTACGCATTCCTCCTGTGTATCTGATGCCCTTCTTGCTAGGTGAGACCTCATATTATATAACGGAAGCTCACCATCCACCATGGGGTCAGATGGCTTTTGGCTCCAGGAGGACGAGTGCCTGGAGAATTGAATAGTCTCTGAGAATACGAAAGTTGGCTAACTCTGATTTACGTTGTAGTTTGGTAGCAATCAGATCACAGTCTCTCGGTGTGAAGAAAAGGAGCTGTGTACCATGCATAATTTTTGCATCATTAAAAATTAAATCTCATAAGTATAATGACTCAAACATCAAGCCATGACAGTATCTGCCTGATGATGAACTGCTGTATGTTAAAAAACAATTCGCTAGGTAATGGTGCAATATTTTTTGTATTTAGACAGAATTTAATGGGAAAGAAAAACTACTTCCCTTCAGATGCTTTTCCGTCAGTAATTGGCCAGGAGAAAAATATACTGCTCAGTATTAGCTTGTGAAATGTTCCCTGTTCATTGTGATCCATACATATGTGATTGATGCCATTATTATTATTATTATTATTATTATTATTATTATTATTATTTATTATTAATGTTACTAGGTGGAGTCCATTTTCAATGGACACGGACATGGTTTTGAGCCCATCAAACTTTTCCTGCACAGGGCTGCATCTTGTGTCTGGTCCCTGCTTATGTCAGAACTGCTTGTGCATTGCTGGATTGCTGGTTTTTTTTTAATAAAAAAAACCTGGCTTATTATGTGCAAAAAATTGGTATATTGTATATATTAAAAGGTAAAGCTCCACGAGCTATTAAATTTCTGCAGCATAAAATGTATGAGTTGGAGGAGGCTCTGTGCAACAGGCATTCAGCTCCTAACAATTGGAAGATGCCTAGTATGAATGATGATGGCACAAGAGATTGAACTCTGTTGTGTCTTATGCTTTCCTTTCTATCCTGTTAAAGACATAAGTTAATATGCATAAAATGCAATGTTTGTATGCATTGTGTTTGAAAACATTTTGTAAAGAAAAGTTTGCAGTTTGCATGGGAGGTTTCACTCTGGCAAATGCGGCAGAAAAGGTTGGGTGCTTCCATATCAGTCCTTTGGTGAATTGATGACTCATCCTGGAAACCCAGATCTCTCACAGCAGGAAAGTGAAACCTGAAACCTAATTGATAAGACTTGTTTATTTGCTGTAGTAATTGTTGCTTTTATCTGATGCCTTGCTCCAGTAGGGAATTGAAAAGTAAATATTAACTATCACCTAATGATTAGAAGTCACTTTTGCTTGCTAAATTACATATACATCTTAAGCATCCTTTAATATATCTAAAAGGCACCTACAATGAGAAATTGCTATTATACACATGTATTTAAATTTAACAGACTAATTTATTGTTTGAGTTAAAAGGCAGATGGTGAACTAAAATTTTTTAATAGGCTGATATAATTGTTAATAGTAATTAATCATATGAGATGAGTAAGCAATGCTTGGTTTTTGGCTATGTCAATGTTTCGGGGAGTGAAATGAGCACTGCACATATTATAGATGGACTTGAAGAACAGAGATGTTGACATTGGCAAAAAGCCTTTCAGTATATCATAAAATAGATTTAACAGTAACCCCTCTGGCCCGATGACTGTGTGAAATCAGTGTGGCATCTGTTTCCAGAGTCCCTTAATCTCATTCCAGAGTTCATGGCGGCATTGTAATTTTTGTTGTCCTCTAGAGCTGACGTTGCAATCTGATGGAACTGTGATACTGGCAAAGTTAAGTCTCGCTAGTAAAGGAGATTTGTATAAATGATGTTGAATTGCTTGGCATTAACCTCCATATCGGTCTGCAGAGGGATGTATTATTAGATGTTGCTGCTATGATCAGCGTTATGCAAGACATAAAGGGGAAGAGATCCTTGACTCTGAATAATTTCCAGTCTAAAATCCTTTGACATAGCAGTCACAGCACTGCAGTTCATGAGTCAACAGACTGCATTATTTGCCGTCCCAGACCCTCTAAAGAGGTGCCATAAAAGATATTACAGTGGTGTTATCTGTTAAAATGGCCTAAGTGATAGCACCCCTGTTTGTCTTGCACTGTTTATATTGCGAAACTCCAAAAGGAATCTTATACTGCAATACTCCAGAAGAAGAAACTTTCACAATGCTAGTTTGAATGGGATGGAGTTAGAGGAAGGCAAACATTTTGGGTACTCCATCCAGGAGTCAAAATGGATTCCTATTTTCTTGTTACAGGTAGGTAAGTCGTGTTGTCTGCCATAGTCAAAACAAAATAAAAAAATTCCTTCTAGTAGCACCTTAAGGTAAAGGTAAAGGGACCCCTGACCATTAGGTCCAGTCGTGGCCAACTCTGGGGTTGCGGCACTCATCTCGCTTTACGGCCGAGGGAGCGGGCGTACAGCTTCCGGGTCATGTGGCCAGCATGCTTAAGCTGCTTCTGGTGAACCAGAGCAGCGCACGGAAAAGCCGTTTACCTTCCCGCCGGAAGCGGTACCTATTTATCTACTTGCACTTTGACATGCTTTCGAATTGCTAGGTTGGCTGGAGCAGGGACCGAGCAATGGGAGCTCACCCCGTCGCGGGGATTCAAACCGCCGACCTTCTGATCGACAAGTCCTAGGCTCTGTGGTTTAACCCACAGCGCCACCCACGCATTAGAGACCAACTACGTTTGTTATTGGTATGAGCTTTCGTGTGCATGCACACGAAGAAGTGTATCTGAAGAAGTGTGCATGCACATGAAAGCTCATACCAATAACAAACGTAGTTGGTCTCTAAGGTGCTACTGGAAGGAATTTTTTATCCTATTTTCTTGCTCAACTTAACACGGGCAAGAATATTGCTTGCAATTGCAAGGTAACCCAGAAGAAGAAGAAGAAGAAGAAGAAGAAGAAGAAGAAGAAGAGGAGGAGTTTGGATTTGATATCCCGCCTTTCACTCCCTTTAAGGAGTCTCAAAGCGGCTAACATTCTCCTTTCCCTTCCTCCCCCACAACAAACACTCTGTGAGGTGAGTGGGGCTGAGAGACTTCAAAGAAGTGTGACTAGCCCAAGGTCACCCAGCAGCTGCATGTGGAGGAGCGGAGACGCGAACCCGGTTCCCCAGATCATGAGACTACCGTTCTTAACCACTACACCACACTGGCTGTTGATGCTTCTCAATATCCCCTAGGGGTTGTACTTTATGAGCAAACGTACATTGGACGATCCCAGTGGATTCTTATTCTTCCTCTTGGGATGATGTCACTGTCCATAAATAGGCAGATGGGTGGATATCAATGCTGCCCAGGGTCCCCAGTAAGTATATAGCAGCCTCATCCTTCAATGCTGCTTGCTGGATGCTCATCCAAATCACATTTCACAGGCAGTGTGAAATGAACCATTGTTTTGTTTTCGCCAAATGTAAGTACGGCAGGAGGCCATGTTAGCACAGGGTGAGATGATTCGGAGAAGTGGGCCAGAGGAACCTTGAAGATGAGGGTTGAATCTTTTTATATTCGATTAGTGTCATGATAGAGGCGGCATGCATGGGCATTTATCTCCTATTAGCACGGGTCCTTTTTACACAGAAGAGCAAAACTGCTTTACACCAAAGCTACTTTTGAAAAAAGAAAGGCAAAACAAGAATTGGGGGGGGGGGGAGCAAGCTCCTGGGAATGACAATTAGTGGTTAACTATAAAAAATGGAGAAAATAATTGAGACAGATGACCAGATTTAGTAAAAATAAACCTCACCATTAAAAACTAATTAAATATTTGCATTTCAGCATTAGGTTTCTGCTCCAAAGTTTGGGGGAACAGCAGGGTGACAGTGAGGATTATTGACTAATTTGCTGAAGTTTTAAAATGAGATTAGTTACGTGCGATGTATGGGCGCTTTACTCAAGCTTCCACACAGCTGCTTTATTATTCTTTTGAAAGTGAATCATTTGTAACTGTTCTCAAAGATCTTTTATCAGCCACTTATCTCCTTCAGCTGGACTTGTGATATGGAGGGATAAAATGAATAGCCAGCTAATATTGGGGAAATTAATCAGACCAGAACAGCAGGAGAGTAATGACTTAACTCAACAGTTAAGTATTTGCATTTGGGGAGTTTGGGGGGGGGGGAGAAAAAAGAAAAGAAAAAATGGCAATACAGAATATGGAGGAGGTTCTGCTTTTAGCCCTGACCTTATGACCAAGAATTCCCTCGACACATTCATTTATTTATTTTAAAAAACTCTTCTATACTCTGCCTCCATTTTTTTTAAAGAAAGGGCTCATTTTCAGTCCCCCCTCCCTCTGTGTCTGCTCATCACAGTAAAACACCATTTAACATGACAAAAAATTGCATCAAGCATCAAGAAGAACAGCAATTCATAAAACGGCAGTCAAGAAGTTTAAAAGGGAACAGAGCATTAATGCAGCACGTAAGAAAGCATTCAGCCGAAAGCTTTATTTCTTGAATAACCAAATAAGCAGGATCAGGCCTGGCAAGATGCGGCCGGGAACGGCCCCTGGTCCCTGGAGCTGATTGGGAACGAAAATGTTCTGCCCGATTCTAAGAGATACTCTCTAAAGATTGGGAGATAAAATCCCTCTGCTCTTTTCCTGTCTCAGCAGTAACACCACAGTGATGATGATGATGATGATGATGATGATGATGATGATGATAATACTAATACTAATACTAATAATTTATTGTTTGTACCCTGCCCATCTGGCTGGGCCTCCCCAGCCACTCTGGGTGGCTTCCAACAAAGATTAAAAATACATTAAAATGTCACACATTAAAAACTTCCCTGAACAAGGCTGCCTTCAGATGTCTTATAAAGGTCAGGTAGTTGTTTATCTCTTTGACATCCGACAGGAGGGCGTTCCACAGGGCGGGCGCCACTACTGAGAAGGTCCTCTGCCTGGTTCCCAGTAACTTTGTTTCTCGCAGGGAGGGAACCGCCAGAAGGCCCTCGGAGGTGGACCTCAGCGTCCGGGCTGAACGATGGGGGTGGAGATGCTCCTTCAGGTAAACTGAGTTAAGACTGGGGAGAAGCCCTCTGCTCTTTAAAAGGCAACATTCCCCCCACCCCAGTACTGGAGTGAAGGTAGGGCAATGCTCCTATGTACTTTTCACAGAATAGGTGTGCAAAGGGAAAGATGGAGCTTCCATATCACTCAACTGCCCTGAATTAAGTGTGACATCACGGATTCTGTTTGAAGTTTGTGATGGCCTAATTTCGCCGCCTTGCCGCCTTCCCACCACCTCCTCCAGGGCAGCAAGGACAGGCAGCCTCTGCTGCAGGCTCTACTGCTGTTGTGGTCAACCTCTGCCTGCCTCCATATTCAAGTGGGGCCAGTGCATCCAGATGCAAGTGCCCCACTTTTGGTGGCCACAACGAGGCAGAGTTGGCTGCAAGAAGGCCGGGACTGTAGCTGCAGCAGCGGAGGAGAAAGAGCTGGCAAAGGTAAGGTTGTGGCGGAGAGGGGGTGGCTGCAATGCAAAGACTGTGCAGGGGGAGAGGGTAAGGATCGGGGAGGAAGGGGGTGTTTAAAAAGAGCTTACGGATGGGGCAGGGGTGTCAGAAAGAGCACGAGGGTCTTCGGACTGGAAGGCAGGAGAATGTGTATGCAGATTGCGTGTGGGGTGGGAGAAAAAGTGCAGATTGAGAGGGAGGGGGTGTTAAAAAGAGAGCACGGGTGGGGCAGGGGGTGGCAGAAAGTGTCAGGATCTCAGCCTACACTCGAGTAGGACCCTGGCAGAGACACATGCCCGACTGACATGCTCTCTCCCTCCTGGTCGTTCGGGAGCTTCAAAAGCTTTTTTCTGCCTGAACATCACAGCGACTGATGCCAACAGACATTGGCACACTTACGGATCCGCAGAGTTTGAGCAGTTCGCGTGACAGACCTCAGCAACTCAGCATTTTGGCTAATCTACTTTATTTACATATAAACACACACGGAGCACTGCAACATGGCTCCCTCTCTCTCTAGCGTCAGACAGCAAAGAGAAAAAGAACAAAGGACAGTAGTCCCACTTCACGGAGCACAGTAACATAAACATCCTGTCTCCGTCACTTCCCACTCTGTGGAGTTAAAACATATACCGTCATGTGATAGAAAACAATCCCATGACTGCAATCATGGAGCAGGAATTCTAACAGAAAGAGTGCGTGGATCAGGCAGGAATGGTGGCAGAAAGACTGCATGGATGTCTTGCTTTTCCCATCCCCAAAATTTGGACAGTATGAGCTTCCATCCTGCCTCATCTAAGTGCTAGAGGGCTGAGTTTGTGTGGATGAAAGAAAGAGCTTATGACCCTGCTAGGGTTGCCATTTCCCCAAAAGTGAAGATTTGTTTCTTTCCCAAAGTTATTGAGCTACTTGCCATATTGTCCGGGTTTCCCCCGGACATTTCACCAATTCAGCAAAAATCCGCCCGGGCACAATTTTTCCCAGATGTGTCCGGGAAAACCCAGATGAGTGCCAGCCCTATATCCTACACATATCTACACAGAAATAAGTCCCACAGAGTTCAGCTGGGTTTTCTCACAAATGCATCAGTCTAGTTCAATGCTACCATCAGTTAGACTACAACTCCTATCATCCCTGACCATTAGTCTCACTGGCTTGGGCCGATGGGAGTTGGAATCCAACAACCTCTGGAGGGAACCAAGTTAGGAAAGGCTGTTTTCATCCTTGGTTTTCTGCTGCTCTTGGGTTACCCTATATCCCCTTTCTTGAGAGCAGTGTGTGTGTGTTCTCTACGTACAATTTGCCACATGGGCTCCTGATGACTTAAATCAGACACGCTGAGTTGCAGGTGGAGAAATGCTTGTGCTGGTATGTTTCTCTATCTGCCGTGGGATTGATAAAAAGATTTTGCCCTGCAGGTTAATTGGCAATAAACACAAGCACTGCATTGAAAAGTGGCCTTGGGATGGGGATGGGCAAGTTATGCCAATATCTATTTATACCCTGCTCCCCTCCCCACCTCGTACCTCTGCTGCACTGAAATTAGTGAAAGGTAACATACACACTGACCTATTAAATCTTACCCCCCCCCCCATTCTCAGTAAATTATCTCTCCTGTGGTCTATCACTTTTCTTTATGACTTTCCTTGCCATGCTTTCTGGGTAGCCTCTGTGGAGAAAATGGTTCCTTGTTATTTTTTTGCCTCAGAATTAAAAACCTGAGGTATTGACACAAAGCCTCCTCATATCTATGCATTTCTTCTGTGGTAGATTGCTTCCTGTGGGTGCATGTTTGGATATGTAGTGGGTTTTTGTCTGTAATTTCATTTCCCGAAAGTGATACATAGACTGAATGGTGTTTCCACACACAAAGAGACATCTCTCTTTCTCTTTGTTTTGTACCAAAAGAAGAAGACTGGGTTGTCCCTATTTTCATCTGAGAAATGTTGGAGGTTATGGTAACCTTGAAAGCCCAAAACAGCTTGGGACAGTTAAGTCCTATCTCCTTGTGCCACAGAAGCCTGCCTGTGCTATACTATTTTATGTGGAAACCCTCCTGTGAGGCCCATCAACATCTGGAAAGGGTCTTTCCAGTAATAACCACATGGATTAAAGGAAAGGGTGGGCGGGTGGTATATTAGGTCATCCCTTAAAGATCACACATATTATGGTGAGACCTGGACAACTGACACCCTGTGTTGTGGGTGGGTACGATTGGTCAGCCACAACACCCGATTGGTAGGTCCCTTGAAGCTGGGTGCAAACTGGCCAATGGGACACAGTCCAAATGGTTCAAGGGACCTATTTGTGCCCATGCATGTGACCCAGAGCTTCCTCTTTCGGCATGTGCATTCAGAACACCTGCCCACCTCTTCCTACTTTTAGGGCTTTGCGCTTGACCTTGCTATGCCGTCGTGTGTCGTCTGTCTTTGGGACAGGGGCACGGCAGGAATTTCCCCCACTTGGCTGATTGGCTGTTGCCATTTGGGTTTCGCCTGCTGTGTAGCAAATCTTGCAAGGTTGCGGATAGGCTCTGGTTCAGGAGATAGGGATGGGAGAACGCTCTCACCATCCCTATGTGAAGGGTATTCCGTTAAAGGAATCCAGGGACTCGATGGTTTGGTCAACCCCTGAGAGGGGATTGTGCCCGTGTCTGAGTCCAGGGGAGCATTTGGGTGGCGGAGTTAGCCTGTTCCCGGCTTTCCGCTTATCCAAGTGTTCACCCTTGGCTGACCTATGCTGGAACCCTGGGTCAGCGCTACCTGCATGGCAGGGAGCTAGTCGAACCAGAGTCTATGCAACCGGTCACTTTCTGTAATCAATAAAGTTGTGGCCTAAATTCTGCCAAAACCAAACCAAAATTCGAGTCAAGTGTGAATTTATTTAGGGGGGGGAGGTTTCTGGGTCTGAACACGCAATTAACAGCTATAAAACTAGCAGAGATGTACAGAACTGCTTCAATTGTATGTTGGAAATGTAAGGAGAAGGAAGGCATGTTCTACCACATGTGGTGGACGTGCAAGAGAACAAAAGCATTCTGGGAAATGATATACAATGAGTTGAAAAAAATGTTTAAAATAACGTTTGTGAAAAAACCAGAGGCTTTTTTTATTAGGAATTTTAGGTGCAGAGATACCAAAGGAGCAGAAATGATTATTTATGTATACGATGACAGCAGCGCCAATACTACTGGCCCAGAGATGGAAAGAAGATAAAGTCCTGAGCAGAGAAGAATGGCTGATGAAGATGATGGACTATGCAAAAATGGAGAAAATGACCGGGAAAATCAGAAACCACGAAGAAAGGCACTTTAATAAGGAATGGGAAATATTTACAATGTACTTAAGAGAGCACTGTAAACAACTAAAAACTTTGGCAGGATTTGAGTTACGCTAAAAACTAAGGTAAAAATTGACTATTTAAGAAAAATAGAGAAAATTTGTGAGGCTGTTGAAAAAGATTGAAAATGGTAACTGTGAAAGGGTGGAGGGGAGTCTAAGAATTCAGGGAAACCTAAATGCTGATGCTGATGTTTAATGTTCGAATTTAAATGTGCAGTCTAAAACTCAATAAAAAAGATTATACAAAAAATAAAAATATAGTGGTACCTCGGGTTACATACGCTTCAGGTTACATATGCTTCATGTAACAGACTCCGCTAACCCAGAAATAGTACTTCGGGTTGAGAACTATGCTTCAGGATGAGAACAGAAATCGTGCTCCGGCGGCGCGGCACCAGCAGGAGGCCCCATTAGCTAAAGTGGTGCTTCAGGTTAAGAACAGTTTCAGGTTAAGAATGGACCTCCGGAACGAAATAAGTACTTAACCTGAGGTACCACTGTAAAGGAAAGGGTGGGCGAGACTTTAGACCAGGCATAGGCAAACTCGGCCCTCAGGATGTTTTTGGCCTACAACTCCCATGATCCCTAGCTAACAGGACCAGGGGTCAGGGATGATGGGAATTGTAGTCCCAAAACATCTGGAGGGCCGAGTTTGCCTATGCCTGCTTTTGAGTGTGCATACACAATACTTTTAAATTGCATTATTTCACTCAGAAAATTCTGAGCGCTGTATTTTGTGAAGGGTTGCTGGGAACTGTAACTTTGTAAGGGCTCGACTCTGCTCTCTTAAGCAGAGGTCTTTCTTAGCTATGCTGAGATGCCAGGAACTGAGCATGGGCTGTGTGCATGGAAGACATGAGCTTTACTTGCGCACTACAGCCCCTTCTCGATTTTCTTCAGGGGCAACGCAGAGTCACAGAGGGAGGACCACAACGGGCAGGCAGTTTCCCTGTATTTCTGAACAGAAATATATGTATGAATATACTAGACCTGATCAGCACCTCCATGCTAAGTTACAGTACATAGATTTTACTATGTAATTTTGTAGGGACAGATGAGAAGCGTTTTTATTGTACAGCAATATCCACAGATAATTTACTTTTCCTAAATACCTTTGTGGATACTGGATGGCTCAGGGGGCTGGTAATGGGACGAGCCACCTTTCACTTCTAAGCCATTGATCTGAATCAATCCCTTGTCGGTAGCGACCCAAAGTCATTATGATCTGATAGCTGTGCGGAGTGATTTATGTTGTTCAATATAGCTCGTAGTAACGGGTTACCTTCTGTTAGCTTATTAAGGGGCTGAATAAAATATATCACACTGAATTCACCTTTCTCATCTGAATTGAGTTTGAGGAACTTTGGATTGATTTTTGAGCCATCACATTAATGTTAAAACTTGTAGCTGTAATCTCCATTTGCATGTAGCTGGCACCTTTCAAAAAGCATCTCCCTAGTTTGGCCTAACACATGGAGGAGCATAAAGAATTATTGTAGAATTCTGGACAGTTACCACTTCAGAGTGCATGTGGGGGATGCCATTTCTAAATGTTCCCCATTCATAGCGGTCAAGCGTCCCTTATTTGGCGGGACAGTCCCTTATTCCAGCGCTGTGTCCCGCTGCTGTCCCTTATTGATGATGTCCCTTAAATTTCCCGGGTTTCAAAGGAAGCAGCTCCTCTCCCTCCCTCCCTGCCGGCCAGAGAGGAGGGAGGCTCCAACTGTGTTGCTTGGCTGCATTGCTCACCCAATAAGAAGTCTAAGAACGACCGGGGGTGGAGCTTGCATGTCTTGTGCTGATCAAATCGGCTGCGTTGCCTGGGGACTCACCTTTGCTCAGTGCTTCCCAGCGGAGAGGTGACAGTGGCTTTCCTTGCTGCATCCCCTTTGCCGGGTTGCTGCGCTGTGGGAACCACCACTTGAGGCTTCGTTTGGCTGCTGGCTGGGCTTTCTGCCTTTGGCTTGGAGGGGCTCAGAAGTTGAACATACCTGTGCCCGGAAAATCCCTTATTTTGGCTGCTGATCCCTTATTTTTGAGGTTGCTGGTCCCTTATTTTCAAATCTGTAAGTTGACAGCTATGTCCCCGTTACAGCAACAACACTCTACGTGGCAATAAAAATGAATATGTTTTATCATATGTGGTAGACTTGTAAAAGGGTAAAAGAGTATTGGGAAATGATATATAATAAATTGGAAAAAAGAAGAAGTTTAAAAGTACCTTTTCAACAACAACAACAACAAAAAAAACAGAGTCTTTTTTGTTGGGGATAATTCAGACGGAAATTCCCAGGTGTCAAAAAAGACTATTTATGTATGCTACTACTGCGACCCATGTTCTGTTAGCCCCCAAATGGAAAACGAGTGAGGCCCCAACCCAACCAAAGAAGAATGGTAACTTAAACTGAAGGAATACACGCAGCTTGGAGATTTAACATATAGAATAAGAGAACAAGAAGACTGGAAAATGTTTACTGAATATACAGGTGAAAATTATGTTCATTGAAAAACGCTGGTAGCATTAAGATAAATTCAACAGTGTAAATAAGTTATGATGGATGTAACAATGGATTACAGAATGCAGTGCTTTTTTCGGGGCGGACGGACGCAAGGGGATGCATACCGCTAAACATTTTGTGAATCTTTGTACTTCTATCCATTTACTGTATTTATTTTTCCCAATTTGAACTGTCAAATGGTGATTACCTTGAGTCAAAATGGAGTACCCCTAAACATTTTAATTTCCCCCCCCCAGAAAAAAAGCACTGACGGAATGGTTTAGTTCATGTAAAATATGCAGGAATGTATGGTATGCAAAATGAACCACAGACAGAGAAGAAAGGAAGTCACTGTTTTAAGGTTGTTTAAATGAATATTTTGAAATGTAAATTAATTTTTTTAACAACAATTATATACAAAAAAAGAACACTCAAACCCTAGCACATCAAGGCACAAGGTGCCAGCTTAGCAATCTCCCAGTTATGAGAGTTTTTTTTTTAATTTCTATTGAAAATTTTATTTACAACATAACATAAACCCCCCACCCCCCATACAGAAATACAGTAAGCATAACATACAACAATACAAAGAACCAAATAAAAGACTCCCTTTAGCCTGTATCTGGCCTCCTTATTTATTTCTTATAAGCTGTTTTCTTTATGAATAATTATTAAGATTTTTTTAATTATAACTTAAATATCCACAAAGACATTAATCGAAACAAGTCCAGGTATGTATTTTAGGGCACTGTTTTGTGAAGTATTCTCTGCATTTCCCCCATGCTTTTTGAAACTCTTTTCTAATGTGATCTCTAATTGCCTCTGTTAATCTAGCCAATATACTCTAATAGTTTAATATACTTTAACAGTTTGTGTTGCCATTCCTTATTAGTTGGCACAGTTTCTTTTTTCCAGTTTTTAGCAGCTAGGATCCTTTCCGCTCCTGTGGCTTAGAGGAATATTTTCTGATCTTCTCCTGTGTCCGTTATCCTTAGTAGAAAAGCTTCTGCATTTTTCATAAAGTTATACTTAAACATTTTTTTAAGCTCATCATATACTGTTAAGTTGTGGGTGAACATATCAGACGACACAGCGATTCTTCAAACAGCTCTTGTTTATTCACAGGCCAGGACAGAACTGAACTGAAGGGTTCAGCCAGCCTGCTTATATAGAGCTCCACTAGAACGCAACAGTAACCATTTTCTGTAACTATCCAATCACTGAACGTCACTTTCGATCCCTTATTTGCATATGTGGACCTGAGTGAAAACTATCTACAGTATCCCCCTGCTGGCCCAGGGTGAGAACTTCAGTACATAACACCCCTCCCCACTGAGATAAGGCGTTAGTTACAATCGTAATGGTTTCCTTATATACAGCACTACACGTAATGGTTCAATTAGGCACAAAAGCATATCGGTTACATTTCAAATACTTCCATTAGACCGACAGTGTTACATGTCCAACAACATAGTCCTTTAAATAAGTTGGACGCTTGGAAACTCAGCTTCTTGCTGAGGCTGTGGCGCGACCCTAGGTGGCTTTTGATTTTTTCACAGGTCCACAATAGTTTTGTTTTGTCAACTCAAAGATGTAATCACAGTCTCGGTTGTTGGCATCCCTCAGTCTCAAGAGACAAGAGAGGAGTGCACCTTTGGGGGTGAAGTCAAACTGTTAGAAGGTTGCAGCGCCTGCTGTGGCTGTAGAGACTGATGTGGGAGAGACATGTTTTGTTGCAGCTGGGGCAGAGGAAGGCATCCGGTTGTGCGGCTGCAGATGCGCCATGGGGCTCCTTCTCTCTGCGTTCCGTCTAAAGGGGTAAATTTCCAACCACCAACTCGACTACTGATTTCCAGCTCAGTGCCACCTACATGTCTAGGTAAAGGTAAAGGGACCCCTGAACATTAGGTCCAGTCATGGCCAACTCTGGGGTTGTGGCGCTCATCTCGCTTTATTGGCCAAGGGAGCTGGCGTACAGCTTCCAGGTCATGTGGCCAGCAGGACTAAGCAGCTTCTGGCGCACCAGAGCAGCGCATGGAAACACCATTTACCTTCCCACCGGAGTGGTACCTATTTATCTACTTGCACTTTGACGTGCTTTTGAACTGCTAGGTTGGCAGGAGCTGGGACCAAGCAACGGGAGCTCACCCCGTCACGGGGATTCAAACCGCTGACCTACTGATCGGCAAGTCCTAGGCTCTGTGGTTTAACCCACAGCGCCACCCGCATCCCACCTGCATGTCTAGACCGGGTTTAAACCTCATTCACACTGCAATGCTTTGGGGGGGGGAAGCATTATAGCCAAATGAAATCGTGGGTAGGTTTTGAGATATGTGCGGCGGGAGAGAAACGATTTAAAATGGTGTTAGAGGGTTTTTGCAATAGATATGTGTTTGTTATATAACACAGTAGAAAAGGCTTGGAATAAAAACACTTTGGAGGTGTGGATGGGAAGTCTATCTATCAAACAAAGTTGTCATGTAATTATCTAATTTGAAGCTAATTTGAAACTTAATAAAAAATTATATTTGAAACCTCACATACACAGTATACACAGTATACACATATACTGTTGTTAGCCGCTCTGAGCCCGGCTTCGGCTGGGGAGGGCGGGATATAAATAAAATTATTATTATTATTATTATTATTATTATTATTATTATTATTATTATTGATTTTTTATGCCACTTTTAAAAGATATTATTTCCCCCAAGGAATCATGGGGACTGTAGTTCATTAAGGGAATTATTAGGAGAATACTATCCACCTCACAGAACTACAATTCCCAGAGTTTCCTCAGAAAGAGGGATTGATTGTTAAACCAGTTTGGGTCTCAAGCAAAAGGCAGGTTAATAAAAGGATATAACATTAAACCTTGAGCACGCAGATGCTCTTGAAGAGCTTTCTGGGTTAGAAAGCTCACCTTGCCAGTTTCAGCCCTGCAAAGTGAGTTTGTTTTTTGTTGTTGCCGTGTAAAAAAGCAGTCTTAAAAACCAGAAACTTAACTTTTAAGGACAGGGCTGAATGCTCTATTCCCTGCAGCACACTTGAAAGTTGATTTTTATCTGAAGAGCCACATGATTTAGCTATGGATTATCTTTTATCTCTATGGGCAAAACAGCTGGGTGTGCAGCTACTGAGGTTCAATATCTGTCTTCTTAAAACTTCAGCTCTAAAACACAAACACGATGGTAATCATGTGCTTTGACATCAAAGCAAATTAACAATTGGGAGCACAGAATTACTCATTGTTCATGCTCGCCTCTTTAGATTACTAGTTAGCAACCCACTGCCTTGGATTGGGGAGGGCAGCTTGCAATGAGAGAAGGCCTTGGCAAATATAGGGTCAGCAATGAACTTTACAACCAGACCCTATACTTGTTTACTCACTAACAAATCTGATGGATATATATAGCTCTTATTTCTTAGTAGTATCCTAGGCACAGTTACAGGGGATGTGGGTGGCGCTGTGGTCTAAACCATAGAGCCTAGGGCTTGCCACTCAGAAGGTCAGTGGTTCGAATCCCCGCGACGGGGTGAGCTCCCATTGCTCGGTCCCTGCTCCTGCCCACCTAGCAGTTCGAAAACACATTAAAGTGCAAGTAGATAAATAGGTACCACTCCAGCGGGAAGGTAAACAGTGTTTCCGTACGCTGCTCTGGTTCACAAGTTCAAGTTTACAAGAAAGGAGATTCTGACTCAACAACAGGAGGAACTTTCTGACAAGGAAGAGCTGTTTGACAGTGGAACGGACTTCCAATCCTTCGTTGGAGGATTTTAAGGAGAAGTCTGTCCTGGATGCTTGAGCTGAGATCCCTGCCTTGCGTGTGTGTGTGTGTGTTGGACTAGATGACCCTTGAGGTCCCTTCTGACTCAACAATTCAATGACTCTATGATATTGCAACAGGTAAAAGGAGCGTTTGAAATCAGAACAGAAGCGCTAGCATTATAACCCGGATAAACACAGTATGACTGCAACCATAGTCTCCTCTGCTATGATGAGATGTATTGCATTTCCATTTAAATTACAGCAAATTATCATTTCTTTTTAAAAATCATTTTTATTGACTTTCCAATAAAAACAGCCATTCAACACATCCACATCGTAATCCAATTAAAAACAATAAACTAAAATAAAAAAGACCAAATTGCAGTCCAAATGGTTAATAGTCTGGACCTCTGAAGAATATCTCCAAATCTTCGTTCCTGCCTCTTCTCATTGTTTTCATATTTTCCACATTCTGA
This sequence comes from Podarcis raffonei, assembly GCF_027172205.1. Lineage (NCBI taxonomy): Eukaryota > Metazoa > Chordata > Lepidosauria > Squamata > Lacertidae > Podarcis > Podarcis raffonei. Next base: position 23,513,547 of record NC_070618.1, read on the forward strand.
TCCTAACACTTGAAAGTTCTCCGTCCCTGGCTATGCGATTCTCAATCATGTCAAAAATCATATATCCTTTCATCCATTGAATTCAGCTTTCTTTGTAAATATATATTTTTTCAACTGTCTATTTACCAGCGCAGCTTTTCCTGACTTCATTCCAATCTTCCAATCCGGGCTATTGTCCAAGTTTCTCGTTTGAAGTTTAACGACGCAGCAACTCCCATCCAAATTATTATTTCTCAATTTGCACTTATACAGAGAACTTTGCTTAGGCAGATGTTCTGCGAACCTTCATCCATTACGGCCAATGCCTGCGTTGGACCATGTCTTCCATCAGCCCCAACCAGCATAGCCAATGATGGTGGGTAATGGGAGTTGTATCCCAATAATATCTGGAGAGCCCTGGGGTCCCCACCTCTGCCATAAGGTGTGGATTTGGCCCTGTGACCGACAGTTGCTGATCTCCACTTGATTTGCTTCTGTAAATCATTTGAGCTCCGAGAGTCTCATCTAAATATGCTTCTGGGTGGCATAGCTTTGGGAGGGAAGACTTTGATTTTTTCTGGTCTCTTTGTTTCAGTCCTAGTGTGGGTTATGTTACGACTAGGTCTAAATCCCTCCTTTATCTATAGAATCAGAAGGGATCATTGCTATCAGTTATGCCCGACTGAAGACTCTGCATTTTCTTCTATGATGTATGTGTCACTTTTCATTAATTCTGAGAGGCCTGCTCCTTTAGAAACCAGAGTAAACAGAGTGGTGTGTTGGATTAGATCTTGGCTCTGAATAAATTTATTTTCCAGCGAGTGTTAAAAAAGGAAAAAGGAAAGGAAAAAAAGAGCAAGGCCAAAACCCCTCGGAGCAGAAAATGTCACAGTGATTGCTAATACATTACTGCACAGAGAAATGCCTAATAAAGCCCCTATTAGGATGTCATACCTGCTTACTGCTGAATTCTCCAGAAAGTTTATTTGATATGTCTAAGCCAATTATCAAAGTCGTGGTGATAAGAAGCAGCTCAGTGGGCCCAAATATGTCAGATTAGAATGACTAAATTGTGGGAATTCATGGGCCTCTGCTTTGAATAATTAACTCGACTCTTTGTAAATGCATACACTCTGCAAAGTAATTTTCCCTTTACACGAGGCATTTTGCCCTTGCGTTGCCTTTGAAAAGTAAACTGCGAGAGAGGGCATTTGCTTTTTTTTTTTTTTTACATTCTCCTTGTTTCTCCATCTTGGTACCCTGCCCACACCCTTCTTCTCTGGCTAGCCCTTGCTCTGACAGGTGGGATACGTTGAAATCCGCTGCTGTGGCAGAGGAAGGCTGTAAAACTCTTTCCTTTCACCTGTGGAACAGGGGCTACATTCAAAGAACCAAGACTTAACTTCCAGCAAGAGATGTGCAGTGCACACTTTGCAAAGTATGCAGCCAGGGCTGTGTGTACCCTGCAACAATCACATTGTTATGGCCAGTCATTCTTGGCTGCACTTTCCCTTTGTGAAAATCCCTGTCAGGGAGTTTTCTTAGATGGCTGACTGATGTTTTCTTAGTAGAAAAGGCTGCGGGGAAAAATATACCATTGCTTCTCCTCGGCTAGGATAGTTTAAAGGTAACAAAGGATGTTTAAGTCCAGTCAAATTAAATTATGAGGTGAGGCGTGCATCTTGCTTTTCAGGCCGAGGGAGCCGGTGCAGACAGCTTTTCTGGGTCATGTAGCCAGCATGATGAAACCGCTACTGGCGCACGGAGGACCGCGACAAGTGCCAGAGCATATGGAAACACCATTTACCTTCCCGCCGCAGTGGTACCTATTTATCTACTTGCACTGGTGTGCTTTCCAACTGCTAGGCTGGCAGAAGCTGGGGCAGAGCAACGGGAGCTCACCCTGTCATGCGGATTCGAACTGCCGACCTTCTGATCGGCAAGCCCAAGAGGCTCAGTGGTTTAGACCACAGCGCCACCCGCATCTCGAGTTTAAGAGAGAGCGAGAGAGAGATTCATTGTTTTTACACAGAGAGCTTAAGTTACATCTCTGTTGAAAAAGAAGGATTTTGTGATTTAATTGCCTCTTCCAGCTTCTCCAGGACAGCTGCCTAGGTTTCAAAGAAACATCCCTATTCCCTGAGAGCCAGGAGCTCATTGTCCTGAGCACACGCACACGACTTGTGTCACAATGTGACGTTCTGTACAGTGCACTTGGATATCCCCAACCTACAGGATTTTTACCTGCATACTTGTTATTGTTTACTGAGTCATTCCCCTGCAAGTGTCCCGGAAAAACTGGGACATCCCATTCTTGCCCTGGGATGTGAGCAGAAGTCATGCGCCGGCTGCGCGGCAGCAGCGGAGGCGCCATTACCGAAAGCGTGCCTCATGTTACGAGCGGTTTCGGGTTACAAATGGATCTCCGGAATGGAGGACTCCCCTGAGTGAGTGCTTGAGGGCCCTGCTCTTGCCATTTACCATCTGGCCTGGGGGAGGGCCTGAAGCCTCACAAGGACTGCGTGCTGCTTGTTGCCTGCTGCCCAGGAGGACTCCCCTGAGTGAGTGCTTGAGGGCCCTGCTCTTGCCACTTACCATCTGGCCTGGGGTGGGGCCTGAAGCCTCATAGGGACTGTGTGCTGCTTGCTGCCGCTGCCCAGGAAGACTCCCCTGAGTGAGTGCCTGAGGGCCCTGCTCCTTCCTGCCACTTACCATCTGGCCTGGGGTGGGGCCTGAAGCCTCATAAGGACTGTGTGCTGCTTGTTGCCTGCTGCCCAGGAGAACTCCCCTGAGTGAGTGCTTGAGGGCCCTGCTCTTGCCACTTACCATCTGGCCTGGGGTGGGGCCTGAAGCCTCACAAGGACTGTGTGCTGCTTGTTGCCTGCTGCCCAGGAAGACTCCCCTGAGTGAGTGCCTGAGGGCCCTGCTCTTGCCACTTACCACCTGGTCCAGGGCGGGGCCTGACAGGCCTCACTAAGACAGTTGTTACTGCCGGAGGGACACAGAGTGTTTTTAAAATGTTTTTAAAAAATTTTCTTTTGGATTTTTTGTAGGTGGGGGGTGGGGGTGGGATGGATGTTTGGTTGGGCTTGGGGAATTATTTTTTATTTTGATGTTTTTGTAATTTTTACATTTTTTGTTTGTTTGTATTGTTTTATTGGTTTTGTTTGTTTGTTTGTTTAAGGTGTTATTTTGTTCTTAGGGGGAGGGGTCAGGGCTGCCGGGGAGTGGGCCCCAGCCCACAAAATGGCTGGGGCATGTCCCCCAGGGGGGGATGCCCTGGAGCAACCGATCTCAGTGATCACGGGTAGGAGGAGGAGTTACGCTAAGACTAGACCATGTCATTACAGAGGGGGCAGGTTTAGTCGTTGTCTGAGGACTATTCCTGCCTCTGGGTCTGGTCCTGACCGGATGGATACTAGAATCAGCAAGGGATACCCACATGACCTGAAGGTGCTGCTGTGCAATGCCAGGTCAATGATTCATAAGACCACTGCCATCCATGACTTGATCATGGATGGAGGACTTGACCTGGCATGTGTAACAGAGACTTGGCTGGATGAAGCAGATGGGCCTGTCCTTGCCGCTGCTTGTCCACCAGGTTTCTCTTACGCACAGCAACCCAGGTCATGTGGGCGGGGAGGGGGGGTGCAGTGATTTTTAGGAAGTCATTAGTTTGCACCAGGCGTCCTATTGGGAAGACCCAGTTTTCCGAGTGCATGTTCTGGAAGTTGGGCAATAGGGGCAGTACAGGATTCCTTTTGGTGTACCGACCTCCCCGCTGCACCAAGGATTCCCTGCCCGAGCTGCTTCAGGTCGTGGCGGATGTTCTCCTGGAGACACCTAGCTTGGTCGTCCTAGGGGATTTTAACATCCATGCCAACACGACCTTACAAGGGGCCGCTCAGGACTTCGTGGAAAGCATAGCCTCCATGGGGCTGTCCCTGAATAAGTCTGGCCCAACCCATAGCCGCGGACATGCCTTGGACCTGGTGTTTACCTCTATGGATGTTGGTGATCTGACACTAAGTAAAAGCGAAACGAAAGAAGTGCCATGGTCAGATCACTTCCTGGTGCAACTGGACTTCTCTGCGACCCATCCCCTCTGCAGGGAGGTGGGACCAATTCGGATGGTCCGCCCCCGCCACTTAATGGATCCAAATGGTTTCCAGAGAGTGGTAGGGGATGCTTTATCCCATGTTGATGGCCTTTCAGCTGATTCCCTGGTGGCCCGCTGGAATGTGGAGTTAACCAGGGCTATTGACTGTTTGGCTCCGAAGCACCCTCTCCGATTGCATGGAGCCCGGACAGCCCCGTGGTTTTCCACGGATCTGAGGGCAATGAAACAATCGTTGAGATGGCTAGAGTGCCGGTGGCGGATAACTCATTCCGAATCTGACCGGACACAGGTTAGAGCTCAACGTCGAGCCTACCAAGTGGCGATAGTGACGGCGAAGAATAATTTCTTCACCGCCTCTATTGCATCTGCAGAAAACAGCAGCAGGAGACTTTTTCAGGTGGTTCACAATTTAGCGGAACCACCTGCAACATCGGGGCCCAGTACGGGCCACATGTTCTCCTGCAATGATTTTGCAGATAAAATCGCTCAGATTCGGGAAGAAGTAGACTCCACCGTGGGAGCAGGGCCGGGGCGGGAGAGTGCTAGAGTTCTGTCTAGTCAAGTTGAGTGGGATCAATTCCAATCTGTTACCTCCGAGGATGTGGACAGGCTGCTTGGACGAGTGAAACCAACCACCTGTCTCCTGGATCCTTGCCCATCCTGGCTTATAAAAGCTAGCCGGGAAGGACTGGGCGATGGGCTTTGTGGGGTGGTGAATGCTTCCCTCCATGAGGGAGCCTTCCCAGACCCGCTGAAAGAGGCGGTTATTAAACCGCTTCTTAAAAAACCATCTTTAGATGCGGCCACAATGGCCAACTATTGCCCAGTCTCAAATCTTCCATTCTTGGGCAAGGTGATTGAGCGAGCGGTTGCCGAACAACTCCAGGCATGCCTGGAAGAAGCGGACCATTTGGATCCCTTCCAGTCAGGATTCAGGCCTCATCATGGGACTGAAACTGCCTTGGTCGCACTGGTTGATGATCTCCGGCAGGCTAGGGACAAAGGTGAGAGCTGTTTCCTAGTTCTGCTGGATCTTTCAGCGGCGTTTGATACCATCGACCATAACATCCTTCTGGACCGTCTTCAGGGGCTGGGAGCTGGAGGCACTGTCATACAGTGGTTCCGCTCCTTCCTCCTGGGCCGTGTTCAGAAAGTGGTGGTGGGGGATGAGTGTTCAGACCCCTGGGCTCTCACTTGTGGGGTGCCTCAGGGTTCTGTCCTCTCCCCCATGCTTTTCAACATTTACATGCAGCTGCTGGGAGAGATCATCAGGAGGTTTGGGCTGGGTGTTCATCAGTATGCGGATGATACCCAGCTCTACCTCTCTTTTAAATCAGAACCAGTGAGGGCGGTGAAGGTCCTGTGTGAGTGTCTGGAGGCGGTTGGAGGATGGATGGCGGCTAACAGATTGAGGTTGAATCCTGACAAGACAGAAGTACTGTTTTTGGGGGACAGGAGGCGGGCAGGTGTGGAGGATTCCCTGGTCCTGAATGGGGTAACTGTGCCCCTGAAGGACCAGGTGCGCAGCCTGGGAGTCATTTTGGACTCACAGCTGTCCATGGAGGCACAGGTCAAATCTGTGTCCAGGGCAGCTGTTTACCAGCTCCATCTGGTACGTAGGCTGAGACCCTATCTGCCTGCGGACTGTCTCGCCAGAGTGGTGCATGCTCTGGTTATCTCCCGCTTGGACCACTGCAATGCACTCTACGTGGGGCTACCTTTGAAGGTGACTCGGAAACTACAACTAATCCAGAATGCGGCAGCTAGACTGGTGACTGGGGGCGGCTGCCGAGACCATATAACACCGGTCTTGAAAGACCTACATTGGCTCCCAGTACGTTTCCAAGCACAATTCAAAGTGTTGGTGCTGACCTTTAAAGCCCTAAACGGCCTCAGTCCAGTATACCTGAAGGAGCGTCTCCACCCCCATCATTCTGCCCGGACGCTGAGGTCCAGCGCCGAGGGCCTTCTGGCGGTTCCCTCATTGCGAGAAGCAAAGCTACAGGGAACCAGGCAGAGGGCCTTCTCGGTAGTGGCGCCCGCCCTGTGGAACGCCCTTTCAGCAGATGTCAAAGCGATAAACAACTACCTGACATTCAGAAGACATCTTAAGGCAGCCCTGTTCAGGGAAGTTTTTAACGTGTGATATTTTACTGTATTTTTGGGTTCTATGGAAGCCGCCCAGAGTGGCTGGGGAGGCCCAGCCAGATGGGTGGGGTATAAATAATTTATTATTATTATTATTATTATTATTATTATTATTATTAAGTTCGTAACCGGAGGTACCACTGTAGTTGATATACCAAATATTTACAGGTTATAGCATCACCTCAGAGAATGCCAGAGGTAGAGTGCACTCTGTGTGGGGCTAGCGCTGGTCCTAAAGGGTCTTCACTGGCTCCTAGTATGTTTTTGAGCACAATTCAAAGTGTTGGTGCTGACCTTTAAAGCCCTAAACGGCCTCGTCCCTGAAGGAACATCTCCACCCCCATCATTCAGCCTGGATACTGAGGTCCAGCTCTGAGGGCCTTTTGGCGGTTCCCTCACTGTGAGAATTGAGGTTACAGGGAATCAGGCAGAGGGCCTTTTCGGTGGTGGCGCCCCCCTGGTGGAACACCCTCCCACCACATGTCAAGGACTATATAACCTTTAGAAGACATCTGAAGGTAACAATTAATGTTTTATTATGTTTTTATATATGCTGGAAGCTGCCCTGAGCGGCTGGGGCAACCAGTCAGATGGGCGGGGTATTATTATTATTATTAGAAAATAAATGAATTAATTAACAAGAAGTAACTTCTGGTGGTGGTGGTTGATGGTAAGGGAACCTGAACCCTCCCTCAATTAGATAACATTTTTTTTTGCGTTCAGGTCTCCATTCATTTCCACGCTTCTGTTTGTGTAGTATCCTAGGATCATATCCATGGAAACAGTGTCCTTTGTTTCTTCACTGTTTATATGCTTTGGTTGTGTCTCTCTCTCACTTGAAGCTCCAAAGCAGCATCATAATTTCCACAGAAACTTATTGTTGTGTCATAAACAGCAGATTATGTGTGCAGGTGGAGGCTACGCAGCCCCCCCCATTAAAATCTTTTAAAAAATAACAATCTTGTATCCTAGCAATGGAAAAAAAATGACAGGGAATGAAGAATACAGAAGGGAATTGGTTATATTAATAAAACACAGGCAAACTTTTTATTTAAAAAAACCAGACGGCTTCTGATATGGATGCCATCGTTTTGTACGTTTTTGTACACGGCTTGGCCCCCAGGCTCACAGAGAAGAAGAGACATTAGCCTTAGTAGGCAAGTGCAAGAATAGGAGACGATATTTAGCATGTCTTGTAACAAGAAAACTGCAGGCCATGCTTGAGGAGATACCGCTTATGCTGATGCACAGAAGAAGTCCCAGTAGTAAAATTCCGAGATTGGAATGTTTTATAAATAGTAAAATTCAAAGATGGGCTCAGTCCGTTTGGACCAAGATCTGCAAATAATGTGTATCTTTGTAATTTTATTTTGCACTTATATATGTGCAAGGCTCAGCGCTTTTACAGCCCGGAAGCGAAAGGCTGGGCTTTGCAGTACTGCTGACTGGAAAGTAATTAAGTTTTATAAATACCTCTTGAGTGGCTGTAAGATTTTTACATATATGCTAAGTATATTTTCGAAAGCTGAAAAATCAGGGGTCGGAAGAGATAGCCATAGCTTTTCTATAACAAGAGGAATAAGTATTTTAAAATGCTGGCACCAGACCTTTATACTAATTATCTCCTTTTAATATGAAACATGTTTTGATTTCTTTCGATTAAGAATATGGTCCTTCGAGGCAGCATGAAGAACTGCAGAGACCCTGGGTCATTCCTTACCTAGAAGCTCTCCATCTTCTTTTGGATGGAGGTGGGACAGACCAGGATAGGGTTGCCAACCTTTGGTTGGGCAAAATCAAGTACAGGTCAGGCAATATAGGGCACAGTTCGGGGGGGGGAATTGGGGGACTAAAAATTATTTTACCTGGTGCAGAAACGGCTTCAAAGCAATCCATTACAATGGCACATGGGGCTTACAGTGCTTTATTCAATAAAAACAACAACAAAAGCACTATGATTTACAACTGTAAGAAAAATATTGTGTATTACATGGCTGAGTTTTGAATAGCATCCCTTTCACAAACATTGTAGTTGTTTGTGACCGCCTTGCATGTGTGAATTTGGACTTTGGCATGCTTTGAGAGATTACAGAGCCAGTGTGGTGTAGTGCAGCTGCTGGGTGACCTTGGGCCAGTCACACTTCTCTGAAGTCTCTCAGCCCCACTCACCTCACAGGGTGTTTGTTGTGGGGGAGGAAGGGAAAAGGAGAATGTTAGCCGCTTTGAGACTCCTTCGAGGAGTGATAAAGTGGGATATCAAATCCAAACTCTTCTTCCACAGCAGCTTCTGGTACCCTTCAGTGTCTTCCTACTTCTCTTACTTTGACCCTGAAGTGAAAAATACATTTTCACTTCGCCAGAGTGGTTGGTTTTTTTGGGGTCACAATAGTCACTGGTACAGAGTACTGGAACCTCTTCCCTTTCCTGCCCACAACAGGCATTTTGTGCTGGTACCCATGGCACTTTGATAAAAGTGTTCTGCCACCTCATGGTTTACCCACTGCTCCCCCATTTTCTAGATAACATGGACATTTTGAATCTTAAATGCATGTTGCATTCAAAAACCAAAAGAAACGTCCTATTAATATTTAGGAATAGATCTGTTTCTTATGACTTGAATGCTCTTGTTCATTTCCAAATGAGTTGAAATGATGGGCGTTTTATGACACCTAGATTCCAGTTTGTTACAATCTCTAGAGGACAAATAAAAATGATCTTGAGGGTGCATTCTGTTGGATCCTAGGTAGAGTTGCCAGCTAACCATTCCTAGTTAGAGTAATCTTTTGTTAATACTGTTACAAAACTTGAAATAATAGTTGTGTGAGGTGTTTCTGTGGCAAATATGTTTTCTACCAGAGTTAGTGAAGCCTTTCCCAACTGCACTGAAATGCTATGCTTTTTGAAGTAAATCACGTTAACATATCATTTATTCTTATTTTTACTGTAAAATTACCCTGACTTTTCACTTGACAGGCAAACAAATAAAAACACCACATTACCCAGAGACACTGTTTTGTTTAAGTGGGAACTGTTTTCTTATTGCATCCATTGTCTATGTTCTGGTTAGAGATCCCATTAATGATTGCAGCAGATAACCGAGGTTGAGAAAACGATTCTTCCAAATCATTAGTCTATTTCTTGAGGTGCCTTATTGAAGGCAGAACATTTTAACTGCAAAAAATTGATTTAGTGGTATATCCTTTTAGAGCCTTTCAGATTGCTAATTAGCACAGGTTATATGCCTTAAGTGTAGCCACTGGTCGAGAAGTAAATGAGTGGAGAGGTAACCAATCAATAGAAAACACCATTGGCATCACTAGCTGTGTAGCACTGTGAATCTTTCTTTTAAACGAATACATCTATGTTTGCATCTTTAGTAAAGGTAAAGGGATTCCTGACCATTAGGTCCAGTTGTGGCCGACTCTGGGGTTGCGGTGCTCATCTCACTTTATTGTCCGAGGGAGCCAGCGTACAGCTTCTGGGTCATGTGGCCAGCATGACTAAGCCGCTTCTGGCGAACCAGAGCAGTGCACGGAAACACCGTTTACCTTCCCACCGGAGTGGTACCTATTTATCTACTTGCACTTTGATGTGCTTTAGAACTGCTAGGTTGGCAGGAGCAGGGACCGAGCAATGGGAGCTCACCCCGTCATGGGGATTCGAACTGCCAACCTTCTGATTGGCAAGCCCTAGGCTCAGTGGTTTAGACCACAGCGCCACCCGCGTCCCTTGTTTGCATCTTCACCTTGCCCTATTTCACAGGAGCAGGTTAAAATTAGTGAAATGGAAAACATTGAAAATCTTCCCTATACAGGGCTGTCTTCAGCTGTCTTCTAAAGGTTGCATAGTTACTTATCTCCTTGACTCGGGGGTGGGGTTGCCTAACTCCATACCTTCCAACATTTCTCCTATGGAAATAGGGACGTCCAAAGGAAAAGCAGGACATTCCAGGATCAAATCAGAAACCAGGACGGCTTCTGCAAACCTGGGTCCGTCCCTGGGACACTTGGAGGGTCTGCCTTTTCCATCTGTGGAGGAGCATGGCTCACAGCAATGTCTTCCTCTCCTGCAACTTTTGACTTCATCTGCTAGCAACCCCAGGGCTTATTAAGTAAGCTGTCAATGTATCAACCCCGTGTGATTTGCAGATATGCCAGACGAGAGTGAAAGGCTCTCCAGGCTTAATGCGCTTAAGATAAGGGGGAAGCTCCTTCTGAAAGAAGTGGAAAGATCCTGCAGCTCTCAATAAGCCCGTCCAAATTGTCTGCCGGGCACTGGAGGATGAAATTGAGTTTAGCACGACAACATGTACTGCCAAGTGCAGGCCAGCGAGTAAATATTTAAAGGATGTAGCTTACGCTTCTTGGGCTGCTCTACCTGAATTTTCTTTAGATGACAGGAAGTAGCCGAGTGCACTGTGCAGCAAGATTAGGCCTTCGGAATGAGGTTGTTGAGATTAAATGCTCATTTCCCAAGTAACCCTCCATTATGGCTAAACGGTTGTGGACATATCTCGTGGAAGGAGAGAGAGGGGGAAAGTTCCGCTTGGCTGCATGATTAAGCATTCAGAGGACTATATAATTGGTAATATACATTTTATATTCCCATGTAAATAAAATTCTTTATTTAAGCAGCGCAATGTAGAATACTTAAAACCTTGTCAGCTAATAACTCACAAGAGACAGGAAGACATAAAAAGTCTAAGCGCAAGGGCAAGCGTCCCTCTCCCAACCTCCAGGCATGATTGATCGCTGAAAGTTGTGGTTTTGCCACATAAATGTAATTTATGAAATGCAAACATGCAGATCCAGTAAATAGAATATCTATGTCTGGGGTGGGGAGAAATCGCCACAAGTCTTCTGCCATCTGTTTTTCTTTATATCTGTGGTTCTGATGTTGGTTGGAGTGCCCTGTGGAAGTGCATAGAACATTTTCTTTTAGTAGGCCTTGGTTGGCTGAGGAAGTACAGTTCATACTTTACTCTCCCGTAAACATTCAGCCCGGACACTGAGGGCCTAGTTGCCGCATTCTGGCACACACACACCCAAATAGGAATGGATGGTGGCTTCTCTGTGGTAACACCCACCCAGTGGAACGCCCTTCCATCAGATATCAAGGAAATAAACAATTACTGTAGATTCCGGCATATAAGACGACTTTGTAACCCCAGAAAATCCTCTAAAAAGTTGGGGGTTGTCTTATACGCCGGGTATGGGTTCGCTGGGCAGCGGCAGTGGGCGGCGGGCTCCGCTCCACGCCGGGAGGAAGCCACCCAGTGAAGCTGGCTTAGGATCGCTGGGCGGCTTCCTCCGGGCATGGAGCCCGCTGTCCACTGCTGCTGCCCAGCGAAGCTGCCGCGTATAAGACTGGGCGTATAAGTCGACCCCCCCCCAAATTGGCAGCTGCCAATTTGGGGGGACATCTCATACGCCCAGTCGCCTAATATGACGCAATCTACGGTATCTGACTTTTAGAAGACATCTGAAGACGTTTAGAAGACATCTGAAGATAGGGAAATTTTTAATGTTTCATGTTTTATCATGTTTCTAATATTCTGTTGGGAGCCACCCAGAGCAGCTGGGGAAACCCAGCCAGATGGGCGGGGTATAAATAATATATTTAGGGCATTTTGCTGGCATCAGATATCAAGGCTATCTGCTTGCATTGCACAGGCTACCCTTATTATTATTATTATTATTATTATTATTATTATTATTATTATTAAAATGTGTTTATTTGCTTATCGAAAGTGCCTCACCCTTCTCCTTCAGCTAACCTTACTAATTTATGTAGCAATCCTGCAAGTACAGTGGTACCTCGGGTTAAGAACTTAATTCGTTCTGGAGGTCCGTTCTTAACCTGAACCTGTTCTTAACCTGAGGTACCACTTTAGCAAATGGGGCCTCCCGCTGCTGCCACGCCACCGGAGAACAATTTCTGTTCTCATCCTGAAGCAAAGTTCTTAACCCGAGGTACTATTTCTGGGTTAGCCTGAGTCTGTAACCTGAAGCGTCTGTAACCTGAGGTGTCTGTTACCCGAGGTACCACTGTATAGCTAATTAACTGTGGTCTGCTTGGGGGGAAATGATGCAGGACTCCTCTGCTTTCGTAAAGATAAAGTGCTTTATATGTGTTATAACACTGTGACACCAGAGGGTGCTGTGAAGTCCTGTTTTTTGCCAGCAGGATTTCCCTGCATGAAGTTTACGACGTGTTTAACTAAATTTGATGAGTCTAGATCCAGCCCCATCCTACCCCACTCCTTCCACTGTCTTGTGTGCCAGGAAAGATGTGCTTGAAGGATCAATGTGGCTCAGGCACATAAAGGACATGAAGCACAATTACACAGGGTAGGCTGGGAAATCAGTGTTACAGCACATGCCTAAACTTTTCATAGGACCCAACTAAGGAAAAGAGAAATAGTAGATTTCCAGTTTTTCCTACTTTGTAGAGTGGGAGGTGGGGGGTGGCAAAGCAAGAAAAGAGGGGGGAACCCAGACTATTTTATTTCACCATTAAAAAATGAACAGGGAAAAAAAGGGGTTAGAGGCCTAAGGCTTGGATTTGACATTAAAGATTCAAGGTTATCTTAATTATGATCTTTTATCTTTAATTTCTAAGAACAAATGCTCACAGAAAAGAAAGTGACACTTTTATCTAACCATTCCCAGAATATGGGAGTCAATGGCTACATCTAAATTAATTATTCTATGGAGATGGTGTGTGGATTGAGGCCACCAGCTCGTTCAGTGGTGACTCAAGCGATGAAGCCACTAAGTGGTAAGCTTTCTCCATATTCCATGGCCGTTTGTGACAACTCTTTAGGATGGGGGTAGAGAAACATGGACAGATGTTGACGACCTTTGACTGTGACTCCCATTATCCCTGACCACTGGGCATTCTGGCTGGAGCTGAGTGCTGCTTTTGACAAAGAGGGGGCAGAACAGCAAATGATTTCCTTCTTGTATTCCACACATGCTCAGCAGACAGGGCTGTCTTTAGCATATGTGCCGCCAGGGTGCAAAGATCCACCCCACGCCCCCAAATTTAGTTTAGCCGTTTGGGGGGCGGACTCAAATTTGTTGAGCTTTTTTCGGGAAGGGAAATCGCGCACCTGTAGCAACGACGCAGCGGGGAAAAACTGCTTTTGTTTCCTGACTTGTTGGAGTAACAGAGCGATGGAGGAGGACTTGCGCTCCATTGCTTTTCATCGAGAGGAACCGCTATACAGTAGGTATACATTTGGCGCGCCCCAGTATTCGGCACCCCTTGCACCCCCGGGTAAAGACGGCCTGTCAACAAAGGGTATGGCAAGTGCTCCCACTCATTTGTGTGTGGGGTGGGAAGAGCTGCTCCCATTTGTAATGGGGTAGCCATGTTCCCCACCCCACCCTACAATTTCCTGAGAGCAGGGGAATGTCACAGTCTCATCCAGCGGTGTAGCGAGGGGAAGTGGGAGGGGTGTGTGGGTCTGGGTGCATGTTTCTGAGGGGGTGCACCCACAACAGGCTCCCTCATCGAGAATGGAGCTGCACAGAGGCAAACTGCTGGGGCAGTGCCTCTTTTTCCTTGTGGCCAGTGGAGGGATGACCCTGTGTGCCTCATTTTGGGATGCGTCCAAGGAAACGGGGGCAATTGGCAGGCCCCCAGCTGGCTCCAGCCCACCAGCCGGCAGCTGGGCGAACTCCGGTCTTTGGAACAGCATGTAACTGCGACTCAAGCTTCAGAAACCCTCAGAAGCCGAGCACGCAAGCCAGCAGAGATAAGAACTCTTTGCAGCAGAAGGGCAGATTAGAGGCTGTGTAAAGTATATTTACAGGCATTTTATTCAGCATCCGGACAAAAGAAAAACATGTCTGCTCCCCTTCGTGTCCAAGCAAACAGCATAAGCAAAAGCTATACACAAACGGAAGTTCCCAGCAAGCTGTGCTGGAATGTAAACAGACATGTGACATACAACAACTCCACATATCTGTTAAGGTGGAACGGAATATTGTAATACCTCGCCCCTGAGTCAGCCAAGAGAGAAGGAGGGTGAGGGCGCTGCCACCACCCACTGAGGATGGAGGGATGAAGAGGAAGGCAGGAAAGCACTGCTGGAGCCATGTGCGTTGCCCAGAGCGCCTCTCTGCAAGGATAGGAGGAGCGAGGCGACACAGCGGTGCTCCTGGCTTTGCGTTTTTCTGCCTTATCTCTGCTCCCAGGTTGGGGCTAGTTTGCAAGGAGAGACTCCCTTGATTAGATGCTGGCTGGTGAAGGGACTGATGGCTGCACAATCCATTGGGTGGTACAACACTTGCCCCGCCCTGGGCACCGGCAACCCACGCTACGCCCCTGGTCTTATCACTCACTCACAGGGGTGTGTGGGTCTCGCTCTACGCTATTGAAAATTAATAGTGGCAAGAAGATGCAAGTGACAGGAAGGCTTCTTCTGGACCTTCTTAGAAGGTGGGTATTTTTTTTTTAAAAAAGGACAGAGGCAGGCAGCAGTGGAGAATGGGATCCATAGAACTGCAGATTCTAAAGAAAGCTAAAGAGACTCATGATGCACTCAACGTCATGATCCAGCTGGATTGGATTCAGGGAGTCTACTTTGGAGTCCGAGTTCTGTGGGTTCCTTATTCGAAGTCACCTCTGGCTCTTGACAGATGCCTGCTTTCTTATGCACAGGGTATCCTGTCCTTCATTCTCATTGAACCTGGGTGCAGGAACTTGTCGGAACTGCCTCCACTTGCCCCAGGTCACCATGACAAAAATAATAATCGCAAATGAATGGATGGGCCTCTGTAGATAATCTGGTCCAAGGAGCACATGTCAAGGGCGGTGAAGTCAGCACAGTTTTCTTCAGGGGGGAAAAGAAACCTTTCTGATAGGAGAGACATGCATAAAACAGAAGGCAAAGAGGCAAGAATGTATATCAATCTCCAAGGTGGTGAATGCTGGTAACAGCAGGATATAAAAGTTGCACAGCAGCAGATCTGTCTTGCTGCATTTCCCTCTGCTGTTTTGCTGTATGTATGTCCTCCAGAAATATAAAACTGTGCAGTGAAAACTATTGTAGGGTGGGCGAGGCAGGAGGGATAAGTTTTGCATCTAATGCATGGACAAATAAGAATCTAGAGTCTAAAGTTAAAATATTGATGTAGACAGTTGAATATCTACATTTTATTTCAGTCAGTGACTTGGCTAGTCAAGACAGTGGAATCTTTACCGGGGCAACAGTAATAAATCAATAATTGTTATCAGTGGTGTGCGGTGAAATTTTTCGTAGGGGAACAGAGACAACAGTTTGCGAGGGCGATTGGGGAGAGGTGTCACCACCTCCTGACATCGTGAGCATGAACATCTCACCTCCCCCCCTAAGCTGGGCAGAAGCTTCCTGGGCTTTGGGAAGCTGGCGCCAAGGGAACATTTAGGGGACTAGACTAGCCTCCTAGTCAAATGAGCACATGCTGCTGATTTTTATCCACTGTATGTTCTCCATGCCATTAGTAAAAGGCATCCTCACTGCAACATCTTCACTGGCACAAAGACTGGTGAAGGCATCTCTGGAAGTACAGAGGTATTAGCAGGATTGCGGGAACCAGGGCTGGCCAAGAAACTATGCCACATCAAATGGGTCTTCCAGAGCCAAAAAGCTCTCTTCTTCTTCTCCTCCTCCTCCTCCTCCTCCTCCTCCTCCTCCTCCTCCTCCTCCTCCTTTTTCTTCTTCTTCCATCACTCATAGCTGAGTAATATTGTCTTCCATGAACACGGTTTTAACAATGAGTCCATAAGTGACTGTGGGGGCCAATTCTGGATCCACACATCCTCCCACAGTGGGGACATAGGTCTAACCCACAGACCCCAGGGCTTGTTGATCAGAAGGTCGGTGGTTCGAATTCCTGTGACGGGGTGAGCTCCCGTTGTTTGCCCCTGCTCCTGCCCACTTAGCAGTTTGAAAACATGTTGAAGTGCAAGTAGATAAATAGGTACCATTCCGGCGGAAAGGTATCTACTTGCACTTTGGCATGCTTTCAAACTGCTAGATTGGCAGGAGCTGGGACCGAGCAACGGGAGTTCACCTCATCACAGGGATTCGAATTGCCAACCTTCTGATCAGCAAGCCCAAGAGGCTCAGTGGTTTAGACCACAGCACCACTCGCATTTCACTACATGATGGCATTTGGGTTTCACCCTCTTTCTCATTTTTCTAGTCTTAAAAGTTCACTTCTTCACATTTCCACATCAGTTTGTGATTGTTTTTTTAAGTCCTCATGAAAACTCACCAACATTTTAGTGTGAATTTTTCCTAATATAGACGTAGGTATGCACGCAGTGGTGCCTTCCCTGTGGAACGCCCTCCCTTCAGATGTCAAGGAGATAAAGAACTACACAACTTTTAGAAGACATCTGAAGGCAACTCCGTATGGGGAAGTTTTTAATGTTTGATGTTTTACTATGTTTTTATATATGCTGTAAGCCGCCCAGAGTAGCTGGAGAAACCCAGCCAGATGGGCAGGGTATAAATAATAATTATTATTTCATTGCAAAGCCATTTCTCCTCATACCATTTTCACTCATATTTTTTTTTCACTCATACACATTTCTGTGCATGTTCTGCCTCACTATATGCAATTTTATACAATTACTTAGCTGGAGAACGGCACTGAAAAATTCAGAGAACTGCAAATTTTTAAGGATGCCTGTGTTTCAATTTGCATATTGTTTTGGACACTGCAAATCAGGTAAGTTCACCTTTGAATCCAAACCAAATTCAATTTCTCCCCCTATTCTTAGGTTTCACCTGTCATACCAGCAACAGCAGCAGATTCTGTGCTTATGATAATATTTTATTTTCTTCCAAATTATGCTGTTTTAAATGTGCACTTTTAATATTTGGCTTCCTTTAGCAATGTTTTCTTTTGAAATCACATACAGCTCCCAAGTTAAAACAGTACAACGCATCATCAGATATCTACAACCTCTCCTGGACAATGACAGTGCTCTTTCTCAAGCTCTGGGAGGAAGACCTTTCATTGCCTACAGACAGCCACCAAATCTTAAACAACTCCTAACCCACAATAATACTACAACCAGACGTAACACGGACACTGGCACCAGAGCCTGCAATAAACCCAGATGCCAACTTTGCTGCCACATACACCCGGACAACACCATTACTGGCCCCAACAACATCACACATACCATCTCGGGACTATTTAATTGCTCATCGTCTAACATTGTATATGCCATCAAATGCCAACAGTGTCCTTCAGCTCTCTATATTGGACAAACAGGCCAAACCTTACGCCAAAGAATAAACGGACATAAATCGGACATCAAGAATCACAAGACAGAGAAACCAGTAGGAGAACACTTCAATCTCCCAGGACATTCTATACAAGATCTCAAAGTAGCTGTATTACTACAAAGGAATTTCAGAAATAGACTGGAAAGAGAAGCTGCTGAATTGCAACTCATTACCAAACTTAAAACCATGGAGAGACCTGGTCTGAACAAAGACATTGGATTCTTATCTCATTATACATGACAAAGCCATTTTTCACCTTCTCACCCCTTGCTTTTCCCCGTAAGACCTATTGCAGTCGTTAAGAGTCGTCAACAGGCTCATCACAGCTATCTGCCAATCACCCATTCCCACCACCCTTCTGAGTAATACCCCTCCCCACCTTCTCACTATATAGAAGGATCTGGCAACTTCTGTTTCAGTGTATCTGAAGAAGTGTGTATGCACACGAAAGCTCATACCAAGAACTAACTTAGTTGGTCTTTAAGGTGCTACTGGAAGGAAAAAAAATTTTTTGTTTTGACTATGGCAGACCAACACGGCTACCTATCTGTAACTTCTTTTGAAATGTTTGGGATATATTTTTTGTTTGTTAACTTTGCTGTGTTAAATGTGCATTCCGTATTCGACCTCCTTTGTAATGTTTTACACTGAAATCTTTAAGATAACATTTTACTTTCCTGTTAATCATATGACTTTGAATGTACTCTATGCTTTATATTTGACTTTCTTCTGTAATGTTTTCTTCTGGGTTGTTTTATTTGATGCTTTAAAATAAGTTGTAAACCACTTTGGGATATTTTTCTTAAAAATATAAGACAGCAAAAAATTAAATAAATAAATAGGCCATAGATTTTTAGAATTAGTCAAAGGTTTGGGAGAAGAGGAATGTTGCCCTTTCCCTCAGGAAACAGATACAGTCATACCTTGGGTTACAGCCGCTTCAGGTTGCGTTTTTTTGGGTTACGGACCACCGAACCCTGGAAGTACCGGAATGGGTTACTTCCGGGTTTTGGCGGTCGTGCATGCGCAGAAGCGCCAAATCACGCTTTGAGCATGCGCAGAAGCACCAAATCGCAACCTGCGCATGTGTAGACACGGGTTGCGAATGCTGCGGGTTGTGAACATGCATCCCGCACGGATCACGTTCGCAACCTGAGCATCCACTGTATACCTAAATTCCTAGAATAAGCTGCAACACTGACTTTGGAGGGCGGGGTGTAGATAAATCTCCCATCTGGATGATCCCTGAGAATCTGGAGGGGAGAGACTTCCTGCTGTCCATCAGGCAAGACCTTTTTCCACCTGCCTTTCCCAGACTGTGACTTTAAGAACACCAGAAGCAGCTGGGAGGAGAGGAGTTCTGGAATATTTTTAAAATCATAATTCTATAAGTTGTGCGTCTCTGCTTCTGAGTTTGCATTGTGTTATTTTATGAGCTGTGGCTTGCCGTTGATTATAGTTTAGAAATTATTTATTGTGATCTTTAAGAGTGGATTTCTGTTTAGTTTCTGTTTTCTGATATTTAATATCATTCTGTAGTATTCTAATGGGTGATTGAATATTACTTGATTTGATATCAGTTGCTTATTTTAAAGTTACGTTTTTATTATCACATTTTTTTCTTGGATTAGATTGTTATAAGGTGTGCATTCTTTGCTGTTTCTTCAGCTTGTAAACTGCCTTGGGTATAGTAAAATAGAAAGGCAGTGTACAAATTAAAAGTGAAATGAAATCTCTTCTCTCCTATTTCTTTATCCCACACCATATGCTGTTTGTGTTGTGTTTTCTCTTTCTGAACCCAAAGGTCACCAGTTTCAGCTTCTGTCCTGAGACAGTGCTGCATTGCAGCAAGCTGTTCAGTGTTCTTACCTGTTAAGGATGCTGTCCTTCAAAGGAGATGTCAATCTGAGCTTTCTGTTCCTTACCCTTATTACTCAGATTTGGAGATAGATAGATGATAGATAGATAGATAGATAGATAGATAGATAGATAGATAGATGATAGATAGATATAGATAGATAATTTATTACGGTCAGAGACCACCTTATAAAACACACTTGGGGGTACAATCCCAGAAGGAAAGCAAACATTGAAAACAACGTACAACAATAAATTTAAAATTTATAAATGCGATAAGCGTATAGACACTTAAAACTTTAAGATAAGCTACCACAGAGAGATGACCCAGAGTCACCCATGGAACCAAGTTTGGGGATTTTCTTAACGAACTAGTTTGGGTCGGGGATGGTCTGCGCCTACAGATCTGTACACAGAATCTGGCGACCATCTGGGTCGTCTTATGATATTTGCCTAACAGGAAAAGGTCACATTTTTGCTTTTCCGGGAGGTCAGTGAGCCTCACCAGTAGGGGATCAATGGTCTCACTACGTGCCTCTTCATAGAGATAGCTAGATAGATAGCTAGATAGCTAGATAGCTAGATAGATGATAGATAGATGATAGATGAGAGATCTGGGCAAGATCCTTTAAACATCACAGTAATTCCCTTTAATCGAGTTCTCCTTACACGAGCATATTTTCCTTGACAATATACTGAGGTAACATAGCAGGGCTCAGCTCTGCACTTACGGAGAAAACATTCCTCTGAGTATCAGCTGCTTGGGGTCACAAGTGGGGAGAGTGATGTTGTACTCCAGTCCTGCTTGTAGGCATCTCACATGCATCTGGTTGGCCAATGTGGGAACATGATATTGGACCAGATCAAACTTGGGTCTCCAGCTGTTTTTGGACTACATTCCCCATCATCCTCAACTGCTGGTCTTGCTAGCTAGGGATAATAATAATAATAAATAATAATAATAATAATAATAATAATAATAATAATAATAAAAAAATTTATTTATACCCCGCCCTCTCCAGCCAGAGCCAGGCTCAGGGTGGCTAACACCAATAAAATCACAGTAAAAACGTAATAGGGGAAAAGGGGGGGGGGAACCCCAATTTAAGATACAGGTTAAAATGCAATTTAAAATGCAGCCTCATTTTAAAGTAGCTGATAAATCAAGACCATAAGGGGAGGGAAACATAAGGGTCAGGCTGAGTCCAAACAAAAGGCCAGGTGGAGCAGCTCTGTCCTGCAGGGCCCTAGTCTCTTGTGACAGAGCGTTCCACCATGTCGGGGCCAGGGCTGAAAAGGCCCTGGCCCAGTTGAAACCAATCTAGCCTCCTTGAGGCTTGGGACCTCCAAAGTGTTGTTATTTGTGGACCTTAAGGTCCTCCGTGGGGCATACCAGGAGAGGCGGTCCTGTAGGTACGTGGGTCCCAGGCTGCATAGGGCTTTAAAGGTCAAAACCAGCACCTTAAACCTGACCCTGTACTCCACCGGGAGCCAGTGCAGCTATTAAAGCACTGGATGAATGTGATCCCGTGACAAGGACCCCGTAAGGAGCCTCACCGTGGCATTCTGCACCTATTGGAGTTAATGGGTCAGCTTCAAGTGCAGCCCCGTGTAGAGTGAGTTACAACAATCAAACCTGGAGGTGACTGTCGCATGGATCACAGTGGCCAGATCATGGCGAGAAAGGTAAGGGGCCAACTGCTTAATACGGCGGAGATGGGAAAATGCCACCTTTGCTGTGGCTGCAGCCTGCGCCTCCATGGAAAAGGAGGCGTCGAAGGTTACACCCAAGCATGATGGGAGTTGCAGCCAAGAAACAGCTGGAGATCCAAATTTGGGGAAACTCTGAACTAGATGGACCTTTGGTTGATCTACCAGGCTCTTCTCATGTCCTGATGTTCTGTGGTCCTTCCCTATTGCCATTCTCAGCAGCATCGTTCACCTTCATTTCAGAGCGAACTTCTTATGTGTATTTTACACTTTCTTGAAATTGAAAATCACCTCTACTCTCTCTTTCGCCCCCCCCTCCCACCACCCTTCTGTGTCTCCTGATAGGGAGGTGGGGTTAGAAAAGATTCCCAAGATTAAAATACAGTTATTACCTTTTTGATGTAATGGCACAGATTAAAAACACTTGAATGTAGCTGAGTTGCAACAGACACAATTGAAAAAACTTCATCACTCTTGTGCTGTCTTTAAGTGCAGTGATTAATGTACCATTGCAAGATGATATATATGCCCATAGATTACTATTTATGTTTTATGACTTATTGTTTGCCCGAGATCTTGGAACATTTTATTTAAAGATCAGTGAGGGATTAAAAGCAGCGCTTGCCTTTTCATCCTCAGAAAGACTTATATAATTTTCCTTCTAAAAGGGGGAGGGAACAGGTGGAATGATGGCTTGCACCCGGCTGAAATTAAGTACCTGGAATCAAATCAATCATTTGTTGCTGAGTCTTATGAAAAGTTAAATGCACATTTAATGGTAAACAAGCCTAGAAAATAGATGTTATGCTGATGTTTCGGTGGCTCTACATCAGTGGGGATGGAGAGTATTGAACGCATGTGCCCTGGTGTGGCAGAAATGGCAGTGAGAAAAGTAAGACATTTTATCTCATCTGTTATATGGGAACCAGTACAATTCAAATGAGGGATGCGGGTGGCGCTGTGGGTTAAACCACAGAGCCTAGGAGTTGCCGATCAGAAGGTCGGTGGTTCGAATCCCCGTGACGGAGTGAGCTCCCATTGCTCGGTCCCTGCTCCTGTCAACCTAGCAGTTTGAAAGCACATCAAAGTGCAAGTAGATAAATAGGTACTGCTCCGGCGGGAAGGTAAACGGCGTTTCCGTGCGCTGCCACATGACCCCGAAGCTGTACGCCGGCTCCCTCGGCCAGTAAAGCAAGATGAGCGCCGCAACCGCAGAGGTGGCCACGACTGGACCTAATGGTCAGGGGTCCCTTTACCTTTACCTTACAATTCAAATGTTGCCATAGAATTTCCCCCACACAAAATTCACCTTCTCCCTCAGCCGCTTGTATTATACGTGCAGGGGGAAAGTAACATGTCATCTCCCCTGCAGGCAGATAAACAGCTGGGGGAGGGGAGATTGAATGGTAAATGGTTGGTGGGTAAAGGGTCAGGCACCCTCCCCCTTAGAGTCCTTTCTCCTCTCAGACTAGCAGCCTTCCAGTGCTTCTTTTGGGTGAAAAAGAAAGGAACAAAGAAATGCTGAAAAAGATATGAAAAAAGATGTGTGTCAGATCTTGATTTGGCCTAGCAGGAGATGTTTTCACTTACGCGGTATGCTGTTAGACGACCGGATAAGCTAATAAAGGAAAGGGGTTGATCATCCACATTTATAATGACCCATGTTACAAGAGACCAAGGAGATTATTGTCTTGTGAATTCTTTTTTCTGGAACGGTGGGCATTTTGCTCAAAAGTGTCTAAATCATAAGCTTGGCAAATCTGAGTTGTTCATCTGTGTTACTGTGAGTCCCAGAGGACACCATGCACGTATTTGCTTGCTGTGGCATCTTAGGGTGCATACACTGTTTTCTATTTAGCCAAGTGCTGTCAGGTCAGGAGTAGGCAACATGGCGCTCTCTGGGCATCGTTGGACTTCACATCCCACCAGCAACATTTGGAAGTCACCACATTTGCAATCCCCGAATTTAGTGCCTGTTAGAATTGAGTTTCTTTGACCACCTAGTCCTTTTAAGGCTAATGGGATCCAGTTTGTATGTTTGGATCCCAGCATTCTCCTATCCAGGAAGTAGCTGTTAGCTTGGAGCAGTCAAATTCTTATAAACCATCAGACCATCCCCTCTACCCAAGCCAAGGGGAGGTGAAGCTTTGGGGGTTTATTACAAAAAAAAAGCTTTGGGGGTTTATTACAAACAAACAAACAAACAAACAACTCAAACAGGCCTTTCACCGGCAGTTTGCTTTTGAAAGTTTTTCTTTGAAGGAGTCCGGGTGGGAGAAAGAATGTGACAACTCTCAAATAATAATAATAATAATAATAATAATAATAATAATAATAAATAGCACACTGTCCCCCATCTCCCACCCCCCCGCCGGCAATATGTCTCAACCTGCCTTATCCTTCTTTTTACTTCTCCCATCCTCCTTCACTTGCAGTGGAGAACGTTGTCATATGTGGGTTTGCAGGACATCTTGTCAGATAAGAGGATTGTTTAGCTGCCAAAATATTTCAGCTCCGCAGTTCTCACATCTGAGAAACCTTCTTGTGGTGCCACTTATCTGATAAGATGTCCCCCCCCCCCGCCACCCCCAAGGCTGTCTTTATTTACTGCACTGTGTTAATGAGCAGAGAGTTGCCAGGAATGTGGGACGGTGAGTTTAAGGCAAATAGCCGCCTACAAAATTCTAGAGAAGTCTAACCAAGACCAATTATTGGCATTATGATGTGGACTCTTTTTAAAAAAGAAGAAAAGAAACAGCAAACAGGGTGATGTTTATACCATGCAGCTGAATCTACAAAGATAGATTATTCTCTTTGTGATAGTGAAATCAGGTTTCCATCATGACGCAGAGCTCCCAATGGCTAATTTTATTGCTGTCTCCTGGTGACAGAAAGTGTTATTTGTAGTATGCATCTTGATAGCAGTTGCCTTGGGATTCAGGAAAGGATGCCTAAAATCATTAACACCTAATAAGACCATTTTTTTTTAAAAAATGCAGGAATTGTAACTGAATTTTATGACAGATATGCGGGGAATGAAGTCACTGTTTGTGTGCATAATCATTGTGGTTTTGCTTAGAATCATTCCCTGCTTTTAGGCTGATCTAGCACAAATAGCAGGGACGCGGGTGGCACTGTGGGTTAAACCACAGAGCCTAGGGCTTGCCGATCAGAAGGTCGGTGGTTCGAATCCCCGCAACGGGGTGAGCTCCCGTTGCTCTGTCCCTGCTCCTGCCAACCTAGCACTTTGAAAGCATGTCAAAGTGCAAGTAGATAAATAGGTACCGCTCTGGTGGGAAGGTAAACGGCGTTTCCGTGTGCTGCTCTGGTTTCACCAGAAGCTGCTTAGTCATGCTGGGCACATGACCCGGAAGCTGTACGCTGGCTCCCTTGGCCAATAAAGCGAGATGAGCGCCGCAACCCCAGAGTTGGCCATGACTGGACCTAATGGTCAGGGGTCCCTTTACCTTTACCTAGCACAAATAGCAGGAATTCCAGGCTTTAAACAGTTGCATAGAAAGTCGGGGTGTGTGTGTTGGCAGGTGCAACGTCCCATCTCATAGTCTATGGGTCTAATAAAAGATGCAGGTATTAAAAGTCCCAGCTCCCTGACTCACCGGGTGACCCCAATTTGTACCTCCATATGGATGGGGCAAGGAGGAGGCCCAATTCTGTGTGGCAGCAGCTTCTGCACTGCCAGCCAGCCATACTGGAATGCAAGGAGGGACTGTTCCTGGGTGGGGGGGGGGTCTGGGGGCTGACCAAGGAAAAGATTTACATTGAGACCACTGCTGACTTCCCTGCTGCCCTTTATGCCCTGTGACATAACATTATGGTTGCCTTGATTTTGCTCATTCTGGTAGAATATTGCACTCTTCTGTATTCTTCAGCTTTATGTGTGCATATGAGGTTTGGGACATGGCGGTGTTGTGGTCTAAACCACTGAGCCTCTTGGGCTTGCTGATTGGAAGGTTGTTGGCTTGAATCCCCGCGACAGGGTGAGCTCCTGTTGCTCTGTCCCAGCTCCTGCCAACCTAGCAG
The DNA here is from genome assembly GCF_027172205.1 of Podarcis raffonei. Lineage (NCBI taxonomy): Eukaryota > Metazoa > Chordata > Lepidosauria > Squamata > Lacertidae > Podarcis > Podarcis raffonei. The sequence goes on from NC_070618.1 coordinate 23,538,695, forward strand.
TTTGAAAGCACGCCAGTGCAAGTAGATAAATAGGTACCGCTGCGGTGGGAAGATAAATGGTGTTTCCGTGCACTCGGTTTCCGTTACTGTGCCCTGTTGTGCCAGAAGCAGTTTAGTCATGCTGGCCACATGACCTGGAAAAGCTGTCTGTGGTCAAACGTTGGCTTCCTCGGCCTGGAAGTAGAGATGAGCACTGCACCCCATTGTCAAATTTGACTGTATTTAACCATCCTGGGGTCCTTTGCCTTTACTTTTTAACCTGCATATGAGGTTCAGAATCAGGGCACGGTCCAGTATACCTGAAGGAGCGTCTCCACCCCCATTATTCTGCCCGGACGCTGAGGTCCAGCGCCGAGGGCCTTCTGGAGGTTCCCTCATTGCGAGAAGCAAAGCTACAGGGAACCAGGCAGAGGGCCTTCTCGGTAGTGGCGCCCGCCCTGTGGAACGCCCTTCCAGCAGATGTCAAAGCGATAAACAACTACCTGACATTCAGAAGACATCTTAAGGCAGCCCTGTTCAGGGAAGTTTTTAACGTGTGATATTTTACTGTGTTTTTGGTTTCTATGGAAGCCGCCCAGAGTGGCTGGGGAGGCCCAGCCAGATGGGCGGGGTATAAATAATAAATTATTATTATTATTATTATTCTATATGAAACTATAAAAATCTGACCTATTGCACCAGATGTTGAGAGTCGGGACTTTTGAAAAGCCAGTTGGAGATGTTTCCATTCTGTATGCCAACAGAAGGTTTATTTGGGTTATTAGAAGAGGAAAATTGCTCAATTCCTGATGATCTCAAGCCTCTGCACAAGCAGCTCCCATTTAAATACCGGAGAGGAAGGAGGAGCAAACACAAGCTCAGATGCAGGTGATTCTCCCGAACTGCACAACTTATCTGAACATTAAGGTAAAGGTAAAGGGACCTCTGACCATTAGGTCCAGTCGTGGCCGACTCTGGGGTTGCGGCGCTTATCTCGCTATATTGGCTGAGGGAGCCGGCGTACAGCTTCCGGATCATGTGGCCAGCATGACTAAGCCGCTTCTGGAGAGCCAGAGCAGCACACGGAAACGCTGTTTACCTTCCCGCCAGAGCAGTACCTATTTATCTACTTGCACTTTGACGTGCTTTTGAACTGCTAGGTTGGCAGGAGCTGGGACCGAGCAACAGAAGCTCACCCCTTTGCGGGGATTTGAACCACCGACCTTCTGATCGGCAAGCCCTAGGCTCTGTGGTTTAACCCACAGCACCACCCGAGTCCTATCTGAACATTAGTTCTATCAAAACTCATGTAGCTTCACCCCATAATTCCTCAGTTATTTTGCCCAAGCAGGAATGTTGCAGATGTGTGTGTGTGGTGGAAAGAGGATAACTTGAAATAACTCCAGTTTTGATTGGCACACTGACCCTAAGTCAAATGTGGGGGCGGGCTGCTCTAATTTTGTTCAATTTTTCTAGACTGAATCTTAAATATAAGCGCACGCTCAAATCAATTGAGCAGATGGCTGTCATTCTGTGCACGTTTACTCAAAAGTAAGTCCTACCGAGTTTAGTGAAGCACACTCCCAAAGCTGAGTGCATCAGATCGCAGCCTCAGTATTGCAGAAAATAGATGTGAGGTTCATTGAATAGGCAGAAGAGTGAAGGAAAGCTGGGCTGCTTGGCTCTAATTCCATCAGGATCATTTACTTTTAGAAAGATGGAAACGACTGAATTGTAGATCAAAATCGCCAGCCTTCTATTTGGCTTCATCCAAGATTTATGGCAGCTGCTTTTCAAGGGCAACTAAAAATCTGCTGCCAGACTTGACATCCACACCATTTTCTCTCTCTTCTTTCAATATTGAATAAACGTTACTGGCAAAGTCAATTTTGAGGGCATTAAAATTAAAACATCCCCCCCTCCTCTTCCCTTATGCTTTAGTGAGAATGGGTGTTGATAATCCTTGACTTTTAAAGTGCTAACACAAGGTCTGAGCTGAAACCAGAGAGCCAGTTTGTAAAAAAAATTCTCCTCCTGCAAAACAGGCTTCAGTATTTCTACCTATTTCTCAGGCCACTTTAGTACTTCTTTGAAACTGTGATGGGTGTGAGGCTGAGCTTTCCTTTTCATTAATTTCTACCCAGCTTTCTGCAGTTTCCCTGCATACCTGCATTTCCAGATCTTATGGGTAATGGTAAAGGACCCCTGGATGGTTGAGTCCAGTAAAAAGCGACTATGGAGTTGAGGCGGTCATCTCGCTTTCAAGCCAAGGGAGCCGGCGTTTGTCCACAGACAGCTTTCCAGGTCATGTGGCCAGCAGGACTAAACCACTTCTGGCACAACGGGACACCGTGATGGAAACCAGAGTGCACGGAAACGCCATTTACCTTCCCACCACAGAGGTACCTATTTATCTACTTGCACTGGCATGCTTTCGAACTGCTAGGTTGGCAGGAGCTGGGACAGAGCAACGGGAACTCACCCCATCACGGGGATTTGAACCGCCGACCTTCTGATTGGCAAGCCCAAGAGGCTCAGTGGTTTAGACCACAGCACCACCCTCATGATGCCTTCCCCTGAGCACAAGAACTCAGGGAGCCCACCAAGAATGTGAGATTAGGACACGCTCATTTTATTGTTAAGGGAAGTGCTTCCTCTGACCTTAAAAAGAATTTCCCCACTCATTTATTTAAAACTAACAAAAACTTCAGTTGCCAGGCGCACAGCATGTAACCTCCTCAGCTTCCCATACTTATCAAAAAGCCCAGATGAGGATATCACAGGGTTTTCCAGGAAACACCCAGGAAGGCTGCAGAGTGCAGATCACCGTGGAGACTATTTGTAGAAAATGAAAGGACACTCACAAACACCTCTTGGCTCTTTTGAAAGTAAGGTAACTGCAAGAAAAGTCCTGCACCCCACCCATGAGAATCTGTCTGAATTTTTTATCTCCCCCTTCCATATTTTTTTGACTGTAATCTCTTTTCTCATGAATTGCTGGAGAAAGTTCAATGAACGCAGTAGAATTTTTTTTTTTGGGGGGGGGCGCAAAGTACTAGTGCTATAACCCAGGGGTCAGCAAACTTTTTCAGCAGGGGGCTGGTCCACTGCCCCTCAGATCTTGTGGGGGGCCGGACTATATTTTGGGGGAAAAAAATTAACAAATTCCTATGCCCCACAAATAACCCAGAGATGCATTTTAAATAAAAGGACACATTCTACTCATGTAAAAACACCAGACAGGCCCCACAAATAACCCAGAGATGCATTTTAAATAAGAGGACTCATTCTACTCATGTAAAAACACGCTGATTCCTGGACTGTCCATGGGCCGGATTGAGAAGGCCATTGGGCCGGATAGTTCGCCTACCCATGCTATAACCACTGCCCCCTGCCCTTTTAAGCAGCTGTTCTTGTGTTAAGTTCTGTGTTCTCTTGTCGAATGTGGTACAAAAGCAGATATTTATTTATTGCCTGTTTGCTTCTATGCCTGGTGTGTTTAGCTGTGTCTTGTAGTTCAAGTAACGGCATTCCTGTCAGATGTTTAGATGTGGGCATTGATACCAGAATTCAGCCATATCTGAATCAGGGGTAAGTGTTCTTAATGCAAGACTAGATGGGTTTTTAAGGTTAAGGAAGGGTTAAGGAATGGTTTTGATAGCAGAGATGGACACATGACGCCCTACTTTTCACGTTCATAATGCATTGTTACCTTGTCTTTTTATCATTCATTTTTAATCATTTTGTGCTGCTATATCGGTGAAACATTGCTCATATGTGCCTTTGTAGCATTTTACCCCACCCTTTTGTTACTGCATTCAAACTCCAACCCCCCTTCAATGGTATATGAGGGGTGATGTTCAATTTCTCCTCTTGCCATTTGCTTCTTGCATTCAAGCAGATAATAAAGGACACAGAGGAAGAGAGGAAGAATTAAAATGTGACACCAGAGTGTGGAGCAGAGCAACCAGCAACTAGCAGCAAGGGGGGGGGGACGGACCCCAGCATTTTGGAAAATAGAGTGGCCGGGTATTACTAACATTTGATGGGGGGGGGGGACCAAGGCAAAAAGTGTTTTAATTAACAAGTATGCCCTATGACGTACCTAAAGTCGTTTTAATAGGGGGAAATAACATGAAACAGGTCAGTGTAGATCCAGCTGAAGAGCTGAAGGCAGCTTCAATAGGCAGAATGCATTGCTCCATAGACCAGATAAGTACTGAAAGCCAGGCTCCTAATATTTATGATGGTCATTTGCTATTAAATGCATATCCCACCTTAAGAGGGACCCAGTGAGGGCCCCCAGGACTTCAGAAAACAAGATTAAAATTACAGCATGAATATTTTAAAAGTCTTATAAAACCAGCACGCATACCTCACGATTTAGCCATAAAAATGTTACACTAACTCTGTTCCCTTTTGGGCTTGCACAAAAGGCTCCGAGGCGTGAGCACACTGGTAAAGCCATCTGCAAATAATCACCACCACTGCTTTGGCTTACTCTGAAAGACATTTGGGGTTGTTGTTGTTTTTTTAAAGCATTTCTGCTCAATTGCTAGAGAAACGCAGAGGAGTGTTTGGGGCCATTCAGTGGAGTAGGAATGGACAGACTGGTCTGTTTCTAGCCTGTGTCACCCCCCCACCCCAATGTTTTCACTCAGAAGCGTGTCCCACCCTCTTCCCATGTTAATCCACATTAAAAAAATATCCACATATTACATGTTTCCAGGAAACATGTGACGGAAAAGTAAACACCAAGAAGAAGGAGGGTGCTTTTGTTGTTGTTGTTTAGTCGTGTCCGACTCTTCGTGACCCCATGGACCAGAGCACGCCAGGCACTCCTGTCTTTCACTGCCTCCCGCAGTTTGGTCAAACTCATGCTGGTAGCTTCGAGAACACTATCCAACCATCTAGTCCTCTGTCGTCCCCTTCTCCTTGTGCCCTCCATCTTTCCCAACATCAGGGTCTTTTCCAGGGAGTCTTCTCTTCTCATGAGGTGGCCAAAGTATTGGACCCTCAGCTTCAAGATCTGTCCTTCCAGTGAGCACTCAGGGCTGATTTCCTTCAGAATGGATAGGTTGGATCTTCTTGCAGTCCCTGGGACTCTCAAGAGTCTCCTCCAGCACCACAATTCAAAAGCATCAATTCTTTGGCGACCAGCCTTCTTTATGGTCCAGCTCTCACTTCCGTAGGAGGATGCTAGTGCCTCACAGAAAAACAAAACTGAGAATGGTGCCTGTACATTCTGCCTCACATCTCGGATTCTACAGATTATAGAAACTAACTTTAAAAAAAGCAAAGCTGGGAGTCAGAGGGTTATGATTCACATGGGGAGAGGACACTGCCCCCTCGAACACACATGTATAGTACTGTGCTTTGCGTGTACGTGTGAAAGACTTTAGAGTAGAGAAGCTAGGGACAAGTGATCAACTCTTCCTTCCTCCTTCCTCAAAACCAACTCTCTACACCCCTTCTCCTTCTTTGGGCTCCCAGATGTGTGTTTACTAAACTAACACATAGAAAAAAAATGAAATAACTCATAGCTAACATGCAGAATTCTCAAAATAATGTTATTAAAAATGGTAGAAGAGACAAATAATTTTGTTTGAAAGAAAACACATAAGTTTTTGTCCCCTTAGCTCTACCATATTATTAGAAAATTGGTATTTTAATGCTTTGAAGTTGTAGCCCTGTCTCTGGCCTGCATCTCTCTTGGCTAAACACTTTGTGATTAATTGTGCTATATCCTAGGCATAAACAGTGTTTAAAAAGATAGAATTGTAGAAATTTGTAAAAGAAGCATATTCTGTGAATAATGATCCAAACCCTGTTTCTTCCAGTAAAGAATGGATTATGTCCTTTGGCTTTGATAAAACTCAAAAGAAAAGGGGTAAATTGTTCAATAACTTACAAAGAACAAAATTCAAGATGATCTATGCAGAAAACATTAATCTTCTGTTATCACATGAATACGCCACCAATCTGGCCTCAGGATCTATGATGCCACTCAATAAAATTTATCATTTTTGATAGGACCCCATTAATTTACTACAGTTGTACTCAATGCTATGGCCATGTGGTGTGAACTCACCTTTGATATATCTCGACTCCTTTACTGTGCTGAATCTCATTATAGATTCTCTCCCCTTTAAAAATGCAGCTCATAATTTGCAACACTACAGTTACCTCTAGACTAAGGATTAGCTTTTTATACAGACAAAACGGATGTCAAGCAAGGACAAAAAGTTTACTTTATTAGATCCTTTCTTCTTGTTAATTCAGAAAGCTCCCCGAGTGACTTCTAGTCTGTTTAAGACAATGGGTTTTAAACTTCTGGGAATGATTTCCATTGAAAAAACTTTGTGCTTGTTGCAGATTGTAGAGGAGTCTGGACGTACATACTCAGTTCATATAGGGCAGGCACCAGTCCTCTTGGGACTATGCCACCTCACTTGGACTGGAGTGCAAACTGGAGCACAAACTGTATGCTTGTGAAACACGGACCACTTATAAACACCACCTTCAACTCCTGAAAAGTTTCCATCAACGGTGTCTCCGAAAAATGTTACACATCACGTGGGAAGACAGGCGAACTAATGTCAGTGTACTGGAAGAAGCAAAGATCACTAGTGTCGAAGCAACGATTCTTCAACAACAACTTTGTTGGACTGTTCATGTTGTGTGGATGCCTGATTATCATCTTCCAAAGCAACTACTTCATCCCCAACTTTAGAACAGAAAGCGTAATGCTGGTGGTCACCAAAAGAGTTTTAAAGACTCTCTCAAGGCAAATCTTAAAAAATGTAGTATAAACACAGACAACTGGGAAACACTGGTCTGCGAGTGCACCAGCTGGAGAACAGCCTTTACCAAAGGTGTCATGGGCTTTGAAGACGCTCAAACTCAGGATGAAAGGGAGAAACATGCTAAGAGGAAGGCAAGCTTGGCAAACCCTCACAGTGATCAACTCCCACCCAAAAACCAATGTTCCCACTGTGGAAGGACGTGTGGATCCAAAATTGGCCTCCACAGTCACTTATGGACTGTTAAGACCGTGTTCATGGACACAATCTTAGCTATGAGTCATTGCCAAAGAAAGAAGTAGCTAAACACTGCAGGAGAGAATTAGAAATGGCAGGCAAAATGTCTAACCGGGAAGCTTGCCTTCTAATACTGCTTTTCTGATGGGGGAAGCTCTGATTCACTTTCAGTGACTTCAAGATTCCCTGGAACAATTCCTAGGGAAAAACGTTTTCATTCTATGCCAGGGTCTGCAGTCTCAGTAAGTGAGTGCATCAAATACATTGTAGTGTTGCACCATAAATACAAATATTGTGAATGACAGATCTGCAAGAACTGTCAGGAGCTTGTCCTACACTCGAGTAGGATGCTGGCAGAGACACATGCCCAACTGGCATGTTCTCTCCCTCCTGGTCAACTGTTCGGGAGCTTCAAAAGCTTTCTTCAGCCCGAACATCACAGCGACCGATGCCAACCGACACCGGCACACTTAGGGATCCGCAGAGTTTGCGCAGTTGCATAACAGACCTCAGCAACTCAGCATTTTGGCTTTATTTACATATGAACACACACGGAGCACTGCAACATGGCTCCCTCTCTCTCTAGCATCAGACAGCAAAGAGAAAAAGAACAAAGGACAATAGTTCCACTTCACGGAACACAGTAACACAAACACCCTGTCTTCATCACTTCCCACTCTGTGGAGTCAAAACATACACCATCCTGTGATAGACAACAATCCCATGACTGCAATCATGGAGCAGGAATTCTAACAGGAACAACATGTTTCATTAAACATGTACCTTGACTTTGCCTGGCTCCCTAGTACATGTACAGCTCTTTAAATATTATTGCATATTGCTGTATGGACTCAGCTACATTAGTCAGGAAAAAACGTTTTATATGCATTACAACCAGATGTGACACCAGATGGCGCTGTGGAGTCCCGCCTTTCGCTAACGTGATTTCCCATTTTGAAGTTTACAACTTGTTTTCCTGAAATGCTTTTTTGATGTGTCTAGATCCTGCCTATGTTGGCAAGGTTGCTTCATGCAAGAAACACTGTCACCAGTGTATATGCAGCAAACACACCTTTCCTGGCTGCCACTCTACGTCTCTGTCCAAGAAGCCATTTCCCAGCGCTGCATGTCTCCATTTTAAGGGAATTAACAGCTATCCTGGCTAGTAAGTTAACATTCATTTTAGCTCAGTGCTGTTTCAAAGAGCTTTTCCCTAGCCTTGCTGCCGTAGATCCTTTAACTGTATGTACCAGGGATTAAATCTGGAGCTTTCTATATGCAAAACATGTGCTCTACCACTCAGCTATGAAGTCAAATATCTTAATATGCTTGCTTTGGTACCTCCTGCTAAAGGACAATTTCCTCAGCTCTTTGAGGCGTGCAGATTTCTGCATGCTTGGTACTTTATTTGTCATCGTAGGAAGCGGTCCATCCAAAAATGCAAAGAGACATCAAGTTGCATGCAGCTTTTGCATAATTTTTCTGTATGGATTGGACAAATAACTTAATTTTAGTTTCCCCAAGTTTCTCATTTTTTCAGTCTTAAGTTCAGCATCAATCTGCATCATCTATTTCTATCTCTGTATCCCCTCATGAAAATTTATTTGCATTTTGTGTGTGTGTGTGTGTGTGTGTGTGTATGTATGTGTGTGTGTGTGTATAGCTAGATAGAACATTCATTTGCAATTTTGCATACATTTCTTCTAATATACTCCTTTTTCTACACCGTTCCCCCTCATACAGTGCGCAGTTGTATGTTATTTTCACAACCACATGTGTTTTTATTCACATTTCCCCCAATAAACACATTTTTTGGATGAACTTTTTAAAGTTGAAGGACTGCATTGCAAAATTTGGACAAGTGCTTATTTTGAATGATAGCTGCACTTTGGATCACATATCAATTCTGGATATGTGAACTGGATGAATTTCCCCACATCCCTACTCTTCGGTGCTACCTAAACAGTTCTCACACATCCTGTGGTCTGTTGTTTCAGGACTGCCCCAGCAACTATGTGGCTTGCAAGTCTGGGTGCCACTGATTCTGTGCATTTAAGTGCCGAAAATATCACTTGGGAGAAAAGCCTAGCCCAGCTAAGATCAGCCCCCTTTCCAGGTGTATGTGGCCAGGTCACTTTCTGTTATGTACTGAGTCACTATGAGCTGAATAAAGAGCATGAAATCACTTTGTGACTCTGAGTATATTTCACTTTCAAATCTAGAACTTGAGAGATGCTTGAGCCAGGAATATGAGACTCCTATACATTAGCATGAGCTGTTAAGCAACTCAGGTTACATGCCACTTTGGAATACAGGCACACTTTAGGGAACTTCTACAGTTAAAACATTTATCTGGAGGAGGTGGACCCTAAGAAAATTTGGTCAGGACTGCCAAGTCTTGCAACCTGCAGGCTGTTCTAAAGCCGCCTGCTATGATTTCTCATCTGCATGACACATTTGGGAGACTCACTGCTGAGCCTTTGGACCTCAGACATGCAGAGGTTCAATGTTGGCACAAACAGGCCAAGCATAATGCTGGTGGTCAACAAAAGAGGTTTAAAGACTGTCTCAAGGCAAATCTAAAAAAATGTAATATAAACACTGACAACTGGGAAACACTGGCCTGCGAGTGCTTCAATTGGAGAACAGCCTTTACCAAAGGTGTCATGGGCTTTGAAGACACTCAAACTCAGGATGAAAGGGAGAAATGTGCTAAGAGGAAGGCATGCTTGGCAAACCCTCACCATGATCAACTCCCACCCAAAAACCAATGTCCCCACTGTGGAAGGACGTGTGGATCCAGAATTGGCCTTCACAGTCACTTATGGACTCATTGTTAAAACCATGCTCATGGAAGACAATCTTACTTGGCTACGAGTGATCGAAGCAGCAGCAGCAGCAAGATTAAGATTAACCCATGGTCTGACCCAGCAAGGCCATTTGCTATCCTCTAATGTATTAGTAGAGAAATCACCTTGCCAACAAAGGTCCGTATAGTTAAAGCTATGGTTTTTCCAGTAGTGATGTATGGAAGTGAGAGCTGGACCATAAAGAAGGCTGATCGCCGAAGAATTGATGCTTTTGAATTATGGTGCTGGAGGAGACTCTTGAGAGTCCCATGGACTGCAAGAAGAACAAATCTATCCATTCTGAAGGAAATCAGCCCTGAGTGCTCACTGGAAGGACAGATCCTGAAGCTGAGGCTCCAATACTTTGGCCACCTCATGAGAAGAGAAGACTCCCTGGAAAAGACCCTGATGTTGGGAAAGATGGAGGGCACAAGGAGAAGGGGACGACAGAGGACGAGATGGTTGGGTAGTGTTCTCGAAGCTACCAGCATGAGTTTGACCAAACTGCGGGAGGCAGTGGAAGACAGGAGTGCCTGGCATGCTCTGGTCCATGGGGTCACGAAGAGTCGGACACGACTAAATGACTAAACAACAACAATGTATCAGCAAGTCACTCTGTGTCAGGAGAAGGACCATCTGAGCCATCAGCCAGACTGCTGAGATAGCTCCATTTTTAGAGACTGGGAGCACTCTTTTAGCATTTCGAATCCTCACCATCCATATATGAGCCCATTTATCTGCCTTAATGTCAAATAATAACCCATCATAGCAATAAACATTTTAAACTGGGCCACCGTACAATTTTGTTTTCCTTTGCTCCATGTACAACACGATAGGCTACGAAATTACTGTGGAATTCTTGAAGGGCAAAAAATAAGGAACGAACAGATCGGACTTTTCCATCGCATCCAGTTTTACATGTGCTCAACCAAAAGTCCATTCCATCCTTTCTTGCATGTGGGTGTTTTTGTTTTTAAAAAAGCACAAAAATTGTAATTTAAATTGCAGATAATCTGAACGAATCCTTCCCCTTAAATACACATTTATGGTACCTAGGAGGATGGCAGATTTATTCCCCCAAGCACTTCCCCATATAATACTCATTTCTGTATGCTTTCCCCAGTCAAATGCATGGTGAAATTCAGAGAAGTGCATAATTCAGTTGACGGCAGAATTTCAATTGGCATATTGTTCTGGGGAAGGTAAATTAGGTCAATTCAATTTAAAACGTGGACTGAAGAAATTTTTGCTGCATCCCTAGTGTGAAATACCTTCCTGTTACCACCTGCCCTTTTATATCCCAATTATTCAGGGTGGGGAAGGAAACAACATTCCTTCCAAGTAACCAAGTGCCTTTTTGGAGGGTTAAAAGTGCAGAACTGGCACGGCCATCCCTCAGACACTAGGGCTGGAAGCAGCCAGCCTGCCTTCCAGTTTTCAGTACTAACTATTCAACTTCTCTTTCTGCAAAAAGGCACAACCTTTGCAGAATGCGCTCGCTATCATTTTGAGCTAGACACAGTGAATCAAAGCTAACATTAGCGGAGTAATTTTTTGTACATAGATGGATGAGATCAGAACTTTTTTACGCTGTGCCAATGAATTCCTGTTCATATTTCTTTCAGGTGAAGGTAGCTTTTTCTTCTTCTTCTTGGATTTATGTTCAGCTGAGTAAGCTGTTCAGGCCAGAATTAAGCCCCCATATAAACAACCATCTTGGACAGTTCTGCTTTGGCCATGAACCCCATTAGTGCTTTCTGGCTACTGCTTCAGAACTGTTTCTGAATTTTGCTTCTAGTCTTTGTGCAGAATATCGAAGGCATTTACTGCAGTGGCAAAAATGGTGGGCGGCTGTGTATGTTTTTATTTAATTTTGGAATTTGGAGAGAAAAATGAAGTGTTCAGCAAACCTGGGGTTCAGTTCCTCAAATATCTGTCGCCTTTGTTGGAACTGGTTGGCACCTTCTGTCCCCACCACCCTTGTTCCAGCACCCCACATTTCATTGCCCATCACAAATGTAGGCCTTCCCATCATGCACTGTTTCCAGCAGATCTTATCATTGGCATTCTGGTAAGATTAAGTTGCTCTGGCTAGTTCCACTGCTTCTATACCACTTGCATTGTTAGGCATAGCCTATCAGCTGATGATATTAAATACTTCTGATGAGATGGGGGCATTAAATGCATGATCTATCATCACTAAATTCGTGGTTGTGTTATTGTGCAGTGATAGTGTGGTCTGTCTTCTGAAAACAGGAAATAGCACTGTGATGAATTGCCATTCTGTGGGATGTGTCTAGGAGTAATTTGATGCTGGTTAAAGGACAGGGTATAATTTCATTTTGGAGGTGATCACTGGGGCTGAATATGATGGGGGAAAAGACCCCCACGTACCTTAGGGTTTTCCAGATACCCAGTTTCTAGAAGAACCTAAAAGTTTCCCTCTTTTTAGTCCTGCCACATTTCTGAAAAAAATGTATCCAAACCCGGCATTTGCATTCCATGGGAAATTCCATTTGAAAGCAATGGAGGTTTTCCTGGAAATGCAAACAACAGGTTTGAAGTGGCCGTTCCTGTCAGATCATGTCCGGGAGAGAGATTGTGTTACACTTCACCAATCTACTCCCCGGAGTCTTGAGGCTGTTCAGGTTTACATAACAAACACACAAAAAGCACATTAATTGCTTTCATTCAATTAACATTAGATGGTCCTTAAATTGACATTGTTTGGTTGTGAAGCTCCAGATTTGAACTACCCTCCATAAGCACAAGATCTCTTTCCAGGAGAGCCACAGTGTTTAAATATTACATTCAAAGAGTGTGCAGTTGTACACGTAGTTGAACTCTACACGTGTACAATTATTCACATCTAATGTTCAGTGAGTGTAGATTCTGTGTACCTGTGTGTAAGGTAAAGGACCCCTGGACAGTTGAGTCCAGTCAAAGGTGACTATGGGGTGTGGCACTCATCTCACTTTTCAGGCCAAGAGAGCCGGCGTTTGTCCACAGACAGCTTTCCAGGTCATGTGGTCAGCAGGACGAAACGGAGGACCATGATGAGTGCCAGAGTACATGGAAACATCGTTTACCTTCCCGCCGCAGTGGTACCTATTTATCTACTTGCACTGGCAAGCTTTCGAACTGCTAGGTTGGCAGGAGCTGGTACAGAGCACCACAGTGCCCCTGAGAAGTACCAATAAATAAGGGTACACTCTTTCATACATATGCTTCTACATGTGCAGAGACACATGTGAACAAATGCCAATATCCAGCATGTACAATGTGAATCTCATCAACTATTTTGCTGCCTATTTGTCCAGTTTGGAGAGAATCTTTGCAGTCTTGGCCTATGTAAACCTATGAATTTGAGCCTAGGAACATTTCTGACTTAATTCTTAATTTGTGAAAATGGATGGTACAGCCAATACAAGGATGGCCTGATCGGACCAGCATTGATCTAAGTGAAAAATCACTAAAACCCATGCTACTTGCCTGCCTGTCATGTGAAATCAGGGCACCCCAGGACGAAGGCATTGGTCAGGGCACCTTCACAAAATGGGAGGCATCCCTTTAAAACAGGGTGCTTCATTGGTATGCTAAAATATTTTTGTGGTATTGGTTCTGCACCAATCCGCTATTTTAAACAGGAGGTGTTTTGTTCCTCAAACTCACTCATTTGTTCAAAAGAGGATACAGAAATGGCATTTAAGCTTATTTGCTGGTTTCATTTATAGGTGAATTATTTGATAATTTGCATTTGGAAATGGGCAGAACTCTCTAGACTGCTCTCTTTTTAAATAATTGCTAAGTTAAATTAATGAACATCAAGAGCCTAAGGGGCTTTTAAAAAAATTGTTGTTCAATCCGCTTGCTCAAATTGATGAGGCTAGAACTCCATAACTACATATTGGTCACATTTCTGAAGTAGCACAGGAAGAGGGAAATTTACAGAGGCAAAGAGGCAGGGCGAAGGTGTCGCAGTGCATCTCAATTAGACTCCTGCAGGAGACATTCCCCATGGGCTCTGTCCTATTATCCTAATAAGACAGAGCTGTGACTAGATTTTATCCAAATAGAAATAAACCAATTTACAGATTGGCAAAACCAAAATTAGGGTTTGTTCTTCTGGGGGTTTCTTTGTATAACTTGACTAACTTTAATTTTGTATAGCTATCAATAGGGTTGGAAGGCTTCTGCCCATTTTGGTTCTCTCAGTTTCTCATTTTTCCGATCTTGAATTTAGTGCTCCACATTTCTGCGGCTATCTTTTTAAAAATCCCCATGAAGAGTCACCAGTGTTTTAGTGTGAAATTTCCTAAGAAACACATTTTCATGTAGTTTTGACAGATTTGCACAGTTTTGCAGGCACTTTCCCTAATAAAATGCATCATTGTATGCTATTTTCATGAATATATCCATTTTTTTGCACACTTCCTCCTAATATATGCATTTTGTAAGCATCGTTTGGTTGGAAAACTGTATTGCATAATTCAGATAAGTGTGAATTTTGAATGATTGCTGTCTTCCAGTTCTCATATTGTTTTGGGATGTGCAAATTTGATAGATTTGCCTTTAAATGTGAACTGAATAACATTTTCCCCCATTCCTCATAGTTGACAGAGACCAGCATTTAAGGCACTGATTTTTGTAGCAGTTAGGTCTACAGTCTAGATTCTAGATTCTGTTGCATCAAAGTCATTGGCTTTAGTGATGGACTTGTTTTCCCTATTTTAGCTTAGCTGTGAAAACCAGAATTGGAAAGCTGTAGGCAAAGCCTTTCCCTCTTGCAGCAAACTCAACAGGTGCTTTTAGTTGTACCAGATTGGGATCATTTGGGTTAAGCATGCGTTAGAATTGTTTGTCTTGAACCTAAACTTCACCGCAACACCTTTTATGACTACATTTCTTCCATCTTTTAAAAGCATAATATTCACCCCAAATACAACAAAATGACAACATAAAAAGGATGGGTGATGGTGGGATGGGTTGAACTTATTTATTATTTAACCAAGGACATTTTTATGGTGGTAATAAACAGCTTTGGAGCCCAAAGGCAAGTTGTAGAAAGAGACCCTGTTGATGGCAAACAATAAAACAAGAGACACCTTAAAACCATTAAACCAAAATAATTACCAACTCTAAATCAATGCCATAAAATTAAACAGGGACATTTAATGGATATAAGGCAAGGAGGAAAATAATCACAAAGGGCAGAAAATTGTTCTTGAGATATATATGTGTGTGTGTGTGTGTGTGTGAGTGAGAGAGAGAGAGAGAGAGAGAGAGAGAGTTATTACATTTCTCTATCTTTGTGAAAGGCTGGACTGGATGAATCCCAAGCCGGAATTAAGATTGCCGGAAGAAATATCAACAACCTCAGATATGCAGATGACACAACCTTGATGGCAGAAAGTGAGGAGGAATTAAAGAACCTCTTAATGAGGGTGAAAGAGGAGAGTGCAAAATATGGTTTGAAGCTCAACATCAAAAAAACGAAGATCATGGCCACTGGTCCCATCACAAATAGTCCTATCCTGACAAATAGAAGGGGAAGAAATGGAGGCAGTGAGAAATTTTCCTTTCTTGGACTCCATGATCACTGCAGATGGTGACAGCAGTCACGAAATTAAAAGACACCTGCTTCTTGGGAGAAAAGCGATGACAAACCTAGACAGCATCTTAAAAAGCAGAGACATCGCCTTGTCGACAAAGATCCGTGTAGTTAAAGCTATGGTTTTTGCAGCAGTAATGTATGGAAGTGAGAACTGGACCATAAAGAAGGCTGATCGCCAAAGAATTTATGCTTTTGAATTATGGTGCTGGAGGAGACTCTTGAGAGTCCCATAGACTGCAAGAAGATCAAATCTATCCATTCTGAAGGAAATCAGCCCTGAGTGCTCACTGGAAGGACAGATCCTGAAGCTAAGGCTCCAATACTTTGGCCACCTCACGAGCAGAGAAGACTCCCTGGAAAAGACCCTGATGTTGGGAAAGATTGAGGGGACAACAGAGGACGAGATGGTTGAATAGTGTTCTCAAAGCTACTAACATGAGCTTAACCAAACTGTAGGAGACAGTGGAAGACAGGAGTGCCTGGTGTGCTCTGGTCCATGGGGTCACAAAGAGTCTGACACGACTAAACGACTAAACAACAACAAAATCTTTGCCAGTGTTCTAGGGACATGCAAGAAAACACCCAACCCACACCATGTAAGAATTACTAAATGTCAGGCATGTAAATATGCACATCATATAAGACTTACTAGATAATACAATTACACCTGGAGCCCAAAGGTCTACATATCCATTATGCAGTCATTGTGTTCTATTGGTTTAAGCTGAAGTGTGATCACCATAAAATGTGGTTGTGTCAGCAACAGCCTTCTTTGAAAGGAAGACTGGCTTTCCACAATTTTCCCCACGTGCTCAATTCTATGTTATGTCCTATATCTCTTGCCCAATATATCATAGTGGACTTGACCATCTACCTCCCTCAATTTTGTGGTCTTGCTGTCAACCCAAACATAATACTTTTAAATTGTATTTTATTTTTTACACACTTGGTGGGGAGTTACCAAACTGATGAGCAATCAAGAATTATATAAGCATGTGAACGAACATGCTCTGAGGTAGAGTATGAGCCTTGTCTAGTTTCTAGAACATGTCTTGTGTATATATGCAATGTGACAAAATTGCCTCTAAACCCCGTAATGTTTGCCTTAAAACTATGGGGCAAATACAATGTACTGGGTTGTTTTCAGCTCAGTTGTTTTTTATTCAGAGCAGAGCCATTAAAATCAGCGAGCCTATGTTAATCATGTCCCTTAATTTCAATAGACCTACTCTCACTGATATTAAAGCTGGATATACAACCTATTGTCTTTAAAGTTGGAGTTGGGGTGGGGAGCCAGATTCCTTTGTAAAGTTATTTACAAGTAATTTTTTTTGTCAAAGCAAGAAATAATGCCAAAGATAAAAGGTGAGCTGAAGAGAAAGGTGAAGGAGAGAATGCTAAGCTCTTAAACATTTTCAAATTAAAAATGTGAAGAGCAACTTCTCACACACAAACATGACTAATTATTGAGATCTTCCTCAGGGATCTTTCTTTGGGTCCACACCCCAGACCATTAAGACTCCCTCAAGAAATTTCATTAGAACTTAATTCTTGTCACCCGACACCCACTGTCAAATTGTAGGCACTTTCTTATCATTGTTGTCAGAATGCTGAGAAGAGACTGCCCTTTGCCTATGACTGGATGGATCTTGAATTGTTTTAGAAAGGGAATATCAAGATAGGCGAGAGGTTGGCACTTTGCCATGCTCCCATTTGCGTCGCCCTGTCTCTCTAGCACAACTTTGAACTGCCTCCTTTTGGCTATCTTTCTTGAAGGAGCACAGTGCTTAGCAGTGTGACAGGGGATGGTTAAAGGAAAATGGCCACTAGCAGTTCATTTCCCCGTGATTTCATTCCTCCAGTCTCTAACTCTTCCCTGTCCATTTGCACATTTGTGGCATTGCCCATGTTAGCTAATTGCATTGTATGAGGGGCCAGGAAAGAGGAGAAGAAGAAGAAGAAGAAGAGGAGGAGGAGTTTGGATTCCTTCCCCTTCCTCCCCCACAACAAACACTCTGTGAGGTGAGTGGGGCTGAGAGACTTCAAAGAAGTGTGACTAGCCCAAGGTCACCCAGCAGCTGCATGTGGAGGAGCGGGGAAGCGAACCCAGTTCACCAGATTACGAGTCCACTGCTCTTAAACTCTACACCACGCTGGTTCTGGTGCAGGGGTGGGGAAGTACAGGATGAAGGTCTACCAGGTTTGTGTGTTGAGCATACCGCTTTATGGAAGTGAGTCGTGGGCAACTTACAACCGTCAGGAGCAACGCCTCAGTTCCTTCCATGTGCACTGTATCAGAAGCATTTTGGGTATTGAATGGCAGGACAGAATTCCAAAAACAGAGGTGTTCTCCTAAGCCCACATTCCCAGCATGTTCGCACTCCTGTCTCAGCGACATCTACACTGGCTTGGTCATGTCCTCAGAATGGAAGATGGCAGGATCCCCAGGGATGTGCTCTACGGGGAGTTGGCTTCAGGCAGCGGGCCCATTGGCAAACCAACTCTGCGTTACAAAGATGACATGAAGGCTGGGCAACATTAACCTCGCTGTGTGGGAATTCCTTTCAGACAACCACAGTGCCTGCAGACAGGCAGGTTGTGCTTCCGCAGCAGTGACGGGAGGAGAAATGACCTCTGGGAGGAGCGCAGAGAGGAGAAACGCCCTGGTGCATCTGCAGCAGCACAACCGGACGGCTTCATCTGCCCCAGCTGCAACAAAACATGTCTCTCCTGTTTCGGTCTGCACAACCACAGCAGGTGCTGCTGCAACCTTCCGACAGCTTGACCTCATCCCCAATGGTGCACCCCTCCGTTGTCTCCTGAGACAGATGGTTGCCAGCAGGCTAATGACCCATCTCTTTCTCGCATGTTCCCAGATATAGATTCTCGTCTCTGTATAGGTATTGAACATTGCTGATAATGGAAGCTCTGTGGCTAATATAGGTATATGGTTTCAGTGGATGGAAAGGAATGAGGTGCTGCACCTTACGAGGTGAAGTCATTTTGCCTCTTGTCCAAAGCTTCCATCTCATTCAGGTGGGTTCACACTTGCCTTTCCTATGTTTGAAGCTAAACATTTTTCAGCCTTCTACTTGTACGGAATTCTTCCTGCATTGGGCGTAGAGTAATAATTTATTTATTTAGTATTTACTTTTTAAAAATCTTCTATCTCGCCTTTCAGGGCAAAGCAGTCCTGAGACAATTTGCACAGATAAATAAAACATAAGGCTAAATATATCTTATTCCAATAAATCTAATACCGTTGAAACAGCAGCCAAAATACATTTTATAGCCCAGCACCACACTGCCACCAAAGAAAGCAATTTGAAAGAAGTCATTTTTTTAAAACAACAACAACAACCCAACAAGAATATCTACAAAAATGATTAAATAGTTTAACAATTCAGGTGAAGCTTTCAACCAGAAGCAGCTTAGGACAAATGTGATTTTGAGGCTCGTTTAGAAGCACAAACTGATACAACGAAATGTATCTCTCTGGTGGTGGTGGTGAGTTCCACAAACCAGGGGGCAACCACCAAGGAGGCCCTCTCCTCTAATGCCTCCTAAACTAGTTGATCTTAATGGGCCTTTATGACTCAAATGGCCATAGCTCAATGGTAAAACATCTGCTTTGCATGCATCAAGTCTCAGATCCAGTCCCTGGCATCTCCAGGTATGGAAAGAAAAGATTCCCTGGCTCAAACCCTCGAAAGCCACTGTCAGTCACTATAGGCATTGCAGACCCCCTCACAGTGACGCCACCCCAGGGAGCAAGGCCTAGCCTATGAAGGCGAACAAACTGGACAAGTGTGGCGATCACACAGGGTCCCTGGACGTCTCACCGTCTATTGATCCCTGTGCCACCACTTTATTTCTCGCTGCCACCACCCAGGCCCTACCTGGTACAATACTGAGTCCAGTTAGGGTTAAATTGGAGTTTAACAAGCGTGTGGTTTCATAAACGGTAACGGTCAATTACAATCATGGGGTGCCTATCCAGACCTATAACTTCCGCTACCTGCTCTCTCTCACTAAACCACCTTTCAGATATTTACTTGTCTTCCTAGCTCCTAACGGTTCCTAACTCAGCTTGTTTCTCTACACTAACTCAACCTCCCCACAGACTCTATCCCCATTCACTCCCACTCCAACCAACCACCCAGCTGCCTAAGAACTCCCCTTCGCCCCTCCCAGAGCTGGTTTTATAGTCCCTCTGACTCCACCCCCCTGGGTTCTGATTGGGTAACCTGCTTAACTATTTCACCTCCAGCACTCTCATATGTTAACGTCACATAAAGGTTCTGGGTTTTGGAAATTAACCACAACTTTATTGATTCCAGATGTAGGTTGGATTTGACTTAGGCAATTGGTGTGGAGGGCTGCCTCATGACAAGGTCAAGTCCAGAATTAATGGGTCATCCGCAAACTGCAGGTCTACATGTACAACCCTCCCAAACCGCTAAAGGAAGCTCTATGGCCCATCTGTTGCATGCCTTGGCTTTTGGACAGTGACTAGACTCCTCCAGTGGGGTACTCCTGGGATTGTGCTGTCCAGAGGTGGGGGGGAATCACCACTTGACCCCCAGCCAGATGTTAGACTTAAGAATTCCACCAAATGCCTTAACCTGCCAAAGTTGTGACTGTTGCTTTTTAAAAAAAAATTATTTCCAAAACCGAAAAAAGAAAAATTACAAACATCAAATTCAACATCCATATTCATTTTCTAACATAAACCTATTACAAAATTAACTAAATTAAGATATACTTAATTACTCTAAACTTCTCTTTGCTGTATACAAATACAACACAGTTACAAATTTTATATTAAAGCTTTTATATTATAAATAATATTTCAAATTCCCCTATACCCCCCGTTCCCCTTCACCCATGTGTGATCTCTTTCTTCTTCTTCTTCTTCTTCTTCTTCTTCTTCTTCTTCTTCTTCTTCTTCTTCTTCTTCTTCTTTTTCTTCTTCTTCTTCTTCTTCTTCTTCCTCCTCCTCCTCCTCCTCCGTCTTGTTGTGTTGTTATAATTTAATCATTGTTCAGCTGATTCTTTTATTATTTCCTTGCTTACCCCTACACGTTTTACACGTTATCTATTAATATTCCAGTTCCGGAACCATATTTTTTCATCTATTCCTTCCTTGAAGGAAGGAGTGAAGTTGTGACTGTTGCTGTGGGGAAGGCAAAACCTGCAAACAGAGCCAAATTGCTTGTGGGAAAATTCCTCCCCGGCTTCAAAAACGGCAACCATTAATGAACCACAGTGCAGCCCATGCCCTGGAGGAAGAAAAATTAGTAACAAAACCCCACAGCCTAAGAATATGAGGGTGGGATGAGAGGGTTTGCTCTCCTGCGGACTGTGGTCCTGGGGTCAGTCACAGCCAGTCTGCATAGGCAGGGGGTGGACCGGAGCGAAGCCTGCTCCCCTCCGGTCCATTTCTAAGCCCCGCTTATTCCTCCTCAGCTGATAGACTAGGGTTACCAGACGTCCCCGGTTCCCAGGGACAGTCCCCAGATTTGCAAATCTGTCCCCGGACAAATTCCATCCCCGGAATGTCCCCCGATTTGCCAATCTGTCCCTGGGAAACATAGCAGTGGCAGCCTTGGCAGCCCAGAGCCAGCCTGGTAGCGCAGTTGGCTCTGGCTGGCTTCAGGAGCTGCTTGCTGCCATCATTTTTCCTCACTGAAAGTCCGCATATGATGTCTCTTGTGCGCTACCAGGCTGTCTCTGGGCTGCTGACTGGGAACCGGGGACATCTGGCGGTACAGATATCCTGCCCCCTTTGTTCCCCCTTTGCTTTGACTGATCAGGGGAGGCTCGGGAGTTGCGGGTGGCCAGCTGTTCCCAGTTTTTAAAAAACTCTGAGCATTTATATTTCACAGGGTGCAAAAGAAGGGCTTTGCATCTTGCCTGGCAGAGGTACTGTGCGCCTTGCGCCCCTTCTGGGCAATGGCGCGCCACCCACCCGTGACTCCTGAGCCTCCCCTGATCTGTCAAAACAAAGGGGGTAGGGGGCAGGAGATTGGGGAAGGCTTGGGAGTCATGGGTGGGCAGCACGCCGTTGCCCAGTTTTAAAAAAACTGTGCATTTATGTTCACAGGGTGCAAAAATAGGGCTTTGCACTTTTATACAATATGCATGTGTGCCTGAGCCCAGGGTCTTTTGCCTCACCATCCCCACTACTGACTCCCTGTTGCTACTCAGCTTAAAAAAAAAATAAGTGTCCCTGGATTCATTGAAAAAAATCTGGTAAGCATATGATAGACCAGTCAGATCTCTGCACCGTTCAGCCAATCCTAACCCCGAAGTATAGCTATCAATAAGCATGCTTCTCACAAGCTTTGGTCTTGCTTCACTAACAATGCTTCACTAACAATGACAGTAAGAGCTGTTCGACAGTGGAATTTGCTGCCAAGGAGTGTGGTGGAGTCTCCTTCTTTGGAGGTCTTTAAGCAGAGGCTTGACAACCATATGTCAGGAGTGCTCTGATGGTGTTTCCTGCTTGGCAGGGGGTTGGACTCGATGGCCCTTGTGGTCTCTTCCATGATTCTATGATTCTAATGCAACCCAACCCTAGTAGCTCTTACGGCAGGCAGGGTGAGGAAGAAATACCATAAATAAGTAACAGATGAAATAAAGAGTGAGCCCCACTGAATTCATTGGGGCTTGCTCCCAGGGAAGCATGCATAGGATTTCCAGCTAAAACCCTTTAAAATAAATGCTATTGTTATTTAATTTTCTGTGGCCACGTAGGCATGATTGATTTGCCTGTCACCCCCATTGCATCCATCACACTGCATTCCCCTTGAAACATTGTCCAACAAATTAATCAGTCAGGGCTCCAATATTCTCACTGATAGCACGGCTGACCCTGTTCCTGTCTGTTTTCTTCTTTTCTTCCAACCTCTCCAGTCCCTCCCCCCCCCCAGTGCTACACTTACTTGTAATACTTGCATAAACCCTATACCATTAAAGGAAATTTGAAGATCATTATTTCCCTCAAAGAATTCTGGGCTCTGTAAGGTAAAGGTAAATGACCCCATGGCGGTTAAGTCCAGTTGAATTTGACTATGGGGTGTGTCGCTCATCTCGCTTCAGGCCGAAGGAGCTGGCGTTTGTCCATAGACAGCTTTCCAGGTCATGTGGCTAGCATGACTAAACAGCTTCTGGCACAATGGAGCACTGTGATGGAAGCCAGAGCGCATGGATACTCTGTTTACCTTCCCACCGCAGCGGTACCTATTTATCTACTTGCATTGGTGTGCTTTTGAACGGCTAGGTTGGCAGGAGCTGGGACAGAGCAACGGGAGCTCACCCCATCATGTGGATATGAACTGCTGACCTTCTGATCAGCAGGCCCAAGAGGCTCAGTGGTTTAGACCACAGCACCACTTGCATCCATTCTGGGCTCTGTAGTCCCTCACAGTGGTATAATTCCCAGCAACTCTCAACAAACCACAGTGGCCAAGATTTTCTGAGGGAAAGAATGTGCTTCAACTGTTCTTTAATGGTATAGTGTATACACAGCTCCCCCTTCAGGAGTTGGGTGGCTTCAAACCCCACCTCCCATCTTAAGGAACACACAGAGAAAAGCCCCATAAAGCACAACTCTGTATATGGAAAACATCCAAAAGTTCAACTCTGTGTTAAATCTGGTAGTTGAAAAACTGTGTATGAGGAGGACTCAGACAGCAAGACATCCAGGTGAAATCTCTGTTTCGGCACCCTTCATCAGGGTGGGTTTGTCACTCGGTTCTATACAAAGTAGGACTTCGGTATAATATAGCTGAACTTCGGTGGCAATCCCTCCAGGAATGGCTTTGACTGACTGGCTAAACCAGGTGAGGGTAGCTGATGGGTCTCAAACCCTCCATGAGTTATGGACTTCCCCTGTATGGGAAGACAGGCTCCGGCAGATTGAGCAGATGAGACCAATAGTGGATCCAATGGTCAAGATGGTGGTTTCTGCATGTGCATAGAAGGAAGTGAGGAGCAGATGGGGCTCACCAACCTAGGAAGGTAACCCATCTAGGAGAAATAGTCCCTAGAAACTTCCCATGTTGCATCCCAGCGCATGGGGGGATGTCAGTCTGCAATGGCGTCCACCATAGAGGGTGAGAGGACTTCTCTGCAGTCTAAATCCAGCCGTCCATCCACTCCACCCCACTGACTATGTGTTAATTTGTTACTCGTGATTGTGTTTTGCTTCATTGCACAGGACTGAGTTTGGTGGCCTTCCAGTTTGCATTCTTGGCCTCCGGGTTCTCCCTTTTTAATGTTAATCTCCTTTTCTTGGCCTTGTAGCACTCGTTCCTTTCTTGCACTCTCGATAACAATACCAGCAAACAGCAGGTGCCTCCAAGTTTCACAAAGAGAAGAAAGTTTTCCTTTTGCAGCTCTAGGGAATTCATTAGCTTGAAATGACAATTCTAGGAAGGAAATCAGAGCTTTCTATGTCATTGAGGCTGTTAAAAAGTAGATTGCCAATGCCGGCTTGCTGGCACGAAACCAGAATATTGTAAAAGTGGGGGAAAGGATCTAGGGCATTTAAACCACTATAAAAACTATTGTAGCATTTTGCCCAATGTGCTGTCATTTGACCAGGCTGTTAAATTTGGCCGGCAACTTTCTTGCGGATTATATTCCAGCAGTAAACTTGCCAGCATTGACCTTCTCGTTTCCCATCTGCTTTGTTTTTCAAAAATCTTTTTTTGCTAATAAAACTCTTCTCTCCCCCCCTTCTTTGTCTCTGTTTCATTCCCTGCACTTCTCTTTCTGCAGTAACTTCTGGAGTGTAAATGCTATGTCTGAGGGTTGTTCACATTTCACAGGAATCAAGTGTGATATGTGATGTGAAGGAAGAAGAGAAAATCAAACGTGAACTGCCAAAAGATGCTGTTTGAATGTCTGCCTGAATTAAAGTCAGAAGCAGGGTATAAACAAATGTTATTTATCCATAAGAAGACAACAGATTGTCACTTTATTTATTTATACCTTGTACTTTCGTCTTCACCAGTGCTCAGCGAGCCTCAGCTTATGAAACATTTATTTACCTGTGGCAGGTAGATAAATTGGCAGCTTAATAAGCACAGGTACAGGGCTTTCAACAAGGGGATGGTGTACTTTCTGAGGGAACATCATGATTGCCTCCCCAGTGGCAAGGCTGGATACAGTAAGCGTGACGCTGAGGAAGATGCAGAACGAAGCTTTCCCTGTGCAAAATTGGCAGTCTTCTTGCAGTCTCTAAATTTGAGGTGCCCCTTGCCCTGTGTGTTGTGTGCTGCCCCTGTTACTTCTGTGGAAGTGTAGATTGATGAGAGGAACACGGCTAGGTAAGGGTGGACAATTTACTCCCTTACCGACATCCCAGTACACATAGGTGTCCATATCTGGTCTCAAATAGGTGGTTCACAAGCACCTTTTCCTCAGTGACTGAGCTTCTTCATTGCTCAATTTCTGGGGCCTCCACACAAATTTCGAGAGCTCTCAAGAGACCCATCCTTGGGTGAGTTCACATTACTACCTTAGAGTTGGCATCAGGTAGGTTTGAAGGCTGTTCCAGTATTCCAACGATGATGATGATTATAATAATAGTAATAGTAATAAATTTTATTTATACCCCACCCTCCCCGGCCAGAGCCGGGCTCAGGGCAGCTAACACCAATAAAATCACAGTAAAAACATAATGGGGGGGGGGCCAATTTAAAATACACGTTAAAATGCAGTTTAAAATGCAGCCTCATTTTAAAAGTAGCCAATAGATCAAGACCATAAGGGCAGGGCAACATAAGTGTCAGACTGAGTCCAAACCAAAGGCCAGGCGGAACAGCTCTGTCTTGCAGGCCCTGCATAAAGATGTCAAGTCCCGCAGGGCCCTAGTCTCTTGTGACAGAGCGTTCCACCAAGTCAGGGCCAGTACTGAAAAGGCCCTGGCCCTATTTGAGACTAATCTAACCACCTTGCGACCTGGGACCTCCAAAATGTTGTCATTTGTGGACCTTAAGGTCCTCTGCAGGGCATACTAGGAGAGGCGGCCCCGTAGGTACATGGGCCGCGTAGTGCTTTCAAGGTCAAAACCAGTGCCTTAAACCTGACCCTGTACTCCACTGGGAGCCAGTGCAGTTGGTAAAGCACTGGATGAATGTGATCCCGTGGCAAGGACCCCATAAGGAGCCTCGCCGTGGCATTCTGCACCCGCTGGAGCTTCTGGGTCAGCTTCAAGGGCAGCCCCGTGTAGAGCGAGTTACAATAATCAAGCCTGGAGGTGACCGTCGCGTGGATCACTGTGGCCAGATCAGGGTGAGAAAGATAAGGGACCAGCTGCTCAATACGTGTTTAATCTGTGTAGTCTGAGATTCCTCCGCTAATCTGAACACCCAGGCCCTCTTATTTGAACCCCATCCCTGCATAGGGACAAGGTGTGGCTTTTGCCCTCTGCAAACCAGCTTCTGTACACATGCTGCACAATGCAAGGAAGTCAACTGTGTATACAATAGAAGTGATGGAATATGTAGTGATTTTTATCTGGTTTTTTTTTTTTTTAAGCATTCAAGGATGAAGAGCAGGGCTAGAGTGAAAAATGTGGTTCTGTATTTGCCTGCTCAGGATGCCACTGAATGTGTTTGATGATATTAAGTTCTCTTCCACAAAAGCTTCTGCCATGAGAAAAGCTTCTGCCATGAGAAAAGTTTTACAGTGGTACCTCGGGTTACATACGCTTCAGGTTACATACACTTCAGGTTACAGACTCCGCTAACCCAGAAATAGTACTTCAGGTTAAGAACTTTGCTTCAGGATGAGAACAGAAATCCTGCTCCGGTGGCGCAGCAGCAGCAGGAGGCCCCATTAGCTAAAGTGGTGCTTCAGGTTAAGAACAGTTTCAGGTTAAGAACGGACCTCCGGAACGAATTAAGTACTTAACCCGAGGTACCATTGTAGTTCTTTCAGCTACAACGGGATATATTTTTAGTGCTGCATAGGGTTTCTTACACAATGCTGTGTTTGAAACCACTCCTTTCTCAACTTCCTTCATTCGTCTTTTCTTTTTTTTTAGTTTTTTAAGGATAGGCAGAGGTCAACCGTGTCTGCAGAAGTCTGACGCTTCATATGAGAGGTGAGCAGCCTCAATGCTGGGAGTGTGGAATGCATGGTCCTGAGTGCAAGTTGTGCTGTTTGCACGAAGGATGGGACCAGGGCACTTTATTTGGAAAAGAACCCAAACAAACATTAGGCATGAGAGAAGCTCACCAGAAAAGCTGACCCAGATAACTCTCTAGAGCTTTGTGTGGAACCTGGAGCTACTCCAGATCCCAGAGAATTGGAAGATGTTATGTACTGAAGTTCTCACCCTGGGCCAGCAGGGGGATACTGTAGATAGTTTTCACTCAGGCCCACATATGCAAATAAGGGATTGAAAGTGACGTTCAGTGATTGGATACTTACAGAAAATGGTTACTGTTGCGTTCTAGTGGAGCTCTATATAAGCAGGCTGGCTGAACCCTTCAGTTCTGTTCTTTTCTGGCCCGTGAATAAACAAGAGCTGTTTGAAGAATCACTGTGTCGTCTGATATGTCCACCCACAACTTAACAGAAGACATATAAAATTTGGACTGGGCCCCCCAGCATTACGTGCAGGACCCTCTCCCCAGACTGCACCCCTCATGGGACTTGCCTGCCTGGCATGTGCCACTGAACTGTGCCACTGAACTGCTTCCTTGCTGGATGGTAGGATGAAGAGGGATTTGTGTGGAGCTCATTCTTTGCATGGCTGAAATTTAGTCTACCGTGCAAAGCATGACATCAGCTTTATTATGATGCTTGCTTTTGCCTCTATCCCAGCGTTGCCTCTGGCCTCACTCACCAGCACAGGTTGCCTGTGGAAGGAAGCTCAAAGCTTGGGCTGAAAAGGTACCCCACCAACTCTGTAGACGAGGCACCATCACCATGTTGTTCTCTGATTAAATTTGATAGTAAATTGGTGTCTGTTTCTGTGGCAGCAGATGTGGGGGAGTGGGTGGGGCTTGTAAATGTGATATTTTAAACCAGAACAATTCATTCTCAGGCATATGAGGGAGGGGACGTTGAGGAAAATTTGGAGCAATTTACATGGTCAGATTTGTTTTTGGAAATCTGATTTGCGTTTCCGCCCAAGTGTTTATCTTTATTGGCATTGATGTCACTTTAACAAAATTAGCAGCATGCTCCCATCCTTCATGGCGAGGCAATTTCTTTCATCTTTATAACCCTGAAAAATTATATCCTGATAATAGAGTGTAAATAACACCAGAGTGAAAGCAACTGCAAAGCCTTATTTTGCTGCAGATATCGTCTTGTGGGCTTTCTTTATTTGCCTCTGTGCTTCACTCCTATAAAGATAAAGGGACCCCTGACCATTAGGTCCAGTCGTGACCGACTCTGGGGTTGCGGCGCTCATCTCACTTTATTGGCCGAGGGAGTCAGCATACAGCTTCCCGGTCATGTGGCCAGCATGACTAAGTCACTTCTGGTGAACCAGAGCAGCGCATGGAAACGCCGTTTACCTTCCCGCCAGAGTGGTACCTATTTATCTACTTGCACTTTGACATGCTTTTGAACTGCTAGGTGGGCAGGAGCAGGGACCGAGCAACGGGAGCTCACCCCGTCGCGGGGGTTCGAACCGCTGACCTTCTGATCGGCAAGTCCTAGGCTCTGTGGTTTAACCCACAGCTCCACCTGCGTCCCCCTTCACTCATATAGGTGACCCATAAATATGCACGCTCCCTTGGGAAATGTTTAAATGCTCCAAGTTTGGTACTTTAACACGAGGCCAAAATTATGCAAGAATGAAGCCCCACCCACCACAAAATGTTCAATAGGTTGTAGATGAACTCACTAACAGGACAGTGCTATTGCTCAGCCTTCTAACTCCACACTGGCACTGCTTTGCATAGCTCAACTCTCATAGGGCACCTACTTCCATCATGCTGTGGATGAGAGCCAAGCTACACAATCAACAACCTCATGTAATTTTGTAACATTCATTTTCTTCAGAGTTTCTATCCCACCCTTCATGTGGAAAAGTTCCAAGGATGTCATAGAAATCTTTTTTTAAAAAAACCCAGTCTTTGCTCTCAGGCTTATAATCTAAAAACACATGACCCAATAAGAAAAAAGGGATGGCAAGGAAGAAGGAAATGAGCAAAGCCAAGTACCAAACACTTAATGTTTCAAGGTTCCTTATACTCACCGCACTGAAGGGAAACAATCTGATCACAGTTCAAGAAACAGATCTCAGCCTCTCCTGGGGAATAACTGGGTGGCCAAAACTTCCTGGAAGTGTCTGTGAGACACTCCAGGGGGGGCCATATTTCAAAAAGTGAGCTTTTTGGGGGGCAAAGTTTTTCAGCTTTTTTTTTTTTTGCAAGAAAGCCAGTGTCGTGTAGTGGTTAAGAGCGGTAGACTAGTAATCTGGTGAACCGGGTTCGCGTCTCCGCTCCTCCACATGCAGCTGCTGGGTGACCTTGGGCTAGTCACACTTCTTTGAAGTCTCTCAGCCCCACTCACCTCACAGAGTGTTTGTTGTGGGGGAGGAAGGGAAAGGAGAATGTTAGCCGCTTGAGACTCCTTCGGGTAGTGTTAAAGTGGGATATCAAATCCAAACTCCTCTTCTTCTTAGAAAAAAGAAGGAAATTCACCAAAATCTATGCTTCCAACATGTGTTGCCATATGTCCGGATTTTCCCGGACCTTTTTAATGATTCCGCCCAGACAAAGTTTTCAACGTTTGGCAACCATATCACTTAGATTTGCCTCACAGAGTCCATATTTGTATTGTCACTCTGACTTGCTGCTATTTTTATATCTGCATGGATTTGGGGTGGTGGTTGTTCTTAAAGACACGTTTGAAATATGTGACCACCTCACTTGCAATAATACAGTCCAACAAAAATGGCATCATGCAACTGCTCTGATCATTTATTTTGTATCTTAGTAGAACTGCATCAGTTCTGAGTAGATGCTACTCTATGGACCAATATTGATGGACCTAAGAATGTTGAACAAGAAGTAAATTGTGTGGAAGTCCAGGCATCCTACATCTTCCATTGGAGATATGTGAATGCATCTGTATATCTGTATCCTGTGCAGTTTTGTTTCTGGGGCAAAGAGAAAGTTCACGGAGTGGTTGAGTGTTAATTCAGAGCATGAGGAAAATAACCCCTCCCTCTGCTGTGGTCCCAATCCAGAACCCTATTGGTTGCTGCTGAAATGGAAAGAGGCAAAACTGAACATAGTTTGCCCTTCAATTTGTCAAAAATGTATGATCTGCTGCTGAAATGGAATACACAAGATGAAATGGTAAAATCAAGTATGATTAAATGGGCTCAGGACATTGGTCATAACATCATGTTTGCTGATTGGGAAAAGTTGTGGACCACCGGGTTGAAGTTTACGGCGTGTAATGCCTTAAGAGAAAATATAATGAAAATGATTTATAGGTGGTACATAACCCCAGTCAAGCTTGCAAAGATCTACCACTTGCCTGACAATAAATGTTGGAAATGTAAAGAAAAGGAAGGTACATTCTTTCACCTCTGGTGGACGTGCCCGAAGATTAAGGCATTCTGGGAAATGATTTATAATGAACTGAAAAAGGTATTTAAATATACTTTCCCCAAGAAACCAGAGGCCTTTCTCTTGGGTATTGTCGGCCAGGGGGTGTTAAAGACAGATACAACTTTTTTTATGTATGCTACAACAGCAGCCAGAATACTCATTGCAAAGTACTGGAAGACACAGGATCTACCCACACTGGAAGAATGGCAGATGAAGGTGATGGACTACATGGGCTTGGCAGAAATGACGAGCAGAATCCGAAACCAGGGAAGAGAAGCGGCGGAAGAAGAATGGAAAAAGTTCAAGGACTATTTAAAGAAATACTACAAAATTAATGACAGTTAAAATGATGTTGGATTAAAATAAATGGTTACTATTAGTAATGGTAAAGACAAAGAGAATAAGGATGATTAACATAAATTTATAGTAAAATAAGGGAAGATTCGCTGAATAATTATAAGAATTTGGAATACAGAAACGGGAGGCAAGAGGAAGTCGAGGAAGAAAGGTTAAAGAAATTAGGATATGAAATGGTACCTGTTTTTTGTTCTGTTATTGTTTGTTGTTTGTTTATGTATGTTTTGTTTGTATTAATATAAAAATTGTTTAATAAAAATATTATTAAAAAAAAAAAAAGAACATAGTTTGCCCTTCAGTTTAGAGGGACCTGCTCCCAGTGAAGATGATCACAGTATCTGTATTCTATTATATATATTACTGTATTTTTCGCCCTATAGGACGCACTTTTCCCCCTCCAAAAACGAAGGGGAAATGTGTGTGCATCCTATGGGGCGAATGCAGGCTTTCGCTGAAGCCTGGAGAGCGAGAGGGGTTGGTGCGCACTGACCCCTCTCGCTCTCCAGGCTTCAGGAAGCTATCCGCAAGCCTTGGGAGCCCGCGGGAGTTCCTGCCGGGCTCCCAAGGCTTGCGGACAGCAGCCTGCACTCCGAAACCTGGGGAGTGCAGTGGAGCTCGCCCCAGGCTTCGGGCAGCTCTCCACAACTCTTGGGAGCCCGGCGCGACTTCCCGCCGGGCTCCCTAAGCTTGCGGATAGCAGCCCGTTCTGGGGGCTGGGGTCAGGGGAAGCTCGGGCTTCCCCCACCCCAGCCCCGCGCCTGGGGGGAAAATAATTTTTTTTCTTCATTCCCCCCCCAAAAAAAAACTTAGTGCGCCTATGGGCCGGTGCGCCCTATGGGGCGAAAAATACAGTAACTTTTACATAAAGATTTTAGTAGGATATTCTTTCAGGAATTTTCTCCTGCATTTCTGGGGATTTAAATAGCAAAGCAGCCAGCCCTAAACATTCCAAGGTGACACCTGAGCAGCTGTTTATCTCCCTTTGGATATGGACAAATATAGCAGAACCACTTGGGTTATCTGAAATTTCCAGTTATTTGACTTGCATTCATTATGTGCCGCTGAGGTAAATAGCACATTTCTCCAAATATTTGGGAATTTTCCATTTAGTCCATATACATTGTGTATTAGAACCAGTGAAATATATCAAGTTGGCAGACCAGAAATCTGTAAAACAACTAAATGGTTGTTTTGCAGATTTTTAAAAGACTTATGGGAGGACAAGGGACAGACTTCTAGTCTTCTTGAAGCTCAAATAATAGCTGCTCTCTCTCTGTGAGCTATTTCCTTTCAAAGCTTCCTTGGATGAGTTCTTTGACACCAAGACTAATAAGCCAAATGAATTAAGTTGCATATGGTAGCCCACCTAAGAACTCTGTTTTCATGGCTTGCCAGGGTGTCAGGCTTCAGGGTATCGGTTTCTCCCCTGCAACCATAAATGAGTAGATCAAATGAAAGGAATTCATACCAGTTAGTTTCTTTAATAAACACAGGGAAGGACAAAAGAAAGCGCCAAGCCAGAATGGCGGTGCTCCTAATTAAAGCTTACACCCCCTCCGTCCATATTAATCTACGTCACTCCCACGTCTTGTAACCTGAGCTTCTACCCTCCGCGCTTTCTGTTCTGAGACTTTCTGAGCTCTTCTCGACCTTGGACGGAGTGGAGGAATGCTGTCCAGAGACTGTGAATCTGTTAACCCTCTCTCTGCCAGTGTTTCTTCTCCTAGCTGTTCCCCATCCAGTATTTCCCAGCTTCTGCCTTTTCAACTATGCCCTTCTGCGAACCACTGTTCCAAATCTCTACTGTCCTCCTGCTCCTGGGAAGATTCAGAATTGGGGGAGGGGGTGGCTCCCACCATTCCTCCTCAGTGCAGTCCTCCTCAGCATGGTCCCTGACACAGAGGTTGTGGAAATGGGAAGTGCCAAACCTCTGACAGGCATTGAAGGCAGTATGCCTACAAACCCTTCAACAATTCTTGGATGAAAATATGGACATTTCTCACCCCCTGCAACGGACCATCCACAACCCCCCTCCATTTTTTGTCCCCCACCCCTGCAGAGCATTTCTTACCAGAACAGCGAGTGCCACGAGATATAGCATACACGCCCCCCACTGCCCGGAGAAAAACCCTTTATCCTGATTTTATTTTATTCTTTGGTAGATTTACAAGAAGAATAACACATGCCAATAAATAAATTTTTGAAAGCGACGAGATTAGATGTGGATGCACAAAGCATTTTTTAATTAAAAAAAAAGACTAAAAAACCAAGGACTGCAGAGGACGTGTGTGTTGCGTCCTGTTGGTGTTGTGTTGGTGGCTCTGCGGGGTGGGGAACCAAAAATGGAGGGTCAATGGGGGGGTAGTGAGAAATGTCCCTGTTTTCATCTGAGGAATGCTGGAGGGTATGTAACACAGCTGACCAGCTGTGTAAAGGAGTCGCAACTTGTGCTGTCCTGTTTCAGAAAACTCTGTATTGAAGTCCAGAGCAAATTTGCATTGATTTAGAAGTTGTGAGGGAGATCAGCTGATATGGACAGGGTGTCAGGATCTCTAACAAGTGTGCCTGCTGATAAGGATAAAAATCTTACAGCTGTCATAGAAAACAGCCCTGCTCCTTTCTGTTCTCTCTCTGGCAGCCCTCCCTCATGAAGCGGTGGCCCTGAGGTCTCAACTCCAGAAACGAAAAACTTCAAAATAGATCCATCAGTGCAGAAACACTCTCTGTAGGGTGCTTGGAGGGGGGAAGGAAAAGCAGCAGTAAAGGTTAATTTGCAGCTATTCTCTCTATAAATTATGGTATTAGACCAAAGACCAGCAGTAGAATTTTCTCGCCGTGCAAGGTGGGCAGGTCAAGATCTTTGGGCATAACAATCTTTCTGAGCATTGTTGCTATAATTGAAAGGGCATGCACTGCACAACAGGCGGGTAAACTTTATTATAAATCACTGTTTATGTGGCTTCAAATGGACTTTAAATATCTCCCGCTGTCTGTCCTTCCTCTTCTGTGAGGTGGCGTAAATCTAACCCACAAGGTGGCTTGTAACTTTTTAACCTCCTCTACATTTGCCATCCCAGACATGCTGCATATTCGCTTTGTGGTGAATTTTATGACCTCGCGGTAGAAGGAACCCTATGCATTGTCATTTGTGAGGCAAATGTGCAGCTTCCCTTGTCACATCTTCCCGTGCAATCAGACATAATGACTGCTAATCAGCAAATAAGTAAACACAGTTCCCTCCACCCTCAGCAAACACACACACACACACACACACACACACACACACACTCCCTGGCGCAGCGTAACGGGCAACGCCATCTGAATTGGTTTTTTCTCAAGCTATTGTTTTCTAATACCCACCCCCAATTTTGTGACACAACCATAATGGGTCCCCAAGGAACACTGACGCTTCAAGAATTACAACGTTGTCTCTCCAAGACTGGTTTGTGACACATGCGCCAGATGGTTTTCAACTAAATTGCTGTCAAACTCAAAGCATGCTTATGAATTTATCCTTTGCTTTCGGAAGGGAGCAGCGAAAGAGGTTTCTGGAGATTGAGGCGCCGCTCGGGTGCCACGCCACGTTGATTTGTGTTTTTTGTTTGTTTATATTTGGTGGCAAAAGCGACAGCTTGCAGAACCTGACAGCTCCTGTTTAATAGCGCCATCGAACTCTATTTCTTACGGAACTCTCCGGGTCCTTGTTGCAGGTGACAGGTTGCCGAAGGCCTTGACGGCACCCACCTATTCAAAGTCCGGTGAGAATAGAAGCAGTAATAATAATATTGAATGGAGGGATCAGCAGAATAGGGGTTAAAAGTGGCCAATTGAAAAGGAACACTGTAGAGAAGGCCTATTACCCCAGGAGCTACTAAAACTCAAGCAGATTAGATGTCCAAACATACCAATTAAAGAAGAATGGAGAAATGAAAGCCAGCTGTCGTTCATCTGGGGCAAATTTTGCAAAACCTACCCTGCTAGGCTTCCCTTCTTTGAAACTTTTCACTACAGTTTCCTGGGGTGTCTTCAAACAATTTATACTGGTGTAAAATGCACCCAGCTGGTTCGGTTGGGTTTGAATGAGCGCTGCTACACAGATATTGCATGTGCGTCCAGCTCACAAGTGGAAGCCCTTTCCATGAGCAGATCCTTTGCTGGCTTGGGACAGATATGCTTGCTGTAGCTATGAAAGGAAGGTTGCTCACACATTACACTGGCTTCAGGTACAAACTGTCTCTATGTATGTGCAACTGTTTGTGTAAAAGGGTATACACGCCTTTCTCTGTGCTTGTCAACTATTTTGTACACCGGTACATAGAAGGCGCGCATGCTGATTGCAGCATGTGTATATTAGGATTCTTGCTCCGTGTTTGCAGTCATGGGATTGTTGTCTATCACATGACGGTGTATGTTTTCATTCCACAGTGCGGGAAGTGATGGAGACAGGATGCTTGTGTTACAGTGTTCCGTGAAGTGGGACTATTGTCCTTTGTTCTTTTTCTCTTTGCTGTCTAATGAGAAAGAGAAAGGAGCTAAGTTAGAATGCTCCAAGTATATGATATGTAAATAAAGTAGATTAGCCAAAATGCTGTGCTACTGAGTTTGTTATGCAAACTGTGAACACTCTCCAGATCCTTAAGCGTCCTAATGCCTTTTGGCATCAGTTGCTGTGATGTTTGGGCTGGAGAAAGCTTTTGAAGCCCCCAAATGATTGACCAGGAAGGAGAGAACATGCCACTCAGGCATGTGTCTCTGCCAGGGTCCTTCACGTGAGTAGGACAATCCCAACAATGTACACCCCTACAGTGATACATCTTAAGAGAAGTAGGTTCAGTTCTACATGATCTTTGGTTCCCCATCAGCCTGGAAATCTTACCACCTCTTTAGTTGTGGGAATACAGTTGTACCTTGGTTCTCGAACGGAATCCATTCCAGAAGTCCCTTCAACTTCCGAAAACGTTCGAAAAACCAAGGTGTGGCTTCTGATTGGCTGCAGGAGCTTCCTGCACTCAATTAGAAGCCGTGGAAGCCGCGTCAGACGTTTGGCTTCCAAAAAACACTCACAAACTGGAACGTTCTGGGTTCCAAACTCATTTCTGCGTTTGCGGCCTTCGGGAGGCTAAATGTTCGAGTCGCAAGGTGTTCCAGAACCAAGGCATGACTGTAACAAAATAATAGAATTGTAGAGTTGGAAGGGACCTTTCAGAATCCTCAAGTCCAATCCCCTGTAATGCAGGAATTCTGCCCACAGCTGTCTCTGGGTGGGTGCCAGTGTGGTGTAGGTGGTTAAGAGCGGTGGACTCGTAATCTGGTGAACCGGGTTCGATTCCCTGCTCCTCCACATGCAGCTGCTGGGTGACCTTGGGCTAGTCACACTTCTGTGAAGTCTCTCAGCCTCACTCACCTCACAGAGAGTTTGTTGTGGGGAAGGAAGGGAAAGGGGAATGTTAGCCGCTTTGAGACTCCTTCGGGTAGTGATAAAGCGGAATATCAAATCCAAACTACTACTACTACTACTACTACTCTTCTTCTTCTTCTTCTTCTTCTTCTTCTTCTTCTTCTTCTTCTTCTTCTTCTTCTTCTCAAACCACCAACCTTTTGGTTAACAGCCAGACACCCATTTTGCCACTGGGGCTTGTTAAAATAACCCATGCATAACGGACACACATGGGGTGGGGGGAGGACACACTTTGAGATACTTGGCAGAGGGGAAACATATTGTTTGTGAGTCACCTTAGGGGCTGGTTTTGTAGCCAAAAGCTGGATTAAAAATCAAAACACATTTTATTTTTCGTTTGTATTCAAAAATGGTGACCAGTGAACTGAACTGAGCTTTCCATTATGAGTCCAAGTTTACAAACTGGACCTTGGGTAAATTAAGCTCCAGATTCCAAGCAGCTCGATCACTGCTATAAGTGAGACTTGATCCAATATAAAAAGCCATACATGTGTGCCAACAACAGCAAAAGACATACAGAAGAGCAGAAACAGTGCCAAAGGGTTAAATAGCTTCTTTTTAGACGTTACCAAGGAGTTCCATTTAGGAAATCATAATTGCATTCCATTTTTTCCTGCATGTCAAAATGTAACTACTGGCACTCTATCTTCTCGCAGAAATCACAGTTTATAAGCCATTTTTCATCAGACCGGTATGAATGGTAGCTGATCACTGCAAATGACTTTGCCATTAGGACCATAGGTTGGGTATTTTTCTTTCCTTTCCTTCCCTCCCCGCCCTCCCAGCCCTGAATCTGCTTTGGAAAGCAACATATAGAACCCTGTTATGAATCGATAAGTGATTAAGCCCAACTTTTCTTGGATGTATGCCTTTGCAAAGGGCTCAGGCCATTGGCTCCTCCGCTAACTTGAATAATTTTCACCAATGAAGGAGGCATTTATCAGGACGATAAGCATACACCACAAGGTGTCCTTGAGTGAACTGAAGTGCACTTTGGAAATAAATAGATGGCTTTAAAAAAAGAAAGAAAGGAAAGGAAAAAAAGAACTGCCGGAATGGTAAAAGATTAAGGATCATTGGTATTAATGAGAGCAGAACACTTTCTTTTCAAAGAATATTTCGTTGTCCCCGAGAGGGGGCAATGACAATAAAGATATTGTTGTTGTTATTATTATTATTATTATTATTATTATTATTATTATTATTATTATTATTTGCTTATGCAGAGAAGATTCAAGCATTTGTGTAAAAAAAAGCTGAAACTACCCACTTGTTTTGGGGAAGGTGAACATTTTCATCGGTGTCCAAAACACCTAGTTGTTTCTCAAGCCCCTTTTGCAATAAAATAAAATAAAATAACCCATTATCTCACTTGCGCTCTCTTTGAAATTGCCCACATTTGCCCTCAATGATAGCAAGCAGCCAGATCTGATTGTTCATGTAAGTCTTGCAATATCACCCTGCTTACCATGTGATGATATCTGAGTGGATGGGATCATCCATAGAAATACCCTGGAGGGAGGAAAAAACTGAGATTCAGGAGCATGCTTCCGTTTGCTGTTTGGTCGTATGCTGCAGAAGTCCAAACAAGAGGCTACCAAAGTTAAGGCAGCCTCATAGATGGAGCAGTCGAGGCAGCATTTTGCCACATTTAGGCTTGCCATTGAAACATCTCCCAATCCCCTTGCGACTTTCTCTAGCTGCTGTTGCTAGAGAAATAAAGCTGGTCTGATGGCCCTTTGGACCTTGTGAGAAGGTTGCCTTGGTAGTCCATCTCCTTGACCAAATGACTTTCCTGTGACATGGCCACACTGCAAAAGAGTTCTTATTCAACCCAACAGCAGCAATGGATGGGAATTTGAGAAGTGGGGCAGGTCCTGAATCTCAGTGTTTGGGGAAGAAAGTGATTTGTGGAGGATCAGGCCTTTGATGGGGTTGTCCCAGGTTTCCTGGGACTCGGCAGAGGCAGCCTGGCGTCTAATGGCCCAGGGGTGCGCCTAGTGCAATGAGGTAGATTGTGATGGAGGTGGTTATGGCACCTGGTTGGTTAGGGGAAGATTCTGGTTGGATCTCATCATACAGAAAAGAGACTGGTGATTATGGGGTGTAGTGACACTTATTCAGATATTGGTTTGATATGTTTATATTCTGCATTTCTTTTGTTGTGGAACTCAAGGTGGCATATGTAGGATTCTCAGGTGGCTTCCCATCTACGAGCTGACCAGACCCAGACATGTTCCATTTCATCAAGGTGACTGTCACCATGTGCCCTCAGACTATGCCCCCCAAGCATAAAATAGCCTGTTCCTCACTCTGAGATTTTAGTGTTCTGCACCTTATGTGGCGTTTGCCTCCTAGGATGGGTCATAGGAAAGGGTTAAAATGGGTGTGATGTGATTGGCCAGTGAGAATGCAAGGGGGGGGGAGTAAAAGTTAGAGTGGGAGGTTTTGAAAGTCAGTTGAGGTTTGGGAGTTAAGAGTTGAGGCTTGGGTGCTGGAGAAGTAAGAGGAAGGATTAGGTGTGGGTTGGTAGAGTTGTATTGTGAGAGAGTGAGAGGAATTGTCACGTGGAGTCAGATAGATAGTTGGGAATAATCAGTTTGGAGTTGTTAGAAACTAAGATTAAGAAACTGACAAGAGAAAAATAAACTGAAACCATACGCTTGTTCCTGCATTTAAAATTAAACTTGATTATTTGTTAATGTTAACAACTGTCTGGACTCCGTGTGTCCCTGTGAGAAGCGGGGTGGTGGCAGCAAAGAAAGCAACCACAGTGGTGGCACAGGGTCAATAGACCGTCAAACGTCCGGGGGCCCTGTGTGATCGCCACACCTTAGTGCAGGTGGCGACCATTTTGTGCATATCTGGTGTGACTGCTAACATGTGGGTCCTTTGGGACCCAGAGGAAGGCAGAACAGGGGCCTAACAGGAGTGGTGCATAACAGTGCGGGCTTATGCGTGCTCCACCGATGTGGAAAAACCTGTGCAAGAGGGTTGCTGCCTGTACTTCAGATTTGACCCCAGCACCTGAAAACTAGCCATTAGTCCAGTTAACCCCCCTCTCTGGATCCTTAGTTCCTGTCCACAAATATCCTTCCACTTTGTTCTTCAAAAGTTAAAACCAGGATTTTCACAGACCAAAAAAAAAACCATTTTAAAACACCAGCCCTTGTTTACTTCTACCCCCCCCCAAAAAAAATCCAAGGCAGCAATGAAGCTAAATCAGGGAATGGTGATGAGTACATTATGAGGTGGTTTGTTCCCTCCCTTAATCTTTCCAAACTCTGTCAGACTTTGCTCAATGGGAAAATCATTTCTCTTGTGGAAGGCATCTTTGGACAGGTTTATTTTAGTGCCATATGTTTGAAACAAACCCTAACGAGTGGGAGAGGGAAAGAGGCAGATGGGCAGAGTGAGAACTAATGTAAAAATAAATAAATAAAAATCTCTGGGTCTGTAGACCTACCGGGCTTGCAGCATCAGGACATTGCTGCTACAGCATTTGCCCATGAGTTATAGGATACCTTGCCTCTTAAGTGGCGTTGGGGAGAAATCTGCTGGAAATCATCTGATAGGGAAGTAGGGTAAGCTAGGCTCTGTGTAACATGCGAGACAGATGCTAGAGACCCTGGAGTAAAATGACTTTATGCCGCAGAAGCATAATTGCCCTGTTCCATCTATGGCTGTGTGCAAGAACATATGAAAGACTAGCAGTCTGATACAGCAGATGAGAATTCACAGGTGTCTGGAGCTGCTTGCCACTGCCCCAGGTGATGAACTGCATCTAGCGCTGGGCGATATCTGGTTTTCAACATTGCGATATATCACCAGTTAAACATCGCGATATCCTGATAGATCCCAGTCTTGGTCTGCTTATAAGTTACTGATCCAGCAATGAAAAGAAACCACACACACACACACACACACACATGTCTGTTTTCAGTCATGGGTCACCCATCCTGGATTGGAATGACATACCGCAGTGGCTCTGTAGAGAAAAAGCAAAATAAATATCAAAGAAGAATGCCGGCAAGACTTCCACAACCAATATTTGCAGCATGTGTTTTGAACAAAGCAAGAGAGAGAGAGAGAGAGAGAGAGAGAGAGAGAGAGAGAGAGAGAAAGAACAAAGGTGACAATACTGATCTGAAGTAACACTCCTATGATAAAATGCTTGGGCAAAACATACGGGGATCGTGCTCATTTAGAAATAAATGAAATAAATAAATAAATAAATAAATAAATGAAATAAATCTTGCGTATTTGAGGGGATGCAGTTGCTGCTTTGAGGATACTTTTCAGGAGAAATGAGCTGTTTCTCAGTTGTTAGGAGATATATATATATATAATTTTGTAAAGGTTAAGTGAGTCAGCTCGGTTCTGACTGCACATTGGTGAAACTGAATAGTGGCAAAGCGCTTTAATCTCCATTGCCTCAAAGTATTGAATGTGGTGCTTATCAAAGGTGCCACAGGGTGACATTTTCCATTTATCTAGACATTCTCATATATTTGTTAAAAGGTGACAGCTTCTGCTTGCGAACCGACCTTTTGGCAATAGAGCGTAGGAGAGGGGGAACGAGGGGTTGTGCCTCTGAGGAGGGAAAGCACCCCAAAAGTGCTCCAGCCAGCGCTCCTGAAAACCCAAGTGTGGCCTGCACAGTAATAAACTGTTGGGCATGCTTAGCCCCTGTTTTAAGTACACCCTGAACCAAATCCTTGTGGGCTTTTACCCACTTGTAAGAGGAAGCGCCAAGGCTTTGACTTCCTATTCACATCTGCTTTCCCAGAAATGTCACAGGGTACTTCTGTTCCTGTTTCTCTTTCTGTTTCTCCTCCACCAGGGCCAGGGCTTTTTCAGTGACAGCTCCGACCTGGTGGAATCATAATAATTAATAATAATTTATTATTTATACCCAGCCACTCTGGGCGGCTTTCAACAGAATATTAAAATACATTAGTCTATTAAACATTAAAAGCTTCCCTAAACAGGGCTGCCTTCAGATGTCTTCTAAAAGTCAGATGGTTGTTTATTTCCTTGACATCTGTTGGGAGGGCATTCCACAGGGCGGGCGCCACCACCGAGAAGGCCCTCTGCCTGGTTCCCTGTAACTTGGCTTCTCGCAGTGAGGGAACTGCGAAAAGGCCTTTGGAGCTGGACATCAGTGTCCGGGCAGAACGATGGGGGTGGAGATGCTCCTTCAGGTATACTGGACCGAGGCCATTTAGGGCTTTAAAGGTCAGCACCAACACTTTGAATTATGCTCGGAAATGTACTGGAAGCCAGTGTAGGTCTTTCAAGACCGGTGTTATGTGGCCTCGGCGGCTGCTCCCAGTGACCAATCTAGCTGCCGCATTCTGGATTAGTTGTAGTTTCTGGCTCACCTTCAAAGGTAGCCCCACATAGAGTGCATTGCAGTAGTCCAAGTGAGAGATAACTAGAGCATGCACCATTCTGGCGAGACAGTCCATGGGCAGATAGGGTCTCAGCCTGCGTACCAGATGGAGGTGTTAGACAGCTGCCCTGGACACAGAATTGACCTGCGCCTCCATGGAATGCTCTGTCCCATGAGACTAGGACCCGGCAGGACTTGATCTCCTTCCTCAGGGCCTGTAAGACAGAGCTGTTCCGCCTGGTCTTCAGTTTGAATTAGCCTGATCCTCTATGGCCTTTTCCCTTTCCTCTTCTATGAAAAAACCCTTTCTGGAACCCTACATTTAAATTCTTCCCTGGTCTCCTTGCTGGCCCCAGTAGAACCAGCTTGGCCAGTTAGCCCTGGTGATCATTTGATGTCTACTGACTGGGTTTTTTTTCCTTTTTCCTTTCCCCCCCAAAATGACCCCTGAATTTTAGAATTTTATTGATATCGATGCTGCATTTTATGCTGTATTTTTAACTCACGTTTTAACCAATGTTTTATATTTGCTGTTAGCTGCCCTGAGCCCAGTTTTTAAACTGGGAAGGGCAGGGTATAAATAAAAATTTATTATTATTATTATTGTTGTTGTTGTTTTCCCTCCTCTGCCTTACCATGCGAAAGTGCGCTGTGACCTATTCAGCTGTGCACACACACTGGCCATCGCATTGCAGTTCTAACAGCAGCAACGAGACAATTTGGACATTTCACAATATTGCTTTATAAGTCTCTGGCTTATTTGCAAGGCTTCCTTCTGGTTTCATCTTTTTGGCCAGGTCTGTACAGTTTATGGTCTCTGAGTAGAAGGGCAAAGTTTGCACAACACGGCAGCCTTTTTCTCTCCCATCTATTCAGTTAAGAACATCTTGTTCTCTCTCCTATCTCCATGTGAGAGAAATGTAATTAATGTATTAAAAATGGAAATACATTAAGATAAGATAAGAAGTCTTGATGTACTCT
Organism: Podarcis raffonei; assembly: GCF_027172205.1. Classification (NCBI taxonomy): domain Eukaryota; kingdom Metazoa; phylum Chordata; class Lepidosauria; order Squamata; family Lacertidae; genus Podarcis; species Podarcis raffonei. The sequence goes on from NC_070618.1 coordinate 23,580,965, forward strand.
AGGCCAGAACACTCGCAGAAGGGATGGGGTCCTCTGGTAATTAAGCAATCCACTAATAACCTGATCATAATTATAGTGGCTTCACTAATTGCTCTATTCTTATTGCAAATGTTTTTAAGCTCTTTAATTTCAGAACTTTGCTCCTATTTGGTGTGCTGTGACATGAATTTAAAAGACCCTCTTGAAAGAAGCAAAACGTGCCCAGTCTCTTCCTTGCTTTTTTTTTCTCAAAGCAGGAGCTCATTGGATAGTAATAATGGAGACTATCTGCTTTTTATTACTTTAGATTGTTATGAATTTGTGGACGCTAGGTTCAGAAAGTGTTAGTATTTAATCAAGGCTCAGAGTGTTCAGCTGAGTGCTAGACCACTCTAATCCTCATTACAGATAGGTAGAATCTTAAAATGCAGAGACATCACCTTGCCAACAAAGGTCCGTATAGTTAAAGCTATGGTTTTCCCAGTAGTGATGTATGGAAGTGAGAGCTGGACCATAAAGAAGGCTGATCGCCAAAGAATTGATGCTTTTGAATTATGGTGCTGGAGGAGACTCTTGAGAGTCCCAGGGACTGCAAGAAGATCAAACCTCTCCATTCTGAAGGAAATCAGCCCTGAGTGCTCACTGGAAGGACAGATCGTGAAGCTGAGGCTCCAATACTTTGGCCACCTCATGAGAAGAGAAGACTCCCTGGAAAAGACCCTGATGTTGGGAAAGATGGAGGGCACAAGGAGAAGGGGACGACAGAGGACAAGATGGTTGGATAGTGTTCCCGAAGGTACCAGCATAAGTTTGACCAAACTGCGGGAGGCAGTGGAAGAGAGGAGTGCCTGGCGTGCTCTGGTCCATGGGGTCACGAAGAGTTGGACACGACTAAACGACTAAACAACAGCAACAACAACAACAAAAGCCATGTTGGTCTGCCATAATCAAAACAAAATTAAAAAAATCCTTCCAGTAGCACCTTAGAGACCAACTAAGTTTGTTTTTGGTATGAGCTTTTGTGTGCATGCACACTTCTTCAGATACACTGAAACAGAAGTCACCAGACCCTTATATATAGTGAGAGGGTGGGGAGGGGTATTACTCAGAAGTGTGGTGGGAATGTGTGATTGGCTGATAGGTGTGGTAAACCTGTTGATGACTGTTAACGACTGCAATTGGTCTTACAGGAAAAAGCAAGGGGTGAGATTGCTAAAAATAGCTTTATCATGTATAATGAGATAAGAATCCAATGTCTCTGTTCAGACCAGGTCTCTCCATGGTTTTAAGTTTGGTAATAAGTTGCAATTCAGCAACTTCTCTTTCCAGTCTATTTCTGAAATTCTTTTGTAATAAGACAGCTACTTTGAGATCTTGTATAGAATGTCTTGGGAGACTGAAGTGTTCTCCTACTGGTTTCTCTGTCTTGTGATTCCTGATGTCAGATTTATGTCCATTTATCCTTTGGTGTAGGGTTTGCACGCACACGAAAGCTCATACCAAGAACAAACTTAGTTGGTCTCTAAGGTGCTGCTGAAAGGCACTCTAATCCTTGCATTCAGTAAGTGTTAAAAAATGATTAAGACAGGTGAGCCATTAAGAGAACAAAGAGCTCATGAGAGATGGCAAATGGCAGCACAGTTAGCACTAGCTGAGCAATGGAAGAACCAGACTGAAATACCCCTGAATAGGCTTGCCATATGTATGGGAAATTCCAATCATGTATGGGAATCAAACGTCTAAGATGGCATCTGGGGAATATTTCTTTTTTGGGGGGGAAATCATTTTTATTTGGTTTTACAAATATAAATTTATAACAATACCAAATGCACATCTGTATATAGAGATTTCTCTGAATCTTGAGACATCCCTTCTATGGGTCTTATTGTCAACATTTTCAACTGCATATTATTTCATAATCTATCTTTTGTATCTGTCCACATTGTCCAAAGTGTTTGTTACATTACAAGTGATATTAAAATCCTGCTAATGGTTCTATCTGCTTACTGTGGTCTCCTAAATAAATTATAATTCCCCCCCCCATTCTTTCTTGAAGTTTTTAAATGTTAAGAGATGTCCGGAATTTCACAAACGTATGGCAACCTGGTTTTTGTTTTTGTTTTCTGTTTCCCCCCGTTTTCCCCCATTTTTTGGGGGGGGGGTTAATAGGCCCCCCCAGGGGAGTAATAAGTAACATGATTTAAGTCTGCTTAAGCTGGTTTTGTCTCTTTCTAAGTGGAATTTAAGTGCTCGCTTAAGTGACTCTCCATTTAGAGGTGCCCAGGTAACCTGCTACAGGAAGCAAATGTGTTTATTGACCTACCGTTTTTCAATCACTGCTGAAACAGCTGAAGACGGAGAGTGACAACAACACCATTAAATTCCAGAAAACAATACATTGGCATTATTGACACAGGCATTAAATATCTTGATATGTGAAGCCAGAGGTTTCATAATATCACTACATTTGTTCAGGTTCTGCTGACACATGTTTCATCACGACAAAGTATTGAGGAATCTATTAAATTCATAACATGCTCGGACAATGCAATATGTCATCTCATTGATGGAAAGTTTGGTGATTTCTGCAGTGGCTTTTGAGACAGAAGCAGTGCGGAGAGGGATTAGGTTTCTGAAAGATGAATGTGGAAAAAGGGCAGACGTGTGGTTTTAACAGTGGGACTGATGGACGCCTTTTGAGAAGAACTGGTGCTCTGGGCTCAACTGTTGGTTCCAGCCTGTTGAGACTTCAGTCAGGCTCCAAACTCTTAGCAAAGCCAGGTGAAAATTCAGACATCATGCTTGTAGCCAGCCACTGCCTGAAGGAGAGAAGTACAGGGAGATAATAATAATAAAATAAAATTTTTATTTGTACCCCGCCCTCCCCAGCCAGAGCCAGGCTCAGAGCGGCTAACATCAGATGAGTCTCGCCAGTAAGGAAGCCACTTTGCATCAATTGCCCAGAGCAAAACTTATACCTAATGGAAACAAAATAAAAAAAATCCTTCCAATAGCACCTTAGAGACCAACTCAGTTTGTTATTGGTATGAGCTTTCGTGTGCATCAGTGTATCTGAAGAAGTGTGTATGCACACGAAAGCTCATACCAATAACAAACTTAGTTGGTCTCTAAGGTGCTACCGGAAGGAATTTTTTTTACTTTGTTTTGACTATGGCAGACCAACACAGCTACCTACCTATAATTATACCTAATGGGTTTGTGTTACAGGTGAGTATACAGTGGTACCTTGGGTTACATACGCTTCAGGTTACATACGCTTCAGGTTACAGACTCCGCTAACCCAGAAATATTGCTTCAGGTTAAGAACTTTGCTTCAGGATGAGAACAGAAATTGTGCTCCGGTGGCGTGGCAGCAGCAGGAGGCCCCATTAGCTAAAGTGGTGCTTCAGGTTAAGAACAGTTTCAGGTTAAGTACGGACCTCCGGAACAAATTAAGTACTTAACCTGAGGTACCACTGTATTTCAACTGGATGATAAATTTATTGATGGTAGGAACGCTTTGACAATGAAACCAATTGACAAGGGTTTGTTTCTCCCATAGCCACAGCCTTGTCTCCCCTCAGAGATCAGGCATGGTTCTGTCTCTCAGCTGCCCAGCCTCCTTCTAGCTACTAGCTCTCTCAAACAACTCAGCTCTGGCTTTTATCTTTCTAACAGTTGAGGGATGGAACTCTCCCAGCCATTTTACCTCTGGCACTTCCTTTGTGACCCATGTTTAGGGGCCATTACCAAGAAATTTGTCTGGCTATGCCAGCAATTGGATAACGTTGGATCCAGGAATTAGAAGGATCTCAGGCATATAGTCTACCTCCCCCAACTCACTAGACAATATCGGGGTTCTATATTTCTTGTACTGAAGGGGGAGATTGGACCATGCAGCTTACAATGCCCACTTCAACTTTTTGGAATTCAACATAGTGCTAAGTGGGGAATGCACGGGGCGGGGGGGGGGGGGACATAGTCTGCTTGTGGAATGAATTTTTTTCTACCCTCTCCTCTTCTTGCATGCCTCCGCATGCCCCCTAAACCTGTTTTGTCTATCATCATCATCATCATGACCATCACCATCATCATTTTGGCTTGGAATTAACTTCATCCCCTCCCCCTCTTTCTTTTCCCCTTTTTCCTTCTGTGATGGAACACCTATTTGGGGACTTCCATGGCTTTTTTCTGGCCCACGTAGGACCAGTCTGGATAGTTAGCCTTGGTGAAGACTTGACATTTTTGTCCCCCAAAAAGTTTTTGAGTTTCTGCTGAAATGAGGCTGCATTTTAATGTTGTATTTTAAGCTTGTTCTTTAAGTTGTATTTCAATCAATTGTTTTATATCTGGTCTTAGCCATCCTGAGCCCGGTCTTGGCTGGGGAGGGCGGGGTATAAATAAAATCATCATCATCATCATTGAAATCATGCTATTCAGCTGAAAAGGCCAACACAATGGCTTACATACAGCCTCCCCCCCGGCTCCAAACTTTAAATAAAGCGACACACAAAGGGAAAAGGAAGAAAGAGGAAAATTAAATCAAAATCAGACACCAATTCTTAAACAGTTGTTCTTATTATGAGTGCTACTAGCTACTACTTCCAAGCTCCCTGGGCTCCTTGAGGAGGAAGGGTGAGATAGAAACTAATTTAACAGGAATGTATGGGATTAAATTGTTGGCTATTTTTCTGAGTCATGCAGAGTGATGCAGCGGTTCACCCTCGAAGCCCTAGTGATGAAGTAGACTCCACGCACAAGACTTTGAAGACAGCTCTTTACTTGCAGGATGGCAACCATTAACAAGCAGTGGCATTGATGCATATCAAGTCCAATACAATGTGTTTCTCTCCCTTGAGCCCAAGAGAGGGTTTTCTAGCTTCTTGTTTCCAAACCTCCTTCGCAGCAATGCATAAGTCAGGGGTCAGCAAACTTTTTCAGGAGGGGGCTGGTCCATTGTCCCTCAGACCTTGTGGGGGGCCGGACCCACCATCTCCCGAAAGGACCCCCCACCGCCACCTCCACTAATGCCGCAGCTGCCGACTCTGCCTCATCTTTGGCAGCATCGCAGTCGTCCTCTGCCTCGGCCAGGGGTCTGCGGGGTGCAGAGCCCATTCCGCTGGCCTGGGCGGTGGCGGCAACCTTCCCGCTGCCAGCATTTCCTCCCGATCGGCTCTTGGCCATATGCGGCCGCTTCAGCGGGAAGGAAGGGGCGTCACCCAGAGGCATCCGTGGTTTTGGATTGGCTGCAGGAGCTTCCTGCGGCCAATCTGAAGCCATGCCAGCGTCACGGAAGTCAGCCCCTGTGCGGCGAGGCCTCTGCGCTGTGCTGGTTTAGCATGGGGACTGACTGAGTGGGCAGCAGGGTCTGCAAGGTTCGCATGGTGGATTAATGAGCCCGGTGGGCTGCATCCAGCCCCAGGGCATTCATTTGCCGACCCCTAGCATAAGTTATCAGTCCATTGCTTACCTGTCCTCACAAACTCCTTCGGACCCAGCCACTGCTTGGAGTTCCACACTGCCACCAGCCAACCTTCAACTCCCACCCCTCCTATGTAGGACACACACACACACTATTAAAGGGAATTAAGAAATTAACAAGGCAATGATGATTCAGCATTTCTGTGACCTTAATTGGGAAGACAAGTTTTTCCTGCAGCTGTTACATTACATTACCTTGGTTTACTTCTCCCTACTTCACTTTATTCTTTGTAAAATACATTTTCTAACAAATGCAGCACAAAAACTAACAGCTGGAACCATATTGTTGGATTTTCACTCACAGGCCACATACTATCAACACGTTTTAACATTTATGCATCAGGACAGAGGGACAAAGGAAGCAAGAGTCTCCTCCCCACTTATATTTATTTGGCTCAGGGCCTGTGCTGCACGTGCAGCTAAAATAAAAATGATAAAAGACTTATGAGGTGGTATGGGATGTGCTACCTCAGACTGCTACTGTGAAATCATATTTTGAATCTTCTCATATATATACATGAGTGTGTGTATGTGTGTGTGTACAGTATTCAGAAATCAAGCATTAACAGTGGGCAAGATGGGGTAGAATTCTCCCTCATCTGCTAGGTTATTTAACAAATGCCACCCCATAACTGAGGTTATTTGGGTAGCTTGCATCAGAAGCAGATGAACACACCATCAAATGCTAAAATGCAAATTCAGCATAAAAACAAACCACAGAGATTAAACAAGTGAAATACCATCAAACTGTCGCAGTGCAGGCAGATCTTTCAAACTTCAAAGTGCCTGAAACTCAGAATTCCTCAAAAGGCCTCTAGAGTCCACAATAGCTCCTTAAAAGTATTTTTTTAAAACTTCTAGGGAGTTTTTGTTTTAATGTGGGAGATTATTCAGAAACGACACCCCCCACCTGAAACACTATATAAACCACCCAGTTTACTATATGTGCAGACTGAGCATTGTGTTCCGAACAGCTGCTGGAACGAAGGAGAGCCAATTCTTCTTCTTTTTTTAAAAAGTCTCATCATGAAGAAATGACATTTACAAAACAGAACCAGAATGTTCGCAATTATATTTCTGATAAAAAAATAAACAATACATTGGGTTTCTGAAAAGCTCCGGCAAGCACAGGGTGGTGGGTAGGTTGGCATGGCGCCGCGACGGAATTAAAGTCCTTCTTCTGCATAAGCACCAGGAGGGTTCCTGACAGAAATAAAGTGAGTGTATGTTATATAAGTAATTTATTTGTGCATCTTGGCATTGCAGCACTAATAGGCTGGTTGCCAGGTATTCTGGGCTGCAGTTTGTCATGTCTGACTCTTTTAGTCCTTTTCAAGCAATTGAAGAAATGGCCTTCTGCAGGCTGTCAGTGACAGATACAGGCTCACTCACATAGATAAAGCTCAATTAGCTCCCGGAGAAAGCATCTTTTAAAAATGAAATGAGCTGCGCCGTGAAAGATAGGTAGACAAGTGTTACACGGAACAAAATAAAAAATGTTAACGCGGGTGAGCAAGCTTAGTTGGGAGCCCAGTCCCGTTTCTTTCACGTAGCGCACCCCGACATTATTTCAAAAACTCAGCGTGATTCACTTTTAAGGAGCTCCTAAATAAAAGTGTTTTTGTTTTAGTCGTTTTCAAGGACTTTCTTCTGTGTCTGCCTCGCTATGGAATAATCCTGTAATGCATTCTTGGATACTATGTCTGCCTTCTCCAGTCACAGAACAATTGCAATTTTCTACGATTTGTTTCCTAGAAAAGGGGAGAGTTAAGGACTGGTATCTTGCGGTGTGGTGTCATTTTTTCAGAAAACCTTTTGTTTGTTGCTCTTCCAAAAGGCACAAAGCAGTGAATGTTCACCAACTTTGATTTTATAGCCTGTCCTATACCTACAGTGAATTAACACGTGCATTCTTTCATCTGTCTTTGCAATCAACCAGTGAACATTGTCTTTTTCAGATGGGTTAAACAATGGAGACTCAGACAAGTGGACTCCCCCAAGACTGTCCCATGACTTTATTTATGATGTAACATGTTGTCTGCTGTATTTATTTCTATCTCTTTTGATTTTTTAAAATATAATATTTATTGAATTTTCTGTTTTGCGATTTAAAATACTCATTTTACATCCTTAAAGTATCAGTGACTTCTTCTCTTTCCATGCTTCATTTTACATATCATAAATCCCTGCATATTTTACAAAAACTAAACCATTCAGTATTCCATTATTGCATCCCTTAAAACTTATTTACACTGTTGAATTTATCTTAATGTGCCAGCGTTATCAGCTGTACACAATTATTTCCCATATATTCAATAAATGTTTTCCAATCTTCTTGAAACATATGTTCTTCTTGTTCTCTTATTCTATATGTTAAATCTCCAAGCTGCGTGTATTCCATCAGTTTAAGTTGCCATTCTTCTTTGGTTGGGACCTCGCTCATTTTCCATTTTTGGGCTAACAAAACAAGGGCCACAGTAGTAGCATACATAAATAGTCTTTTTTGACACCTGGGAATTTCAGTCTGAATTATCCCCAAAAGAAAGGACTCTGGGTTTTTTGGGAAAGACGCAGGTGGCGCTGTGGTCTAAACCACACAGCCTAGGGCTTGCCAATCAGAAGGTTGGCGGTTCGAATCCCCATAATGGGGTGAGCTCCCGTTGCTTCTGCCAGAAGCGGCTTAGTCATGCTGGCCACATGTCCCAGAAGCTGTCTGCAGACAAACGCTAGGTCCTTCGGCCTATAGAGTGAGATGAGAGCGCAACCCCAGAGTCGTCCGCTTTACTGGCCGAGGGAGCCGGCGTACAGTTTCCGGGTCATGTGGCCAACATGACTAAGCTGCTTCTGGCGAACCAAAGCAGCTCACTGAAACGCCGTTTACCTTCCCGCCGGAGTGGTACCTATTTATCTACTTGCACTTTGACATGCTTTCGAACTGCTAGGTTGGCAGGAGCAGGGACCGAGCAACAGGGATGCAGTAGTACGCACTAAATGCTAAATGGACTAAACAACCTTTGAGGATTCTTCCAATTCTTTGATCAAATGGTGAGACAAATGGTCTGGCTGCAAGTCATTCTTCTCCTTAAAATACCTTGTTACCTGACACCCATAACCTATGTGTGTTTACTGGGCGGACGGTCTTACTGAGCTCTGTAGGTTTACTCCCCGGTAACTTTGGAGAGCCTTAAGTTATAGAGTTATTATGGTTCAGTATGGGAGGTTGCACCCTGGAGCATTGATTAAATGCCGACAGTATGCACATTTCTGTCAGGAAGGATGTCAGAGGAGGATGTCACCATAAAAACGAGCATTATAGATCTTCACTGCTTTCTGATATATGTTTATTGTACAGCCTGATACAGGATAAATGATTCACATTTTATGTTATACCGGAATTTGAACTTCTGTAAATCTGATTTGGCTTGCAAGAACAGAGCTCCACCTAATAAAAATTCCCCCTTCATAAACGGTTAGCTGAATTAATGCATAAGGCCTGTTTAAAAGATTAATGACATATATTGATGGAAAAATCAAATCTAGGTGTTTTATTTTCCCAGATTGTCGAGGACTTGACATTTCATTTGCTAGTCTTTTCAATATAGCCCCTTACAACTCACTTTATAAAGCAAAAAGAGTAGCGATTCATATTTATATTCCACATCATTTGGGGCATATCAACAGTCATATAGAGTTGAAAACAAACGCTGAAAATATTAAAATTCCTTATGTTATACACCTATCCAAAACTTGAATTTCTTTTCTCTTTTTTTAGTGGGGGGATGAATCCACTGTTAAGATGGTACAATTCTCATAAATCATTTTTGAAGCGGCAAATTATTTATACTGAAATTAGTCATAGGAGCAAAGATAGTGTTGGAGATGCATTAGAAATGGGGAGATTATATATTCCAAGAGTTGCGGAATGTTTAAGGGGAATCTTGTAAATTTCCAGAAGCAATGGGTGTTGTCAGCAGAAGGAATATTCCAGAAGAATTTGCAATTCGGTTGGGTCCTTTTATATGTCCACATAGAACTAAGGATGTTATTCACCTAACAAACTCCTTCGTGGAATTTTTCTCTTGGAATAATCCGTACACCATCCCTGTAAAGTCATTACAAACCAGTTGCGTGGCAAGACTCTCAAGCTGACCCCCCATTAGGATAAATAAATTCACACAGACACGGATATTTTGTTTAAGGTTTGAGAAAAAATTTGGCCACAACTTTATTGATTATAGGAATGAGTGCGGTATTGGCAAGACTATATCTGACTCCTGCCCGCTTTGCAGGAAGTCTGTAAGGGTAAACCACCCAAAGGGAAATTGCTTCAGGGGAACCTGCCGGCATCTCCCCTGGTGTTCCCAGAGGTGTGGCATGGCCCTCACCCTTCACTGGTCCTGCTAGCTAGGGATCATGGGAGTTATAGGCCAAAAACAGCTGGAGGGCTGAGGTTGAGGAAGCCTGTCTTAGGCTATGCAGGTCCTATGTAGATTTGCAACCAAATACCTTTACCACCTGATCCAAGGTTAAACACTCACATGTTAGCTGCTATAGAACAACAATGGTTAATTATCAACCCATCTAGGCAGCCCAGAGGTCTCGCCTTGCTTAGTATACTTCGGTGGAATTTCCCAATGATAAACCTTTCAGCAATGCACATGGCCATTCCCATTTCAGTGTCAATTAAATAATTATACTGAACAAGCAATACAAAGACATACAAAGCATCACTGCAGTAAACCACCCAGTACCAATTCATTTCAAAATGTTAAGCGCCACTTCTAAAAGCACGAAGCTCTTTCTACCAATTATGCGGCTAATGATGTCCAATGAAATGGAGTGTTAGCAGCACTGACACAGGAAGCATGCTGAGCATTTCTCAAACCCCTTAATATGGTTGCTATTGTGCCTCTTTTGAGGATGCTCTTAATGGGGAAGCCAGACAGGCTTTCCACCTGGTATATGTAAGCAGTATAAACTTTCCAGAGCAGACCACAGTGGAGCTTACAGGTAGTCCAAATGGTGCCCCCAAATATTTTTTTTAATAAAATAAAATATTTTTTAATAAAAATATTTATAGACCGCCCCTCGTACAATATATTAGAGCAGTATACAACAAAATGTACAAGTTGAAACAGCATAAAACATCTTCCACCATTCAATTTCACTGCCTCAATAAGGATGGGAGCCTAATAATGTGACCGGGTTTGGGGTGTTTTAACCCTTGGTCACCCCCTGACACTTAGCACGTCTGAGATTCTTTCTATGTGGTAGAATTCGCTAATATCACAAAGTCTCTGGGACTAAAGTAAAAAAGAAGGTTGGAAACAAAGCAGGATTTTTATTAATACATACCTGATGAGACTTAAAGCTTCCCGATTAATCTGATAAAGCACAACACTTGGTCTCAGTCTAAATCAAAAGGAATTAAGAACTTTACTTATTACTTTCACTTTAAGAATGTTACTAAATAAACTGATTTATCCTAGAATGGCTATTATGCGAAACACTCCCAGCCCCTTTCTAGAAACTTTTCCTCCCCTAAAAGGAAATAATCTGCTTTTCCCTGCCTAGCAAGCCCCTAACCAACCAGCTAATCCCCTAGCTAAACCCAATCCAAGTCCTTTCTGACAGTTAAATATGACAGGTTCTTTCTTTCAACTCTCAGTTCCCTCCTGATTGGATGACACTTCACTCAATCCTGATTGGCTGCTGAGTCTCCAGGAGGATGACTCAAGATCTGTCTGTCACACCAGGGCTCTCATTTTATGAAAGAGATAGAAAAACGTCCACCAACTTTCTTTACACATCCCCCTCCTTACCTTTTCCCCCAAACTATTTTACCCCTTTTCCCTTTTCTAAATTAAATAGCACTGGATGTTGTAACCTTACCTTCTAGAAAAGCCCCAGATCATTTTGGTTGACTTCTCTTGTGCCTTTCCCAACACTACAATACAGTCATACCTCATGTTGTGTTTGCTTCATGTTACATTCTTTCAGGTTACGTTCCGCGGTGACCTGGAAGTACCGGAAAAGGTTACTTCTGGGTTTTGCTGCTCAAGCATGCGCAGAAGCGCTGATCATGCTTCGTGCATGTGCACAAGCGCCAAATCGTGCCGCGCACCTGTGCAGATACAGCATTCAGGTTGCGCTCTTTTCATGTTGCGAACGGGCCTCTGGAATGGATCCCATTCGCAACCAGAGGTACCACTGTACTCTCTTTGAGGGGTACCACTGTACTCTCTTTGAGGTTAAATACTTAAATACAGTATTTGAAGGGTGGTCATACTATGGAAGCAGCTGGTTGGTATTGACCATCGGTTGGCAAACTAAGGTCCGCTGGCCAGATCAGGCCCAATTGCTGTCTGGATCCGGCCTGCGGATGGTCCTGGAATTGCTGCTTGGATCAACGTGATTGTTCGGGCTGCGCCATTTTTTTTGGCAATTCCCCCCCCAAGCGCCATCCCCCCCCCACGGCGGCTCCTCCTCCCTCCTGGCTTCTCCCTGCCCTGCGGAGGAAGGGAGCTGGGCTTTGATTGGTGCCAGCCAATCTGAAGCTTTGCCACCCACACGCTGAGATTTGCCACCCGCCCACCAGCCTCTCCATCCATGGCCGCGCTGTAGGCATTGTGATGGGCGCGTCGCAGAGCTTTGGCTGGAGTTTGGCACATCTGCTGGCCCCGCACCTGGCGCCCATGAAAGCTGGCCCGGAAAGGAGAGGCGTCAGCACCAGCGCCAGCTCCCAACTGCAGGCAGAGCGGGGGAGGAGGTAGGAAAGCAGGGGAGGGGAGGGGCTGGGGGAGAGAGGGAGAGAGAAGCCCCCTCCGCCATGTGTGTGTGTGTGTGTGTGTGCAGTCTGGCCCGCCACAAGGTCTGAGGGTCGGTGAGCCAGCCCCCTCCTAAAAAAGTTTGCTGACTCCTGGTATTGACCATAGCCTCAGAAAAGCCTATGCAATCTCACTCCCTTCAGCATCATCCTAGCTGAGGAGGAGCAGGGGACAACAGGACTGAATTAAATGTCCCCAAACAGCATATTCTTGCTGAGTTCCAGGCCAGGTTGAATTTTAATAGGTGAGTTATAAGGCCCTACTCGGAGGGGTTTATGTCCCAAAACTGCTGACACAATTTAAACTACTGCAATGCAAATGGCGGCACTCTCATAAAAGAAGCGAGCAAAGTTTCAATATGTTGTCTACGAGCCTCGAGAACATTGAAGATGATTTATGGCCAAGTGGACTAAAAATTTAAATGCTCTTTTCCAGCAAAGGTACATTTTTCAATACAACGGCTGCAATGCATAGATGATTCTGTATTCTGCCACTATACACGCTGTGACAATATAAGCCTTTTGTGATAGGGTAACATTTGCAATCCAAGATTAAAATCTCGGAAACTTGTCAACAAAAACAGATGATAATGTGAGTGAAACTGCAGCTATCAAATACTAGTGCCTTGCAAGTAATTTCTGTAATGGTCACCAACTGGCAATTTTCTCTTCCCCCCTACTCACCTTCTAAATACAAAGGAGGTGGTTCGGAGGTCATTTTAGTATTTTGGGTAAGTGTTGTGGAAACCTTGGTGATGTCTGAAGCTGAAGGCGCAAGTAAGCTATGAAGTACAATGCAAGTCGCCGCGATATTGACCATCACACCTTGTTGACCCTCATTACAACTGAAGACCTTATCTCATCTTGATGAACAGACTGTAATACGCCCATTAAATGTGTATCAGGTATGATTCTGTGAAACACTGTCAATTCAAAGGTCAGATATTTTCAGCTATCTATATTTCAAACAAATTCTAGGAACCTGCCTTTTTTTATTTACTCAAATCAAATATCGAAGACCTTTCCCTGCAGCCAATGACATACCCTTAATCATAGCAGATAACAGGTAAAACTCCTGCAGCGTGAAATCTGACTGCATTTCATTGCATTGGTCAGTGTCAAGAGAAGTATGCACAGCCACTACATACGGACCATCATAATAAAAGCTTTCAGATGTTGAAGGAAAGTTGGCATAAGATTGTCAGAGGATGGAGTGATGTCCCTAAGCAGGAATAATCTAAGGGCTCTGCAGGGTACACTGATCCTGTCCTTTGAAGTATAGCAATATATTGGTTGCTGGGTGTGAAGCCAGGTTTAAATATTACACCACAAGTCCCCTTCAGGCCTTATCTTGCGGAGGGGGAACATGTGGGATGTGAAACACAGAGCAGTCAAATACAACATTCCTAGAGTGGACATAAAACGGGATGTCTGGACCAGCCAGTCGGAACTTCCGGTTTCCTCCTGGGCTGGGACAGACTTCCTCTGCATGTGACCTGAGGTGGGCGTGACCTTACCTGGGCAGGTAACAAAATAGCTCAGGGGAGGCAGACATCTCTCTCTCTGACTCTATGCCTCGAAGAAGCAACATCTGCTAAGCCTGAGATGCTCTCTTGGAAAGGAACTATCTCCTTATGGGATAGATTCCAGGTGTATATATTTTGTAACCTAAGTCTGCCTTCTGGGATCCTTCTGTGAACAGAATGTGAGTAAACTATTTTATACAAGACTGTGTTGTGTCTATCTTTTTATGAGGGAATAAAGGGGAATTACCAAGGAAACTTATTTTTAGAGACTTATACAAGCCTGGCAAAGATGCTATTTGCTGTACAAGTTTAAAAAGGGGAATGTTACCCTGCTAAATTGTAGAACTTGTTAACACAAGTTGGGAAGGATATAATTTAACATTATATCCTCTCCTGCCTCCCTGAACATTCCCACAGAACACAGGGAGAGGAAGACAGTGGGAGCAGGTTTACCCCAGGGCTGCACGACTGTCCTTGGCCTCTCATGTACCCCAGCAAACTTTGCAGCGTGTTATCTCTCTGTCTGTATCCATCCCGGCTTTTGTTGGTGGTCAACAAAAGAGGTTTAAAGACTCTCTCAAGGCAAATCTAAAAAAATTGTAGTATATATACTGACAACTGGGAAACACTGGCCTGCGAGTGCTCCAATTGGAGAACAGCATTTACCAAAGGTGTCATGGGCTTTGAAAACACTCGAACTCAGGATGCAAGGGAGAAACGTGCTAAGAGGAAGGCATGTTTAGCAAATCCACACCGTGATCAACTCCCACCCAGAAACCAATGTCCCCACTGTGGACGGACGTGTGGTTCCAGAATTGGACTCCACAGTCACTCACGGACTCACTGTTAAAACCATGTTCATGGAAGGCAATCTTACTTGGCTACAAGGGATCGCCAAAAAACAACAACAAGAAGAAGAATCTGTCGAGGTTCCTAACACAACGGAGAATCCTCCAGGTTCCTGGGGTGCATTTGAGAAGGATACAATCAATCAAGTAATCAACACAGTGGTGATTTAGAAACAGAATTCATGTCTGAAGAAATGATAGAACACTATCTGAGGGCACAACCCATTTGCACAAACCTTATTTGAAGTGAATGGGAGCTCTTGTTTTGATGGAGCTGCTTCAGATCAGCTCCCTTGAGGAACGTGCCCTTGATAGCAACTCTTTAGGCCTGGATGTGGTAATGGACTGGATGGAGACCAATGAAGAGAGGGTCAGTCCAAGAAAGATCAAGATGCTGTTAGTGTGTGGTTCCTTTTGTGAGTCGAGGACCCGCCACCCGCTTAAGGATGTATTTTAGGTTAATGGGATAAATAAGGCCACAACTTTATTGCTTACAGCATGTGAGTGGCATTGGCTTAGGCATTGGATCAAACAAACTACCGTATTTTTCGCTCTATAACACGCACCCGACCATAACATGCACGTAGTTTTTAGAGGAGGAAAATCCGTAGGCATGCCACCCGTAGGCATTCCCTCCATAACACGCACAGACATTTCCCCTTACTCTCTAGGAGGAAAAAAGTGAGTGTTATGGTGCAAAAAATACGGTATACATGACTCAACCCCGACAGTGGGAAGTCATTTGGAGGGTTAACGACCAGTGGGAGGAGCTTGTGGATGCAAATACAACTGGAAGCTTCCCCCTGGCATCACTGGGGGTCGGGCCATGGCCCTAGCCACCAGCAGGGCATCGGACAGGATCCACGACCGCCGGATCTCTTTAACGGAATACCCAAAAAGTGAGGGGTAGGTGATGTCCCCAACTTGCCCTCCAACACACCACACATATTCCAATACCTAACCAAATTCCGGAAACACAATGTGGGCGCAGCGTTACCGCAGCTGCATAAGTGCAGCTAAACCCTGCCCCCAAGCTGGCTCGATTGGCTAGCAATGGGGGCGCAGCGCAGCAGCCAAATGGCTGAGGCAGGGGGCCGAAAATGCCCCCCTGTTGACGCGGGAACCGGCGCCCGCTCACAACCCCTCCCCTCTGGGAGGAGGAGGAGAGGACTTGCTGGATATGTGGTAGACAGCCCGTTCTAGACAGGGTTGCTGTCCCCTTGGAGGACCAGGTCTAAGCTTCAGGTTTCTCCTAGATCCACTGCTGTCCCTGGTGGCACAGGGGACCTCATTGGTGCAGGATACTTTCTACCAGCTTCAGCTGGTGGCTGAGCTATAAACCACAGAGCCTAGGACTTGCCGATCAGAAGGTCGGCGGTTCGAATCCCCGCAACGGGGTGAGCTCCCGTTGCTCGATCCCTGCTCCTGCCAACCTAGCAGTTTGAAAGCACATCAAAGCGCAAGTAGATAAATAGGTACCGCTTTGGCAGGAAGGTAAACAGCGTTTCCGTGCGCTGCTCTGGTTCGCCAGAAGCGGCTTAGTCATGCTGGCCACATGACCCAGAAGCTGTACGCCGGCTCCCTCGGCCAATAAAGCGAGATGAGCGCCGCAACCCCAGAGTCGGTCACGACTGGACCTAATGGTCAGGAGTCCCTTTACCTTTACCTTAACTTGACTCTATGCTCAAGTAAACTAGGATCTCTTAACCTCTAAATTAAAAGGTAAAGGTACCCCTGCCCGTACGGGCCAGTCTTGCCAGACTCTAGGGTTGTGCGCTCATCTCACTCTATAGGCCGGGAGCCAGCGCTGTCCGCAGACACTTCCGGGTCACGTGGCCAGCGTGACAAGCTGCATCTGGTGAGCCAGCGCAGCACACGGAACGCCGTTTACCTTCCCGCTGGTAAGCGGTCCCTATTTATCTACTTGCACCTGAAGGTGCTTTCGAACTGCTAGGTTGGCAGGCGCTGGGACTGAACAACGGGAGCGCACCCCGCCGCAGGGATTCGAACCGCTGACCATGCGATTGGCAAGTCCTAGGCGCTGAGGTTTTACCCACAGCGCCACCTGCGTCCCATATAACCTCTAAATTAGATTACTGCTATACACTAAGAAAGCTGTAACTGCAGTAGTGCAGAATGTGCCAGACCACTGATGGGAGTATGGGTGTAGTCAGGATTTATTTTAGGGGGGTGGGTGGGAAGCAGAACTGAGTTATCTGCAACACAATCGGTCAGTTAGTTAAGCATTTTTACTTAACATATTTCCTCCCACGAATGGGAGAAAAGCTGAGTCCATAACACCCATTCTGACACTGCCTGCCTGCACATTTCCAAGCCTAAGTCAAATGGCTGGTTTTTAACTGAAAAGCCCTATGTGGCTCAGGACTCCTGTGTCAAATAGAATGCCTCTTCACACTTAACTGTATCAATATTCTGCATTCATCATCTGAAGCACTTCTCTGGCTGCCCCCTCTAATACTAATACTAATAATACTAATACTAATACTACTACTAATACTACTACTAATAATTTTTTATTTATATCCCGCCCTCCCCAGCCGAAGCCGGGCTCAGAGCGGCTAACAATAATAAAAGTAGCACAGTTTACATAAAATCACAATCAATTAATTGAAATGCATTCTAAAATCAATTCATTCTGAGAGAGGTCAGACCGTGGGGACAAGAGAGGAGGCCTTTTCTGTTGTAGCATCCATCCCAAACACTGATACTAACATCCTTTTGATGCCAGGTTAAGATGTACCCCTTCTGCCAGGCATTTGAGGGAATATGGTTATCATGTTGATTGCAACATCTGTGTTATTTTGCTGAGTGCATGTGTGTGTGTTGTGCTGTTGTCAAATTTGAAGGGTTTAAAAAAATTAGTGTGCAAACAAGTTGCCTAGTATGTGTGTGTGTGAGCTTTTGCCATATGGGTGATAATTTGTACATTTACTTATTATTTATATTTAGATTTATATAATGGCAGACCTGTTAGTGCCCATAATCCACGACTGCCTGCGCTATTTTGTTTTTGATATGGGAGGTTATGCTTTCCATTATTAATGGCTTACCGACCGTATCTGAGCCGTTTCCTAGTGAAATGTGTTCTTCCTTAAAACAAATGTAAAGTGTTATTTGCAGGCGTTGTTGACATGCGTAAGGCATCAAGTGCTCCGGGGACACTGTAAATTATTTGCAAGGTCTTTTTACACGACCGTGTGCCGGTTTGAGCATTTTATAAATATATTTATTAACTCTCTGTGGCTCATTTATAGCTTAGCTTGGAATAAAATGTCATCCTGGCTTGAAATATTTTGGCCCTCAATGCCCATAATGCCATATTAGCAGGATGACACAGCATGCCATATAACGGAAGATGGTAAAACTTGTCATTTATAAGGCCTTCCCAGGTATCTCAGCTAATATGTGCATATATAAAGTTAACAGGGATAGGTTTGTTCAATCAGTTGGTAAAAGATTTTGTTTTTTGCTCGATTTATCAGCTCCTTCTTTTTTTCTCTTTCCTTTTTTTTTAAAAAAATAAATTCACTGTTTACAAGCGAAGTTACAATGGAGCTGACCGGCAAAAATTAAAGCCTTCAAAACATGAGGATCAAAATCATGCACAGCAGCAGTTCTGACCATTTAGGTGGGACTGTAGGAGCTGCATGTTTCCTGGGCTGGCCCAAGACATTTCGCCACCTGAGGCGGAGAACAAAATGGCCTTCTCTTCCTCTTCCACCTATAAAAGCCTGGTGATGAGATAGCATTCTCCAGCAGATCAGAGGCAGCAGGCTTGTTTAGAGGGCAAGAATAGGCTCTGTGCATGCACAGTGCTATCATCTAAAAGGAATGAATAGCGCAGGATGAACAGCCAGGGGCTCCTGCCATTGCCCTCCCACAATTACTGCCTGAGGAGGTTGCCTCCTCCTACCTAATGGTAGGGCCAGCCCTGTATGGACTTCTTCTGGAAAGGGCACTGGGTGAATGACCATTCGTATTAGTAAACTCACATTGATTTCACAATGTTTAATGTTTTATTATGTTTTTATATATGCTGGAAGCAGCCCAGAGTACCTCAGGTGACCCAGACAGATGGGTGGGGTATGAATAAAGGTAAAGGGACCCCTGACCATTAGGTCCAGTCGCATACAACTCTGGGCTTGCGGCACTCATCTTGTTTTACTGGCCGAAGGAGCCGGGTCATGTGGCCAGCATGACTAAGCCACTTCTGGCGAACCAGAGCAGTGCACGGAAATGCTGTATACCTTCCCGCCAGAGCGGTACCTATTTATCTACTTGCACTTTGACGTGCTTTTGAACTGCTAGGTTGGCAGGAGCAGGGACCGAGCAATGGGAGCTCACCCCGTCACGGGGATTCGATCCACCGACCTTCTGATCGGCAAGCCCTAGAGCCCTGTGGTTTAGACCACAGCGCTACCCGCGTCCCGGGTATGAATAGTAAAACTATTATTACGGAATGTGACGTCCCTGATTTCATCGGAGAAATGTTGGAGGGTATGCAGTGGGTCCTAATAAAGCTGATACCCTATTTTGGATTTTGCCAGGAGTGTTTCCTTCCTCCCCTGCGGTCCAACATGGCTGCATTTATATTATTTTATTTTATGTACAATATATGTGCACAAGAGGACTTTGAAACTCGATTCTTCCCACGCTTAGTTCAATTCTATTCAGCTCGGCAACTGGTTTGATATCTTGTCACAAAGTCTCTCAATTTAATTCTAACCCTTTGGTACATACCATTTAGTTGTCAGTAAAAGAGTCTAGCGGTGACATTCCACCCCCCACTCAGAAAGAGGTCAGGTTAGGTCATTTATTTTCTGATCCTCTGAGCTTGGAGGAATAAAATTCGTTGGTTTAATCTAATCCTTACAAAGGCTATATTGCAGGTGTCTTGCTGTTTTTCATAGCCTTTGCTGCTCAGCAAAGGTCATGCAGATATTTGGTTAGCAAGAACTGGCTTTAAAAAAAACCACATAAAGAAGAACAGTAAATATTTGGAGAGGAGGGAAACTAAACGAAAGAAAGTTGTGAAGTAATGCACAGCAATGGCAGTGTGGGCTTGTATTCAAGTTTCAAATGCAGGAGGAATGTGAGGGTAGAATTAAAAAGGCATGAGATTGTGAACCTGTGCCCTCCCCGATATTGTTGGGAGAAAGCAGATGGAGAATTTTTCTTCTTCTTCTTGCATAACACTAAGATTCCTGAACATCGAAGGAAGCGGAATGTTGGACGATTCAGGACCATGGGTAGGCAAACTAAGGCCTGGGGGCCGGATCCGGCCCAATCGCCTTCTAAATCCAGCCCGCGGTTGGTCCGGGAATCAGTGTGTTTTTACATGAGTAGAATGTGCCCTTTTACTTAAAATGCATCTCTGGGTTATTTGCGGGGCATAGGAATTCATTCATCCCCCCTAAATATATAGTCTGGCCCCCCACAAGGTCTGAGGGACAGTGGACCGGCCCCCTGCTGGAAAAGTTTGCTGACCCCTGACAGACAGAAGGAAGTACTTTTGCCTGATCCATCTGCCTCCCCATCCATTATCCAGTGTGGTGTGGTGGTTAAGAGCGGAAGACTCGTAATCTGGTGAACCGGGTTTGCGTCTCCGCTCCTCCACATGCAGCTGCTGGGTGACCTTGGACTAGTCACACTTCTTTGAAGTCTCTCAGCCTCACTCACCTCACAGAGTGTTTGTTGGGGGGGGGGAAGGGAAAGGAGAATGTTAGCCGCTTTGAGACTCCTTTGGGTAGTGATAAAGCGGGATATCAAATCCAAACTCTTCTTCTTCTTCGCTGGGGAAATGCCACACATTAAAAAATATGGTATTTAATGCCTTGTGGACATCTGAAGTTGCCTTGTTTGAAGTCAAACTTTTTGCCCCTCTGGTCCAGAACTGTCTGGTGGCCCTCGTGCAGAGCTGTGTGCAATTGGATGCTCATATGAGTGTAAGAAGACCCTGCAGGATGAGGCCCATGGCCCATCTAGTCCAGAATCCTGTTCTCACAGTAGTCAACCAGATGCCTGTGAGGAACTGACAAGCAGGTCCCGGGCGCAAGAGCAACAGCAACTGGTATTCAGAAGAAGTAGAGCCTTCTTCATGAATGTGTCTAGTCCTCTTTTAAAGCTGTCCAAATTGGTGGCCATCTGTGTTCTGTGGGAGCGAGTTCCATAACTCAACTATGCAATGTGTGAAATTCTCTTGCTTATATGTTGGCAAATAAAATTGGATGGTGTGGAGGGGCCTATTCATGGTACTTGTTAGAAATCTAATTTTGAGTAGTGATAGGCTCTCTTGCTACTGCTGCCGCCATTATAAGGTTTGTACAGTCATACCTAATGTTACATCCGCTTCATGTTATGTTATTTCAGGTTACGTCCTGTGGCGACCCGGAAGTACCGGAAAGGGTTACTTCTGGGTTTCGCCGCTTGCGCATGCGCAGACGCGCGAAATGACGTCACGTGCGTGCACAGATGCGCCACTGCGGGTTGCGTTCCTTTCATGTTGCGAACAGGCCTCCAGAACGGATCCCGTTTGCGACCAGACGTACCACTGTATGCTAGTAGGATTGGTGCCCATCCCTATTTTTATTTATTTTTTCTATTTGAATGGAATATTTCGGAAGTGGTGTTTCCCCCCATCTGTAGTCTGTAGTGGTTGTTCAGTCCACCGCTCTGTTCCCACAGCTATCTTTGAAAGGGCTAATGCTGGTGATTTTAGGGGCACTTGCTTCCAGGAGTCCGTTCCTTCCATCCTGCCTCAGCTGCAAAGGCCAAAAGCCCACAGACCTCAGTGCAAAACAGACCCTGATGCATCAGTAGAATGTCAGCAGATGTTCTTTGAAAAGCTGTAGTTCTAGTTAGCAATCACAGGTGAAGCATTCCTCTGAGATATAGCCGAGAGAGGCAGGATTGACAGAGTGTTTTAATTCACTTCTTACTAACAACTCACAGAGACTAGTGAGTTGTCAGAAGACATCAGTGTAGGTTTAGGGATGGCTTTTTGAATTTTCTCGCTCCCCCTTTCCCCTCCCCTGAAATAACAAATAACGAGTTGCTTTCTTTTGATAGCTCTTTTATAGATTTTTGCAGCAGATGGATCAAAAATCTTAATGAAGATGTTTGCATACGATGAAGGCCGTGTGTGCATTTCTGTTGCGGCTCCCCCAGTATGCAAATTGGTTCCACACAGGAACATGAAAAGTAAATTTAGTGACATCTTAGGGTTCTTTGTTTTTTAATGACCAATAATGTTCTCCGTTAATGCTTTTGTTACCATCTTTGTATTCTGCAATAGGTGGCACAGGAAGATAATCGGTGTTTTCTGAAGGCAATTAAAGAGTTTATATCCAACTTGCTCTGCCTATTAAAAAGGATCTATTCTGCAGGGGAGCCCATTAGCATTCAGGGAGTGTGAGGCATGTGGAAATAGACTATTCAAGAGGCCTGTACATCTTTCAGAAAGTTCATCGCAAAATAGTGCAGGAAGATATATTCTCCGGCTATTGTTAGAGGGGAAGTGAGTTATTCTATCCTCAGAAGTTTTTTTCAAAATAATGTCAATAGGAAAGCAGTTGTTTAAAATATTAGATGTAAAGCTTCAGCTCTTAGGGAAACTAGGTGTCGCTCCTGACATAACCAGAGAGATCAGGGTTTATAACAATGGCTCTTTTTTAAATGGCAAGTTTCAGCTGAGAGAGCTTGATCCCATGAGTTGCTGAATCTGCAACTCTCATACAACCATAGGTTTGGATTTAAAAGCTTCTGTCAGCCTGAGGCCACAAAGGACAGCAATGCTCTTGCACTGAACCCAAGTCCGCCTTGCAGGGAGGGCAAGGATGCAGTGATATTCCCACCCAGGCCTCACACTTTGGGGTTCCCACACCTAGAGTCACTCCTGCATTGGTAACCCTTGTTCTAGATTCCAGAAGGCACTCGAGGAACACAGATGGTTGCACCACTGTATTTCTCATGACCCATACCCTCCAACATTCCTCAGATGAAAATAGGGACTGACCCTCCTCGATCCCCCCATCGAAAGAATGGGACACAGCTCACACACTCTCCACCATCCTGAGAAAACCCTTTGATCCCGATTTTATTTTATCTTATTCTTTGGTAGATTTACACACCAAAAGAAGCACACACACCAATGAATACATTTTAGGAAGGGGCAAGATTAGACTCGAATGCACAAAGCATTCTTTTTAAATGAAAACCATCAAGATTGCTTGTGGTCTGCTCTGCTCCCACTTCCTCCCCCCCCCCCCAGCGCAACCCTGCCCTGTTCCTGCCCCTCAGAGTCATGCGAGGCTGGGTGTTAGATAACACAGTAAGCGTTGATAGTTAAAAGGAGGATTTATTGCAAAAACAACAGATAACTTTGGACAGCTCGAACAAAGCCTCTGGCATCATTACTCAATGTTATGTACTGAAGTTCTCACCCTGGGCCAGCAGGGGGATACTGTAGATAGTTTTCACTCAGGTCCACATATGTAAATAAGGGATTGAAAGTGACGTTCAGTGATTGGATAGTTACAGAAAATGGTTACTGTTGCGTTCTAGTGGAGCTCTATATAAGCAGGCTGGCTGAACCCTTCAGTTCTGTTCTGTTCTGGCCTGTGAATAAACAAGAGCTGTTTGAAGAATCGCTGTGTCGTCTTAACACTCAAGATGACCCTTCTGAAGATTCCTTCCGGCATCACAAGAAGCTATTGAACTTATGACTCTTACATCTCTTGTTTTGCTTCCTGTCTAACAACCCTCCCATTCGCCGACTCTTAGGACTTAGGGGGTCAGCTCCACCTTCTTCCTGGTCTGAGAGACTGCCTCTTCACTTCTTCGCGATGCTGCCGGTGAGCTTTGGCTGTGTTCTAGCTGGCACTTCAGTACTGCCTTATCAGCTTGCTTGTCAAGGTCAGGAAGAGCCGTAGTCTGCAGCTGCCAGCTCTCCCTTGCATGTCTAACATCTAAGTCTCCCTGTTCCTGGCTGCTTTCTGCAATTGGCTGCATGCCTTCTCTTGGAGCTGACTCATTCCTGACACTGGGCCTCAGCGGTGGAAACCTCTCTTCCTCCCCAGCTCCTGCTACAAGCTGACCAAGGGAGGAATCCAGCAGTAGTGGCTGTGGAGAGGTCATGAAGAGGCAACATGATGTTCACTATCAGCTGCCATGGCCACCACAGCTGCTCAGGACAAATGCTGGCTCCTCCTCCTCCTTGAGCTCAGCGTGGCAGCACTGGCGGGAGAAATAGGGACATTCCAGGATCCAGTCAGAAGGCAGGATGACTTTCATAATTCCTGGGCTGTCTCTGAAAAACCTGGACACCTGAAGGGTATGATGACCTTCAGTAGAAACTTGTGTGAAAACTGGTGCATCGTCAGACATTGCCTTCATGGCAAATCTTCCTGTTCCTCCTTCACCTTTAAAAATATTTGTCTTTTAAGCATTGCCTTGGATGCAAACAACAATGGCAAATGCATGATTACTGCACTCCTCTGATTTTAATTACAACAAGTCCTACATGCTTGGGTGGGCATTGCAAAAGGGGAGTATTAACCGAACGGCAGAAGCTCCTAGTTTTAAGGTTGCAGGCGAGAGACACTGATGGATGAGATTCTGCAGAAGATTAAGATGGTGGGGAACTGAAGTCCTTCCCAGCCAAACTCTTATTGGATAGCAGAGATTTTCCAGGAGAACCCCCCAGTTCAGGTTTAATTCTGACCTGCAGTAGGTAGATAAAGATGAATGCGAATTTTAAATTATATTTAATCTTCATTAAAGTAATTACCTCTCTTAATGAAGAATTTGCTGGGTGGTGGTTGTGCAATGAAGTATAAAATCCTAAGTGAATAAAATCAATTTCATTTTTTTTCAGGCTGTTTTCGCCGTACATTAATAAACAAGACAGAGAGGGTGTGTTTGCTTGGAGAGTGTGGGAAGAGATCACAGCTGATCTTAGGCTAATATTGCTTGAGCAGCGAGAGCTTTGTCCATATTACCTGCTTTTTTTATCTTTGATGTAAGGCACTTACCTGGTCTCCCCCCACAACCTCCTTTTGGTCCTCTTCTTCCCCCCTAGGTGTTCCAATCAAGGCACATTGTGGTGATATTTCACACCTAAATGAATGGACTAATGAAATGGCATTTTATATGGTTGGACATATTTCATTCCGATGCTCTGGATTATTAATCACAAGAATATGAATTAGGCTCAGGCATGCTTATGTTTTGTAATATGTATGAAAATTGCTTATTTATTTCCATGCTGTTGCAATGAAAAGAAACAGACCGATTCTAAATGGCAATGTACTGTAGTGTGAAGCAATTAACTGAATTATGTGTGCCCTTCAGTTGGGATCATTTTTTATTAACTGTACAAACTCATAGAGACAGGACAAAAAGGAAAAAGAAAAAAAAGAATTGGAGGGCTCAGAGTGGGTTAACACCAAAAAATCTTCCAGAGCTCAAAATGATAAGGAGTGAAATCGCCCAGGGTGTAGCAGGCAAAGCACGCTAGAATTCTGCCATGCTGGAATACAGTGGTACCTTGGGTTACATACGCTTCAGGTTACATACATTTCAGGTTACAGACTCCGCTAACCCAGAAATAGTACCTCGGGTTAAGAACTTTGCTTCAGGATGAGAACAGAAATCGTGCAGTGGCGGCACAGCAGCAGCAGCAGCAGCAGGAAGCCCCATTAGCCAAAGTGGTGCTTCAGGTTAAGAACAGTTTCAGGTTAAGAATGGACCTCCGGAATGAATTAAGTTCTTAATCCGAGGTACCACTGTACTGGTGAGTGTAAATGCTTTTGTGCCATGTGTGCTCTAGATTAGAGATGGGGAAGTGTCAGGGAACTGACATCGGAGCGAGAGGCGAAGGGGAGGCTCCCAGATGATGCTGGCGAAGGACCCAGCAGCAGGGGGAGAAACAGCTCAGTAGAGGGGGAAGCAAATCAGCGCAACACCAGGGATAAAGGGGGGCAGATGGGGGAATCGGAGAGAGGGCTCCAGGACTCTTCACTGGACATCAGTGAGGAGAGCACAGGTCCTCCACTACCCACGCCCTCCCTGCGCAGGAGACTCCCGCGCAGTGAGAGGAGGAGGAGGAGACTGGGTGTCAAACAGCTTTTATGTTGGAAGAGGTTTAAGAAACGCCCACTGACGGATTCTGCCAGCGACTGAGGCAGCCACGATGAGAGAGGGCTGTGCAGTCAGAAAGGTTTAACAAGGCAAATTAGCCTAGAAAGGCACCAGTTTACGCACGAGTAACTCATACCCATTACAGGAAGCATGCTGGCTTGAGTTGATGAAAGTTGGAGCCCAAGACCATCTGGAGGGCCACAGGTTCCCCATTCCCATTTAGATCCACTAAATCTTCCAACCACATATGGTGGTCTACCTGAAGCTCGCTAAACCTTCTGCCTGCCTACCTGGTACACAAAAACAGGAATGAGCAAGAATCTAGCAAGTTGCAATCAGGGGCGTGTGGTGAAATTGTTTGTAGGGGAACAGTTGGGGCCAGAGGTGCCAGCTTGCAAGGGCGACTGGGCGATATTGCGTGTGTGATGTTGTGAAGTCCTGAAGTTGCACTCATGAGCATCACAACTCCCTTCCTAAGCTGGGTAGAAGCTTCCTGGGCTTTGGGAATGAGGTGTCAGGGCTCTGATGCTGAAGTCCTCTTGCCTCCTTCCCAAAGCCTGTCTGGCTTTGGAAAGGCGGTGGAAGGGTTTCTGGACATATCAGAGTATCGCTTCCCTCCCTAAGCCAGGCAGTAGCTTAATGGCTTTTGGGAAGAATGCTCCAGGGGAACAATTAGGGGACTAGCCTAGTACCCCTACTGACTGCTTGCCACTGGTTGCAATGCATTGATATTGGGGCTATATTAAGCCACAAGCTGTGCAGAGGAGTCAAGGAAGCATGGCATTGGTGGAGAAATCACAAGAACTTCTAAGAAGCCTTAGATTATAATTCATGCTTCACAGCACGTCTCTTTAACAATCTTCAGTTCCCAATGAGCAATGCTATGTTGTTGACATAGCTTGGTGAGTCAAACAAAGTGCAAGCCTACTTTACAGAGGAAAAAAAACTGTTTAAGGCAGGGGTGAGGAACTGATGGCCTTCTAGATGTTGCTTGACTCCAAGTCCCATCAGCCTCAGCCTGTGCAGCAAATGATCATGAATGATGGAATCTGTTGTTCAACAACCTTCAGAGGGCCACCGGTTTCTTGGTATTTGGCCAAGATGACACCCTTAGTCCTGATTGGGAAACACAGATTGTTGTAAAAGTGTTAGGTTCTTTGGGCCTCTGTGCACCTGGATTATGTGAAATCTGATCAGAGCGCAATTATTAATCTTGTCTTATTTCTTGCATTTATGCACCACCTGTTCCTCCAAGGATCTCAAGGTGGCGTATTTGGTTCTCCCCTCTCCATTTTATCTCCACAACAACCCTGTGAGGTAGGATATGCTGAGGGAGAGTGTGGCGTTTGCCTCCTAGGTGGGTCATAAGGAAAGGGTGTGATGTGATTGGCCAATGGGAACCCAAGGGGAGGAGTTAGAGTTAAGGATGGAGTTGTGTGGAGGTCAGTTGAGAGTTGGGAGTTGGAGAAAGAAGAGGGAGGACAAGTATATGGGTTGGTCAAATTGTGTTGTGAGAGAGTGAGAGAAACTGATAGGAGGAGTCAGATAGACAGTTGAGATAATTAGTTAGCAGTGATTAGGAATGGTATAAGCTGGTATAGAAACTAAGATTAAGAAACTGACAAGACAGATTATCTGAAACCATAAACTTGTTAAGGCTTATAAAAATAAACTTGATTATTTGTTAATGTTAACAACTGTCTGGACTCCGTGTGTACCCGAGAGAAACGGGTTGGTGGCAGCGAAGAGGCAACCACAGTGGTGGCACAGGGATCAATAGACCGTCAAATATCCGGGGACCCTGTGTGATCGCCACAGAGAGCGACTGGCCCAAGGTCATGACTGCACGGGGTTTTGAACCCTGGTTTCCCAGTTCCTAGTTCAACACTAGCTGTTGCACATCCAGGGGAAAGTTTGCCAACTCATGACCACTTATGCACAGCTGGAAAAGAGAAAACACCTAATTGAAAAGCAAGGACAGAAAATGACGCAAATCTACACAATATTTGCATATACTAATTGACACATGCATGCAAATGTACTAACAATTACTCTGATTTAACTAGAAATAACAGTTCATCTCACCATGGTGGGCAAGACCTTGTTCAGGTTACATGTGTGCCTTCTCAGTCTATTTGCGTATATCTGTGGTCTATCCAGGTGTTAAATATTGATGGACAGCTTCAAGACTCTTTGCTCACCCTGCTAATCATCCATTTTCTTTAAGCTGGACTTCCATCGGACAGCCCTTCAGATAGAGGACAGTCCTCTGCAAAAGATGCCATGAACCTACTCTAATGAAGTTTAGCAGTGGTTCATCTTGACAGACAGGCATCCCAGCTCAGTGATCTGCATCGAAAACAAGTTCAAGAGTTACGGTGTATTCCTTTTAATTAAACATTGCCAGGTGTGCCATGCAAAAGATAAATATCTGTATTTATACCACAGATTTAAACTGACTTATTGTTAATTTTTTTTCTCCCTAGGAAATCATGGGAACTCTAGTTATGTGCAGTGAAGGAACGGCAACAGAATTCTTAGGATCTTCACCAACAGTCCTAAACTTAGGCAGAATGAGGTGGTGAGGTGGCTATCTCAAGAGATAGAATTGGGGGAGTGGGTAGGGTGGGGGCAGCGGCGAAGTGTTGGAGGACAGAGCTGGGCGAGACCCGCAACCTATCATGCAGTCCCTAAGCTACCTTGTTGCCTTCAGGTCAGTGTGTTAGAGGGCAATATTCCATCATTGGTATTGAAATAAGGTATAGCCAGTGGCAACCTGCCACCAAACTGCCGCACAACATTGCCCTGCCACTGCTGCAATCTCCCTTACCTGGGTTGTGTGGCAGTGCCCATGAAGTGGCAATGATGATGGCGGGTTCTGGCAAGACCTTGAGAGGCCTCCGGTGGCAGAGGTGGTGGAGTGGGGCACCCATGGGGGCACTGTTAGAATTCCTGCTCCATGATTGCAGTCATGGGATTGTTGTCTATCACATGATGGTGTATGTTTTGACTCCACAGAGTGGGAAGTGATGAAGACAGGATGTTTGTGTTACTGTGTTCTGTGAAGTGAGACTTTTGTCCTTTGTTCTTTTTCTCTTTGCTGTCTGATGCTAGAGAAAGAGGGAGCCATGTTGCAGTGCTCCATGTGTGTTTATATGTAAATAAAGTAGATTAGCCAAAATGCTGAGTTGTTGTGGTCTGTTATGCAACTGTGCGAACTCTGTGGATCCCTAAGTGTGCCGGTGTCGGTTGGCATCGGTCGCTGTGATCTTTGGGCTGAAGAAGGCTTATGAAGCTCCTGAACGAACGACCAGGAGGGAGGGAAAATGCCAGTCAGGCATGTGTCTCTGCCAGGGTCCTACTCGAGTGTAGGCTGAACTCCTGACAGGCACTATCTCCTGGGCTTCCGCCGCCTGAGATGGCTGCTTCACCTTGCATCATGGGTGGGCTGGACCCAGGGACAACTGTCAGTCTGGCTGGATCTTGAACATGAAATGGGGATAGGTGCCATCTTGTCGTTTGGTCCAGGCAGCAAAACGTCTTAGGGCAGCCTCGCTCACAAAAACTACATAGGGCGTGTGTTTGTGCGACAGTTTTCCCATAGGCAGTTTCTGTGACTTAAAGCTGCTATTAGCAATAGAGTAAGGTGGGGGAAAAGAAAGGAAACAGTGTTGTATTAATAGCAGATTTGAGGGGGATGTTAAGTCTGGGAAACAGCATGAGAGAATGGATTCCTTGGTTTGGCTTATTATTATTGTTCCTTATGTGTTTTTGCTGCTCAACTGTATCCCCCCCTTCTGTCTTTCTGTCTGTCTGTCTGTCTGTCTGTCTGTCTGTCTGTCTGTCTGTCTTTCTGTCAGTCTCTCTCTCTCTCTCTCACACACGATGTGTTCTGTAGTTTTTGATATTAAACGCTGGTACTGAAATGAATTGATATTGCATCTGTTTTGGTGACAAATATTGTGTGCTTTGCACTGAATTTCAAATGTTATCATGGTGTTGTGATTGGTGTTAGTTCAGTGACTGATGCTTGCTTATCTTGCAAAGAATTTGTAATGTTGTCGTCATGCTGTTATGAAATGAACAGAACTGATAGTAGATGGCTCTTACAGTATTTTTATATGCTACTCTTCTTGTCTTAATGAATTACTGAGATATAGATCACACACACAGAGAGACACGGTAGTTACTTCCAACTAAAGAAAAAGCCATCAGGTGAGTCTATCACAAATTTCCCACATTGCATCTAGTTGGATTTAAAACTAATGCACATTTGTAATGTAAATATGGTCTAATACTGTTGATTTCCCAGGCACCAGAGGCGATGTCAACCAACATCTCAGTCAAATACTGAGCTAAAAGAAAAACTCTGCCCACAAATCCCAGTGTTTGCTTTTCCAGTTGCTATGAAAGCAAAGGGTCCAATAAAATATTGAAAGTGTGTCTATTACATTCTGCTTGGGTTTTCTTTTGAACATTTACAAAGTCCCCCCCGCCCCCTGTTCAGAGAGAGAAAATCAGCTTCTGGAAATGTTCGAAGTGATTTCTGGCTTTCTCATTTTGCTCTGGGATGGAAAGAGTGAAATGGCCTGTGCCTCTTAAACTGTCCCAGATTTTCAGACATCTCCTTGAGAGCACTTCAGAAAATTATCTATATGTGGGTAGAAAGAGGAATAAGAATGGCATGATGGAAAGCAGTGCTTGTGCAATACAACTAGTTCTCTATGTTGAGCAGTCTGCCAACATTTTCCATATTAAGAGAGCAAAATAAAACTGTGACCTTGATTAGTTATTAATTTTTTCAACTCAATGCTAGCTTCTTAAATTAGGGATCTGTATCCCTGGTAGTGATGGTATTTTCTGCAAATCTTGTTGCTAAGCTTATCTGCACAGATTTTTTTTGTAATTCCCCTTTCGCTTCTTGAGCTCAACAAGAAGCATTATTTTTTTTACAAATTCTGCTAAAATTACGAGCTATTCTCAAGCATCCTGCACATTATTATATGTTTCACTAAATGCATATTATACTCAAATTATATGCATATACCCAACAGGTTTCCTAAAGTAGATGGCACATAAACAGATACATACAACAATGCATATAACGACATAAAAATACTTATAGGTTAATTCTTGGTTTTTTATTTATTGCATTTATATCTTCTTGTTTTCTCCAAGGAACTAAAGATATAAGAGTAACCTGGTCCTGATTTCACCCTCACAAGAACCCTGTAAGAATAGGTAAAAATGAAAGGCAGTGACTGGTAGTTCATGGCCAAGTACAGTTCCTAATTCAACACTCTAACCAATATACCACACTAACCCTTAATTAATACTTCTAACATTATGTTTGTAGAAATATAGGCATCCATGGGCCTCAACTCTTCTATGCTTATTATATAAATAACGCACATTTTCTTTGCATATCATTTTGTGCATAATTAATTGGACTTTATTTTAAAACAAACAAACCAACATTGTGTCAGTGGCTCAGTTGTAAGTGGGAGCTTGATGCATGAGCAGTCTTGATTGGGTCAGAATCACCCAATTCTACATTTAAATCCATTTAAAACAGATTCCCCCTCCATCCCTAATCTTTGGTGCTTCACCAGGGTTCCCCGTTAAAGGGGTTGTTTGAGAGGAGGTTTTGTTCTCCAGAGCCAGCCCCCCCCCCACTGGATAACCCTGATGTTCCCTAGATCCCTGGCGGGGGACTGGGAGGGATAAACGCCCAATGCCTGAGCCAAGGTCTACCCACATCTGAAACATAATAAAGTTGTGGCCCAGGGTTTGGGGGACTCCGCCTGTCCCCGCAAATAGATTTAGACATCTAGGGTCAAAGAAGGTGTTGCCATATTGCTTCAACAAGTTATGAATGGAGTTTAGGATCCAAAGTTAGAATGAATTTGGGGGAAGAAGTGGGCTGAGACAGAGCAAGCCATACCGTTGGGGAGACTGAGTGGGTCACTGAATGGGTTACACTCACCAGTGCAGAACGAGGGAAGAGCAGCCTAGTTGCAGTAGAAACCTGAGCTCCGAGAACAAGGAGAAGGAAGGGGCTTTAAATGTGAGAAGAGGAAGGGGTGCAACTCAGACTCTGGAAGCAGACCCTGAGCGACTGAGCTCCAGAGTGATTTGTGTGTTTTGAGCAATAAACCTGAGTTAATGACAGTGCTACCTCAGGATAAGAACTTAATTAAGAATGGAGGTCCATTCTTAACCTGAAACTGTTCTTAACCTGAAGTACCACTTTAGCTAATGGGGCTGCCCCGCCATTGCCGCGTGATTTCTGTTCTCATCCTGAAGCAAAGTTCTTAACCCGAGGTACTATTTCTGGGTTAGCGGAGTCTGTAACCTGAAGCATTTGTAACCTGAAGTGCCTGTAACCTGAGGTACCACTGTACAGCCAGAGTTATCTTGCTTCTGTGGGAGAGACCCAACCATTACAGGTGGTGGTTGTTGGTTTTTTTGTCTCTTTCCCCTCTCTTTCTCCCAAAATATCACCCTGGCTTTAAGCCTACAGAATGCTGCTACTTCAGTCTATTGATTCGTTCTGCATAACGGATCTTAGTTCAATGGAACAGGCAACAAGGAATTGTGTAGGAACTCACTCAGGTGACACAGCTTCAATCTCACCCCACCCAAAAAAATCCACACCCTATGGCAAGTTTCCCTTTGCCTAGAGCTACTTGGAGGTAACTCCCTGTTCTGCTGGAAGTTATTCCCACATTCATCTGAAGTTCTGGAGATACGTTCTTCTTTGCCTCCTCCTTTTCGAAGCCTGGCTCTGTTTGGAAGCCATCGTGTCTTCTCTTTGATTTATCCCTATAGATAAATCTATAAATCAGCAGCAAATATGAAAAGAAAACACAACGAAAAAGCATGGATCTAACCTCTTGCAAGCAGGCAGGGGATTAATGGGAAGCTTTATGCCTGGCAAGAGGTACATTTCTACAATGAAATCCGTCTCAGGTTGTGGGGTCCCAGGTGGCCAAAAGAGAGCAATTCATTTCTGCTGGGGCAAAGTGAGGTCAAGAATCATGGGGCAGAAATGTGACTTGGATAGAGTGAGCAACTTAGTGAGCATAGAAGAACAGCTAGGAGAGGACTCAAAGTATTACAGGGAGGTAGAAAGGCATCTCTCTCCCTCCCCCCCCCCCGTGTATACACAGAAAAATTAAGTGGAAAGCTATAGATGCTGTTTTCTTTGAAGGCTGGCAGTCTCACCATGTGCCAGAACTCACCATGAACACCTCCCTTGTTCTCTTATAATGGCAATAGTGCCCACCTGAGAGGTGCCGGAACTCAGTTCTGGTGACTTCTGGCTGAAAAAAATTCCCAGGCTAGTGGCTGCAGTGGTGTAAACTTCTATAAATTTACCTTTCTGAGTCACAGAAGCACCTGCATTGCATGCAGAAAGTTCTAGTTGCAATCTTTGATGTCTCTGGGTAATGTCCTGGGAATGTCCTGTCTGAAACCATGCAGAGCTGCTGCCAGTCATAATAATAATAATAATAATAATAATAATAATAATAATAATAACAACAACAACAACAACAACAACAACAACAACAATAACAATAACAATTTTATTATTTATACCCTGCCCATCTGGTTGGGTTTCCCCAGCCACTCTGGGCAGCTTACAGCATATGTAAAACATACTAGGCAGTACTGAGTAGCTGCATATGTTTCCTGTAGAACACTACAATGACTCACCCATGGAAAGAAAAAAAAGGCATTGTGAGCCTTTGTGGAGTGCATTGTCGCAGTGTGTGGTTTCTTGAATTGCCCAAATTGCCAATGAGTCCATGACAAGTGGTGAGACTTGTCTCACGATGCTCATTGTCAGATCACCAGGAGCCTGGGTTTATCATGCGCTGCCCATATCGTTGACTCACCACTCACAAATTCAATTGAGGGAGATGGGAAAATGTCAGTACAGGATGACAGTCTAGGTTTGGTTTTTCGTGATTCAGCTTTTAGGAGAGAATGGAGCTGCAAAGATAGTTGTTTTTATAATACACACTTTCTCCCCTGAAATTTGGCAGGGTAGAAAAAGATTGTATCTGAGAAGAGCCTGTCAGGTTGGCTGAACCTGACATATATGGAATTTTCTTTCTGTACCAAAAAGATTTCGAATTTGACACCAAAGAAGTTTCAAATCTGACACACTAAAGCTTTTCAGTGGGCAGATTTGGGCAAGTGGGAGCTCAAAGCTTGTTTTCCTTGAGGTTCCCTCTGTAAGGAGTTCAGCCTACACTCGAGTAGGACCCTTGCAGAGACACATGCCCAACTGGCATGTTCTCTCCCTCCTGGTCTTTCATTCGGGAGCTTCAAAAACTTTCTTCAGCCCGAACATCACAGCGACCGATGCCAACAGACACCGGCACACTTAGGGATCCACAGAGTATGCGCAGTTGCATAACAGACCTCAGCAACTCAGCATTTTGGCTAATCTACTTTATTTATATATAAACACACACGGAGCACTGCAACATGGCTCCCTCTCTCTCTAGCATCAGACAGCTCTCTAGCATCAGACAGCAAAGAGAAACAGAACAAAGAACAATAGTCCCACTTCACGGTACACAGTAACACAAACATCCTGTCTCCATCACTTCCCACTCTGTGGAGTCAAAACATATACCGTCATGTGAAAGACAACAATCCTATGACTGCAATCATAGATCAGGAGTTCTAACACCCTCCACCTCACTGTGCAAGAGAAAAAGCAGATAAAACTAGGTTCCAAAACAAATGCACCCATGTGGACTTGGATATGTGCTAATGCTCCAGTTTAACGCAGGTGGTTGCACATCTGAAACAACTGGCTAAAGTTTGGTCAAAAAGCAACCCTAACACTTATTGATGCCCAAGACCGAAAATCCAAATCTCCTGCCTGATGTAGCTGTCTTACTGTCTTTTGGTAGGCCTTGCATGGACAAGATGTCTGGAGTACTGAAACTGACCTGGAAAATGTTCAGAGAAGAATGGTAAATTAAATTGTTGGACTATGCTGAAATGGCAAAATTGACTGGAAAGCTCAGGAACCAAGAAGATAAAAACCCCAATAAGGAATGGGGGAAAATTATAATTGCGTGGACAGGCGGAGTCCCCAGATCCCGAGCAGTCCCCCCGTCATGTGGAATAACGACTCAAGACAACGTGCTATGGGATTAAATTGGCCACAACTTTATTAAATTTCAAATGTGGGTAGACCTTGTCTCAGGCATTGGGCGTTCTCCCTCCCCAGTCCCCAGCCGGGGACCTAGGGAGCATCAGGGTTATCCAGTGTGTGTGGGGGGATGGGCCGGCTCTGGAGAACATATGTTCAAGCAGAGATAGCCGCCCCTGTTATGCTGCTGCCGCAGGGGGGAGCAATGACGACCTTTCGGCGTACGGTCAAAGCCTCCCTTCAGAAACCCCTTTAACGGGGAACCCTGGTATCACCGCTGCAAAGAGGAAGGTGGACAAAACGATTCCGCCCAATGCCTGATACCGCCAAAGTTGTGACGTTTTGCTATGGGAAAGGCGAAACCTGCCAATGCAGGGAAATTCCTTTCCGGCCCTTTGACAGCGACCTTAACGCAGCAGCGCCCGCATACCTGTGAAGAAAAGTTAACCTGCAAAAGCTATGAAGAAAAGTTAACCTGCAAAATAAGGCATTAACTGAGGGTGGGTAGGGTGGGAGAAGCTCTGGAGCCAAGTGAGGATTTCCAGGTAAGATCCTCCCTCTATTGTGTGGGCAGGTAATCCCTCCTGGCCTGATCTCCTTGGCAACGCTCCCCCCAGGTGGGATTGGACAGCTGACTGGGGTAGGCGGAGACCTCCAGGTATCCCACCTGAGGGAAGGCGAAGCCAAGCCTATGCTGATGGAGCCGCTCCAGTCCAGCCGCTCCAGTCCATGCAAAGGTCGCCCCCCGTTTTATGCGGGGAGCGGTCATTTATCTTGGAGACCACTGAATGAAGTAGAATACATTAGAAAAGATTACCTGGATTGCAATAACACTTGTAATGTAACGAGAGCTATAGACACAATGGAGTTATAAAAAACATGGATTATTGAAAAAAGATGCAGTAGGAAAGGGGTAACAACAGAACCCATGGAAGGGAAAGTGGGAAGTCCAGAGATTCGGAGGAATCTTCTAATTGTAGATGTGTTGTGGTATTACTATTATTTTATACTTGTAAAACCAAATAATTTTTTTTTTTTAAAAAGGGAAAAGTTGCTTGATATTTCGCACAATTACATTACATGAGATCGGCATACTTACAAGGAAAGTGTGATGGGATGATTAGCTGCTTGTGCGTAAAGTCCTAATCCCTCAGAGTTTGGCTAAGTCCACAAACCTCTGTCTGTGACGGAGCTCCTTAAGCATGGCTCCATCAGTCGCTCGTAGGATCGGACAGTGGGCGTTTACGGAACTTCTTCCAGCATAAAAGCTCCTTAACGGAAACGCGTCTTCTGGACTCTCGGCGTGACAGTTTCCGGCGAGGAGTAGGTGTCCCTATGGGAGGTCCTGAAACCTCCCCACTATTTTCGCTGGAAGTGTCTCTGAGCCCTCCCTCCAACTCACTTTCCCTTGGAACTCCTCCTCCTCTCCCCCTGCTGGTTCCCTCCTCAGCTGAATAGTCTCTCTCAGCCTCTGTGAGCCCTTTCACCTCCTGCTTCTCCGATGGCAGTTCCCTGACAGAAAGGGATGGTCTTCTTCAACCGTTCTTGCACAGCATCCTACAGGTCAGGGATGAGGAAGCTGTTGCCATCCGGTTGTTACTGGACCACAGTTACCAGCACCATTGACCATGCTGGTTGGGGATTATGGGAATTGGAGTTTTGGCCCACCTTGAAATCTATGGAGGTCAATGAAACTCTGCCCCAGTATTCGCAAGGGTCTGGGGCAGGGGTAAGCATACGTTTTCAGCAGGGGGCTGGTCCACTGTCCCTCAGACCTTGTGCGGGACTGGACTATATTTTGATAAAAAACAATGAACGAATTCCTATGCCCCACAAATAACCCAGAGATGCATTTTAAATAAAAGGACACATTCTAATCATGTAAAAACACCAGGCGGGCTCCACAAATAACCCAGAGATGCATTTTAAATAAAAGGACACATTCTACTCATGTAAAAACACGCTGATTCCTGGACCGTCCGTGGGCCAGATTTAGAAGGTGATTGGGCCAGATCCGGCCTCCAGGCCTTCGTTTGCCTACCCATGGTCTGGGGGGAGGGATTGCCTGGAATGCTACAGCGAACTGCATAAAGTTATTGGTCACAGTCTAACATGGACTCAAGATCATTGAAATCAGTGGACATAAACATGTTTAACACAGTGTGGAATGGAGGCCCATGCAGAGAGTTTTAGGAAAGAATGCATAAAAAATCTGGGCAAGTCTCCAAAATTAGATTGTAATGACAGTAACAGCCACCACTTTCTATCAGAAAGTTGCAAAGTACAGTCGTACCTTGGATCCCGAACGCCCTGGAACTCGGACGCTTTGGCTCCAGAATGCCGCAAAACTGGAAGTGATTGTTCCAGTTTGCGAATGTTCTTTTGGAACCCAAACATCTGATGGGGCTTCCGCGGCTTCTGATTGGCTGCAGGAGCTTACTGCAGCCCATCAGAAGCCGTGATTTGGTTTTCAAATGTTTTGGAAGTCAGACGCACTTCCGGAATGGATTCTGTTCGACTTCCAAGGTACAACTGTATTGTTAAAGAACAGATGTTTCCCAGTATCTTACCATGGTTGCCATGGTCTGCTGTGATATTAATGGGAACCAAGCTGATGTTCTGAATTAGGTTTCGCAAGCCAGCTCCAGACCATGTTTGCATATTCTGTTTGCCAGCTAACCATGGCTAGCATTACCAAAGGTGTAGAAAGTTCAGGATGCCTAAGCTAGTCCTGAAAACAGAAAGTGGGAGAGAATAATGCTGGGAGCAGAGGGAGTGCGACGTGGGGCTCTAGAACTTGTAACCATGGTTGAATATATTGAACAAATTTTTTTCACCATCTTTTTAATCATGGTTAAAAGACTGCAAAAAAATATGTTACTTGCACCAAGCCTAGTTTGAAGTTCAAAAGTTGATATTTGTGATTTCCTGTGGGATCATCCATAGGGAACCAACACATTCCTGTTCAAGACAATCTTCTAAAAGGCACATATTCTTAAAAGCACATTGGGATTCAAGTCCTCCGTCTACATGAAAGAAAACTTTCTATTGCTGGAGAATTGTTTTAATTAGAGCTCTTTTAAGTTTTGATTAAGTTTACCATTGCCAAGGGCTTTTGTTCCAGAATTTAAACGAGACCTTTTCTATGTTGTTCTGTTGTGTCAAATAAAATCTGTCAGGTCCCTAGGCATTTTCCATGGTTTAGGCTTTTTTCCCTTTTCTTTTTTATCACTGATGCATTTCCTTGAAGGGAGAAGTTGTTATACAAAAACTGCCCCTTCCCAAAGGTTTACCAAAGATAACATCCCTTGAAGGTCCTATTTCTTTTCCTGCCAAATTATTGTGGATTCCTGAGTTAGAAGTTCTGGTTTCTTACGAAGTATAGGTGTGCACGCTCTGTGGAGTAAATATATTGCTAAACTGTTTTCATATTTCAACATAATTTGTCAGCAGAACGTTGAATGACATGTTAGAAATACTAGAAGGTATTTATAGTGTGCTTTTAAAAATGCCCATATTGTTATAAAAGTCATTTAAATCTCCATTAGTTCATGAAGAATTTTACCATTTGCAAATGTTTTAAGTTCTTTTTGAATTGCTACAGAAAGGATAAGGATTCATGTAAGACATGGAGCAACTGTAATGACGGATTGATTGATTGTAGCTGATAAAACATACCATGCCATAACTAAATGCACTAATTTATTCCTATTTAAAATAAAGCAGAAGTTCCTATCATGAAGAATATATAAAGATGCTATCCAACATAATAACATAAAGGAAAACATGGCATTAAAAAGGAAATGCAAGGCATGGAAAATTCTGGTCTTTCTTGGGAAATATAACCAAATAGGACAAATAGACTATTTTGTATGTGGACTTTTCATTCTGTCTTAAGGACTTTGGTGGCTTATTATAATGTATGCTGCCAATGTATAACAATGCATATACAATTTAATTATATTCATAGAAGGCCAACACTCAGATTGATTTGAATACAAGCAAAGTGAATGGACAACTTTAAAATAAATGTAAAGCTTCATAAAGCTGAGCATCACCAGCTTAAGAAAAATGTTGGCGAACTTTCTAGAAGCAGGCAGTTCCTTGCAGGGGAAAAAAACCCAGTATTTACATTATAAAACTTACATGTCTGTGAGCGTGAGAGAAAAAGAGATCAAGACAGACAATGCAGTCTTTGTGGAAAGGTCTTCCACAGCAAATTGGTTTGAGAGAGAGAAAAATTCTTAGTGAAGAATGCATTTCTATGCTTTCAAATTAAGGTTACAATATAATCTCTTTGCACCGTTCTCCCCCTCCCCACCCCCTAGCATTGAATGTGAACAATAGGAAGTGTGGAACTAAAAGAATAGCTGGCAAGTTTCAAAGATGGGATAGCCAAACACATAGGAAGCCTAACCCTCTTCAGATGTTCTGCCTGATTGTCTGAGGGCAAAAAGTGTCTAGGGGCTGGGCGAGGAGGAATGAGGGTTCGAATGCTTGCTCTTCCTCTTCTAGATTTTGCAGGTTTAGCAGAAAGTTCTGGAGTGGGGTGGGACTTTTAAGGGCACTTAGCTAAATGTGGTTAGAAGCCTTTCTGCAGCCAGGAAGCTTCTGTTCATCTGATTGTGGCTAGAAGTCCCTTGAGACGTCGTTGCTCAATGAGACAAAGCTGGGGTGGAGTGTTTGTATGCAGCACATCTGGGAACATTACGGGCAAGGCACTGTGTGTGCTAATAATAATAATAATAATAATAATAATAATAATAATAATAATATGCTGCCCTTCTGACTGGACCTCCCCAACTACTCTGGGCGCTTTCAACAGAACATTAAAAACAGACTAAAACATCAAACATTAAAAAACTTCCCTAAACAGGGCTGCCTTCAGATGTCTTCTAAAAGTCAGATGGTTGTTTATTTCCTTGACATCTGTTGGGAGGGCATTCCACAGGGCGGGCGCCACCACCGAGAAGGCCCTCTGCCTGGTTCCCGGTAACTTTGCTTCTCGCAATGAGGGAACCACCAGAAGGCCCTCAAAGCTGAACCTCAGTGTCTGGGCAGAACGATGGGGGTGGAGATGCTCCTTCAGGTCTACTGGGCCGAGGCAGTTTAGGGCTTTAAAGGTCAGCACCAACACTTTGAATTGTGCTCGGAAACGTACTGGGAGCCAATGGAGGTCTTTCAAGACTGGTGTTTTATGGACTCGGCGGCCACTCCTTTTTTTTTTAATATACTTTTTATTAGTTTACAACCAAAATTATACATTTTTAACCAAATTTTCACAGATTATACTTTTGAGACTTCCTTCGATTTTTCTGGTAATCATCCATATTTACTCCTAACTAAAACGCATTTCCTTTTTTGCATTGCCTTTTAACTTTCACCTTTTCCATTATATATTTTCCCAAACAATACATCTTAACCTTTACAGTGCTTCTTGAAACCCCACTAGCGTTGTTTGTAAATCACATACATTTTTCAGATAATCTACAAACTTCCCCCAATTTTCGATGAACTTTTGATTTTTAGAATATCTTATTTTTCCAGTCAGTTTATCTAGTTCCGCATAGTCTATTAGTTTCATTCTCCAATCTTGAATTGTCGGTGTTTCTTCCTGTTTCCACTTCTGGGCTAGTAGAATTCTTGCTGCCGCGACTGCATACTGGAATAGCTTACAGTCTTTCCTTCTTATTTCTTTCCCTGTGATTCCTAAAAGAAAAGCTTCTGGTTTCTTGACAAAAGTATATTTTAACATTTTTTTTAATTCATTATATATCCCTTCCCAGAAGTTCTTAACTTTCTTACATTCCCACCACATGTGATAAAATGTTCCCTCCTTTTCTTTGCATTTCCAACACTTATTGTCCGTTTTATACATTTTGGCTAATTTAACAGGTGTAATGTACCATCTATAGAACATTTTCATCACATTTTCCTTCAATCCCATGCATGCAGTGAATTTTGAATTTTCCTTCCATAATTTTTCCCAATCTTCAAATTGGATATTATATCCAAAATCTCTAGCCCAGTGTATCATTACTGATTTAACTTCTTCGTCCTTCGTACACCATTCCAACAATATCTTATAAATTTTTGACAAAATCTTATTGTCACTATTGATTATATCAATTTGGAACTTGGAGTCTTTTTCTGCATACCCCTTTTCCTTTGCATCTTTCTTAAACATTTCATTTACCTGGAAGTAGTGTAACCAATCATATACATAATCCTTGACTTGTTCATATGGTTTTAGTTTCCATTTTCCTCCTTCTTTCATTACCAATTCTCCGTATGTAGCCCATTTACCTCTCATATTAACTTTCTTTACGCTCATAACCTCTAACGGAGATAACCAGTGTGGAACCCTTGGTTCTAAAAGACTTTTGTACCTGTCCCATACTTCTATTAACGAGTTCCTGAAGATATGGTTTCCAAATCCTTTATGAACCTTTTTCTTATCACACCATAGATAAGCGTGCCACCCAAACCTATTATCGAAACCTTCAAGATCTAATAATTCCTTGTTTTCTAACTTAATCCATTCCTTTAACCAGCAAATACATACAGCCTCATAATATAGTTTCAAATCTGGCAGGGCGAAGCCTCCTCTTTCTTTCGCATCTGTAAGTAATTTATATTTTATTCTTGGCTTCTTGCCCTGCCAGATATACCTTGATATCACTTTTTGCCATTCTTTAAAGGTTCCACTCCCCTTAATTATGGGGATTGTCTGAAACAAAAATAGCATCTTTGGGAGCACGTTCATCTTAATTGTAGAAATCCTGCCCCAAAAGGACAGTTTCATTCTATTCCACACCTCCAGGTCTTTCTTTATTCCTTTCCACATTTGAACATAGTTATTCTGGTACAGGTCAATATTTTTAGGTGTTAACCATATTCCCAAGTATTTTACTTTCTTCACTACTTCTATCTCAGTCTGTTGTTGCAATATTTCTATCTTACCTTGCTCCATATTTTTAGCCATTATTTTAGTTTTTTTCTTGTTCAATCTGAACCCGGCCACCATCCCAAATTGTTCAATCTCCTCCAATACCTCTCCAACACTTTCTAATGGTTCTTCCATCGTTATAACCAGATCGTCGGCAAAGGCTTTCACTTTATATTCGTTCTGACCTACTGTCACCCCTTTTATTCGACTATTTTGTCTTATTGCATTTAAAAAGACCTCCAGAACCGTTATGAATAACAGTGGTGAGAGCGGACATCCTTGTCTTGTTCCTTTAGATATTTTTATATCTTCGGAGACCACATTATTAACTATCAATTTAGCTCGCTGCTCTGCATATATTGCCTTGATGCCATTAAAGAACTCTTCTCCTACCTCCATATACTCAAGATTTTTCAACATAAATTCCCATATTATATTATCAAAGGCCTTTTCAGCGTCCACAAACATTAATATCGCTTGCTTCTCATTCCTGGCATTCAGATATTCCAAAGTGTTAATTATGTTTCTTACATTATCTTTCAATTGTCTGCCTGGCAGGAACCCTGCTTGGTCTTTGTGGATAATACTCATTAATATCTTTTTAATTCTCTTTGCTAAAATACCTGCAAATATTTTATAGTCTGTGTTCAGTAAAGAAATAGGCCTATAATTTTTGACTTGTGTTAAGTCCGAATCTTGTTTGGGAATCAATGTTATAAATGCTTCTTTCCATGTTTCTGGAATCTCTCTTACTTTTAAAATATTGTTCATTACTTCTTTCAATGGAGTCATCAGAACTTCGCTCATTTCCTTATAATACCCTCATGTAAATCCATCTGGTCCCGGGGCCTTTCCCCTCTTCAAATCCTTTACAACCTCTTTAATCTCTTCAATTTCAATTGGGGTGTTCAGCTTGTCTTTTTGTTCTGTCGGGATCTTCTGCACCTTTTTATTTCTTAAGAATCT
Source organism: Podarcis raffonei (assembly GCF_027172205.1). Lineage (NCBI taxonomy): Eukaryota > Metazoa > Chordata > Lepidosauria > Squamata > Lacertidae > Podarcis > Podarcis raffonei. Next base: position 23,623,878 of record NC_070618.1, read on the forward strand.
TTCAATTTTCTTCACATTATTTCTTTCTTTATCCTTATATAGTTGTCTATAAAAGTCCAAGAATCCTTTCCTAATTTCTTTTGGGGAGACTTTCTCTTCTCCATTCACGATAATTCTGTTGATTGTATTCTGTTCTTTTCTCTTTTTAATTTGCCATGCAAGCAGTTTGCCTGATTTGTTCGCGTATTCAAAGTTTCTCTGTCGCAGTCTTTTGATGTTCCATTCTATTTCCTTATTTATAATAATTGAGAATTGCGTTTGTAAAATCTTAATTTCTTGTTTAATCTTTGAACTGTTTGGTTTTTTAATTAGTTTTTGCTCCTTATCCATAATCTGATTCAAGATTTCTTTTTCCCCTTTTTCCCTATGCTTATTCTTCAATGAATTCTGCTGAATGAAGAAACCTCTCATTATTGCTTTGCTTGCATCCCAAACAATGTTGATCTTTGTACCTTTATTGAGATTATCCATGAAATATTCGGTTAGTTTCTTTCGTGCCTTATCCATAATCTTTTCATCGTCCAATAGATAATAATTAATTCTCCATCTAAAAGATCTTTCCTCAAACCCTTTTAATTCCAATTCTATTGGGTTATGATCCGAAATTACTTTGGGTTGAATTTCAATCTTTTGAATTCTTGGAGTCAGTTCATTTGAAACCCAAATTTGATCAATTCTTGACATTGACTGATTCGGTTCTGAATAATACATGAATTGCTTTTCCAATGGGTGTCTGAGCCTCCAAATATCAATCAAGTTACAGTTCTTAATCATTGAGAAAAAAGTCTTTGGTAGTTTCCCTTCTTTGTTTCTTCCTTCTCTTAGTCTATCCATTGGACTCGGCGGCCACTCCTAGGCACCTGTGTAGCTGCTGTATTCTGGATTAGTTGTAGTTTCCGGGTTACCTTCAAAGGTAGCCCCATGTAGAGAGCATTGGCTCCCAAGCACTCTTCCCTCCCCCATCATAGGGTCAGGCTGAGTGTTTAAACAGGGCTTCAGAAGAAATGCAAACAGGCACAATATTCTGGGAATACTTTACATCCACGCACATGTCGCCATGGTATCCTTCTTTGAAAAAGGAGCTCGTCATTGCTCTTTTTCAGCCATGGGAAGAAACTTGAAAGCTTCCTCTTCTAAAGTGAAACTTGCCATGCTTCCTCCAAATGAAAGGAACTGTGGTTTGTTTAAACTCCCTTTAGTCAGAACAAACTGAGGCCGTGAGGAATTTTCCTGCCTCCAGCAGGTGGTTGCTGCTGTCAAAGTTGTACCAGGACCTGTGAAATGGGGCCATGAGACACAATTCAAAATGGAGCTTCATGCACCTGAAACGCTGGCCTTTGTTCCACTTGCAATTTCTATCCAGAAGCTTTTGGAGAGGAAAGAAAGATGGAAGTTGGATGGAAGATGGAGGATACCTTATCCCAGCTCAGACTGTTGATACACCTAGTTCAAATTTGTCTGACTGGGAACAGCTCTTTAGGTGTTCAGGCAGCCTTACCTGGTTATATCTGAAGATGCCAGGGGACAAATCTGGGACCTTCTGCGTGCAAGGAATCTGCTGTACCACCGAGTCACAGACCTTTCCCTAAATGAAGGTGAATATCCACCAAGGAATGTTTATTTATTTCTGGGTGATTGTTGTGACCAATTAATGTTAAAGAAGAGCAGTGATTCATTTTCTGCTTTAACCCCCCCCCAAAAAAACCCCCTCACACCACATTACAGGAAGAAATTGGGAGATGCCTTTCAATTTTCTTTTGAAAATGGTTTAATGGAAAATGGCTTTTATGTGGTTATCAATTAAACTGTGGCTAAAAGTCAATTAAGTAATAATTGCAGAATAAACTAATGGATTTATCTTGGGTAAATTTGAAATCATGTTTGAAAGTGTAGCCTTTATTACTACAGCATCGATGTATTAGAATTAATATATCTGTATAATGGTGTTCATTAAACATAAACTTTTAGTTGCTAGGATGAATGTTCCGTATGACTGTACAAAATATAGGCTGTAAAATAGAGACTGTCATTTGGAGTTAATGCAAATACTGTTCTTCGTTGTTGTTTTTCAAAAGTCGGTTTGATTGGCTTTGTCTCCTGTATTTAAAACCTCCGCACAAAAGATGCAAATGAAATGTTTGTAGAGCAGAATTATGTAGCAGAAATTTTAGCTGCTAAACCACCAGTGTTATTATTTGGCTTCACCAGGGTCAATATTTCCCTAAATGGTGAAAACTCACTCCCATATACAGACTTCTGGGACGTGATTATGAGTTAACCCAGGGGTCAAAAAACTTTTTCAGCAGAGAGCAGTCCACTGTCCCTCAGACCTTGTGGGGGCCTGGACTATATCTTGGAGAGAAAAAATCAACGAATTCCTATGCCTCACAAATAAGGCTGATGTTCAGTGGTCTCTGGGTACTCAGGTGCTAATAACACTACTGTGTTAATGTAGACTTAAACGTATGTTGATCTGCATGTTGATGGCCTTTCCTTTAACACTAAGATAGACATATTGTCTTCCTTAAAATTGAATGTATCTGCCCATGAGACATAAAATCTGTTCCCTTTTACACTCATCCTCCATGGCTCCATGGATATCTGGGGGGCTATTCAAGTGCAAGAAGTTTGAAGATGGTGGCAGTTTATCCCCAAACCAGAAGCAGTCAGGTTTAAGCATGGAGAGTTTTTCTATTGTCAGTGGAGCTATGGAGCCACCACACATGTCGGACAGTATACATATTATATCAGGGGTCAGCAAACTTTTTCAGCAGGGGGCCGGTCCACTATCCCTCAGACTTTGTGGAGGGCCGGACTATATTTTGGAGAAAAAAATGAACGAATTCCTATGCCTCACAAATAACCCAGAGATGCATTTTAAATAAAAGGACACATTCTACTCATGTAAAAACATGCTGATTCCCAGACCGTCCGTGGGCCGAATTTAGAAGGCGATTGGGCCACATCTGGCCCCCGGGCCTTAGTTTGCCTACCCATGTGTTAACCACTTATACTTCCAGCTGGGCACAAAATGGGGTGCAAGGGTGTGTGTGGAATATATCTGGAAACAATGGTTCCTCTGGGACACCCCTATTCATGCAAATTGTAATGGTTAGATTCCTCAATAATTCCACAACGAATTTCTGTGAAGTGATGCTTTGGTATAACCCAGTATGTGCAAGTGTTGCCTTCTGAGAATAACAATCACATTAATTACACTCAGCATTCTGGTGCATTCAAAATTATTTCTGGGACTTGATAATGGAACAGAAGTGTCACTGGAACACCGGCTCATATCTTGACACCAGGCTGCAGTGGGTCTTTTTAGGATCTCCGAAAAGCAATGGGCAATTTTGCAGAATTGCTTATGAATTAAAAATGATGTGCACGCATGTAGACACAGGCAGTTGCTTGATCTGAAGAACCAGCTCGGAGATCCATTTCATACAGGTCTCTAGAGTTTGGATCTTCTCTGAATTTGATATGGATGCTATACAACTCCCATGGTTTTCCTCTTCAGTGGGTACCCTCTCTGTGCATGTATGGCAGCGTCTAAGGCCAACGTTCTGCCAAATATGCACCTTTTCATATGCAATCTTGCCTAGTGTATATATATACAGTAGTACCTCCGGTTACGTAACCCTCTGGTTCTGTAAACTTCAGGATGTGAAAGCTGCAAACTGGGAAGTATTTGACCGGGTTTCGCCATGTGCATATGCGCAGAAGCAGTCCTCAGGTTGCAGACACCTCAGGATCCAGACAGACCTCTGGAACGAATCCTGTCCACAATTGGAAGTACCACTGTATATAGGTAAAGGTAAAGGGACCCCTGACCATTAGGTCCAGTTGTGGCCGACTCTGGGGTTGCGGCGCTCACCTCGCTTTATTGGCCGAGGGAGCCGGCGTACAGCTTCCGGGTCATGTGGCCAGCATGACTAAGCTGCTTCTGGTGAACCAGAGCTGCACACGGAAATGCCGTTTACCTTCCCGCCAGAGCGATACCTATTTATCTACTTGCACTTTGACATGCTTTCGAACTGCTAGGTGGGCAGGAGCAGGAACCGAGCAATGGGAGCTCACCCCGTCACGGGGATTCGAGCCGTTTACCTTCCCGCCAGAGCGATACCTATTTATCTACTTGCACTTTGACATGCTTTCGAACTACTAGGTGGGCAGGAGCAGGAACCGAGCAATGGGAGCTCACCCCGTCACGGGGATTCGAGCCGCCGACCTTCTGATCGGCAAGTCATAGGCTCTGTGGTTTAACCCACAGCGCCACCCGCATCCCTACCACTGTATATATTTGTAAGCAATTTTCCCCAATATAATGCCTTTTCGCATGCTATTTTCACCAGTCCCTGTAGTTTTACGCACATTTCTGCATATAATCTGGAGAAGTTCAGTTTTCGAAGGAGAGAAATTGTTTCGGGAAGTGTGGAAGTGAACAAAATTGAATTTCTTCTGCACCCTTAATCAGCGCACACAGGTGCATTGAGGTGGAGCCAGCATGCACAGACTGAAATCCCTTACACAAGTTGGGAATGCACTGTTACAGAATAGTGCCTGAGCAATGCTCTAGAGAAAGAAGTGCAAGAAGCTCCAATACAGGCAAAACACATAGGCCACATAGATAACTGGGAAACACTGGCCTGCAAGCGCTCCAGTTGGAGAACAGCGTTTTCCAAAGGCGTCATGGGCTTTGAAGACACTTGAACTCAGGATGAAAGGGAGAAACATGCTAAGAGGAAGGCACGCTTGGCAAACCCTCACCATGATCAACTCCTACCTGGAAACCGATGTCCCCACTGTGGAAGGATGTGTGGATCCAGAATTGGCCTCCACTGTCACTTATGGACTCACTGTTAAAACCGTGTTCATGGAAGACAATCTTACTCGGCTATGAGTGATCGCTAAAGAAGAAGACATTGAAAGCACTATGATACCACTTTAAACAGTCATGGCTTCCCCTCCCCAAAGAATTGTGGGAGCTGTCATTTGTTATAGGTACTGATAGTTGCTAGGAGGTCCCTGTTCCCCTCACAGAGCTACAATTTTTAGTGTTTTCTGTGAAGAGGGATTGAGATTTAAACCACTCTGGGAATTGTAGTTCTGGGAGGGGAAAGAAGTGTTTCCAACAGCTCTTAGCACCCTTAACAAACTATAGATTCTGGGATGCTTTGGCAGAAGCCATGTCTGTTTAAAGCGGTAACCTGGCACTTTCAATGTGTGAGCGTGGCCTTAGAAAAAGGTTCACAGAGAGAAAGAGAGTTAAGCATCCAGGCGAAATAAAATTCTGAAGGGATGGATTTTACCAATAGTTCTCCGTTTCAATGATCCATCAAGTTAACCTTCTTGCCTTTCAAGAACCTTTCCTCAGCTATAGCATTGCTAAGTGAGGATTTTTTAAGCGCCAGTTCCCACAAATCATCCTGGCTGGTTACTTGGCTAAGTTGGAAGAAGCTTGACAGCTCTGACGAAATACTTCTGTGAACAAAATTCATTGGGGAAGGAGTTGAAACCATCTGTCCAAATGTAATCAATGTCTGTCAGGGAGCCATAGTCCCCCCGTCCTTTCCTTTCTTTTTTGCAGTTGTCATTTGGATTGCTAGAGTGTAGGGGCGGGGGTGGGGGGTGTGCCTACAGCTTTCCCACAGCAGTAAAAGTGACTTTAAAAAAAAAGCCTACCAAAATACAGTGGTACCTCGGGTTACAGATGCTTCAGGATATAGATGCTTTGGGTTGCAAGCTCTGCTAACCAGGAAGTGGTTGCTCCAGGTTAAGAACATTGCCCCAGGATAAGAATGGAAATCGTGCACCAGCAGTGCTGCAGCAGCAGGAGAACAGACCTCTGGAACGAATTAAGTTCTTAACCCGAGGTACCACTGTATATGGACTATATCAGGGCCCAAACCCATCAATTCTCCTCAATTTTGCAAAAAAAAACAAGCAGGGTTTCCCTGCACTTAGGAAACGGGGGGGGGGGGACACAGGTCCAGCCCTCCCAAATGGCAGCAGCAAGATGACAAAATAAAACATAAAAATAAATCCTGTCCCTATGGCAGTGGATTTGCCAGCTCCTTGAAAAATAAGTGAAATTGCCCTCCGTTTGGAGGCTAGTTTTGTGTTCCCCAGCGAAAATCACAGAAAATATTTTGGTGATGTTTGTGCTGGCCCTCAACTTCATGCAATGTCATGCCTGAGCACATATGCACCATGCAGGAGTACATTATGACAAGCCCACCCCTCAGCCATGCCCCCAAGGAAGATCTCTAGCCATCCTGTTCTATTTTGATGTGAGCACACGCTCACACAATGGCATTCCACGACACAACACTCAGTTCATTAGCATCAGCATTATTCTATGCATAACAACCTGGGGGCACTCTCCGTTGAAGTCTTGTTTTGAACTCTTCAACCACCGCCATGGCTTTCAGGGAACTGCATACCCTCCAAGTGTCCCGATTTTCCAGAGACAGCCCCGGAATTATGAAAGCCATCCTGGCTTCTGATTTGATCCCAGAATGTCCCTATTCTCCCAGCCTGCACTGCTGCTGTCAAGATTGGAGAGGAGGGTGGGCCAGTGCTTGTTCTGAGCGGCTGCAACAGCTATGGCGGCTCCGAGGGAGCACCTTGTTCCATGGCCTCTCCAGGGAGGGGGGAGGAAAAGAGGCTGCCGTCGCTGAGACAGCCTCACGGGAAGCACTGGGTGGGAAGAAAAGGAGAATGGAGCAGAGAGCCAGAAGTCTTGATTATTATTATTTCAATTTAAAAAATGCTTTGTGTGTCTGCACCTAATCTTGCCCCTTTCTAAAACTTACGTAGTGGGGTGTGTTTTTTTCTTACGTCTACCAAAGAATAAAATCAGGATTATGGGGTTTTCTCAGGACGTAGAAGGTGTCCTTATTGCATCCCGTTGGTATTGTGGTGGTGGAACTTGCCTTTTTTCTGGTAGGAAATGCTCTGCAAGAGGAGTGAGCAATGTCCCTATTTTCATCTGAGGAATGTTGGGAGGTATGGAACTCTTGTTTGCTAAAGGTGCTGAGAGTTGTCAGGAGACCCTTAACAAACTCCAGTTCCCAGAGTTCTTTGGGGGAAACCCTGACCATTGAGGTGGTATAAGAGTGTTTAAAATGTATATTGTCGACATGACCCAGGTTTGTTGCTGCCACTGGGCTTGGCTTTTTTTGTGGGGGCACTAAGAATCCCCAAATGCCCTGGCAACTCTTCCACCGCAACAGCACCATTTTATGGAATATTAACTGTATGTTGTAGCATATTAATATTGCACAGTTTGAAGCGACTGGAAGCATAATAACTGACTCCTTTTGGAACAAATCATTCTCCAGACCCATAACAATATTATTCAAACTTTTACTAGCAGAACTCTTTAAAATAAAACAGAATACATCAAATGATATGTCCAGAACATCCATGCAATGTCATGTGCTGTCCTGCACAGGCTTAGCACCTTACAAAATATAAAATAATCCAAATAATATAAAATAATATAAAATAATCCAAACAGACTTAAAAGCAAAGGCCTCTCTGTCTTCCTCCGCAGTCTGCATTCCAGCCTTCAGGCTGTTTACTCTCCCAGGCTGTTTACATCTTCACTCCATGGAGTTTGGAAGAAAAGACTCAAAGGCAACTCCCTTTAGAATGGAGATTTGCAACCCAACACCTCTCATGTGATCTAAGGTTACAACACTCACATGTTAGTTACCAAAGAAACAACAACCAGTTAGTTGATCATTAACTTAGTAAGAGTTCAAAGTGTTCTTCTTAGCTTTAATATAGTCCCATGGGGGAAACCCCACGTTAAACCTCCTGCAATCTACCTTTAGCCATTTTTCATTTCTGTGACAATTAAACCATTGCACTGCACACATGTAAACAGTGTAGGGGGGGGCAGAGAAAATACACAATGTGTGCAGCATTGTTTTCTGCTTCTTTGCCTGCTGCCTGCTGTTTTGATCTGGCCTGCCTTGTATGCCTGTAAGTTGCATGCAGATAAGAATGTCCCCAGCATGGCGAAAAAATTCCTTCCCGTGCCCAAAGAAAAGATGACTGTGATTCTCATCTGCTAAGAAACGCCTGGAAGAAAAGCAGAGGAAACTTTCAGGCATGGTTAAGTCTGCGCTGTGTCTGTAAGTGAGAAGGGAAACTCTGGAGCAGAACAAATGGAGCTTCCCAGCATGTCAGGCCAGCAGGCGGCTCCTGGATATGTTCTCCTTTTTGCCGGGAATAAAAGCTTTCCTAGGTGGAGATCGAGCAATTCTAAATATTTCATGCCTCCTTTTCACACATGTGCACACGTGACAGCAGAGAAATTTCCGTCCAAGTGTTTGGGTGACCCTTCCTTTGCCTGAGTAATGAAATTCCGATTCATCTCACTGGGAATGCTCTGCTGTATTTGGCAGTGAATATTTAGAAATTATTTTGAGGTTGGCTGTGGTTACTGCAATTAAAGCTGCCTCAAGAGTAGGCAGACATTGCAGGCTTAATGCTGGTTTCATGGCACCTTAACAGTCATGTCAGCTTCACCCAAGGAATCCTGAGCATTGGAGTTTGCCGAGGGGTTGAGAATCTCCCGTTATTATTTATTTTACAGATTCAGAAGATGCTTCACAGGCAAATGCTGTTGAAGATGTGTACAATAAGATAAAACAAAACCATTCCTATAATTGTACAGACCTGCTCCCTGCTGCAAGGCCTGTTTCCACCTGACTTGGGGGTGGAGCCCAGACTCACCTTGAACAGCCCAAAGAGGCTCCTGGGAGGCTGGAGGGACATTGCTGAAACAGCTCTTGGGTTGGGGCAACTGGCTAAAACATTTTACAGTGTTTCAAATGGTTTTAATTTTGGTTCATCTGTTTTGCTTTTTTTGGGTTGGTGTTGGTTAAATGTTTAGTTGGGGTTGGCAGTTATTTTAATTTGGGTATAACTGTAAGGTGATTATTATTATTAGTTTCTATTGATTTGTTGGTTTATTTATAGTCAGTATCAGTGCTTTTTTCTGGGGGTATGATGGGGTACACGTACCCCTAAACATTTTGTGTTGCCCCGACCGACCGACAGACCAAAATGCCAGGAGTAGCAATGTGGACAGGAGCTCCGTCTTTCTCCCCGCCGGTGTCTGTTTTGCGAAGTTTTTAATGTTTGAAGTTTTATTCTGTTTTTAATGTTCTGTTGCAAGCTGCCCAGAGTGGCTGGGGAAACCCCGCCAAATGGGTGGGGTAGAAATAATAAATAATAATAACAATTAGAAAAAGTCAGTGCCTGCTTTTGTTATATTTATACATATAGCATATCATTTCATCCTTCATTGAAACGTATGATCCATTCTCTGCAGAACCTCAGAATTTAGGATATTATAGTAGTGGCTCTAGTGGGCCATCTCTCTTGCTTAGGCATGCACCACACTTGTACAGTAGAGTGGTAAAGACCTTGGTAAGTTCGGTGATAACAGGGGGACGTCTCCATGGGTTATGCTTACTGAATGTGCACAGAAAAACTGAATTGGGGGGGGGGAGGAACTTGAGAAGGAAGTGCTGAAAAGGTTTTCAGCAAATCCAAGAAATCTTGTATTAGTTTCAATTTTTTAAAATATAAGATGAAACAAGGAGTGTTCTTTGTAATTTTGCAAAATAGACTTGTTAACCACATGAAAGATACTCCCTGGTGTTATTTTTTTATGTAACTTCCTCGTTTACAAATGACTGAAGATTCTGACAGATTTTTCTGAGCGCTTGGGGTCAAAAGAAAGTAACTTCAAACAACTGTTGCTGAGACATTTCTTTCCGAATCTGCTAGACCAGACATGTTCAACCAGTTGACTGCGATCGACAGGTAGACTGTCGGGGTGTTCCCAGTCTATCGCGGGATTAAAAAAAGTGATTGCCTAGGTTGATCACGCCTAGCCCTGCCCCAGCGGTATTTCTCATTGATGCCGCTGCTGCCGCTGTGAAAGCTTTTGTTCCCTGAACCTGCATCAGAGTTGGAGAAGGAGGGAGTGTGGCGGAGTGTTGGCTGAGTGATTTTATGCAACATCCCCGAAAAAGCTCGACAACTCCGGGTACTTCCCCCCACAAAAAAGCTCCACAAGTCTGGGCAATCCTCCCCAAAACAGCTTGACAACTCTTTGTAATGACAATGGTTAGCTCACTGCCAGTTTTATTATACAGTCATACCTCAGGTTACAGACACTTCAGGTTGCGTTTTTTTGGGTTATGGATGTGCCGAAACCTGGAAGTACCAGAACAGGTTACTTCTGGGTTTGGTGGTCGCGCACACGCAGAAGCGCTAAATCGCACTTTGCGCATGCGCAGAAGCGCCGAACCACAACCTGCGTGTGCGCAGACATGGCGCTGTGGGTTGCGAACATGCCTCCCGCATGGATCACGTTCGCAACCTGAGTGTCCACTGTACTGGGAGTAGATCGCAGTCTCTAGAGAGTTGGACGTGCTTGTGCTAGACAGAGCCAGACCAAGGATGCTGACAGGTGGGTGTCTTGCCCCCCCCCCCACATGTAAATCCTGGATATGCCCATAGCCACAGGATTTGGTTGGCCCCTGGGAGAACAAGGTGCTGGAGCAGAAGGGCCACTGGCCTGATCCAGCAGCTTTTCCCTATGTTCTTATGCCATTACAGTTGTACCTTGGTTCTTGAACAGAATGTGTTCCAGGAGTCTGTTCGACTCCCCAAACTGTTTGAAAATCAAAGCATGGCTTCCGATTTTCCAACCGGAAGCCACGAAAGTCATGCCGGACATTCAGCTTCTGAAAACCGTTCAGAAATTGGAACAGTCACTTCCGGTTTTTGATCGTTTGGGAGCTGAAACATATGAGTTCCAAGGTGTTTGGCAACCAAGGTACGACTGTATATTCTTTTGGGATTTGTCATAACAAAGAGTTAAGTTTTTAATTAAAGCCCAATGTGGCATCGGAATCTGATATTTCACAACACTCCAGGAAGTAGGTGTGTGCGTTTAGTGTTTCATGACAATTAACTTTTTTCTCTTAATCAATATCCCTGTTCTGTAATTAGGTGCAAAAGAGAATGACACTTAATAGAAAGGTCAAGTGTTCCCACCATAACATACTTCGAAGCTGAGAAGCTAGTTTTCAGAAATAACCCAAACAAGGTACTTAGCAGTCTGGCAGTACTCTGGCTTTATTGGACAGCGCATCTTCATTGCAGGAACAAAACTTGATCAATGAGCTCTCGAATGAGAGTCTGTTGAAAAACATCCGGTAGGCGTACTTGGCTTCCCCTCCATAATTTGAACAGCCCTGAGCTTAATGGCCTTAACTCCTGGACTACAAACAGCAAGGCAGAATGATGGGAGTGTGTGGTTTGTGTTGGATCTTTCATTCCTCTGTGATATATGGATGTTGGCTCTTTAGCAGGGATACTTTATTTTGGCTGAACCCCCCTTACGTTCTCCATTACCAGCAAAGCAACATCCATCATGGCCGTGGAGTACAACTGTTCCATCTTGTGGTCCAGCTTATTTCCGGACACCGTTTTAGTGTTCCATTCCCCAGGACTTAAAAAAACAAAACAAGCTGACGTTGAAGCCATCTCAAGCTGTTTCATGACTGCTGTCTTAGTGCAGCAAAAAACACTCCCATATTTCTGTATTTTGCAGCATGGTGGAGCAGCACCACATCTAAGGTGAGCCTTGGATCTCACTGTCAGGATAGAGAAAGTTGTCACCATTGCAGAGGCAGGATCTGAGGTGATGTGAAGTGGGAACTGGAAGCTATGTCCACCACACCTGCAATTCTCTTAATTTTCTTGGCCACTCTTGGGTTGGTGTCCATGGGCTCTAGTGCCAGTGTCAATATGGCTGGAGTTGTGTGGTTGTGGAAAGAAGGACAACTTTCATTGTGCCTGACCATTGGCCATGCTGGCTGGCGCTGCTGGGAGTTGTACTCTGCCACATCTGGAGGATACCACATTGGCTACCCTTGCCCTATGTGCTTATTCATTTAGAACATCTCTTTCTGTGGCCCACCAACTAGCTGAACGTACTAAATAAAGGTAAAGGTACCCCTGACAGTTAAGTCCAGTCGCGAACGACTCTGGGGTTGCGGCACTCATCTCGCTTTACTGGCCGAGGGAGCCAACACTTGTCCACAGACAGTTTTTCTGGGTCATGTGGCCAGCATGACTAAGCCGCTTCTGGCGAACCAGAGCCGTGCATGGAAATGCCCTTTACCTTCCCGCTGGAGCGGTACCTATTTATCTACTTGCACTTTGATGTGCTTTCGAACTGCTAGGTTGGCAGGAGCTGGGACAGAGCAATGGGAGCTCACCCCATTGCGGGGATTCAAACCGCTGATCTTCCGATCAGCAAGCCCAAGAGGCTCAGTGGTTTAGACCACAGCGCCACCCCTGAGAATGACTGTTAAAGGCACAATGCACTTTGCTTTCAAAACAACAGCAAGAGGAGATTGCCTTGAATGGATAAGCAAGCTATAATTAATTTGAGACACTTGTTTAAAAGCAACGTCTATTTTTGGTGCGTCTGATTTCTGCACAACCAGACATATATGCAACATGCCCAACCTGGAAGTGACCTGAAAATGTCACAAGGGGAGCGGGGAACAGGCGGTTTTCAGGCTTTTCAAATGGTGTTTCAAATATACATGATTTCACTTAAACGTGCGGCTCCTCGGAATGCAACTCCAATGTAAATTGGGAGTTGCCTGTATTTTGTTTACAAAGGGCCACAAACCTTTTCATAGAACCAGAGAATCATAGAGTTGAGATACACCCCGAGGGTCACCTAGACATAGGCATAGGCAAACTCGGCCCGCCAGATGTTTTTGGGACCAGAACTCCCATAATCCGTAGCTAACAGGACCAGTGGTCAGGGATGATGGGAATTGTAGTCTCAAAACATCTGGAGGGCCAAGTTTGCCTATGCCTGACCTAGACCAAACCCCCTGCTTTGTACTCAGCATTGTGTGAATGGGAGGCAGCTCATACAAGCAACCTTGTTTTTTCCTTTCGGCTCCTTCATTCCCCATTGTCCCCTGAAAAACCTTTCCAGAAGAAGAGAAATTCAGAAGAGTCTGCTCATGTTATTGAGCTGCTATGAAAGCTGCTCTAGTGCAGTTCCCTCCTTCATTATATCTCCTTCTCCTTCTTCTCCTCCTCCTCCTCCTCCCCTTCCTCCCTCTCCTCCTCCTCCTCCTCTTTCTCCTCCTCCTCCTCTTTCTCCTCCAATTGGGGTGTCAAAGCTGTGACTAATGGATAAGCAAGCTCGGTTGGTGTGTTAATCTTGTGAACCCCTCTGTCCTGTGCTCAGGTTCCGTAAAAGTGTAAATATCCAGCATTGTGTGAATGGGAGGCAGTCTGCTGACCTTCATTCCAGAGAAACCGAACCTGATAAGGGCCGAAACCTTTGGAATCTCTTGTCGCTCAGACATTGGAGTGCCGAGCAACATCATCATCATCATAATTAATCCATCCTTCATTCTCAGGTCCCAAGGCAGGTTACAACAGTAAAACACCATATTTAAAACAGTTTAAAAACAGCTTAAAATAAATGTGCATGAAGGGAGACTTTCCTGGCCACCTGGAACACATGTCGTGGATTCTCCAGATCCACAGCAACATTCCCTCCACTTCACCAGAGTTGTGTGGAAATGAGACACTTCTCATGTCCCCCAAGCAGATCTGTGTCATAGTGGTTGCGTGGCAAGACCCTCAAGTCGACCCCCCCATTAGGGTAAATAAATTCACACACACATGGATATTTTGTTTAAGGTTTTTGGGCAAAAATTTGGCAACAACTTTCTTGATTACAGGAATGAGAGCGGTATTGGGTTAGGCATTGGCAAGACTATATCTGACTCCTTCCCGCTTTGCAGGAAGTCTGTAAGGGTAGACCACCCAAAGGGAAACTGCTTCAGGGGAACCCGCCTGCATCTCTCCTGGTGTTCCTAGAGGCCTGGCATGGCCCTCACCCTTCAAGAGGACTTTGGACAGGATCCAGGCCCCGGCTTCCTTTAGCAGAATACCCTTGAAATGGAGAAGCAGGCGATGGCCGACCTCCCCTCCCCCCTCCCCCATTCACCATAAGCCAATGCCTAACCGCCAAATCTTACTAAGTTGTGACGATTGCTAAGAGGTAGGCAAAAACCAAGTGGTCCATGCCAATTTGCCAAATGAAAAAAATTCCTACCTGGTCCCTGACTCAAGCCGGGCAACTGACCAAAGTCCAAAGCAAGGCCTAAGGGTGTAAATTAAAGGGAGGGTGGGTGGGTGTTCGGCAGCGCGAAGCAGGAGCCTGGCACACGCCACGTTGCCGCTTTTATACTTTCCCCCACTATCACCCTTTGACATGATTGGGCAAAAGCCCTGGGTGATTGTGGTGCCACCCCGGCGTGAGGGCGATAGCTCCACCCATGCCAGGGTGGGGGAAATCAGTTTGAGAGCCTGCCCGCAACCATGACCATCTATTAAGATGATCCCATTTGCATGTCGAGGTCCCCCAAGCCACCCCTAAATTATTCACAATTCACACATAATTTTTGTTTAAGGTTTTTGGCATAATTTTGGCCACAACTTTATTAAAATACATAAATGTGAGTGTTTACTTAGGCATTGGTTCCGACTATCTGTCCCTTGCCCTGGGACAGAACTGACTTCTGGATTCCAGTGAAAGCCATTAAGGGAAAACAATATTGTGGGCAGCATGGAGCTGGACACCAGACCCTCAACTCTCCTCGCATGCTCCCAGGGGCTTGCACGGCCCAAGCCCCATTCAGGGGTATGGATGAAAAAATGGGAGCCCCTGGATTCCTTTAACAGAATTCCCTTGCAGCAGCAGCATTGGAGGGGCAGGCACCGCCAATCCTTACCCCTCCACCAACCAATTTTTTAACCAATGCCTAACCGCAACCTTACAAGTTGTGACGATTTGCTACGCAGTAGGCAAAAACCAAATGGCACCAGCCAATCAGCCAAATGGACAAAATTCCTACCAGGCCCCAAAAGCAGACAACCCCATGACAGGCATAGCAAGGTCAATGCAATAGCCCTAGATTAGGGAGGGTGGGAGGGTGATCCAATGCACGCAGCAAAAGAGCCCAGTCAGTGCTGTGTGACTTGATTTTATAACCTTTGGTCCGTCCCCCTAAATGGCAACACCAAAATTTGCTCAGTAACCCAACTGCCCAATCACTGTGGTTGGTCATCCATACTAACCTGCCCAGCAACAGAGGGGTGGCCTGTCAGACCCCACTGCAACACGTGCTCTCTATGAAGGAGAACACGCTTTCTCACACATGAGAAGGGGTACCAAGGAGGGGAGTCCTTGACTCTTCTTGTCACGCTCTGGAATCTTTCTGTCCTCCTTCCTAGCAAACAACCTCTGTGGGTACCAGCTAATTTATTTCTCTTACCACACGATTTTGGGAGGATGATGGCTGGCTGGGAGGTTGCTCAGAGAAGGAGTTGTGCGTGCCGTCGCATTTCTGCAGCAGAAACCATGTTATTTGGGCAGAAGTGAAGGGAGGGGGAGGGTAAGAAAATTAGGCTGAAAACATATCGAGACCATGCTGTGTGTTTACTGAGAAGAGGATGACTGAAGCAAGAGGATGGCAAGCAAATTGGTCCCCTTTTAAAATGTTGTTGAATTTTACTTTTGTAAGTAAAACAACGGCACTTTAAATTTTCTGCCTCACTTCATTTTCATTTTCTAGTACTTTGTAACTGGTCCTCCTTCACTCTTCCTCATTCCCTACTGTGTAGCAGAACTAATCAGTACTGAAGCAGACTTCACCAATTAATTGAAGAAAACACTTGTCTTCTTTTCTGACTGCGCACAAAACCCCAGGACCTATTTTATCAGTTTATACAGGTTTGCTGCCTGACTGCATCTTCAAGAAACAAAAAAAACAAAACAAAAATGCCTATAAACTTTTATTCAGCTCCAAATGTAAAAGGAAGCTTTATTGTAAAATATTTATTCTAATGCATATTAGTATTTTGTGACTTTCTTCTTCTTTTCTTCCTCGCATTTTCTCTCACTTTTAGCTTCATTCTTCAGCCGGCTCTTAAATTTATTCTCCCAAACCCCTGGCATTTTATTGCCGTAATCACAGTGAGGCCAAGCCGTTTAACTTGGCAAAACTTCATCTGAGAAAACCACAGATCCTTTTCTTTAGGGAAGACTTTTCTCCCTCTCTCACACAGAATTTAATGAGAACATAATTTAGCTCTCTTTGATGGCATGGTGGCAACTGCTTTTTAAATAGTTTACATTTTTGTTTGGTTAGAAAGGCCATGTTAGAAGCTTAGAAAAGCTTCGGGGAGAGTCAAAAATGCTGCCACCAAGCTGTAACATGGCCTGACTTCAACTTCTGCTGGGAACATACAAAACTTTTTTATCGGCAATGGAGAGGACTAGGGAGTCAGTGGTAAGTATAATGATTTAATTCACACAGAAATGAAAAATGTATTAATGAAAACAGAAAATGGTTAAATGTGTTTTGCTAGCACTGGGGTTTTCCCACAATGGGCACTTACGCTTTACATTGTGGGTGCCCTTTGTGGGATCGTGTGTGGTGCTACAGTTCATAGCTGTCAAGCGTCCCTTATTTGGCGGGACAGCCCCTTATCCCAGCGCCATGTCCCGCTGCTGTCCCTTATTGATGATGTCCCTTAAATTTCACGGGTTTCAAAGGAAGCAGCTCCTCTCCCTCCCTCCCTGCCGGCCAGGGAGGAGGGAGGCTCCAACTGTGTTGCTTGGCTGCGTTGCTCACCCAATAAGGAGTCGAAGAACAACTGGAGGGTGGAGCTTGCATGCCTTGTGCTGATCAAATCGGCTGCGTTGCCTGGGAACTCGCCTTTGCTCAGCGCTTCCCAGCGGAGAGGTGACGGTGGTTTTCCTTGAGGCTTTGTTTGGCTGCTGGCTGGGCTTTCTGCCTTTGGCTTGGAGGGGCTCAGAAGTTGAACATACCTGTGCCCGGAAAATCCCTTATTTTGGCTGCTGACCCCTTATTTTTGAGGCTGCTGGTCCCTTATTTTCAAATCTGTAAGTTGACAGCTATGCTACAGTTCCCAGGGAGCTTACTGGCAAACAAGAGCTGGCTTGCTTCTCAGTGTTAATTTTTGGAGGTTCACACCCAGCCTCAGAAATCAAGTTTCTTGCTGGGAGGTATCTATCAATGATGGGTGGTAAGAAACGCCTTTTTAATTCTCTATTTGAAAATAATCAAAGAGTGTGTGTGTGTGGGGGGGGGTAAATTTCAGTGACATTCCTGTGAGTTGGATACAGGGTTTGAGGTGTTCTTGAAGTAGAAATGCATTGCTCAGACTATCCCCATGGTGAGTTTGTTTGAGGAGAAAAATGGAGGTAATTTCACACCAGAGTGAGAGAGTACACTAAGACAACAATCTTACCCAGAAGCAAGAACATTTAGTGCTTCTGTGGATTTTCTACCTTAATAGCACGTTCTGTGAAGGAACTTAGGGAAATGGATTTGCCAATAACTAGCAATATCAAATTTCCTCTGCTTTTTTTATCTTGCAATGGAAGAAAAGACATAGCAAAAGAAAAGAAAAAACCTGAAACCCAACAACAGCCATGAACCATTACCACACTTTCATAGGGTTGCTAGTTAACAAAACAGACACTTGACATCTTTGTGCCTGCTGATTCTCTCCTGTTGTGCTTATTTGGGACATTGGCCAACCTTTCCTTAACAGTTGATAATTTGTAGATATGACCTTAGGCAAGGGCAGTCCTCTCCTTAGGTAGAGTGAGGCAAGCACTTTAGATAATAGATGCTGGGGGGCAGCAGTGGCAAACTTCTTAGCTGTTCCTCCTGAGCCCCCTGGCCACTCTCCTCTTTGGAAGATTGGAGCTGTGTATGCTAGTGTCCCATCATATGGTACAAAATACCAGTGTACTGGAAGAAGCAAAGATCACCAGTGTTGAAGCAATGATTCTTCAACATCAACTTCATTGGACTGGTCATGTTGTGCGGATGCCTGATTATTGTCTTCCAAACCAACTACTCTATTCTGAACTTAAAAATGGAAAGCCTAATGCTGGTGGTCAACAAAAGAGGTTTAAAGATTCTCTCAAGGCAAATCTAAAAAAATGTAGTATAAACACTAACAATTGGGAAACACTGGCCTGCGAGTGTTCCAATTGTAGAACAGCCTTTACCAAAGGTGTCATGGGCTTTGAAGACACTCGAACTCAGGATACAAGGGAGAAGCGTGCTAAGGGGAAGGCACGCTTGGCAAATCCACACCGTGATCAACTCCTGCCCCAAAACCAATGTCCCCACTGTGGAAGGATGTGTGGATCCAGAATTGGCCTCCACAGTCACTTATGGACTCATAGTTAAAACTGTGTTTATGGAAGACAATCTTACTCGGCTATGAGTGGTCGCCGAAGAAGAAGAAGAAGAAGGTGGTACAAAATGGACATCAATGCCTTCTTACATCCCTAGCATTCAGCATGAATCAACTTTGGGTGCACCTTCAAAGGAGCTTTTCGCAACCACCAACCAGTCTGTTGGGAGCAACCATTGTGGCTTCAAAGTGCTAGCTCTGAATGAAGCAATTCCCCCTCTGCAGGTGTCTGCAGAGAGAGACAAAAAGCTCTGTTTGGAGCAGCTGCTTTGAATCTGAAGCGCTCGCTCCAAAAGGAGCATTTCCCTGACCTACAGAGAAAGAAATACTTAATTTGAAGTGAGTTGCTGGGGAGGAAGCGAGCATCCTTGGGACACTCCCCAATGCAGCCTCCCTGCCAGTACTGAGAGGAAGCCCTATTTGCAAATTAACAACCACCAGTTCATCTTAAGATCCAGGGTGTTCCTTTGCCATTGTGTCCGTAGCTGTCTCATGCCTGACATCACATATGATGTCAAGTGTGGGGCAGGTGGGCGTGGTTTCTGATTAATGGTCTTGGGGGCCAAAGTGGAATCTGTGGTGGACCTAATCAAGTCTGCTGCAGGCCAGAGATGTTTCCCCACCAATGGCATGGACAATGCTGACCTAGCTGCACTGATGATCTGACTCAGTATACAGCAGTTTTCTGAGTTAGTTCTCTCTTCTATTTTCCTTCCCATAATTTGAGATCCCATATTTTTTGTTAGAAGTTTTATTAGCAGCCCAGATCACAAATCAGAATATATTTAACTATCTATATATCTATATCTATATATTTTTTAATTAAATTTTCTGTTTTACAATTTAGAATATTCATTTAAACTACCTTAAAATATCAGTGACTTCCCCTTTTCTCTTTCCATGGTTCCTTTTGCCATTATTACATCCATCAAAACTTATTTACACTGTTGAATTTATCTTAATGCTGTCAACGTTTTCAAGTGTACACATTTCCCCCTATATATTCAATGAACATTTCCCATTCTTCTTTAAACGTATATTCTTCTTGTTCTCTTATACGTTAGGTCTGCAAGCTGTGCATATTCCATCATTTTAACTTGCTATTTTTCTTTAGTTGGGACCTCACTCGTTTTCCATTTTTGGGCTTATAAAGTAATGGCATACATAATCTTTTTTGACACCTGGGAATTTCAGTCTGAATTATCCTGGAATATCTTGAAATACCTAAATATCTTCATATCTGGACAAAGGTGCAGCTCTCCACAAGGTCTGTTTATCACTGCTAATGGCTGGTTACACGGCGGTTGTGGCCTGTCACAATGGATTCTGACCTCCAGGAGCAATGCTGGGGGCGGATAGGAATTGGGGTGGAATCCTTAGTCTAACATCTCATGGGGGGGGGGGAAGTGGTGCCCCACCCCCACCTTGGAACAGCACGATCACAGGAGTACCCTGTCACAGAAGTCTCTGTCCAAAAGTCAAGGCATGTGGCTTCACTGAGCAACGTGGGATGGCCATCCACGTAGATCTGCATCTTCAACATCAACTTCGTTGGACTGGTCATGTTGTGTGGATGACTGATTATCATCTTCCAAAGCAACTACTCTATTCCCAACTTAAAAATGGAAAGCCTAATGCTGGTGGTCAACAGAAGAGGTTTAAAGACTGTCTCAAGGCAAATCTAAAAAAAAGTAGTATAAACACTAATAATTGGGAAACACTGGCCTGCGAGTGCTCCAGTTGGAGAACAGCCTTTACCAAAGGTGTCATGGGCATTAAAGATCCTCGAACTCAGGATGCAAGGGAGAAATGTGCTAAGAGAAAGGCACGCTTGGCAAACCCTCACCGTGATCAACTTCCACCTGGCAACCTATGTCTCCACTGTGGAAGGATGTGTGGATCCAGAATTGGCCTCCACAGTCACTTACGGACTCACTCTTAAAACTGTGTTCATGGAAGACAATCTTACTCGGCTACGAGTGATCACCGAAGAAGAAGAGCTTCACTGAGCACCTGCATCTTGCGATGGACCCATGCATCCCATGATCGACCTTGTCAAAACCCAGCCCTCCACAGGGAGGCTGGAAGGGATACACACCCAATGCCTAAGCCAAATCCTACCTGCATCTGGAATCAATAAAGTTGTGGTCAATTTCAAATCCAAGAACATTGTCCTTGCCCAGTTTGTTCACCTTCATAGGCTATGTCTTGCTCCCTAGGGAAAAGGACACTGTGAGTGGAACCACAATGCATTCAGAAACTTGGGTTTACTTGAATGCATTAAAGCAGGGATGGGAGTGGGGTGTTCATGACCCTCCAGATGTTCCCTGGACTGCAATTTCCATTATCTCTGACAACTGACCAAACTGGCTGTGGTTGACATCTACAGGTGTCAGGAATGAGACAGCTCTCAGTGAAGGTTGGCAGCAGGCTGCAGAAAGCAGCCAGGAGCTTAGGGGTTAAACAGGCTGAACAGCAGCCCGCTCCGTCTCCTCCACCCCTAGGAATGCCGGTTGCCCAGGGAATGACTGATAATGGGAACGGGGAACAGAGCCCAAGCTCTCTGGAAGAGCGAACAGGTGAGAAAATACACAGTGACAGTTTGTCAGGAAAGGAGGAAGCTGGAGCTGAGCCAATCAGTCCCCGAAGTCGTCGTATGGGAGGGTTGTTAGACAGGAAGCAAAACGAAAGGCGCAAAGGATGCCGGTTCAGTATATTCTGTAGAAACCGGAAGGAAAGTTCAGAAGGGTCATCATGATTGATGATGCCAGAGGCTCATTACAACTGTCTGGAGTTATATGTTTGTTTTGGCAATAAATCCTCTTTTTAAATTACCTACGTGTACTGTGTTACCAAGCTAAGAACCTGGACTCCTGATAGCAGGGCTGTGGGTTTGCCATTTACTGCATGACTTGACTTGACTTGACTTATTGCAAGACTTGAGCATAGGGTGGGTTGGGGAAGTTCATAACTTGCTAAGCACTGTAGAAAGATGAAGCCCAAGTGGATTCTGCTTCTTCATTTGCTTCACAACGTATGCGTACAACTTGTGAAATTCATCTGCGGTGACGTTCCTTGCCTGGAACTGAGGGTTCTGCTACTCTGTGATTGTTGAACTGAAAAAAGAAAGAGAGAGAGATAGAAAGTGTGAGTCACTCACTGCTGCTTCTCGATTGGTCTATGGGAAATGATTGCTGGGTTTTGCCTGCAGCAAACATATATATAGTATATAGCATAAATGAGCATAAAGTGTAAATACAGATACTAGCAATGCTCCCTCCCTTTTCCCATCACAGGGCATCAGGTATGAACTCTTAAGGCTCATAATGCTTGCCTCAAAGAAGAATCAAGTGATAAGAGATGTTTAATTCTTTTCTGGTTTAGATTAAAATGCAAGCTGAAGAACTCTGTATACATGAAGGAAGCATGTCCACCCTCATAGTTCAGCCCAGACACTGAGTTCTAACTCCAAGGGCCTTCTGGCAGTTCTCTCATTGCGAAAAGTGAGGTTAGAGGGAACCAGGCAGAGGGTCTTCTTGGTAGTCATGTCTGCACTGTGGAACACCCTCCCATCAGATGTCAAGGAAATAAACAACTATCTCACTTTTAGAAGACATCTAAAGGTAGCCCTGTATAGGGAAGTTCTTAATGTTTGATATTTCACTGTGGTTAATATTTTAATTTGCTGGAAGCCACCCAATTTATTGGAACACAGTCAGAATGATGGCATATTAGGGTTGCCATATTTCAAAAAGATTTTGCCTTTTTGCCTTGCCTAAGATCCAGGACAATTTTTCCCCGGGCGCCAGATGGCATAAAAATAATAATAATGATAGTTACTCCATACTCACTCTCCTTCCCATCTCTGGTGCCTCAAGCACTGTGTAGAAACATCACAACCCACCCAAGGCTTCAGTGGTCCTTGCGAAATGAAACTTTTGCAAGGGCTACCATTGTTTTTTAAAATTTATTTGTCCCAAGAGCCACTGCATTTACTTCCTGTTATTCATTTTGTCAGTGACATGCATCTAGACTCTGAGGCAGCTTGTGTTAGATTAGCTCCTGAAAATGAACGTGGAATTTAGATGATTGAACATAGGTTCAGTCTCAGGTAAGATTTTATTGGGCCATTGACCAGAGAGAGAGAGAGAGAGAGAGAGAGAGAGAGAGAGAGAGAGAGAACTGCAAATATTTGAACAGCTGTTCTCTAAGAACATGGGAAATGGAAAAAGAAATATATCTTTCTTTTGAACCTCTGATGATGCCACTGGATTTGAATCTGTATATTTGCAGAGCAGAGACAGAAGAAATTAGGCTACATCCCAGCAATGAAAAGTCATGTGTAGGATGTGGGGTGTGTGTGTGTGCATACAAGCAAGAGGCAGTTCAAGGACACATTCCAGAGGCAAAAACACTCAAAGAGGGTGTGTATTGCAGGGCCAATGAGGGGTGTGGCTTGGGAGGAGGCGTGGCCTAAGGATGGTCCTAAGGGATATCTGGGTGGCCTCATTCAGATGGTTCCTCACCCCTGTTACACCCCTGTTACCTGTTCGGTCTTGCTTTTCAGAAGAGTTGTCAGATCAAAGTCTTCTTCAGCCCTTTTAAATATTGTAGATACAGCATTGTATTATTTAGACAAGTTCTATAAAGCCGCATGCCTGCTATTAATCTGTTTACATTCTCCCTCTCTGATAAGACATACAGCTGAAGCACTGTAAATAGATTACCTTGCCAATGTGACACTTAAAGCCAATTTAGCTTCTGTTATAAATGCACTTTGTTTAATATTTTAGCATGGTGCTCTTTGGGAGGAAAGTCAGATGATTTTGCTGAAGGCTAATGGATATGGGACTTTTTTTTCCAACAGAGGGCAGTGTTTATTTGCTAAATAGCTGGAGGTATCCACCATCTCCAGGAGTTTTTCTTTTTCCTTTCCCTTTCCTGGAGGTGAAGAACAGAAACAGGACACTCCGGAACAGTTCTCCCATCACTGATTTCTCTGTCATTGCTGTAGCTCTGAGAATAAATGTCTTCTTTTTATGGGGATTTTCAAAGATGTGAATGCAAGGGGGACCAGCACATTAGGATGTAGACACACTATGCTCTCCCTGGAAAGTAAGAAGATCCAATATTGGTATTCTCCTCCGCATCTCCTTCCTGCGTCCCTGCAGATGATAGGTTATGATCATTATCCATGAAAGTATCTCTGTGTCCTTTAGTCAATGCACACAGTAAGCAGTTTCTGTGTTGTACTTTCCTTTTGCCATTTCACAATTCAGTTTAGAGGCCTTGTTTTGGCTCACACGCTGTCTCTCCTTTTTTAGCCTAACGCCACCAATTAAGTTAACAATGCAATTACTAATCATGTCCTGAGTTTGTATGTTTATTTAATTTGGATTAAATAAAATTTAATACAGCCTCCCCCCAAAAAGAAAAAAAAGAACAACAGACATAGCATTGAGCTTACAGCGTCATTTTACATAATCTAAAAACATTAATGCTCAACGTAGGCTCTCCACAGACACGTCTGCAAAATTGGTGGGAGAAGTTTGCTATCTAATTCCTTTGCGTTTTGAAAAGATGGGGGACCAGGTTTCGTAAAATGCATCTCTCTTTAAAACACCTTTTTGATCGCTTTGAAATAGTCATGTCTCAGATATTGTTGAACTATACTTCAAGGGGTAGCTCAGTCTGGGATTTCCAAAAAATGCGCTATCCCAAACATGCAGCTGCCAACAGGAAGAAAATTAGGACTTTATGTTGAATAGTAAGATAAAAATCTAGGTTTAATGAAAGCAGTGCTAAAGCTGGATTTGGAGAGAGAAGTCATTTAACCATTTTGGAAATGGTATCTGTGGAGGTGATGCTCCGCTTGTGCTGAGGCAAACTTTGCACCAGGCATGCAACAGTGTGCCAAGGAGCGTTGCACCCACGCTCCCTGATCTTTTGCCTTCTTGGCTAGCAAACTGGGTTTTCCCCCTGACTGTTTGCCCTCTCACAGACATAATGCTTGGCTGGAGCATGACCAGGGATGCAGATGTAATCAAGTATCGGGGAAAACATTTTAGCGAAACATCTGCTAACACGTGTATTTGCTAATGCTGGAAATGTGCTTAGATGGAGATATGTCATGTTCAGAGTGGTTTCACTACTGTTTCGAATTGTTGACGTCTGCTAATAAAAGGAGCCTCTACAGAGCTAGTCGGCAGCTTGCCCCTGCACAGCTCATTGCATCCAACCTCCTGTTGTCCTTGTTATTACTACAGGTATCAAAGACTCTTGTAAAATCGTCCACATATTCTGGACATTCCCACCAAGCATGGAAATACGTCCCAGTATTCCCCCATCCCCTCCAACAGAGAGTGGACAAAGATTTGTTGATTTTTGCTAAGCAAACCAGAGTCCAATGTTATCTGAAGACAACCTTCCAAGAAGCTTCTTGAAGGTGAAATGGAATGGTTCTTAGAGGTGGGGTCCAAATTCTGTGCTGGACATTGCCATAACAGAGCACGGGAAAGAGAGGTTTCAGCCAGGGATAGCAAACTTTTTCAGCAGGGGGCCGGTCCACTGTATCTCAGACCTTGTGGGGGGGGCAGACTCTATGCAGGGGGGAATGAATTCCTATGCCCCACAAATAACCCAGAGATGCATTTTAAATAAAAGGGCACATTCTAGTCATGTAAAAACACACTGATTCCCTGACCGTCCGTGCGTTGGATTTAGGTGATTGGGCCGGATCCGGCCCCCGGGCCTTAGTTTGCCTACCCATGGTTTAAGCCAGCCTTTCTCAACCTGTGGGTCCCCAGATGTTGTTGAACTACAGTGCGGTGTAGTGGTTAAGAGCAGTGGACTCGTAATCTGGTGAACCGGGTTCAATTCCCTGCTCCTCCACATGCAGCTGCTGGGTGACCTTGGGCTAGTCACACTTCTCTGAAGTCTCTCAGCCTCACTCACCTCACAGAGTGTTTGTTGTGGGGGAGGAAGGGAAAGGAGATTGGTAGCCGCTTTGAGACTCCTTAGGGTAGTGATAAAGCGGGATATCAAATCCAAACTCCTCTTCTTCTTCTCTCATCACTCCTAGCTAGCAAGGCCAGAGCTCAGGGATGATGGGAGTTGTAGTCCAATAACATCTGGGGACCCACAGGTTGAGAACCGCTGGTTTAAGCCTTCCATGCCTGGCTGCAGTCTTGGTAAAAATATTAATTAATTGCACAAATTAGTATGGCAGGGGGAGAGAAATGATGCCTCACTGGTGCCAATGAGTTTTCCTCCTGTGCCTTTCTGCACTTGCCATTTGTAGTGGTATAGTTGTTGCTTGATACAATGTCTTTAAGAGTGAATTTGTAGCTGATTGTCTGCAGCTTTGGTCACACATCATGAGGGGTTTGACTTTCCGCACCAATGTCAGGGGTTGTGCCTGAACTGAGGAAAGTTCTGTGGCTGCAGTCACATCCCTTACATACCTTCATGTTCCTCCAGCCAGTAAATGTTGGAGTTGTGACCATACGCATGGGGGCAGTCCTTCCATGACTTGTTTTTAGTTATTTTTTAAAAAACCAGTGCCTCATATTGTGGAATTTTATCCACTTTCTCTATGTCACATATGATTGTACAGTCGTACCTTGGAAGTCAAACGGAAATCGTTCCGGAAGTCCATTCAACTTCCAAAATCTTCGGAAACCAAAGCACAGCTTCTGATTGGCTGCAGGAACCTCCTGCAGCCAATTGGAAGCCGCGGAAGCCCTATTGGACTTCAAAAATAGTTTGCAAACCGGAATAGTCACTTCTGGGTGTTCAGGAGCCAACATTTTTGCCCTGCATGGTGTTTGGGACCCAAGGTACTACTGTATAAACTTCAGTCACCTCTTATTTGCCTCTTCCCTAAGCTAAAAAGTCCCATACACTGCCTAAGAACAAAAGAACTCCCATCATAACTGGTCACTGAACACACTGAGACTGATGGAAGTCAGAGTTCAACAGCATCTGGAGGCCCACAGGTTGGAGCACAGATCTGCAGAAATATAATTTGACATGCCGAACTCAAATTCCCCCATTTCAAAGCATGCTCAAAGTATGCTCTCGCCACATTCCCTCAGCCCTCACATCAGCATGCTTTGTGCCAGCCACCAGGAAATTCAAGGTAAGACAATGAGCCTCCAAGGGTGGGTTTCTTGTAGATCACAGCACATTTCTTTCTTTCTTAAAATACAGCCTTGTGCCTGTTGAATGAGCACCTGAAAATCAGTATATATCCTAGATCAGCAACTTTAACGATGGGTCCAGATAATTCCCTGGGAGGGAAAGCTAGTTGCTCCTGCTTCTACAATGAGATATTGCTCTTTCTTGCTGGCCATTAAGTATAGAATGTTCCTTATTATTCAGTTCTAAGTCCTTTGAGTCATGGGCTAGCAGCTCGTGTAAATTACTAGAGCACCCTTGCATTGAATGAATTTCTTTTGATTTTCACCTGCTAAGGATCAGCCAGCTGTTTTAACCCAGCTGTCATATTTTAAATGAGACGAGGCTGGAATATCTGAGTAGTTTGGAGAATATAACATCCCAGAAGATCTCCACGACGTTGTCCTCAGCTTATCATTTGACCTCAGCTTGCCATCTCAATGAGTGTCTTTCATGGAGATGCAAAAGGTATATTTGCATAACTAGCGAGAATGAGGTTAGCTATATTGTTGGAAGATCATGAAGATTCCTAAACTTAAAGTTTTATCTGGTGTGTGTGTGTGTGTGTGTGTGTGTATGTTTCATTTCAGAGATGCCATGAAATGAAAATTAAATCACCATTAAATGGAAATTTGAGGATTCCTCTTAAGATGAAGCATCTACGTAGGGGTGAAAAATGTCAGCCCCACAGGGCCAAATGTGGCCTTCCAAGCTTCTCTATCTGACCCATAGGACTCTCCCCATACCGTACCCCCTCCTCAGCCACACCCCGTCCCCCCACATCCTGCTGTGCACCATTCTATTGTGTCTTTTGCTTGGCTGGAATGTGCCCTTGAACTCTGACAATACATTTTGCTTGCCTGGATGGAGAATAGAGAGGGAATTGTGAGTGTGTGTAAAAACTAGACTACTGTACAAAGGTAAAATTTTAATTCATTGTCCCACCCACTTATGCCTCTGGCCATGATGCCCACCATTGACATGTGGCCCTGGAAAGTGGCCCTCGAATTGAAAAAGTTCCTGCATCCCGATCTAGGAAAATTCAAGGGAAGCAAAAATGAACAGTAAAATTCATGAGAGGGTGCCCCACAAATCTCTTATGTTAGCAATCTTTGGACCAAATTCAGATAATTGTTCTCCTGTGAACAAATTTTCACAGGGAGCCAAGATTGTTTTGGAAAGGCTAAGGAAAGTGTAGGTTGCATGCTCAATCTACATCTCCCCAGAACATATCTTATTTCCATTCTTGTGTCATTTTGTTATCTCTCCTGTGATCACCAGGAAGGCCCCTTCAGTTATTTCCACAATCATCATTAAAATCCAAGCTACCTATTTAATTCTACATGTGTGGCAAACCATAAATCCATTTCTATTAGAGGCAGCTTGTTGGTGGTTCAAAGGTACTCAGTTGCCATCAAGTGGCAAGAGCATAATCTGACTTGTTATTTATCGTGATGTTCCAATGAGCTTTCTTTCAAAGCCATGTTTTTCGGGACACGTGTTTAATTTGCTGGCAGTGAAGATGCCTTTGCTTATCTGCCACATTGCATTGCATTGTATCACATCACAAACCAGTACAGAAGCTTGGGTCTTAACGCCAAGCAAATGCAACATGACAGAGCTTGTGAACATATTTTAAATGTTTCATCAATACATATGCCTCCTAAAAAAGGAATTATTCTATAGCAAAGCTTGGAGATAATTTCCTTTCTGAACATGCATGACATGCAATAGGAACAACCCACACTGAATTATGCACTTTGGACCACTATGGATAAAGCCAGTCTACCGTTGAAATCAATGAAGCTTTAAAGGTACATAAGTTCAGCTGTATCGTAGCCCTGTCCAATTCCCGTTGCCGAGTTAGCAGGGGTTAGGAGTCTCCAAGAAACTCTTGCCTAAGAGCACAATCCACACAAACCAAGCCAGTCCATAGGTCAGGGAATCCAGATGATCACAGAGCCAAGAGTCCAGTTCAGAGGCCAGGGAATCCAGATGGTCAAAGAGTCCAGCAGGAAGCAGTAAGGTAGGGCCAATGCTACATGCATTGTTTCCAGCATTTGACTGCTGATGAGAGCTCTGTTGAAGAAGCCCAGAGCGAGTTGGTTCTCATCAGTGCCTTCTGCTCTGTGACCTTGAGGGCTGTTGAATTGCAGGTAGAGTCACTTCCCCTTCAGGCTGCTGTTCAGCAGGAGAATGACAAGCTATCTGGGTCAGGCCTATCAGGCAATGTAGTGCACTCCAAGTGTTGTTGGGCTACAAATCCCATCCTTGACCATTGGCTATACTGGCTGGGGCTAATGTAGCATGCAATGGAGGGGGCTTCTGAATGGAAGATATTGGCCGGCAGCTGGCAGCCATGTAAAAAAGCTGCTGCCCCCCTATAGTTCATTTATGAAACACCAGTGAATAAGGAATCTGCCATTAGAGGTTCAAGAGGAGAGGATGGCCCTTGCCTGGCACCTAATAATAATAATAATAATAATAATAATAATAATAATAATAGATATTCTATGCCACCCATCTGATTTGGTTGCTCCAGCCACTTTGGGTGGCTTCCAACAAAATAAAACATCAAACTCAGTAAAACATCAAACATTAAAAACTTCTCTATAAAGGGCTGCCTTCAGTTGTCTTCTAAAAGTCATATGGTTGTTAATTTCCTTGATATCTGATGAGAGGGTGTTGCACAGGGTGGGTGCCACTACCGAGAAGGCCCTCTGCCTGGTTCCCTGTAACCTCACTTTCTGCAATGAGGGTTATTACAGGGCATGTAATAATGTTCTCAGGCAAGATATATGGCTCCACAATGTCCACATTTCTTCATCTTTATTTAATATAGGTAGTTTATTTTAAAGTTATGTTTTTATTGTGACATTTTTGTGTTGGATCAGATTGCGATCTTTGTTGTTGCTTCAGCTTGTGAGCCGCCTTGTGTATAGTAATATAGAAAGGCGGTATATAAAATGAAAGGGGAGAAGATACTAGTGTTAGCTCTCCTCATAATCTAATTTTGTATCTCCTTCCCAAATTAAATCCCCACACTCAGTCCATGTGAATTAATGTGAGGAAGTAACAGAGAGAGCACTAGGCTACGGTAGTAGCTACTGGGGAGGGTTTTTTTTTTTAGTGAGGGAAACATGGAAGATGAGGAAATGTGGACATTGTGGAACCATCTACTGTAGCCTAGTGATGGATGTAAAGTCTTGGTGTATTACAACATAGACAATCTAGGACACGGGTGTCAAACACAAGGCCTGCGGGCCGAATCCGGCCCACCAGACCTCGTCATGTGGCCCGTGTAGCCGCCGCCGGCCGCCAGCCTTCACCTTTTATTCTCGCTTTTTTTTTTGACATAAGAAAGCCGCCTCTTCAGCGCATGTGCGGCAGCCTACAAGCCAGAGAACATCTGCCCTCTAGCGGCGCCGGCCGTTCTACACAGGAAACCTCCACTTTACATGCATTCAGGAAACCTCCACTTGTTTTTATATTGAGCGCATGCAGTAATAATTGAATGCAGTGACAATAATTTATGATAATAAAGAGTAGACACATAGTCCTACAGATACAACCGGCCCTTTGAGGGTGACCAAACTGCTGATGCGGCCCCCGATGAATTTGAGTTTGACACCCCTGATCTAGGATGTCGCAATTTTCAGGGCCAAGAGGGCAGTATTTTGAGCCATGGCTATGGAACACAACATCTTATTCATTAGCCTTCTCTAATAAGAATGGCAATCTTATTACATTAAATATTGTGCAATGCCATCAGGTTCCCAGCTGTATCAATCAAGGCAAGTAGCCTAGGGCACTGTAAGCCTCACGAAGAGAGAGTCGAGCCTTTGATGCCACAGGCACAAAGCATACGATTCTCTGGAGTCCCTGTTTGCCTGATACACACACACAGAAAAAGGTACCCGAGTAATGCAAAGCTGAATTGTATTTCCTAACAGAAGAAAATTCAAGCCGCATTGCTGCTAATTAGTCAAGTTCTGTATCAGGACTACTCCCAGTGAAAGGGAAGCAAACATTTCTCCATTCAGAAAGCTTCTCTACCTGACACTGAAAGGAACCCGCTAGTTTTTCAAAGGGAAATGGGAAAGGATTCCATGTTCCACTGTTTGACATCAGTCGGTGCTAGAGATCAGCGTCATTCACTCAAGTGGATTGGCGGGTGAAGTCAGGAAAGTTAGGTTAAGGACTTCGCTACCTCAGGGAATGTTGATGACCAGTGGCTCAGGTGGCTTTAAAAGGGGCTTTGAGAAATCCATGGGGAATATTTCTTATTGATGGCTATTAGTCCTGCTAGCTAAATGGCGTATCCAGGTTTGGGGTCGATGTGCTTCCAGATGCTGTTTGCCAGGGTGCAGCAGCTGACCTGGCCTCTGTGGGTACCAGGAAGGCAGACCAGAAAAAATGGAGGCTTATTCAGCTGCACGCAGTTATTTCCCATATATTCAGTTTTCCAATCTTCTCTAAACGTATGTTCTTCTTGTTCTCTTATTCTATACGTTAAGTCTGCAAGCTGTACATATTCTGTCAACTTGAGTTGTCACTCTTCTTTGGTTGGGACCTCGCTTGTTTTCCACTGAGCATTAAGATAAATTCAACAGTGTAAATAAGTTAGGATGGATGTAATAACGGAATACTGAATGGTATAGTTTCTGTAAAATATGCAGGGATTTGTGATATGTAAAATGAACCACGGAAAGAGAAGAAGGGAATTCATTGATATCTTAAGGATGTAAAAATGAGTACTTTAAATTGTAAAGCAGAACATTTAATAAAAATTATACACACACACACACACACACACACACACGAAACATGGCCGCCCTGTGGAACACCCTCCCATCAGATGTCAAAGAGTTAAACAACCACCTGACATTTAGAAGACATCTGAAGGCAGCCCTGTTCAGGGAAGTTTTTAATGTGTGACATTTTAGTGTATTTTTAATCTTTGGTGAAAGCCGCCCAGAGTGGCTGGGGAAACCTAGCCAGATGGGCGGGGTACAAATAAATTATTATTATTATTATTATTATTATTATTATTATTATTATTATTATTGCTAGACTAGTTATTGCCAAGGAAGGAAACCTCTAATATACTAATAGAGTCTTGAGTTTATAACATCTGGGACATTGCTCTATCAGAAAGCCCAACATACCATCAGCAACTAATCAAAGGCATCTCCAAAAAAGATATATTTGACACAATTTGGTCTCCTTTTTTTCTCTTTTGTTGAAGAAGGACAGGATATTGTATGCTTCAGGTTACAGACACTTCAGGTTACAGACTCCGTTAACCCAGAAATAGTACCTCGGGTTAAGAACTTTGCTTCAGGATGAGAACAGAAATTGTGCGGTGGCAGTGTGGTGGCAGCAGGAGGCCCCATTAACTAAGGTGGTGCTTCAGGTTAAGAACAGTTTCAGGTTAAGTACGGACCTCCGGAACGAATTAAGTACTTAACCCGAGGTACCACTGTATTAGGTAAAAGAATTCACTGGATCCTTGGTCAGACTTCCATTTAATTGAAACCATCTAGCCAACCAGATTGGTAGTTGGGTTCCTGTTGAGGATATTTAGCGAGCCAACATGACAGTGATTGAGGACTGGAGTGATCATTCTGTGATATTATGGCAGTGGACAAAGCTGTATTGTAACTTTTGAATAAATGGGCGGTGGGGTGGGGAGAGGGAATTTCTGCTGCTCGTGTTCTCCTCAAAACATTTCTATTGACTTGGGAGTGAGCCCCATGATCCCAGGTATGCAGAAGCCGATTGCGTTGTTATAGGAATCATAAGGTCTTATATATATAAAATAAAAGTTCATAAATGCACAAGGCAAACACATACATAAGTATATAAACCACGTGTCTGAAATAGTACAGGAGAACAATCCTGAAGACATTTCGACTCTCCCAAATAGACCTCAAATATTTCTCTGCAAGGAGGAAGGAAATGGGAAAAGCTTTCCAATTGTCTTTGGACTGTAGGGACTTACACCTCCCTGTAAATACAGTCTGACAAGTATCTGTTAAGCTGAGCACACTATCAATATGCGTAAGAGAGTCAGGAACTAAGGAATGGCCAGGCTATCCAGAAAAGGCAATCAGATAAGGCATTATCAGGCAGACAGGAGAGAAGCAACACACTCAAATTTCTGCTGGGGACCACCTCGTTCTGTGATGTATGCATGATGTTTTTGGGGGTAGTCTTGAGCTACAGGGAAGGCAATTTCAAAAGTCTATATAAGAGCTTGCCCACCAATGTTCTGGGTTCGTCTCCTCCCTCTCTGCATGGGGGACCCTGTTGCAACTATTTAATAAAGATCATGCTTACTAGCTGCTTTGCTTCCCAATATTCTCTGGTTGGCCTCTCTTATTTTCTCCTACCGATGGAGAACCCACTTAAGGACTCTATACAGGCTCTTAGATACCCCATAAGGGAAAGGGAGCAGTTTTTTCTTCTTCTTACAACAGTGTTTTCCCAGCAGCGAAGGTATTTTACTCTTGCACAACCGGATGACAACAATGACAATATTGCTATTGATGACCAAGATGATTCCTTTACAAGTGCCAGAGCTAAGCACTGGCACAGGCAACAGGTTGTAAGGTGAAGCCCTTTCTCAAACTGCAGCCCACTCCAAGCCCAGTGAGGCTTCTGTTTAACAAATGTCTCATGGCAAGGTTGTAGCATATCCGCCCACTTGTAATAAAGCTTTTCTGGGTCATTTTCTCTGTGCCTTTATTGAATCTGACCAGCGACAAGCTGGAAGGAACAGCGAGCGCAATTAGGAGCAGCAAGGATAAGGCTGCAGAAGGAGTTGAGTGGCACGGCTGCTTTTACAAATATATTTGGGATTCAGAGTGTATAAGTTAGTGAAGATTCTTTGGTCTAACCATCCATCACAGTCACAGTGGAGTAATGCAAGTTTTAATTTATTTTTAACCTTCTCCTTGCCCTCTGCATATTACTGCTCAGCTGCAGATTTTCTTTCTCATTCCACTTTGAGAGGCTCTTGTAACCGAGTCTATAAAACAGGCTAAATAAGACTATAGATAATATATTTGCATGCACAAATGACATAAAACCTTAAGGTCTGTGAGCAACTGAGTTAATGTGTTGCCTTAACCAATAACACCTCCCCCTCCCCACAGCGGTAGCATAATACTAGGGCTGCAATTTTAATCAGTTGATTGATTTGCAAAAGCTTTAGCTGGTTCATCAGTGGGGCCAGTTTTAGTCAGGGAGAAGACTTCTATCTTATTTTATTTTTTTCAGCCACTTGAAGTTTTGTTGCATCACTGTAACAAGGGACAAAAATATACTAATGATGCCATTTTCTCTGTGTGGTACCTTTTGCTTACTAAATGGTAATTTTTTCCTCTTGTGCTTCATTTAACATGTCAACTTTGTTGAGATTTCTCAATAGCCGTATTTACAGAACCGTCCAACCCAACCCTTTGTTTCAAGCTGTGATAGGAGGAGGGGGGTTTGGACTACGTGGAAGTAACCCTCCACAGGAGCCTTCCTAGCCTCTCTGAGCCCTCCCTACATAGTGGTGCCAGTATCAATCCACTGGGGCACAGCTTTCTCTTCTGCATAGCTGAGCAGAAATCCCACTGATTGGGTTCCTTGCCACCAGTCAGTGCACAGCTCTGAAATGCAGCATTCTGAGGGCTGGGAGGGACTAAATTGATCCCTGGTTCATGTGCTGGCCCCACTGCCATCATGTGATGGCATCAGGTTCTATCTGGACCTGACTGTTCTGCCTGCTACCTCTACCCTCCACCCTGGCCAGCATGCTTGGCAGAGCTGTGAATTCAGCTGAGGCCCCATCATTCCATTAAGTCCACCAAACAGTGGCCAGGGTCAGGATTGTACCCATAGTTCCATTTATAGTGCAATCCAATAAAGGTCTATCCAGAAGTATCGCTGAGTTCAAGGAAGCTCGCTTCCATATAAGTGACTATAAGATTGCAGTCCTAATACATTTTTAGTCTACCGTTCTTCTAAAAGTCTCAAGGTGATGGTTAACTTTATATCAACCCTGTAAGAGAGCTAAGAGAAAGAAAATGGCCCAATGCCAAACTTGACGTGTGTGTTTTATATGTAGTAGATCTGACGTAGTAAATCAGCTCCATACTAGATCACTACACGCGAGTCCAACTCTCCTTCCACTTAAACATCAACAGCATTAGATGCAAGTCCAAATGTTTGACCTTTAATGCTCTGGCTGCTGTTCATGCAGCCAGGCCAGTGGGAAGCAAGAAATGGTGACCTCTCTGCCCACACAGGTCCCAGAAAGACAGGGGTGTGTCCTTTCGGAAGTTGATGGACTTCATCCCCCATCATCCTTGAGCATTGGCCATGCTGGCCAAGGTTGATGGGAGCTGGAGCTCCACAACACCCAGAGGGACACAGCTTCCCCACCCTTAGGTGTGGTGGTGGGCTTAGAGACTTGAGCCTTGCTCAGCCATGAAGTTCACAGCGGGCCAAACTAAACATAGACTTAATAGCCGCAAACAATTATACATTTTGTTTACAAGGGCAGCTGTGAAGGTACAACAGGGGGATGGGAAGCTAGTTTCTTCAGTTTCCTCACTTATACCAGTATGGAGCAGAGGCGCCAGCTTCTCCAGAGGATCAGGGGAGCCCGACACGAAGTTGTGCAACATCCTCTGAATATTGAGGGGACCTGGTCCCTTCAAAAAATATTCAGGGGGGGGGCGAAACAGCCTTACCCCTAGGAGTTGGCACTTATGGTATGAAGATCAGCCTTCTCCCATGGCTACATGGCTGGAGCCAATGGGAACTCCCCTCCCCCAAGGTTCTTAGCTGTCTCTGTGTTTATGTGCAACTCCATTCTTATCTTATCCCTTCCCATGTACTGCTTTCACAGACAGGATCAGTTGCCTCTGCAAAAGCAAGACACATAGCTGCCTACAACATATAAACTACACATTCTAGTTTGGTTCTCTGGGAGCTTCATGGCTGAGGAAGTATAGAGGCTCCCTGCCAGGTTGTAAGAAATTCTTGATGATGTCAGTACTGTGCTGGACGCGGGTGGCGCTGTGGTCTAAACCACTGAGCCTCTTGGGCTTGCTGATTGGAAGGTCGGCGGTTCGAATCTCCGGGATGGAGTGAGCTCCTGCTGCTCTGTCCCAGCTCCTGCCAACCTAGCAGTTTGAAAGCGTGCCAGTGCAAGTAGATAAATAGGTACTGCTGTGGCGGGAAGGTAAACAGCATTTCCGTGTGCTTTGATTTCCTTCACAGTGTTCCGTTGCGCCAGAAGCGGTTTAATCATGCTGGCCACATGACCCGGAAAGTTGTCTGCAGACAAACGCCGGCTCCTTCGACCTGAAGGCGAGATGAGTGCCGTAACCCCATAGTCGCCTTTGCCTGGAGTTAACCGTCCAGGGGTCCTTTACCTTTTTACCTATGCTGGAATCTGTGTGAGACAGGCCTGGGAAGAGATGCAGACGGGGCTTCTTTTCTTAACTATTTTGGATAACCAGGAATTTCTCAGCTATCGGTCCAAAAGCCACCTTTCCGCACCCCTATTAACAGGAGCCCTGCCTGCCTGCCTTTTTCATCTGGTGGCTCAATATAACGCAGGCTCTTCTAGCACAAATGTAGAGCCAACTGTTTGAAGAGTCCTCTGGTGTATATAGGTCAACTGCACAACAAGATGTGGATAGGTGTGAGCAGCTGTCCTTGAAAAATTGGTGAAAGTACTGCTGTACCCAACTGGGTAGCAGATGGCACGAGAGAGAAGGGGGAAGTCTTGTCAAGATTGGCCTGGTTTTCTGACTTGAGAAAACACCTTCTCAAGCAGTTGGCAAGATGCTGGTATTTTCTGCTAAAAGAAAATCTGAAGGCTTCTCCTCCCCCTTTCCTGAAAAACAGATAACTGATATCACCATAAACGAAGAACAGTAATAAATGCAACAAGAACTTCTCCGAAAAATGATTTCAACCAAACCCACATGTAGGTAATTGAATGACAATGTTATGTTTATTAAATATGCATATATTTCTACTTCAGGAAGTTGAGCTAGTTCAGGATGTTCGGTCTCTAGATGGAGCTGTAGCACCTCAATAATATTCATGAAGATAAATTTTGTTAGTATTGATTCCCTCTCCCCAACCCCATCCGCTCCCAGTTTCTCCATTCAAGTCTCTTTACAACTATGCATTAGCTCATGTTTCATAGCTGTAGACAATATTTGATTTTCTCCTTTAAGATTTTCTTTTGTCCTTCCCTTTTCTGGGCAACCGTACACCCTAAGAACATTAGTTAATACAACTACCTGTGTGTGTGTGTGTGTGTGTGTGTGTGTGAGAGAGAGAGAGAGAGAGAGAGAGAGAGAGAGGGAAACACACACACACACACACACACACACATCCAAGTGAATCCCAGGATGATTACAATAGCAACAGAAACAAAATACAATAAAAGCAGGTGGAAGCTTCATGGTTGATTGGCAGATAGGAAGACAAAATATCGAATACTCCAAGGACAGAAGCTAGGCAGGGATGGAGAAGGGTCATAGCTCAATGGTTGGTCATCTGTTTTACAAGGGTTTCCGACCCCAAATTTTTTAACATCAGCAACAAGAAAGTTACTTTCTCCCCACCCAAATTAGACTACTGAACTAAAGAGAGCTAACTAGGAGTGGATTTTGTGTTTAATGTCCGGGAGCTTAGTTCTGGAACCAAAAGCAAATTCCTAGGCTCAGTCTGTGCTTAGAATGTGCCAGTTCCTTGATGCTATCTGTATGTCTTTTGCCACCAGCCTCTAGGTCAGGGGTCTGCAACCTTTAAGACAAAAGAGCCACTTGGACCCCGTAATGGGAATTGGGGGTTGCTCGTGCGTAAGTTGCCGCCACTCTTGGCAAGGTTGCCTGGATAAACCTTTCCCTGGCTGGACAGCCCTGACTCCGCGGCTGTCTCAGTCACTGGCAGAATCCGTCAGTGGGCGTTTCCTGAACTTCTTCCAACATAAAAGTTCCTTGACGGATAGTCTCCGCCTAGCCTCCCTGCATGGAAGTCTTCTGCGCAGGGTGGGTGTGGGCAGCGGAGGACCCGTGCTCTCCCCGCTGGTCTCTGGCGAAGAGTCCTGGAGCCATCTCTCCGAAGCCCGCCTCTGCCCGCCTTTCTCCCTGGTGTAACGCTGATTTCCTTCCCCGGCCGATGAGTCCCCTCTCTCCCTGCTGGGCCCTTCTCCGGCATCGCTTGGGAGCCTTTCCTCCACTCCTGGCTGCGATGGCAGTTCCCTGACAGACCCGTTTCCGAAGAAAAAAAACCTGGGAGCTGCAAAACCATTGCGACCTTTAAAACAAATATAACACTGCATATATTGTTTCTTACCTTAATGTCTGATCTGACAGCGGGCGGGAAGGTGACGTCGAGACTAACGCACGCACCGCCCCCATGCGACGTCACAGCCAGTACAGCGCCCGCCACAGTGGGGAGTGTCGGGGCACACAATGCGCCTCCTCCCCTCGCTACTATCCACCCCGGAGCCGCGGCAAAGGTGTAAAAGAGCCACATGCGGCTCCGGAGCCGCGGGTTGCAGACCCCTGCTCTAGGTGGTTGGTCTTGGGGTTCTAGCACAGATGCTAAATAGATTCAGCAAGCCTGCAATTTGCTCAGCCCTGCTCTGCTCGGTTCTTCCACCCCTGAGGTGCTGCCCTCAGCTGAGTGCCCCAGTCCAAATCCCTGCAGGAAAACAGCAAAGAAGAAGCTTGATGCTCGACTGATAGACAAGAGAATGAAACAGAAAACCATTCCCCCCAGGAAGATAGCTAAGAACCAATAAAGCAGACTGAAAAGACTCACAAGCCCTTTAATCATTATAATGCCAATTGTGAGAGTAATCCAAAGTTAGGAGGCTACCACAGAAAAGGCCCTCCTCTCCAAGGTCTCTGTACCTTGGCCTCTGTCCCATTGCAGTCTGTGGCTTGGCTTGCTGCCTCAGGGGTCAACTGGATTTGTTTATTCTGCATCCACCTTTTTCAGGGGCACTTCCTCCTTGGTTGAATGAATGAATGAATCTTTATTTGCGTCAGCCATCAGCCATAGCAATGAAACAACAGGACGATATACAAAGAATAGAAATAAAAAGTCAATTATATAAAATACATTTTGGGGTTTTGATTCAATAGTCAAATAGTGGATCTTATTCCGATTGCCCCAGCTAAAAACCTTGCAACCTTTGCTGTCACCTGCTCATCTTGATCTGCCAAGAGAAAGGACACTGTGGCAGTGGCTGGGCGATCCGGAATGGACAATAAAAGAGGAAAGATAATCTTATTCCTCAAGTCTTTATAAAGAGTGCAAGCCAGAAGGGCATGCACCACCGATTCGGTACTGCCTTCTCCACAGGGACATAAGCGTTTTTCATGTGGAATCTGTTGGAATTGTCCCTCAAGTATAGCTGAGGGCAAGACATTCAATCTTGTGAGAGTAAAAGCGCTTCTATATTTTAGAATTGCTAGGTGATGCAGATAGGGTGCCAGAGAGTTGAAAGGGGAAGGTGGAAAATAGTTATATATACCATGGGCAAAATTTTCTTATTGTGGCCAAGTTGTTCTGACGCTCAATATCATCTAGGTGCTGACAAATTAGACTGTTTGCTTTACTAAAGCCCAAAGTGAGTAGCTGTTGTGGTGATAAACCACAAGAGTGAAGTTTTTGATCGACACTTTTAGTCCAGGCGCTCTTGTGACAATCTTGAAGCACTAGGGATATTAGACCGGAGGGATTTGAGTTTAGGCAAAGCCAATAGTTAAGTGTCCTTCTTGGTTGTGGCA
The DNA here is from genome assembly GCF_027172205.1 of Podarcis raffonei. Taxonomy (NCBI): domain Eukaryota; kingdom Metazoa; phylum Chordata; class Lepidosauria; order Squamata; family Lacertidae; genus Podarcis; species Podarcis raffonei. The sequence goes on from NC_070618.1 coordinate 23,663,261, forward strand.
TGTGGCATGCTATGGTTTTGTGGCCTGTGTTTTCTGGCTCCATGTGGAAGCAACAATACAAAGAGGTTACAGAACGGTGATGATTTTTTTCTCCCCATCCCTTTCGATCCCTTCTCACAGCTTGGCACCAGGCAGTCTTGTAACGGCAAGAGAGCATCAGATTGGCTGCACCGTACCGCAAGTGTCAAGCTCCCCAGTGAGCACCAGTCATGTGCTGTGTTGTGATGCTGGGAAAACAGCAGTACCCCAGCAACATCACCACATGAGGTACTATTACCCTAAATTATTCCGGACATCTCTTAACGGGGTTGGCTTGTGTGATCATTGCTAACTGGTTATAACAAACCTAGGGAACTCCTGGACTCTTCTTTGAGGGTCTGTGTTTAATCCCAATTGATACCAATTTCTGCTCCCAATTTTGAACACTTGGTCAATCTTAAAACTTGAATCAGGAAGCAAGCTTGCAACAGTGTTTTAAGTTCCTGTGCAGCTCTGTGGATGATGGCGACACTCTGACGTCTCCCCATTTTGCTCCCAGAGGCATTATATAGCTTAATATACTAATGTTTGGAAAGACTGAAATGGAAGGAGCTGTAAAAGAAGAGGAGTCCTGTAGTAAGGGATGTTGACATTTGTTGGCTAAAGAGAAATGAGGTTTCTGTGACAGCCCATTTATTAGCCGTCCGTTCGGAAGTGTAATAATCACCTGTAAAGGAATGTCGAGATTCAGTTCACGAGCGCTGCCTGAAGAAAAAAGATGGCAAAGTAAAAAGATCCATCAAATAACTTTCATTCATTTCTGCAATCATGTCTTATGCCCAGACTCTTTGGCTGATTCCTATCAGGGCTTTAAGCACAGGGGAAAAAATCGATACGTCCAACTTTTTCTTTCTCATTTGTATATTCTGTTTGTCCTCCCTATTTTCCATGACCTTAGAGAAGCTTTGGGATGATGATCTACGACTGTCCCCCCAACGCTTCTCTAAACCAACTTATAGCACAATCCTAACCTTTGCTACTCAGAATCAAGTCTTATGGAATTCAGTGGGGTTTACTCTCAGCTAAACGGGGTTTGAATGGCAGCTATAATTGCTTTTTTTTTTTTTTGCCACGTGGCCATTTTAAAAGTGTTTGCATAAAACTTCAAGAGAGAAATCAAAGGAGGGGAGGGAGAGAAAAGATGGATCAAAACTCAAAACATGTTGCGAAAATGGGAAGAAATGAAAACTAGAAAAATGAGAGGAACTGAAACCCGCAGATGCCTGCATGCCTAACAGCTGCAGTAGAAGAAACTGGAATGAAACATCACAGAACAATGCAAATTCTTAGCAAGGGGGTTATTCTTTGGTAATGAGATCAGTTTCACCGACGACTGGGAAAGAAATTCCATTCAGTTTCTATTTAAGAGCAAGCCTACCTAATTTCCTGAAACAACACATGAGTCGAAACATAGCCATCCTTCAGAATTCACACCTCTCTGAATTTTGCAATGAACTTTTCCGCATGCAGTGTGCATATATTGGTGAATTATATTTTTAAAAATTGTATTTGGGAAAATGGCTTGCAATAATGTGTATATTAGCCAATTGCACACAACAATGTTTATGTTAGGATAAATTCACCCCAAAAAGCCGATGGAATGTTTAGATGAGGATTTTATTTTTATTTTTATTTTAAAAAATAACAAACTGATGTGGAAATATGGAGAACTGACCTTATGGTTAGAAAAATGAGAAACTCAGAGAAGCCCAAATTGACAGATTCACTCCTCTTTACAGAATATTTGACACAGGTCTAAACCAAAGCATTTACGTCTGCAACATCTTACATGCTAAAACATCGGTGCATTACATTTGCCCAGGCCCCAGACATTTTCTTGTAGCTATCCTGAAATTGGAATGACCTGTGCGTAGCATTTCTCAAGAATGTCAGAAAACCTATCATGATGGTCATTATGAGGATGTGTTTTAAAGCATAGTAGGGGTAATAAAATGGCTCATTTGATTATTATCTTATGCAGTTACAATCTCAGCAGATTGCTTTTTCCTTATCTCCTCGGAAAACTTTCAGTATCGCCAGTCCAGTATGTTCTGCTGGTTCTTAATGAACTCTCTAATGATATCGCAGGTTTAATAAAACCCATCGAAGTCTCCATCTACATTTCCCTTTATTGTCGCTGATAAGAAAGTGTCCCAGGCCACTGTAAAGTTCACTTAATGAGGCAGAAAGTTTAGGAAGATCTAACATATTCTTGGCATCAGGGTTTTGAATTAGTTTTCCCTCTTGTCAGGCCATGCAAGCTTAATGTGGGGAGTAAACAAATTGGGTGGGTGGAAGAGAAAATGGAGAGTCAATTTTTATCAGCATGGCAAATAAAGTCTTGATACTAAATCCCCAGGCCTGTTTGTGGGGGGAAGTGTGTGTCAGGTTTCTTCCTTCCCATAGAAACAAAGGCCCCAATCCACCAGAGATCAGACCCCGGGTTGGGGTATGTGTGTGTGTGTGCGCGCACACAGCCTAAATGTCATAAATTACTGTATCCATTTACATACCCTCCAACATTCCTCAGATAAAAATCGGGACATTTCTAATTCCTCCTTAACCGACCCTCCTTGACCCACCCATTTTTTGTCCCCTGCCCCACCCCACCCCACCCCACCCCACAGAGCATTTCCTATCAGAAGAAGGGCAAGCGCCATCGCCAACAGCACACAGGCCCTCCTCCACCCCGAATACCCCTTAATCCTGATTTTATTTTATTCTTTGGTAGATTTGTGAAAATAAAAACATACACCCGGCGCCTCCCCCCCCCCCCAAAATGTTGAGGGGTACTTTCATTTTCCTACTCATATTGAAATACTGCCCCTCAATGAGGCCAAACTTAGTTTCACAAAATGTTTAGGGGTACCCCTGCATCCGTCAGAAAAAAAAAAACATTTCACACACAAATAAATAACTTTTAGAAAGGGGCACGATTAGATGCAGGTGCTCCAAGTATTTTTGTAAATAATCAAGACTTCCTGCTCTCCGCTCCCCATTTCTTCCCACCCTGGGTAAGTCCGTAGTGAAGTATTCACTATTACACTCAAATACTTCCCACTCAAATATTTCGATTGCTTTTGCAACCCAGTTCCACTTCATACTGATGACAGATGGAGGGGTGTGTGTGTTATTGGCTTGTTTGTTTGTTCATTCTAGTTTTTACCATGCATTTTGTGCTTTTGTATTGTATTTTTATGTTGTGAAGGGTGGATGAAGGCAGTATACGAATTAATTAATTACAGTAATAATAATTTAGTTGTCTGCTGAAAACTTTCCTGTTTCAGCGGGCCTAATCCAGACACATGAAATGGTTACATCAATTTTTATACTTGTTTTAAGTGTTTTATTGTGTTCAATTGTTTGCTTGTTTTTAAATATGTTTTAAACAGTTTAAAAATGCTTAAAATATTATTTATTTTTCCATTTTATTTTATTCTTGCACTGATGTATTCGTTGCCCTAGGCAATTTTGGGAGGAAGGCTGGGATGGAAAGAAAGGAAAAGAAAAGAAAAGAAAAGAGTAAACAAAGGTGTTTCTGTCTCCATAACCATCTAATGACTGTTATCCTTGCTTAAAACTTTCTGCTTCTTGGTTGTCAAGGAGCAAAACCCGGGCAAATTAACCTGCACTCTGAGGAAGTCCACTTTTAAAATATATTCATTTTGCTCCGAGCTTATAAGCCCAAAGAAGAGTCCTGTGCATCTCAAAAGCTCATTACCAGCGTTGCTTGGTCCTGTCAAAGGAATTGTCTCAGTTGTTGTGTGTTGCTCATTATGTGGGGCCAATGAGGCATCTAACACCCTGACAAACCAAACACAATTTTCCAAAGGCAAAACACCACCCCTCCCTCCCTCCCTCCCTCCCTCCCTCCCTCCCTCCCTCTACCCCAACAGAGCAATCAGGTTGTCCTTGTTAATGTCCTAGCTATGGGGCATGTAGACTACTGAGCTGGTATTCTTCTTCCTCTGGCCTGCACCCTGGACAGCCAGGTTTTATGTTGCTTCATTAACAAATAAAATCACACTTTCCCCTTGACAAGGAAGCGAGGCATTACATCCCGATGTTTGCAGTGTTGAGAGCAATGAACAACATGTTTCAAAATCTTAATGGGAGCAATGCCATATTTCCTGGGATCATTAATTCCTTATCTGGCCTGTACATGCCGGCTAACCAGGCCCTTTTGTTTACTTCATATTCATCAATCCCGGTCTCTCTTGTGCTCTCACTATGCAGATTAAAAAATGCCCAGTGTATTAAAATTCAGAGAAAACCACAATTTTTTTTATTAAAAAGTTAAGAAATTGCAAACAAGAACAGTACTTTGCATTTTTCATGTGTGTGTGTGTGTGTGTGTGTGTTGTTGAGTCTCAAATTCTGACAGATGTTTTATGAATACAAACTTCAGACCACAATTGCCAAGACAGAAGTATCTTTCTTCTCTTGGCTTGCAGAACCATTCTCTTCTGTTAACACTTCATACCATTTTTCGGGGGGGGGACTGCAGTGGATGTCATGGTGTACCCATAATGCACCACATTATCAGAGAGAGAGGAGCCTGAATTAGTGGCCACCGTACTGTATAATAAGAGATTCTTAGGACTGTTGATCAGGGGTCAGCAAACTTTTTCAGCAGGTGGCCGGTCCACTGTCCCTCAGACCTTGTGGGGGCCGGACTATATTTTGAAGGGGGGGGGAAAGAATGAATTCCTATGCCCCACAAATAACCCAGAGATGCATTTTAAATAAAAGCACACATTCAACTCATGTAAAAACACGCTGATTCCGGGAACGTCTGAAGGTCGGATTTAGAAGGTGATTGGGCCAAATCCGGGCCCTCGGTCTTAGTTTGCCTACCCATGGATTAGAACATCACAGAGTCTGGGGTGGTCCATTACATTTTGCTGCCTGAGGCACAGGGCAAGATGGTGTGTTCCCTCTCCCCTTATTCACCTCTTATCCATATAAAGAATCCCACTGGACAGACATTTTAAACTTGCTTCAACAGTGGTGACTAGCAGGCCCACCAAGTGTCCTTATTTTCCAGAGACAGTCTCAGATTTATAGAAGCCCTCCTGGTTTCTGATTTGATCCTGGAATGTCCCTCTTTTCCTTAGGATGTCCCTATTTTCATCAGAGAAATGTTGGAGGGTATGATAGGATGTCCTTATTTTCTTTGAAGAAATGCTGGAGGGCATGGAGTTATGTGACCCCTGAACCAAGGCGATAAGTAACTACAACTTTTAGAAGACATATGAAGGCAGCCCTGAAGTTTTTTTTTTTTAATGTTTCATGTTTCATTATGTTTTTATATATGCTGTAAGCTGCCCAAAGTGGCTGGGGCAACCCAGTAAGATGGGTGGGATACAAATAATAAAACTATTATTATTATTATTATTATTATTAGGATGTCCCTATTTTCATTGGAGAAATATTGGACTGTCAGGGACTGGGACTGGTGAAGACCATCTTAGCCTGACCCTTCCAGAGAAGAAGGAAGGAGACAGTTCAGAATAACAACAGGGGTTTGAGGGAGGTCACAGCTCAGAGGCAGATGAGGGGAAAAGCTGGGAAATAATGGGAGAGGAGGAGGAGGAGGAGGAGGAGGAGAAAAGAAGAAGGAAGAAGAAGAAGAAGAAGAAGAAGAAGAAGAAGAAGAAGAAGAAGAAGAAGAAGAAGGGAGAAACACCAGGGGAGAGAGAGCTGATGGACTCAGTGTCTTTAGAAAGCATTACAGACCACCCCCTTCCAAAACATGGCGGGCCTTGAAAGTAGGAGAGCAAAGAGCTCATAGGCAAAAGGCACTTTTCAGCACCCATAGTAATAACTCATGAGAAAGTGAGAGGGACAGAAGGGGTGGGGTTTCACTCAGAGCAACGCTATTATTCCAGAAGGCTGCATTTCTAAGCCTCTCTCTGTGAATATTGAATAAATAGCATTGGTAAGAATTTTCCTTGTCTTATCCATTCCTGGCAACCTAGCGTGGGGGGTTGGATCCTCTGACGCCTGACATGGACGGTTTGGACTGGCTATTATCCTCCACTGTACCTGAGGGCAGAATTCTAGTTCAGCGGGTGTATGACTGTTGATGGGCCACACACAGCTCTGTTCTCCAACAGAAAGGAACAGCAAGGGGCCTCAGGAAGAACATTGGCCTCATTGTAACTTGTGCCCTGAATACTGGCTGTTTTTTTGATGCAAGGAAGGTTGGGGACTGGAGTTGACATATCGGTGCATGGACAGGACTAGTGAAGGCATCCCTACATTCCCATTTACAGCTTCAGGCAATGAAACTTGCTTAGGGATATAGCGTAACCAAGAAACCAAAAGCAGGACCAGAATAGATTTTTGAGGGTTCTCTCCCTTCTCATTTCAGGGCAAGGAATAGATTAGCTACCACTCTTGCAACACCCCCTTCTTTTTGTTGACATTCCCATTCCACCTTAAGGAACAGACATGGGATTGTTACGTGTCACATGTCTGTTTACATTCCAGTACAGTATGCTGGGAACTTCCGTTGTGTGTATAGCTTTTGCTTTTAGCTGTTCTCTCTGAGACGACATGAGAGAGAGAGACATGTTTCTTTGTCCTGATTTATGGTTAATAAATCTGTAGTTGTAGTATGCTTCCACAAGCCTCACACCTATTCTGTGTGTGCAGTTAGATCTGCTGATAGTGTGCCCTGGCTGAGAAAGCCCGGGTCGCTGATTTACGTTGGAGTGGAGGTGATGGTCTTTGCCACGGGCCACTGGAAGGAGACGGCCCAGCCGGGGCTAGCCAGCTGGCCTCCCGGCCCTCTCCATGTCAACACTTTTATCCATGATTGCTATTCTGCACATCTGGGGACATTATTGCCTTGCCTGCTCTCCTTTCTTACACTGGGTTGCTCATTTCCCACTGACCAATTTTAGATCTCTCTCTCAACCTAAACAGTAGAGGTGGAGGGATAAAAAACTTTCCTCCATTCAATCACCTTCCTATCACCATTAGATTCATTTTAGCAAACCAAAGAAACCCTGGAAAGATTGCTTTGAGCATTGTCCAAAATCATTATCAAATGAGCCCATCTGCATCTCAGGAGCATCTCTAACACAGGCTTTTTTAAAAAATGAAAAAGAGTAATAGGAGGTTTCTGATTTCTCCCCCTCTGTGTTTGCTCAGTGCAATTAAATATTCTGCAACCACGGGATCTGACCACACACTTGCCTTTGGGATGGATTACTAGGACATCAGTAAAAGGAGGAGGCGATGGTTTAAAATATCCCGGTAAACCAATCCTGTCACTAACATCTTATCCATCTTTTCTTTCCAATTTTGGCCTGCCAGAACACTTCTCTCCCCACACTCTTCTGACTGTACATATCCTGTCCCCCTCCCTCCCTAAACGCATCTTTCAGAACTGTCTTGTTACCTTCCAGCTCAATGTATAAAGATAAAAAGACCCCCTTGTAACCCATTTATTAACTTTTTAGTGTTGAGTCTTTCTATCTGCTTTGTGACAGTGCCCAGGTGCCATTTAGGGAGGGAGGGGGGGTCTCCCTTTGAGTGGCCAGGAGGACAGTCCTCTGCTTGAAGGGCTGCCTTGTCTTAAGTCTTAAGCTAGACTAGTGACTGGGAGTGGCCACCGAGACCACATAACACCAATCTTGAAAGACCTGCATTCGCTCCCAGTAAAGTGTTGGTGTTGACCTTTAAAGCCCTAAACGGCCTCGGCTCAGTAGACCTGAAGGAGCATCTCCACCCCCATCGTCCAGCCCAGACACAGAGGTCCAGCGCCAAGGGCCTTCTGGTGGTTCCCTCATCACAAAAAGCAAAGCTACAGGGAACCAGGCAGAGGGCCTTTTTGGTAGTGGCACCCGCCCTGTGGAACGCCCTCTCATCAGATGTCAAAGAGATAAATAACTACCTGACATTTAGAAGACATTTGAAGGCAACCCTGTTCAGGGAAGTTTTTAATGTGTGGCATTTTAATGTATCTTTGTTGGAAGCTGCCCAGATGGGAGGGGTACAAATAATAAATTATTATTATTATTATTATTATTATTATTATTATTATTATTATGTCTGGTTTCTGGATAAAGAAGAGAAGGGAGAGTAGAGGGCCTTTTGAACTCACCAGTCAGTAGTTAGCAGCAGCCAGACTGGTGACTGGGAGTGGCTGCTGGGACCATATAACTGTCCTGAAAGTCTCACATTGGCTCCCAGTATGTTTCTGAGCACAATTCAAAGTGTTGGTGCAGACCTTTAAAGCCCTAAACAGCCTCGGCCCTGTGTACCTGATGAAGCATCTCCACCCTTGTCAGCGAAGCTCAGGTGCTGACAGGAGGAGAAGAAGCAGGCATAGGGAGAGAACAGTTAGCAGTGGAAGGCAGAGAGGATGGGGAAGAGCAGCTGTAATCTGAGCTCGGAGAAAAGGGGAGGAGAAAAACAGGGCCAGAGTAACAGGCAGCTGTGTGAGAGCTCCAATAGTGAGCCAGATGTTGGAATGCAGGAAACATTCTCTCCCCCCCCTCAAAAAATTTTTTTAATTCATTTTATAACACAACTAAACAACGCAAACAGAAAAACAAACAATACAAACAAATTCTTGTCTTATCCTTATTTTTTCTAAACATTGTTAGGTGCCCCCTATCTGATTTTTGTTTTACCTCATCTTTAGCAGTTTACATAAATCATAATTTCTAACCATTTTTTTTAATCACACTTACTTTTAGCATAAAAATCTTTACATTTTATCACTTACAAATAATGCTATTTTAAAATACACTATCTTCTATTTCTAACCCTACAGCCTATATCCACTTCCAGAGCTATTCTAAGATTTAAATATTAACATATTTTTTTTCAAATATTCTTTAAACTTCTTCCAACCTTCTTCCACCGTCTCTTCTCTCTGGTCTCGGAGTCTCCCAGTCAGTTCGGCAAGTTCCATATAGTCCATCATCTTCATCTGCCATTCTTCGATAGTTGGTAAATCTTGTTTCTTCCAATTCTTCGCTAGTAATATTCTCGCAGCTGCTGTGGCATACAGAAAAAAGTAACATCCTTTTTGGTGATTTCACCCCCCACTATATCAAGTAAAAAGGCTTCTGGTTTCTTCGCAGGAAACATTCTCTCCCAAATCTCGTAGGATCTCAAAAGTGGCCAAGACGCGCGAAAGATACCGGGAGAGAAGGTGGGGGCTTCTGTGCTGGGGAAGAGGGAGAATCTCAGTCTGGGCAACTCCATCTTCTGGGGAGGATGATGAGTAGAGGAGCTCCGTCCTAGTTTGTTGTTCTAGCAATAAATCTGAAATAACTAACGGCCAGAGTCGTCTCACATTTGTGGGAGAGACAAAGCCATAACAACCCCCATTGTTTAGCCCATACACTGAGGTCCAGCTCCAAGGGCCTTCTGGGGGTTCCCTCACTACGAGAAGTAAAGTAACAAGTAGTGGTGCCCTCCCTGTGGAATACCCCCCCCATCAGATGTCAAGGAGATAATTAACTATACAACCTTTAGAAGACACCTGAAGGCAATGCTGTATCTGGAAGTTTTAAATGTTTGATGTTTTATTATGTTTCTGTATATGCTGGAAGCCACCCAGAGTGGCTGGGGCAATCCAATAAGATGGGCAGGGTAGAATTAATAAAATTATTATTAGTAGTATTAGTATTTGGACAGCAGCCAGAGCAGGTGCACAGGGCACCTAGACTACGCCTTGCCCACTTTAGCGATATGTATTGCATTTCTATTTAAATTATAATGACCAGTGACTTCTAACAACAACAGCTACATGTCTGTGAATACCAGATGCTGGGAATCACATGTTGGAAGAGTCCTTTTGCATTCAAGTCCTGCTTCCCTTAGGCATCTGGTTGGAATGGGATGCTGGGCTAGATTACACTAGATTTGATCTGATTTAGCAGTGCTGCCTCTATTCCTTGGATGGGAGGGTAAGCCTGGGTTCAAGTCTCCTGCTTCTGGGCCATCCCTGGGTGGTGTGGGGGTCCTGGGATAGAGACACCCACCACTCCTCCTCATCTAGCCAGTCCCTGACACTATTCGCCTTCCAGATGTTGTCAGACTCAAACTCCCGTGATCCCCAGCCAGCATGGCCAATGGTTAGGGATGATGGAAATTGTAGTCATTCAGAAGGCAGAAAGTTTGCCACCCATGTCTATCTACTATACCACACTGATTCTGATCTGAGATATTACAATTGGACAATACCAACGAATTCCCTGCAATGTCCTCTCACCCATCTCTGCCCATACTGGATCCAGATAGCAATACACTTTGTCCCATAGTCAAAGAGGAAATAGCAAAGGTTTCGGTGGATGGTTCTCAAAACTTCTGCTTCCCAAAGCAAAGCAAGTTGTTTTCAACACATCCTATAAAAAGGCATATGCTAATGTGCATGAACCTCAATATAAGGATTTATCTTGAGGCACAGTTTATCTGGATAATAAAAATGAGCCAATATAGGGAGCTGGTTCTATACAGTTTTTTTGGAAACAAGAAGGGAGAAAAAAAAAGAAAGAGAGAAAAAGAAAGCAAGGGAGGCCAAAAGAAAGACAAATTAAGTTTGAAAGTAGTCCCTCTGCCACCAATCTGCATTACTATGGTACGAGCGAGGATTCACATTGGATATTCATTGCATTCAATAATGAAAATCAATATGCCAGAAGGGGGAAAATACACATTTCATTGGAGACTGAATTTTCTAAATGATATTTCCGATCTCGTCAAGCTTCTTGTTTGCAATGAGGGGAGGCGTTTGACATCGGGAGTAATAGCTCCTGTTATTGACCTCTGGTATCAAATGAGTTGAGCACTGAAACTTATTGAATCATTTCCCATGTGTTCTCTGAAAACATGATGTGAGACTAGATAGTGCGTTCAGCATCTCCCAGACATCTCCATGTGTTTAGGAAAGAAAGGGCACCCTTGGCTATACAGCAAGGAAGGCAAGCATAACCCTGACTCCAACCACAAGAATTCCACTGAAATTTTATCTCCCCATTGATAATGCTCAAATGCAACTTCTTTCCTCATTAATTGATGGGGATTAGTTAAGAAAAAGCCAATTTTGGCAGAGCTGCAATGGATGTTTCTGCAATGGGAGTTTTCAAATTCCCTTCTCATCAAATGCTCCAAGACTGCCAAGGGGTTGTTTTTTGGGCGGACTTTGGATCCTATTTAATCCATGACAAGGACCATTCCTCTTTTCAGACCCTATTGGATCCATTCTTGGTGCCCATGGCAGCCATTTTGTGCTGACACTTTTGTCAAGACTTGAATCCCTAACACCTCAATTTTATCCCCACCCCACTAGAAAACACACTGATCACAGTAATGGTCAATTCATACCCGTCAACATATCTCCGATGAAAATAGGGACATCCTATTCAATATCATTGTTATTCCCCACCCATCTATTCGGGTTGCCCCAGGGTGGCTTCCAACACACACACATATATAATAACAAAACATTAAACATTTAAAAAAATTCATGAATCAAGACTGCCTTCAGATGTCTTCTATAGTTGCTTACCTCCTTGGCTCAGGGGATCATTGCTGTAAGGGTCTCTTCTCTTTCCTTTAGACCTTTCGTCAAGTTTGTTGAGGAAGCTATTCACATTGAGAGAAACTGCTCTGTCTGGCAACACCAGGTCTCTGGAGGTGCAGCGGCCAGGGCCTTCCACAAACATGAAAGGTGAAGCAGAAAGAGCTGGAGTACAGAGCAGCTATATCTATAGACATCTGGAGTAGAGCCTTGGAAGGCAGGATTTTATCAAGAGACTCAGCAGAGCTAGAGGGTATACTGTAAGGCCAGAAGGAATTTTGTGATACCTTAATCCGGCCTCTCATACAGCAAACTTTTATATCTATCTATCTGAAATGTGCCTAAGGCTTTGCTAGCACACACGGCGCAGATTGCAGAACAACCCTTTGATTTTGAAACCACAGCGTACACAATGCACCTGCGATATCCCTTTGAGCAGGAGCGCCACGGTCCTGCTATAGTTACCATGTATTCCTATCTTGAGAACCGCTCGCTGTTAGTCATTACTATACTTGTAAAACAATAAGTGGATAGAAGCTACGATGGTTGTGGCAGCTTGGGGCAGAGGCGCCAAGCTGCCCCCAAGATTGAGGGGTCCCGGTATGTGTCACACACACGCATGATGTCACATGTGTCTCCTGACACCGTCCAGGTCGGCGCAAGCTTCCATGATGTCACTTCCTCTGGAGGAAGCGTCGCATGTGTGTGCTGCACCCTGGACACCCTCAACATTGAGGGAGCTGGGTCCTCTTCAAACAAATATTGAGGGGGGTCGAAGACACCTTGACCCCCTAGAGTTGGGATGCCTGGCTAGGGGTAGGGTTGGTGAAAAAGAAAAGAGGAGCCAGTGTGGTGTAGTGGTTAGAGTGTCGAACTAGGATCTGGGAGCCTGGGGTTCAAATTACTGCTCAGCCACAAAGCTCATGGGTGTCAGGGGCTGAGGAGAAATGGTGGGGACTGCCCTGCCTTCTCCTGAACCTTCCTGAGAATGGGAAGACAGTATAGAATTACAACAGTATTGGTGTTGACCTTTAAATCCCTAAACCTCATGAGAAGAGAAGACTCCCTGGAAAAGACCCTGAGTGCCTGGCGTGCTCTGGTCCATGGGGTCACGAAGAGTCAGACACAACTAAGCAACTAAAGAACAACAAATTCAGAATCAAATTCCTAAGAAAACCACAAGCATAAAGGTTAAACCAACAAGGAAAGATTCGTGCAAAGCTAACTTTGTCAATGGAGCAGTAAAATTTGAAGAGGGTACATCACCTAGAAAAAGAAAATCAAAAATGTTATGAGGAGCATAGAACCAGAAAGCAACCTTTTAATTGAAGACTTTGGTGATTAATGAAAATGTAAGATTAGAACCTTGCCTACTCATGGTGTTTGGTGCCCGAATGGTAGGTTGTAGAGCAGGACTATTGAGGACAGAAGAGTGATGGCTGGACCTGTGAACTCAGCTCCGCTCCCCTCTAATACAGTTTTAAAGGAGAATACCCCCCCAAAGGGCTTTAAAAGCACCTGTTTTTCATGAATATGGTCTGACCTACAATTTTCAATGGGAATCAACACCGGAAATCATAATCCAGATTTCTAAAAGGGAGGAGGGTGGGGGAGTTAACTTGAACCTACCCTTTGACAACCGTTTCCATGAAAACGATTGAATCTTATTAAGAAAAGTGTTGGCCTGGGCTATTTGTCTTCTTTCTCCGGCAAACCTGGCATAAATATTTAATTTAATTTATGGTCCTTTTTTTTTTTAAGTGTATCCATAAAACTGAATGGTACCTGCCCACCATGGGGGTGGGAAATGATGTTTTTATATCGCTGTGTGCTGTTCTCTGTGAAACATCTAAATATGAGAGCCAGCTGCGCTTGATAGACTGGAATGTTAACTCACTCCGGGGCTTCTTGTTCTCTCTTTTACAAGAGATGGAAAGGAGATTGAGGATTATAGATGCCCCACATCAGCAGGCACTATTTTGGCTATGGAAATAGCATCTTTCCTCTACCTTGCCTGAAGTCTATGTCGTAAAGCTTCTCATCATTGAAAAGTTGGATTGAATTCTTTCGAGGGAGCATTGCCAAGAACGTATTCAAACTTAGTTTCTTGAAGGTACCGTATTTTTCGCTCTGTAAGACGCACCAGACCACAAGACGCACTTAGTTTTTGGAGGAGGAAAACAAGAAAAAATATATTCTGAATCTCAGAAGCCAGAACAGCAAGAGGGATCGCTGCGCAGTGAAGGCAGCAATCCCTCTTGCTTGTCTGGCTTCTGGGATAGCTGTGCAGCCTGCATTCGCTGCATAACACACACACACATTTCTCCTTACTTTTTAGGAGGGAAAAAGTGAGTCTTATAGAGCAAAAAATACGGTATCTTGGTGACCACAGAAACCTGCTAAATAGTTTTGCCCTGGCTCTCCTGGTCACATTTCATTTCATTTCATTTCAGTTTGCCACTCATTGTCACAGATCCAAATATCATGCCTTTTGGGAGGGACAGTTCTGGTTTTCGAAACTTGACCATTATTTACACATCCTTTTGTTCCGCTCTCTCTCTCCTGCCCCCCGGGAAAACCAATCTTTATTGTTCAGTCGGAGCAAACAGCAATTCAAGTTTTCTCCAGGTTGCTGTTTTGTGGGATTTGGCACTAAAGAGTAGGTTTTCCCTGGACAAGGAGTGGGGGAAGCAGAAAACTGCACAAGAAAACTGTGTTTTCTAGGCATGGAACAAGTAGAAGTATAGACAAGTCCACTGCCTCTGTCCTCCACCTTTTGAAGAGATATTGGGGTGGGTGAGTGCTATTAAACATGTTGTTTGCTCTAGTGAAATGATTAGGTTTTCATGCACGCAGAAGGAAAGAAAGAAAATTTATTTTAGAAATAATAATTTATTGATTTCTTATGGATTGGTAACTTGATGAATAACCTCACTTGTAGATACAGTGGTACCTCGGGTTACATATGCTTCAGGTTACAGACACCGCTAACCCAGAAATAGTGCTTCAGGTTAAGTACTTTGCTTCAGGATGAGAACAGAAATCGTGTTCCGGTGGCATGGCGGCAGCAGGAGGCCCCATTAGTTAAAGTGGTGGTTCAGGTTAAGAACAGTTTCAGGTTAAGAACAGACCTCCGGAACGAATTAAAAACTTAACCCGAGGTACCACTGTATTGGAAATGTTAAAACATTGCAAAAATGGGCAAGTGGATAGCTGATGCTTAAGGACATGTTGAAAAATAACCAAAAATATTGCAATATAAGGTTAATAACAGGGAATGGAATGTGAATCAGAAATAACTAGGAAAACAGTGCAGCAACAAGAGGAAATTATGGACGCACTGAGAACGGAGTGTGGGAAGCCAATTTTTGGAAAAATTGTATTAAAATGGTTTTAATTTATGATTGATTCATTAAAATTTGGAAAATCAATAAAAACCATATGGCAATAAATATGTAAACAAACAAACAAACAAACAAACAAACAAACAAACATGTTGTTTGCATGCATGCATGTGTCTCTAATGTAGGGGTATGTGTGTTTGTCATCTTTTTGCTCTCAGTTTCTCTTTTTTCCAGTATTAAGTTTAATTCTCCACATTTCCAAACCAGTTTGTGATTTTTTAAAAATGAAAGAGGAAATTCAGCATCATCTTAGTGTGAATTTCTCTTTGAATGCAATTTTGCCAAGTGTACAAATTTATGCAAGGCAATTTCCCCTTACATAATGCAGTTTTGTATGCTACTTTCACAAATATGTGCCTTGCTTTATGCACACTTTGCCCTAGCTGTTGAACTACCTGGCTGGACAATCACACTACAAAATTCAGGAAAGCCTATATTTCAAAGGATGGCTGTGTTTCGGGTCACATATTGTTTCAGAAAGTATGAATTTGGTAGGTTTGCCTATAAATGTGAATGGAATCGAATGACTCTCCCATCCCTAATATTGGCACACCCTTCTGCCTGTACTTCATATGTATGTATACGTTTATCTGTTTACCAAAGCAGTCTAAAAGACAAAATGGTTCTCCCACCATAATTCTTGGGAAGAAATGCGCCGTTTCTTTTTTCCACTGTTAATTTACGTTAGCAAAGAGTTAATCTAAATGGCAGTGCACCATCAATACACAAAATTCCTCCGATAATAATTTCAGTGTGCATAATGCACACAGGGTGATTCAAAACACATTTTTAGGATGTTTCGGACAATAAATTCCCTCAGCTAGATCAATGGCTCTGCTGTACCAGTGCTTATTTTCAATTTAAAATGAGTTAGCTTGAAGAAGGATTTTATAGTCCAAAACGTCTTCTTTTTTAATTTCTGCGTGCATATTTTAATAACAAGTTGTTGTCTGCTGCCTTGCTGTACAGCTTATTTTGCATGGCTGAATCAAGGAAAGCTTATTATTGTGCTGTATGCATACCTGTATGTGTGTGTAATATATATTTCCTTTCTTCTGTCTCACTCTCCAACTCCATTGCAGATACATTCTCACAGAGTTAGAAGGAATCTTAAAACTCTTATTTAAACCTGGCGGAATGCAAAAAGAACAACCCAGTTCTGCTTTCATACTGATCATATTGGTCTCAAGTATGTATGTTTTGTACTCAAAGGCAAGCCGTGGTCTGGTTATGACACACTCAAGGATAAGAGTCTTATATTGAAAAACTTAGTTGGTATTCAAGCATTTCTGCTTAGCTTATGAGGTTTTCTCCCCTCTCATCCCCCATGCATAAATTCCAGGGATCTTTGGGCCTTCCATGACAGATTTGGGGGAGACATGGGAGGGAGAATAGGGAGCAAGCCCCATTGAACTAATGGGAATTCTTGAATTGGTTTCCATTTGCCAAGTGGGGTAGTAAATGGCCTCGCCCTGTATACCCGAAGGAGCATCTCCACCCCCATTGTTCAGCCCAGACACTAAGGTCCTTCTGACAGTTTCCTCACTGTGAGAAGTGAAGTTATAGGGAACTAGGCAGAGGGCCTTCTCAGCAGTGGCACCTGCCCTGTGGAACAGCCTTTCCTCAGACGTCAAGGATATATAACAATGCAACTTTTGGAAGACACCTGAAGGCAGCCTTGTATAGGGAAGCTTTGATGTTTGATTATGCTTTTATGTGTGTTGGAAGTCACCCAGAGTGGCTGGGGCAACCCAGCCAGATGGGCAGGGTATAAATATTATTATACAAGCTCTACCTCTCTTTTAAATCAGAACCAGTGAAAGCGGTGAAGGTCCTGTGTGAGTGCCTGGAGGCGGTTGGAGGATGGATGGCGGCTAACAAATTTAGGTTGAATCCTGACAAGACAGAAGTACTGTTTTTGGGGGACAGGTGGTGGGCTGGTGTGGAGGACTCCCTGGTCCTGAATGGGGTAACTGTGCCCCTGAAGGACCAGATGTGCAGCCTCGGAGTCATTTTGGACTCACAGCTGTCCATGGAGGCACAGGTCAATTCTGTATCCAGGGTGGCTGTCTACCAGCTCCACCTGGTATGCAGGCTGAGACCCTACCTGTCTACGGACTGTCTCACCAGAGTGGTGCATGCTCTAGTTATCTCCTGCTTGGACTACTGCAATGTGATCTACGTGGGGCTACCTTTGAAGGTGACCCGGAAACTGCAATTAATCCAGAATGCAGCAGCTAGACTGGTGACTGGGAGTGGCCGCCGGGACCACATAACACCAGTCCTGAGAGATCTGCATTGGCTCCCAGTACGTTTCCAAGCACAATTCAAAGTCTTGGTGCTGACCTTCAAAGCCCTAAACGGCCTTGGTCCTGTATACCTGAAGGAGTGTCTCCACCCCCATCATTCAGCCCGGACACTGAGGTCCAGCACCGAGGGCCTTCTGGCAGTTCCCTCATTGCGAGAAGTGAGGTTACAGGGAACCAGACAGAAGGCCTTCTTGGTAGTGGCGCCCTCCCTTCAGATGTGAAGGAAATAAGCAGCTATCCTATCTTTAAAAGACATCTGAAGGCAGCCCTGTTTAGGGAAGTTTTTAATATTTAATGCTGTATTGTTTTTAACACTTGATTGGGTGCCGCCCAGAGTGGCTGGGGAAACTCAGCCAGATGGGCGGGGTATAAATAATAAATTATCATCATCATCATCTGGCCCTTTAGGTTTAAACAGCATTATAAAAACAAATGATCTCCTTCAATATATTATAATTAATCAAAATGCCATCTCTCTTCCAATACAACATGTCGACGACACTATAATTCTGTATGTTAACTGTACTCCACAATGATGTGATGCTTCTATGTTGATACACTGCATTTCAGGATTCTGTCCCTTGCAGCTCAGGCTGTTTGGATCTAACATTTGCTACCACCTTCCAGCATCAGCCCACAGTTCTCATCTCCTTAAGTCTACCCTCAAGGGTCAATTTGTTATGCAGTTATGGTCCTCCAAGTTTGCTGAACTCCCATCAGCCCCAGATAGCGTAGCCAGTGGTCCGTGAAGATGGGAGTTGTAGTTCAACAACATCTGACAGGCCGAAGGTTCCCTCTTCCTGGGTCTGAGGAAAAGCTATAGAACCTGGTAGTCTAAGAATGGTGGGAGAGAAAGCCAAGAACAAAGGAATTGATGGGCTTAAGCTCTCAGCAGAGAATTGTGGCCATACCAGGTGACTGTGGAGTCAGGTGCAAAAGTAATAGGTCAGGGAGGAAACACATACTTAGAGTGAAGGATCCTTGAGGAATTTGCTTAAAAGAGCTGATTTGCTTAAAAGAGCTGATAAGCTGACACACACTAGGGTGTTATTTATTTATTAAGAAATGTCTGTACCACCCTTCAACAACAACAACAATGATCACAGTGAGGTTTACTGTGAAACAAGACAGCATACGAAACAATGCACGATAAACAGGAATGTGAAAAATAATTCTCATAGAATAAAGCAGCATTATTTACGATGGTCTTTGCCATTTAAACACTTTGAAACTGCCTTGGTTGTATTTTGAACAGGCAGAAAAGATATCCAAGAAATAAAGGAAGTAAGTATTCTTTGTGGGGAAACTTGGTTTTGTTGCTCTGTAAATGTACGCAAAGGACCTGAGAAAAGGAGAACACTGCCAGGCAGATTTTCAGAGTTTGTATTCCTCCCTCCTTTCTTCCAATAAGAAAACAAGACAACACTTTTCAATAAATCCCCCCCACACCTCTTGCTGATTGTATCTGCACGGAAGCTGCAGGAGTCATGAATATTTCACATTAGGAGATAACCCCCTCCCTCTCCCCTTTTAAAGATCTCTTTGCAACCAGCGCATGGCAGTTGCTTAGAGAAGCTTCCCTTTCTTCTGAAGTTTCTTTATGTTCCTGTGATCGAAGAGAATTAAGTTATCAGGAGGACCAATCATCCTATTGAAAAGGGCTCAGGGAAGGTAACGCTCAAGATAGACACGCAAATCTGGCTGCCGCGGGAATCTTCAGAGAATTCACACAACGGTGGCGGGGAGGGAGAAAGAGAGCAGCCCCTTCATATTTTCAGTCGCCTGCCTGCCTCACCTTGTCTCCTTTTACATAACTGCTGCCTTTTGAGGTGTGTGCAAAGCACAACAAATGGAGGCAAGGCGGCAGGAAAAAGAAAAGAAATAAAAGACCCGACCAGCCACATCTAAATATGTTGCAGAGCGCTCAAAAATAACATCACAGCTGAGTGGGTGACCTTCACAGGGTTTCAAACAGTAGCAAAGCACTTGCAAGGTGAGACACCCCCCCTCCACGGTACTTTCCCGCCCCCTCCCCTGCTGCCCCCCCTCTCTCTTTCTGGCAATCACACAGCTTTGCCTACCTGGATCTAATCTGTTGCAAGCAGTAAAAAACGGCAAGGAGAGGAAGTCATTATT
This sequence comes from Podarcis raffonei, assembly GCF_027172205.1. Taxonomy (NCBI): domain Eukaryota; kingdom Metazoa; phylum Chordata; class Lepidosauria; order Squamata; family Lacertidae; genus Podarcis; species Podarcis raffonei. The sequence goes on from NC_070618.1 coordinate 23,682,697, forward strand.
TTTGCATGAAGAATATAATGGCAACCATAAAACAGAGGGGGGCTGAGCCTGAAGGGGACCATCTGGGAATTACCCAATGGGGACAGCTAATCTGCTGAATCTTATTAGCGTCCTTTATGTGGCAGTTGTGGCCTGACGGGTAGCGTCGTGTGTTTGCTCCTTCTGCCTCAATGAATTCCCCCTCCCTTAGATATTAAAAATACCTTTACACACACACACACAGGACTTTTGACAAAGGTAGAGAGCATTTACCACGCAGTGTTTGTAACCGTCAGATGATAGGCATGATAGTTCCAAAACATCGTCCTATCACAGTCATACTGTGGTTCTCAAACACCTTGCTACCCGTACGTTTTGCCTCCCGAATGCCGAAAACCCGGAAGGAAGTGTTCCGGTTTTCGAATGTTCGTTGGAAGCCGAACGTCCGACTGGGCTTCTGTGGCTTTTGATTAAGTGCAGGAAGCTGATTAAGTGCTGATTAAGTGCAGGAAGAGGGACACGGGTGGCGCTGTGGGTTAAACCACAGAGCCTAGGACTTGCCGATCAGAAGGTCGGCGGTTCGAATCCCCGTGATGGGGTGAGCTCCCGCTGCTCAGTCCCTGCTCCTGCCAACCTAGCAGTTCGAAAGCACGTCAAAGTGCAAGTAGATAAATAGGTACCGCTCCAGCGGGAAGGTAAATGGCGTTTCCGTGCGCTGCTCTGATTCGCCAGAAGCGGCTTAGTCATGCTGGCCACATGATCCGGAAGCTGTACGCCGGCTCCCTCGGCCAATAAAGCAAGGTGAGCGCCGCAACCCCAGAGTCGGCCACGACTGGACCTAACAGTCAGGGGTCCCTTTACCTTTACCTTTTTAAGTGCAGGAAGCTGATTGTGTGGCTTCTGATTAAGTGCAGCCAATCGGAAGCCGCGCCTTGGTTTTCGAACAGTTTTGGGAGTCGAACGGCCTCCTGGAATGGGTTAAGTTCGACAACCAAGGTACCATTGTACTTACTTTGTAAGAATGAAGGGACTGGAGCGCAAGCCTACCTAAATGCCAAACACCCCATGACCCAGAAGATCTTACTTTGTCAATGTATCTGTTTATCTATTTGCAGCTGTTGCATCAGGCTGCAGCAGAGATGGAGGGAGAGAAGGGCCACAGGGCCACACCTTCTGCACAACTGAGAGGCCAGCAAACTTGGCTCCTCCTCTCTCTGAGGAGCTGTTTCCATCTCAGCTGGTCGTAAGAAGAACTTGTATCTGAGGAAAGTTATCTGAGTCATCCAGAGCTTAATGGTTTCCTCCTCCCTCCCAAATCCTGTTTCCTCTTGTTCCATGTCTTTTAGATAGGAAGTCTGAGGGTGGGGAATATCATTTTAAAAATTAATCCACCCTGGGAGCCTTTTGAGGAGGGGATTGGGGTGGCACAGCTAAAAGGCAGAGTATTTTTAAAAATACATTTAAATGCTATGACTGGTGTGTGGAAATCCTCTCTACAGCAAGGCAGGGACTCTGCACTCCTGCATGCTCTGTGCAGACATGGCTTGTTGGTCTTGGTGTCTGTTGTTTATAGCTGCCCAGCCCATTACAGCTTTCCTGTAATAATAATAATGTTGTTGTTTAGTCGTTTAGTTGTGTCCGACTCTTCGTGACCCCATGGACCAGAGCATGTCAGGCACTAACAACAACAACAACAACAGCCACTGATGATTGGCTTCTAGGGTCACCCTAGAGAAGGTGCGTGGGAAGAACACTGAGGAACTTTTGTTCTGTATGTTCCAGAGCCAAACATTTTGGAACACTTCAAAGAAACAAAAAGATGCTTCTGTTTCAAGAGAATGATATGCAAGTTCTGTTGCATACAACTCAAGTTGCTCCAAAATAAGATATTGGAGCACTCCAAATCATTTGCCCAGAAGATCTAGCTGAAAGGCAACACGTGAATGTTGCAACAAACCTCTCATTATTATTATTGTTTAATTATAAGATTATTATATAATTGTAGAAGGTTGTTTGATCTTCAGAGGTAGGGTGGCTGTGAGGGGATGTTGCTGTGGCTATAATGAAGGGCCTACCATTGTTCTACTGTTCCCTATATCGATACGATAATCTTTATTGTCATTGTCCCATACAGAACAACGAAATTGAAAAATCTATGTAAGACATTCAAAAAACAACAAGCCTGCTATCCCAGCTATCCCAACCTGGTTAGCCCCCTAAATAACCCCATTTTTAAACACAATACACTCCCATAGAGACTCCTTACACTGCGTTTAAAACCAAAATCGCATTTGGGTAGAAACTGTCTCTCAGGCGGCTAGTCCTAGTCTTTATAACCCTGTACCTTCTTCCAGAAGGCAGAAGCTGAAAGAGATCATTTCCAGGGTGTGCACCATCCTGCGCTATCTCTGCAGCTTTCTTATGACACCTGGAAGCGTAGATTTGATCCAAGGTGGGAACAGTGCACCCAATTTCTCTCCGCAGTCTTTACAACCCTGGACAGCATTGTTTTCCCCCTGACCGTGCAGCTCCCAAACCACACACACAGACCCTAAGTTAATACACTCTCCACAGTACAATGGTAAAATGCCATCAACAGGTCCTTTGAGATATGCAGGAAACCTTTGGCACCCCAGATGTTGCTGAAGTACAATTCCTATCATCTCTGGCCTTGGGCTATGCTTGTTTGGGTCAGATGGGAGTTGCGGTTGAGCAACCTCTGGAGAGCCCAAGAGAACCTCTGAACCTGCCCTACATGATCTGTGTGCTGTAGAATATATATCCCAGAATCCTCTGCAAGGTGCAGTAGTTTCATGGCAGACCAGTAAGGCTTCCTTGGCTGAAAGAGGTGGCAAAGGCTAGGTGGTTTGAAAACCACCGCAGGAGGAAAATAGGGACATCTTATTCCATACCCTCCAACATTTCTGTGATGTAAATATGGACCCATGTCCAAAGTCAGTTTCAGGGGCCTAATCTGGCCTGCCAGTCGGTTTAATCCAGCCCCTGTGGCAGTCTATCTCCTGGGGTAAAATCCTAAAAAAAGCTCAACAACTTCTATCCTAAACAACTTTGGTTGGCCTTCACACATGTTCACTTCATCAAACCCGGCCCTCTTTGAAAAAAAGTTTGGGCACCCCTTCCCTAAGGAAAAGTGGGACATTCCAGGATCAAATCAGAAACTGGGATGGCTTCTATAAATCCAGGACTGATCCTGGAAAACAGGGACACTTGGAAGGTCCGAGAGAAGCTAGATCAGAAAAGTCCACAGACAGGATCTTGACATCCTGTGCCATCTCTCCTACTGCTTCCCAAAGAGCAAGGCTATACGGAGGTGAATATAAAACCTGTGATCTACCGAGGTGCTTTGCATGTCAGATTTTGGCAGTGAGAATGAGTCATTTTTATGAATGTGCCTTTACTGTAATATTACTGAAGTAATATAACAATATATTTTCAGAATAAACATGATTTAACGCGGAATTCTAAAACCACGGTATCTTCCCTCAAACCTGCCCAGAGCTGTCACTCTCTTCCCTGCTGAGGCTTTGTCATGGGCAGTCGTAAACTTTGCGAGATGACATTTCATTGTGCAGGGGTTATGTGCGCCAACTATTTATTTATGTATTTTATTAACATTTTATGATAGGAGCCACAAGGTTGCAAATAAACTTGACTTCATAACATGCATGGCTCCCATTAGCAATAAATTATGGGGTGACACTGATGACTCACCGTGTGCTTGCAGAAAAGGAGACGGCAGCCCTCCCACTCGAATTTTTGGTTTCGCAGAGTAAAATGAAATTATATCAAGGGAGGCTAGAACACGAAGGGGCAGACTGGAGCCAAATAAGGCAAGTATGACTTTGAGACCCTTGTCACCAGACAACGTGGAAATGCCAGACTCTCTTAAGGTTTTTGTACAGTCTGCTATATGATGCACACACTGGAAGTTTATTGGATGAGGGGAATTTTGGGGTTGTCTTTGTTTATATTATGTATTTCCTCCCCCCCTATTATGTTGTGAACTGCCCTGAGATCTATGGGTATAGATTGGTATATAAATTTAATAAATAAAACATAAATAAATAAAAATGCTTAGCTAGATTGACATACCTTGGTCTCAGCCTACTTCAGGAACATATAGACAGTATGCGGCCTAGGACCCACGTACCTGCAGGACCGCCTCTCCTGGTATGCCCCATGGAGGACCTTAAGGTCCACAAATGGCAACACTTTGGAGGTCCCAAGTTGCAAGGTGGTTAGATTGGTCTCAACTAGGGCCAGGGCCTTTTAAGCACTGGCCCCGACTTGGTGGAACGCTCTGTCACAAGAGACTAGGGCCCTGCGGGACTTGACATCTTTCCGCAGGGCCTGCAAGACAGAGCTGTTCCACCTGGCCTTTGGTTTGGACTCAGTCTGACCCTTATGTTCCCCTCCCCTTATGGTTTTGATCTATGGGCTACTTTTAAAATGAGGCTGTATTTTAAATTGCATTTTAACCTGTATTTTAACTTGTGTTTTTTTCCTATTATGTTTTTATTGTAATTTTACTGGTGTTAGCCGCCCTGAGCCTGGCCGGGGAGGGCAGGGTATAAATAATAATAATAATAATAATAATAATAATAATAATAATAATAATAATAATTATTATTATTATTATTATTATTATTATTATTATTATTATTATTATTATCTGCAGCTGCTTGGGGCATCAACCAAGAGGTGCTGGAAATAATTGTTTTATTTTTTACTGTTATTGGGTATGTTAGGGGACTGCCATTGGAACAAGGGAGGGAAGCAGGGGGGCCGTTGGGATACAGAGAGCCTCCAAAACTCCTGAGGAGCAGCGACTCTTCCAACAGTGGGAAAAGCCACACCTCCAGTGGAGAAGAGAGGGAAGGGGCCAGTCAAGTGGGGAAGGGACTCGAGGATGCTGTGGAGAGCCCCAGCGCCCCACCTGGCCAGGCTGGCAGGAAAGAGCTTGAGGATGATGCTGAGAGCCCCAGCGCTCACCGAGCCAGGCTGGCCAAGAAGGATGCATGCCCCTTCCGTCGACCAACCTGTGCAGAGGGGTGGTCTGGTGGGGAGGCGGAGGCTTGGGGTGCCTATGTTCTTATGTTGGGGGAGAAACCGGAAGGGGCCACTCCCAGATTCTGCAAGTGACTAAGCCGGACATGAACTCTGTGTATCTGCACTGTAAATAGTTTGCACAATACAGTGGTACCTTGGGCTACATATGCTTCAGGTTACATTCGCTTCAGGTTACAGACTCCGCTAACCCAGAAATAGTGCTTCAGGTTAAGAACTTTGCTTCAGGATGAGAACAGAAATCGTGCTCTGGCAGCACGGCGGCAGCAGGAGGCCCCATTAGCTAAAGTGGTGCTTCAGGTTAAGAACAGTTTCAGGTTAAGTACGGACCTCCGGAATGAATTAAGTACTTAACCTGAGGTACCATTGTAAAACCTGTAAAGGACAGGTTGGAGTCCTGCCTGGTTACTCAAAAGCAACCACCACCAGCATCTGACAGGGTAGCATTCAACTAAACTCATGGGAGAGTAGAATGATTTCCACATGCCCAGTGGAGACTCTCTCCTGCCCCTTCCACAGATGGGAAGCCACGACTCAAAAGGCCTTCTCTTTTGCCCTCCCTCCCATCCAGATATCAGGAGCAACGTTGTCTGGGGCAGATGTGTTTAAGGATGGATGAATCAACAACCTTTGACTAGCCCGTGCCACTTTTGGCCAAGGTTCACCCATCATTCGATTCCCAGATCAATCTGCACATAAACAAAATATCATTGAAGCACACATTTCAATGCATATTTTTTTCCTGCGAATCGAATGATCTGAAGTTATAGGAGGCCATTACAATGCAGAAGCCAAACAAGCTTGGATATGGTCAGTGTTTGGATGGTTTGAAACCATATTGGTTTCCACAATGTAAAAATAATCAGGATACAAATGTAAGCAAGCAAGCCAGCCAACGAATATAGCATGAGCCAGCTTTTCTGGGATGTGTTTGTGTGTGACTGAAACCAGTTTTCCCTGATTTTGATTCGAGGCTCTCCTCTTTCACTGCTGTTAAATTGGCAGTGCCAGTATGCTTGCCTCAGCACCCCGATACATTTATTTGCTCAACCTGTACATTAGCTAATAAATGGTCTTTTGAACTCCTGCTGGCTCCGAGATGCTTTTGAATGTAATGAGCGGCCGTGGCTACGCGGAAGATACTTTTCTGTGCCAATTCGCAAAACCGCGATGGAAGCAAATCGTTACCTACTTAGAATAGCAATAGGGGAAAAAATTATCTTGTGATTAATGCTGCCCTGTTAGCTTGAACAGCTAACAGTAGTAGAAGAATGTGACCCGTCACTCATTCAACAAAAGTGTAAGGGGGACAGCAAGATGCTGAATCAGTTCCGAGAACATTACCAAATGGTACCTTAAAATTATTTGAATATACTTTTTGTCTTTTTGGGGGTGGGGGCTATGGTTTTTTCTTCCCACTCCTACAGGTTCTTTAAAGGCTGATGTGTTTGCAGTCAATACTAGAACGTTTCTGCTTTCTGCTCTGCTAACTGCAGATTGCATTCTGTCAACATATTCTCTAGCTGAAGGCATAACAGAATGCTAATTGTGAAACATCCCCCCCCCCATCTTGCTTTCATTGTGTCTTTTTCTAGCTTGGCTCTCTTAGAGAAGTTTCCATTGTTGCACCGACCAGCCATAAAACGTTTTGATCTTGCGAGGCTCAGTGGCTTAAAACATTAAGATACTGCTAGCATCTGTCAGGGGTTTCATGTACACCAGTGGGACTTGCCACCAGGTACCCCTTGGTTCAGATCATGGCCACTGGTCCCATCACCGCCTGGCAAATAGAAGGGGAAGAAATGGAGGCAGTGGGAAATTTTACTTTCTTGGGCTCAATGATCACTGCAGATGGTGACAGCAGCTACGAAATTAAAAGACGCCTGCTTCTTGGGAGAAAAGCAATGACAAACATAGACAGCATCTTAAAAAGTAGAGACATCACCTTGCCAACAAAGGTCTGTCTAGTTAAAGCTACTACTGGTTTTCCCAGTAGTGATGTATGGAAGTGAGAGCTGGACCATAAAGAAGGCTGATTGCCAAAGAATTGATGCTTTTGAATTGTGGTGCTGGAGGAGACTCTTGAGAGTCCCATGGACTGCAAGAAGATCAAACCTATCCATTCTTAGGGAAATCAGCCCTGAATGCTCACTGGAAGGACAGACCCTGAAGCTGAGACTCCAATACTTTGGCCACCTCATGAGAAGAGAAGACTCCCTGGAAAAGACCCTGATGTTGGGAAAGATGGAGGGCACAAGGAGAAGGGGACGACAGAGGACGAGATGGTTGGATAGTGTTCTCGAAGCTACCAACATGAGTTTGACTAAACTGCGGGAGGCAGTGGAAGAAAGAGGTGCCTGGCATGCTCTGGTCCATGGGGTCACGAAGAGTCGGACACGACTAAATGACTAAACAACAACAACAACAACAACCCCTTGGTTCAGGCTAAAAAGGTAGGAAGGGAAGAAGCAGTGAGTAGGGAAGAAGCAGTGAGTATAGAGAGGGAGAGAGGCAGGCAGGTGGATGGATGGAGGGACAGGTGGATGGTGGATGGACAGATGGACAGACGGACCAACAGAAGGGGAGGAGGAGGGGAGATGGAGCAGAGCAGAGCAAACCAGTCCTGGACCCAATGGCCAAGGTGGAAGTAACTGGTGGAACATGACAGGTGACCAAAAAAAACCTTTTTGAGTTTCTGGTCCATGGTCTCTCCTGGCTTAGGAGGTGTGGATACAGTTCCTTGCCAAAGACACATGGGATGTGGTGTCTTTGCCGAGACAGCTCCTTGCTAAGGGTGCAAGGGAGCCAAGGTGTGCCTTTGGGCAGAGGAAAGGCAGTGTCGGCAAGGTCCATTCTCCTTTGTCCCATCAAATCAAATGTAATCAAACACACCTTTACTCTGTTTGCCTGAAATTTGGCAGGCTTCGTCCACAGAAGGAACTAGTATGCCAGGAAATTTTAATTCTATTTTATACAAATATGAAACATTATTGGTGGCTGATTTCCCCGTTACAGTCAATGGGGAAGTCCTATGAGGCTTGTTATAACAATAAACCATTAAAAATACAAATCATAAATAAATATGCAACACTTAATTTGTCATTCTTTGCAACACTCCTCAGTGTTGCAACACAACAACCGACAAACACAGCGATTCCAGTGTAGAGCCTCACTTTCTCACTTGAGTTCAAATCTCTGAACAAGACGGGAGTTGGCTCCTTGCTGTATGCCTGCACAGACTTGCTTGTCTTCATTTTAAACCAAAACATGAACACTTTTTTGGGGGGTTGGGGTTGGGGGGAAATCAGCCTCCAACTAATCTGTTGCATTGGCTGAATGCCGTGTGTGTGTTTGTGTGTGTGTGTAATATTAGCATAGCAAAGCAATTGCTTCTCCTAGTCTTTCCACTCAGCTGCTTTGATGCAAGGCAGATAGCTGAACTTAAAGCTGAATTGGCTTGCTAGTTCACATAGGTTTTGCAGGTTGTCCAGTGGCTCTGCCAAGTCTGCAAAGCACTACAAAGAATGGAAAAAGAGAGGAGGGGAGTTCATTGTGCCAATCATCTTGCAATCATTCAGCATTCGCATCAGCCTGTGAAGCATAGATGCCAATGAATTAAGCTCTTCCATCATGTTCTTTGGCTGAGCTAGGCAGAAATGGTTATTATGATGGTATTGCTGTTGGAAGAACTTCCCCTGGAATGTTTTAGTTTTCTGGTCTCTCCCCACTGTCCTGTTCCTCAGTGTTGCAAAGGGGAAACACACATCCGATATAGTTAGCACTAGATAGAAACATGTGGGGGGAAATATGGAAAGCCCAATATACAAGAATGATATAAATGTATTAGGTAAAGGAATTCACTGGATCCCTGGTCAGACCTCCATTTTTTATGGAGTTCACATGGTAGATTGAGAGTGAACAAAGAAGCCTACTGGAAAGCTCAGTAGGTTAGAGTGTGGTGCTGGTAACGCCAGGGTTGCAGGTTCGATCCCCTTACGGTACAGCTGCATATTCCTGCATTGCAGAGAGTTGGACTAGATGATCCTCAGGGTTTCTTCTATGACTTCTTCACCAGAAGTAAGAGAGTGTGGTCTAGTCAAATTTGGCAGCAACAGTTTACTCTTTGGTCTTAACCCCTTCATGCATTAACTAGAGGTACAAATGCTAGTTACTGGGGACTGCAATTTATCCCACAAACCCCTTCTCAAGCCAGTATAACAATTGTATGCAGAATTTAAGAAACCACCCATAATCCCATCAAAACTTTCTCCTGGTAGAGGCTTGGTGAGAATGTCCGCAGTCATCTCTTCGGTTTGACAATACTCCAGTTCAATAAGTCCATCTTATTCAAGTCCATCTTACAGTTTTATTGCACCCCCAATGTGTTTGGTTTTCACATGAAACTTCTTGCTTTGAGACAATTTTGAACAGCTTTGGATGTCCTCCATCAATTGGACTGGTTTCTCCCCAAAATTGTAGCTCTGTGAGGGGGTAAGCTACAATTCCCTGTGTGTGTATGTGTATATGTGTGTATGTATATGTAGTTCAGAGACCTCGTTTGAAGCTGCTGACTACACTTCTCCTTTAAGAACTTTTTTTCTTGGTGTTTAGCCCATTGAACATGACAAAGGGAGCTACTGCCACTTTCCCACAATCTCTCTCTCTCTCTCTCTCTCTCTCTCTCTCTCTCTCTCTCTCTCTCTCTGTTACTCTGGCTATTGGTTGCTGCACTCCCTTCTCTTCCTGCTGATTAGTTTCCTTCATTTCTGTTATGTTTTTCCCCTTGGCTTTGTGGCTTAATCCTGAATGGATGGTACACCCCCCTTCTCTCTCAAGAAAAGACTGGGAGGGGAAGAAAATGGAACACTACAAAGTCCAGATAGGAGTGAAAGTTACGGCAGTTCAGTAATAGAGCCACGCTGTGTAGCAGAAGTTGAGTAGCGATAACGGAGAATAATGATGCCATTTTAGAAATGTAGGCAATGGATTAAATTACCATCTCTGTGTTGCTTGCATACGTACCTGCAGTAACTAGAGTGCCATTTTCCAACCATGAATAAAATTCACATAGTTTAACCTTTGGGAGAGGGGAAAAAACACCTCTGCAAAAATGAACTCATCCCTTTCCCATCCTCTATATCCCTATTATCTTTGTTCATTTCCTACAGGGTAGGAATATCATGGCATGCGACTTAGCTATGTTAACCAACCAGTACACTGATAGGTTTCTGTTGATTCTTTTGCACAATTAGCAGTGCTTTTATTGGGTGGCTTTCTGGCTAATTCTGTATTTATGGCAATATTAACAGTACTCATCTCTTTGTGAAGACTCTGTCCCAGGCAGAGATTTTAGGATGTAATCCTAGCCATGTCTGCTCAGAAGTCCCATGGAATTCAGTGGGACTTACCCCCAGGTAAAAACACTTAGGACTATAGCCTTCGTTATCCTCCTGGAACATAAAAATAATGGTGTTGTCAAACACCTGTAAGGTCACAAAACCAGGTTGTAAAACTGCAATTTGCTCAGAGGGTCACTAAATGTGCAGCTGATTTGCACTTACTGAAATAGACATGTACCCTTTCATCATATGCAGTGATGGTATGTTTTCATAATTTTCCTATGCAGAAATTTTATCTTTATAGGATGCCTTAGTGCAGGAGTGGGCTATGCACGTCCAAATTATTCACATCAGCCTAATAATAATAATAATAATAATAATAATAATAATAATTTATTTATACCCCACCCATCAGGCTGGGTTTCCCCAGCCACTCTGGGTGGCTTCTAGCAAAACATTAAAATACAATTAAAAGCTTCCCTAAACAGGGCTGCCTTCAGTTGTCTTCTAAAAGTCAGATAGTTGTTTATTTCTTTGACATCTGGTGAGAGGGCATTCCACAGGGCAGGTGCCACCACCAAGAAGGCCCTCTGCCTGGTTCCCTGTAACCTCACTTCTCGCAGTGAGGGAACTGCCAGAAGGCCCTCGGGGCTGGACCTCAGTGTCCGGGTAGAACGATGGGGGTGGAGATGCTCCTTCAGATATACTGGACCGAGGCCGTTGATATAGGATTGTAGATGTAGGATTGAACCACATATCTAGTCATCTTTTGTATCATCTTTTCCTTTGCCTCAAGGTAGCAATAGTCCTTGGCCAGTACTGGGGCAATCCGCTGCAAAAACCCCAGCCACAGTAACGAAGATGCCAAGTCTCATGCCAAATGAGTTCATTTAACCCGGGTTGGTAGGAGTCTGAAAGTATCAATGTTATCCCTGCTGTTGAGTTTTCTATCTGAAGGGCTAATCTAATACTGTTGTAGGAGGAAAATATTGGGGGGTGGGGAGGAAAAATTGAGATCATTTTGATTCTAGCAGTTACGATATATGTTGTAACCTTTCACCTTGAAACTTACTCTGTTTTTCTTTAGGCTGTCTCTTTACCTTTTGACATAATGTTTTTGAAGTCAACAACCAACAAGATTAAAAGGGGCCTCCCTGGCATCTCATTATCTTTAGCTTTCAAACAGGATTAAGGTAGGAGGAAATATGGCTTAGATAAGAAAGACTGTAACAAGGATGCTAGTTAATTAACAGAAAGGATCAGGAATGGTAAGGAACAAGAAAGGAGAATTTCTGAACTTCGAAAAGGTTAAAGTTCCAAACAGAGACATTGAATTTCAAAAGCAAAGGAAGTAAAATATTATTCATAGCTTTTATCCCGACACTTAAACAATCCATTGCTCTCATTGATGAAAATGTTGTCCAGGTAAATTCCTCAACAGTTATCTCAGGAGAGCTGAAAGAAAATGAGCCAGCTTTTTGAATGCCCTACCAGACTCACATCAGCATAGTATAAACTTGGTCAAATTCATGTTTTCCTTTTCTTGTGCCCTTTCCAAGCCCCACTCACACTTTTAAATGATTTCTTTTCCATTTTTTTACGCTTTAGGAGGGAGTGCCCAGCATGGCCCAGGATTCTTTAGAAACCAAAAAAAGTGGGTTGGTTTTTTTTAGATGGAACCGTCACATGAACAATCTGGTGAAGTCACAACAAAGTCACGTTTCTCGGCAGTGGCACCCGCCTTGTGGAACGCCCTCCCGCCACATGTCAAAGAGAACAACAACTACCAGACTTTTAGAAGACATCTGAAGGCAGCCTTGTTTAGGGAAGCTTTTAATGTTTGATGCATTACTGTATTTTAATATTTTGTTAGAAGCTGCCCAGAGTGGCTGGGGAAGCCCAACCAGATGGGCGGGGTATAAATAATAAATTATTATTATTATTATTATTATTATTATTATTAGTAGTAGTAGTAGTAGTAGGACAGGACAGCATCCACCACACCTGAAGACAGGTTGCTTTAGGAGGAGGTGGAGGGCAGGCAACATATCTCTCTCTCTCTCTCTCTCTCTCTCTCTCTCTCTCTCTCTCTCTCTCTCCCCCTCCCTGTCTTCCAACACTTCATTGCTACATCCAACCCCCACCATTCCTTTCCTGAAGTCTCTACCTTATTCTCAGTGCTTTTTTCTTCTTTCTAAAAAAAATGTTTAGGGGTGCTCTCATTTTGACTCCAGAAAATCACCATTTTATTGTTCAAATTGAGAAAAATGAATACAGTACCATATTGGCCCGAATATAAACCGCACCTGCAAATAAGCCGCACCCTAAAAATTGAAGGAAAAACAACAACACAATGCCAGGGCTGCTTCCTGGGGTGGAGCTGCGCTGCTTTTCTGGCAGTCTCCTCCCCCTTCCCACTTCTTTCCAGCGGCTCGGTGGAGGCTTGGGAGAGGTGGGTGGGCTGCACGCCGTTGCCCTGCGCTGCTCTGGGGAGGGGTGAGAGCCGACCCGATTGGCCCGCACTCCTGGCTGCTCCCTGGGGGCTGTGGGAATGAAGGGGGGAAGGCTGCTGGAAAAGCGACGCAGCTCCCTCTCCTCCCAGAGAGGAGCCCGGGAGCGCAGGGCAAAGGCACGCAGCCTGTCCGCCGCTCCAAAGCCCCCCTCAGGCTACCAGCAAAGTGGCGTGACTCCCCCCTTCCCCCCTTTGTTCCAATGGCTTGGGGGAGGCTTTGGAGCGGCCACACTCCTGGGCTACCTCCTGGGGGAAGAGCTGCACTGCCTTGCCGGCAGTGTACAGTCCTGAATATAAGCTGCACTTTAACTTTTCACGATCAGAATTTGGGAAAAAAGTGTGGCTTATTTGGGCCAGTACGGTAAATGGACAAAAGTACAAAGAACATGCATTACCTCGTATTACACAGCTGACAGCTCGGAGGTGGTAACAACAAAACTGACCAATCGCACTAGATTCCAACTCCTACTTCACACATTAAACGCTCGCTTCTGCCCGAGACTTAGGAAACACTGTGACAGGAAATGAGGTAGCCATTGGGGATAGCAATGGAACTGACAATTCACCAGGCTAGAGAAGAAACTCATTTTTTAATTATTATTTTTAAAAACGAGTTTCTTCTCCCTCTAGATTCACAAAATATTTAGGGGTATGCGTACCCCTGAGTCCCTCCGGGGGGGGGGGAAACATTGCTTATTCTTTTCTAATGGTGCAACCACTTCTGCCCATCTTTTGATTAACCTTTCTGAATTGCCTCCATGTCAGTTTCTAGCCACTTAGCTTCTTCTCCACCACCACTCACCCACCAGTCTCTAAACCCATTCAGACAGCCTTCCTTACACCAATCTTCATGCTCAGTGGAGGAACCAGAATAGAGGACAGGTCCCTTGACCACCCATAAAGGTTCCCCACATAATGAGCAAAGTAGCTGAGCAAACTAGGTCACATTAAGCTTCCACTGAAAGCCAGTGTGGTGTAGTGATTAAGAGCAGTGGACTCGTAATCTGGTGAACCGGGTTCGCGTCTCCGCTCCTCCACATGCAGCTGCTGGGTGACCTTGGGCTAGTCACACTTCTCTGATGTCTCTCAGCCTCACTCACCTCACAGAGTGTTTGTTGTGGGGGAGGAAGGGAAAGGAGAATGTTAGCCGCTTTGAGACTCCTTCGGGTCTCAAAGCAGGATATCAAATCCAAACTCTTCTTCTTCTTCCATTGATCAGCAGACTTTTTGCTGAGTCACTTGACACTTCTGGAGACCACCTGCTCATATGCATTCAGTCACTTTTGTTTGCTTGTGACAACATTAAAATGACACAAACACTAATCCAAGTTTAAAACTATGTTGTGACCCAGTGCTATATTGAAGAGGGGAAAATACAACATCTTAAAACTGTGATGTAACAAAAGCTATTCAGGTTTCCCTACTCTACCCTATTTTCACTTCCTACAGCCAACAACTCACTAGAAAAAACATCCAATATAAAAATGTATTGACAATGGAAGATGGTGATGTAGGCAGTGAATTCCACAAAGTGGATGCTATGCTAGAAATGATCTATGGGAAGAGGTGTTTCCTCAAGAAACCAGGTACTAGGCCAATTTTAGTGTATGTGAAACTGTCTGAACACGTCCAAAGTGTTACAGAAATGCTAAATATTATTAGATTGCATAAAAGTATCAAAACTGTAGGTGAGCTGAGAACATAAAGAACACTGTTGTCCTAGACCTGACAACCTGCATTTATATAAAAAAAGCTGGGCTCCACGTGAAATATAATTTCAAAGATGAACAGCTTTGATTCAAGTCTGTAGAAGATGGTCAGAAAATCTTTAAAGGTCATCTCTGTTGAGATTTTTCGAAGAAGGATGTGACTGCCTCAAAGTCACTTGTAGTAAATCATGGGAAGGGGAACTATTACAGACTTCATATCTTTCCCCCCTTACATGTGTGTACAGAGGGCTGTAGGTATACAGTGCACAAATGTGTAGTTTGTTCTATATTGGGTCCTAGAAAGCTTGGCTACCCACTCATTGATACCACAAAGTATGGTGATAATGGTAGCTATATGGTCAAGCAGCACTAATGCATACATCTGGAACCACAGCACCTAATCCTGTAGGAACCTGTAGGAATCTGACTCCCCTTCTTCAGAGATTGAGAGTGGGGATTCAGAATAAGAGGGGAATTGTCCTTAGAGATGTACATAATGAACCAGAGACACAGGCACAAAGGGAACCCATTGTGCCAGTGGTTCTCTCGAGGTTGCATTTCCCTTCTATGAATCTTAGGATTCCATTTCAGAAGTCTGATTGCAACCACAATCTCACCCATTCTTTGGGACTCAACAACTGCTAAAGCAGGATGAGTGCCTTTAAATGAAGAGGCTCCTCCTACAGAAGGGGAGCTGCAGCTCCTATTTAAGGCTCGGTCTGAGTATGACCACTAAGCCTAGGGCTTGCCGATCAGAAGGTCGGCGGTTCGAATCCCCGCAACGGGGTGAGCTCCTGTTGCTCGGTCCCTGCTCCTGCCAACCTAGCAGTTCGAAAGCATGTCAAAGTGCAAGTAGATAAATAGGTACCACTCTGGCGGGAAGGTAAACAGCATTTCCGTGCGCTGCTCTGGTTCACCAAAAGCGACTTAGTCATGCTGGCCACATGACCCTTGGCCAATAAAGCGAGATGAGCGCCGCAACCCCAGAGACGTCCGCGACTGGACCTAATGGTCAGGGGACCCTTTCCCTTATGAATGTTGCAGCCCTGCATGGAGCTGTCCATAGTGCTAGTAAAACCTCTCCTTGCCTTGGCACTACTGAACAAAACCACAGATGCTTCTTCAGCAGCTCAAAGCCCCTTTAACCTCAATGGGATGTAAATGTGCAAAACTGGGTGCTGCAGGCTGGTCATAAAATACAAGCATCAGTTATCCCAGTACTTTGCTAGGACCATATGAAAATGATCTATGGATTTCTTCTTTTGTGCTTATTCTCTCTCTTAGAGCTGTGTGGCATGTTTCACTTACCCAGAAAGTGGAAAGCAGCCTGGATCTGCCTATTTAGAACCAAAAAGTCAGCTCCTTTGCAGGCAAATAAAGAGGGCAGAGGCATTTGCTTGCAGTTAATCCACCTTGGACATTTTCATAAAAGAACCCTGGATTAATCATGTCTCAAGAAAAGAGGAGTCACAATTAACTATGTAGTAATTCAGGGACAGTGTGCTGGTCCCAAGGGTTAACCGTGCAGTGAGGTCCGAGTCCAGTCCGAGGTCGAGGGTGTGGTATGGAGGCTGTCCGTCAAAGCTGAAGTGGGGTCCAAGGCAGGGAGTCGGGTGAGGTCAGGAATTCTGGCAGAAGAGCAGGACAAGGTGCAGGCAGGAACAGGTAACCAACGATGTTGCTCCCACAACCTGGGACTGGGTGGGCTGGCCTTTATCTCCTCTGAGGCATAGGGCGGCCCCGGTCCACAGGTGACTCACCTCTCCTGGCCTGAAGGTGAGCGCTCCTCCTGCAGGAACTTAGTTCCCTCCGCCTCTCTGCCCTGAGCCTCTGCAGCTCAGGAGAGGCTGGAGGGTTACTGGACCCAGAGACCACTTCACCTTCCCCTGATGGGGCTGAGAGTGGAGCACCTGCAGGCAATGGGTCCTCCATCACCTCAGGAGCCAGAGCAGACTCAGCTGGTGCCTGCACCTGGGAATCAAGTGCAGGTGAGGACCCTTCAGGCTCAAGCCCCAGCCTGAAGCTGGTTCTGGAGGCGGGGACTTCTGTGCAGGCTGGGATTCCTCAGGTTCAGCCTCCGAGTCCGAATCCCAGGCCATCACACACAGTGAATTAACTGTGCTCTGCCCTCTTAAATAGAGCATGCCTTCAGACTGCCTCCTCCATCACATATGGACCAAAGCAAGAGGCAGGTGCACAGCAGGCTGCAGTGGTGAAGGAGAGGAGCAGGTTCAGGGGACCCCTACTGGAGTGTGGGCCACCAGCAGGAGTCCAACCCTGCCATCCCTTAATGCTGTCCCTGATTGTAACCTAGCAGTTGGGAGGAGGAGTGGGTAATTCCAGTCTTTCCAACTTATCCTCTAGGGAGGGGAGCCTTTAGGGTTCAAAACAGACAGGACCTGGCTACTTGCTTGGTAAGTGTAATGTGTAGCTCAGCCTTAACTACAACTATACTGGTTTTGTTATTAGGATAAACGGGAGTCTTTTGTGCTGTTGCTCTCTATCACCTATCTATTTTCACATGAATTATTATCATTACTATTACAAGTCATTTATGAAACATGCCTCCAAAATCACCAATTAAATGATAGGTGAAAAGTGTGAGCGCCACAGAAAATTGTAGCCCGGTGTTAAACTCTACCATTGCTTAAAGCTTATAAGGATAGGTAATATGGTGCCCTCCACGTTCTGTGACCTTCAAATACCATCATCCCTGACCATTGGCTATGCTTTCTGGGGCTGATAAGAGTTGTACTACAAAAAATCTGGAAGGCTCCACATTGGTTCCACTGGCTGCTAGACTGGTGACTGGGAGCAGCCACTGGGACTATATAACACTGGTCCCAAAAGATCTGCATTGTCTTCCAGTACATTTCCAAGCTTTACCAGCTTTACAAGACATTGTGGAGGGGTCATTAAAAGACAGCCACCTCTTTAATGCAACATGTAGTTCTTCGGTAAGTAGGCAAGAAGAGGATAAGGAAGGAATGCTGGAAATTAAGCATCCTGGGGTATAGGATTCCAGCCCTTCCACAACTAGAACAACCACATTAAATTCAAAACAATGCATGTTTACTCTTTATCGCAGCGTCGATCTTCCAGTCTTTCATTTTTGATGACTTGTTTGGAACAAGAGACAAAACCTCAGAGAGTGAGATCTGATCTTTAATTTGCCCAAACAACATTAAACATGCAAGAAGAACATCACCAGTGTCTGTCCAAACAGAATTGATGTCCTTAATGTAAGCAAAGGGATGATCACGTAGAATTCATTCCTTCTCACACTTAGAAAGATACATCCTCATACTTCAGCCTTCTCATTTATTTGTCTCTTGACAGATTCCCAACTACCTGTTTTCAGTAAATGAAGGTCAATAGCAAAGAGCCTAGTATTAATGACGGGATGCTTTGAAAAATATTGCATTCCAGTGATTACTCAGAACTGCTACATACCATTCTGAACTGCGTCATTCCTTTGTCTCCCCAAATTTACTTTTGTATCTGTCTGCATGGCCTGATAATCTGCACATGGATTTCTAGCAGCACATAACAAACTGGTTCCTTAATTTATGGATGAGGCACATAAACAGAGTGGCTGTATGTCCTGCATTAAAGAAGATGGTCCTCTCTTTGAAGGCACCCTCCATCTGAAAAGTTCTCTGGTCTATATCTGAACCATAAGAAGAGTGAGTAGTTGCCCATCAGCATTTAGGACCTGGTAATTATTTCTAAATGTGCACCTGTACAAATAAATTGCCATATGATATTTTAATGCAAATCTTTGTCATCATTTGCTCTTTTTTTGCTGATCTATTTCTTATTTTTTGGCACTGCTGCCTCTACCAATATCACCAGTGCTACTACTATTATCACCTAGATTTCTTCCGTAAGCTAGGAGATGAACCCCTGTTGCTATTGTGTGTCTTTTTGCCAAATAAGCTAGCAAATGTATTCCTTACTACTAAATATATTACTATTTAAAATAAGGTAGCAATGGCACCACTCCTACTGAGGGCAGTAGTAGTAGTAGTAGTAGTATGGAATAGGGCATTCCTATTTTCATCAGAGAAATGTTGGAGGGCATGCTATTATCATCACATTTATTTATTCATTTATTTACTCCACCAAATCAGGCTAACAAAAAGGCTCAGGCCAAGAAGTGCTAACCCCCCTGGTAAATTTTAGTTTAAATTCAATGTGTACTACATCCCATTGCATCTGTTTGACAGAGGACAGCTTTCATTATGGCAGAAGAAGAATAACAGTGGTCGTGAAGCTTATGCCGCAATTATTTTTCCTTGCGTACCATAAAATAAAGGACGTTCCATGCACTAACCGAACAGCAGAGGCTTTCTAATTTCATTTCCTGCCAATACCTTAGAATTGTTGTAAAATATTAGTTGACACGTTGGCAGGCTCAGTGCTGTACTGATGCAGGGCGGGGAGAAGAACAGAAGAAGAGTTTGGATTTGATATCCCGCTTTATCACTACCTGAATGAGTCTCAAAGCGACTAATGCTCTCCTTTCCCTTCCTCCCCCACAACAAACATTCTGTGAGGTGAGTGGGGCTGAGAGACTTCAAAGAAGTGTGACTAGCCCAAAGTCACCCAGCAGCTGCATGTGGAAGAGCGGAGACGCGAACCTGGTTCACCAGATTACAAGTCTACTGCTCCTAACCACTACACCACACTGGGCGGAAGGCGGTACGAAGGCATTATCCACAGTTTTGAAGTTTCCTGCATCCTTGCTGCTATTCATGCATACGTAGAGTCCTACTGAAATCGGTAGGACATGCATGCGAGGAAATGTGTGCAGGAAACAGAACAGAAATAGTTTGCTTTGGGATGCTATACTCTTCATGAAGTGATTTGGAGAAGCATATACATTCACACACAACACACACACACACACACACACACACACACACGTCTCCTTATAAAATTATTGGCAGCCAGTTGGGGATGAGGAAGAAATTTGTTTGCTCTAACCCAGGGGTCAGCAAACTTTTTCAGAAGGTGGCCGGTCAACTGTCCCTCAGACCTTCTGGGGGGCCGGACTAGATTTTGAAAAATAATAATGAATGGATTCCTATGCTCCACAAATAACCCAGAGATGCATTTTAAATAAAAGCACACATTCTACTCATGTAAACACACCAGGCAGCCCCCACAAATAACCCAGAGATGTGTTTGAAATAAAAGGACACATTCAACTCATGTAAAAATACGCTGATTCCCTGATCGTCCGCGGGCCGGATTTTGAAGGCGATTGGGCTGGATCTGGCCCCTGGGCCTTAGTTTGCCTACCCATGCTCTAACCCCATCCAAGACACCTGGACTCGCATACAAATTGGAACACAGATCAAAAGAACAATTTCAGGACCAATGAAGACTTTATACCATTGGCCCTAATAAAAATGGCTGTCAAATCAGCCTTCTGTTTGCCATCTTAAGGCTTGGCAAATGGCAAAATGAGCTGCCTGGTAGAGTCTGTGGAGTTACATGCTTTTTGATGGAAAACCCTTCCTTGCTTGTGGATCCTCTGGAATTAAATGTTCCTTAAAGTACTCTGGTGACATACCCGAGGCATTTCGAGAGTAGCCAAAGCAGTCTGACAAAGCTGACAGCAATTATCAGGAGGGGTCCTCACATCGCTATGTTTTTACCACATTTCCCACAAAAGCAAATTTGAAATTGTTGTTGGGACTCAATTTCAAGCTAAAATATTTGAGGAATTTAGAGCGTAGCCAGCATTTCAAAAGGATTCGGGATTTTTTGGGAGGTGGGTAGGGACACATTCATTCCTAGAACCTTGGCATTAAAAGATGCCTGCTTCTTGGGAGAAAACAAAGGTCTGTATAGTTAAAGCTATGGTTTTCCCATTAGTGATGTATGGAAGTGAGAGCTGGACCATAAAGAAGGCTGATCGCCAAAGAATTGATGCTTTTGAATTATGGTGCTGGAGGAGACTCTTGAGAGTCACATGGACTGCAAGAAGATCAAACCTATCCATTCTGAAGGAAATCAGCCCCGAGTGCTCACTGGAAGGACAGATCCTGAAGCTGAGGCTCCAAATACTTTGGCCACCTCATGAGAAGAGAAGACTCCCTGGAAAAGACCCTGTTGTTGGGAAAGATGGCAGGCACAAGGAGAAGGGAATGACAGAGGACGAGATGGTTGGACAGTGTTCTCGAAGCTACCAGCATGAGTTTGACCAAACTGCGGGAGGCAGTGGAAGACAGGAGTGCCTGGCGTGCTCTGGTCCATGGGGTCACAAAGAGTCGGACACAACTAATGACTAAACAACAACAACCTTCCCAGTAGGCTTTGGGAGTAACTAAAAAAAAATGTTCCGACATCACGACAAAGGCACGAACAGCTCTGGCGGTGACAGCAATGAGTTAAAAGTAGAAGGAAAAGAGAGAGGACTCTGGCTCAAGAGGGAAATCCAGTAGCAATTCTCCACAGGCAGCAAATAATTTGTTTGAGTGCATAATTAATAGATTTGTCAGAAAGTACTTAGATTGTGAAATATTGCAAGTAGACCCCTTTCCAGATGGATTAAGATGAATGGGTCCTCCATCAGCGTATGAAACCTCATTGCTCAATGGCTGGAGAATTTGCCGCATCTCTACATTAGTTTGAGTCTCTGCCTCTTTGCGCTCCTCTTTCTCTTTCTCCTCTGGCTGCGGGGGAGGAAGACAGGACGGGGGATTGAATAAGAACACTTCTAATTCTAATCGTGAGTGGTGTCCTTTACCTAAAGGGCATCCAAGCAGGCAAGACTAAATCAGATACTCAATAGGCAACTTTCTCTGCAATTGAATATAAAAAGGGTGCGGGGGAAGGCATTAACATGGCTCAGAACAGTGAAATTAACTACTCCTTGCAGACCCAGGTTATATATTAGCTGATCACAGAGTCATGCATTAATCTGCATGAAGCAGTTTTTTATCTTCTCTAAAAATGGTTCCAGAGAAGCGCAACATGATCAATATTTGAAGGTCTATCTAAGAGAACATGCAAGGGAGTTCTGGGTCCTGAATAAAGGTGAACGGCAGACGTCGTGGGAATAACTGAACACCAGCTGCGCTCTTCTGCTCCCCTTCCACATGGGTTGGCCAACGTGCGGCCATCCATCCCATGCTACACCCTCACTGGCCCTGGCACATGTACACACACAGCTAGGCGCAAGAAAACACATGCAGCAGAGAGACTGGTTTATCCTCATAATTTGTAATGGGAACTGATGGCAATTGTACCTTGCTCAGGATCAACCAAATGGTCACATTGGAGGGGGGAAATAAGACACTATGAGGGGAATAAACTAGTTGTTCAGCTCCGTGTCTGTGTGTCCGACTTCCTACCTTATTATTATTTATCCATTCATTTAAAACATTTGTGTTCTGCCTTTATATTTTTTTAATTAGGCACTTAATTATGCTTTGAGGTCCCCCCCCTTACAATCAAGCAACTGTTCTTATTTTATCTGTAAGCTGTACTGAGTCCCTCTCAGGGGAGAAAGGTAGCGTATAAATAGATTAAGAAATAATAAAATAATGAGAATAATAATTTTATGACGCAAACAAACTGTACAGAGGCAGCATGCCCCTGATTACTGTATCAATTTCTGGGAGTTACAAGTAGAAGCCTTGTTCAGCCTGCAACTGAGAGGAAATGGGCTCCCGAAAAATTCTCCACTCTGTTTGCGGGTGGTGAAATGAGAGGGATTTTGAAGGATGTTCTCTAGTGGGGAAGGCAGAATTCTTGAGCAGTCTATAGGTAGGAGAAAGAACATTTTCACACAATTTTCTTCTGCGAAAGTTCAGTTCGCTTAATGCTGAGTGAAACTACGGTATATTAGTTTCTACTGGTGAATGAAGGAAACAATGTGTAAGGGAGAAGGATCAGAAGGAATCGGGGCCAAGCCCATAGCATCACATGAAAAGAAAATTTAAAATACAATTTACAATAAAATACAATGGGTTGTAGCTAGTGGTTAAGAGTGGTGGACTCGTAATCTGGTGAACTGAGTTTGATTCCCCGCTCCTCCACATGCAGCTGCTGGGTCACCTTGGGCGAATCATACTTCTTTGAAGTCTCTCAGCCCCACTCACCTCACAGAGTGTTTGTTGTGGGGGAAGAAGGGAAAGGAGAATGTTAGCTGCTTTGAGACTCCTTAGGGTAGTGATAAAGCGGGATATCAAATCCAAACAACTCCTCCTCCTCCTCCTCCTCCTCCTCCTCCTCCTCCTCCTCCTCCTCCTCTTCTTCTTCTTCTTCTTCTTCTTCTTCTTCTTCTTCTTCTTCTTCTTCTTCTATGCAGCACTAGCAACTTCCAGTTGTGCAGTAGGACTGTCCCCATCTCTCCTCCCCTTGCATGCCTCCAAATCTGCTCTGAAGGGCCCTTGAATTTGTCCCTCTGGAGCAGATTTTGAGGGTGCTTTTTCTCCTCCTTTAGCAAAATGCATATTTGTGCCTCACAAATGGTGCACATCTTCCCCTTCAGCGTGTAAAAACAATGACCTCAGATCATCATTTCCTAAGCCTCCCCAGAAACATCAGTAAAGGTGAGAACATGGGGTTCCAAATTCGACTGACAAATGGGAAATAGTAAGTCATCTTTGCGGAAATATTCCAAGTGCCTTTGAGCTGCTGTCGAGCCCAGATCTCCCGGCAGCACCAGCTTCCAGGTTACTAATTGCTGAACCTTCCCTAATCTCTTTGTTTTATGCAACCCGCGGCAAACAAATATTTTATGTGTCTTTAAGCATATTCAGCAAATGTGTCTGCTCCCGCTCAGTCACTTATTAAGTGGGGAAGAACGGGCTAATTGCTTTTGATAAACCCACAAGCTGTATGTCTAGCCAAGGGATGAGCCAATTTCAACACAGCTTTTGAAAGCTTCAAGGATTTGACAAGCCTTCCAGGGCAAGGGGGGGAGGAAATCAATAAATGACCTACAGTATATTAAACCCCTGCTGATAGAATGAGCCACTGTTTGTCTGATAACCACAAAAATTACAGTTATAGGAGCAAGTAATTTAGATGCAGATTAGTTGTCAGCTCTGCCCTTACTCAAGCTGCGGGAATGATGCCTGTGATTTAAAAAGAGCCTCGGGCTGCAGTGAGAAACATCAGGCAGGATCTGTGCTTCCCACCAGAAACAATGGCCTCATGTCACCACCTTTCTCTCCCCAGTAATGTCTAGTAATATGAAAAATGTGCTGTGATGTGGCCTGACTTTCCTTTGCTTCTACAGGTGTCAGCTAGGATGTAAGATACTGACCAGAGCACATAGGTTGCATGCAGAAGGTCTCAGGTCAATGTCTGGTACCTTCAGGTAGGGCTGGAAATGACCCCCTTTTCAAACCCTGGAAACACAGAGCCACTCAGTGCAAACAGCTTTTTAATATATATACGTATATATGATTTTGACAAGGGATGTGGGTGGCGCTGTGGTCTAAACCACTGAGCCTCTTGGGCTTGCCGATCAGAAGGTTGGCGGTTCAGATGTGCACAACGGGGTAAATAAGTTTTAATGGATGTAATAATGGAATACTGAATGGTTTAGTTTTGTAAAATATGCAGGGATTTATGATATGCAAAACGAACCATGGAAAGAGAAGGAGGGAAGTCCCTGATATTTTAAGGATGTTAAAATGAGTAAAGTAAGGTAAAGGTAAAGGACTCCTTGACGGTTAAGTCCAGTCAAAGGCGACTTTGGGGTTGTGGCACTCATCTCGCTTTCAGGCTGAGGGAGCCGGTGTTTGTCCACAGACAGCTTTCCGGGTCATGCAGGACTAAACTGCTTCTGGTGCAATGGAACACCGTGACGGAAACCAGAGCGCACGGAAACATCGTTTACCTTCCCGCCACAGTGGTACTTATTTATCTACTTGCACTGATGTGCTTTCGAACTGCTAGGTTGGCAGGAGTTGGGACAGAGCAACGGGAACTCACCCCGTCACAGGGATTCGAACCGCTGACCTTCTGATAGGCAAACTCAAGAGGCTCAGTGGTTTAGACCATAGCGCTACCCGCGTCCCTCGGGGTCTTCTAACAATGCACAGTACCCTTAACAAATGACAACATCCAGAATTCTTTGAGAGAAGCCACGGCTGCTTAAAGTGATATGATAGCGCTTTAATTGCATGGTATGAATGTAGCCAATGAAAAGTTGACATAGATTGCAGGGACTGATGGTGTGTTTTTACTGAGTTGAGTTGGATGAGGAGTTTCAGGGCCAATGTAGATCGTTGCTGTATGGCACTGCTGTATAATCTACAGATCCATCTCCTGCTTCCATGAAATTGCTCATATTACATCTTCCCCATCTTGAAAGGCAAACCCTTATTATTCAAAAGATCAGTCATTTTCTTTGATGATCCCCCCTCCTTTGAGATCTGCATATGTACACATATCAAGGCAAAAATGATTGCTTCCTCCCTTTCCAATTTCATGATGAATAACAAGCATAAATTTGCCACTCAATAAAAAAAACAATAACAATATTCTACTGCATTTGTGTGGGGCCTTTCATCATGAAGGGGTTCAAGAGAGTTTCTGGGACAGAGAGAACAATTCATTTGCATACAGCTGGTTACCTCTGGATGGAAGCAAAGTGCAGTGGTACCTCCAGTTGTGCACGGGATTCCGTTCCGGAGCTCCGGTCGGATCCCGAGGAATTCGCAACCGGAGGTGCTGCTTCTGCACATGCACACGGCGAGTAGAGCGCTTCTGTACATGCGTGTGCGGCAAAACCCAGAAAAATACTTCTGGGTTTGCTGTGTTTGCATCCTGAAGGATACGCAACCAGAGGTGTGTGTATCCAGAGGTACCACTGTCTCCTAGTTTGGCATGATTCCCTAAAAAAGGGTATGGAAGAAGTATAATATACCGTGAGAAACTGAGAAATTTGCATTGCTTGTTTGAAGGTGTCAGTGTGGGTGAGTGTTGGACTTAAGAGGCCTGAGTTCAAATCCCTGTTCAGCAGCAAACGTCACCATCAGTGCCCCTTCCCTGGAATTTTTGAAAGACCAGGTGAACACCCTCGGACTACTTGTGGAAATGACATTATCTGTTAAAATAC
Organism: Podarcis raffonei; assembly: GCF_027172205.1. NCBI lineage: Eukaryota > Metazoa > Chordata > Lepidosauria > Squamata > Lacertidae > Podarcis > Podarcis raffonei. The sequence goes on from NC_070618.1 coordinate 23,708,416, forward strand.
AGGTGACCTCAGTGACTAAGGGTGGATCTGCACTCGTGGTTTATAACATTTAAGGAATAGTTATTTTAACGTAGATAGACACGTTACATTTTGCCTGTAAAATTAATAATGTGCTACTAAAGGGTGACACCAGAGGGCACAGCCACCAGGAACCGGCAGTAAGGGAAACTGTGTTATGGAGGAAACAAGATAATGACCATTTTTATTTTACCAGTATGCTCTGCGACCTTAAAAAGGTCAGTGTAGATCCAGCCAAGGTCTGTCCTGCATAAGATGAGGCTGATCTCCCAGCTGCGACACTATTTGGCTATGGGAGATCTTGCAACCATGCACTGGACTATTTCAACACATTTTTCACGCCTTCAAAGACTGTTCAGGAACTCCAGCTGGTGCAGAATGCTAAAATCTCTGTGTCAGCTACATTGGCTGCCTGTAAGCTTTGGGGCCCCAAGTGCTGGTCATGACCTTTAAAGCCCTTAACAGCTGAGGCCAAGTTGCTTGAAGGATGGCCTGTTCTCATACTAACCTACCAGAGACTTAAAATCAGTGACAGAGGCCCTGGTAGGGAATCCAGGAGGGAGGGAACCTGCCCCAAAGTCTGTGCGGGAAGATGCAGAGGTTGGGTCAACACTCCCTATAATTACAGCTCAAACCAGAAAGAGTTGAAGGGCATGGCAAATACATTCCTCCTTCTGTACTGTATGAGGGAACTAATCAGGATTGGGACAACTGTATATAAGGAGAGGGCTTAACCCTTAACTTCCGTGGTACTGATTTGGTTTAATCCCTCTTCCTGCTATTTGGCATGTGAGCGAAGTTTCAAGAGGTGCCAACAGGTCGTGAGCACCTAGTGCAATTTGTAGGGACATCAGAGAATTCGGATGAAAACACAAACGGGAGTGGAAACTGCTAACATTCGCTGACTCATCCCATGTCTAGAACAGAAATCAATGCATCAGATTCAATTGGTAATCACTGTTGCTATTGCTTTCGGTCTGCCAACGACCCAAAATGGAATACATCCCCCACTCCACTCCACTCTGCATTGCATTTCCTTTGCAGTGAAATGGGTGGGGTGGAATACTGCAATGCCGACACAATTTGTGTAATTAATTTGTTACACAAATAACTTAAGTTGTATAAATTTAGAGGAATAGGGTAGCTTTTGGTGGAGGTTGAACTGCAGAGAAATGGAAACAGTGCTGCATGCAATGCGTGCAGGACACAACAGAAAATGATGCTTTCTTGCAACCCTAGCCCAAAGCCATTATTGGGTGTGTTGCCCTACTCCAGGTCCACATCATAAGATGGTAAGACGAGCCCTGCTGGACCCGGCTAACTAGTCCAGCATCTTCTCACAGTGGCCAACCAGATACCTACCAGATATCAGCCCCATCACTACCTGCCCTGGGTAGGATGGAGGGGAAAGTATAGCACAATGGCTTCAGGACATGAGATAAGTTATAGATCTATGGATCTATGGATCTACAGGGGGAGAGAACATCATTTAGGTCCACCGGAAGGGAAGAAAGGATGATCAAGCACATCACCCTCAACTGTTCTATTTCTGCTCCCTCATTTGATACACGATACAATCGTGTTTAAGAAGCAGGGAAGGTATAGGGTGTATATGTCTGGTTTGAGAACAGAATAACATTCCCTTTCCTCCAGAAGAGGAGCCATTCATGGCTAAAATTCTGGTCAACGTCATTTTGCCATCTAGCAAACCATCACTGTAGGTGGTGTTTTGATGTACCTAGTGAGCCTTACAGCCCTGAAGGATGATGGCTGCATTCTTGTTGCAATCAGATTTCTGGAAACTCGTGACCTTCACAGATGGTAAGAGAACATCCTCCCTGCTTAGTCCTTAACTTGGAAAGATCATGTTCTGCCTTTTAAAAATGTAATGAGATTTTTTCTTTCTTTCTGCGCAAAGACCAAATAAAAGGAAGGTAAACATTTTTTTTTAAAAAAGAAAATGCTGGAGGATTTTGCATACAACCCCCCCTTTAAATAATAAATAAATAAAAATAAATCCAAGAAGAGTTTGACCTTGCTAAATAGAGCCACATGAAAAAAAAATAATCATTTTGAATATATCTCTTCAAGCCTGACAAACCTGACAGGCTGTTTCCTCTGCATCCAAGCTTGACTCTTGCCAGTGCATTTAAGGAGATCTGGCAAGGGGGAAAAGAGGCATATAAACCACACGATTCATTTTTGTGCCAACCAGATGGTAGTTTGGTTTTTAGGGGAAAAAACTGATGCAGTTGTAGCTTTCTATTCTCTCTCTCTCTCTCTCTCTCTCTCTCTCTCTCTCTCTCTCTCTCTCTCCAGCACAGCCTACAAAAATAATTGTAAAGCAATACATATTGAGGTAACAATAACAACAGCAACAACTTCACATATGCACATGTGTCTGAAACCCGCAAGAATCACTGCCAATCAAGGTAGATAATACTAAGCCTCATAGACCAGTGACCAGACTCAGTACAGAGCAAGGTCCAATGTCTTTTCTACTTAAAAAACAACAGCTGTGACCATTTGCCTCCTCACTGCAACCACAAATAGATCCTGTGCTAAAATGGCTATGAGACAACTCTTGTGTTTTTTTTCTACCCTAAAGTGTAGGGTCACAATTTGACCCTGAAAAGAATTAATTGGAAATATCAAACTCCTTACGAGAACGCGGTTCCAGTTCTAGCTAATGGCATCTCAAGCCATATTTGCTTTGAAAATATGAAGAAAAACTGCAGCCTCAAAAAAAAGGAAGAAGAAAAAAAGAATTGGTCCCAGAGTTTTCATCTCTTCAGGTCTAGTGGTTACTCCTACTAGCAATTAAATTGCCTGTCAGGAGTAAAACATTACTTTAAAAACAAAGGAGATGGATTACTGATAGCTGCTTGCTGTTTACCCCACTTCCAAGTGCTGACATTTAAGCTGGTTCTATTCCCCGACTCGCTCTAGCATTTTTCAAAACAAAGCAACAGTAAAATGGATGGTCCTTCTGTTCAGCTCAGCAGCTGCTGCTTCCCTTGACATTGCAAAGCGACGGCGCTAGCAGGGCTTAAATTTTAAAGATTCAGGAGAAAAGCCTGGATGCATTTATTAGGCATTGTTTGTGTGTGTGGTTGCCTAGTGCTTGCCACGGGACCTTCCAGCTCCAGAAAGTATCAAACTTACCGTACTTTTGTTTTTCATACTTAAAGACTCAGGTAAAGGTAAAGGGACCATTAGGTCCAGTTGTGGCCAGCTCTGGGGTTGCAGCGCTCATCTCGCTTTATTGGCCGAGCGAGCCTGCGTACAGCTTCCAGATCATGCGGCCAGCATGACTAAGCCGCTTCTGGCGAACCAGAGCAGCGCACGGAAACGCCGTTTATCTTCCCGCTGCACTTTGACGTGCTTTCGAACTGCTAGGTTGGCAGGAGCAGGGACCGAGCAACGGGAGCTCACCCCGTCGCGGGGATTTGAACCGCTGACCTTCTGATCGGCAAGTCCTAGGCTCTGTGGTTTAACCCACTGGTTTCCAAATCAGCTCACACTTAGGGCTCCACCAGACTTCCTTTTGCATTTTCCAGGCACAGGCCTGAGCGTTTGTCGACCCACAGCTTTCCCTGGGAAAACTCACTGTTTGCCACTGAATTGGAACAAAAGGCACTCGGGTTTTCTGCAGATTGCAGTTTGTTCCAATTCAGTGGCAAGCGGTGGGTTTCCCCGTAGCAAAAGGTCACAACTTTGGCGGTATCAGGCCTTGGGTGGAATCCTTTAGTCTATCTTCCCTAAATTGGGGGTGGGGCGTGCAGTGGTGACCCCCCTCCTCTTTGCAGCAGTGATACCAGGGTTCCCCGTTAAAGGGGTTGTTTTGAGGGGAGGCATAGAGGTTGTCATTGCTCTCCCCTGCGCCGGCGGCATAACGGGGGTGGGCTCTCTCTGCTTGAACATATGTTCTCCAGAGCCAGCCCCCCCACACTGGATAACCCTGATGTTCCCCAGATCCCCAGTGGGGGGACTGGGAGGGATAAGCGCCCAGTGCCTGAGCCAAGGTCTACCCACTTCTGAAACATAACAAAGTTATGGCCAATTTTAATCCCATAGCAAGTTGTCTTGAGTCATTATTTCACACGGGGGCCACCCAGGGTTTGGGGGACTCCGCCTGTCCACACTATGGTTTATACTGCTTGGAGAGGTGTTTATCTGGAAGATTAGGGGCATTTCCAGCTGACCTCTTTATTCAGTATTCATTGTGATTGGTTTGCAGGGAGGTTAGATGACAATGTTTCAAAGCAAGTGATATCACACAGCACTCTAGTGCATTTTCCAGTTACTTTCCTTACTGCAAAATAACCCACGCACACCTCAGAAAAACCCCTGATTTGGGGGGAAAGTGGGTTTGTTGTTTGTTCCAATTCAGTGACAAGACCTCCCAATCAACTCTCCTGCCTAGCAAAACTGAATAATATTTTATCAAACACTTTCTGCTAAGAACTTACTCAAACTTTAAGATTGGCACCAGAGAACTTGATCTCTGGCCTGTCATTGGTTAGGACAAGTTTAGGATCAGGGCTTTCTTGGTGGTAGTGCTGCGATGGTTGAACTCTCTTCCTAGAAAAATCCATCAAGGTTCTGCTCTAGACAAGTTTTGAAAACCTATTGTGTGTGTTGTAGCATAGGCAGGGATTTGGACTAGATGGCATTTGCTGTTCCTGCCAAGGGCTTGGAGAACCTTTTGGCCTGCCAAATGTTGCTGAACTACAACTCCCACCAGCCCCTGCAAAATGACCAATGGCTAGGGATGATGGGAGTTGTAGTTCAGCAACGTCTGGAGGGCCAAAGGTTCCCCACATGTGGTATATAGCATTGTAGTCATGTGTGTGAAATATGAATCAAATAGATTCTCTCAAACATGATCCAGTCCTCTCAGCTGACTATACAAAGTGTTCTCTCTCTTCTCTCTCTCTCTCTCTCTCTCTCTCTCTCTGTGTGTGTGTGTGTGTGAGAGAGAGAGAGAGAGAGAGAGAGAGAGAGAGAGAGATTGTGGATTGCTATTTGACGGTGCCTTCCATCAATATGATGTCCTTTCTGGAAAGTTTGCATTCCTGATGATAGATCATCACTGCTATGTAAGCTTGCTGCCATGTATATTTTTCACATGGAGAATACTTTCATATTAACCCACACACCAGCGTAAATTCTGGGGTAATACATTATTCATAAGAGGACTGTACCATGCCAGGGAATGCTTGCCTGAGTCAGCCATGAATGTGAGAGAGAGGCAGTTCTAGAATAGTGTCTTTCAAAGGGTGTGACGCCTGCACTGGTGTGGCAGGAGAGAATGGCAAATGTGGCAGGAAGATTCAAGGGCAATCAATATTATATGTTGGGAATGATTCATGTTCGTACATAGATGCATTTTTATTTATTTATTTACTTTCTGGATGTTCCATGTCCACATCATACAGTAGTTGCGTTCCATCTTATAAATCAAGCACCGTTATGAGTTGTCTCTTTTCGTTTCCCAATATATTCCTTATCAATAACAAATTTGATGTGGCGCGAGCAGAGTTTTATTCTGAAAATGCGGTCCAGAGGGGGGGAAAAGTTTGAGAACCACTGTTCTAGAACGACAGCAAATCTTACTGATGGATACCCTTAGCAACGACCACATATCTTTGTTCCCAATCTGCATTAAAGGTTACATGAATATATAATACCAAAAAACAAACTCCCTGAATAATAAATATATTAAACACTGAAACAGCTCCTCAGGAGTTGTTTTCAGTCACTTGGGTAAATAATGCATGTTTTATAAATGGATCCTCCCCTACTTTCTCCTCCAGCATAGAAATTAAGTGTAGTTATTAAGCACCAAATGCTTCCTTTAAAATGACATTCAGGGAACAGACTCAATCCCAAATGCCAAGGAAGTTTCACAAGCAATGTTCACTTGCACATCAAAACCTTTATGGCACCTTCCATGTTATGGAACTTGTAGTTTTTTCAGTTCACGTGTCACAGAATCACAGAATTGGAAGGAGCCCCTACGTTCTCCTACAATCTGGGATGGTTGTCCTAATCCACCGAGGGCACAGCTTTGGGAGGGATGCACATGGAGCAGTGAGAGAGGAAGGGGACTCTCACCTAGCCAGCCAGATCAGCCGAATCAACCCTGGTGATCAATGGGGTGACAGATGTCACAGCCAGATCGCCCTCACATCCAGAAGGAGCCACTCTGGTCAGGAAGAAACAGAGTGCAAGGAGTTTTGATTAAAAACAAGAAACAAAAAATGCTTTGTGCACCCGCATCTAATCTTGCCCCTTTCAAAAATTTATTAGTGCGTGTTTTGCTTTTTGTCAATCTATCGAAGAATAAAATAAAATAAAAACGGAATTAAGAGGTTTTCTCAGGATGGTGAAGGGTCTGGGTGCTGTATCCTGCTGGTACAGTGGTTGTGACACTAACTCTTCCTCTGATAGGAAATGCTCTGCGGTGGGTGGGTGTGACAAAAATGGGGGGGCGTGTCGAGGAGGGTCAGTTGTGGGGAGTGAGAAATGTTCCTATTTTCATCTGATGGATATTGGAAGGTATGTAGCAACCTCTGACCATTAGCCATGTTTGCTGAGGCTGATGAGACTTGCAGTTCTGCAATGACTAGGGTGTCAAAGGTTCCCCACATTCATTGCCGGAGAATCATGATATATTCCTGTTGTATGTTGTGGCATAAGCTCTCATGGACCAGAGTCCATTACATGAAATATAGTAACAGGTAGACATATGTGTACAAAGAGGGATTCTGAGCATCTTGGGCTTGCCGAACAGAAGGTCGGCGGTTCGAATCCCCGCGATGGATTGAGCTCCCGTTGCTCTGTCCCAGCTCCTGCCAACCTAGCCGTTCGAAAGCATGCTAGTACAAGTAGATAAATAGGTACCCCTGCATCGGAAAGGTAAATGGCATTTCCATGCGCTCTGGTTTCCGTCACGGTGTTCTGTTGTGCCAAAAGTCATGCTGGCCTCAGGACCCGGAAAGCTGTCTGTGGACAGATGCTGGCTCCCTCAGCCTGAAAGCAAGATGAGTGCCGCAACCCCATAGTCCCCTTTGACTGGACTTAACCCTCCAGGGGTCCTTTACCTTTACATATTTACAAACAGGCAGCAAATTAGCATCCTGGAAACACCTGCGTTTTAAAATTAAAAAGAGAGCCTGCCACCTCCATGGCTGTAAGGAATTGCTCAGACATTTACAGTGGTACCTCGGGTTACATATGCTTTAGGTTACATACGCTTCAGGTTACAGACTCTGCTAACCCAGAAACAGTGCTTCAGTTTAAGAACTTTGCTTCAGGATGAGAACAGAAATCGTGCTCCGGCGTCGCAGCAGCAGCAGGAGGCCCCATTAGCTAAAGTGGTGCTTCAGGTTAAGAACAGTTTCAGGTTAAGAACGGACCTCTGGAACGAATTAAGTACTTAAGCTGAGGTACCACTGTATTTAGAAGCACTTTCCCACATATATGCAAAGGTTCTAGGAGAAAAGTACCGGGAGAAAATATTCGCCTCTTCATCCTCACAAAATCCATCCGACAAAACGGAAAGAATGTCACAGCTGCAGCAGAAGCATACAGGTGTGAGTGCATTTTAATGTGCTCGAATCCTTAAATGGCGTGTTTGGAACCAGGGTAGCATTAATTGTTCTCCTCGAGTTCTAAATGGCACAGCAGACATCGGAGTTCTCGAGGAAACTGAGAGAAACGTTTGCCAACTTCCAAACTTGAAACAATTACCTTAGCTGAGAGGGAATTGCTTACGCTTGCTTCTCTCAGAAGGTTTCTCTCTCATTTTTTTTTAAAGGGAGCACACAGGCAAGAAATCACTTCTTTCTGAGCCGTGGGAGCACTGTCTCTTTTTCTCAGCTCCCCCACGAGCACAGCAAGCAGGGGGCTGGGGCGGTTAAGCTCCAACTGTCAAAGAATCATAGCGATTTTGCCGAGCACAGCAGGGAGGCAGTAAGACTCCAAGCTGTTCTCAGTCAGGAGGGGAAGTGTTCTTTAGTCTCAGTTTTCCAACAGTTGCAGCAGGAAAGGGAAGTGAAGTGGATGTGCTGAGCTTGAATCTTCTCTCTCTCTCTCTCTCTCTCTCTCTCTCTCACACACACACACACACACACACAGAGAGAGAGCGCATTTTGAGAACACAGGTTTCTATGACTAAGAAAACTACCTTCTTTGAAGAATGGCTTCTTTTTATGGTTCTTAGGTGAAGAAGAAGAAGAAGAAGAAGAAGAAGAAGAAGAAGAAGAAGAAGAAGAAGAAGAAGAAGAAGAAGAGGGAGGAGGAGGAGGAGGACCGTAAGGTCCATTCACACAATACAGGTCCTCTTTGTATCTCAGGAATGTGTGACTGACTCACATTTTCTGCCAGAGGGTGCTCAAAGTGACATTAATGACGGCTGCTTCTATTTTTTCAAAGCAACTATGTATAGGTAGTCTTAATATGTTTTAATATGTGGGAGTGGAGACGCGGAAGGAGCATCTCCATGCCCATCGCTCAGCCAGGACAGTGACGTCCTCCTCTGAGGGCCTTCTGATGGTTCCTTTACTTCAAGAAGGGTAGCTACAGGGAACCAGGCAGAGGGCCTTCTCAGTAGTGGCACCCTCCCTGCGGAACGCCCTCCCTTCAGATGCCAAGGAGATAAAGAACTGCATAACTTTTAGAAGACATCTCAAGGCAGTCCTATATTGGGAAGTTTTTAATGTTTGACGTACCTTGTTTTAATAGGTACTGTAATATGTACTGTAAGCCACCCAGAGTGGCTGGGAAATAAAATAATAATAATAATAATCTAGGATGCCCCTATTTTCAGAGAAATGTTGGAGGGTATGAAGTGAGTTCTCATGATAGTTTGCCAATAACAGAGTTTCTTATGCTTCATTGTCCCCTGGCCCGTGACAGAGGTCTCAAACAGCCAAGCCTTCAGATTAGAATGGTTACAATAATTTTTTGGAAATTATTGTGATTGTGTGGATCCCTTCTACTCTTCCCCTGTGACTTTCTGCTTCAAATAACTACCTTATTGCAAGAAACTTGGCAGAAAGAGCGCTGTATGACTCAACTTTATTGTGAAAAGAGTGACTCAAATGTTTTATAGTCTGACAGAAGTTTCCGACCAAGCTGAAATGTATGAATATACAAGGAGCTAATTTTTATTTATTTTTTTTAATCCAGGCAACAACTTTGCATTACAATACAAATACTTTAATGCTGAGACGATGAATAAGTAATGCTGCTGACGAATGCAGAAATGGTCGGTGGAGGTTATGGAGTTTTGGCTGTTAGGAGTTGAGTGTTAAGCGTTTGCTTTCAACTGCACACAGTGGTTATCTGTTACCCTCTCTCCTCCTTCTAAATGCCCCCCCACCAATTGGCTTAGGGAATTCAGAGGAACCCCCATAACAGCACCCAAAGGGAGGAGAAGGGATATTTTTCCCCATCAGGAAAAGCATAAATGCTCGCAGTGCCACAGCAATCTGTTAGAACAATTTTGGATACTTCCCATAGTTGTGGGTTTAAGACAGCATCATATTCTTCAGATGCACTAACTCCCTTTGCATCAGATACAAACCCTAATCAACTTCGTTGGACTGGTCATGTTGTGCGGATGCCTGATTATCGTTTTCCAAAACAACTACTCTATTCCCAACTTTAAAATAGAAAGCATCATGCTGGTGGTCAACAAAAGAGGTTTAAAGACTCTCTCAAGGCAAATCTAATTTTTTTTAGTATAAACACAAACAACTGGGAAACACTGGCCTGCGAGAGCTCCAGTTGGAGAACAGCCTTTACCAAAGGTGTCATGGGCTTTGAAGATGCTTGCACTCAGGACAAAAGAGAGAAACGAGCTAAGAGGATGGCATGCTTGGCAAATCCACACCATGATCAACTTCTGCTCGGAAACCTATGTCCCCACTGTGGAAGGACGTGTGGATCCAGAATCAGCCTCCACAGTCACTTACGTGTTTATGGAAGACAATCTTACTCGGTTATGAGTGACCGGCAAAGAAGAAGAAGATTCACCCTAAAGAGCTACAATTCTCTGAGTAGTTTAACAACCCATCACTCTTCCAAGATAACTCTAACATGATGGTGTACTGGGAAATGATATATAAAGAGATGGGGGGTGTCTTTTTTAAAAAAAACAAACAAACATATTTCCCCCCCAAACCAGAGGCATTTCTTCTGGGAATGGTACAGAGGGAAGTACCCAGGAGTCAGGAAAAATTATTTATGTATGCCACTACAGCAGTTCAGATCTTGTTAGCCCCCAAAAGGTGGGTGAGTGAGGTCCTTTAAAAGGAGCATTGGCTATTAAAAATGATAGAATATGCAGAGTTGGCAGGTCTAACAAGTAAAATAAGAGAGTAAGAAGATCTCCTGCTCTCTATAAAGAGGAGTGGAAAAGCTTTGTGGAGTATCTGGAAAATAATTATAAACAAGTGAAAACACTGGAAGCATTCAGGTAAATTCAACAGTATAATATATATTAAAGGAAGAATAAGGGGAGAAAGTGATCTAAATGGATATAACAGAATATGCAGGGATGGTGGGAAAATTAAAGAAACCTTGGAAGAAGGAAGTTGTTGAATGTTTTCATTAAAAGAAAGATATTAATGGTGGAGATATATATTTGAACGTGAATGTGATTTTGGAAATGGTAATAATGAAAATTATAAATATATTTCTTTAAAAGAAAAAAAGAATAGCCAATAGGTATCAAGAGCAAAGTTTGAAGGGTGTGCTATCTCTGTGTTTCATCATATCAAATAATTACAAGTTGTGTTTTAATTAACCAGGCCCAAGCCCAGACTTTACCAGTGAATAGAGGCATTTTATCAGAGTTATCTTATTCTTGTGGACTGCATAACAGTTCATCTTCAATATACTCTACCTTATGGGATGTTTCAAGGTACAGGTGATTAGATTTATTACAGTTTTCTCATTTTATAAGCTATTACCACTTTAGGCCCAGGAAAAAAAATGCATTTTAAACTATTTAGTTTATAGGCAGATCAATTATACATGTATTAACTCTATTTATTTCTTAATGTAAAACTAATGGAATAATTGAATTATTGATAAGACATTTCAATGTAATTACATAAATTTATGGCAGACAGAAACACTACTTGCGGCTATGGGGTGTGAATGAGCAAGCCTGTGTGTGGTATCTGGCAAACAAAGGGGAAGAGAAGGCAAATCTATTCTGAAAGGCTTTGCTTGCATCCAGACATAATATGGATTACTGAGTTAAAATAAAAAAAGTGTAAAGGACAAAGGAGGCAAGGCAATTCTGTTTGTTTAATCTGAATGCAAGCTAATGCAGCTTTTCCCAGATTCACCAAGCAGCTGCAGTGTTCATAAAGTTCGGACATTTTCGCCAGAGGTGATGCACCTGTGGACCTCCAGAAATGTTGGACTTCAACTCCTATCAACCCTAGACAGCATCATCAGTGGCCAAGGAGGACAGTGGCCAAGGACAGCTACTTTGGGAGGACCACAGTTTCCCATACCCTGATTTACACAAATGTTCTAAAAGGTCTGTGAAGATAGGGCCCCTTTCCTCGTACCGAAATTCATCAGCCGGAAACGCATACAATTATGGTTGGGGCTGCAAATGTAGTAAAGCTTATGTTCAGATTATGATTTGTATCTGGTGCTTCTTCTTCTTTGGCGATCACTCATAGCCAAGTAAGATTGTCTTCCATGAACACAGTTTTAATAATAATAATAATAAATAATAATAATTTTTAATTTATATCCCACCCTCCCCAACCGAAGCCGGGCTGAGGGAGGCTAACAACAATAAAATAATACAACATTCTAAAATCATTTCATTATAAAATTAATTCAAATCAAATTGATGGCAGCCATTGGGCTAGAGTTCTGTGAAGATTGCCAAAGGAGGGAGTCAGGCTGTGCCCTGGCCAAAGGCTTGGTGGAACAGCTCTGTCTTGCAGGCCCTGCGGAAAGATGTCAAATACCTCAGGCAGAGCCTTCCACAAGATCGGGGCCACAGCTGAAAAAGCCCTGCCTCTGGTTGAGGCCAGCCTAACCTCTTTGTGGCCTGGGACCTCCAAGATGTTTTTGTTTGAAGATCGTAAGTTCCCCTGTGGGACATACCAGGAGAGGCGGTCCCATAGGTACGAGGGTCCTAGGCTGTAAGTGAGTCCGTAAGTGATGCAGCTCAAACTTTTTCGCCTTGGTCCTTGATGTCCTAGCCTAGCCACTGCTGCCATGCCTGCTCCAAATTAGCTATGGGTCAAGTTAGTCTGATCACATGTCTAGGCGTTAGCTTCCCCAAAGAATCCATGTCCCACTGGCATCACCATTTGGGGAGTAACCCATCCCATGGTGTTACTCATTCTCTCTCTCTCTCTCTCTCTCTCTCTCTCTCTCTCTCTCTCTCTCCTGCATCAACTTCCTACAGGGCTTTCAGAGGCAGTGGGTGGGGTAGCCGGACACCCCCCCCGTAAGGCAGTGTTACTATATAAGGGACATTGGAATAACGGAAGACCTGGATGGAGATCATAGAATAATATATTGTAGAGCTGGAAGGGTCTATGAGGACTATCTAGTCCAACCTCCTGCAATGCAGGAATCTTTCAAGAGTCTCATGCTCTACTGATTGAGCTATCCCTCAAGGGAAAGGAGGGAAATAGCTCTACCAAGCCCAGTGATGATCCCTCTGTTCTTCCCATGCTGTTTCCAGAGGAAGTTTTAGACAGCAAATATGGAGCAGATCAAAAAGTTTGACCAAAGGCTTTGGGAATGCAAAGGGTGTACAATTATACTTTGTTTCTTTTTATTCTGTTTTGCTACTAATATAAAAATGGGGAATTCGTGGAAGGGAACTGGGGTCAACCTTAGAAAAATATTTTTAAGAATAAGTACTGATGTATAAAGACTGAGGTTTATAAGTTAAAATTGGTTAACTAAAATGAATTAAATATAATAAGGTAAAATTTGGGGATAAGAACTTGCTGAGCTAAAAATTGGAACTGGAATACAAGAAGGGGAGGTGTGGGGAAGTCAGGGAAATATGTCATTGAAAGTAAGGAATGTAAATTTTATGTGTTTTTAATTTTTTTTGTTTTTTTCTCTATTATTTGAAAATTTCAATAAATATCTATTAAAAAAAACCAAAAAAAAAGTTTGACCAAACAAATACAGCTAATTTCCATCACAATGCGCCATTAAGTTCTTGAAACTATTGAGCATCATTATTCCAGAATCCAGACACCATGTAGAGAATCTTCGAAGCCAAGGTGTGCACCTGAGACTCGGCTGACCTGGGTTAAGCCCCAGTCACTCACCAGGCCATTATAATTCCAAAAAAGAAAACATTATGGATTAGATGCTTCCAATTATTCCTCTGCTTGCTGGGTACATATCGTTGTTTTCATTCCTATGATTATGACAGGTCAGTAGCGACAGAACCTGGAGGAGCAGTCCTTCTGATAGGAGGACAGCGCTTGATTAAAAAGTTGCAGCCACATCATTTTCTGCAGAGAGCAAAGAGAAATAGAGAGAACTGGGCACAATTCCAGGATGGGAGGACTGGTTAAAAAGCCAGAGGTATCCAGAATATTTTCACAGTATAGCAGCATCCTTCCTTACATGTTCCTCTTCCCTAAGAATAAATTTTCATTTTTTTAGACTGCTGTGCCAAAGAAATGAATAGCTGGCCTAATTTGACAGGCATCACAATGGAAAGAGGCCCTGCATGTGAGGAGATCCAATGTATAATGCATGTTTGATTTATTGCCCTTCTGCCCTCTTCCGTGTTGCCGACTCACTTAATTTGCTTGGTTTGGTTCGTTTGGTGTGACATGCATGTGGGAAGAACTGTGCAAAAGGCAACTGAAGGGATTGTGGAGATGGATCTGACGGAACAGAACGCAACAGCCAGATTGTTGAGTGGAGCACCTGGGCATGCACATATCTCACCTGTGATGAGGGAACTGCTCTCTGGTTAGCTACCTGGCCATGTTAAGCCATGCCTTGTTTCTAATTTATAAAGCCCTAAACAACTCAAGAGCAGATTACCTGAAGGACCACCTGCCCTCATATAGTCCTGTAAGAAAATATAGATCATCTGGGGGAAATTCTACTCATGGCACAGAACCCTATGAAATATCACAAGGCTCAAAGATAGACATTTACTGCCATTGCCCCTTCTCTCTGCCATACGCCAGCTGCTTCAGGTGGACAGCTGTCAGGGACTGGGCAGAGGAGGAATGGTGGAGACCACCTCCCCAACTTGGCCCATCCTGGGAGGAGGAAGAGGAAGACAGTTTAGATTTGCAACAGGGATTTGAGGGAGATCACAGCTCAGATGAGAGGAAAAGTTGGGAAATAATGGGAGAGGAGGAGGAGGAGGAGGAGGAAGCACCAGGGGGGATGACAGCTGACAGACACAAGTTTCTGGGCAACTTCCGGTTCAGCGCCATCGGCGAATGGCAGAGTTCCTCCGACTGGAGGAATGGGCTCCGTGGAAACTGGGTCTTCCCGCCGCGGCGAAGGCGGGGACCCGCTAGAAATCCCAGGTGGAGAAGCCTGGGAACGTGGGCTTCAGCAGAGCACCAAGAGCGCCTCCCCTACTCGCAGGGAAACCCACTTTTTGGGGCTCCGGAGCGAAGTGGGGTGAGCAGCGCGGTGCAGCGAACCAATTGCTACTTTCACGGAGGGAAGCCGCACAGCCATCGCCGGAGAGCACTGACTTTTTCCTGATGACAATTGGACTCTAAAAAAGGACCCGTGAGTAAAAACGGAAAATTGGACTAAGAAATTCGTGAATTTTGTGAATTAGGCACCGAGCGGGAAGGTTTAAACAGGAAGTCCGCCTTCCGCTTTTTGTAAACAGATTGAAGCAAAAACCTTACAATCTAATAGCCTGGAAAGTTGTTTTAAAGATTGAAATTTCCTGCATCTACAACCAATAAAACCCCCTTGGAAAGCAGGAGAAAAGGGGGAAAAATTTGACTGTTTAAGCCTGCAGGAGAGAGAGTAAAGGAATATAAGTTTCCATCCCCCCAAACCTGGGAACAGGGTGTCAGGAAAGAAAGTGCGAAAGACGTCCATCGATTAAAAGTGGAGTATTTTGACAGATAGTGGGAAAAAAGGAGAAACAAATTAACTTCAACGCTGCTTTCTGCATTTTAGTATATTAAAGAAACAAAGTATTTGAAAATCGAAAGTAACTTTTCTTTGTTGGATACATTTTTTAAAGATGGATACAAATAGAAATTGTGTCCTCTAGAGGGAGCCTGTCAGTTTGCTGTTTTAGTTTAATTGGAGACTTCACATCTGCGAGTTTGAGACCGTGGGAGCAGTCGTGTGGCCTTGATCAGGAATGTGTTGGGAGGAAGTTTTGGTGTCTGCCCTTGGCAGGACAAATACATTGCTGGAGCAGTTGCATGAGAAAATGAACTTGATGAATGAAAAGTTGGATTTGATGACTGCTGTAGCCAGTGAATATGATTTAACAGGAAACAAGGATAAAGAAATTATACAGTGTCTAATTCAGGAAACTGGTTTAACAGGGCAAGTCCAAAGGCAGATGAAGACGGAAGAGGCTGCGACTGTATCCCAAGTAACACAAATGGTGAGACCCAAAGTTTTGGAGGAACAAAAGTTGCTGCTTTGGAAGATCGAACATGGAGTGTGGATGGAAGTGTCTGGAGTCAAGGAAGCTCTTAACTCTAGTGGGACTATGAAACAGGTGGACAACTATCTTCTGGATAATTACTTTTTGAATTACAACAACGATGACGGGGAGTGGGACTGGGGGGTATGGGCTAGCTTGATGAAAGAAAATGGAGACTACTATCGGTTGGAATCCCCCGGAGACCCACTCCCCAAGGAGAAAGGAAAGAAACTACGAAAGAAACCAACAAAAGATAAAGAAGAACGTAAGCCTAAACAAGAACAAGAAAATCTGCAGAAGGAGCCTAGAAGAGACTTAAGGGCCTCGGACATTAGATCACCAGGTTGATGCACTGGATGTAATGGCCAGAAAGGACTGACATAACCCGAGACCAGGAAGAAGGGACGTTGGATAAAAATTAGAGATATTAAGAAAAAATTCTTTTTATTTTTGGAATTAATGTAATATTAATGAAATATCAGGGAACATGTAGGAAAGGAACTAAATTGGCTTTAGTAAAAAAAAATTAAGGAGTTATGTATGAATATGGCTTAAATTTTGAAATTTTAAGGTTTTTAAGACAAGATAAGGTCAAAGAAATTAAGGTAAAGTGAATAACAGAATATATTAAAAAATGGAAAAGGTATGTTGAATTAATAATTAAGATAGATTGTCAAGATAAATTATTTAAATTAAATTGAGAAATATGGGAAGAATTTGCTGAAATAATGAATTAAATTGGAACACAAAAACGGAGGTGTGAGGAGGTTCAAGAAATAAGCAAATGAAAAGATGTAAATTTGAGATTTGTATTTTTCTTCTTTGTTGGTTTTTCTTTTTATCTTATTTGGGTTTTTTTGCTGTATTTTTCTGTTTTTTCTTTTTTCTTTTTTCATATTCATGTATTGAAGAAACTTTGAATAAATATCATTTTTTTTAAAAAAAAGACAGCTGACAGACACAGTGTCTTAGAAAGCATAGGGCACTTAGCAGTACCTGTAGGAGAGATGATGAGATTGACGAATGAGGAAGTGGGAGAGATGGGGTTTGGAGATTCATTCAGGACAACACCATTATCCAAGAGGCTGGGTTCTACAGCCTCTCTGTAAATACTGAATAAAAAGCGGACGGTAAGAAACCTTTCTTTGTCTTTGTATGTTCCTGTAATGGTTGGGTCTCTCCCACAGAAGCGAGACAACTCTGGCAGCAATTAACTCAGGTTTATTGCTCAAAACACACAAATCACTCTGGAGCTCAGTCACTCAGCGTCTGCTTCCAAATTAGCTGTTGCCAAGTCTGAGTTCCGTCCCTTCCTCTTTCCACATTTAAAACCCCCCTTCGCTTCCTTCCCTGTTCACGCCTCTCAATAATTCTTGCTCGCCTACACATTATGGGATGGGCTATTTTCAGTGGCCCTCCCTCTGTCGGAGCTTAAACTGTCAGTCTGTGTCTTCTCCCTTGAACTCGCCCCTTCCTTCTCCTTGTTCTCGGCGCTTAGGCTTCTACTGCAACTAGGCTGCTCCTCCCTCGTTCCACATTCCTGCCTAATTACCTCCTCCTGTCTCTCCAAGCTCTCCCCAATGGGACGCAGCTGACAGTTCCTGGGCAACCGGCTGGGAGTCGCTGGCAGCAGCCTGACAATAGTTCAGTTGGTTAGAGTGTGGTGCTGATAATGCCAAGGTTGCAGGTTCAGTCCTCGTATTGGACAGCTGCATATTCTTCTATTGTAGGGAGTTGGACTAGGTGACACTCAGGGTGCCTACAATTCTATGATTCTGTCTTCTAAAGACATAGGGCCATATCCAACATCTGCTTGCACAATGCTTTTTTATCACCTCTCCCACGCAGTCCCCACTCCCAACCAATGCACCCTCAAAATTGGTTGGAGGACTCTCCAGAGCAGATTTTGAGGGCATGCAGAGAGAGGAGAGGGAGAGAAAGCCCCATTGCATGAGTTGAACTTTATGCACAGCATTATCCCCCCCCAGGCTTTCCATGACCCATAAGATTAGACCCTACTCGCAATAGATTTTTGCTTTTATGATACTGTTCTGCTTTTATCTTCATTTTTTCGTACATCACTTAGAGATTTCGCATCATTAAGCAGTTCAAAAACGCTTTTAAATAACTAAAATAAAAAATCTAGATTGGAGTCCATTTTCCTCCCTACAGTGGTACCTCAGGTTAAGAACTTAATTCGTTCTGGAGGTCCGTTCTTCACCTGAAACTGTTCTTAACCTGAGGTACCACTTTAGCTAATGGGGCCTCCTGCTGCCGCCGCACCGCCGGAGCACGATTTCTGTTCTCATTCTGAAGCAAAGTTCTTAACCTGAGGTACTATTTCTGGGTTAGTGGAGTCTGTAACCTGAAGCGTCTGTAACCTGAAGCGTCTGTAACCTGAGGTACCACTGTATCTTTGCCACTCCATTGGCGGATTACAAATATGTGAAGGTTTTTTTGAGGGGCAGGGATGTAAACAGGATATACCGTATTTTTCGCTCTATAACACGCACCCGACCATAACACGCACGTAGTTTTTAGAGGAGGGAAATCCGTAGGCATGCCACCCATAGGCATTCCCTCCATAACACGCACAGACATTTCCCCTTACTTTCTAGGAGAAAAAAAGTGAGTGTTATGGTGCAAAAAATACGGTAACTGCTGTTACAGTGAGGAGGCAAATGCTCACACGGTTATTTTTTTGAAAGTAGGTGTAATGGCTTTAGGGGTTGCTTGTGCGTAAGTTACCGCCGCTCTGGGCTAGGTTGCCCGGTTAAACCGTTTCTGTCTGGACAGCCATCCACTCCGTGGCTGTTCAGTCGCTAGCAGAATCCATCAGTGGGCGTTTCTTGAACCTCTTCCAGCAAAGAAGTTCTTTGACGCCAAGTCGCCGCCTACTTCCCCTGCGCGGAAGTCTTCTGCGCAGGGTGGGTGTGGGCAGTGGAGGACCTGTGCTCTCCTCGCTGGTCTCCTGTGAAGAGTCCTGGAGCCTCCTCTCTGCTTCCCCCATCGGCCCCCCTCTATCCCTGGTGTTGCGCTGATTTTCTTCCCCAGTCGGAGACCTGCCTCTCTCCCTGCTTGGCCCCTCTCCAGCATCGCTGTGGAGCCTCGCCTCCTCCTCTAGTTCCGATGGCAGTTCCCTGACAGTAGGGAAAAAAAACAGGAACATAAGGAAATTTATACTGGCTCAGACCACTGTTCCATCTAGTATAGCCCCCACTGACTGGCAGCACCTCTCAAGGGTGTCGGATTGGGGTTTCCCCAGGCCTAGCTGGAGATGCCACAGATTGTACCATGAAGCAGATGGTCTGCTACTGAGCTTTGGCCCTTCCTGATTACTTACTCACTTGTGAAGGATGCTAAGCTTTAACGTTTGGAATTTACTGGGAAAGTAACTCTTGCAAATTTGGAAGTGGGTTGTGCCTGCGAATGCATCTCCCCACATTCTTTTTCTGCCTGACTTGGTGACTTCAGATCCCTGTAAAACAGTTATCTTTCTGTGAGGAGGAATTTGCAGTGGGGCCCCCCATTTTGTTGCAGTCTAAGAAATGTCTGTGCCAGTGCTGAGAACTGGACTGTGCGGAATAATGTTTTTGTAGCTAAGAATTACCAGTTGGTCAATGTTATTTTAGTCAATTAGCTATCATGCTTTTTGATTCCAGAAATGAATTAATTAACTGACTGAAATAAACAACACAGACGACCATTTAAAATATTAGCATAGGCATTTTCTTAGTCAACACAGAAAAAAAATCACTTATTGTTGAAAAATTCGTCTAAAAGCATGTTCATCGAAGCAAGAAATTCGTACCATTTATGGCCATGACACTACCACTGAATGATACTTCATTTAAATTTGATTAAAAGATTCATTCCCCCCCTTCAGGTAAGCTACCAATTGATCAGGGTAAGGCTTTCTTACATAAATCCATTGTCTCAATATTTAAACATCCATGGATTACCCATAGAGTGCTTGTATGCTATATTACAAGTTCTGCAAATATTGAAATATGGAACAGCTACCCAAGTCACAAATGCTGAAACACTATTTATGAATCAGTGAAATATAGACTGTGCATGAAACAAAGCAATTATTCTAACTCAACAGAAATGTGAGGGACAAAGAGCAACTCTAAATCTGAGTGCTATTTGAAATGAACCCTGTAGAATGGGGATTTGGGTTTGAAAAGTTCACAGTGACACAGTCCTGGTCCAATCTTGTAAAGAACCACATTTGCCCACACAAGAGGCACCCTCCCCCAGCATGCAAAGATCATCGCAGGGAGTGTCTGCCTTAGCGCTTAGACATGATAGATGTTGAGAGACCTTTTGAGCAACAGTATCTTTGTTGCTGAAATATTCTCTGGGTTTCAATGCTCAACGGACCCCACTGAATTTTTTTATGAAGATCTGTAATACTTTAATTTTTAGAAGTGATGTGAATGTCTTAGCAGACTGCTGGCAATCCTCTTGCCATGTCCCCCCCCCCTTTATGTCTATAACACGGAACTTAATGGTTTTAATTACTGATAGCTTTTATGTTGATTTTGTTGTTATTTGAGTGCTCCTTTGGCTTCAAAAATTGGGTGAAAATCCTTAAGAGAGAGGAGAGGTCTGCAAAAGTACAGTGATACCTCAGGTTAAGTACTTAATTAGTTCCGGAGGTCCGTACTTAACCTGAAACTGTTCTTAACCTGAAGCACCATTTTAGCTAATGGGGCCTCCTGCTGCCGCCGCGCCGCCGGAGCACGATTTCTGTTCTCATCCTGAAGCAAAGTTCTTAACCTGAAGCACTATTTCTGGGTTAGTGGAGTCTGTAACCTGAAGCGTACGTAACCTGAAGCGTATGTAACCTGAGGTACCACTGTAGTGCTAGTGGAGCATGGATAATATAATAAGAAGAATATAAGGGTTAATATAGGTTGTTAGGTTTCAGTCTTTTTCATAGGGTGCTGACACAGAATAATATGGCACCATTGTTGTTGTTGTTGTTGATATGAGACATGCCACTGAAGGGCTCTCTAGTGCTTCTTTTAACTCTGAAATCTGAACTGCATCGTTTTATATTTGAACAGGGTTGTTTTGTTTTCTCTCCATCTCAGAGCCTTTGCGTGGAAATGCTGCTGCCTGGAAACGTTTTGCTCAGAGCAGCTTTAAGCTTTCCGAACTTGCCCACTACTTTAGAATTTTTCTTTATTAGGCTAACATTTCATGCACTTTCCAATAAAGGAAAATGAAAACAGTGACTTCTTTTTTTTTATGGGAAATGCATTTCTGAAAGGCGTTCAATAGAAGCATCATTAGGCTAATCAATAACCCTAAAAAGAAGAAAGATCCTGAGTTCAGATGTTCCTACTTTCCTGCTGCCTATTGCATTTTCGTAAGTAGTCTATTGATGAAACATGCTACTATTTGAGTTTTGAAAAGCAATTGTGGCTTGTTAGAAAATAAACTGTCCATATTTTCCATCATTCTCGGTTTCACTGAGCAGCTGGAGAAAATGCTGGCTTGCATATTTCTTGCCAATGTTTGCTCTCACATACTGAGATACAGCATCCGTTAGGTCATCTGGGACATACCACTGTTAGTAAACAGTGCAATTGCAATCTAGCTTGCCCTTATGGGCACATAAATGGCTCATGGACAAATAATGGAGGGGCTTTTGACAGAGAGCAGCTCTCTGAGTACCTCAAATGTCCAAAGCTCGTCAATGTGGAGTATCGGTGTTTGCCTGTTCCTCTTTCAGGGGGGTAGGCGAATGTACAGAACTAAACGTGTACTTATCTGCTTTGAGATCTGTTGCCTCAGTTTAAAGCCTAGCTCCATGTTGTGCTCACTGTGCCATGTGCAATACACTGATCTATCTTCTTTCTTTATTTCCAGGTAAGAGGAGACAGGTAAGAGGAACGTGGGTTTAGACCACAGAGCCTTGGGCTTGCTGATCAGAAGGTCGGCGGTTCAAATCCCCGCCACGGGGTGAGCTCCCATTGTTCGGTCCCAGCTCCTGCCCACCTAGCAGTTCGAAAGCACGTCAAAGTGCAAGGAAGTTAATAGGTACCACTCTGGTGGGCAGGTAAACAGTGTTTCTGTGCACTGCTCTGGTTTCGCCAGAGGCAGCTTAGTCATGCTGGCCACATGACCCGGAAAAACTGTGTGCAGACAAATGCCAGCTCCCTCGGCCTATAGAGCGAGATGAGCGCGCAACCCCAGAGTCGTCTGTGACTGGACCGGGGTACCTTTACCTTTTAAGAGGAGACAATATTATTAGAAAATGCAGTGCACAGGGCAGTGAAGTCTAACTGCTGTAATCGCAATGAAAATTTTGTGTTTGCATCCCCCACCCCAACTGTGTTTAGACTTGTGGGGAGGGGGTTCCCATTAGTGCCATGCAGGGGGCGATCTTCACAGTGATCATGGTGCAGGATGGCCGCAAACCTCTTCTCCCTGGCTTGGAAGGGAAGATCTCTCAGGGTGGTAGGGTAGGAGAAGAAAAGGAAGCACCCAGGTGAGAACTGGGAGAGTCCATCCTCTTTTGTGTGGGACAAGATTGTTGTTGTTGTTTAGTTGTTTAGTTGTGTCTGACTCTTTGTGACCCCATGGACCAGAGCATGCCAGGCACTCCTGTCTTCCACTGCCTCCCACAGTTTGGTCAAACTCATGCTGGTAGCTTCGAGAATACTGTCCAACCATCTTGTCCACTGTTGTTCGTTTCTCCTTGTGCCCTCAGTCTTTCCCAACATCGGGGTCTTTTCCAGGGAGTCTTCTCTTCTCATGAGGTGGCCAAAGTATTGGAGCCTCAGCTTCAGTATTTGTCCCTCCAGTGAGCACTCAGGGCTGATTTCCTTCAGAATGGATAGGTTTGATCTTCTTGCCATCCATGGGACTCTCAAGAGTCTCCTCCAGGACCATAATTCAAAAGCATCGATTCTTCGGCGATCAGCCTTCTTTATGGTCCAGCTCTCACTTCCACACATCACTACTGGGAAAACCATAGCTTTAACTATACAGACCTTTGTCAGCAAGGTGATGTCTCTGCTTTTTATCTAGGTTTGGGGACAAGATTAAGACCTACCTTTGAAAGAAGGCTCTGTTTTCTCTTTCTCTCCTCCCTTTTTCTTTTGTTCCCTTTTTATTTTTATTTAGATTAGTTTGGTTTTTATTGTATTGTACGTTTAAAGGTTTCAATTAAAAACATTTTTTAAAAAACAAACAAACCTCCTCTCCCTGTGCTCTGTATGCCTGATGAGCATCACTTCTCATGCCTGTAATTAAACAAAGATAAACAGCAACGATGTGATTGCCAGCAACACAATTAGCATCTCATGTAGTTAGAGCCTTGGAGGTAGGAAAATCAACAATGGAGCGTTGCCATTGACTTCAGTGGGATGTAGATCACACCTTCTTTGAACCAGAATTTGGCTATGTGATTCTCTCAAGTGGCCTCTAGCACATGAAACCATTTAGAAATCCAACATGTTCTTTGCTTCCCTAATAATTCCTTATATATTTCATCTGAGAAGTAGCGTCCTTCAAGATTGTTTTGAATCACACTTTAAGTAAAATCCAATGGCAGTTTGGAGACGTTTGCTAAACCTCCATCCAAAATTGTGCTCACCATCTCAAAAATATTTAAACTTCCCTCAATAACTCCATATTTTGTTTCCCTTTGGGGCAACTTTATCTAGTTTTGAAGATGTGAAAAAGACCACATCTCTCAGTGATGTGATGAAAGACAAGGAGTGTAAACCAGGAACCTAATCATAACAATAACTTCTGTTTTTTTGGATTGAGAAACGGGGCTTAATTGAAAAACCATTGTGGGGTTTTTTTGGGGGGGGATCTAGGTCTTCAGTTCTTTGATTTGACATTTCACTTATTTTTGTACAAACAAAGCCTCGTCCTATCTCTGCATTCCCCATCCTTGTGCTCTTCAGATGATTTGTTCTACAGCTTTCATCATCCCTGAAGCTTGGCCACACTAGTTGGGGGTGGTGGAAGTTGCAGTTTAAAATATCTGGATGGGACCATGTTGGGAATGGTTGCCCTAGCTGATAATCCAAAACTGGATTTGACCTTGAAAATAAATACAGAGATCAGGGGTTGGGAGCCTATGACCCTCCAGATGTTGTTGGACTTCCATCATTCCTGACCATTGACCATGATGGCTGGCACTAATGGGAAGAGGAGTCCAACAATATCAAGAGGGTTCCCCAACCCTGATTGAGATAATTATATATCACATTTCAAGAGCCCTGCCTTATTCCCATGTTGCAGATGAAGGGCTGAAGCAACAGTGATTTGCCAGAACCCATCTAATGTGTTTGTGGCTCAGGTAAAATTAAAATCTGAGACCCTTCAGCTTATGTAAATAATACCACTTAATTAAGAACTTCCAGGTTCATTTCAGTGAGAGAAAATTGAGTACATGAAGCATATCAAGGGGATATAATAGTCCTAATCTTTGACTGAATATTTCTGCCCAATAAAGATATAACAGAGAGGCCTATGTTTGTGGTTATATTATTACTCCCAGTCCTTTTCAGGGAGTGAGTCATAGAGACAGTAGCCTTTACGCATGGTCAGTGTTACCATCAGCAAAATTAATGATGTTGCTTGTGTCTCAAAAGATTTCATAGTCTCTCTTCTGCTGTCTACTGGAAAGCAATCAATATATGGCAGGATTATGTTTCTTTGGTACAGGATTTAGAAAACTCAAGTTATGTTCTGCTTTTATGCTTCACAACATGACTTCCCCCCACTTCATTTCTCCTGTCTCTCAAAAACAGAACTTCAAGTATGTTCCAGGAGAGCAAGCTCAAGTCACAAAACTGTCTTAAAATTATCAATCTGGCATGATACAAAAACAATGTGAAGCAGTGTATGGACCTTTGTCCTTCAACAGAGGTACAAATGGGGACAAATAAGATTCTCATTCGGGACTCTCATTTGAGATCAACTTCCACCCTTCACTTCATTTTCATGGTACGCCAGACCTATATTTTTGTGTTCAGTAGCGCGAGGACCCTATGGACAAGCAGAAAGCTGTCTCAGACACCTTGCTGAACATGCAGATGCTGGGAGATGGCCTTGTCCCATCTTTCATCCTATCCAGTTCTCAATGGATTATTTCGGGGTGTTACCCTTCTGATTCCTACCTCAAATGATTGTTTCTACTTCTACAAACCTTGGGATTCTCCCTTGCCCGCTGACCCCACCTTCTTGACTGTGGACAGTCCTATTTCGACTGTGTAAGAATCCACATTCAGAAAATGAGTTCACTCTATAAGTATATAGGATTATGAGGTATATAGGTTAATGAGAACAAAGGCAGAGGAGCAGAGATAAGCAAAGGGCCACAGAAGTGGGAGCAGAGGTATGAAGGAAGTCAGCAAGGGCAGAGAAGAGAGAAAGGTGAGAGGACAGAGTGGGAAGGCAAAGAGGAACTGGTAAGGAAGGGGTGAGGGGTGGTAAGAGAAATTACCTTAATAGGACTGCTGGTTTGGGGTGGAGGCATAGAAGGCAGAACTTCTATGTGATATTGTCCACTGATTCCTGTATAAGCTTGCTATTGGGGAGAGGAGTTCCACAATGAAAGAGACTGAGTGCTGGACTCACTAGGATCTCTGAAGGTATGAAATATCCTGGCATTCTGAGGATCCTTGGAACCTTGAGAAGAAGGTGTAGAATACTTCACAGCTTGATATTTCCAAAATGCCGAGATCAGGTGGAAATTGCTAGTGTGTGCCACTATAATGACATGTTGGACTAGAAGGGAAAATATGTGCATCAAGGCCTCACTCTTTTAAAAAAAACACCATTCATTCCATAGAGATTGATAAGACTACTCATAAAATGTGTCTAACTACAAATCTGAAACATATATGCTCACCATATCATTTCTTTTTTTCCTGCCTAATCTTGGATTTAAAAACCTTTATAGATGTACACTTTCTGTGTTTCCCCACTACTTCTTACATGGAAATTACTTTTGTTTCATGGGTAGTTAATTATCTATATGCAAGTTGGCAGAGAGGCCCGCCTTCTTCAATAACAAAATATAAATACTTTCTGAGATTTTCCACCTCACAAACTTTTAAGATGAAGCCTGAGGCATTTCATAGTGGAAGCATAAAAAAGAAATACTTGTGTAAAAACCAGGAATTAAGGTTGAAAACCAACCCAGTTCCAGTGTTATTCCCATGCCCATCTTAAAACATTGCAACAAACTGAGCTTATACTAAAACACTCAACGATTCTTCATCTTAAAAACTAAATATGAATGTGATTAAGACTCTGGGACACACTTCCACTAATCTATGGCTACCAAAGTACATTCAACTCCCAGTCTCCAATCTTACTACTTTCCTTTTCAGGTACTTGGCTTTCCATATTGCATCATCATGTGCTGTCATCTTGTCAACAAAGCAGGACCTCCTTTGGTTAGCTGCAGATTAGGGGCCCATCTTCTCTAGCTCAATTTTCAGTGTTTTGCCTATGGGACACTAGGCTAGAGAACATACCACCTGGGTACCATTGCCCATAGTCGTGGACTGGCATTAGAGAAAGTAAAGTGACTCCTCCTTCTCATGGGAGAAACTCAAGAGACTGGTTTAAATCTATTGGATTGTGAGCCTCATGGAATGGGTTGAATGCCATCTAGATAGAAAGATCAGGTAATGTATTGTTATGTACAGGTTATGTACTGTTATATACAGTAGTTTTTCACCTCATTTTTTGTGTGCTTTTGGTGGTAATTCTATGACTCTGCAACTGGGCTGAAGCAAATGGACACTTCCTTGGAGGTCCAACCTCAGACAAGAACTGTGTGGGAGACTACCGATGGAATGATTAGGTCTCGTGGTGGCCCAGTAAGCCACCAGACTTCAGGATATGTTAAGGAGGCATCCATGTATAGTACATTACAAAAACATATTCCAAGAGTGGGTCTCAAGCAACCTGCAGTGAGTCAGATTTATACTATAATCCAACCTCTCTCTCTCTCTCTCTCTCTCTCTCTATATATATATATATATTCTATGGAATTGATTGATTCGGTAATGGGTTTTAAAATTAGTAGTATTAGGCTGTTTTACAGTCTATTCAAAACCAAAGTCACAAAACTATCGTAAAAGTCATGCTAAGTTGGTTTTATGTTTCCTTAGAATTGCTAATTTAAATTAATATCATTCTTTCTCGATATAGTTAGACCCTAGGAAGGTCTCTGTAGTCCCTGAAGTGATATGTTGTTTACTCAGTATAAGTTTGCTTTGCTATACAATCACAGCATTAGACTAGGCAGTGGTGCGGCGGCGGGGTGTGTGTGTGTATTTTTCAAGCCAAAGGACCGCATTCCATCCTGAGCAACCACCTGGGAGCTGGTTTCCACCAAGGCATTAAGCTATTGAGGCAAGTAAGTGTGACGTAGTAGTTCAGAGTGTTGGACAAGGATCTGGGAGACCAGGGTTGAAAGCCCACTCATTCATGAAGGGCATTGGGTGACCCTGAGCAAGGTCACTGTCTCTTAGCCTAACCAATATCACAGGGTCATTGTGAGGATGAAACAGGGAGAGAGAAAAAACCACACACACCACCTTCAGCTACGTGAGATCTTACAAAGCAAATAAGAGAAATGGCCACAATTCAAGACCACATCCCATCCAGGCCAAAGCCCCTGAAGAAGGCATGCAACAGGACCTTTGAGGGTATGGGCTTGGATGAGAGGGTGTGGCCAGGGGGAAATTCCAAGGGCAGGCTAGAGAGACTTGAAGGGCTAGATTCAGCCCCCAGGCCTGAGGCTGGCTACCTCTGAACTAGACAATTGGTCTGAGTATCGTGTGTGCACGGATATCTTGATGCATGTTTACTCATACGTTCCATGGCGTTCAGTTTGGCTAAATTCCAGGTCCGTGTGCACGGGGAACCTCTGGCCTACCAGATGTTGTTGAACTACAACTCCCATCATCCCAAGCCAATGTCTATGCCTGTTAGGGCTGATGGGAGTTGCTGTTCTGCAACATCTGGTGGGGCAAAGGTTCCTTGCACCAGATCTAGCAGATTGCAACCTGTTTAAGTTGTGAATTGCTTATCCGAAAAGAACCTGGAGAGAGAGAAAAAAACCACACATAAGATTTTTAAAACACAGCTCTGTCCTTGCTAATTTTCACTAGATATGTAATTAAGGTTATGCGACTCTGGAGGTCAAAGAGGCCAAGTTTTAAGCTCAAAAAGTTACAGAAAGCAGTTTGAATGCATCTACCCCACCCCCCAGCCTTTGGCAGGATCAAGTTGAAACAAGTGAGTACCAGGAACACTGTACAATCTTAGGAAGTACTTAAAAATTAATTAGCCTTTTAGAAATCGATATTAGTCTTTGTATATTCTCAGCCGTGGTTTGTGGTCCCTCCAGTCCTATCAAGGTACTACAGCTGTAATTTATTCCAAAACATCTCCTGCCCTCCCACATTTTAAGACAACACCCACATACAATATATTAGGCACAGAAATACACATCATTTTGAAAGGTATGCCTCTGGAAAATAAAGAGGTACTCCTTCCCTTCTGGTACTGTAATTTGTTGATTAGAAAACACCCATCATTAGGCAACTCTGTTCTGTTCTGTTTAACATATGCTGGAAACAGTCGCCTATGACTCTCTGTAAAAAGTACTCTTATAAATATAGTATAGAAGGGGCTCTTAGGTTGCCCTGAAGCTCCAAATCAAATAGACTCTACTATATCCCCGGAAAAAGTTGTCCCACCAGTTAATTGCCTTTGATTTTAAGATTCTACCTTCTTCTATTCTGAACTCATTAAGGGTGCATTCAGACCTGGGGATTATTCTGTTAGTTTTCCTGGTTCTAATGCTAGCATTTCTGTCCTAGTTTCCAGTGTTCCTTTCACACGGTTACCTGTTGAGTTATGGACCTGTGGCTTTTTGACTGATATACTGCCATGTTGTGCTAATTTTTAAATGGTGGGGGAAAACTGTATGGTAACACACTGCCCTAAATTTCACCCGCACAAAATCTGCACGGTTATCCAAGTTAATGGGGTGGCACATAAATTAACATTAGTAAATTTAATGCAGACATGTGTCCTCTTTTGTCCTGTTCTTTATAATGCATTTTCTGGTATTTTTGTTTTGGTAATACACACTGCTCCCCCCCCCGAGGGTACGTAGGGGTACGCATACCCCTAAATATTTTGTGATTCTAAGTTTGGCCTCAATGAGGAACAGTATTTTAATATGAGTAGGAAAATGAGAGTACCCCTAAACAGTTTTTTTTAGAATGTACCCCAGTTATCCTTTAAATAATATAATACATGGGTAGGCAAACTAAGGCCCAGGGGCTGGATCTGGCCCAATCACCATCTAAATTCGGCCTGCAGACAGTCTGGGAATCAGCGTGTTTTTACACAAGTAGAATGTGTCCTTTTATTTAAAATGCATCTCTGGGTTATTTATGGAGCAAAGGAATTCATTCTTTTTCTTTTACCAAAATATAGTCCGGCCCCCCACAAGGTCTGAGGGACTGTGGACCGGCCCCCTGCTGAAAAAGTTTGCTGACCCCTTATATAATATGTATACCATCCAACATGTGTGGTGGCTCCGTAGCTCCACTGACATTAGCAAAACTCTCCATGCTTAAACATGACTGCCTCTGGTTTGGGGATAAACTGCCACCATCTTCAAACTTCTTGCACTTGAATAGCCCCCCAGAGATCCATGGAGCCATGGAGGATGAGTGTAAAAGGGAACAGATTTTATCTCTCATGGGCAGATACATTCAATTTTAAGGAAGACAATATGTCTATCTTAGTGTTAAAGGAAAGGCCATCAACATGCAGATCAACATACGTTTAAGTCTGCATTAACACAGTCGTGTTATTAGCACCTGAGTACCCAGAGACCACTGAACATCAGCCTACAATTGCTTTTTTATGATTATTACAATGAAGATTTATTTTCTTTTAACTCTAACTATTCTCTTCAGAGGGCACTCTCTTTTAATGGGTGTCTGCACAAGCCTCTGGCTCTTGACAAGCATATTTATTACTCTCAATATTAGGGTATTTCTCCATTTTCTGCTCATTTATGGCTTTCATAAAGTATCTGCCAGAATGCTGAAATCAGCTCCTGGAAATAAACAAATGATTAGCACTCTCCCAAGATGGGAAGATCTTAGATACGGAGATATGGAAAGTTAAAACGACTTGTTTCAAGTATTAAACACTGCACAATCTACTCAGAGTTGCCCTTTTGCCAACACTCGCAATCAGGTTGCTGCTGTGATGTTCCTGATTAATATTATCCTTTATTTTCAGCAGTGACTATAGCCCTCTTCAGCCATTCTCTTCTTGTATCAATTAAATACACAAGTAGGGGATGGAAGGATTGGGAGCGGGATAACTCTGGCACATCACTGTGGTTTATAAAGAGGGCCTTCTCAGTAGTGGCACCCGCCCTGTGGAACGCCCTCCCACCAGATGTCAAGGAAATAAACAACTATCTAACTTTTAGAAGATATCTGAAGGCAGCCCTGTTTAGGGAAGTTTTTAATGTTTGATGTTTTATTCTGTTTTTAATCTGTTGGGAACCGCCCAGAGTGGCTGGGGAGGCCCGGCCAGATGGGCGGGGCATAAGTAATAAATTATTATTGTTGTTGTTGTTGCTGTTGGATATGTGCGGGATATCTCATCTGGTGTCTCCTTCCCTTCTGCCCAATGCATCCAACTGGATGGAATAATTCTTTGTTTCCTGGTAAATGGGGGGCGGGTTATGCTGCAGATTGCTGTTCCTTTGTGAGCACCTGCTCTGTAGAAAAGGGGTAGCACCCTGCAGGATGAAGAAGAAGAAGGAGAGTTTGGATTTGATATCACACTTTATCACTACCTGAAGGAGTCTCAATGCGGCTAACATTCTCCTTTTCCCTTCCTCCCCCACAACACACACTTTGTGAGGTGAGTGGGGCTGAGAGACTTCAGAGAAGTGTGACTAGCCCAAGGTCACCCAGCAGCTGCATGTGAAGGAGCAGGGAATCGAACCCAGTTCACCAGATTACGAGTCCACCGCTCTTAACCACTACACCACACTGGATGAAACCCGCCTGCTTTCCTTCCATGGTTCTTCCATCTTCTCCCCAAAACGGCCTCCCTATTAAACAAATTGCTGACTAGCCAGAAGTGTGTGGAGTGAAGGAGGCACATTTCATAAGCATGTAATTTTTGGAGGGTCTGTTTTCAGAACAACCGATTATATGCAGGCATTCCCTGAATAGCGTAGCTCTTACAGGTCAAACAGAATCAAATCTTGTTTACAATTTGCGTAACTTATGCCTGTCTTATGCACAACTTACACAGCTGTGGGGGAGTCCAGTGGTTCAAATGTGACCTAAAGCTTGTTGTGAGTAGAGAATGTTAAGAAGGTCCTGCATGATCATCTATCATTCTCTGAAGAAAACACATTTTAAGAAAGACCTGCAACTAAGCCTTTGGAGAATGAAAATCATCAAAGATCCATATCTCTCCAAGTTTTAATCTCTCCAAGTTTACAATGTTGACCTTTATTTATTCCATTTAGGTAGCTTCTCATCTCACAATGTTTTGCCTCAAACTGTTTTATGTGACAGATTGAAAAAGTTATCTAAGCTTCACTTGGTGGAACATGCGACTGCAAATATTTCAAATGTGACTAATCAGCAAAGATTGCTTCATGGTGTTGCATGATTTCTAATTTGTTGGCATTTATGCATAGAAAGAGCCCCATCAATATTCACACTAAAAATGAAATATTATTTTCTGGGTGTTTGGATATTGTCAAACACCTTTCTTCTGACACCACAGAAGCAAATGTTATCCGGGGCCAAAATATCACCCCACCATACATTGGAATTCATTGGGGTAAAAAAATACACCCCCAAACCCATTAGTGTGATCTTTTTTCAACATTGGATGTAGATTAAAAATTGCATGGGTTGTGCCTAGTCAAGTCTTTCTGACTGTGATGGCCTGGGAATCTGATTCAGAGGCTGAACCTGAGGAATCCCAACCTGCACAGGAGTCCCCGCCTCCAGGGCCGGCTGAGCCGGGGCAGGGGCTTGAACCTGAAGGGCCCTCACCTGTGCCGGATCCTCAGGAGCAGACACCAGCTGAATCTGCTCTGGCTCCGGAGGTGATGGAGGACCCATTGCCTTCAGGTGCTCCTCTCCCAGCCCTGTCAGGGGAAGTTGAGGTTGCCTCTGGGTCCAGTAACCCTCCAGCCTCTCCTGAGCTGCAGAGGCTCAGGGCAGAGAGGCGGAGGGAACTAAGTTCTCGCAGGAGGAGTGCTTGCCTCCAGGCCAGGAGAGGTGAGTCACCTGTGGACTGGGGCCGCCCTATGCTTCAGAGGAGATAAAGGCCAGCCCGCCCAGTCCCAGGTTGCGGGAGCAACATCGTTGGTTACGTGTTCCTGCCGGCACCTTGTCCTGCTTTCTGCCAGAGTTCCTGACCACGCCCGACTCCCTGCCTTGGATACTACTTCAGCCTCGGACTGGACACGGACCACGCCACACGGTAACGCCCCCCCCCCGGGACCAGCACACTGACAAAGAAAGAGACATTTCTCCAATAGAGGTTTCTATGAACAGAAGGAAGAAGGAGGTTCTTTTTGCATATTCCCACATTTCTCCTGTGGCCTTTGCCATGGACCCCCACACTGTTCCAAAGGGTTCCCCAGTCCTCTGAAATATACCATATTGGTCTGGATATAAGACTCATTTTCCCCCCTAATTCCGGCCGTGAAAAATCAAAGTGTGGCTTATATTCACTACCTTATGGTATGCAGCCAGGAGAGCGGAGCAAACAGCGCCAGGAGCGTGGCAAAGCGGCGACTGCCCTGTGCATAGTCCCCTGTTCTCTCCTCCAAGGTTGGGAAGGGAAAGAGCTAGGAAGGGGAAAGGCGCCGGCAACTCAGCGCAGCTCCTCCCACCCCAGTATGCAGCCAGGAGCAGCGAGGAATGGAGAGGCTTATATTCGGGTATTTCCCCCCCCCCACCCCTTCCAATTTTATTCGGGTGCAGCTTATTTTCGGGCCAATACGGTATTAGGGAGGAATAGGGAGCCAGCACTCTCCCCCTCCATTCACAGACGAATCCATTTGATTGATAACCAGAGGGACACATTTGGATTCAGATTCCATGGCCCCAAATCAGTAACACCCAGTTACAATAATAGCTCTCGGGAGAAGGAGATGGGTCTATTTCTGGGGCCTTTCCATGCTCAGCTACTGGCAGCAGAACCTGTATCTCACCTCCCTGAACTCCAAGGAGATACCTCTTCCACCAAATGAGTCTTCAGACTCCTCAGGAAAGACCCGATGAGATGTTTTCCAAAGTCCCTGCAGCTTGAACCCTGCTGCCTTGAAGAAGCCAACGATTTCATCTGCCAGATATAGCACTTAGGGGGGCGGTCAGCGGTTTAATCTTGACTTCCTAGGCCAGGCTATAAATGTCAAGCTGCTCCAGGACACCACTGAGAGACCCCACTTTTTTGTCTTAATTGCGGGACTTTGGTCCTGAGCCAGCATGGTGGTCCTTGTCCATGGTCCTGATCTTAGGAACATAGGAAGCTGCCTTATACCCAAATATATGGAAGTGATGATCACTGCAGATGGTGACAGCAGCCACGAAATTAAAAGACGCCTACTTCTTGGGTGGAAAGCAATGACAAACCTAGACAGCATCTTAAAAAGCAGAGACATCACCTGCCGACCAAGGTCCGTATAGTTAAAGCTATGGTTTTCCCTGTAGTGATGTATGGAAGTGAGAGCTGCACCATAAAGAAGGCTGATCGCCGAAGAATTGATGTTTTTGAATTATGGTGCTGGAGGAGACTCTTGAGAGTCACATGGACTGCAAGAAGATCAAACCTATCCATTCTGAAGGAAATCAGCCCTGAGTTGCTCACTGGAAGGACAGATCCTGAAGCTGAGGCTCCAATACTTTGGCCACCTCATGAGAATAGAAGACTCCCTGGAAAAGACCCTGATGTTGGGAAAGATGAAGGGTGCATGGAGAAGGGGACGACAGAGGACGAGATGGTTGGACAGTGTTCTCGAAGCTACCAGCATGAGTTTGACCAAGCTGCGGGAGGCAGTGGAAGACAGGAGTGCCTGGCGTACTCGGGTCCAGGGGGTCACGAAGAGTCGGACACGAATAAACGACTAAACAACAACAAATGGAAGTGATGTGACGGGGTGTGTGTGTGTGGCTGGGCCATTGTGCAAGTCGTTATTCTCCCCCTCACACAGCAGTAGTTGTGCAGGGTTTGTGTGCTAAATTATAGTGACTTGAAAATGTCACATCACTACGTAGCCGATCAGATTTGATTCTATGCCTGCAACTCTGTGGGCAAACAAAGTGGACATAGAGCAAGGGCAATTCTAGCAGAAGAGGCAAACACATTTGAAGTAATTATCAGAAAGGTTGTTGGAAGGGAATTGGGGCTATTCCTTGGGAGTAAATTGCTCTTTTAATAGACTAAATTGCTTCATTCTCTTATAAAATGCTATACTGTAAGGGGGAGAGAGCTGGTAAATGAGGCAGCAATATTACATACCTTAAAATGAATAGGGCTGGGGGGGGGGGTTAGATCAAGCATTCTTTGTAAAAGAAGAATGCAGATTGTGCAGCTTGGGTAGGTAAGAATAATTCAAATTCCTCGGATCCAAAATTAGAGTATTGTAAAGTGTACATTTCCTGTAATCCATCCTCTCCATTTGCCCAATTGACAAGGCCTTATTTACATGTTTGCTACTTCTGTTAATTTCCCTCACTAGGAAATTAAATATATGATGTGGCAAGAAGTCAGCTAAAATCCTTGAAGCCTAGAAAGTCTTTCAGTGTGAGGTTCCTGTCAAAAAGTAACTTTGTATTTTATTTTATTTTCCGGGCTGTAACTGGCTCATCAATTCATAATTAATTTCCTGTCACAATAACATTTGTGCCTAATTCCAGACTTCTTGCTGTGACGTTCCCTTGATTTGGGACTGAACCCATGCAGGCATGTTGCAGCGTGATGACAATATCTATCACAGAACCATATGTGGCATGACACAAGCGCAGTAGGAGGTTGCTGCTCCTTAGACCATAAAATACTCAACTTGCTTGTGCACCAGCAGAACTTTGCTTCAGAAAACAGTACAAGTTTCTCCTTTCTTCTGGCTGTCGGCACTGCCTATCTTTCCCTCTCTGAGAAAGGGAAAACTTTATAATTGCTGTCTTAAAACAAAAGTACTTTCTACCATTTAGTTCTAAAAAGTTTTATGTGAATGTCAAATCAGTTCGGGAGGTATTCAACTACTTTTTTTTCCTTTGCAGAGTAGACCCATTGAAATTATTGAACATGAACAGGTTCCTTACTTTCATTGGGTTTACTCTGAGTAAACCTTAGTTGAGGGACGCGGGTGGCACTGTGTCTAAACCACAGAGTCTAGGGCTTGCCGATCAGAAGGTTGGTGGTTCGAATCCCTGCAACAGAGTGAGCTCGTGTTGTACTGTCCCAGCTCCTGCCAACCTAGCAGTTAGAAAGCACACCAGTGCAAATAGATAAATAGGTACCGCTGCGGCGGGAAGGTAAATGGCGTTTCCATGCGCTGCTCTGGTTTTGGTGTTCTGTTGTGCCAGGCCACATTAGTCATGCTGGCCACATGACCCAGAAAAACTGTGGACAAATGTCAGCTCCCTCGGCCTGTAAAGTGAGATGAATGCCGCAACCCCAGAGTTGTCTGTGACTGGACTCAACTGTCAGGGGTCCTTTACCTTTACCTTTTTTTAAAAAAACCTTAGTTGAATACCACCCTTTGTGATTCAAAGCATTTATACTCCTAATTCCTTCAGAAACAATGGGCTCCCCAACCCTGCCCACTCAGCCTGGCCAGATTGGCTGAAATTGAAATCAAGCAGCGGAAATGCGGCTGGCCTGGGAATTCCCCAATCTGCCAGCTGTTGGTTCCAGGCATTGCTCCCTGGTGGGTGGGAGTTTGCCATGATGGACCACAACCTCACGACTGGGTAAGCAGCCATTTATACCCCACAATACAATGGCACTTATTTCAAAGTAAATAAATAGGCACTGATCCGGAGACAGTGCTAGACTACAACTCCCATCATCCCTGACCATGATTCTTAGGACTTATAAGACTTGGAATCTAACAACATC
The DNA here is from genome assembly GCF_027172205.1 of Podarcis raffonei. Classification (NCBI taxonomy): domain Eukaryota; kingdom Metazoa; phylum Chordata; class Lepidosauria; order Squamata; family Lacertidae; genus Podarcis; species Podarcis raffonei. The sequence continues at coordinate 23,744,306 of NC_070618.1, forward strand.
TGGAGGACCAGATGAAGATGAAAGTGGCTTTAAGGCTGGATGGCCACCTGTTAGATGTTCTTTAGCTGTGATTTTCTCATTGTAGGGAGTTAAACCAGATGTTTCTATGAATCTATGACCACAGGCCCCTTCATAGAGACTATGACTGATCTGTAGGCAGCCAGTGGGTAGCAGCTACCTCCAGCCTAAGATCAGCATTCTCAATTGCACTGTGAATTTACATTAGCTATAAAGGTTTATTGTCCATCCCAATTTCTCACTCTTTAAGCTCCCTCTTATCTACTGCATTTTAGGCTTCCTTAATAGTTGGACTATACAAGGGATAGTTTTTCTACACCCCCCCCCCGCAAGTGATTCTCATTTGTCATCAAGAGATAGATTATCTTTCCTGTTTTGAAGCTCAGTGTCTGTCAGATGTACTTTTGACATAGATTGATTGAATCAGGAAACCTTTTAGTTAATTGCAAGGCAATGTCATTTTGCATATGATTTTCACCACCCTGGCAATTGCAGCAATGAATTATAGGGAACACATCCTCAGATGACAATTATGCAGGGCTCTCCCCACCCCCCAGTTGGAGCTCACCAGAGCTCAGCTCCAGCGCCTCTCAGGTGGGTACCATTGCCATTCTAAGAGAACAAGTGAGAAGTTCATGGTGAGCTCTGGCACCTCTTTTTCTAGAAAAAAATAGCACTGCAATTATACCTTCCTTCAGGAACTGCAAACACTGTGAAAGCCTGTGGCATGAGAAATGGGCAACTCAATCTAGTGAGGAAAAAAAATCCTTCCAGTATCTGAAGAAGTCTGCATGCACACGAAAGCTCATACCAATAACAAACTTAGTTGGTCTCTAAGGTGCTACTGGAAGGATTTTTATTTTTATTTTGTTTCAACTACGGCAGACCAACACGGCTACCTACCTGTAACTCAATCTAGTGAGTCAACTTTGTCTGTTGTGGCAAAAACTATAACATGTCCTACAGCCATTGGACGGGGTATTATTATCAATGCTTTTTTTCCTGGGGGGACGCAGGGGTACACAAACCGCTAAACATTTTGCAAATCTTTGTACTTTTGTCCATTTACTGTATTTATTTTCCCCAATTTGAACTATAAAATGGTGGTTTTCTTGAGTCAAAATGAGAGTACCCCAAACATTTTTTTTAGGAAAAAAGCACTGATTATTATTATTATTATTAAAGTAGCAGGTGAGACTAGAGATATCTTGATCTGCCTCTCATGTAGGATGTTACATTAGAGCCAATGAATGGTGACGACCAATAATTATCAGATTATCTATATCTATCTATCTATCTATCTATCTATCTATCTATCTATCTATCATCTATCATCTATCTATCTATCTATCTATCTATCTATCTATCATCTATCTATCTATCTATCATCTATCTATCTATCTATCTATCTATCTATCATCTATCTATCTATCTATCTATCTATCATCTATCTATCTATCATCTATCTCTATCTATCTATCTATCTATCTATCTATCTATCTATCTATCATCTATCATCTATCTATCATCTATCTATCAATCATCTATCTATCTCTATATCATCTATCTATCTATCATCTATCTATCTATCATCTATCTATCTATCTATCTATCATCTATCTATCTATCTATCTATCTATCTATCTATCTATCTATCTATCATCTATCTAATCTATCTATCTATCTATCTATCTATCTAATCTATCTATCTATCTATCATCTATCATCTATCTATCTATCTATCTATCTATCTATCTATCTATCATCTATCTGTCATCTATCTATCTATCTATCTATCTATCTATCTATCTATCATCTATCTATCTATCCATCTATCATCTATCATCTATTTATCATCTCTCATCTATCTCTATCTCTCATCTATTTACGTATCTTTTAAAACCATACAAATAATTACAATAAAAACAGCACAGCACTAAACCTTTCATTAAAAGCTGTCACTACCCAAAGCCTGATGGAAGAAGAAAGTCTTCAGCTACCAGCTGAAGGACCACAAGGAGGAAGCCAGTCTAGCTTTTCTAGGGAAGGTGTTCCAAAGTCTAGGAGCATCTACTGTGAAGACCCTTATAGCCCTTATTAAGTTATTAAGCCACTGGGTTGGATTTATTCATCATTCTGCACCTCTCAGAGAAGGGAAAGCCCATGAACTATTGCCCTCCCTGCCAGTATGTGAGGAATGACACCAACCTGAGGTAGCCAAGATGCACTAGAATTTCCTAAGGCAGGCAGCCTGGATAGCTCAGTTGCTTAGAGCATGGTGCTGATGATGGCAAGGTTGCAGGTTCGATACCCTCATGGGACAACTGCATATTCTCTGCATTGCAGAGAGTTGGACTAGAGTTGGACCTCAAAGTCTCTTCCAGCTCTGTGATTCTATGTATAAGAAGTGTGATGGAAAGCAGTAATGTGTATGTTCCTGTTGTGTATGTTCTTGTATGTTCTTTGTCTTTGGTTCCACCTGGTGTTGTGTGGCTTCTTCTTTTAGTTTATTTTGGGCGCTCATTTAGGAGTCCATTGCATTCTATTTATAAATTCATAGTTTAGACTGGAAACGTCAGTTAACCTATGCACATTTCCTTCCCCCAATTTTCCATGTGTGGTAATTAAATGCTGTCCATTACCTGCCTGTTATGTCTTTACATTTGCTCCTTTTTCGGGGTAAGGTAGTTATTAGCTGTATTTATAGGTTGGGCTCAGTTTGACTCATCTCCTTCCCCTGTTCACTTCTCAGCCCTGTCAGATGAGAAGCAGTTGCCTTCTTAGCAGACCTGGGAACAAACCTACACGCGAGGCCTCTGTTGAATCAGTTAGGTGCAGGAAAAAGTGGTCTACTAGGATCATCAAGCAGGAGCCTCCTGATCTGAATCCTGGTGTCCTCTGTGATAAACCACAGTATTGCAGAATAGAGCATTACTACCATAGGGACATAGGCAGCTGCCCTGGAGTGAGCTAAACAACTGGCCCATCTAACTTCAGATCCTTCGAGTGTCCATATTTTAGCGGCACATCACGGATTGCAGATCTGATGGGATCCATGAATGACTTGCTTTCCCTTTTAGAACTGCTGGTGGCGGCTATCAGTGCAAACATTATTATTACTGTATTTTCCCGTGTATAAGACTATATTTCTCCCCAAATTTCGCAAGTTTAAAATTGGGGGTAGTCTTATACACAGAATGTTTAAAATATTTATTTCTTAAACTTGGGCTCAAAAAATAAGGGCCGTCTTATACATGGGGGCATCTTATACACGGAAAAATATGGGGGTTTTTTTGCAAACAGAGCCAGGAAATGTGTATGGATTTCCTGTCTCTATGGATGTGCCTGCTCTTGGTACAAAGAGTTGCTTTGCGAGCAGAGCCAGGAAGTGTGGATGTGAGGATCACTCTTCACCTTTTCCTATCTCTGTGGTGCCAGCCTGGGCTCACCATTGACCGGGGGATCCAAGGCTAGACCTCTCTGAGTGGTTGGCCATGCCAGTGCCCAGTAAGCTGCCAGTGCCCTAAGGGGGTCTCTCTCTGTCTTCTGTTCCCCTTCCCCATACACTCTGCATGCCTCAATGCCAGGTTCCCTCCCCTAGTGCATTATCCATTGATTGCAATTAAGCTGACCCTATTTTGCAATATTAGAAAGTTCTAAGAGCTTGCTAGTGAAGAGAATCTTCCCAGGCTCTCTCAGCCCTAATTAAAAGTCCTTTGTCTAAGGCCAATGGCAGTAAAGGAGGGCTGACAAACTATGGTTGTATCCCAACAAGATGGAGGTACATTGGATTGCTGGTTTCTGGACAGTACTGGACTCTTCCTGAATGTCTGAATGTGCTCTTTGCAGTTAAAGTCGGCATGGAGGGGCAGTGGTGACACTGTCATGACCTTGTGTCACCAATGTTGCTGTGCCTTAAAGTAAAGGTAAAGGGACCCCTGACCATTAGGTCCAGTTGTGGCCGACTCTGGGGTTGCGGAGCTCATCTAGTTTTATTGGCCGAGGGAGCCGGCGTACAGCTTCCAGTTCATGTGGCCAGCATGTCTAAGCTGCTTTCTGGCGAACCAGAGCAGCACACGGAAACGCCATTTACCTTCCCGCCGGAGCGGTACCTATTTATCTACTTGCACTTTGATGTGCTTTCAAACTGCTAGGTTGGCAGGAGCTGGGACAGAGCAATAGGAGCTCATCCCGTTGCGGGGATTTGAATCACCGACCTTCTGATCGGCAAGTCCTAAGCTCTGTGGTTTAACCCATAGCGCCACCCGTGTGCCTTACCAGGAGATAAAGAGGGAGGAGCAGGGAAACCTTTGTGGTCAAAATGCACTAGCAGTAACACTGGATTGGTTCCGCTGATGTGTTTGCACTGCACCAACCTCTCTGCCACCTCAGTGTAATATTGTAATATATTATTGGTTCTCTATTTAAAATGCATTTTTTTAATAAAAAATTATATTATTTGTTGTGGCCTGTCATGGGATCACATGTGATGGGGTCTAGGATATCGGTCTTATAAAGATAGACTGATAGGCAGGCAGGCAGTATGTCACTTACAGAGAGCCCTTGTGAACTACACAGACTGGAAATAATTTCAGCCATGGAGTCATGATAGAAAAGAGAAATAAATCAATGAAGAAAAACTCTGCTTAAGGGGGCAGGAAGTGTTTGTGCCATGAACAAATTCAGCAATATGTGCTTTTTTAAGGACTTAGTGTTGGCTCAGAATGATTTGTGGTTTGTGAAAGATCTCCAAGTTTTAGTCTCTCAAATGTTGGGTTGATTTTGCCTCTTCAGATAGAGTGATCTGTTTAGACATGGACACCTCGGTGTGGTAATGGTTTGTTTAGCTGGTGAAAACTAATCACTGAGACTGTGGATCACTGGTGTCTAGGGAATGGAGGCCAAATGTAGCTAATGTGGAAAACTGGTCTGGTGTAAATTTTGCCTAAATTATTAAAACCATCCATTCAGAGAATGCTCCCATCTATTTAGGATCTAAGCTAAGCTGGCAGGAGGTAAACTAAAAAGGGGTTAACTTTAATTGCAATGGGCCTTTGTAATGGCAGAGTACTAATTGGTCTTGATCAAATGGCCTACTTTTTCACCAAGACTAATTAGTGTGGTAATCAACATTAATGCTGACTTTGTCCTTTAAAATAACTTAGGCCTGGTTCTTTTTCCGGCTAATTAGTGCTACCATTTTTAGAACAAATACTAATTAATGATTGCCTATAAATATCTCACGGTGAGCAAGTTTACTGTAGTATGTAGTGCCCATAAGAACTTGACCAGTTGAAGGTAAAATGGTCAAATAAATGAATTTAGGGTTAGGGTGAGGAAGGCAATTCCTCTCTTATGTTAAAGGTAAAAGGACCCCTGACCATTAGGTCCAGTCATGGCCGACTCTGGGGTTGCGGTGCTCATCTCGCTTTATTGGCCGAGGGAGCTGGCGTACAGCTTCCGGGTCATGTGGCCAGCATGACTAAGCCGCTTCTGGAGAACCAGAGCAGCGCACAGAAATGCCGTTTACCTTCCCGCCGGAGCGGTACCTATTTATCTACTTGCACTTTGACGTGCTTTCGAACTGCTAGGTTGGCAGGAACAGGGACTGAGCAACGGGAGCTCACCCCGTCATGGGGATTCGAACCGCCGACCTTCTGATCGGCAGGCTCTAGGCTCTGTGGTTTAACCCACAGCGCCACCCACGTCCCTTTCTCTTATGTTAGGCTGAGATTTATGCTGACGAGCATGAGAACAGATGATGGAGAGAATGTGCGGTTTTGATGGGCTTCACATTGAGCTTTTCTTCTCTCCTTCTTCACCAATGATACATGTCCTTGCTTCCAAATCTAAACTCTTTCCCCCATGTTTCGGGCAGGCTGTCCATTTTTCCCCAAAATAAATAAATAAATCAAAACACCTCTTTCTTAAGGAAGAGGAAAGGGGTCAAGAAATGTGTTACCTTGTCACAAGAACTGACCAGTCAGAACTGTGCACAATCAGCCTCTTTTGGAATCTTAACAGAACTGGTTCCTCATAATTTTGTAGAAAAAGATCGGGTTCTCCTCCTCAGAGTAGACCCATTGAAATCTTTGGACCTAAATCAGCCATGTCTGTTAATTTCATCTTATCAAATTGTAGAAATGGACCGCAAGGGTCATCTGGTCCAACCCAATACAATGCAAAAATCTTTTGCCCTACATGGGGCTCGAACCCACAAATGTGAGATTAAGAGTCTTATGTTCTACCAGCTGAGCTATTCAGCCCTTTAATAGGTCTACATTAAATATTACCCTTTGGATGTGTCAGGGAACTGCCATCGGAGCCAGAGGGAGAGGAAGGGTTCCAGAGGGGTTCCGGAGAGCGTCCCGGGAGGGAGAGAGGCAGCCCATCTTCTGGGGAAGGACTTCAGCATAGCACCAGTGGAGAAGGGGGGCAGATGGGGGAATCGGCGAGGTGGCTCCATGACTCCTCGCCAGAGACCAGCGGGGAGAGCACGGGTCCTCCACTGCCCACACCCTCCCTGCGCAGAAGGCTTCCGCGCAGGGAGAGTAGGCGGCGACTAGGCGTCAAAGAGCTTCTTTGCTGGAAGAAGTTCAAGAAACACCCACTGATGGATTCTGCCAGCGATTGAGACAGCCACGGGTGAGTCCACGGGTGAGTCCAGACAGAAAGGGTTCACCCAGGTAACCCAGCCAGGTGTGGCGTCGATTTACGCACGAGCAACCTCTAGAACCATTACAGGATGTTTGGTAGGTGTAGTTCTACAGAATTTTTGTATTCACCCATGAAGTTTGTGTACTAGTGAAATCTGTTTGAATAAATTTCTTGCCATAGTTTCAGTGGGTTATGTTCCTATGATAATTAGTCCATTAGTGATGGGCACTATGACTGCATTATAAATTTTGTACTGATTTTGTCACTATTATTCTCATTGCTGTGATCTAATGATTGTCAGCCAGTCTGAACATGTTTGTGATTGAGGAGCAAGAACACAAATCATGTCTGTTCCTTAAGGGAGTATATTCTAGGACAACATTCTGAAATTCATGAATGGGTAGAAATATTGTGGTTCGAGGACCCGACCCCCGCAATGTGAAATGAATACACAAGGACACGAGATATAAGGTTAATGGGCAAGAAAAGGCCACAACTTTATTGATTACAGCAGTGAAAAGGTATTGGCTTAGGCATTGGATGTCTAAAACAAGGGGGTTTATTCACCAGTAGGTGGAGCCTGTTGATGCTAATCCAACTATAGGCTCTCCCCTGATGTCACCGAGAGTCGTGCCATGGTCTCCCGCCAAGCAGGCATCGGACAGAATACATGACCGCCAGATTCCTTTAACGGAATACCCAAAATATTGAAGGCATAGGCGATGGCCACACCTAGCTCTTCGACACCACAACACATTTTTCCAATGCCTAACCTACCCACCAATACCACGAAAGTTGTGACGATTGCTACGAGGTAGGCGAAAAAACCAAAAAGCCTAATGCCAAATGGAAAAAATTCCTACCAGGCCCCCCGGACAACCAGGGCGACCAACCTGAGGTCCATAGCAAGGCCAGGAAAATTTAAGACCCTGAGCTCAAAGGGAGTGGAGGGTGGGTGACTCGCGACGGGACGAAGGAGAATGAGGCCGAGGAGGGGCTGGCGCCGCAGCATTTAGGCTGCTGAAAATGCCCCCTCGGAGGCACCTGGTTGGGTGCCTGCCGATAGGGGTGGGCGCCAGCCAGGTGAGTGGGGGAGGCGGAGCTCGGGCTCCCGTCCACAACCACTCCCCTCTCTTCCAGGGAGGAGAGTCTTTTTGAGCAACCACATCAAAACCATCACATTAAAAGTACTCCTGACAACAAGAAATCAGCGGGTGGGCTCACTGTAGCATCACATGCTGGGGCATGTGCAGAGTGCCCATTCGACACACCAGCAGAGTGTGCCAATGGAACAGAAAAACACCGTACAGTTCTAGGTAGCGTCAGTCCCTTTGCTGACAGTATAATGCATTTCCGCAGCTTATAGGTTACATACAGTTGTAACATACAGTCTTTCTAGCAGCTTTAGATTGTGCTGAGTCCCTCTCATGTGTTTGCTGACTCATGCTCACATGCCTAACTGGTTGCAGGTGCAGGACAAGCACACCGAAAATTAACCCGCATACCTAACTTAACCCTTTATTGCCCTTTTCCTCTGCGTGCATAAACCCTTCTACATGAACATCATAGGGAAGCATCCCTGCTCAATAAGAGCATAAGGATAAGGCCACCGGCCCATCTAGTCTTGCATCCTGCTCTCAGAGGAGCCAACCAGGTGCCTGTGTAAGGCAAGCAAGTGCAGAATCCTTCAGAGAAAACTGACTGAGTCCTCTTCGTATTCTACTGCAGCCTTGCCCAATCTGGTGCCTTCCATATATTGTTGGACTACAACTCCCATCATCCCTGACCATTTGGCCAGGCTGATTTGGGCTCCTGGAAGTTGTTGTTGTTATGAATTAAATTTGTACATCACCCTATATGAGACGCAGGTGGCCTAGGGCTTGCCGATTGGAAGGTCGGCGGTTTGAATCCCCGTGATGGGGTGAGCTCCTGTTGTTTGGTCCCAGCTCCTGCCCACCTAGCAGTTGGAAAGCACGTCAAAGTGCAAGTAGATAAATAGGTACCACTACAGCGGGAAGGTAAACGGCGTTTCTGTGTGCTGCTCTGGTTCGCCAGAAGCGGCTTAGTCATGCTGGCCACATGACCCAGAAGCTGTCCGCGGACAAATGCCGGCTCCCTCAGCCTATAGAGCAGGATGAGCACGCAACCCCAGAGTCGTCCGCGACTGGACCTAATGGTCAGGGGTATCTTTACCTTTACCACCCTATACCTCCAGGCAGTGCTTTCCCCCCCTTAAAAATGTTTAGGGCTACTCTCATTTTCTTACTCATATTGAAATACTGCCCCTCAATGAGGCCAAACTTAGATTCACAAAATGTTTAGGGGTATGCGTACCCCTGCGCCTCCCCAGAAAAAATTCACTGCCTGCAGGTTTCGGGGCGGTTACAACATAAAATCATGATACAAAAACACAAAATGCACAATAACAGAATAGAACCCAATAACCCCTACCTCCCCAACACATTTTAAAAGTTGTAGTCCAAAACAAACAGAGGGCACAAGGTTGAGGAAGGCCTTTCTGCTGAATGAACATCAATACGCACTTTGCCTACTGTTTTCTGGATTCTTTCTAGCTGAAAGTTAAAACAATTGTATTAATGCTTTTAAAGCACAAAGTGCCGCTTCCCTCCAATGAACACATTTTGCTGAAGTCGCCCATGGTGCGCCATGTAGTATCATGTCACTGCATGATGTATGAATGCATCAACAATTTTCTTTGGCGATCCAGTGGCTGTTATCGATTTGAGTAGCAGGCTATTGTTATTAGCTGTGTTGGGGACATAGGGAATCAGATTGTTCCTTACCGTTCATCAGAAATACATGAATGCTAACAGTGGGATTCCAAACAGCCGTATCTTTCAGAGTGGACCACCTTTTTGAATGGTCACAGCTCAAGGCAATCCATTTGCATGATACAAGGATTCACACATTTATCTCGTTCCTGAGTGTAGGCATTTCACACTGGCATTCCGCAGCAGGCGTTGCGTTACGGCGGGGAACCTTGACATCGGCTTAAATTCATTTTCTGCTTTTAACAATGCTCAGTCTTTCTGGAGGGAGCCATCTACAGCTGGGATAAATTTATCAGCAATGTGATGCCGACAAAATGTGAAAAGAAACCTAGAGGTTCCTGCTGTCCTCAACTTTCCACAAGAAAAAGCTACATTTGATTCTTTTTGAAAGGATCAGTCAAAGCAGTGTTCATTTATATGGGTCGCAACTTATTTCAGACCTTGCTTTCAGAAAGCACAGGACTGAGTCCCACACATCACTATTTTGGGAAGCCCTTTGGGTAACACAGTAAAGTGTGGATTTGCAGCCCATTTATATCTTTAGCAGCAAAGATGTTACTGGGAGCACCAATCACTGCAAGGGGATATCTTCCTAGACAGAAGCAGCTGGTTACATTATATATGATTTTGTAAGTGGCAGGGGTGGAAGAAGATTTTGTCTGGTTTGCATTTCAAAGCAAACTGACCTAATCTGTAGTTTCCTGCCCTATGCACAGATTAGAACACAGGTCCAAATTTTGCGGTTTAGTTTCAGTTAAAAAACAAACCACTGTACAAAATGCATATTCATTGTGGGGAGTTATGTGTGCAAAATATATATTTTAAAGGAAAATATATACAAAAAGGCATACAATTTAAGTGCATTTTTTGAGCATTATATAAAAACAAAAACTTTGGAAAATAGGAGAGGGCAGACATCTTCTAAAAGTCAGATAGCTGTTTATTTCCTTGACAACTGATGGGAGGACGTTCCACAGGCGGGCGCCATGACCGAAAAGGCCCTCTGCCTGGTTCCCTGTAACCTCACTCTCACAGGGAGGGAACTGCCAGAAGGCCCTCAGAGTTGGATCTCAGTGGAAAATGGGGGTGGAGATGCTCCTTTAAGAATACAAGGCCAAGGCCATTTAGGGCTTTAAAGGTCAGCACCAACACTTTGAATTGTGCTCCGAAACATACTGGGAGTCAATGTACCTCCTTTAAGACTGCTGTTATATATGGTCCCGGTGGCTGCTCCCAGTCACCAGTCTGGCAGCTGAGTTCTGGATTAATTGTAGTTTCCGAATGACACAGCCTTGTTACCTAAGAGGTACAGTAAGCTTCTTCCTGTAAGAAAAGGAAGCGCTGTGACGGCATCTTTGTAAAATTACAGGACAGAAACATGCCTTTTCAACCCTGTGAAACAGGCAATGAACTATACGCAAATCCCACAAACTCTCTTATTATATACGACTTCTAAATGACTCAGGGAAGTTTGCCCTCCCCCTTTGCCAGAGTGAAAGCTTTTGTCGTCTTCAACTGTAGCACAGGCTTCTGAAAGGCAGTTTTGTTATAATTGGCATACCAATCTGTGCCTTGTTGGCCATGGGCTTGGGAGCCTTGACGTGCTAAGTTTATGCCTGAGGCCAAGCTGAATTTGTGAATACTCATGTCAGCATGGAATGAAAGTATTTGACTATTTATATTCGGAGGCATCTTTGGCGAATGAGTCACCCCTATAAATGATACATGCAAGTAGACTTAAACGCAAGCTACCCACCAGCTACTTCTATAAATGAGCTTTCCCAAGATAGACGGTGTATTCCTAAATGTGCAAGTGCTTGAGTTATCTAATATCTACCTGTTCTCTCTTATTGGGAGTCATGTGGTGTGCCTGGATGGCAACCTTCTATCGTGACTGGTTTTGAGATGGAAGTTTAAATTGGAAGTGGAAACGTTTCCAAAAATGAATTACCAGTTAGAGATGTGTCTCAACTCTGTGTCCTTCCCAAATTACAAAGTGAATAAGAATGAATTGGGTGAGGTTTTCACATTCCTGAGTCAGGCTGCACTGTTTAGATAGATAGATGATAGATTTTTTATTAAATTTTCTAATTTATATTTCAGAATATTCATTTAAACAAGCTTAAGTCAACGACTTCCCTTCTTCTCTTTCTGTGGTTCATTTTGCATACCATACATCCCTGCATATTTTACATGAATTAAGCCCTGGGTAGGCAACCTAAGGCCCGTGGGCTGGATGAGGCCCAATCGCCTTCTCAATCCGGCCTGTGGACGGTCCGGAAATCAGTGTGTTTTTACACGAGTAGAATGTGTCCTTTTATTTAAAAATGCATCTCTGGGTTATTTGTGGGGCATAGGAATTTGTTCATTTCCCCCCCACCCTCCAAAATATAGTCCGGACCCACAGAAGGTCTGAGGGACAGTGGACCGGCCCCCTGCTAAAAATTTTTGCTGACCCCGATTACTAAACCATTCAGTAATCCATTGTTACACCCATCAAATCTTATTTGAATGCTACCAGCATTTTTAAATGGACACAATTTTCACTCATATATTCAGTAAACATTTTCCAGTCTTCTTTACAGGTACTGTATGTTCTTCTTCTTATTGTATATGTTAAATCTGCAAGCTGTGCATATTCTATCAGTTTAAATTGCCATTCTTCTTTGGTTGGGACCTCGCTCGTTTTCCACTTTGGGGCTAACAAAACACGGGCTGATTGTGACAATGTGTTTCGAGTCGGATCAGGAATGCTCTAAAGTCCCAAGTCACCCTGGCATCTTGGGTGCCCCCAAACACGGCATTTTAAAGGCCAATTCTTTGAGAAATGAAACCAAACTAAGTATGAAAATACCCTGAGCTTTACTGGGTGGAGGAAGAGGGAGAGGTAGGAGGACTTTTAATTATGATGGACATGTCTTGGAAGGCAGTGAACTTTAGTGCCCTGGCTGGTGACTTGGGCCAGATCTGGTGTTCTTCCATTTGTTACTGCATTCCATATGTTTTCTATAGATTCCTATATGGATTTTTTTGGACCGTTACAGAAAATGACAGGTTTCCATCATTGCTACAATGCCAGTTTCCATATCAGTTGAAGTGTGATGCATTTTTTGAAAATATATGAAAACAATCATGGACAGCTGTGGTCCCTGCGCATTTTTTTATTTTTCATTTTTTGCATACGTGTATTCCACCATCAATGTAGAAACATGGAGGATTGTATGCTGGTCCTAAACTCATCCGTGGGAAGCAAGAAATATCCCGAGAGCTGAACATCTACCCATCTGCAGAGACTGGCACACTAATTAACTCCTTAAAACAGCAACTCTGTGAGATTAAATGGGCATGTTAGCCTTTCGGTGCCCTCTTGATCATTTGAACTCTTGCTCTTGGTGAGAAAAATACCATTTTCAGAAACCAACCCCTTCCTGCATTTTCAGATTCTTGTTTTTACCCAGATATGACTGTGTAGCATTTTTAATGGATTGCGACAGGGGGTCACCCTTTGCCCCTGTTAACAGGCAGGTCTCCAAGTTCTCCTTCCCATTAAACTGAGAGCAGCTTCTTTCTGCTGTGTGTGGGCTTCAGCTCTGATGTGTGCAATTGCAGCTGTGCGAGAGGAAGGAGAGTACTTTGTCCTGAATTAGACATAGTCAGTGCTGCAACTAGTTATTTCTGTGCCCAGGGCATGCATCCAGTTCCGCACTCCATCCCCCTTCCTGCAGAAACCGGTGCTCAAGCGAGATAAAATAGCTAAGCTATTTATTTATTTATTTAAATTTTATTTATACTTTTCAGATATATACATTTCACTGATTTTACAATCATTTTGACTTCCTTCCCCCTCTTTCTGCAGTTCCTTAAATTTATTTTTCATATTTTCTGCATAGCCAAATTAACTTAACTTACTCATTTATTATATATATATATATATATATATATATATATATATATATATATATATTCTCTATGTAGCTGCAGGTTATGACAACAATCCTGCCAGTGTTTTTTTATCTGTTTACAATTTATCTATAAATATTCAATAAACCATTTCCATTCTTTTATAAAAAGTTTGTTATCTTGATTTCTTACTCTTCCGGTAAGTTTTGCCATTTTTTAAAATCCATTCTTCCTTTGCTGGGACTTCTCTTGGGAATCATAGGGACAGAACTACCTAAGTTGCATAGAAATTTATTCATGTATAAGACTACAGTGTCAAGAATGTTACGTACTTGCCCCAAAATGAAAAGTAAGCTATTTTGTTAATATCCATAGGTTGTCGCAATGCCAGAGCCAGATGATAAAGGGTCATATGTATGCACAAAATCCAAAACACCAATAAAAAAACCAGAATCTAATGATGAGGAAGCCTGGTCTAGACAAAGTCATATTAGACCAGTGGGGCCTGTTTTGACTGTCTATGACACAAAGATTGAATTCCTCAAGTGTTACTAGTTGTATAGGCTGTTGTTGTTGCTGTTATTATTTATTTTAGCAATAGTACCAGGCTTGAAAAATCAAATGTTTGTTGCTGATGCCCAAGACAGGGCATATTGCTAAAGAAGATACCCGCAAGCCAGATGTGCGATTTAAGTTATGTTCACCATGTTGCTCCTTGTAGATCTTACTAAGCAGTTCTGAATGGTGCACGATTTATTAGTTGCTTAGAGGCTCATGGGGGCAAGGCAGCCTATTTAGTAAGCACTTCAAAGCAACAGCTCCCTCATAATAGTATTGCAATAATACAATAGAGTGCTATTGCTGTAATGATGTATTACTGAAAACATGGTGCCAGCCCAGAGAGCCACCGAGGGAACTCGTAAAATGCTATTTAACCTTTTCTTAATTTAAAGGCTCTTCAATATTATCTAACTTATTTATTATGTGAGGGATGGGGCCAGAGCCAATTGCCCAAGGGACTGTGAGATCCGCACACAAGTCTTCAGCTATGCACAATAAATCCCAAACGGAACCATTGCAGAGATTTAAAGGAGGCAGCCCACCAAAAAATGACAAGGAACCCCAGTATCATTTCAATAGGTGGCAGGTAGAGACATCACCTTGCCAACAAAGGTCCGTATAGTAAAAGCTATGGTTTTCCCAGTAGTGTTGTATGGAAGTGAAAGCTAGAAGGCTGATCGCCGAAGAATTGATGCTTTTGAATTCTGGTGCTGGAGGAGACTCTTGAGAGTCCCATGGACTGCAAAAAGATCAAACCTCTCCATTCTGAAGGAAATCAGCCCTGAGTGCTCACTGGAAGGACAGATCCTGAAGCTGAGGCTCCAAGACTTGGCCACCTCATGAGAAGAGAAGACTCCCTGGAAAAGACCCTGATGTTGGGAAAGATGGAGGGCACAAGGAGAAGGGGACGACAGAGGATGAGATGGTTGGACAGTGTTCTCAAAGCTACCAGCATGAGTTTGACCAAGCTGCGGGAGACAGTGGAAGACAGGAGTGCCTGGCGTGCTCTGGTCCACGGGGTCACGAAGAGCAGGACATGACTAAATGACTAAACAACAACAACAACTAGACTGGGGTTTCCGGCACCACAAATATATTCATCGATACTTGCATTATTCTCAGCAGTTGCACAGATGCTGCCACATCTCATCTTCCACTTCAAGCAAGATATCTCCTGGAAACAAGTCTCCGCTGCTTTATTCTTCCAAGAGGCAAAGCAAGTGCCCAATTATCCGCACCCATAAATTACCTTGACATGCTGTAACTGCCACACTTCCCTCAGCTTTTTCAAAATTGTTCATGAGCCCCTGGTCCCTGGAAAGGGAGCAGCAAGGAGGCATGGTGCTTACAGGTCCTGGTGGAAACTCTGTTTTGTCTTTTTTTTAAAAAAATAATTCGAGACAGATCTGCTGATCATGATGCTAGGAGACCATCGTTACGAGCTTCCCCTTTCTCTGTGGAATCATTATGTAAAGAAGCCTCGTATAAACATATCCTTAGCTGGAAGGCTGGGTTCACCAGTGGCTCGTTTGTCATATTCTTTCAGAAATGCTGGCTGTGCAGCTTTGGAACATGGTAAAGCCCTCGGCTTAAAACATGAAGGGCTTCCCACTTGCATTTCTCTCTCTCTCTTTTTCTTCTTCTAAAGTTGCATTAAAACCATTGTTTCCCATTAAGTTCACAAATGTTAATCTCCATTTTCATTCAAATAAAGTGCAAACTTGACCTTGGGGGTAAAGGAACGCTTCCTATAGCTACGAATTTTGTCAGTGTTGTCGCATGCTCCTGGCTGCCTTAAGCTATTCCAAACTCTGGCTTTGGTAAGCAGAAACAGGCTGCGGTTCTGAGGAAGGAACAACATGTTAGCCTCATCGACTGTGTATTCTAAAGTTGAATTTTTGGAGACAATGCAAATGCACACGTTTGACACATGTGATCTGTAGAGAATAACCAACTGGTGTACAGTGGGATCAAAAATGGCTGGGAAAGAAGCTGTCAGAGAGCAGAAAGGTTACAGTACATGCCCCCTTGCCAGCCAATTCTCCTTTATAAATATTTCAAATCACTGCAGTTGTGTTGCAAGGCAAACACAAGATTTTAAATGGAAAGGCCTATATCCATATTGATAATCTGCATAAGGAGGGGAAGAGGAGGAGGAGGAGTTTGGATTTGATATCCTGCTTTATCACTTGCCCTAAGGAGTCAAAGCGGCTAACATTCTCCTTTCCCTTCCTCCCCCACAACAAACACTCTGTGAGGTGAGTGAGGCTGAGAGACTTCAGAGAAATGTGACTAGCCCAAGTTCACCCAGCAGCTGCTTGCGGAGGAGCGGGGAAGCGAACCCGGTTCACCAGATTACGAGTCCACTGCTCTTAACCACTACACCACTTCTTCATCCATGTGTTGTTCATGTTGCCTGCAGTGTTAGCAAACATATCACTCCAAAGCAGATTGATGGAGTAATACCACATAGGGTTGGACTTTGACTAGCACAGGAAAGACCAGAAAATCCCTGTGTGGATTACTAGCATAAGCAAAAACTTTCTGATAGTCACCAGTGAGTGAGGACATTTCAGCTGTCTCTGATATATTTATTTGGATGTATAAACTACCTACATGCACACACAGTTTCTCAGGTAGACTGAACAATAGGGTTGATTAATTTCCTCCCAAGGTAAGAAGAGGGAGTGATTTAGCTAAGCCTGCCAGGACAACTTACTCTATGGCATTAACCCCCTCATGCATTCATTACATTTAATCATGTTGGTTATATGAGGCTGACTATCCCACAATGATGGGACGCAGGTGGCGCTGTGGGTTAAACCACAGAGCCTAGAACTTGCCGATCAGAAGGTCGGAGGTTCAAATCCCTGCCATGGGGTGAGCTCCCGTTGCTCGGTCCCTGCTCCTGCTAACCTAGCAGTTCGAAAGCACATCAAAGTGCAAGTAGATAAACAGGTACCGCTCCGGCGGGAAGGTAAACGGCGTTTCCGTGTGCTGCTCTGGTTCGCCAGAAGCAGCTTCATCATGCTGGCCACATGACCCGGACGAGCTGTACGCCGGCTCCCTTGGCTAATAAAGCGAGATGAGCGCCGCAACCTCAGAGTCGGTCATGACTGGACCTAATGGTCAGGAGTCCCTTTACCTTTACTATCCCACAAGTTCTGGATGTGTTAACTGGTGAATAAAGTATGCTCAAACTGTTTCTCCTATGTTTGCATTACACATTTGGCTACCATGCCATAATGACCAGCACATCCACAAGAAAAGGTGAAGTCAATTATTCATAGTTGAAGACAGGAAAGACAGGTGCAGCTTTCTAGCTTGTGGTATATTTCCACAGCAGCTTTTGCTGCTCAACAAGGTGTGCAATGCTGCAGTCATTGACAGTAATTTAGAGCTCAGACTCTCTTTAGAGTCTGTGCTTTGGCAGTCAAATCAAGAGGCAGATCCCCCCTTGGATTTAGACAAGTAGCAATGATTCAAAGGGGCTTACTGCGGATTTTGTGTGTTCATCCATGCGTACACCCCTTAGATAACACTTCCCCTTAAAAGACAGAGAAGGTAGAGCTGATTTATTGGTTATTGGGCAACAAAGGCAGTAAGAAGTGCAAAATAATAGCAAACAAGTTTTAAAGTTCATACAACCCTTCACACTAAAAGGGATTTTTCTGTGTGTGACTTTTATTGGAAAATATCACAACATAGTTTTATTTTTTACAATAAATAAATAACCCCACCCAACCATAGTCTGAATCTTTAAATGGCCATACGGTTAGTTTTCAGAACACTTCTTTTTCTCCAGACCTTGCGTTATTCAGGGTCTGATCCCCCTCTTTAATCATAACAAGGGTCCTCCGAAAACAAAGCGGCTTAGTCATGCTGGCCACATGACCCGGAAGCTTTACTCCAGCTCCCTCGGCCAGTAAAGCGAGATGAGCGCCGCAACCCCAGAGTTGGCCACGACTGGACCTAATGGTCAGGGATCCCTTTACCTTTACCTTACCTTGTACCTAGGCTCTCCACCCTATCACAATCCAAATTGCACAGGATTCTTCATGGTTACATCTTGGAATCAGGACCATGCAGCAAATCCACCAAGATCTAGTGGTTTTAGTGGCGATGGGGGGGGGGGACGACCTGGTGTCCTCCAGCTATTGCTGTATTCCAGTTCCCAGCAATATCAAAAGCAACATGATGGCCAGAAAGAATTACAATGTGAAAAACTTTATGGAAGAATTCAAAACATCAAAACTAACAAACTGAAGTCTCTGAAAGTCCTTAAATGAATCACGGTGCCAGACTTTTCCTGGCAGAGAGCAAGCTGTGAAGCTTTGTATAATCAGCAAATATCCAATTCCGATGTCCAACTCTGAACTCTGCTGAACAGTGTTTCCGGATAACAACTACTGTTTCGTTGAATTCTTCACCAGCCAATTAGTTCAACACTCGTAAGTAGAAATATATGTAATTTCTTCATTAACCAATCTTTTTTTGAATAGATATAATATACATGAGAATGAAAAATACTCTGGAACAGTGCTCATGCGATTATGTAGTCACTGTTCCCAGCAGAGTCATTGTCGAAAAGTCACAGTACAAAAGCATATGAATGGCCACTGGTTCTCCCTTCCTTGGCTAGAGTGTTGAATTGGCAAGGTTGCTAGGTTCAAATACCTTCTCAGACATTAAGCTCACCTCATTACCTTGGCCAGTCTTTATATTTTAGTTTAACCTATGTAACAAGATTGCTGTCAGCTACAGGTGTGTACTGAGCACAGGATTTGCCTTGGAGCTACCCTTGAATTTGACCAAATTAAATATTTATTTTTTTAAAAAAGCTCTGTTTTCCCCTCATTCACTAGCTGGGGTCAGCTTTAACACTTGTTTTCCTTTTTGCATAAGTGGATAAAATTTTCAGGCATATGAGTGCCCTCCCCACAAGTGGATTAATCCTGTCAAGTTGTAGTCAGATACATCCAGAGAGTTTCATGCAGGGAACCTTAAATTTGATTTCTTTATAAAACCTCCCTTTTCTCCCTTCCAGGCTTTGATGCAATTGGCTGGCATAGTCACCCCATCCGAGGGGATGAAGGCTGCTGAATTGCAGTATGGTAGTTGGGTTCTGCTGCAAGGACAGACTTTATTATTTTGGGGTGGGTAAAGAAGAAATAATAGGAGTCAATCATGCTGGGGAAAGAGCATGTATCCCCAAGAAAGACATTTGGGGACATGTCATCCCCCGCCCCCCAGCAAGGACTCTGTAAGGGTCAATGGTGCAGGTAGTGTTATGTCCCTCACCATGGATTTTGGAGATACAGCTGCTTCTCCCTGGAAGAGAGAAATCTCTCAACTGACTTCCATTGGGGAAGGGGGTATTGCAGAGAAAAGAATCATAGATCCCTAGGAAAGAGAGGGGTAGAGAAAATACACTCCCATAAGGTTTGGGGACTAGCCAACCCTACAACAAGGATCCTGTTGCCCCAGGGTGGGGAGCTTTTGTCCCCAGTGAAGGTCTTTTTTTTTTTAACAGAATACTAGTGGGGTAAGGTAAAGGTAAAGGGACCCCTGACCATTAGGTCCAGTCGCAGACGACTCTGGGGTTGCGGCGCTCATCTCGCTTTATTGGCCGAGGGAGCCGGCGTTTGTCCGCAGACAGCTTCTGGGTCATGTGGCCGGCATGACTAAGCCGCTTCTGGCGAACCAGAGCAGCACACGGAAACACCGTTTACCTTCCCACCGGAGCGGTACCTATTTATCTACTTGCACTTTGACGTGCTTTCGAACTGCTAGGTTGGCAGGAGCAGGGACTGAGCAACGGGAGCTCACCCCGTCACGGGGATTCGAACCGCCGACCTTCTGATTGGCAAGTCTAGGCTCTGTGGTTTAACCCACAGTGCCACCCGCGTCTACTAGTGGGGTAGGAGAGCTGAAAAAAATTACATCTGGAAACCAATGCACCCCTTGGGTTTCAGATAGTACATGTGTAGACAAGTCTAAAAATCCCAGGACACAAATTTTCATGGCCCTGTGGTGACTATGGTGGCTCATTTACCAGAAGTAATGTACAGTGGACCCTCCGGATATGAACTTAATTCATTCCAGGGCTCTGTTCGCACCCCAAAAATTATATAAATAGAGGAGTGCTTCTGCGCATGGCATGATTGAGTGCTTCTGCACATGTGTGAGGCACGCAGAGCACTTATGTGCATGCACGCACGGTGAAACCCAGAAGTATACACTTCCAGGTTTGCCGTGGCTATATCCCAAAGATTCCCTATCCAGAGGGATACATAAGTAGAGGTACGACTGTATTTAGTGTTAACTCCAGAAGTGTATACTTGATTCTGACCAAACTAAGCCTCCTAGAGCTAAATATACACTAGGAGGCTTAGTTTGGTCAGAATTGAGTATACACTTCCAGAGTTAATGCTAAATACATTACTGCTGATAAATGAGCCACCATAGGTGCTAGAGGGCCATGAAAAATTGTGTCCTGGGATTTTTAGACTCATCTACCCATGTACTATCTGAAACCAAAGGGGGCACATAAGTTGCCAGATGCAAAATATATCGACATTATTTTCAGCTCTCTTGGCTCACTCTACAGCCTTTCCTTTCCTTTGACTAGCATTGGGGGAGCTGTGGTGGAACAAACAGCATAGACCCACCCCCAAACCAGAGTTATTGACCCCTCCCCCAAATGACTGTAATTGGAATTCACTGGGCAAAAATATCCTTCCCTGCGATTACAAGCTACATTTGTCTGCCAAAATGAAAGATTTCCCCACGTTCCCACTCCCTCCCCACTCAAGCTGAGGGTGTTTGCTTCGTCAATTTGCTTTTGCAGTTGTTGCTGTTCAAAAATGAGACATCAGAGTAGCTAAAGACTTTAGGGAGTCTCTGATCTGACTGAAGATACCTCGGTTCATGGTTGCAATCTGACTCAGGAAGGCAAAAACCTCACCCCAGTTCACCCCTGGGTAAATTTGGGTAGTACACAGAGCCAATGCACACACCTACCGTCAACTCATACACGCTACCCAATTCTTGTAAGAGGATGGCAAAGCATAAATGCAACGAAATAACACTCTCGGGTTCGTTTTAATGCTGCTTTTACAGAGCGCAGGAACCTTGTGTCTGCTTAATTTCCTACTATTCTGGGCTCCCCCCTCCCTCTCTCTCCAGTCATTCAAGCCCAGTGATCAACATTCCTTCTCTAGAATGTTTCAAAAACGTATTAAGCTAAAATCCTAATATTGCTGACAGGAATGAGCACCATTATGTCTAAATTATGATTGTATCTTGAAACAATGAAATCTTATTGTTCTCATTTCCCACTTATATACGTATGTGTATATATATATATATATATATATATATATATATATATATATATATGCTGGGCCTATTCACTTCCATTGAATTGAGAGCCGAAGTGCTTTGAAGCTGGCCAGTTTATTGCCCACACTGAGTGCTCTTAATGCACATCATTTGGATATATAGATCTCCTTCCTCATCCTAGACTGGCTGCCCTACTTCTCCTCCTCCTCTTGCTATTCCTGCACCAATGAATCCATATGCAAATAGCAGCTCAACATGGTCAGAAACATGTGGAGGCCATGACCCACCAAGGAATACATACATACATACATACATACATACATACATACATACATACATATACATACATAAAAAGGTAAAGGTACCCCTGCCCGTACAGGCCAGTCGTATCCGACTCTAGGGTTGCGTGCTCATCTCGCTCTAGAGGCCGTGAGCCGGCGCCGTCCGAAGACACTTCTGGGTCACATGGCCAGCGTGACGAAGCTGCAGCTGGCAAGCCAGCACCAGCGCAGCACACGGAAACGCTGTTTACCTTCCCGCTATAAAGCGGCACCTATTTATCTACTTGCATTTAAGGGTGCTTTCGAACTGCTAGGTGGGCAGGAGCTGGGACCGAACGACGGGAGCTCACCCCGCCGCGGGGATTCGAACCGCTGACCATGCGATTGGCAAGTCCTAGGCGCTGAGGTTTTACCCACAGCGCCACCTGCGTCCCCATATACATACATACATACATACATACATACATGTCCACCAGCAGGGTTGCCATACATTCTCTTTTTCCAAGACATGTCCTCTTTTCAGGGGTAAAATTTCTGTTTGGGTGGATTTGGTATATCAAAAGTTTGTTTTTTCCCCATTTTATGCCAGAACTGGGTGCAAATTGCAGGCATCGCCACTCCTTCTGAAGGGATGAAGACTGCCAAATCTCAGAAGAAGAAGCATAGCACTTTTTCCACCATGGCAGAATTAACTGTTTTGAAATGGGAAAATAGAAATCACTTTCCCCTTCCCTTTTTTGGGGTGGGGTGGGCAATCTGTCTAAAAACCAGGGAAGTGAGGGAGGTGTCTTTGGGCAAGAGACCTTGCAAAGTTCAAGCAAATAGCCAGAAGCTATTGTGCTTGGTGATTTGAAAAGAAAAGAAACGAAAAGAAAAGAAAAAAGGTGAAATACCATTTGTCAAGCAATCAATGAATAATGCTGTTATTCTTCAAATACATTATTTAAAGAGTAATCTTTTGGGTTATTCAACAAGCTCTCTAGCTGGTCAAATAAAAAGCATTAAATAATTTATCATTATTATAATTTATCCTGGTTCATTATTCATTGAATATTGCTCAGTGAATTACTTTATCCAATATTCGGCCACCTCTACAAGGGCGGGTTGCTGTAATAGTTGACCACATAAAATGGCAGCAGGTTTGTGGCACTGCAAGTTAGTTTGCAGGTCAGAGTGAAGGTGATGAAACAGATAGTTTCTGATATATATTTCTCGGTATTTTGTAGGCACTGTGAAGGAGTAAAAAGGTAAAGGTAAAGAACCCCTGACAGCGAAGTCCATTCGTGAATGACTCTGGGGTTGCGGTGCTCATCTCGCTTTACTGGCTGAGGGAGCCGACGTTTGTCTGCAGACAGTTTTTCCGGGTCATGTGGCCAGCATGACTAAGCCACTTCTGGTGAAACCAGAGCAGTGCATGGAAACACCATTTACCTTCCCGCTGGAGTGGTACCTATTTATCTACTTGCACTTTGCTTTCGAACTGCTAGGTTGGCAGGAGCTGGGACCGAACAATGAGAGCTCACCCCATCGCGGGGATTCGAACCACTGACCTTCCAATCGGCAAGCCCTAGGCTCAGTGATTTAGACCACAGCGCCACCCACATCCGTGAAGGAGTAGGTCCCTCCTAATCAAGTAACCTAAGAATCTGATGGCATAAGCTGATGTAATGAACTTTTTAGGATCCCTGTGTTAATTGTTTATGGCAAGCATTAAAACAAACAGGTCTACAATAAAGTCTCCCAAACCATATCTATTTGATTGATCAGTAAATGAAATTAGAAGATTAACTTTCTTTTTAAGACAACAGAGAAATACATTTTTCAGTCACACCAATGACCATTTACTGTGTTTTGCTTCAGAGGTCTGATCATGATGTTGTTCCCCACCCCTTGTTTAGAATCCTAAAACTGTACAGTTGGAAGGGACCCTGAGGATCATCTAGTTCAACCCCCTGCAATGCAGGAATATGCAGCTGTCCCAGATGGGAATCCAATCTGCAACCCTGGCGTTGTCGGCACCATGCTCTAACCAACTGAGCTATCCTGCCGTATAGGAAGAGCATGCAATAAATCATTTTCTTGTGAACCATTATAAATTTAATGTACATAAAATGCTGTGTTTGAATGCATTGTATTCAAAATGCTGTAGTGGGAAGTTTACCTTAGGCAAAAAGGTTGCACTCTGGCAAAAGCGTCAGAGAAGTGAGATAATTAGAGTGAGATAAACTATCTGATAACTCATTTCCGGAAACAGGAGCTGCAGAGCTCTCACAGAAGGAAGCTGAAACGTGAGAAGGCCGCGTGTGATTTTGTTTGGAGATGGCTAGGAGCAGCAGCAGAAGTTGCAGAGAAGTTCTGCAATGGTGAACAAACTTGGGATCTCCCTTGGGACCAGAGAGAGGGAAGTTCACTGAACTGCATGAAGGATTGAACCTCATTGCTTGCTCGTGATATGTTACTTCATTATTTTGTAAAGTTTTTTGTAACTTGTATTTAAGACTGTTATGCTGTAAAGTTTTGAAGCACATACTTATGGTGGAGATAATTTATTTCTGCAGAAGATTCAGATCAGGGATTCCACTGATCTAGTACCTAACATCTTAAAATCTGCTGCATATAACAGGAAAAGCTCACTGAAAGTGATCAACTAGTGCCAGGCTATCACAGGGTGAGCTTGCAGTATAAGAATCAATTTTTAAAATATTTGTTCTCCATATCATTAATGCAGATGAAGGATACAACTAGCAAAACCACTCAAAAGGAGAAAGTTCTTGGTACATGAGGTATTTTATACCTGGAGTCCAGATTTGGAGCTCTGCTCTGTGTTTCACAGATCAATGTGAAGGGATTTACCCATCACCAGAGCTGCAAGAATGTTTTGTACCATCATAAAATGGATTTTTGAACTCCACCCTGACCCACACCCCAAATTTTTTATCTACCGTATTTTTCACTCTATAAGACGCACCAGACCATAAGATGCACCTAGTTTTTGGAGGAGGAAAACAAGAAAAAAAATATTCTGAATCCCAGAAGCCAGAACAGCAAAAGGGATCGCTGCACAGCTTCTGGGATAGCTGTGCAGCATGCATTCACTCCATAAGACGCACACACATTTCCCCTTACTTTTTAGGAGGGAAAAAGTGAGTCTTATACGGTAAATCATTTCTCTCTCCCTCAACATGCTCCTTATGTTTCCTATAAGAAGGAACTCTCCAAATTTACTTTGAATTTGTTTTGGGCACCATTTTCATGGTTACTCAGTGGTGTAGCAAGGTCAAGTGGTACCAGTGTGGAAAATTTCTAGTCACACCCCCCCACTGCCACGTTGAAATCTAATTGGACTCCCAAGAGACTGCGATCTACTCACAGTATGAAAAGACTGCCTGTGATCTACCCACTGTCATTGCCAGGAGTTGTTGAGCTTTTTCAAGGGAAGGATTGACCAAAGTTGTTGAGCTTTTGAGGGGATTCCAGGATTTGGGTCCAGAGTTCCCTGCATCCTCTGCTTATTTGCTCACCTGCCTCCTTCGCGTCCTCTCCCTGCATGCCTCCTCCAGCAGCCCGGGGTGGTCAAAACAAAGGGGGAAGGGGGGAAGGCGGCAGCTCCCCCCCTTCCGCCCCTGTGGTGACTATCCAAACATCTCCACGTCTCCACCCCCATTGTTCTACCCGGACACTGATGTCCAGCGCCGAGAGCCTTCTGGTGGTTCCCTCACTGCGAGAAGCCAAGTTACAGGGAACCAGGCAGAGGGCCTTCTCGGTGGTGGCACCCACCCTGTGGAATGCCCTCCCACCAGATGTCAAAAAGAACAACCACCACCAGACTTTTAAAGACATCTGAAGACAGCCCTGTTTAGGGAAGCTTTTAATGTTTGATGCATTATTGCATTTTGATATTTTGTTGAAAGCCGCCCAGAATGTCTGGGGAAGCCCAGCCAGATGGGTAGGGTATAAATTATTATTATTATTATTATTATTATTATTATTATTATTATTATTATTACCCTTGTCCATCATGCATAATGCGCAGACATTCCTTATTACTCAATTGATCACATAACTAAGTGGTTTACTTACACTACCTAATCCACATACCTTATTTGGAACTGATGATAAAGAGGTAAGAAATGTACAAGACGGTGCACAGAATTAAAACACTATACTCTTAAATCCTTATAGTCATTATGTCAGCATAGTATGAATGAAGTCAGCCTTCATATCAGGTAGAACTTGTTGTGAACTTGGTCCCAGGAACAACTAGGAAGAAAAACTTAAAGGACAGAATTAGCTGTAAGGACCCTAAGAAAAATATTTAACCAAAGCAAAAGTGCAAAGTTCACCTTTTAGGATTTGGTTCAGTTTTCCTCCTTCCTCCCCACTCACTGAGGTGAAACACAGTTACCAGCAAAGGCTATTGTGTGGGCATTTCCATATTAAAGTAAACTGTGTGTTTTCCCTGTGAAATATTTTGTTCCTGCTGTCATCCATCTTGGATTTCTTTGTTATTCAGGGTAACCTTCAATCAGTGTATTCTTTGGAATAAGCTTGAAGTGTTTGTTCTATATTTTATACTGGGCTTGGGCTCCTGTCTCTTTCTGACAAATGACTTGTTAACATATTGTTTCTGAAGTGCAATTTGCATTTCTGTGAACCAGGGATTAGGCATTGTGTATAGATTAGGAATAATTTATATCTAATTAATAATGGACAGCCTTTTCCTTCCCTCCCGACGGAGATTTTCTTTTGCATAATATGAGAAGAGCCAACTATTCCCGGATGATGACAAGAGAGAGCAAATAACACGGAAACATTTTAAATTGGTGCCAATTGGTGCTTTAACTAATTCAGTGCTGAGTTATCTCTCTGTTATGGCCAACCAAGTGCATTTAAAAAAGAAAAGAAAAAGATTTTCTCAAAGACACTGTTATATGACCCAGACAACAATGCTGTTTTATAAAAGGGCTACTTCTGGATCCAGAAGCAAAGCTGGCTGATTTAGAGATATTCAGGCACTGTCCAAAGTGAATCATCATCATTTTATTTGTATTCAGCCTTACCATAGCTGAAACTATGCTCAAGGCGGCTTACAACACGACAAGATTTACTTAATAATTACAAACATAACAGAAGTCATAAACAATAAATAAAACACATCAAAAAGTACACAACCAAATGGGAACAACTTCCACGTAAATCATAAGATCTAAAACTAAAGATACAACAATAATATCAATAACAGCAACAGCTCTCTCAACCCCCCAGTAACCAATACTCCAGCCCAAGAATCTGTTCAACAGCTTCGGCTTTTGTAGCTGGAGTCAGTCAGTACTCCACTTTCCCAGGCCAGCAAGGGAAAGTGTTGCAAGTCTTCCAGGGCTCACAGGAAAGATGGTCTCATTTAAAACAACACAGATACAAATTAAAAACAATTTAAAAGCAGCTGCAGTCCTTGTGAAGCCTGTCAAGCCCCACCCCAAGCCAGGTGGAAAGAGGCAAGAGCAAGTGTCCTTCAGGCCCTCAGCAGGCAGTCCTCCTCTGAAGTGGCGCAAAACTAATCTGGGTCCTTCCAGAGCAGGGGTAGGCAAACTAAGGCCCGGGGCCCAGATCCGGCCCAATCGCCTTCTAAATCCGGCCCGTGGATGGTCCAGGAATCAACGTGTTTTTACATGAGCAGTATGTGTCCTTTTATTTAAAATGCATCTCTGGGTTGTTTGTGGGGCCTGCCTGGTGTTTTTACATGAGCAGTATGTGTCCTTTTATTTAAAATAAATATCTGTGTTATTTGTGGGGCATAGGAATTCATTCATCCCCCCCCAAAAAAATATAGTCTGGCCTACCACATGGTCTGAGGGATGGTGGACTGGCCCACGGCTGAAAAAGGTTGCTGACCCCTGTTCCAGAGCTTTGTTTCAGATTTGGAGGTAAATAAGGACACAGAGAGTAAAATCTGATACCACCAAGTCTTCCTTATACAGTGGTACCTCGGGATGCGAACGGGATCCATTCCGGAGCTCTGTTCACATCCTGAAGCGAACACAACCCACACCTGCGCATGCGTTTCACCACTTCCGCGCATGCACGTGACGTTATTTTGACCGTATGCGCCGTTACTTCCGGGTCGCCGCAGAGCAACCCGAAAATACTTAACTTGAAGCACATTTATCCCAAGGTATAACTGTATGGGAAGCAGGCATGCACTGTACCTTGGCATCCACACAAACAGCACAACCGTCTCTACTAACAGTGCCTTTGCATGTACAGCTCTACGCATGAAGGCTTTTAGGTGACCTGGAACCCTGATTGTTTGGAAACCTTCATGCACACAGTTGTACACATGAGGACTCTGGCACTCCTAACTGTCATAATGTTTCTGTGGGTTTCTGCCAGGGGGCTACTGAACACATTTCCTCTCTCATGTTGAGCACTACAGGAACGATAGCACCCAAAGATGGCTTTGATCACCCAACTCAGAAAATTGTACACAAAGCCACAGGAGAAGTCAAACACTTTTTAAAAATTCCCTGGACTTGGAAGTTCACTATACAGTGGTACCTTGGGTTACATACGCTTCAGGTTGCAGACACTTCAGGTTGCAGACTCCGCTAACCCAGAAATAGTACCTCGGGTTAAGAACTTTGCTTCAGGATGAGAACAGATATTGTGCTCTGGCGGCACAGCAGCAGCGGGAGGCCCCATTAGCTAAAGTGGTGCTTCAAGTTAAGAACAGTTTCAGGTTAAGAACGGACCTCTGGAATGAATTAAATACTTAACCCGAGGTACCACTGTATTAGAAATTGTGCACAAGCACCACATACAGAATACTTCCATATAGTTTCACAATGGAGAATCATCTATCTACTCCATCGAGGATGAAGCGTTTCTGTGACTTTGATGCCCTTTGAACACAAGACAAAAATGCCTAAACATTTTCCATTCATCATAGTTCCCTAGCCCCCAAACCTCTACAATGCCCTTACCAAATACCCTTACCAAGAGGCACCTCTACAAAGTATGATATTTTCATATAAATTATCCACAAAACAATAGAGGTGATAAAGCAATCCTTGTTAACCCTTGCTCCAAACTGTAAAAACTGCCCTTGCAGGTAAAAAACCTTCTAAAATTAGGTTCCTTCCTTTTGAAGGAGGTATTGTGCCTGCAAATTTTATATAGGTAAAGGGACCCCTGGCCATTGGGTCCAGTTGTGACCGACTCTGGGGTTGCAGCGCTCATCTCGCTTTATTGGCCGAGGGAGCCGGCATACAGCTTCCGGGTCATGTGGCCAGCATGACTAAGCCGCTTCTGGCGAACCAGAGCAGTGCACAGAAACGGCGTTTACCTTCCCGCCGGAGTGGTACCTATTTATCTACTTGCACTTTGAAGCGCTTTCGAACTGCTAGGTTGGCAGGAGCAGGGACCGAACAACGGGAGCTCACCCCGTCGTGCGGATTTGAACTGCCAACCTTCTGATCAGCAAGCCCTAGGCTCTGTGGTTTAACCCACAGCGCCACCCGCATCCCCAAAATTTTATATACTTCTGCCAAAAATAGATAAGTTCTAAACGGCTCATTTAAAAAGCCCAGTCTGTAAATATAACCAGAACAGCTTCTCTCTCCAACTATTGGTATGATATTTAGTAGGCATTATACACTAAGAATGCGCTACCATGTCTGCAAATTCATCCAATCCGTTCCAAAAGAAAATGTGTAGTTGTGCTTTGGTTTTCTGAAGTGATGTTCAGGTTTGGACTTGAGGTGAAGCAGATGGCCCCTGAAGCAGTAGAAGTAAATTGTTTCCCATTCCAAATTGTCGGATTGGTGCCTGAACTTTGTGTATTTTTCATCTTTGTTGGAAGCCGCCCAGAGTGGCTGGGGAAACCCAGCCAGATGGGCGGGGTACAAATAATAATAATAATAATAATAATAATAATAATAATAATAATAATAGAACTGAATCTTATATTTGGTGCACACCTGTAACTAAATATCAAACCAATTTATCAGTATCTATCTTTTGACTGATTACTTGACTACCTTACTATATTTAAATACACTTTTGCTTTAATGAACAGGGCCAGGGCTGGCATGGAGTTGAATGAAACAGCCTGCAGATAGCAAAATACCTTGGGCCAACGCTGTTACCAAAATATCAGTAAAGACACATTTTGTAATATCAGTTCTTTCTTATTTCTTCTCTTGCAATGAATACATTCAGAAATGCTGGGCTCAACACATGCCCATGAATACTACACTCATAGATTGTTGTTTTAAATGTTTTTTTTTCCTTCTTCAAAAAAACAAAATAATGGGCATCTGTGCCATATACACAATGAAAGCTAAAACAAAAAGGGCACAATTGCCCAAATCAGGCATGAAAGAGAAACTCACATAAACAGCCATTTTTGTATAATACTGACTACTTTATAGCCTTAGACAATTTGCTTGCTTGTCACCCTGCAGTTGTAAAATATCTTATTTTTTCCATGTTGGGGAATATATAGATATAGATATAGATTCTTTATTGTCATTACACACGTGCAACATTGCACAAGTGCAACGAAATTGGATGCCATCCCTTAAAAACAACAAAAGCAAAACAACAACAACAACCAACAAACCACATTCCAGCCACACCCACACCCATCAATCTCCCAGGTCACACTATCGAGTTACAGCATTCAAAAGGGCCACAGCTCTCGGGTAAAAACTGTTTTTCAGTCTATTTGTCCTTGACTTGATGTTTCTATATCTCCTGCCAGAAGGCAGTAGTGCAAACAGACTGTATCCCGGGTGAGATGAATCCTGCAGGATGTTGTTTGCTTTCCTAAGACAACGGGAACCGTACAATTCTTCCAAAGATGGGAGAGGTTGACCAATAATCCTTTGTGCTGTGGTTATGACCTTCTGGAGCACCTTCCTCTCCCTAGCTGTACAACTGGAGAACCAAGCACAAATACAGTATGTAAGAATGCTCTCTATGGAGCCTCGGTAGAAGGACACCAGCAGTCTCTCACTCAGATTGTTCTTCTTTAAAAGTCTGAGGAAATAAATTCTCTGCTGGGCCTTCTTCACCAGAGCAGTGGTATTTGCGCTCCAAGTCATGCCCTGATCGATAGTTACTCCCAAAAACCTGAATTCCGCCACCCTCTCCACCCGTTCCCCATTGATATGCAAGGGCTGAATGTCCGCCTTTTTTTTCCTGTAATCCACCACTAATTCCTTGGTCTTAGCCGTATTAAGAGCCAGATTGTTCTCTCCACACCAAACACAGAGCCGCTCCACCTCGTCCCGATAGGCGGACTCATCCCCTCCTGAAATGAGCCCTACCACCGTAGTGTCATCAGCAAACTTGATGATTTTGTTGCTGGAATAGGTGGCTGTACAGTCATACGTATAGAGAGCATAGAGCAGGGGACTCAACACACAACCCTGTGGTGAGCCGGTGTTAAGGCTAAGGGCTGTGGACATATGTGACCCTACTCTAACCCTCTGAGAACGTTCTGACAAAAAATCCAAAACCCAGAGACAGGTGGAGTTGGAGAGTCCAATCGCCTCTAGCTTGGACACCAGTCTATGGGGGAGGATAGTGTTAAAAGCTGAGCTAAAGTCCACAAACAGCAACCTCACATAACTCCCCGGCTGCTCCAGATGGGACAGAGCAGCATGGAGAGTAGTGGTGATAGCGT
Organism: Podarcis raffonei; assembly: GCF_027172205.1. Classification (NCBI taxonomy): domain Eukaryota; kingdom Metazoa; phylum Chordata; class Lepidosauria; order Squamata; family Lacertidae; genus Podarcis; species Podarcis raffonei. The sequence continues at coordinate 23,775,547 of NC_070618.1, forward strand.
CCTCTGTGGATCTATTTGCCCTGTATGCAAACTGGTAGTTGTCAAAAGTTGATGGAAGACAGGAAATAATATGACGGCGCATCAGTTTCTCAAAACACTTCATGATGATTGGAGTCAGTGCAACTGGTCTGTAGTCGTTCAAACTACTGATTGTGGATTTTTTAGGCAGAGGGACAATAGTTGACGACTTCAGGCAGGGTGGGACAATAGACTGGTGTAAGGACTTGTTGAAGATCTTAGTAAAGACCCTCGCCAGCTGATCCGCACAGCCCTTCAACACCTTTCCAGTGATGCCATCAGGTCCAGCCGCCTTCCTCGGATTCACCATCCTCAATACCTTTCTCACCTCATGCTCCTCTACCGTGAATGAGGGGCCCCTATGGGCTGGTGGCTGTAATACCGGCGTCTCAGGTGGCTCCTTCTCGAAGCGAGCAAAGAAGAGGTTAAGCTCCTCCGCCAGCAAAGGGTCACCGTCGACAGCACCAAGGTTAGGTTTGTAGTTGGTAATGTGCTGAATCCCCTGCCACATCTGTCTTGTGTTGTTGCTCCTTAAATTGTCCTCAATCCTCAGCCTATAATCCCGTTTTGCCTGTCGAATACCCCTCTTCAAGTTTGCTCTTGCCACACTGTAAAGCTGCACCTCGCCTGACCTGAAAGCCCTGTTCCTTTCCCGCAACAGGCCCTGGACCTCTCTATTCATCCAGGGTTTCTGATTGGGATAAAACCGGATGGATTTGTTTACTGTGACAGTGTCTGTGCAGTGATTGATATAGCACAGAACTGCCGCCGTGTGCTCCTCCAGGTCTGAACGATCGAAAATATCCCAATTAGTTCTCTCAAAACAGTCCTGCAGCTGGTGAATAGCACCTTCAGGCCAGATTTTAACAGATTTTAATATTGTGGGAGCCCGTTTCCTGAGTGGGATATATGCTGGTACCAGGAACAAAGAATGATTTCATTCTTGCAAAATTACATGCTATTGTTCTCAAAATCTCCAACTTTTTGGCCCCAATCCACAATGTCTATATCAGCAACACCGTAAGTCTGTAATGATAGAAAAAAGAATAATTTATTTCATGGCAACTGTTGATTTCCATCCTCCTCCCTTTACGCTTATAAAGTTGGCAATAAAGAGAACCTTCTACGAGGAGATGATGGTTCCAATAAAATAAGAAAGGGGGGTAGGATGAAATGTTGAACCTAGGTCACTTTTTTCTTATTATTGCTGCCTGTATGTTTAAAATTTAAAGAGTTTGGGGCAAATCCCTGTGGCCTGATAAAGATTCCAGTTCTCATTAAGGTAAAGTCTAATATCTAGTGCTGTGCAAGTGGTTTTGTGAGCATCATGAGTGTGATTCAAAGTTCAGTGAAGCCAATGAATGAATCCCATTTAATGTTCATCACACTGGGCCCTGTATCAACACTGCCCAAAGCTGTGCTTTTGTTGGGGGCTCAGTCGCAGTGCCTCCCACCCCTGGGTCAGTGTTTATATGTAATATATTATTAAAGGAACGTGGGTGGCGCTGTGGTCTAAATCTCTGAGCCTCTTGGGCTTGCTGATCAGAAGGTTGGTGGTTCAAATCCCCATGATGGTGTGAGCTCCCATTGCTCTGTCCCTGCTCCTGCCAACCTAGCAGTTTGAAAGCACACCAGTGCAAGTAGATAAATAGGTACGACTGCGGTGGGAAGGTAAATGGCGTTCTGTGCGCTCTGGTTTCTGTCACGGTGCTCCGTTGTGTCAGAAGCAGTTTAGTCATGCTGGTCACATGACTTGGAAAGCTGTCTGTGGACAAACGCCGGCTCCCTCGGCCGGAAAGCGAGATGAGCACCGCAACCCCAGAGGTGCCTTTGACTGGACTTAACCGTCTAGGGGTCCTTTACCTTTTTTTTAAAAAAATAAATTTTTATTAAGTTTTACACAAATATCTCCAATTAACAATTTCCCAATTAACATATTTTCATCTTTTGGACTTCCCTCAGCTTCTCTGACAATCATCCGTATTTAAATTTATTATCTGTGCATTCTCCAAAATTAATATCGCCTTTTAATATACCTTTACCAACATATTTGCATTTTTGCAATATTCCTTATTCTTTCACAAAGCTTCTTTAAAACTTACCTTTTTATATGATTAATAGCTCAGGCAGACAATGACCTGGATTAAACATGGCCACAACTTTCTTGATTATAGATGTAGGTGGGATTTTGGCCCAGCTGTTGGGCGGTATATCCATTACAGCCTCCTGTTAGAGGACTGGAACTGCTGCAAGGTTGTGCCAGGATTATGGCCTCTCCAAGTTGGCCATCCTAAACTGTGGCTCATCTGGCACACGCTTTGCTTCAGGACAGGGACATCCACGGACACCCCCATTAACAGGGTGCCCTGAAAATGCCTCTGGGTCAGTACTGGGTGATCTAGATCAGTCAATTTGCCTACAGGGAAATTCCTTCCTGGCTTTGAATATGGCAGCCATTTGCAACCTTAGCAAGATCAGGAGATACACGGGAAGCAAAATAATGGTTAAATTGTGAATGAAAGGAATGGAACATTGCTAAAGCAGCAATGTGAAAAGCAGAAAACATTTTGAAACACAATGAAATGGACCTGGAAAATGAGAAAGGTTAACGACAAAGGGGGGGGGTTGCCAACTGTGCTGAGTTAGGACAGTGCTCCCAGCTTTTATGCCTCACTGGCTGTGAGGGCACACTTGCAGCCAATGCCCTCTCAGCCAGCGAGGCAGCCCCCCCCCCCCAGAAGGAACATGTGTCTGAGTTTGCAATAACTCTCTCTCTCTCTCTCTCTCTCTCTCTCTCTCTCTCTCTCTCTGTGTGTGTGTGTGTGTGTGTGTGTGTGTTTGCATATGTCCTTACAAGAGTCCTCAGAGGGAAAGTTTTCATTTTTTCCCCTTCCTTCCTTCCTTCCTTCCTTCCTTCCTTCCTTCCTCCCTCCCTCCCTCCCTCTCTCTCTCTCTCTCTCTCTGTGTGTGTGTGTGTTTGCATATGTCCTTACAAGAGTCCTCAGAGGGAAAGTTTTCATTTTTCCCCTTCCTTCCTTCCTTCCTCCCTCCCTCCCTCCCTCCCTCTCTCTCTCTCTCTCTCTCTCTCATTAGAACCACAGCATTCTTGCTGCTTAAACTTAACCACCCTGGAACAATACTATACACAAGGAAGGTTGAAACCCTATGCACATTTACTGGGGGGAAATCCACAGGACTTATTCCTGAGCGATTAGACATAGGATGAGACTGAGAACCTACAGATTTGAGAATAGCACTGTGTGCTAGGCATCAGCCGATTTCAAACTTCCGGATAACGCAGGCTAAATCAATTCAAAGTGGGGGGATTTCGAAGCGTCCCTAAAAATGTGGTACCAAAATGGCTGTCATTACAAAGTCAACTCAGTCCCCCGTCATCTATTCCATTTAAAAACCTATATGCGAAAGGAATGAATTACACGTTGAAATGGGGAAGACATTTCTTGAATTCTCTGCTCAGAACTATGTCATTCTATTAAAATAGCACTTTATATAAGGAATTATTATTAATAGCCTTGTAATAAAGAGCAATTATAGTTCAGGTATAAAACCATAATATAGAAGCAATCATTTTCCCCAATACAGGAATTGGGTAAGTAATAAAATCTATGCAGAACTGTTAGATCCCAAAACTAAGATACTTTCAAGAATGTATAACTTGCTGTTAAAATGGAACACTCAGGATGAGACGGTTAAATCTGCTATGATTAAATGGGCACAGGATCTTGGACATAACATTATGTTTGCTGACTGGGAACAGTTGTGGACCACAGGTATGAAATTTACGGCATGTAATGCCTTAAGAGAGAATATTATGAAAATGATTTACAGGTGGTACATGACACCAGTCAAGCTTGCAAAAATCTATCATTTGCCCGATAATAAATGTTGGAAATGTAAAGAAACTGAAGGTACATTCTTTCACCTTTGGTGGACATGCCCAAAGATTAAGGCTTTCTGGGAGATGATCTATAATGAAATGAAAAAGGTATTTAAATATACCTTCCTGAAGAAACCAGAGGCCTTTCTCTTGGGCATAGTCGGCCAATTGGTGCCAAAGAAGGATAGAACTTTTTTTATGTATGCAACAACAGCAGCAAGAATACTGATTGCAAAGTATTGGAAGACACAAGATTTACCCACACTGGAAGAGTGGCAGACGAAGGTGATCGAATATATGGAATTGGCAGAAATGACTGGCAGAATCCGAGACCAGGGAGAAGAGTCGGTGAATGAAGATTGGAAGAAATTTAAAGACTATTTGCAGAAATACTGTAAAATTAATGAATGTTAAAATGATGTTGGATTGAAAATAAGTGGTATTGGCTACAAGATTAATAAGAACATGTAAATACGGATGGATAATGGATGAAAATACACAGTTATAATAAGTGAAGATATTGAGTAAAGATAAATGAAAGAGGGTAAGGATTTGCTGAAAAGTTTTTGTAAACGGGAATACAAAAAGGGGAGGTGTGAGGAGGTCAAGGAAACAAGTAAATGAACCCAAAGATATTGAAAAATGGATATATTTTCTTTTTAAACTTCTTAGGTTTTCAGCTACCTGGTTTTTTTTGTATTTTGTACTTTTTTATTCTTTTTTTTTATGTGTGTTTTTTAGTTTGTTAATTGTTGTTATAATTTTAGTTTGTTAATTGTTGTTATAATTTTTTCTATTTTGTAAACTTACGTCTTCTTTTTGTAAAACTTGAATAAATATCTTATTTTTTTTTTTAAAGTAATAAAATCTATGATTACCAGTACATCTTCATCACACTTCCCCTGCAGGGGCGTAGGAAGGGGGTTGGGGGAGGTGGGGTCCCCCCCAGGTGTCATCCTTGGGGGGGGGCGGTGACAAAATGGAACACCGCGGGGGTCGACACTTACCACAGGGCCTGGCCTGCGGCATGCCTGAGCCACACGTCTCTCTTGGGAGTGACGTGGTGGTTTGGGGCCCCGCGTTGCCCGAAATGGCAGCGTGGGGCTTGGGTCTGCCAGGTGGACTCCATGGGCAGCTCAATGCAACGCCCCCCTGGGCGGATCGCTGCGGCGCCCCCGTGCACGAATCCCTGTAGCACCCCCATGTGGTGCCCCTGTGCGTAGATCGCCGTGGCGCCCCTGTGAGTGAATTGCCCCACTTTCGCCGCTCTGGGTGCCAAAGCAGCTAGCTATACCCCTGTTCCCTTGGAGTAAGCCTCATTTCACTCTCAAGCAAGTCATGTACTGAATTGGACTATCACTTATTAATTTCGTTTATCCAATCAATCTGTTCAAAGATATTGCTGAAAACCACAGATCCTCACAATACAGAGAAGAATCAGGAGATAAATACAATATGACAAAACAGTATAAAACAAAATGGGTGGGGAACAGCAAAAAAAAGTAGGTTAAGCCTTATCACTGAAAAAAAACCAGCAAACTCTGGTAGCCGACCCTTCAAATGGCATAATTCTGAAGTCCTCTTCAGCCTCTTACTGGTCGAGTTTTTCATTTATATTATATTTGTAGGTAACAATGGGTAGTTACTGTATCTATTTTCTATTTACTTTGTAAAAAAAGGAAAGAAAAAAAGGTGGGTACCACTGATTAATTGGTACAATTTTACAATGTACCATGATTTTTCTTCCTAAAGTAATCCTAAAGCAGCCGACATCGGATAAAAGGAAATGCTACTATTTCAAGAGACAAAATATATGAAAAGAAAATGCTACAGTGTTCTGATAGAGTTTCAATTCAATATGTAAGAAAATATCGATCCAGTTAAGGGACAATGCAAAGTTCATAGACTGTGTATCAATAAACGGAAAGGAAATAACAAAAGACTACCCATAATTTTAGTCAAGAAAGTATGCTTCCGCATATTCGTCTTGTTCAGTGTAGATTTTGCCATGCCTTCTCCAGTGGAAAGATATGTAAGCTCTGAGGGTTTTTTTTTGAACATCTCCCAGCTGTAAACTGTATGTGTACACACACGTGTGAAAGATATGTTGAAAAGAATAAAAGTCACCTAAAATATTTACAAATTAATAACTGAAGTGTGACTTATCAGTGGTAAGGGTGTTTGAGGCTGTCAAAAGGGTGGCACTGTGGTCTAAACCACTGAGCCTCTTGGGCTTGCCCAACAGAAGGTTGGCTGTTTGAATCCCTGCAATGGGGTGTCAGTTGACAGCTTCTTCCTCAGATGAACACTTGCAGATTTTCCCCAAACACAATTCATAATTTCCCTCCTTTTCTCAACTTTCTGTATGTTTTGTCCATGCTAATAAATGAGTTCACGGGTTAGAAGGGTAAAGAAACAGAGAGACTTTCAGGCATGTCTTAAAGAGGTGGTAATGTTTATTCTTGCTTCTTCTTCTTTTTAACAAGTAAGATCAGATCAGATGACCAAGAATGCTAAATACCAGCATTTGATTCCATTACTGTGTGCCTTTATGAAATGCCATTACACATATTTTACAGAACCAATACCTCACAAAAAGGGCTCTCTGTATTAGTGGGGAATAAGAATCAAATAAAATAATATCTCCACTCTGTTCTTTCATAAAAGATAATTTCCTTCTCCAATACTTCAATGTCACCAAAAGTCAATGTAGATTAATGAATTTGAGAGGGAGAAAATTCCTGTTGTGGGAAATATTTCTGCCATCATGTTCTATAGAAGCCCTGATTAAAATGCATGACCCACATAACTTTCATATTTTCTCTGTTTGAACATTGGTTCTTCAGGACAAAGAGAAAGGGGGAAAGGAAGGAAAGAAGGAAGGAAGGAAAAATTGCAAATTAAATCAGGGATAAGCACTGTCATGCTGGCAGAGACAAGTTCAATACAGGTGATTTATCTACTTAGACAAATGAAATCAGTGTCAGTTCATCCTTCTGAAATGTTCTGATGCCTTTGCGAAAAAAGAAGAAGGAAAAATTAGTTGTAGGCAAATGAAATTTTGCTTTGGTTTAATTTCCCCAAAAGTTTTGTCAATTTTGAAAAGGACAAGAGTTTTCTTAGGTCAGCCCAGCTAGCTAATCTTTCCAAGCAGCTACATGTTACTCTGGCAGCTAGGCCTACATTTGAAAAGGATGCAAATTTCAAATGTCAGAAAAAATTATCCAGCAATATTACTACCAATGGCCTGTGCAAAACCCTTTGCACTCATAACATGCAATGCTTTTATGAAAAGAAAACAACCACCACCATTGAGCTGGTCGATTTATTCCAGAGCACACATACCTTTCCCTCCTCAATATCCTGATGTTATCTCAGAATGCCTGTAGCACTGAGAATTGCCAGCAATTTTTTTTTACTCCTAAATACCCTGACATCAGGCGTGCCAACTTGAATAAAATATTTTTGTGGGGAAGAGATAAGCCCTGCCCCACATAATCGATCACAAGTTGCAACACACGAGCGTGGCCACTGGTTAGGAGATGATGGGAGTTGTAGTCCAGCAGCCTTTGAAGGACCACACACACACAACCTACTTGAATGGCAATGCCACACAACTTTAGCGACCCCCGGACCCCTCAAATATTTTATTAGGGGGGCAAAGGGGCCCCCTAGGAGTTGACTCCTAGGCCTGGCATTTTGCCAGCATTTGGTCTAAGAACTTGCTAGCAAAGTTTTGCCTGAAACAGAATCTGAATTAAATTTGGGAGTTTCCTCTCACGTGAAACACTGAAGGTTTTTCAGGGAAATAAGAAGAATGTTTAAAGTTTCAAGAAGACTAATGTGTTTTCTCAAGGAGTTTCATATATTATGGTCAAGGAGACATGCAGACTTGATTGAACTTATTCCACTATTTTCAGGAACTGGCATTTTTGTCTTATTAGTAAGATGAGAATTAACAACAACAACAACAACAACAACAATAATAATTTATTATATATACCCCACCCATCTGGCTGGGTTTCCCCAGCCACTCTGGGCAGCTTCCAACAAAGATTAAAAATACATCAAAATATCAATAATTAAAAACATCCCTAAACAGATGTTTTCTAAATGTCAGATCGTTGTTTATCTCTTTGACATCTGGTGGGAGGGCGTTCCACAGGGCAGGTGCCACTACCGAGAAGGCCCTCAATATATCAGCTTTTTGTATTTACTTTTCATCTAGACCATGGTTGGGGAACGTGTGGTGCTCCAGATATCATCGGACTTCAACTCCCATCCGACCCTTCGAGCATGGCCACTGATGATGGGAGTTGTAGTCCAGCAGCCTTTGAAGGACCACAATTTCCGCATCCCTGTTCTAGATACTTGGTGTTATAGATGGGGAAGGACCCATAAACCCTAGAAATTAATAAATGGTAGGATTTTTATTGCAGTCGTACCTTGGAAGTCGAACAGAATCCATTCCGGAAGTCCATTCGACTTCCAAAATGTTCGGAAACCAAGGGAGCTCCTGCGGCCAATTGGAACCTGCGGAACCCGCATCGAACCTTCGGGTTCCAAAGAACATTTGCAAAATGGGAAACACTCAATTCTGGGGTTGCAGTGTTCAGGAGCCAAAATGTTCGACTTGCAAGGCATTTGGGATCCAAGGTACGACTGTATTTGGGATGTGGAGGGAGAAATATAAGCTGCCTATGTGAAAGGACCTGGCCAAGCTAGGGTCATTAAGAAACAAAACAAAATGGCCATTGAGAGCCATTGCCTGTGCAAGAGAACTGTCCTTTCCCCTTGTCCTGAGATGTGAACAGAGACTGGGGGTTTGGAAGGTTGCCAGGGTAACTGGGTGTGAGGTGACAGGAAAAGAGGGGTTTTAGCAGGGTATTCTGGGAAGAAGGACAAAGGAAGACTGAGATCCATCTTGGGCAGGCTGGCTGAAGGCTGGCTGGGAGAGATACTTTGGATTCCAGGGCTGCACTGTAGTGGGGGACAAGCCCCTCTTGAAATGACCATGCTGTAAGATCTGGACTCCCTCAGTGCTGACTGGGTAGGTGAATAAATCATGTTTCTTAAAGCTACGACAGTCTCCGCTGTGTATCAATTCTCCGAAGGAACACAGACCCAGAGGGAGTGCCTGGACCCCCAGGATTTTTGCAGAGAGTGGGGAGGGCATGTGACTTTTGTAACACTTGGGTTTTTAACTCTGGTTTCTGTACACTAGGACAGTAGGTGTAGATGGGTTTGTTCTGTGATGCCTTTGCTCAGGGCCGTCTTAAGCATATCCAGTGCTGTGGTGCAAAGATCCCTCCGGTGCCCCCCCGGCAACTCCAAAACAAGAGAGGGGGCAGTGGAAAATGTCCTCTGCCTCCCCCACTGCCAGCCATATAGTTGGTGGGGCGCAGCTGGCGGACGTGCAGGGAAAGGGGAGGCTGTCAGCAAAGCCGTGCAGCTCCCCCACTCTCTAGGGAGTTTCTGAGAGGCCGGCGCCCTGGCGCAACAAACCACGAAGACCCATGGGAAAGACGGCTCTGCCTTTGTTGTGTGTTTTCTGTGAAGAGCAATGCATTTTGATGTTCTGGACAATACTTTATGAACCAAAAAAGGAACACTATTGCCAGTGTCCCCCACTCTGAAAGGCTCAAGAGTTGTACAGAAAATGGATGATTGAGGTATGTCTCCCTCTTTTTTAGTTAGACTGGGTAGTTGACACCTGTCTTCACTTCCCCCTCACAAAGACTTCTGCTTAAAGTTGTCCTTTAAAAGGCATTCAAGGTTTCTTCAGAAACAGTAGCATGAGGTGAAAGGAAGTGGTCTAACAGCCTATCGGTAAGGTAAAGGTACCCCTGCTTGTACGGGCCAGTCGTGTCCGACTCTAGGGTTGCGTGCTCATCTCGCTCTATGAGGCCGTGAGCCGGCGCCATCCGAAGACACTTCCGGGTCACGTGGCCAGCATGACGAAGCTGCAGCTGGCGAGCCAGCACCAGCACAGCGCATGGAAACGCTGTTTACCTTCCCGCTAGAAAGCGGTACCTATTTATCTACTTGCACTTAAGGGCGCTTTTGAACTGCTAGGTGGCAGGAGCTGGGACGGAACGACGGGAGCTCACCCCGCCGCGGGGATTCGAACCGCCGACCATACGATCAGCAAGTCCTAGGCACTGAGGTTTTACCCACAGCGCCACCCGCGTCCCCAGCCTATCGGTAGAAGACTCAAATCAGGTACTGTAGAAATTAGCTTACATGCTATCTCCAGGACTGAGATACAAAGACTGAATGACTGGTTTTATAATAGAAACACAAGTACAGAAGGAAGCTGACTTGCAATTCTATCCACTGAGCTCAGGGAGATGTGGCAAAGGGTTAAATTAGATTGCATTTTCTTTATTTTAAATTCATAAACCAGTGACACTAGTGATAAATAAGCATCCATCAAGTAAAACAGTCTCACGCTGCATAACTGCCTCTTTGGCTCGATACATTAGAAAATGAATAGATGGCATTTGACTGAAAGGTCTGTTTCAAAACTGCAAGAGGCATCTTTTTAAAGCTGCAAAAGGCATCTTTTGCCAATTCATAACTTCTCTAAAAGGGTATATTTACATTCCGTAACACTGTATTCTCACATAATAAATTACATGTGGGTTAGGCGACAAAGCAAAGCTTTAGAAAGGGGTCGTGTGTATAAAGATAGACTCAACATCTGCTTACCCTATTTATTTAAAATATCAAAATGGCATGGGGATATAGGGAAGAGCTGTAGCTCACGCAGGCAGAAGGCCCCAGGTCCCAGGTAATGTCCACCGTCTGAAATCTTCAACTCCCTTGTACAAGATAAAAACAAAACAAAACAATGAACATAGCCAATTAAAACACTGCTCTAGCAATTCACAGTACAGGCCAGAAGGTATTAATTCAGAATAGACTAGCCAGAAGAATGGGGAATAAAAGCTCCCAACGTGTAAGATATGTAGGTTTACAATACATTTGGACAATATGCAATCTCTACACCACCAGGGTCCAATCTCAGACCCTCCAAGCACCCCTAATTTCCAGGGACACCCCTGATTTAGAGAAACAGTCCCAGTTTCTGATTTGATCCCAAAATGTCCTGCTTTTAATTGGGATGTCCCTGTTTTCACTATAGAAATGTTGGAGGGTATGGAGTTATCAGACCCCTGAGCCATCTGAAAGCAATCCTGTACAGTGGTACCTCAGTCTAAGAACTTAATTCGCTCTGGAGGTCCGTTCTTAACCTGAAACTGTTCTTAACCTGAGGTACCACTTTAGCTAATGGGGCCTCCCGCTGCCGCCACGCCGCCACCGCACGATATCTGTTCTCATCCTGAAGCAAAGTTCTTAACCCGAGGTACTATTTCTGGGTTAGCGGAGTCTGTAACCTGAGGTACCACTGTATAGTGAAGGCATCAGGTGAACTTCCCTGGGGAGAGCATTCCACAGACAGGGAGCCACTGTAGAGAAGGCCCCGTTCTCGTGTTGCCTCCCTCCTGACCTCTTGAGGAGGAGGAACATGAAAAAGGTTCTCAGAAGATGATCTCAGGGTCCGGGTAGGTTCATATGGGAATAGGCGGTCCTGAGCCATTTAAAGTTTTATAGGTCAAAACCAGCATTTTGAATTGGGCCCGGAAACTGATTGGTAGCCAGTGCAGTTGGACTGCAGTTGGAAATAAAGTGAACATTGTGTCTGTGGTATGATTTCTGTAGTGATCCATGAAAGTCAACGTGTGATCTTCACTTTATTAAGTGATGATCATGCATGTAAGAACCAGTCCTTATATTAGGCATAGGGGGAACATCTGGCCTCCATGTGTTGTTGGTCTATGACTGTCATATACAGTGGTACCTCAGGTTACATATGCTTCAGGTTACATACGCTTCAGGTTACAGACTCCGCTAACCCAGAAATAGTGCTTCAGGTTAAGAACTTTGCTTCAGGATGAGAACAGAAATAGTGCTCCGGCGGCACGGCAGCAGCAGCAGGCCCCATTAGCTAAAGTGGTGCTTCAGGTTAAGAACAGTTTCAGGTTAAGTACGGACCTCTGGAACGAATTAAGTAATTAACCCGAGGTACCACTGTATCCCTGTTGCCATGATTCTGAAAATGCTGGCAGTTAGAGTCCAAGAACATCTGTAGAACTTAGGGGTCTAAGTCTAAAGGGCATATCTGGTAGTGTCATGATAGAAGATTTAAAATGGGTCTTTCCTGTGTGCCCAAAGTTCAATGCATTTCTTGAATGGAGATTTATATTTAGATAGTTGGTCTGCAAACAGGACACTCAAGTCCTTTTATTGCTGAACAACACCTAGCAAATTTAGAGCTTGTATGGCGAGCAGGAACTTAAATAGTATACAAAGTACAGCTGAGACCATTATTGCCTGACTATAAATCCTTGCCCTAACATCAGAAAGAAAAGTCTTCTCTTCAATGGGACCGCAGCTCTTTGAAAACCTGGAGAGGAATCTTGATCTCAGCACGAGGCTATTGTTATCTCTCATTTTAAAAAAATAATATTTTCTGCTAGTGGTTCTGATGGATATTTCAAGCTTTTATTTGAAGACAATGCTATTCAATAACCTCCATTCACTCTCACATGCACCTTTATAGACACACACATGTTTTCCATGCTTATTTTATGTTAAAGTACAAAAAGAGAGACACGGGTTATATAGTAGTTAAGGTAACTTTCAAATATCCAAACCCTCAAATATTCAAACCTTAACACATGTCTTAACTGACCTTCCTTTTATTGCTTTTGACACTATTGACTATGGAATCCTCCTAGACAAGGCATAGCCAGCATAATGCCATCCAGATGTTGACAGATTACAGTTCTTGACATCTCTGACCATTAGCCATGTTGACTGGAGTCCAATACCTGGAACACATCCCATTTGCTATCCCTATCCTAGACCATATGGCAGGGACCAAAGCACCAAAGTGATCAGTTCCTGCTTTATTAGAAGAAAATGTAAAGTTACAAAAGCCTGCAAAGCCTTGCTGACTTGACTCAGGGCGAACACTGAAATAGCCAGCGTTTGCCATTACTGTCTGCACCTAGATAAGCATTTTATGCATTAAAAGGTAAAGGTAAAGGACCCGGGGCAGTTGAGTCCACTCAAAGGCGACTATGGGGTGTGACACTCATCCTGAAAGGGAGCTGGCATTTGTCCACAGACAGCTATCCGGGTCATGTGGCCCACATGACTAAATTGCTTCTGGTGCAACAGGACACCGAGATGAGCACCAGAACGCACGGAAACACCGTTTACCTTCCCGCAACAGCGGTACCTAGTTATCTACTTGCACTGGTGTGCTTTCAACTGCTAGGTTGGCAGGAGCTGGGACAGAGCAACGGGAGCTCACCCCGCCATGTGGATTTGAGCTGCCGACCTTCTTATCAGCAAGCCCAAGAGGCTCAGTGGTTTAGACCACAGCACCACACACTCCCCTTTCTGCATTACTTAGAAAGCATACATCAGTTTGGCCAGAACCTCCCATTGTCCACCTGGCTGATGAAGCCATAGGTGGCATACATCCCAAGCCTTATAAATAGCTCCCCTCCCTAGGCCACTAGCCAAGTGTCCCAAGCCCACAGATAGAGCAAACCAAATGGCATATTTCAAAGCAAGTGGATAGACATATGTGAGTTCATTCTTGCAGCACGTAACTATTAGTCTCGAGGTTATCTTGTCTACCAAGATGGTGCTTACAGGCCTTCCGAAACATTTTCTTTCTTTTTTAAAAAATATTTTTTATTAGGAGTTTCAAAATGACAGTCAATCAAAAATACATCATCCTCATTCCCCCCCATTCCCCCCCTCCTCAAAAAGAAAACAAGAAAGAAAAATCCCCTCCCTCCCACCCCCACCAGACTTCCCTCAGCTCCTCTCTCTGGTTTCTTAGCACATGTTATTCTCTGCATATTATAAAGTTGTAAAGATCCTTAAATTATCTATATATATGTTATCAATAAAAAGTTTGTGTATGTTTATTCAAAACCTGCCAAGGAGTCCCATTCATTTTGTTGTTTCTTTAAGTACTTTGTGAAAGGTTCCCACTCTTCTTTAAAGTCACAGTCATCTTTGTCATGTAGTTTGTGTGTCAGTTTCGCCAGTTCTGCATAGTCCATCAATTTCTCTTGTCACAGTTCTTTGGTCGGGATTTCCTTGTTCTTCCATCCTTGTGCTATTAAGACTCTTGCCGCTGTTGTCGCATACATTAAAATGTTTTTCAATTTCTTTGGCAGGTCTTTTCCTACAATCCCCCAAAACATTTTCACCATTTGTTTCTATACGAGAGTGCAGCCAGTGGTGGCTGGTGACCACTGGGACTGCTGAGGCAGATGGCAGGGGACCAAGGGTAAGCAGAACCAGGGCCAATGGGATACAGAGCCCATTCTTCTCCCTGATGAAAAGGTAAGGTAAAGGGCCCCTGGACCATTAATTCCAGTCAAAGGAGACTATGGGGTCTTTATCTTCAAGGGCAACACTGAGAGGAGCAAGCTGGCAGGCAATGTCCCCTCTTGTCCTGGACTGACTAGGTAAGGAAGAGTGGTGGGAGCCGCCCACTCAAGGAACTGCCCATGAAGGACACAGAAGATGATGACTTAGATCCTGGATCATGTTGGTGGGATACTGAGGAGAAGTCTGGGGAAAGGACGAACTGGAAGGTGCTATAAGCAGGGGGGTTGAGCGATCAAGGGGGATCAGGAGAAGGAGGGCCTTCCAGGACAGGGTCAGAGACTGTGAGTCACAGTGTGAGCACAGACTCGGACAGAGAGGATTCAGAGGTTGCCAAACAGTCCCAGTCCTTCTGGCTTGTCTCCCCCTCTTACACCCCAATTGAGGAAAGTCCTGCATGTTTCTGAGCAAACAGGCCAAAGAGGCTCAGAGGAGGAGCCCAGACCATTAACGCAGCCTTCGTCTGCTTGGGAGGGATCCAGAGTAAGTGGCTATAGTGGTCAGTTTCAGCAAAGTCTCAGCTGGATTAAGACGAACCAGAGGACTCTGCTGCATTATTATTATTAATAATAAAGGTAAAGGTAATGGACCCCTGACCATTAGGTCCAGTCGCAGACGACTCTGGGGTTGTGGCGCTCATCTCGCTCTATAGGCCGAGGGAGCCGGCGTACAGCTTCCGGGTCATGTGGCCAGCATGACTAACTTCTGGCGAACCAGAGCAGCGCACGGAAACACCGTTTACCTTCCCGCCGGAGCTGTACCTATTTATCTACTTGCACTTTGACGTGCTTTCGAACTGCTAGGTTGGCAGGAGCAGGGACTGAGCAACGGGAGCTCACCCCGTCGTGCGGATTCGAACCACCGACCTTCTGATTGGCAAGTCCTAGGCTCTGTGGTTTAACCAACAGCGCCAATAGCTGTTAATACAAAGCTAATTGCATTCTGTGACTCCTGTGTTCTCCTGCCTTGTGGATGACCTGGGCTCACTTGGCAGCTCCCTGACACCCCTTGGACTGGTTGTAAGTAAGATGTTGGGCAGGTGGAGCCTGACTGAGGGCAGATTGAGGTTGGTGGGGCAGAGTCCTATTTGTCCTAATGGAGCATCCTTTACCAAGCGCAGCTCACTGTGTTATATTGACATAGAATCTAGGGAGACTGCTTTCAGACTGAACCCCTGCCCCACTCTTTTTGGCGTCCCTGTGTGTGTTCTGCTTTCATCCTAGGACAGGCCAGTTACTTCATGGCACAGCTGTGTTTTGAAACGGGGGCTTCATAAGTCATAGTTCATGCCCTCAACTTTTATGGTAAACCAGCTTTATTAGTTTCACAATAAATTATAGTTTTGCACTGGTACGTCCCCTCCCCCATGAAAAAAGACTGGTTTGCACTCTTTCACACAAAGAGTGCCTTTGAAGGTAGTTCAAAGTCCTGATAAAGGTGATCTCCAATGTTTCTAATTGCCAGTTATGATACTACTGTGTAATGTGCTGACTACTGGGGTTCTTTGAAGTCTTTTTCCTATCTGAGACATGAAAAACTCTACAAAACTTTCACTAATTGAATTAGAAGATATTCACCATATCAAAAAAATTCTTTTCTGTTAGCTAAAGTGAAGGTGATAGGAATGGCCAATTTTATTCACTGGAAGCTCCGCAAAAATCGGCTGGAATATAACCCCCACACCCCTAAAAAAAATCTCACCCCTGCTGTTACCACATATCAGCCTGAATGGCCTTGAATAAAATAATAAGATATAACCTGAAAACTACTATGCTTTATTAAACAGCCCTCCCAAAGTCAGATAATTACTGATCCACTAATGGCCCATCAAGGACCTTGAATGACCCCAAACCCCCTGATACACTTAAGAGGGATATTATTGCTGCTGCTACTGTTATTATTATTATTATACCACCCTTCATTTGAAGATCACAGGCAGGGAAGATCACAGACCCATAGAGAATATTTATTTCTATTTAGAACTGAGACTGATCCATTAAAAAACAATAATGCTATTTTGGGTGTTCTGGATTCCACAATGTTTTAAGAAGACAATGTTGTTCCATTCTGATAGATGATGAAGGTGTATGCTATTGGTGCCTCACTCAGGCACACTGTGTGGTTTGTTCAGTGAGATTTCCTTTCTGGTCAGAAGTTGTTGCCTATATTAATTTTGCATTGGCAAAATCCTTAATATTTGCAGAAGTTATCTACAGACAACAAAAAATGAACTTTATGAGCCCTTATGGTTGCTAATTATGGTTTTGAATTCTGGTGCTGGAGGAGACTCTTGAGAGTCCCATGGACTGCAAGAAGATCAAACCTCTCCATTCTGAAGGAAATCAGCCCTGAGTGCTCACTGTAAGGACAGATCCTGAAGCTGAGGCTCCAATACTTTGGCCACCTCATGAGAAGAGAAGACTCCCTGGAAAAGACCCTGATGTTAGGAAAGTTGGAGGGCACAAGGAGAAGGGGACGACAGAGGACGAGATGGTTGGATAGTGTTCTCGAAGCTACCAGCATGAGTTTGACCAAACTGCGGGAGGCAGTGGAAGACAGGAGTGCCTGGTGTGCTCTGGTCCATGGGGTCACGAAGAGTCAGACACGACTAAACGACTAAACAACATGGTTGCTAAAACTTTGAGTCTGGAAGCATGAATATTCGCCAACTTTTATACAATGGACTAAAGACCTTAACAAACTTGTTACATTTAAAAGTACCTTTTTTATATATAAACATCCATTTTGATTGGAGACCTATTCAGACATTTGGATGGCGTATATCGATTGGTTTGTATAAATTGAGATGGTGAAGTGGGATGGCCATATATTACTTATTTTGTGTATCATATATGCTCGGTTGTGTTTCTAGCACCTATGATACATACAGCTAGCATTAGTTCTGGGGTGGCCACTTAAACGTCACCAAAAAAAATCACAAAAAATGAAAAAAGAGGACACTGATTTGTATACAATCTGCATATGCAATTTTTTTTATAGAAAGGGACATAATTTTTTTAAAAAATGAGCAAGCCTACTCAGACATATAATCTACTGATATATGCATGTTTTTAATTATTTCTGGTTTTATCTTTGTTTTATTGATTATTGTTTTATGTATACTGCTGGTGGAAGTTTTCTAAATAAGCAGCACCTTCCCCCTTTCTTTTTAAACTTTGCTTTGCTACTGTCTCAAGTGCAGCTCCTACGACTGCAAGCATTGGCACTGCTACTCCTAGTAGTAGCCTTGGTGGGAATTTCTGCCTTTTCTTCCTGGAGTTAAATAACGGGCTGAAATCATAATGCTTTCATTGGTACACAACAGATCAGAATTGTGGCAGAGTTTCTCCCCCCCCCCCAGATGCTATATACACAAGCAGGGAATGGTACTTTCAGAAGAATAATGGAATACCGTATTATCTTCAGAATGGCAGTGATTGACTGGAAGGAGGACAGGAGATTTGGCAGTCCCAGTTTATTGGCTTAGTTAAAGGAGACTGCAGCCCACGAATACATTTGTCATTTAGTAACGGCTTGTATGGTAAAGACAGCATATGGTCAGGTGAGTTGAAATCCCTCAACACCCTCTACCCTTGGAGCTTTACAACAAGTATTGATGTCTCGCCACCCAATATGCTTTTATTATGAGTCTGCAGTGGCAATTTGAATGCGGCAATCTTAGGTCGGTTGGCAGAGATGGAGAAGCGTCCTAAACTCGCCGCCCCCGTAAAAGTTGTTTGACAGGGATTTTAAGATGCAGAAATAAACGCACCGGAGGCGACCTTTGGGCTGTCATTTGGCACCCAATAAACCCGCTGTAAATAATTTATGTTTCGGATGTTTATGTCGCGGGAAAGGGGAGTTCAATTTGCAACGTGCATACATCTTTATTACAGAGTGATTCATTGGAAACCGGGGTTTGCGATTACCTGGCTCGTGGAAGGGTCAGTGGCCGTAAAGCCGTCACAGAAGAAAATCCAGCAAAGGGGATTATTTATGCGGCAAAAGTGCATCACTTGTGGCTATATAAGCAGACCAAAGTGTGGAAATAATGACTGCACTGATAATGCAAATAGGTCCTGGCAAAAGGCAAACATCAGCATCTTTGATGTTATGGAGCCTGCATGAAATCATCCCGGTCTGCTGCTGTTGTTTTCATATCTACCAGAGATGCTCAGTATCCCCGCGGGCTTGAATTGTTTTTTTCCTTCTCATTCAGCCAGGACTTCTGGATCTTGTAACTTATTGATAGCAGAGGAATTAGGAAGGCACAGCAAGGAGCAGCAGGAAGAAAATGTTTGTTTGTTAGCTGAACAAGACTCGGTCCAGCAAAATGATGCTGTTGGCCTTTAATGCCAAGTTAAAACAGACAAGCACACCTCTCTTGTGTTTGTGCAGCATATAAGGCATGCATGTGTTTGTGTTGGGCCAGCCCAATGCATGCTGTTGCCTGAAGCAGAGCAGAAAACGGTGATTTCCACCCCCTGCAAAGTAAATAAATAAATTTTCGTTTAATATTGAATTCCATGTATGCATCACCTCCCATAAAATACCTCAGAGTGATACCACAATTAAAACACAAACCTGCAATAAAAGCTTTTGCACAATTTCATTGATAAAACAGCTACAGCGATTGAATTTTTTTGGGGGAAATCATACAGAATTTTTTTTTCCATATCCAAGACAAATACAGACTGGGATAAAGATCTCCACTTAAAAAGGTTTGTTGAAAAAGGAGCCTCTTCAATAGGTCCCCCCAAAACAATAGAGATAGCACATGTCTGATATGTACCAGCCCAGAGTTCCCAAGGTGTGGTATTTTGACATCTGAGGCAAAAAAGAGAAAATGTCCCACAAGCACCTCTCTCCCTGTGGCTGATGCAAACAGCCTTGTATGTTTGATTGATCCGTGCAAGTGGAACTTGTTGATTGGTACAGACAGCAAGCACAAGGCAGAAACTAGGGGAGGAATTCAAGGTCACACGAAGGTGATCATTCTATCAGGGTAAGCATTTTGGCTTGCTAGATGGAATGGTCTATTCAGCTCCCTCCATGCTGTTCTGGGGATTCTCCTGACCCCTCAAAGCCAATTTTGGGAGGTGCAGTGGGTTTTTGGCGGGGTGGGGTGTGGTGGGAGCTAGGGTACAGATCCATTGGAGAAATGCTAGACCTTGTTCAGGGCTTCATCTGATGGAACTCATCAGTTGAATCCTGCCCATTGAAATCAATGGTCCCCAAATGATAGAATATCTGCAGTTGGCTATGATGACAGGGAAAGTCAGAGGATATCCAAAAGAGAAAGTACAGAAAGAATGGAAAATCTTTAAAGAATACTTGGGAAACTATTGTAATAATAAACATCTCCTGGCAGAACTAGAATGATTCTTGTAAAATAAGAAACACAATGTTTTCATTATCTGATAAAAACAAAGAAAACAATACAGTAATTTGGAACTGTGAGTCTAATCGGAAGTTAAATGTATTTATTTTCTTTTTTAAATTCTTTTCTTTACTAATTTCTTTCTTCTTTTTTCTCCCTTTCTTAGTTTTCTTCTCTTCTCCCTTCCTCCTTTCAGTCTCTTTTTTTCCTGATCTGCTAAGAAAGAGATAAAGTTAAATATGAAATGTTGACTAACTCGAAGCGATGTTTTGCAGTTTGTTAACTATGGTTAAAGATAGTCAGCTGTAGCAAATAGTGAATTGATCTATTAGTTATTGTTGATTTATTGTTATTGTCGAATCTTAAATAAACAACTTACTTAAAAAATGAAAAAGAAATCAATGGTCCCCACAAAGGTCCATTGATTTCAGGGGTCTGAGTAGAATTCAGTTGGACAAGTCTTTTTTGTGGGAAAGTGGGCCAAGATGAACCAAGATCACTAACTATTGCTCCTACTGTGATGCCCCTGGACTTGTGTGGCAGCCATTTACCTATCTGAATAGCTGTTTTGTTGTTTTTTTTTTGTGGTTGTGGGATTTCCAAGCCAGTTTCCCCATACTCCTTGGTGAATATATGAAGGTTTAGAAGATCTCTTATGACTGGTCTTTGCTTAGTCTCACTTTGCCTTTTGGTCTCTCCTGGGGTATTTTAATACTGGATGTTTGTAGGACCATTTTATGAGACTGGCAAGTTGTCATGTTTGGTGCGCTTTACATACAGAAGAAAGTTTATTATTTGCTGTTGAAGACTACCCAAGTTCTCATAGACAATATTTGGACTTGCACAAACGTCTATGAGAACTAGGCAACCGCATCATTTTGTGCCAGGAACTCTGGAATTATTTCATGGGGGAAATTATGTCGCCCACTTTTCTGGAAGCAGCAAAACTGCTATTTAATCATTTTGAACCACATTATAATCAGCCACTCAGTTTCTTGCACTGAGTAGCCAATAAAGTGTTTTGCATTAGTGAGATCCACTTGCTTGAATAAAAATGAGAAAATTCCAGGCTATTGATCTGGCTTCCTTCAAATTAGGTTGTCAACCACTGTATATATGAGGACCACACTGGCTTCAGCTAACTCTTGTTACAATTAATTGGCAACAGCACAGAGATCACTAATAATACCCCTGCTATCACATGCAATTTGTTTTATAATAACTCTGTGATCCAAGTCAGTTAGTTCTTTGTACAGCTGACCAAATTGCTTTGCAGAGTTCATGTTTTCATTTCAATAGTTAATACCCTTAAGCTCCCAGCAATTACTCCATAGGATGATACATTTGTCATGCTGCATTAAAACTACACATCTGCGACTTCTCAGGAACTCTCAAGCATGCACCCTTAAAAACAGGTCTCAATGAGTTGGCTGCCTTCCAAAGAGCTGCTACTTATCCCCAAAGATCCCCAAAGATTTATGTTAATATGTTTTGTCAGTGGTCAATCTCGCAGAGTTGGAAAAAGAAAGGGAGGAGGAAGATAGAAAAATCAAAATGTGTGGACACTTTTAAACTACTACCGAGAAGAAGTGGTTTGCAGAAGCTTTCTGGCAGCAGTGGCAGACCCAGGATCTCAAGTTTCGGTGGCACCCTTGCGATACCAGAATTCAGTGCTCTCCATCTCTTGCTTCCCATTCTGAATCATAGTTGTGGTACCTCCTGGGGCAACCCCGAGGCTCTGTGTCCAGTACAACCAAACCGATCGTGCTCCCTTAAATCCATCTCTGCTGGCAGCACTGCTGCTTACTGGGAGCCAGATGGGTGAAGTGACAGTGAGGTTGGGGCCATGTAGGCACACCAGTGAGAAGACCAGATTAGCTCCGCCAGTATTCCTGCACAGCTATGGCCTCACTGCCTGGCCCTTCCAGGTAAGTGGCAGTGATGCCTTTGGTGGGAGGCTATTACTGCAGCTCTGCCACCCTGGGTGAGCCACTTTTGCTATGGAGCTGTTGGTTAAACCACTGAGCCTAGGGCTTGCCAATCAGAAGGTCGGCGGTTTGAAACCCCGAGACGGGGTGAGCTCCCGTTGCTCAGTCCCTGCTCCTGCCAACCTAGCAGTTTGAAAGCATGAAGTGCAAGTAGATAAATTGGTACTGCTTCGGCGGGAAGGTAAACAGCGTTTCTGTGCGCTGCTCTAGTTCACCAGAAGTGGCTTACTCATGCTGGCCACATGACCTGGAAGCTGTACACCAGCTCCCTCGGCCAATAAAGCAAGATGAGCGCCGCAACCCCAGATTTGTCCGCTACTGGACCTAATGGTCAGGGGTCCCTTTACCTTTAATCCTATTAGCATCAATTGAAAATGGCGGTGACTATAGAGCTTTCTAGCAAATACAATCCTCCATCTATTGTTGCTGCTTTGCTAATTAGTAGGAACATTTGCAAGATTTGCAATGAGTATTGAGCCAGGCATTGAACTCAACTAATATGACGTGATTTTAGCCCTAAGAATTAAGAAGAAGCTCGACTGTGATAAATATTTATATGTGGAAAGGACCAGAGTTCAGGGATAGAGCTTTGGCTGTAGATGGGCCCAAGTTCAACCCCTGCACATCTCAGTAGTCCTGGAAGCAGTGGCTTAGTGTGGGGGGCCACAGGGGTGGTTGCCCCAGAAACAAAATTGTTAGGGGCGCAAAAATTCAACACCCGGTGCTGCCTCAATACAGCCGTGTGCTTCCTTTGCTGGGCTCTGTTGAAAACAGCTTCTCCATGCGGTCCAGGAAGTGACGCAACAACTCTTCTTCTCTTATCTCTGCAGCTGCAATTTCCCTCCCTCCTTCCCCCTGCACAGCCCCAGGCACTGGCAAACCACGCTATGCCACTGCCTGGAAGAGAAACCTGCCTGAAATCATGGAGAGTCACTGTCAGTCAGTGTAGAAAATTGACCAATGGTCTGGCTTTCTGTGGCAGCTTTCTGTGTTCTTATATGAATATGCATATCCTGTAGGTCCAGTCACCAGGACCAGCTGCACTTCTCTCCTGAGTGTAGTCTCAGAGGCAGACCTAGGATTGGTGATGCAAAACATGTGAGATGGCCCTTGTCTGACCAATCCTGGGTGATGTAGTTCATATGTAAGTATTTTAAAAACAAATGCTCGGATGAATCAGAATAACTGATGTGTGCAAAGGGATCACTGTGGCCCTATTGGTATTCAGAGAGCTGAGACATAGGTTGAACTCATCTGATAAATTATGTATCGTGAGCAATTTTCTTGGGTCTATGGCTGGAATATTGAAATAATAACAAAAACGTCTACATCTGTATCTGGGCTAGTATAAGTCACATGTAGGGGGATATTCAGAGAATAAAATGACAAAGCACCTTATGCAAGAGAAAATGCTGAAGTTACCTACATCACCAATATATTGCCAACATTTTGGCCTATCAAAATGTCATTTTGTCTTTTGGAAGCAACGAATACATAGAATGCTGCATTTATTTATCTTTATCTACCAGTAGAGATTCCTCATGTTAATTGAGAATTCTGTGCAAATGCATACAAGTGCTATAAATTTACACTTATTATCTACATTGCAAATATTATTAAAATGGTTGTTTGTTATTTAAAGAAATATAGTAGGCCAACTAAGTATATGGCATTGTGCAAAACGGACAACTCTGTATTGTTTAAGGGCTCTGGGATCTGAACTTTATTATCAATCAGTAAGCTCTCTAATTCTGGTCTGTGTCATTTTTGCATGTTTTTGCCCTCCAAAATCCACTTTATTTATTTATTTATTTATTTTAAAAAAACAATTTCAGTGCATATTTGGAAACATTTCTGCTTCTGAGAACTGTGTCAGAACATTTGGAAAAGTGTAAAATCGAGTGGAGAGCTGAGTTGTGATCCAAACATTAGATAGAGAGCTGCAGATCAGGTCATTCTGTATATTAATTTGAAATGGTTGAAATCCTCACACATTCCTATTCCTCAGCAGGTCCTTCAGACTAAGTAGTTTTGAGAGCTGTTGGACAGCTGACAGTCTACATGATTTGTCCCCATTCTGGTGTTGTAATGCAACACTCAGCCAGAAATATCCAAGGATAGATACTTCATGAGCCTTGTGTCATTTGCCCTGAAAGCTCTGCACTGTTTGCCAGTGAATTACTAGACCTAGCTCATGGTGTCAGTTCTAGAGTACAAAATCCTAAGTGGACTGTCACATGGGTGATGAAGGAAGCTTTTTCCTGCTGCTCTAGAGGTGTCAGGGGCCATGCTGCAGAGCACTGCACTAAGGAGGAATGGTGGGAGCCACACCCTCCCTCTGATCCTGAATTTTCCCAGCAGCAGGAGGACAGTATAGATTTGGAACAGTGGTTTGTAGAGGGACATAGTTCAGAAGGCAGAAGCTGGGAAATACTGGATGGGAACAGCTAGTTGAGGCATAGGCAAACTCGGCCCTCCAGATGTTCTGGGACTACAACTCCCATCATTCCTAGCTAACAGGACCAGTGGTCAGGGATGATGGGAGTTGTAGTCCCAAAACATCTGGAGGGCCAAGTTTGCCTATGCCTGAGCTAGGTGAAGAAACATTGGAAGAGACAGGGTTAACAGATTCACAGTCGTTGGACAGCCTTCCTCCACCGCCCTCCCCAAGGTCGAGAAGAGCTCAGAAAGTCTCAGAACAGAAAGCACAGAGGTTACAAGCTTAGATTACAAGGTGTTGGAGTGACGTAGATTAATAGGGATGGAAGGGAGTGTGATCCTTAATTGGGAGCGCCGCCATTTCTAGGAGATGTGTTCTTTGTTCTTGCACTGTGATTATTAAAGTTTCTAACTGGTAAGACGTTCCTTTTTTATTTCTATTATTTCTATTTCAAAACCAACAAAAATTTACAAACATCAAATTCAAAATGCATATTCATTTTCTAACATAAGCTTATTACATAGATTACCTAAATTAAAATATATCTAATTGCTCTAGGCTTCCCTTTGCTATATGTAAATACAACACAATTAACAAATTATATTATAAATGATATTATAGGTTCCCATATACCCCCCACTCCCCTTCACCCATGTGTGATCTCAATATTTCACTTCTTCCATCTTGTTGTGTTGTTATAATTTAATAATTATTCAGTTGATTCTATTATTATTTTCTTGCTTACCCCTGCGTGTTTTACACATTCTCTATTAATACTTCAATTCCAGAACCATATTTTTTCATGTATTCCTTCATCCCGCTCTCTAATTGTTCTCTGATTTGAGTGGCCTCTAATAATTGCCATCAATTTTGCCATTTCTACAAATCCCATCACTATTAGAATGGCAAAACAAACTCTGTGAGTTTGTAGAAATGAGTAATAGAAAAGAAGTGTGAAGATGTTCCTTTCTTTGATCCTTTTATCTACTGCTGGGGGTGGGTGGGGAGGAAGCCGATTGTCCGAAGCCTGACAAGAGAGTAGGACCCCAACCAATGGATTCAAATTAAAGGAAAGGAGATTCTGACTAGATATTAGGAAGAATTTTCTGACAGTAAGAGCTGTTCGACAGTGGGCCGGTCTACCTTGGAAGGTGATGGATTCTCCATCATTGGAGGTCTTTGAGGAGATGTTGGATGGCCATCTGTCAGAGATTCTTTAGCTGTGACTCCTGCATTGTAGGGGTTGGAGTGGACAGCCCTTGGTGTCCTTTCCAACTCCACAAGTCTATGATTGTGAAAGATCGCCTGCGCCAATATCAATCATCAACCAATATCAATGTTAATATGACATCCATTCCGCAAAAAGCACTTGCCAAGGTTCTCATTGTATTGCTGGCCCTGTGCATTCCCATGCTGGCATTCTATCGTAGGAACCATTGATTTCACGGATCACTGGCACACTAAGACAGTACATTAGAGAACAGCACCTCAATTACATTGAAAGCCAGCCACATGGAACACAACATGGATGGGTGTTTTCTTATTCGTGGCCAGCTTTGAGCTGCTCCTCATACAAATGCCAGGGTCTTCCCCATGATTTGCTCCTTATGAATCAGGGTCTCTGCAGCAGATGCTTGTGCAAATAGACTCTCACTTGTGGTATTTGTCATGCAATCCATGAATTTAGAAGATGGGGTTGGGGAGAGAGATGAGGAAATTTGTACAAACTGATGCTGGTTTCACATTCAGTTTCAACTGGCATTAAAAATATGTCCTTAACTTATGCCTCTTGATGGTACCTTGTATGACAGACCATGCTTATACGGATTGGGAAATTAGGCTGAGAACGAATTACTTGCCCAGTGCTATCTATTAAGTCCATGGCTAGCTCAGAGTCCAGAACCGCATAGACCCCAGTCATGCATGTAGCAATGAGCTATTGCTGCAATGTAGCATGTTAATATCCCACAACCCAAATCTGCTATCAGCTTTCACAAAGCCAATCGCCCTTTGGATAAACTATGGGCCTCAAATGTCCTTCCTCACTCCACAAAGAAATCAGCACCAACTGATACACAGCCTCAACTGCTATATACAGGGGCATCCCCTTCTTCCCATTTTGACACTTTGCACAGAAGGGTAATCTGTAGATCACTCAGTTCACTTTGTTTACAATATTCTGACAGTGATTAGCAAATCCATACTCAGATAGGATTATTATAGTAAAACTTACATATCTCTTCCTAAAGTCTTCAGAATTACTGGTTTATCCTATGGTTTCTTCTCTAGATTCTCCCTTGCACATTATAATCTCCCACGGGAAGAATCTGACAAAGATGTTTTGTTTACATTATTTCATTTTCTCATTTTGACTCTAGCTGTCTTCCCACAATGTGAGTGTTTATCCCTCAAATTCAAACCACTGGCTTTAAGAAATAATAATTCTAGGCCTTCTGTATACTTATTTGCGTGTTTGTTCTGTGAACATTTAAATATCTGATTGCTTGAAAAGCAAATCCTGTCTTTTTTCTGTTTAAAGGGGTGCTTTTATGTTTTCTTGCTCATCAGTGCTAATCAGATAAAAAGATTAAAAACAATGCCTAGATTACAGATGTCAGTTTAGGATTTCTGCCGGATGAATTTTAATTCCTCTCTTGGAATTCCTGTTTGCTCAGAATGCAAATGTGGAAACCAAATTCTTACATTCCCCTTGCTTAGTTGCTTCAACTCAGCAAGTTGCCAAGAATACATAAATTTAAAAGTATGAAACAAAAAGTTCAGTGATTTGTAGGAGGAATGGAATCACAATTTTTTTTTTGCCCCCATATGCAAAAGATGATTTGTGACACTCAATATTGGAACTGAGATTATATTTATTAACTATGGGATCCTCTTTTTGAATTATGGTGCTGGAGGAGACTCTTGAGAGTCCCATGGACTGCAAGAAGATCAAACCTATCCATTCTGAAGGAAATCAGCCCTGAGTGCTCACTGGAAGGACAGATCCTGAAGCTGAGGCTCCAAGACTTTGGCCACCTCATGAGAAGAGAAGACTCCCTGGAAAAAACCCTGATGTTGGGAAAGATGGAGGGCACAAGGAGAAGGGGACGACAGAGGACGAGATGGTTGGAGAGTGTTCTCGAAGCTACCAGCATGAGTT
The DNA here is from genome assembly GCF_027172205.1 of Podarcis raffonei. Classification (NCBI taxonomy): domain Eukaryota; kingdom Metazoa; phylum Chordata; class Lepidosauria; order Squamata; family Lacertidae; genus Podarcis; species Podarcis raffonei. Next base: position 23,802,913 of record NC_070618.1, read on the forward strand.
TGACCAAACTGCGGGAGGCAGGGGAAGACAGAAGTGCCTGGCGTGCTCTGGTCCATGGGGTCACGAAGAGTCGGACACAACTAAACGACTAAACAACAACATGGGATCCTCCTCAGCTTGCTTTGCTCATAAACTCTGCCTATCTCTTTGGCAACTGTTCTTCCTCCACATCTGACCAACCCCACTTCCTTTATAACTCGCCTACATCTTTCCTGATCCCCTCACAGCTCATCCCAAGCTGCCCCCTCTCTCAGGTAGCTCCAACTTCCATCCCCTTTTACAGGAGAGAGGAGGAATTTCAGAGAATACTTTGCTAAACTGCTCTGAAAATTGCCTCCCCTTCCTCCTTGCCTCGGCACCCAATTGATGGCATCATTTCCCCACTCTCTATGGTGGAGCAGAGTAGGAAACACTAACCATTTTTTAAAAATTGTTGCTATTGCTGTTAAATGAAAACAATCAATACCATTAAAATCAGGACCGGATTGAGGTTTGATGAGGCCCTAAGTTACTGAAGGTAATGGGGCTCTTTATATATCCAGCTGTCCTTTGTCAACAACAAATTGTTGCTGTTTTTTGTGTTGAATATATGCTATATGGTAATTTATAGACCTAATAGGTATCTATAGCCATTTGCATATAACAAGTAGGAACCTACACAACACAAAACACTGTTGTTGTATGTAGGTTTTATTTTATTTGTTTTTTATCTTATATTTTGAAAATGCACATCCAGTTTTCTTTCCCCTTTAATTTTTTTTTGGGGGGGCAAGAGAGTGGGGCCCTAAACTATAGCTTGCTTAGCTTATATGTAAATCCGGCACTGCGTTAAATAACAGTCAACATATAACACAATGCCAGCCATGATCATAAAATTGTAGAGTTGGAAGGGACCCTAAGGGTAATCCTAGCCAATCCCCTGCAATGCAGGAATCACAGATAAATAATCTTTGACAGATGGCTATCCAACCTCTGTTTAAAAACCTCCAATGTCACACCATGCATCTCCTTTCACTAGGGATGGTCAGGGTGATTGAGGGAGGAGATGCCCGTAAGGTAGAGTCACTCTTACAGAGCTAGTTAGGCCAGTCCCGGATTTACATATAAGCTAAACAAGCTCTAGCTTAGGGCCCCACTCTCTTGGGGGCCCCCAAAAAAAATTAATGGAAAAAAATCTGGATGTACATTTCCAAAATATAAGATAAAAAACAAATAAAATAAAACCTACATACAGCAACAGTGTTTTGTGTTGTGTAGGCTCCTATGATGTAAGTCACGGGCCCCGCCTGCTCGCCTGCTCCCTAAAATATCACTGGTTTGCTCATTTCTATATCCATTACTTTGATAAAATACATGTTTCGTTGTGTGCAAATGGCTTTAGATACCTATTAGGTCCATAAATTACCATATAGCATATATTCAACACAAAAACAGTGACAATTTGTTGTTGACAGCTGGACATAGAAAGAGCCCCATTACCTTCAGTAGCTTAGGGCCTCATCAAACCTAAATCCGGCCCTGAGTTAGGCCCTAGTAGCATTAACAGGTGTTTTTTTTAATTCATAACCATGAGCAACATGGATAATAGACCACTGTCGTGCTTTCCCCGAAGTACAGTGCAATATCTATTTGTTTACTTTGAACTGATGGAAGTTGAGGATATGCCAATAAAACCTCGGGAGAAGAAAACAAAAGAACTTGAGACCCGAGGCTGTGAATAACTCAAAACCCACACAGCTGTCCACCCACAAGTCATCTTCTTTTCTTCAATCAACTTCCACCCCACAAAAGACCGTTACTTGTAAAAGGTCTGGCTTGACTAGCTGAAGAATGTCCTGTTCACAATGCCAGGCCGGGGGCTACAGAAGTGTTGTGAGTTAACTACGAGAGAGTTCCCTTGACCAATCATTTAATATTTCTGAGCTTCTGAGGCCTTAAGAACCAAATTGAGGCAGAGGGCCAAGTTCTTTTCTCAGCGTGCAACCCAGAAATAATATTGCACAAAAAATGTAGATTCGACCTCAATTTGATGAACATCAGTTCCCCAGGTGTTTCCTGAACACTACCAAGTATTGGAGTCTCCGGCAAAGAGGTACTGCAAGTGCAAGGGAAAAGGAAGGCTTTGGGATAGAATCTACAACCACAGCTAGTCTTTGCCAGCTTCGTCTACCCAGAAGTTGACCTTGAGTGTTAGGAATATAGGTAGCTGCTTTATAATGAGCCAGGCCATTGGTCAATCTAACTCAGTATTCTCTATACTGATTGGAAGCAGCTCTCCAAGGTTTCAGAAAGGAATCATAGAGTTGGAAGGTCATTTAGTCCAACCCCCCTGCAATGCAGGAATCTCAGCTAAAGCATCCATGTCAGATAACCATCCAACCTCTGTTTAAAAACCTCCAAGGAAGGAGAGTCCACCACCTCTCATGGGAGTCTGTTCCACTGCTGAACAGCTCTTACTGTCAGAAAGTTTTTCTGAATATTTAGTCGGAATCTCCTTTCTTGTAACTTGAAGCCATTGGTTCGAGTCCTACCCTCCAGAGCAGGAGAACGCAAGCATGTTTTCCATCTTTTCCATCCGTACCAGGGATCAAACATGGAACGTCCTGTATGCAAGGCATGGTCTCTACAGCTGAATGATGGTCCTTGCCTGTGGAGAGAAGCTGGGACCATTTCATCAAAGGTCTTATTTGTGAGGAAATACAATAACCTGGCAGTTGTACCTTCTTGACTCTGAAAATGAATGAACTGTGTGGGCTTTGGTACAGATATTGTGAGGCACATTGGGGACCCCCTGTCCTGATAGCCCTATTGCTTGCCAACAAATTAGAAGCATGAGAAATGAAACAGTCTGTTTCTGGGTAATTAGAAGTGCAGCTGCATAGATTTTTTTGCTTGTTTGCTTGTTGCTATGTTCTAAAAGTCTACATGAATATTTACACCACTTTGACAAAACAGAAAGCCCCAGATAGATAGGGAAGGGGGGGGAAAATACATTTGCAACGTGTGTTCTTTTAAAGTTCAGCTCTCAGATTGCGAACAGCCAAAGAAATTAGGTGTGTGTGTGTCTATGTTTGTGTAGACATTGAATGCTGAACACAGGGGAAAGGAGAAGGTCCCTATTTATCATGCACCTTGCAATCACAGCTGAATGATGTATAATGATTACATTTTTTTTTAATTGGCAGGTTTCGGAAACTGCTATGGGAATTGGTGACAAGATGATGGATCAGTTTCACTGTATTGGCTTGTTGATCCAACAGCCCTTAAAGTAGATATTGGCATTTGTCATTCAGCTTTGGAGCCCTCCAGACTCCTGCTGCTGATTAGTCAAATATTTCACCTCTTCGTAATTAATGTCTTAACTGCAGAGCCTCTCGGGGGAGCAAACTTTTACAACACAACCACAAAGAAGTGTTACTTGGTACCAGTTGAGTGAGAAGGAGGAGAGAGCATGCGGGAGAAGGCGGAGGGATCAATGGCAATGTTTGAACAGCTTAACCCCGATGGCCCTTGCATGTTAATAGATTACTGATGCATCCCTTCTCCGGCAGGAGGAAATTAGTATGATTAGCATTTTCTCTTTATTGACCAGCGAATCACAAATTGGAAAAATGTTTACATCCATTTTTGTTTATTCCTTTGAAAAATATTGACAGCAGCGGTGGGAGCAGGATAACCTTTCCTACCCTTTTGTACTTAACTGCCAATGTTTGTTTCCTGGGAGAAGTTTTCATAATAGATTTATACTGCTTAGAGCTTAGCACACCCCCCACCCCCATCTCTCGTAAGGTATTAAAGCATACACTTTAAATAAAACCACCGTTCGGAGAGGAAAAAGAGCTAGCAAACTTAAAAGGGGATTAGACACATTTGTGGAAGGTAGGTCGATTGACGGCTATTAGCAATAATAGCTGAATGTTGAGAGGCACTCTTATGTCCCTTTATCAGGGCTGGCCCAAGAAATTTTGCTGCCTGAAGCAAAAGACAAGATGGTGATGCAGCCGCCCACACCATATACAGTACTGCCAGGAGCTACGTAGTGTGGGTGAACCGATGAATTGAAGCTGGCAGCCTTCTTGCTGAAGAATGTTTCCAGGCTGACTCCATCCACCCAGGCTGACTATTAGATTCTTCTGGGTAGGAAGAAATATACAGGGTTTCTTTTTCTAGCTGAGCAACAATCCACAGCCCATTTCAGTTCTGTAATCTAGTTTGCTCTTCAGTCCTGACTCCTGGCTTGCCCTATGGTCTTGACTTGCTCTTAGTTTTTGACTCTTGGCCTGTTTCTTGCTGCGGCCTAGCTACTTGGTTGTGATCACTGACATGTCCCATAGCTTGTACAGCAGAACCTCGGGTTACAGGCACTTCAGGTTACCGACGCTTCAGGTTACAGACTCCGCTAACCCAGAAATAGTACCTCAGGTTAAGAACTTTGCTTCAGGATGAGAATAGAAATCGTGCTCCGGCGGTGCAGCAGCAGGAGGCCCCATTAGCTAAAGTGGTACCTCAGGTTAAAAACAGTTTCAGGTTAAGAACAGACCTCCAGAACGAATTAAGTTCTTAACCCGAGGTACCACTGTCTAACCTCAGATTGCTGCCCACTGCCCAGCCCTGATACATAAAGAGGATAATTGCCCTGGCCTCTGAATCTTGCTTCGGCACTGGCAATGGGACCCTAGGCTAGCGCAGAAGGTGCAGGACAAGATAGGCCATGCAGCAGACACAGATTGTCCTCTAACACCATACCACCTTCTCTGTCCTCTAGCACAGAGAAGTTCCCTCCCCTCACTCTGCCAAGTGGAGGCCTGGCATTACTGCTTGTGAACTTCCCTGAAAGAGCTAGCTGGGCACTTTTTGAATTCAGATACCAGACCAGGTGGATCTTTGGTCTGATTCTACAGGACTCCCCTTTCTTCTGTTCTCGAAAGGCAAGATTAGGCAAAACATATTTAATAATGGCATTTCTTTATTTTAGAGCTCAGGGTCTTGTTCTCTGCTCAGTTCTGCTTATATCAAATGTTGTTTTGCCAGGATACCAAGATGAATAGATAGACAAAAATCCCACTTGAAGGTTACCTCAAATATTTGCAACCACATCATCTTCTGCAGTGCTTGGCAGCTATGAAATTAAATGTTAAAACCTGTCAATGTGAAGTCATGTGACCAGCAACCTACGAACAGCAATGCACAATTATCTGGATTCCCAATCCCCCTAAAAAAATTTAACAGCACCTACATAGGCTGAACTGTGACAGGGTTGGTGTTTTTTTGGGGAGGGTAAACTCAGGGAAGTGTAAAAAGCACTTTGCTTAGAAAATCAAATAGTGGAAAAGCACATAGCCACAGGAAACAAGGTGTACTTGTGAATCACATGTTTATGGGCCTGTGAATCACAGCCTGAGAATGTATCATTGCTCTGACATCAGGGCCTACATGCTACCTTCTTAAGCATTGTTGTTGTTGTTGTTTAGTCGTTTAGTCATGTCCGACTCTTCGTGACCCCATGGACCAGAGCACGCCAGGCATGCCTGTCTTCCACTGCCTCCTGCAGTTTGGTCAAATCTCCTGGTTTAGTTTCAGTGAATTGAGAAGTTTGGGAAGAATCTCATCAGGTGAAAGTCATGTGAACTAAGGAAGGATCCTTCACAAATCCATCCACATATCTCACCCTTGCATAACACCCACATTATTCAGAGCACCCATGTGCTTCAAGGAAAGAGCAGATGCAAATAAGGCCCGTTGCACTAAGCTGCATTCTTCCATCCTAGCTGACTCAAAGAAATGGGCTCTTCCCAAAGGGGCGACTACATGAAATCAGTGCAGAGTCATATCTTCAGAAATGTTGGTGGGCCCACTGAATAGCCATAAAGCAGGCTCGACACAGGGACAATTTCATGTGCAATACAGTTGTGTATAAAAGAGGGATTTTTGGCAGCTGTTGTTTGGAAGCTATGACTGCTGAAATCCCTTCTTCTGCACAACTATTCAAGGTGATCACGCTCCTCTTTTTCATTTGGTTATAACACATCCATTGCTTCCCCTAGAAAACATTTCCCGGTCACTCCCCCCCCCCCCCATGAGTGTTTTATGGTAATAAGTCAACACAGGAGAAAATTAGCTGGAAGGAGGAAGGAGAGGGAGAACTAGTGGGGAGAGAACTCAGGAATCCCCTCTGTTTGATGTTGCATGACACCACCCCCCATTATAAATGTTTAGTAGAGACCCATGATTGAAGACATGGATCTACCACAGGTGTGGGGAATATGGGATGGCGCTGTGGGTTAAACCTCAGAGCCTAGGGCTTGCCGATCAGAAGGTCGGCGGTTCGAATCCCCGAAACGGGGTGAGCTCCCCTTGCTCGGTCCCAGCTCCTGCCAACCTAGCAGTTTGAAAGCACGAAGTGCAAGTAGATAAATAGGTACCGCTCCGGCGGGAAGGTAAACGGCGTTTCCGCGCACTGCTATGGTTCACCAGAAGCGGCTTAGTCATGCTGGCCACATGACCTGGAAGCTGTATGCCAGCTCCCTTGGTCAATAAAGCGAGATGAGCACCATAACCCTAGAGTCGTCCGTGACTGGACCTAATGGTCAGGGGTCCCTTTATCTTTTTATCGCCATTTGCTATGACAGATCAGGGTATTATTGAGCTTCTCTGTTCTGTCCTGCTCCCAGAAAAGTTTAGAAAAACTTTGGGGTGCTTCTGCAGACCCTCCAAATGTCCCAATTTTCCAGGCATAGTCCTGGATTTACAGAAGCCATCCCAGTTTCTGATTTGAACCTGGAATGTCCCACTTTTTCTTAGGATGCCCCTCTTTGAATCAGAGAAATGTTGGAGGCTATGGAGTTGAGCGACTCCTGAGCCAAGGCGACAAGTAACCATACAATCTAGAAGAAATCTGAAGGCAGCCTTATATAGAGAAGTTTTTTAATGTTTAATGTCTTGTTATGTTTTTATATATGTTGGAAGCTGCCAAGAGTGGCTGGGGCAACCCGGTTAGATGGGTGGGTTAATAGTCGTTGTTGTCTTCTTCTTCTTCCTCTTCTTCTTCTTCTTCTTCTTCTTCTTCTTCTTCTTCTTTGTAGTATTGAATAGGATGCCCCTCTTTTCACTGGGGGAATATTGGTGGGTATGCTGCTGCCATCTAGAATTTAAATCAGCAGTTGGAGTACCTTTGCACCTTGCTAGAAATGCCAACACTCAAATATCATTTGGGGGAACAAACCAAATATTTGTGTTACCCAGAGTAGTCATAGGTATGCAGAATGGGACTTAGTGATCAAGATGATAAAATAAATTAATTAAAGTAAAATAAATTAAAATTGAATAAAAATCAGAATATACATATACAATGTTAATATATTTTTTATATATATATATATATATATATATATATATATATATATATATATATATATATATATATAAAATTAAATTGACAAAAAACATAAAAAGTGAAGCAGCAAATGTTCTTTAAGACAAAATGTCCTTCATCACCACCTGACTAATATGCTAGTGCCAGACAGGTTGCTTCCAAATTTATGGGGTCCTTTGATGAAGTCATTTAAAAACAGATACTTCTATATCATATTACCCAAGTTCAGAGTAGACTTAAACAGCAATGGGTTTCCTGTCTGCATTACAAAGAGAAATGACTGTCAACCTACAATAACTGAATTGAGAATGTATATGTGATTGAATGGTTCAGTGGGGAAAAGGTTCTTCAATCAATGAGACAAAGGCCTGGCGATCCAGCCAGTCACCACTGAAAAGTAGGCATATAAGGTTATTAAATCGCTTGTAAATGTGGGAAGGAGATGACTTTACCTTCAGACGACAAAGAAAACCCATCTCTGATGCAGGTAGGAGATATTATTCTTACACAGGAAACTGAATATACACAACCCAACCCAACATGAAACTGATATGTGGGAGGTGGAGGTTTGGGGTTTTGGGAAAAGATGGAACTAGAGAGGTTAAGCTGACCACACTTTAATAAATCCAGCCAATTTCGCTTACATGAAGGATAAGGCTCTTGATAGCTACAAGGCACGATGGCTTTGCTCTGCCTCCAATGGTTGGAGGCAACAAGGCTCTGCATACCAGATGTTGTAAACCAGAGTGCTCTTGTAATCTTGCTTGTGGGTTTCCCAACAAGCATCTGGGTGCCCATTGTGAGAATAGGATGGGCCTAGGGGTGCCAACTTGAATAAAATATTGGGGGGTGGGGTGGCTGGTAAGCCCCACCACACAAAATTGATCACATGATGTCAGGAGTCCCGGTTTCCGACTTGATAACACAGCAAGCATAGTTCATTAAAAAGGAAGATTCATTGCAAAAACAGAGTTCTCCAGACAGCTCTAACATGCCTCCAGCCTCATCAATCATGATGCCACTTCTGAACTTTCCTTCCAGTTACAGAAGATATTGAACTTTCTCACTTTGTGCCTTTTGCCTTGTTTCCTGTCTAGCAGCCCTCCCCTTAGCCTATTCTTAGGAGGGATTGGCTCAGCTCCAATCTCTTCCTGTTCAGACAAACTGCTTCCTTCTCTGTTTGTGCCAGTAGAGTGTTGACTGGGTTCCGGCTCACTCCCAGCCATTCTTTTATCAACTGGCATCCCAAGGGGCGGGGGAGTTGGCACTCGCTGAGGCTCATCCTGCATGGCAGTTAACCCTCTCTGTTCCTGGCAGCTTTCCTCAGCTGTGTGCCGGTGTCAATTGGCATCGGTCGCTGCAATGTTTGGGCTGAGAAAGCTTTTGAAGCTCCTGAACGATCGACCAGTCGGGCATGTTTCTCTGCCTGGGTCCTACTTGAGTATAGACCGAGCTCCTGACAGGAAGAAGCCTCAGCCAATGGATGGGCTATTGACTTGATCCAGTAGGTTCTTCCTATGTTCTTATGTACTGCTGTCAGGCGTCATGGAATCCGATCCCCCCATAGTAGACTGCCAGGAATAGATAAGCAGGGAAAGCTCTTACCAATGCCTTTTATTCAATATTCACAGAGAGAGGCTTAGAAATGCTACTTAATGGCATTGCTCCGAGTAATCTCCACCACACCATCTCTCCTCAATCGTCAACAGCACCACCCACCTTACGATGGCTGCTTAGGGCCATGCCTCCGAGCCTTTTGCTCTCCGACTTTCAATGCTCGATGGGTTCTGGGAGAAGGGGGCGGGGTCTGGAATGCTTTCTAGTCACAATATGTCAGCCAGCTGCTCCGGTTCTGCTTCCCCCCTCCTCCTCTCCCATTATTTCCCAACTTTGTCCTTCATCTGCCTCTGAGCCGTGACCTTCCACAAACCACCGCTCTAAATCTATACTGTCTTCCTCTTCTCTGGAAGGTTCAGAAGGAGGGGGAAGCTGTCTCCACCATTCCTCCTCTGTCCAGCCCCTGACAACTGTTCCACCCTGACTCAGGCATTAATTCTGCATCATTAGTAAAAGTGTGTATTCAAGAGCCATAGCAGTAAGGAGAATACTGTCCCTGGGATTGTGCCAAAATACACAGGGTGTCTAGTTCAATGGTTTCTTGCATGTACATGAGATGTCCATCTAAAGCTCCTGCTGAGTGCCAGGGTACAGGTCAGTATCTCCTCCTTTCTACATTTTGTGTGAACCATCACATAGGAGCCGATGGTGAAGCAAACCTGCTGGTTAATAATGTGATCACTGGGTCACACATAGTGTTTTGGACCAGATCGAGAAACAGCGCCACAAATCTTTCTATCCCTTTCACGTTGTTGGCTTTCAGAATGATTGTAAGAGAGGCACCTGCGGGTATTTTAGTCCATTTGCATCAAATAAGTCTTCATTGGGTAAACAGCAAACAGCAACAATGCATCTTTCAAATGGGTATGAATAGAATTTTTATAAGAGGATTATAAGGAATTAGACTATTTGTAGGGAAATGTACAAGAAGTCTGCCTTTACAGGCATACGTTTCTGTGAAGGGGATTTAAGTAATTTGTCCTCATTATTTATAAGTTATTAAAAGCTTCAAGATAGCAACACAGCACAGCAATAATGGTCTGTTTCAAAGCATGCTGGGAAGTGGCTCCAGGTAGGGGACTTGAATACTGCTAAGGACTGTGCCACAGTCACTATGTAATTGAATCAACTCCTCCCAAGGCTTTATTTCATATGATCTACTTTGAAGCTCTTTGTGGGTTTTTCAACAGTTTCAATTAACTAGACAACAAATTGGAACAGTTCTTTACAAGTCTTTTGTGTGTACACAGGCCATAAGAGCGGTAGTACAATTAGTAGGCCATTCACTTTAATATCTCAGAAGATCGGTGGGGGCGGGGAAGGAAGTTATTTTTTAAGTTAGCTATTTTTTTAATATATAATTTTTTATTGGGTTTTTGATAATTTTATACATATGAAACATAACCATTTCAAACATTAAAATACAAGGTTCTTTTGAACCTTCGTACCTCCCTCCTTCCCTCCCTCCATAGCTTCCATGTTTAAGTTTAAATTTGCTGCATCTTTTACCATTATCCATCTATTATATGATCATAATTACCATAAATAATTCCACATTACAAGTGTCATTACATCCCTGCCAAAGATTTCAACAGTTTACAGTGGTCTTTTAAATAAATTATAAATTTACTACAGTCTTGAGAACATATTTGATCTTCCTGGTTTTGGATCTTCCCCATAATTTTTGCCATTTTTGCATATTCCATCAATTTCATCTGCCATTCTTCTTTTGTTGTTATTTCTCCTTCCTTCCATCTCTGGGCTAGTAGCATTCTCGCTGCCGTTGTTGCATACATAAAATGTATTTTATTTTCTCTTGGTAACTCTTCACCCATTACACCTAGTAAAAAGGCTTCTGGTTTTTCTAACAAATGTATTTTTAAACATTTTCTTTAATTCAGTATATATCATTTCCCAGAAAGCCTTTACCGATGTACATGTCCATCACATATAGTAGAAAGTAGTCTCCTTCTCTTTACATTTCCAACACAATTTTGAATAAAGTTAACTATTTTAGGTGACCAAGCCCCTGTCAGGAGCTTGTCCTACACTCGAGTAGGACCCTGGCAGAGACACATACCCAGCTGGCATGTTCTCTCCCTCCTGGTCAATTGTTCGGGAGCTTCAAAAGCTTTCTTCTGCCAGAACATCACAGCAACCAATGCCAACCGACACTGGCACACTTAGGGATCCACAGAGTTTGCACATCATGCGCAACAGACTTCAGCACCTCAGCATTTTGGCTAATCTACTTTATTTACATACAGAGCACTGCAACATGGTTCCATCTCTCTCTAGCATCAGACAGCAGAGAGAAAAAGACAAAGGACAATAGTCCCACTTCATGGAACACAGTAGCACAAACATCCTGTCTCTGTCACATCCCACTCTGTGGAGTCAAAACATACACCGTCATGTGATAGACAACAATCCCATGACTGCATTCATGGAGCAGGAATTCTAACAGCCCCATCTTGTTTAATTATTGAGGAAGCAGGGAAAAAAATAGGAATGAACCAAAAGGAGGAATTCTTTACACACACACACACACACACACACACACACACCCCAATGGTAATGAAAAGTGCCCTCCTATTTGGAAGTTATTTGAGGTGTTACTCCAAAGGAGGGTCAAAATCTCCACCTATTCAGAGTGAAGTTAATGGTGATCCAAGGAATCATTGCCCTCATTCTTAACTGGTTTCCTATGGCAAGATGACATACAGTGGTACCTCGGGTTAAGTACTTAATTCGTTCCGGAGGTCCGTTCTTAACCTGAAACTGTTCTTAACCTGAAGCACCACTTTAGCTAATGGGGCCTCCCACTGCCGCCGTGCCGCCGGAGCACGATTTCTGTTCTCATCCTGAAGCAAAGTTCTTAACCTGAAGCACTTTTTCTGGGTTAGCGGAGTCTGTAACCTGAAGCGTATGTAACCTGAAGCGTATGTAACCCAAGGTACCACTGTAATCATATTTGCTATGATCCTTGACTGGTTGGGGTCATTTTGGAAAGAAAAAAAAGTCTTTATCCAGGAAAAATGGCATCAAAGCAGTAGTGGATCAATGAAACAATGAACAAGCCCCCCCCAAAGGGGGCTAACATTCCAAAAGATATTGTTTGTTTTTCCAGAAGTGGAATATACATGACTAAAACAAAACAGTACAATGCAATACGGGACACATTCAACCATGCTTTCATTCTCCCACACCCGCCATCAGCAGATGGTTAGATAATATTGAACACCCTCCAAAGCAACTTGTATAAACACAAATTAGAGATTTAGAGGTTGTAGGAGCTAATTAGATAGAGTCGGTTCACAAAATGACTGTGCATGTCTGATGCACCTAAATTAATCTTCCGAAAAAGCAAAACCTCCAGTATCAAATCACTTTGATTATTTGAAGCTCAACATTATCAAAATTCACTATCCCCACATGATCAGCGTAGGCTTATAAATAGCACTTCTAATTATTTAATCCTGCAGGCCATTTTGATAAATGAAGTTCCATCGCAAGATGAAAATTGCAGGCATGCAGCATTTAATGGCAATTGCCCTTTGTTTAAAATGTGATTTTTTCCAAAAAAAATTTAAAGTATTTGAGTAAACATACCGATTAAATGTTAACTTCTATACATGCAAAATTCAAATTCAAATATTGAGCAAGATAAAGCCTTTCGCTATTTTATTTTTAAAAGAAAAACACACACACCAATATTTCTCTATTCTGACATCAATCCTCATGTTGCTTGCTAAGGATTAATTGAAGGCGACAGGACTGATCTCCAAGTACTATTTTGAGGACTTCAGCACAATAATCCAACCACATGCATTTCCTTAATATACCATCACCACAAATGTTGGATGTAATTATTGTTATTGCAAAAAAAAAAAAAAACCTTAGGAAATAATATATTGTGAACATTAATCACACCAGCCATATGATGTGCTTCTTATTTCAAAGCGTTGCCAGAATATCATTAATTCTAAACTGTCTATAAATCACGCCTTTGCCCTAAGTGACTTTAAGTGCTGTTTCACTCATGTTTTCTAAATAGCACTAAACTAATAATGTATTCTTAGTGGGGCCTATCTTCCCTAAAAGTTATTAACAGTGGATACACATCCTTTTGTCATATCTTTATGGAGAAGCAGCAAAAAACAAACCCTTAGGAGCTGTATATTTATGCTTCTGCAGCACATATGGTTCCTATCCTTCAATCCATTGCGTTTTCAAAACCCTCACCCAATTTTTATCTGTTTGGTATGTCCGTGTGTGCTTAATCTGTTGGGAACCATGCATGCATGTTCATGCAGTGTAGGGCTGCAGCTGATGGATCACAACGAATAAGAGAACTGGAATATACTTCAGAGTTTATCGAATCCATCCTTTTGTCCTGCTAAGCAACTGCAATATAGGCATTTCTGACAGATGGCTCTCCAACTCTTTGCAGATACCAATGAAGGCGAATTCAACATCTCCCACTCTCTTTGACTGTTGAACATTGCGTATTGTGATGAAGTTTCTCCCCACTTTTAGTTGCAATCTGCTACCCTGAAGATTTTGCATAGCACTGACCAGGGGTGCCAACTTGAATAAAATATTTTTGGGGTTCCCCCATCCCGCATAATCAGTCACATGAGGTGACATACACCAAGTGCCGGATTTAGGTATGAGCTAAACAAGCTATAGCTTAGGGCCCCACTCTTTCGGGGTCCCCAAAAAAATTTAAAGGAAAAAAAACAACCACTGGATGTACATTTCCAAAACGTAAGATAAGAAACAAATAAAATAAAACCTACATCATTTTAAGTTAGAGCTTAATAATTATTTCACCATTCATATACTTCTTCCTAATTGTATTTCACTATTAATATACTTCGTCTTAATTGTATTTCAGTTCAACAGTTACTTTGATAAAACAAATGTTTTGTTATGTGCAAATGGCTTTAGATATATAAACGGAATGCAGGTGGCGCTGTGGTGTAAACCACTGAGCCTGGGGCTTGCTGATCGGAAGGTTGGCGGTTTGAATCCCCGCAACGGGGTGAGATCCCGTTGTTCGGTCCCAGCTCCTGCCAACCTAGCAGTTTGAGAGCACGCCAAAGTAAAGCGAGATGAGCACCGCAACTCCAGAGTGGTTTGCGACTGGACTGTCAGGGGTCCTTTACCTTTATCTTTTTTTTAGGTCCATAGATTACCATATAGCATATATTCAACACCAAAACACAGCGACAATTTGTTGTTGACAAAGGACAGCTGGACATATAAAGTGCCCCATTACCTTCAATAGCTTAGGGCCTCATCAAACCTAAATCCGACCCTGCACACACCATTTGAATGGCAATGCCCAGTGCTATTTTTCTAGAAAAAGAGGTGCTGGAACTCACCATGTACACCTCACTTGTTCTCTGAGAGGTGCTGGAACTGAGTTCCAGTGAGGAAACCAGCTGCTGAATTCTGCACTAGCTGAAGTTTCCAAACCATCTTCTGAGGCCCCCCTACGCATAACACGTTGCAGTCATCCAGCCTAGAAATTACTAGTGTTTAATATGTGTTGTACCAGTGTGCACCTGATTTTGGGCAATTCCCTTTGTCACTGCTGTTTAGCTGGGTTCACCCACCCTTAGGAGAGGCTTTTCAGAGGCACAGGGGAATGCAGAGGGGGAGAAAGGATGGGAAAAGTCTCTTCCATGAGCTACCTTCTGACCCTATAAACTTTGGCACCAAGCCATGTTTATTTCCACCTCCAATGTTCAGCCATGAAATATTAAGGGAGCCATCCAGTCTGAGAGGAAAGTGTGTCCTTCAAAGAAAGGAACATAATCCTGTTACTCTCGTCTTTATCCAGCTGACATTTCTCATCTCCCTGGAATTCTGCAATGATTATAATGATTCATTTAATTGGATTGAAAGAAATGCTACCGCGAGGTGTCACAACTGAAATACAAATATAAAATGTTAAAATGAGAGCAGAGAAACAGACATGGATATTACGTAAACCCTAAATGACCTACTTGCCTACATGGGGACACACTTAAATTTTGCCACCCTTTTTCTTTTTACTCTCCAGTAGGGACATTTGCTTCATGTTGAGCGCTAGGCACACAAAACCTTCAGGCTTAAAAAGCGTCTTCCTCTTGTTGTCACATTAAAATTTTAAGCGTGGTTCATACAAAAAAAAAAGCCAAAAGGAGCCACCTAACAATTGTTCCCTTCCCTAGAGGGAATCTGAACAAAACAAAACTCAGTTGATCTTCTAACATTGCTAGTTACAGTTATATAAAATGAAGTGTTGGATAGTAATCGCCTTAATGTGGGTACTTTTAGCAAGTTTTAATGACCTAGTTTCAGAAGTTTCTAGGGTTTTTTTATATTAAGGCTGTTAGGAGAATGCAAAGTTATGTGGCATGTTGAAAACTGTAATATGTGAAAGAATGATAGAAGATAATTTGTAGTTTTATGTGACTAAGATTTGCCTCATTATCTTCTCACAACTTAAAGGAGGACATTCTTAGATTTGCAGTCTAATCCGCTCTCTTTCACTCTGTCAGCCTGGACATCTCTTGGTCTCACAGAGTTTGTAAGCGGGATCATTGTTATGATGTATACACAGACAGTCATTCCACTTCTGCAATATTTCAGGCCCTGTTCAAAGAGTCTTTATTTATTTACCAATAAAGCCCTGCTTGACTTGAAACCTCAGCGGTTATGATAACGTAACTAATATAGTGGAACAAATGGATTGGTCAAAATCAGGAAAGAAAAGAAAATCTATGAGTCAGTGCCGTGTAGTGGTTAGAGCAGCAGTCGTCAAGGTGATGCTATCCAGGTGTTTCGGATAGCCCTTGCCGGTACGACCAATATTCAGGAATTATTAGAGTTATCCAATAACATATGGGGGGCCCCATCAATTTGGCTATCCCTGGGTTAGTGTTTGACTAGTGCTGAAGAGACTCGGGTTCAATTTCCCTAATTTTTTTGTATGCTATTTTGATGAATAAAAGCATTTTCCCCCTGCACAGTTTCTCCTATTAAACAGGTTTTTGTGCATGCCATGTGGCTGAAGAACTTCACCACAAAATCTGGAGTGCAAATTTAAAAGGATCTCTGTGATTCAGTTCACAACTTGTGTGTATTAAGTAGGTTGCCATTAGAATTCAAACTGTATCAAATATCTGCCCTCCAGCAATTGGATTCTGTTCTGCTTTTGGTGGTATGTCAGCAAGATATGTTCCAATGATCAAACTAAATACTGTAATCATTTTAACTGGTTTGAGCACTGTATTTTTATGGAGTCACAGTTGTACATGACTATATACTGCATTGAGAGGCAACAATGACTCTCTGAAGGCTTTCCAAATACATCAGTAATAGCCCCCATCCCTCACTGTGAGGTTTTGCCACCATGTCTTCTTCTTCTTTGGCGATCACTCATAGCCGAGTAAGATTGTCTTCCATAAACACGGTTTTAACAATGAGTCCGTAAGTGACTGTGGAGGCCAATACTGGATCCACATGTCCTTCCACAGTGGGGACATTGGTTTCTGGGCGGGAGTTGATCACAGTGAGGGTTTGCCAAGTGTGCCTTCCTCTTTGCACATTTCTCCCTTGCGTCCTGAGTTCAGGTGTCTTCAAAGCCCATGACACCTTTGGTAAAGGATGTTCTCCGATTGGAGTGTTCCCAAGCAAGTGTTTCCCAGTGTGAGGACAGGACAGAAAGCAATGATTCCTTCTCTTATTCCACTTCATGATTGTTCCCATGTGGGTCCATCATCAATGGAATCCACACCTTGTTTCCTATAATCTGAGGAGGCATATTGGCCACCTGCCTCGAGTGTCTAGACTGTACACGCCTCAGGAGAGACCTGAGGAGCTTTCTGCAAAAAAGTCTCTGTAGCTTGAGCCCAGTTGCTCAGAAGAAGGCAACACCTATGGAAAAGGCACCAGCATAACTAGTGAGATTTGGCACTAAAACAACTACATTTTAGGGCAGAGGAGGAAATGTTGATTCCCAGACCGTCCATGGGCCAGATTTAGAAAGCGATTGGGCCGGATCCGGCCCCCGGGCCTTAGTTTGCCTACCCATGCTACAGGACACTGCAGAAACTACAGTGGTATCTCAGGTTACATACGCTTCAGGTTACATACACTTCAGGTTACAAACTCCGCTAACCCAGAAATAGTGCTTCAGGTTAAGAACTTTGCTTCAGGATGAGAACAGAAATCGCGCTCCGGCGGCACGGCGGCAGTGGGAGGCCCCATTAGCTAAAGTGGTGCTTCAGGTTAAGAACAGTTTCAGGTTAAGTACGGACCTCCGGAGCGAATTAAGTACTTAACCCGAGGTACCACTGTATTTGCTTTTTCATTTGCCTTAGCTATAGGATTGCTCTCCATGGTCCTGAACAATCCCTGTTCTCCTTCCTTGTCCAAGGTCCTGATCTTGCGTTACCCTTTCAACTGGTTATTCCAGTTCCACCATGCTTATCTTGCTTAGGCCACCAGCTCCCCTTGGTGGTGGACTTCACAATGGATCACGACAATCCCCTATCAGGTCAAGGTGCTCAAATACCCAAGGCTATCAAATGTAATTTTGCCACCTGAGGCAGAAAATCCATTCGTGTCTCTCCCCCACCCTGGCAATAAAAAAATAAATAAAATGAGCATTTTGTTTTGCTTCATGGCAACTACCTGAGGTGGTTGCCTCACTCTGCCTAATTGTAAGGCTTGTCTATATACCCAACATGACTGAGAGTGGAATTGCTGGAGGCATGTGCTATGAAAAAGTGATAAAGCACTGTTTCATGAAACTCCACCTCCCAACACAACACAATCCAGGATTCTGGCTTTATATGACTCTTGACTTACCTGTAGTACTAACATACTTTAAACCCTGAGGTATTTATGTTTGGAATACTTCAGTCTGAAGTTCCTAGTTGTCAGAAAAAATTATATATGTATGATAGAATTCATGCAAACAACAGAATAAGAGAGCAATAAGATTCTTTATTCAAAGAGGAGTGGATTTTTTTTTTGCTGAATATCTAGAAAATAATTGTGTACAATTGAAAATGCTGGTAGCATTTAGATAAATTCAACAATATGGTAAATATTGGAAAGATGTAAAATGGAGAAGCGATTAGATTGGCTATACAGTCGTACCTCGGCTCCTGAACGCCTTGGGAATCGAATGTTCCGGCTCCCAAATGGTCGAAAACCGGAAATGAGTGTTCTGGTTTTTAAACATTCTTTTGGAAGCCAAACATCCAACGGGTCTTCCTGCAGCCAATCAGAAGCAACATTTCGGAAGTCGAATGTTTCGGAAGTCGAACGGACTTCTGGAATGGATTCTGTTTGACTTCCAAAGTACGACTATAGTAAAATATGCAGGGATGATAGATAAGGAAAATGAACCATGAAAGGAGAAAGAGGGAAGTCAATTGTTACATGGTATTATGTGAAATGTTATTTTGAGATGTGTAAACTGAAAATTAAAAAAAAACTGTTATGAAGAAAAGAAAAGAAATATTTTCCCTGGCATCCCTGTTTACCTCTTTGCCCCAATTTTATCTTGCTGGTTTTTTTAAAAAATATTTTTTATTGGATTTTCCATGTATCTAACAATATTTCTCTAACAATTTTTCATATTTCCCCCCCTCAAGCCCTGGACTTCCCTCCTATTCCCATTTTGTTTTATTTCCATATTACTCACCCTGCGTGTTGTTTCCCAAAATTTCCCCAATACATATAGTCTTACTTTTTGTTATATACAACTGTGTTTGTTTATTCAAACCCTGCCAATGAGTCCAATTCTTTATGTTGCCTCTTCATATATGTTGTAAATGGCTCCCATTCTCTTTTAAAGTCTTTGTTGTCCTTTTCATGTAATTTTTCTGTTAATTTTGCCAGTTCTGCCTATTCCATACTCAATTTTGTTGCCTCAGTGCACGCCTCTCTTCGGACCATATTCGAAGGCCAAAGCTCATTGCCTCCTCTTGAAATGACTGGCGCTCCCAGTGTCTGTCTGAGAGCAGGAGCTCATGTTTGGATAGGCCTGCGGATTTTGTACATTTAGCAGATTTGTGATCTCTGGTTGCCCGCAGACATAAACATTTGTCCTCTCCTCCCCTTCGCTTTCCTCTCACAACCCTGCCTGAGTCTGCTATTTTGTTGTTCATTTATGTAGCCTGCTCACTGGCCTCCCTCTCTGACCAAGCTCCATTTACCCCACTATTTTGTGTCTCCCCTCCCCAAACTGCTTTGCTAGTGACCTGTCAAGCGCTGATGGAAATCTCAAATGCGCTCCTCGCTCGCCTCCAATGCGCTCGTCTGTCAGAGGTGCTGCTTAAACAACAGCGCAGCTACGGAAATCATGCATTGTTTATTTAAAAGGCCCCTCAGCTCCCTCGCGGCAATTGCAGAACGGTGGCGGCTCGAGCAGCCAGTACCTCTGTTGTTTTCTTGTTGAATAATACAGCGAGATGCAATTGCACCTGTACTCTGTGCTTCGCAAGCCGGTGTGTCCCACAGCACTTTGCGTTGCAGCAAGGTGTCTTTAAAAAGAAAAGGGGAAAAAAGGAGAAACACCGAAGGACTTGTCAGATCAGTTGAAAACCAGGCCGGAGAGAAGGGCTATTAGCAGGGACTTGAACTTGAAAAGGCTGCTCTGGAGGGAGAGAATTTCCCAGACTTCCTGCACGTAGTGCAGAAATGCCTAAGTAGCTGTGAAAGAGGACTTGGGAAGGAGGCAATTAGATGTCTCCCCCCATCCCCCAGCTCAAGAATGCATCCTTTATGGCACGGCAGTCAGGAGAATAGCTAACTGCTTGGGACACACAATTCCCAGCTCCGAACATCTGCAGCGTTGATCAAAGAACCACCTCTTAGGCCTGAATGTGTTTCATCTGTTAGCATACCCTGATCAGGCAAGATTCTGCACCCGTTTTTCTTTCTCCCATTGACGTCTGATGGGAGGGTGTTCCACAGGGCAGGTGCCACCACTGAGAAGGCCCTCTGCCTGGTTCCCTGTAACCTCACTTCTTGCAGAGAGGGAACCACCAGAAGGCCCTTGAAGCTGGACCTCAGTGTCTGGGCTGAGCGATGGAGGTGCAGATGCTCCTTTAGGTATACTGAGGGCGAGGCTGTTTAGGGCTTTAAAGGTCAGCACCAACACTTTGAATTGTGCCTGGAAATGTACTGGGAGCCAATGTAGGTCTTCCAGTGCCACAGTCTTATCTGGATTGAGTTTGAGTTTGTTGGCTCTCATTCAGTCCATTACCGAGGCGAGACAATGGTCCAGCACACTGCAGGGGAAAAAAATAAGGTTATTATGTCTACACGCACACATGCATTTAACAGCTTCATTGTTGCAAATTTAAAACTCAAATCATTCCCCAATGGGGTGGGTGGGGAAAATAATTTCTGTGTATTTGCTAGGCTGCCTCATGACCTATGTATGACTTGCATAGCAGTTAATCAGGAAGGCTCTATTTGTGTCAAGTAATCGGAATCCATTTCATAATCAGTCTTTCATCAAGCAGCATGGGCTGTGCGAGAGATCAGAGAGAATAGGTATGAATACATGTTTAGTAAGGTGGGAAGGTGCAGGAACCTGAAGTCAGCAGCACTTTGAAATCAATAACAATCAATTCAGAAGCCATTTGGAAGGCGGCAGCTTCTGACAGAGCAGGCAAAGTGTCAAATTTTGTAAAAAGCCAGCTCCCTGATGCCTCAGCAGCTGCCTTTGAATGTGTTTCTTGAAAAAAGATCCATCAGATCAGAAATGAAGGAACAGGCCAGGGCAGTGGAGAGAAAAGACACCGTATGAAAAGGGAAGAAAGGGAAGAAGAGTTTCAGGATCAATGGGAGGATGGCGATCAGAGCAAGTAATGAAGATGGTCCTCCTAATGCAATGGTGACACAACAGAGCTGAGCATGTGTGGAATAGCTTAAGATTTAGGTTTAGTAACTGTTTAAGGGATGCAGGTGGCGCTGTGGTCTAAACCAGTGAGCCTCTTGGGCTTGCTGATTGGAAGGTCAGCGGTTCAAATCCCCATGATGGACTGAGCTCCTGCTGCTCTGTCCCAGCTCCTGCCAACCTAACAGTTGGAAAGCATGCCAGTGCAAGTAGATAAATAGATACCACTGCAGTGGGAAGGTAAACGGCATTTCTGTGCACTCTGGCTTCTGTCATGGTGTTCTGTGTGCCAGAAGTGGTTTAGTCCTGCTGGCCACATGATGCAGAAAGCTGTCTGTGGACAAACACTGGCTCCCTTGGCTTGAAAGTGAGATGAGCACTGCAACCCCATAGTCGCCTTTGACTGGACCTAACCATCCAGAGGTCCTTTACCATTTTTTGTGGTTTTTTTAATAGTAACTGTTTGGGAGACTATGACCAGGCTATCCCTAAACAGGAACTATTGTTGCTGGTGAACTGCCTAAAGTTAGCCATTGAGGTCACATGGATCTTGAGTGCAACTCCACCCAGAGCAGGATGCACACCTAATTCCAGGACACAGGAGCCTGCTACCCTATCTTTCCAAGACCCAGTCTGAGTTTATCGGCCTTCGCCCATTCATTACTGGATCTAGGCAACAGTTGGTGTTGAAACAAGGAAACACAGAATCCCAGCTAAAGTAGCCAGATATCGTATGCGCACAAGAAATACTTTGTGGAAGGGAGAGAAGAAGGTATTCCCTGAATGTCTTGCAGATGACCAAGCACCTTGCTAGCTTGTGAGGTCATCTCAGCCAAGCATGAGGAAATGGTGGTATTAAATCTCAACACAAGTGGCTTTTTGGGCTACTTTTGCAAGAGGTCAAAAGGTAGCAATCAGCTGCCCCCCCCCCAACTGAATTTAACCACCCTCTCCTTTCCAAGTGTGTTTTTATTGTTTGCACATTGTGTAAGATTGATTCTCAGAAACGTACATGCTGGATTTTCAATTGAGAATCGTGGAGCTACAGTTTTGGGGGAAAAGTGGGGGAGGGAACATATAGCTTTTTTTGATTTATGGGTGCATCAGTCTACATGTACTAATTGGGTTTTTATAGACAATTCCTGAATATTTTTGCTGATTAATTTCTGTAAATGTTGCTACCCAAATATATCATGGCTTGAGCATCCTGACCTTTTTAATAGACTATATAACTAGCTGAAAATCTTTATCTAATCAGGTAAAAACTAATATATGAACAAGTTCATGTTTACAAGAGAAACCCAAGGCCAGAACAGCCTATAAACTGAAACCACTTAACCTGAGTGCTAAAATACAGAGCAAGCAGGATTATATTGTCCATCTATTTTTCTTTTTTCTTTCTATCTATCTATCTATCTATCTATCTATCTATCTATCTATCTATCTATCATCTAATCTATGAAAGCCTGAAATATGGTGAATGTAAGCATACACATGTGAGTGTTGACAATCTCAGATGCATTTTTGTGAACGATCAAGAACTCAAGAGATAAATCAGGGAATGACGTCAGTCACCTAAATGAGATCGTTGGCATTCCCTGGTGTATGTCCAATGTGTAGGGACACACAGAGTCGATGCTGACATTCCCAACATACATCTGGGATTGTTAGCATTCACACATGAATGTGGCATTGCCCCCCCTTTTTTACATTCCTATTATGGGTGTGTATTACCTTGGAAATGAGGAGAATCACGTTAGTATCATAACCAGCCTTTCTTTCCTACTTTGTGAACATTTTAATTTCCTATTCCTTTTTTACTAAAACAAAAAACAGAGTTGTTTTTTCACTGCAATCTGTAGTTTTATACGACTGTATAAAAACATAATAAAACATTAAACATTTAGAAACTTCCCTATACAGGTCTGCCTTCGGATGTCTCCTAAATGTTATATATTTATTTATCTCTCTGGTTGGGGGGGGTCGCATAACTCCATACGCTCCCACATTTCTCTGATGAAAATAGGGATGTCCTTAGGAAAATAGGGACACTCTGGGATCAAATCAGAAACTGGGATGGCTTCTGTAAATCCAGGACTGTCTCTGGAAAATAGGGACACTTGCCCAAGCCAGGTGAAGGCTGCTACTCAGATTGCCTACATGACTCAGATTGGAGCCTACTGCTCCAATTTCTCCCGTCTCCCAATACTATGAGGCCATATTCTCCACCTACACTGCTTCCATTAATTATTAGTTTTATTTCCTATGATTAACACAGTCATTAGGGACAGTGAACGAGACTTGAGGGATCTGTTTTCATTTCTAGCTCCCTTATATCAATCAGCGTAGGCCTGTTCCACTCATCCATCATATTTCCCTGCACACTTCTGCATTAATCATGCCAATCTACCAGTCTGGCTCACCACTATCTTTACAAATATGATTTAGTACACAAAGGGTGGAAATCAACACCACGCCATTGCAATCAATCCGCCTATGCAAGCATTTCAGCTTGCCAGATAGAGCTATATTTCCTTTTGTGGAAGTTCTCCAGATCCCCAGCAGAGCCGATTATTTTTGGCCACGGTGGGGGGGGGAGCAGGGAGATGAGAGTGGGGGGAGGTCCTGTGGTCCTGTTGCACCAGTGGGACTCATTGTGGCTCCCATTAGAGCAGGGGTCAGCAACCTTTCTCAGCCGTGGGCCGGTCCACTGTCCCTCAGACCATGTATTGGGCCAGACTATATTTTGAAGAAGAAGAAGAAGAAGAAGAAGAAGAAGAAGAAGAGAAGAACGAATTCCTTGTTGTTGTTGTTTAGTCGTTTAGTCGTGTCTGTCTTTTTGTGACCCCATGGAACAGAGCATGCCAGGCACTTCTGTCTTCCACTGCCTCCTGCAGTTTGGTCAAACTCATGCTGGTAGCTTCGAGAAGACTGTCCAGCCATCTCATTCTCTGTCGTCCCCTTCTCCTTGTGCCCTCAATCTTTCCCAATATCAGGGTCTTTTCCAGGGAGTCTTCTCTTCTCATGAATATTGGAGTCTCAGCTTCAGGATCTGTCCTTCCAGTGAGCACACAGGGCTGATTTCCTTCAGAATGGATAGGTTTGATCTTCTTGCAGTCCATGGACTCTCAAGAGTCTCCTCCAGCACCATAATTTAAAAGCATCAATTATTCGGCGATCAGCCTTCTTTATGGTCCAGCCCTCACTTCCATACATCACTAAACAAATTCCTATGCCCCACAAATAACCCAGAGATGCATTTTAAATGAAAGGACACATTCTACTCATGTAAAAACACGCTGATTCCTGGACTATCTGCAGGCCAGATTTAGAAGGTGATTGGGCCGGATCTGGCCCCCAGGCCTTAGGTTGCCTTCCCCTGCGTTAGAGCAATTGTTTGGTTGCCTCTGGTCTATCTCCAAACTCTCCAAGTGTCCCTGTTTCCAAGGGACAGTCCCAGACTTACAGAAGCCATCCTGGTTTCTGATTTGATCCCAGAATGTCCCACTTTTCCTTAAGATGACCTTGTTTGCATCAGAGAAATGTTAGAGAGGAGCCCAGGGTTTACAAGATTGTTTTTCCTGGAGACTTACAACACCACTTTATTTTACACACACACACATTTCTTTATCCTTTCCCTTGAATGCATTTATTTATTTATTTATTTATTTATTTATTTATTTGCTTGCTTGCTTGCTTCTCTTACCCGGTTTGACTTAAAGCTCACAGTATGGGATTTCTCAGTCGGTGGTAATGTAGCTGTGTTGCATATGAATTATGGCACAGATTTAGAAATCGTAATAGCGGAGTATCTATGTCTCTTACCTGCTATATAATTCCATGACAAGGATATAAACCTCTAGTCAATTTCGGGGCGTCGGTGGTGGCAAAAATTATTATTAAAAGCCAGCATTTGCCTTCGTGACAAATGAAGATGTAGAGGGGCCTTGTTGGAATTGAATGAGGCCAAGTACTCATGAAGCCTTAAGTTGTGGCAATGAAATTGCCAGATCTGCAGGAAAGCATCGTTGCCCACTGCCCCAGCTTGTTGAAATTGAAATACTTTATTGTCACTTGTACAACTTGTATACAGTGAGATTAAACGAGCACCCCCCACTCAGCTCTCTTAGTCTTAATTCCCCTCGTCTACTGACGCACACCCACCAAACCCAAAAGTCAGTTGCCCTGTTGTTATCTTTTCATTCAGCAGCCTAACAGCCCGCGGATAGAAGCTGTTCTTTACCCTGTTGGTGCAACTAATCATGCTTCTATATCTTCTGCCTGAGGGCAGGAGATCAAGAAAGTGCTGGCCAGGGTGTGAATCATCCCTGAGAATTTTCTTCACTCTCCTGAGGCAACGTTCTTCCGCAATTTCATCCAGCGGATTCACAGGACAGCCCATAATATCTTGTGCTGTATTCACTACCCTCTGCAGGCACTTCCTATCAGTTGATGTCAAACCAGCGTACCACACCGTGATGCAGTATGAAAGGACACTTTCTATTGTGGACCGGTAGAAGGAGATCATCAAATGTTGATTGACATCGTTCTTTTGAAATACTCTGAGGAGATGGAGTCTCTGTTGGGCTTTCTTAAATGCCTGGGCTGTATTGATTTTCCAAGTAAGGTCTTCACTGAGATAAACTCCTAGGAATTTAAAGGAAAAGACTCTCTCCACACAGCCCTCCCTGATGTACAGCAGGGCTAGTTCTTCTCTCTTGCTCTGAATCCTGCTAAATCCCAATAGTGGCCCTGCTCTCTCTGCCTGTCAACCTCTGTAGGACCTTCACAAAAAGCCACTGAGCTAAAGTCTCATTCACACCATGAAATCAGCCCTGAGCGCTCATTGGAAGGACAGATCCTGAAGCTGAGGCTCCAATACTTTGGCCACCTCATGAGAAGAGAAGACTCCCTGGGAAACACCCTGATGTTGGGAAAGAAGGAGGGCACAAGGAGAAGGGGACGACAGAGGACGAGATGGCTGGATAGTGTTCTCGAAGCTACTGACATGAGTTTGACCAAACTGCGGGAGGCAGTGGAAGACTGGAATGCCTGGTGTGCTCTGGTCCATGGGGTCACAAAGTGTCGGACACAACTAAACAACTAAACAACAACATATAAAGCACTGTGATATCCCTTCCACCATCATGGCTTCCCCCCAAAATTCTGGGAGCTATAGTTTCTTAAGGGTACTGAGAATTGTTAGGAGGTCCCTATTCCCCTCATACGGGGCTTTTTTGGGGGGGGGAACTCATAGCAACTCAGTTCGGGCACTTCTTAGGTGGGCACAATCAGAGGCGGAACTAGCTTTTCCTGCACCCGGATCAACGCACATACTGTGCACCTGGCGGCGGGGCTAGCTGCACACGGGGGCAGGGCAAGCTTCCCAGGGGGGTGCCGCCTGCGGCGAGTGTCCTGAGGGGGGCGCTGATGATGGCGAGTATCCCAGTGAGTGTCCCGGGGGCACTGCCTGCGGTGAGCGTCCCGCAGGGCGGGACGGACCAGCAATGTCACCCCCCCCCCAGGAATGACACCAGGGGAGGTGTTGCTGTGGCACCTTTTCCCCTAGAAAAATAGCTCTGCTTCCACAGAACGACAATCCCCAGAGTTTCCTGCAAAGGGGGATTCGCGGTTTAACCGCTCCAGAAATTGTAACTATGAGGCGGATGGGGGTCTCTTGACAACTTCCTCACTTCTTGCTCCGTTAGCATACCTTCCAACATTCATCAGATGAACATAGGGACATTTCTCATTCCCCCCCCAACTGACCCTCCTCGACCATGCAGGGCAGGTCCGGCTGGCTGGGAAGGAGACAGACAGGAAAGGTTGGCAACCAATGCCCACTGGGCAAGCAGTCAGCATCCATTGTGATGTAATTGGCAAATGAAGAACGGCTAGATCTTGGACAGCCAACATGGTGCACTCCAGATGTTCTTGACAGGTGTCAAGACACTTTTGGTTTCTCTCAGTTTCTTTTTTAAAAATAATAATATTTTTTATTAGTTTTACATACAATCACTTTACGTAACATCATATCTTACTGAAATTTCATTGGCTCAACTGAGCCTCATGACTTCCCTCCATCCCACCTAATGGTTTACAAACTTAAGTTTTGCATTTTTGCATTTCACTTTCTTTTCTATTCTTGTTATATCTTTATCTACAGAGCCTAGGACTAGCTGATCAGAAGGTCGGCGGTTCGAATCCCTGCGACGGGGTGAGCTCCCGTTGCTTGGTCCCAGCTCCTGCCAACCTAGCAGTTCGAAAGCACATCAAAGTGCAAGTAGATAAATAGGTACTGCTCCAGCAGGAAGGTAAACGGCGTTTCCATGTGCTGCTCTGGTTCGCCAGAAGTGGCTTAGTCATGCTGGCCACATGACCCGGAAGCTGTACGCCTGCTCCCTCGGCCAATAAAGCGAGATGAGTGCCGCAACCCCAGAGTCGGTCACGACTGGACCTAATGGTCAGGGGTCCCTTTAAAAAAAATTGCATTTCTCAACCTGAGTAGGTAGTAGTTTCATCTTACAGATCTTCAGATAACCCTGCTAGTGATGTTAATTGCTTACAGTTGTCTTTCAAATATCATATAAATCTGTTCCAGTCTTTTTGGAATGCTTGATCTCACTGGTTCCGGGTTCTTCCCTTCTCTCTCTCTCTCTCTCTCTCTCTCTCTCTCTCTCTCTCTCTCTCTTATAATCTTAAGTTCAGTTCTCAAATGTTTGTTATTTATTTGATTTATATCTCTGCTTTCCTCCAAGAAATTCAGAGTGGCATACATAGCTCCCCCTCTCCCCATTTAATCCTCACAACAGCCCTTTGAGGTAGGGTAGATTGAGAGACTAACCCAAGGCGTCACCCAATGAGCTTTATGGCAGAGTGGGTATTTGAACCCTGGTCTCCCAGCTCCTAGTCCAACACTCTAACCACTACACCACACTGACATCTGCATCAGTTTGCAATTTTCTTTTTTTAAAATAAATTCCTGCTGAAAATCCACCAGCATTTCAGTGCAAATTTCTCCTGTGTGCAATTTTGTCCAATGTACACATTTGTGCAAAGCAATTTCCCCATTAACAATACATTATTTTACACATTATTTCCTCTATACATATGCATTTCTATGTACACTTTAGTGTAGTGTATGCACTACATATTTTGTACATATTCGCTGGCTGAAGCAAAAGTCAAGGAATGATGAAGATGGCCACTTCTTTGCGACCAGCCTTACAAATGCCTGAAGGTGCTAGCCAAGCCTTGATATAGCGAGCTTTGCCAGCATTTCTCATTTTTATATCAATATTAAAAGGTTTTGCCTTAAAAAAAAAGCACTAACCCAAACAGAACCCTGCTGCTGAATAATCTCGCAGCTGCATCATTTATATACTGTTAATGAGAATGAAAAGCAATAAACATTTAATTTCCACCAACACTGGAAAGCAGCTTTTAATAACGCACATGAGAAAATGGCCAGTCAGGGAACACAGTGTAGCTTCAGTATTCGACTATAAAGCCATGATGCAAAAGAATACAGATATCAGCTTACTGAAATCATTTTTGTTAAAAAATTAAACTGCATCCATTTGGCTAACACTTTTCAAGCTGCTTTTTTTTCATTTGTTTCAAATTAATATGTACTGAAGCATGCCAAATATTTGCAAAACTGATTATCAACAATACACAGATACCAGCAATGTCAGAGAGTGGCTGGATGAAAAGGCGTGGTGGGTGTCTCCATCTCAGGAGCAGCCCCCCCCCCAGGGATGGCACAGAAGCAGGAGACTTGGACCCAGGACAGTGGTGGTGGGATTCTGGCCATGCCTAATAATAATAATAATAATAATAATAATAATAATAATAATTTATTATTTATACCCCGCCCATCTGGCTGGGTTTCCCAGCCACTCTGGGCGGCTTCCAACTGAATATTAAAAACAATACAGCATTAGACATTAAAAACTTCCCTAAAGAAGGCTGCCTTCAGTTGTCTTTTAAAAGTAAAATAGTTGTTTATTGCCTTGACATCTGCTGGGAGGGCGTTCCACAGGGCAGGTGCCACTACCGAGAAGGCCCTCTGCCTGGTTCCCTGTAACCTTACTTCTCGCAATGAGGGAACCGCCAGAAGGCCCTCAGCGCTGGATCTCAGTGTCTGGCTGAACGATAGGGGGTGGAGATGCTCCTTCAGGTATACAGGACCGAGGTCATTTAGGGCTTTGAAGGTCAGCACCAACACTTTGAATTGTGCTCAGAAACGTACTGGGAGCCAATGCAGATCTCTCAGGACCGGTGTTATGTGGTCCCGGCGGCCACTCCCAGTCACCAGTCTAGCCTCAGAGGAAGGTACAAGCTGGGAAATTCTTGGAAGCAGGGAGCATGAGGGATGATGAGGTTTCCAGTTTGGATGCAGGCTCCAACAGAAGATGGAGGGGAGCCAGACAGGACTTCTCCTCCCCTTCTCTGCCAGCAGCTCGCTGGCCCCACTCCCTCCCAAAACACAGACACTGCTGCATGTTGCCAAACAGTGTGCCAGGCAGTTAGAGAAGGAAATGCCTGTGGCTCACCATAGCAAGCGACTATGGGTGGAGTCCAGGCAGAGAAGGCTAAAGAATGGAGGGGCTGCTTAGCAGTCGAGCAACTTCTTTATTCAGGAGGGGTTTGCCTTTTCTAGCCTCCTTGTGTTGTTTTCCCTTCCTTCTGTAATAAAGAAATTAAATGCTTGTTAGCTTCACGTTTTGCTTTCTCTCTCACCTGCGAATGACCCGACAGCCCTTGTGACAATACTTCCAGACTCACCCCAGTGCTAGGAATTGAAGGCAGATTAGAAATTGCACAGAATAGACCTCCTGATAATGTGTTATCTGCTGGAGGCCCTCAGCTGCAGAGTGTAGTGATCGACTGGGCATATAAGGGGTGATGCAATCTTTTGGGAATTCTAGTCCTAAGTTGCATAGGGCTAGGTTGCATACAACAAAACAAGCACCTTGAACTTAGCATGGTAGCTAATTGGCAGCCAGTGCAAATTTTCTTTGCATAGTGGCAAGCAGTTGAGTGTCAGGGACTATGTTGAGGAGGGTTGCACTGTGGAGGAATGTTGGGAGCCATATCCTCCCCCTGATCCTTATCCTGAATCTTCCCAGGAGCAGGAGGACAGTATAGATTTGGAACAGTGGTTTGCAAAGGGGCATAGTTCAGAAGGCAGAAGCTGGGAAATACTGGATGGGAGCAGCTAGGTCAGGCATAGGCAAACTCGGCCCTCCAGATGTTTTGGGACTACAACTCCCATCATCTCTAGCTAACAGGACCAGTGGTCAGGGATGATGGGCGTTGTAGTCCCAAAACATCTGGAGGGCTGAGTTTGCCTATGCCTGAGTTAGGTGAAGAAACACTGGAAGAGAGAGGGTTAACAGATTCACAGTCGTTGGACAGCCTTCCTCCACCGCCCTCCCCAAGTTCGAGAAGAGCTCAGAAAGTCTCAGAACAGAAAGCACAGAGGGTACAAACTCAGATTACAAGACATTGGAATGACATAGATTAATAGGGACGGAGGGGTGCAAGCCTTAATTGGGAGCACCACCATTCTGGGTTGACGCTTTCTTTTGTCCCTCGCTGTATTTATTAAAGAAACTACGTAACTGGTAGGAATTTCCTTTCGCTTGATCTGCTTATTTACAGCCACAGGGGAGAAAGCTGATTCCCCAAAGCCTGACATTGAGTCGCCACATTTTACACCAGCTCTAGCTTCCAGAGAAACATCAAGGGCAGCCCTACACAGAGCACATTGCAGCAATCTAGACTGGAGGTTACCAGCACATGGACAACAGAACTCAGGCTATCCTGAAAGGCTGCAGCTATCTTGCAGACCGAAGCTGGTAGAAGGCATTCCTAGCCTGATCAGCTGGTTGAACAGGCTTGCTATATCGCTCCTTTCATTTCTTGTTCACACAGAAGACTGTTTTTGTTCATGTTATATAATTAATAAGATCTGAAGGGCAAAATTCTCGTGGAACCCTCAATCATTTAAAACTAATTCACAGGGTATCATTAAGGCTCAGGCACTAGAAAATAAAATCTGTGATAAAAATGAGAAGTACAACTTAATTTACACTCATTACATTATGATTTTAAACATATCATTACGTTTAACGTAAGATAACCTTGCAGCAGTGCCGTTATGTAGTAAATACAACATTGCTATTAGTCTGTACAATAAAATTTTATTAGCAAACAAATCAAGATAATAAATAGGCAAGAGCAAAAAAAGGGGAGAGAGAGAGAGAGTCTGAATGAGACTTTTGTTTTGGCTAAGCATTGCAGATTGTTGTCATTGGCTGTCCCCATTCCTAAGAAGAGTGGTATCTGTGAGCAGGTCATTTAGATCTTATGTGTCGAGTTCATTTAATTGTAAATGACTGGGAAGCATTAAAGCATTATGATTCATTTGTGGAAAAGGAATGCAAGTGAAACTATTTTGCAGTAATACAGTTTTCTATGGGATAACAGCTACATTAAGCAAGGGCGTGTCCCTTCCGTTGCTACTGCAATCTATGCTATTATTTGCAATCCCACACCATATAATTTACACATTAAGGGCGTCATTATTACAAGTTAAATTTGTATTAACAGAGTTGATGGCAGACTGCAGTGCTTTGTTGTGAAATGGGAAAAACTTGCTTCTCTATCTACACAGGACAATTGTTTGAAATCATTGGCTATTATGGCTGAGGCCAAAGGGAGCTGGACTCTAACAACTTCAGTACTTGCCTGCTGATACAAAGGGCATTTCAGTCACAAATGGTAGACATCCTCTAAGATACATATGAGACATTTTGTGTAATGTAGATATGGCTCAATAGATGTGTGGTGCCCAGATCAAGGGAAGTAATGACACCACTCTATTATGCCTTGGTCGGACCACACCTGGAATACTGTGTCCAAAATTCTGGGCACCACAATTTAAGAAGGATGTTGACAAAGTGGAAGGTGTGCAGAGGAGGGCAACCAAGGGTCTGGAAACCAAGCTTTATGAGGAACGGTTGAAGGAGCTGGGAATGTTTAGTCTGAAAAAGAGGAGACTGAGAGAAGATTTGAGAGCCATCTTCAAATATCTGAAGGGCTGTCACCCTCATCCTCCTCTGTCACCTGGTGAGGATTGTCTAAAACAACCTCTCCTCCCCCATCCCAAGCTTGCTCCCATGTGACCCACTCCCAGGATCCTCTTCCACCTCCCCAAAATCCTGCCAGTTTATGACACCTCGTTAAACCCTCAATGGATCTGGAAGAACAAGAAGGTCTTCATCCAGAAGACCACCCCATAGGCATCAGGCAAGCCTCTGGGGAGGGCATCCCGTATCGCTAAATGTAACTTCTTCACATGTAGCAAGTAAGTGACAGCTTAAAAAAAGTGATGCCATACAACTGCTTTTGGAGCCTAGTTACTGGAAATGGAATGAAATGTGGGTTCCACTATCCCTGCGGGTTACTTGGTTGCTGAATGTCATAATCTGGGAACGTGCCACTTTTTACCCCCCAAAAAGAGAGAGAAAAAACTGTTTCCCAAGTCTGAATAAAAAGTTGGCCTTTTAAAAAGCAAATGTTTGCTTCTTGTCTAAAACATTAACTCTTAGAAAAATTGTTCCATCCCCATTTCTATCAATAAGATTGCTAAAAATGGATTCGGAGAAATCTCACCAGAAAGATAAACAACTTGCATTAAACTCCCTTACAGAGCCATGAGAAAATCTGTATAAAAGAAGACAGAGACAAATGAAAGTTGATGATAAAACATATTGGAAATTATTCCAGACTCTGCACAGAGATGTTACTCATAGCTACAACAGTTACAGACACAGACACGATGAGTGCAGGAAATGAAAAAGGCCACTTCCCTGCCTCCCCCCCCGAAAAAACAAAACAACAAATAAACAATAAAAAACCTGTTTGTGGGGCATTGAAGGCCTCTGGTTTCCTTTTGCACATTGACTACCACAAAGTGTTGTTGAGCATGGTATTGAGATACGTGATCAGTAAGTTACTCCTAATTGGTACAGTCCTCTATTTCCTAGACTTAAAATCAGCATAACAAACCAACACGAGGGATCATTGTAATTTTTGCTGCAATGGTGAAAGCATAATCACCACCATTACTGATATTATTATTAATGTGGGATGTGAGATACACAGCAGTCAAGTACAACATTCCTAGAATGTTCCTGTTTCCTCCTGAGCTGGGGCAAACTTCCTCTGCATGTGAGTAATCTGGATAAGAGGAGCACACCATCTTCTTTTGCTCCTCTGTTTTCCATTTTGTTTTTCGCTCTGTGTGAGCAGAAGTGACTGCCTGCCCACAGTCACTTGGGACTAACTCCCTTAAGGGATAGTTCCACATTTATATATACTTTTGTAACCTAAGTCTGCCTTCAGGGATTCAACTGTGAACTGAATGAATGTGAGTAAACTACTTTTATATTCACTTTAATAAGATTGTTGTGTATATTCTTTTTAAGAGGGTCAAGAAGGGATCTTACCAGGAATCTTATACAGAGAGGCTCAGACGAGCCTGCAACAAGCAAACCGCTGTGTGTTTAAAGGGGAATGTTAAAACTCTGCTAAGACATAGAACTTGCTAATGCCATTTAGGAAGGATATCATTAAACAATATATCCTCTCCTGCCTCCCTGAACATTCACACAATTAACTCCAGGAGATGAGGCTTACGGTGGGGCTGAAGTGTGCAGTTCCCTTCTCCAAAACAACGTTGCTGCCACTTACTGTGGGAATGTTAAGGATAGTAGGAAAGGATATATTGAATAAGTATTATCCTTCTTTCACTCATGCTAGTAAGTGATGTAGCAAAGCAGATTTCCCTCAATATAGCTGGAAGCTAGTTTGCAGATTCGTTTGAATCTCTTAGTTAAGATTATTTCCTAGGGTCCCCTTTAATCCCTCTTAAAAGAATAAAGACACAAGAGTCTTTCTGAGTAAAGTAACAAAAAGTTTACTCACATTTCAGTTCACGATTTGATCCCGAAAAGCAAGCTTTACTTGGTGCTTACACAAAGAAACTGTGAGTTCATCTCATATCAAGACTGAACTCATGTGCTGCTGGCTGAGAGCCAGCAGACAGCAAAAATACATTAAAACAGCAAAATGGCTGCAGGAGAGCAGCATGGCAGCAAACCCAGCCAAATGGGTGGGGTAGAAATAATAATAATAATAATAATAATAATAATAATAATAATAATAATAATAATTTATTTATACTCTGGGCAGCTTCCAACAAAAGATTCAAAATACATTAAAATATCAGTCATTAAAAACTTCCCTAAATAGCGCTGCCTTCAGATGTTTTCTAAACGTCAGATAGTTGTTCATTTCTTTGACATCTGATGGGAGAGTGTTCCACAGGGAGGGAGCCACTATACACTATAACATATAGAACAAGACAACAAGAGTCTGGACTAGACTGATCAAGACTGTACTGTGACTGAGAAAATGGCTGCATGACTCAACTCTTTTATGGAATCAGCCAGAGCCATGGTCATCTCCCAGGTCACATGAAGGGGGAAGATGCTCCAGACCAGTGAAACAGGAAGTTACACTGACTGGATGTCCCCCTGCCTGTGCCCACTCTAGGAAAATAAGGAATGTTGCATTTGACTGCACCAATGGATTACATCCCACACTTACTAGGGTGGGGCAGGATGCTGGCGAGGTCAGGATTGTGTGATCATGTGGGATTGGCTCTGCTTTGTGCCCCTGAAGCCCAGACTTTAGGCCTGCCCTGTCCTGGTATTGTGGGGGTGGCTCCATGCCCCCACCACTGTGGCTGGTCCTGGAGTCAGTGGAAGACTGTAAAAACAGACCAAAAGCAGGCGAGCGTTTGCCAAATGCTTGCCAAGAAATGCTAAGTGAGAGGATTCCAAATTAAGCTGAGGGAAACTGGCTGGTCACTTTTTGAAATGCTTCAAAACAGAAGACCTGCAGGGTAAAGTTCAAGCTCAGAGTGCATCAAAAGGATTTTTTATTTGTTTATTTCTCTGTATGTGTACATTGCAGGGAGCCTGTGGTGGTAATATTCCCTATACTCATAGTGGTGGTAAGCAAATGGCAAAGATGGAAGTGGCTTTTGACCCTTCGCCACCACAGAAACT
Source organism: Podarcis raffonei (assembly GCF_027172205.1). Taxonomy (NCBI): domain Eukaryota; kingdom Metazoa; phylum Chordata; class Lepidosauria; order Squamata; family Lacertidae; genus Podarcis; species Podarcis raffonei. Next base: position 23,837,966 of record NC_070618.1, read on the forward strand.
CCACTTTTAAAATCAAGCTTCACATATGCCCATGGAGGTAAAGATAAAGGGACCCCTGACCATTAGGTCCAGTCGTGACCGACTCTGGGGTTGCGGCGCTCATCTCGCTTTATTGGCCAAAGGAGCCAGCCTACAGCTTCCAGGTCATGTGGCCAGCATGACTAGGCTGCTTCTGGCGAACCAGAGCAGCACACGGAAACGCCGTTTACCTTCCCGCCGGAGCGGTACCTATTTATCTGCTTGCACTTGGACGTGCTTTTGAACTGCTAGGTTGGCAGGAACAGGGACCGAGCAATGGGAGCTCACCCCGCCGTGGGGATTCGAACCGCCGACCTTCTGATCGGCAAGTCCTAGGCTCTATGGTTTAACCCACAGCGCCACCCGCGTCCATTTTAGTGGAGCTTTGGCTATGTACCACTCCTGACATTTTTTAATGCAATGTTTCCAGAAAATAATGGGGATTTCTAAAGTCTGAGCCTGCTTTCCAAAATGCACGCACGACTCTCGGTAAATTTCAGGAGGAGCCACACGCTTGAAAATCTACAGAAGGAATTATAAGCCCAGAGGCATAAGGGTGGAACAGGACTTAAAATACAATGTTTTCTCCACCGGTATTCAAAGATGTTTCTTCTGGTCACCGCATGACCATAACCATTAAAGTTGATCCTCAGTCTAGCTTGAAAAGTTGCTACTTTAAAGTGAGCAGAAGTAACAGAGCAAATCTTCATCTGACCTTTAATAACGTAGCCTGCAGTTATATCACAGAGAATACTAATTTCGACCGGGGAGCGGGGTGGAGCAGAGAAACCCTTTCAGGCTCACGAAAAAGTCAATCGGCTCGTGGTATTTTCATTAGGATATGTACTATTGCATGAAAACACAGAGTACAAAGAAAGAGCAAAATAAGTGTTCCTGTCAAGCTCTCCTTCCTGGACTTATAATGCCATGAATCCGAGGAAGGCAGGAGGCAGCGGCGGTCAAAGATTGAGGAGAAGGAAATAAATTGGCATCAAATTGCATGTCTGGAGGGCAGTTGGGATTGGGTGGTTTTGACCTGGTCTGAGCCTAGAGTAGGTGACACAATATATATGAATGTGTGAAGCTGCCATCTTGAGGGAGCTACATGTGTACAAATCAGCCTTAAAATCTGGGGTCAAGTTGCAGTCCAAAGCCATTGAGCCATATCACAGCTCTGTGGTGGAAGTACAATGTTTGCCCTTTTCAACTTAACAGCTTGGGCTTAACCCCAGACAGTTCTACAAAAATGCGTGTTTTCCTTCAACTCGAACCAGCTTTCAGTTTGGGTGGGCCTACTCTTCTACTCTTACGTTTATGCTGTAAAATGTAATGTAATTTATAGAAGCATTATTATTATTATTATTATTTAAATATGTTTGTGCAAACAGCACATCGCTGTGTTCAGGGTCTTGATTTTCCTACTACAACTGCTACCACTGGATGGACTCTTCGAGAAATCTCAATGCTGATCCTATTTGCACCAATTCCACCCATACCCACCCCAATTCCTTTTGTATTCGTTGATCTTGATGGTTGTACTAAAATACAAACCATCCTCACACATATACATCATTATATGTATATTAGATGCACGTAACATGTATATACACCCCAAGTTTCTGCAAGAAACTAGTGCATAAACACATACATACATACAATGAATGAGTCCCATCAGCGAAAAAGGTGGAGTATAAATAAATAAAATGATGATGATATAATAATAATAATTTATTATTTATACCCCGCCCATCTGGCTGGGTTTCCCCAGCCACTCTGGGAAGCTTGCAACAAAATATTAAAATACAATAGTCTGTCAAACATTAAAAGCTTCCCTAAACAGGGCTGCCTTCAGATGTCTTCTAAAATGATGGTGATAATAATAATAATAATAATAATAATAATAATAATAATAATAATGCAACTCTATAAAATACTTAGGCATTGAATACTTCTAGAACTATACTGCAGAAACAGAATATCACATGGGGCCTGACTTCTTAATATGTATCATACTTACATGTTTGTATTTTTGCAAATAATTAGTCAGGTTTTTTTCTTTAAAAAAACCAAATGCAAGAGGAAAACTTGATTGTGTTGGAACCACCAAAGCCCATTCAAAATGGATTATTCTTCCATCCCTATTACTAACATACAAACAGGGTACACAGAACTTTACTGAGTAACTTAATCAAAGGGCCTGTGATACTTACAGTGTAAATTTAGATTGGGGCAGCGAAGAGAGAGAGAGATGAAAGAAAGAAAGAAAGAAAGAAAGAAAGAAAGAAAGAAAGAAACCATCAAGGAAGTGGAAGGAGACAGGGGAAAGGGGAAAGGGTAACAAAGAATGAATCTAAGAAATGTTGTTTGTTTCAGACACTGAATTTCTCTCTGTGTTGTTCAAGATCACATAAGACGATGGCACCATCATGTAAGGAAATGTTGGGGAAACTAAATGAAGTGCTGCCTCAATGCAGCCTAAATGTGCCATCCACTAATCAGAGATAAGCAAACTTGTGAACACTTGCTTGAGTGAACATTTGAACAATTTGGGAAATGTGAGTTGCTGCTGACTTCCCCGTCCTGGTAATTTGCAGCACTGTTGCTTTTGCAGTACAGAGGTGGGGGCCTGGGGGCCTCCAGATACTATTATACTACAACACTCATCATTTCCAACCACAGTGGCTGGGAATGATGGGAGCTGGAGTCCAGCAACTTATACACCACCCTATACCCGGAGGTCTCAGGACGGTTCACAACAAGACCACAACATATAAAATCAAACCAAAAGCAATAACCCAATAAACTCCCCCCCCCCCAAGAACCACATTCTAAAACAATGCGGAATCAAACATTTCTGAAGAAAGTCAAATATAAAGTACACAGTCAAAGCAACACAATTAACAGGAAACCAAAATACCATCTCAAAGATTTCAGAATAAAACATTACAACGGAGGTCAACTCCAGAATACATATTTAACACAAAGTTGACAAAAAACAAAATCTTAAACATTTCAAAAGAAAACATTGCTAAGTGAAGTCAAATACAAAATGCACATTTAAAACAGCATAATTAACAAGAGAAGAAAATATTATAAGCATGACACGACAGTTTGGCAGGCACAAAAAGATGGGGCAAAAGAATCCAATGATTCGGATTTGTTGTCAGGCATAGCGATGTCCCTCCAGTCTGCTATGTTTTTATAACTAGCAAAGGTAAAGGTAAAGGACCCCTGGACGGTAAGGTCCAGTCAAACTTGACTTTGGGGTTGCGGCACTCATCTCGCTTTCAGGCCGAGGGAGCCGGCGTTTGTCCACAGACAGCTTTCCGGGTCATGTGGCCAGCAGGACTAAACCACTTCTGGCGCAACGGGACACCGTGGCGAAAACCAGAAAGCATGGAAATGCCGTTTCCCTTCCTGCCACAATGGTACCTATTTATCTACTTGCCCTGGTGTGCTTTCGAACTGCTAGGTTGGCAGAAGCTGCGACAGAGCAATGGGAACTCACCCTGTTGCAGGGATTCGAACCGCTGACCTTCTGATCGGGAAGCCTAAGAAGAGTTTGGATTTGGATTTGATATCCCGCTTTATCACTACCCGAAGGAGTCTCAAAGCAGCTAACATTCTCCTTTCCCTTCCTCCCCCACAACAACAAACACTCTGTGAGGTGAGTGGGCCTGAGAGACTTCACAGAAGTGTGACAAGCCCAAGATCACCCAGCAGCTGCATGTGGAGGAGCGGAGACGCGAAGCTGGTTCACCAGATTACGAGTCGACTGCTCTTAACCACTACACCACACTGGCTCTCTGTGGTTTAGACCACAGTGCCACCCGCATCCCTTCTTTTATATCTATGGCCAGTCAACTGGACTGTGAAGAAGAACAGGTACGAACAAAATCTGTTGCCTTCATGGGGTGACCAACTGGGTTCCTGCTCCCCTGGCTGCTAAGTGAACAAACTGCAGATAATGATTTGACTCCTCTCATCCTGCTACTTTCAGTTGCAAGTTGCTGATTCCATATATATATATATATATATATATATATATATATATATATATATATATATAAAGATGCATGGGACTGAGTCCAGTCCATCGCAAGCAGAGAGGGGTTTTATAGCTTATGCAAAACAAGGTAACTAACCTCTACCCGATGCTTCCTGAATAAGGTTCCCCAGAGAGATCTGTGCTCTTTACCATTGATTTGTGATGCTGATATATGCCCTGGGAGCACATATAATCATTTCTTTTCTCCTTCTCCCCCAATTGTTTTTGTTTTCAAACAACATTTGAAAGGGCAGGAGCTAGAGCGCCTGTCCCCTGGAGTATTAATAGGTGAGTGGCACCTTCTGGCTTTAGCTCAGCCACCTGCTAAGAAGGATAATGTAATGGAAGAGAAAGCAATAGGCTGAGAATTACCTGTGGAGGCAGATGACAGTTAAAAGTAATTGTGTTTTACATGCCACAGAGCAGCAATTGGTAGACTCCTTGCCACAGGTCCAAAGTGAAACGCAAAAAACCCCCCTAATTCCAGAGACACTTTCTCTTTAAATAGCAATTCCAGGTGTTCTGACCTGGGACTGAGAAGGGGTGGGAGAGAAATTCAATCCAGTTTCAAATATGTGAAATTCGCACTTTCCATGATGATATGGGAACTGAAATGCAGTTCTCCTTTGAAATTTGCACTTATCCAAACTTTGTGATGGAGTTCTCCAACCACTGAGATGCTAACTCAACCAGACTCCTCCCCAATTATATTTATTATTCTTATTAAAATCTCATATACACTGCAAAACACAATAATTTTTTTCTTTTATTCTGACTTCCCCTCCTGTTTTCCAAGGTGTTTTTAATTTCTCCCCCTTACCACTCCTTATAGTCTCTCTTTTATATCATAACCACCATACAACAATATCTAATTCCTTCTGTTGCTCATAGTTCAAATCCTGCTCGTGAATTCATCATACTATGATATTTCTTTAAAGATTCCCAAAAAAGAAGTTTCCATTCTTCCACAAGAGTCCTCATCAGGTTCTCTAATATTTGCTGTTAGCTTTGCCAATTCTGCATAGCCCATCACTTTACTTATCCATTTTTCTTTGACGGGAACTTCTTCTTCCCCAGAATTTTTAATCAAATCTTTTTGTTAACTTGATTTTTTAAAAACAAATCTTTTTGTTAAGTTGATTTACTTAAACTACTGGTATAGACTGCCATGAGTAGCCATTGTGGTGCCAATTCTCATCATTCCTGATCTTTGGCCATGATGGCTGAGACTAAGGGGAGTTGTAGTCCAACAAAATCCAAAGGTCACCGTCTTGGCTTCCCTTTGACTACTATGTACATTAAGGTAAAGGTAAAGGTACCCCTGACCGTTAGGTCCAGTCACGGATGACTCTGGGGTTGCGTGTTCATATTGCTTTATAGGCCGAGGGAGCCGGTGTTTGTCTGCAGACAGCTTCCAGGTCATGTGGCCAGCATGACTGAGCCACTTCTGGTGAACCAGAGCAGTGCACGGAAATGCCATTTACCTTCCCACTGGAGCGGTACTTGCACTTTGACGTGCTTCCGACCTGCTAGGTTGGCAGGAGCAGGGACCGAGCAATGGGAGCTCACCCCGTCACGGGGATTCGAACCGCCGACCTTCTGATCGGCAAGCCGAAGAGGCTCAGTGGTTTAGACCGCAGTGCTACCCGCGTTCCTATACTATGTACATTAGTAATTCGGCAAATGCAAACTCTTCATTTGCATTCACACTAATTTCATTTAGCATTCAGAGCCTGCCTTGCTTTTCTCCTAGTATTGAATTTATATGCACCTGCCCCATTTTTTAAAGCTTCTAATTTTTAGCGTGGTTTTTGAACGTCTGCTTTACTGGTGGTTTAGTGTTACCTTTGTCAAACTACCGAACATTTCATAAAATTATAGAATTGTGGAGTTGCAAGGGACTCTGAGGGTCATCTTGTCTATCTTCCTGCCGTGCAGGAATTTCAGCTAAAGTATCTGTGAAACATGGCCATCCAACTGTTCCTCATAAGGTTTGGTTTCTAGACCCTTGATCATCTTGGTTGCCCTCCTCTGCACACGTTCCAGCTTGTTAATCTTCTTGAATTGTGGTGCCCAGGACTGGACACAAGATTCCAGGTGTGATCTGACCAAGGCATAATAGAGTGGTACTATGATTTCCCTTGGTCTGGACACTATACTTTTGTTGATGCACCCTAGAATAGCATTAGCTTTTTTTGGCTGCTACATCACACTGTTGACTCGTCAACGTTTGACTCACATCAAACTTGTGGTCTACTAAGACCCCTAGCTCCTTTTCACATGTACTACTCGTATGTGCCCCCCATCTTATATTTGTGCAGCTGGTTATTCCTGTCCAAGTGTAGAACCTTACATTTGTCCTTACTGAAATTCATTTTGTTAGATTTGACCTAGTTCTCAAATCTGCTATGGTCATATTAAATCCCAATTCTGTCTTCTGTGGCATTAGGTACAGCGCCCAGTTTGGTGTCATCTGCAAATCTGATGAGCATTCCCTCAATTTGAAAGGGTGAGATATACACTGAGGAAAGAAATAATGAATAAAGCAATAATTGTCCAAGCCAGCCTGATATGGGATATGTTATTTTCCCTTGAGACATTAAGCTTTCATGCAAAAACATAATCTTGTTCAAAGTACAGTTCTATGCATGTCTACTCAGAAGTAAGTGCTGTTGAGCTTAATGGGACTTACTCCCAGGTAAACGTATATGGGATTGCAGCCATACCTGTACACACCTGTATTTCCTTCCCCTAATATTACAGAAGGTAGGATTCATAGAAATAATTCCCTAAAAAAACAGTTAAAAGTCAGATACATTTTATAGATACAGTGTCCTTGCTTCTTAAAAATTATTTTAAAATTAGATTTCCATTGTGTTCTCAAGAGAGACATGCCTGCAAAAGGCATATATATATATATATATATATATATATATATATATATATATGCCTGTTAGAATGCAGATTGAAAACACAGAAAGCAATAAAAAGCACGGGGGAATAAGGGAATAATTTTTTCCAAGTTGGCTTAATTTGAGGATCTGTCAAAGTTCTTTTAGTTGCTGGCCTGTTCATGAGGAATACAAATAAGGTGTCTTACATGAAGCATTTAAAATGGTAATTTCAAAGATGCAAGCTGGTGTGTTTCAAAAATTAAAAGAACAATTTATATTACATTGAAGATCAACATGAAATGCCAGCTGATTAAGATTCAGTGACTCCAAATAAATCTCTTTCCCTCTTTTCTCTCTCCCTGTTGCCTGTGATATGCTTAATGTTAGTCTAGGTAACCCTTTCTTCTGCAAAGAAAACCTCGGCAATACCAAGCAGACTTTTAAATATTTATTAAATGATGTATTCTGGATTTTTCTTGAATTAGAAAAACAACCCAGTTTGTCATAAAGCATCGCCAACTTTCCATGAGAAGTGTGACCGCTTAAATGGTGAACTAGCATTTCCTTGCAGTGACATATGCTCTTCAGGGGATACTAAGTTCTTTCTGATAGGCCTGTGGAATGCAAGCCCCCCAAACACCAATCTTTTAGGAGATGTGGTTCAGGACTTTCTAATGAAGTATGACTGGGCACCAATTCTATGGGAAAGACCCATCTCACTTTCCTCACTCAGAGGGCACCAGTGAGAGCTTTCCTCCCAGAGCTACTTGCAAACGGGGGGCGCTTCATCCAGACTGGGACGGCAGCAGGGAGCAAAGTCCCTATCGTCTTCTTCAGAGTCCTGATTTAGACTGGTGCCCCTACACCTGCAATTTCATCTGCATGCATGATTTGACCTCTCTCTTGCATGCATGATCTGACCCTTCCCCTGTGATGTAGGTTGGGCTAAGACATCCTTTCCCAGCTAGGGTCTGGAACATCCACTATTCCTTACCATTGGCAGTGATGGCTGGGGATGATATTTAAGCAACATCTGAGGACCCAAGTGTGGGGAAAGATGGACTAAGAGAGAGTGAATGGCACAAAGTCAAACAATGTATTTTAGTGATATGAATAGTGTCATGCTTAGGCTGGCCCTACATTTATTGGAATACAGTGGTACCTTGGTTCTCAAATTTAATCCGGAAGTCCGTTCCAAAACCAAAGCATTCCAAAACCAAGGTGCGCCTTCCCATAAGAAAGTATTGCAAAATGGATTAATCCATTCAAGACTTTTAAAAACAACCCCTAAAACAGCAATTTAACATGAATTTAACTATCTAACGAGACTATTGATCCATAAAATGAAAGCAATAATCAATGTACTGTACAGTGGTACCTCGGGATGCGAACGGGATCCATTCCAGAGCCCCGTTCACATCCAGAAGCAAACGTAACTAGCGACGGCACGTCTGCGCATGCATGCGATGCTTTTCACCGCTTCTGCACATGTGCGTGACATCATTTTGAGCGTCTGCACATGCGCGAGTGGCGAAACTGGAAGTAACGCGCTCCGTTACTTCCGGGTTACCATGGAGCGCAACTCGAATGCGCTCAACATGAAGCATATTCAACCTGAGGCATGACTGTACTATAAAATAAATAAGACAGTACTGTAGATGATAAAAATTAAAATCAATTTCTTTTCCTACCCGCGCTGATGATAGTCATTGTTTGGATGGGGGGCTTTTATCCATATCCGCAGTCACACAATCAACCAATCAATCAGTAGCTGAACTGGGTTCTACACAGTCACAAAAACAAATTAACCAAAAAAGCCTCAAAAACAAAAATGCAAAATAAATAGCAAAAACAAAAGCACCAAACTCAATCCATTCCGGAAGTCCGTTTGACTTCTGAAATGTTTGAAAACCAAGGCGCAGCTTCTGATTGGTGCAGGCACCCCAGAAATAGTAGCCGACAGCTTCATCAGACATTCGGCTTCTGAAAACGTTCGAAAACCAGAACACTTACTTCTGGTTTTTGGCGTTGGGAAACCAAGGTGTTTCAGTACCAAGGCATTTGAGAACACAAGGTACCACTTTATATGGGTGACCTTTGTGGTTCTTTGAAGTGATTAAATTCACTGCAAGCAATATATACAGACAATTTTCTGCTTTATTTGCAACTGAATCCCAAGCAAGTGATTCTGAAAACTTCATAATGTAGATACTGAAAAAGTAGACTTACATCAAGTTGTTGTTGTTTTAAATGCAAAGACTGAAATTCCAGATCAAAATGGCAAACATTGACTGCTTAGCAGTGCAGTCGTACCTGTTCCATTGAGTTCAGCTAGGTGTACTTTCAGGGACACGGGTGGTGCTATGGTCTAAACCACTGAGCCTCTTGGGCTTGTCAATCAGAAGGTTGATGGTTCATATCCCCGTGATGGGTTGAGCTCCTGTTGCTCTGTCCCAGCTCCTGCCAACCTAGCAGTTTGAAAGCACACCAGTGCAAGTAGATAAATAGGTGTTTCCGTGTGCTCTGGTTTCCGTCATGGTGTTCCGTTGCACCAGAAGCAGTTTAGTCATGCTGGCCACATGACCCGGAAAACTGTCTGTGGACAAACGCTGGCTCCCTTGGCCTGAAAGCGAGATGAATGCTGCAACCCCATAGTCGCCTTTGACTGGACTTAACCTTCCAGGGGTCCTTTACCTTTACCATTTACTTTCAGGTGTGTATAGTATTGCAGCCTCACAAACCTTCAAAATCTGATGATTACACCTGAACGCAAAACCTTTGTTTTCTACCTTTTGTGTATTTTTGAAAAACAATTTTACTATCTTTAGAAGCTTCTGCCTGATTTTGAATTAACTGCATTTTCTCTGAAACCAAATAAAATCCTCATTGTACAAGGATTTGAGAATAGAAGCCATGAACTCATCAAGTATAGAAACCCTATAGCTAAAAGGTTATCTCAATACTAAAGCCCAATTAGATATAATGAAAATCTATTCCCATTCAACTAATTTCTGTCCTTTCCAAACATAACCTCTTCCTCAATAAATTTCAAGTAAGAATACCTTTAATAATAACATAGCCAATCTCACCGACTTGATAAGCAAACGCTGAGAGGTTTGCAACCTCAGAGAAATATTCCTTTCAAAAGCAAATTAAGTGTACCATTTCTGGAGACTCATACATCTGTGTACTTGGCAGCCTGCAACTTCCCATCACAAAACTAACATCAAACTATGTCAAACAGTTATAAACACTGTCAGCAACAAAAGCATTTACATAGATTGATTTCATACGTTTTTGTCAAAAGTCATTTTCTCTAGAGATTCCAATTAATATAGACAGATGGTTTAAATCTCTGACAGAGAGGTGAAAAATACAATCCATGGTTTATCAATGGCATTTCAAGTACAATTTGAGAGTTACAGCTCAAAACAGTCAACCTACGCCAGACGTGGAAGACATGGAGAAGATGTATACACACTGTACACTTTGATCCATTCCGGATTTGGTACCGGTTACTAGATGAAGTGGAGAAGGAAGTTGCTATTGAGGGCTTGCTGTCAAAAATGGCATTCATTTATTGAGCTCTCCCTACCCATTCTGGTACTGTAACAAGTGGTAATAGATTTTTTGAAGTTATGATTACATTTCTCCATCTTTCAAGAAGCTCAATGTGGTATACACCATCCTCCCAATGTCCCCCCAGCTTTTATCCAAACAACATCCTTGTGATGGTAGGTGATTGGGCTATGGACACCCAGTGACCTCCTTGGCCAGGTGCTGATTTATCCCACTTCAACATTGGCTATTTTGTGAGATGGCATCACATTTTGCATTTCCTCATTCCCAGCACTAGCTAATCCTTCATGAAATAATGCAAATGGAAAGGGCAAACTCCTGATTTATGGGAACGAGCTTTTTACCCAGTCAACACTGTACCCAGAAACCTGAGCAAAAGAGCCATCTTACGATGAACCAAAGAAACCCTTCTCTTTACAGTGGGCATTGCTTGGCCTCCAACATTTCCATGTATATTCCCAGATGGGAGACTTGGGATCATTGGAAGTATAGTTCCCAAGGCTCCTGACATCTGTGGGATGTCATGCATTCTGGGAATAGCTGCGGCTATACTTCTCATGACTGCCCAGTCTTCCAGCGACTGCTGCAAGCAGGTTCAGCGGCATCCAGGCCCTCTGTGAATTCAGGGGGGAAAAGAGCCTTCCCCATGATCTTCCAAGCTCTAGTAAGTTGCAAAAATGGTGGTTGTGAGAAAGGCTGCATTCATCATATGAATGCCCCAGCAGGAACCAATATGGATTCATCTTGAATTCGGCTAGTGCCCGGATGGCTTGAGGTCTAAAATGAGAAGGATCTGGTAAGGCAGCCTATCTAAAATATGGCATCCAATCTACCCATCTACCAGTGATGTAAAAAATGTGTATGCTCTTGGAATTAAATACAGTGGCACCTCTGGTTACGTACTTAATTCGTTCTGGAGGTCTGTTCTTAACCTGAAACTGTTCTTAACCTGAAGCACCACTTTAGCTAATGGGGCCTCCCGCTGTGGCCGCGCAATTTCTGTTCTCATCCTGAAACAAAGTTCTTAACCTGAGGTACTATTTCTGGGTTAGCGGAGTCTGTAACTTGAAGCATCCGTAACCCGAGGTACCACTGTATGTGCCTTAGAAGTATATTTTGCATTGTTGACCTCCACATCTATGATTTCCTTTATACAAAACCAACCCAACCCAACCCAACCCAACCCAACCCAAACAAAACAAAAAACAAAACAAAACACGAGTGCTGTTGTTCTTCGAGATGGACATGATATCAACTCTTTATATGTCATTTTATTTTCCTTGTCATAGAACACTTTTCACCTTTAACTTGCTCATCCCACGAAGCTGAGTTTTATTTACAGCGTTGCCATGTGAGACTGCACGCAGAAGGGGCAGCTGTGTGTCTCGCTCAACATTATTAATGTATAGCCGTTATATTACAGAGCTGAGACTAGGATGCTATGGATATAATTTAAGCAGAATACACACAGCTGCTAAATGAGAACGTAAATTACATTCAGCGTTCATATTGGGGCTTGATACTATTACAACAAACAATATAAATTTCACACGCAGAGAAAACTGTCCACGGTAATGAGACCAGCTCTTTGAACTGATACTGCTACAAAGTGAAACCACAGTAATTAAGGTATTGCTTGTGTGTATGTGTGTGTATTTTTTTTAAAAAAAATACTTTTACTGCTTGGTGAACTGACACCAAAGCAGTTTTCTAGTTTCAATAATATCTCAATGAAACTCATATCGACTGAAATGTGAATTCCAGCTTGACAGATAATATTCCCAAACACATTCTCTTGACCAAGGAGTCAGAGGGAAGATCACAGAAGCAGTGACATGCAAGTGTGCATTGTGTCTTGCAAATGGCTTCTTACTTACCCTGCCATTTATGACCCTATTCCAGCTTTGGTAATCTCTGACTGCTGCTGAACCCATAAAGAGATGGACATCACCAGCTACATGGGAGCTGGATGAACATCATGTGGCAGATCTGGCTGGATATCCAGATATCCATGGGTTTCTGCATTGGTAGTATAGCCAAAAGACTACAGTGGTACCTCAGGTTACATACGCTTCAGGTTACATATGCTTCAGGTTACAGAATCCACTAACCTAGAAATAGTACCTCGTGTTAATAACTTTGCTTCAGGATGAGAACAGAAATCGTGCTCTGGCGGCACGGTGGCAGCGGGAGGCCCCATTAGCTAAAGTGGTGCTTCAGGTTAAGAACAGTTTCAGGTTAAGAACAGACCTCCAGAATGAATTAAGTACTTAACCTGAGGTACCACTGTACCTGCCTCCAATGAGTTAAATAAAATGGTTAAAAACACTTTTGTTTAAAAAAAAGAAGCATTTTTACTGGGCAGAGTAGGGCAGGAGATACCAAAAGGAGATAAAAAATTATTTATGTACGGAACAACTGCAGCAATAATTCTTTTAGCCCCCAAAATGGAAACAACAAGAAATACCAACGAAAGAAGAGGGGCAGATGAATATGATGGACTTTGCAGAACTGGTGAAGCTGACAGGAAAAATCTGAAACCAGTGTGATCAAGCATTTGAAAAAGACTGGAGTAAATTTATACAATATCTGAATGATCACTGTAAGCAATTAACAACACTAGCAGGGTTGTAAGAGGACTTGTAATGATGCTTGTTTATACCTTTTTATAGCTATTAAATAATAATAATAATAATAATAATAATAATAATAATAATAATTTATTATTTATACCCCGCCCATCTGGCTGGGCCTCCCCAGCCACTCTGGGCGGCTTCCATAGAAACCAAAAATACAGTAAAATATCACACGTTAAAAACTTCCCTGAACAGGGCTGCCTTAAGATGTCTTCTGAATGTCATGTAGTTGTTTATCGCTTTGACATCTGCTGGAAGGGCGTTCCACAGGGCGGGCGCCACTACCGAGAAGGCCCTCTGCCTGGTTCCCTGTAGCTTTGCTTCTCGCAATGAGGGAACCGCCAGAAGGTCCTCGGAGCTGGACCTCAATGTCTGGGCTGAGTGATGGGGGTGGAGATGCTCCGTCAGGTATACTGGACCGAGGCCATTTAGGGCTTTAAAGGTCAGCACCAACACTTTGAATTGTGCTCGGAGTGAAATGTAAATTGGAAAATGTATAAACGCTATACTATAAAGACTAATTTTGAAAACCAAGAGGTGGGAGAGAGGGAAGTCGACAAGCTCTTAAGAGCAAATGAAGCAAACTGGATAATGAGGGTGTGTTTAAATATTTTAAAATGGAAACTCAATAAAAATTATTTTTAAAAAGACTATCTGCCTCCACACTTTGTTGTTGTTGTTGTTTAGTCGTGTCCGACTCTTCGAAGCCCCATGGACCAGAGCACGCCAGGCACTTCTGTCTTCCACTGCCTCCCGCAGTTTGGTCAGACTCATGCTGGTAGCTTCGAGAACACTATCCAACCATCTCATCCTCTGTCGTCCCCTTCTCCTTGTGCCCTCCATCTTTGCGTGTGTAGGTCCCAAGGCCACCCCTCAAATAACTTCACACATAACACGTAATTTTAGTTTTGGTTTTTTGGGCACTATTTTGGCCACAATTTTATTAAAATACAAAATCAGTGAGTGGTTGTTTAGACATTGGTTATGACTATCTGTCCCCCCACCTGGGACAGAACTGACATCCCGAGGTCTGATCGGTAGACAGTAGAAGAGAAAGTCAAACTGGGGGTCATTTGAGCTAAGCGTCAGACCCACGCCGCTCACCCCAGCAGCTCCCCGAAAGCTTGCCGGCCCTGGTCCCATGACAGGGATTGGACGAAATCGTGGCAAGCCCCAGGATTCCTTTAACGGAATTCCCTTCAGCGCAATAGGAGGGGCAGGCACAGCCTATCCTGACCCCTCCACCACCAGCATATTATAACCAATGCCTAACCGCCAGACGAGCTCTAACGCTCGCCGCCAACCACTCACAAACCCAACCATGAACCCAATTTAGTAGCCACCGCATCCAGCCAAACATCATTCCCCAAATCGGAGAGGTGCACTCCATCTGCCCGGTAAAGGGCCTCAGCCTTAAAATTAATGTCTGGGTGCGAAATCACCAAACCACCCAGCTCCAATACCTTCCCGCAAATAGCAGAGTTAATGCGCTTCCTGGCCCTTTCAGCGGCCTCCGGGTGGGAAACACCGCGCCAGGTTTGCCTCTGCAACAGGTGAGACCAAATTATTCTCACTGAAGGTAATAAGGCTGCCAATGCCTCCAAATCCCTTTTTGGATTGAGGTGCGCAAAGCAAGGCAATCAATAGTTGCCACATCATTTTCCCCCAGCTGCACCACTATGGCCATAGGGTGGGGAGGTCCGAGAGCAGCCGGAGACCAATCAGCGGCATAAACTCTCCCCATGACATTCCGCGTCTGGAAAACCATGACGTGCTGCGGGAGGCCGAGACACGCTCCCCTTGCAGACTGCCTCGCTCTGCTGCCAGCCCAATGAACGATGCTGTGTCCCACTATCCAGACGCGGACCAGCGTGGGATCTACAAGGGTTGAAACAAACAAGCATTAGTACCAAACTCAGCATTTGTTTCGCACATAACCCTTGAAAGCATCCGATTTCCATGTCCCAAATCCTTGATCCTGGCGGCTGAGAAGCCCCAATGGGCCGCCATAGTCGCTGCACCTATGCGAAAGGAATGAGGGGCAAAACCAGAGGCCGAGGTCCCACAAGCAGAGATGGCCTTACGCATGACTATTGTGAACTAGTGTCGCGCCAAAGGGTGACCATTTTCATGCATGAGTAGAGGGCCGTCCCCAGGAGGTCTCAAGGCCAAGTACTTCCTTACATCCTTGACCGGGCACGGGCCCACCTCGCCAGTCGCTGGGAGGCGGACAACCTCCCCCCGACCCAGCTGGTCAGTTTTGGAGTTGCGCACTACAAGTCTCAACTCCAAAAGGGAAACGCATATATCCTGAAGGAGCAACCCACGAGAACCAGCAACTTCTAGGATCGAGCCAGCCCCCCGGGGAACGAAAAGCCAAATATTTCTGGTATCCAATAAGAGGGCAAGGGCCCACCTTACCTGTGACTGGAAGCCTGATGATGGCAACCCTGCTCACTAGGTCTGACATAGAGCTCCAGACACTTATGACAAGCTCCAAAGCAGATAAGGAAAAATCCTGAGGCAATAAGCCTCCAAACTCTCAGCCCCGTGCTGGCTCCAACACAATTTCCCCAACCCTCAGTACACCAAAATTACAATGGAATACTGAAAGAAGTCTCGTCTAGATCTAGAACCAGGAGACAAGTCTTAACTTGTTGCGGATACTGCATAGGTCAAGATTGACCGGCTTCCTGCCTGCAGTCCTGTGAAGGCTGGAGTCTTTTCCAACCTTCCGAGACCCTGCGCACGACACACTTTTAGAAGGGTCTCTGAAAAATTAAAGCTTTACTCTAGCAGACATTGCAGCGGACTGAATTCTGGTAGATTTAACAGTGCATCCGATCTGCAGCAGGTAGGCCAATTACTGCAGGTCCTGCTCAGAGAATGGAGGCAAGTTCCTCTGAATGGCCGAGGACTGCCAGCTAAATGCCAAGAAATCAGTCCAGGCCTTCTCATAAGACCTGAAAGCAGAAGGGGAAATGTAAGCTACTACTCCTCTTAATTATCAATTGTTGCCAAAGCGCCACGGGAGCTCCAGAAAATCCGGCTACAGCCAGGCGTCCGGAGCCCAGGATCTGAGCTCTCCAACTGAAAACGGGATAGAGTGACAGCGAAAACATTAGATGATCCCGTAATAAAGCGAGCAGAATCGCAATATTAAACCTTAAGCAGTGCAGCTGGAAAGCACATAAAAGGGGGCGGAGACTCTGCCAAAGCATGAGGACCATTTTGCCAGGACCCTCACTTCCTGGTTATCAGACCAAGACAGACCCGACGTTCCTTTACTCCTCAGTCCAGATGTGCGCTGACACTACAATGGGGAGAACTCAAGAAAAGTTAGGTCACATGTGATAGCCTTGCCCTGCCAGGCTCAAGGCCACTGTACAGGATGATGAAGGGACCCCGGGCATGAGACCACCTGGCCGAGCAGGAATGGAAGGGGCAGCCTGGAACAACCACCCTGCACACCAATTTTTTCTGACTTAGCAATGATAGAATCTGACAAAGCAACATTTGCTATCAGAGGAAGTATTACAAGAATAACGTCCTTCACGGCAAACAGCTTTTCCACAGGCAAGCAGAGGTATGAGCAACGATATCCAGCTAGCCCCCAAATACGTTAAAAGGGGCAGTAGGAGCCACTGTCCTATCCACTGCCAACGGAACACCCAGCTCCTCAGGGAATATAAGGGGCATCCAGTAAGCCTAAGCAGGGGCTGGTGACACATGAACCAGCCAGTGAGATAATCCAAATAATGGTACCCCCAGTTAAACGAGTCATGACTCGCAATGTTCAATCAAGAAAGACACTAAAGGACTCGAGTGCTGCACAGCCTATAGCGCAACCCATTGGCATCGCCTTATCAATGTAAGGACCATCCAATTAAAGCCCAACTACTTATAATCTTGAGGGTGAACCGGCAGCAGCCTAACAGCCAATTCAATATTGCATAATGCCAACCAGGCCCTCTTCCAATTTGTTGGTAAGCTCAACTGCCTGATCCAAAGATGCATATTTCACGGAACAATTCCAGAGAGTCATTCACTGAGGTGCCTTTGGGATGCGATAAATATGGATTATATGGGGCTTTCTTAGGGACGATCCCCAAAGGGGATAAATGAAAATCAGGAATAGAAGGAGAATCAAGGGGATCCCACCAAACGCCCCAACGAAAGCTGCTTCCTAACCTTCTTACTTGCTACCGCAGGTAGCTCTCTGACTGGCTTTTGAGTTGCTCTATTCTGAGCCACTGGTTGAAAAGCCAGAGGAATCCCAAACCTTGGGAAAACCCTTCCCACAGCACAAAACCACTGGCCCATCTAGATAACCTATTAGCCAGGCTTTCAAGGAAGATATTTTTATGGAAATATGGGCAAGAGGTATTGAGTTATTGCTTGCTAGCCCCCAGCCCCCACTTGGGCAGAATGCCCTGCCTTGAGTTGCCACCATGATGTGTAAATTTACAGGGCCAACGCTGGCCAGAAACCCCCAAAAGTCCCAACAAAGCTGCTGCCGGGCCAGCTTCCTACATACCAGCTTAAGGTTCTATTGCTCAGGGAATTTCTATTTGAAATGTGGAGCTGCGCAAGTGGTCCACATGTCCCCATCCCTAAGATCCTAGCAAGCTGAGGGGATGATGGCAGCCCTGCATCTAACATACCCATAGTGAATTGCAACTTAAAGAATAGTGGGGTGGAAGGGACCCTAAGGATCATCTAGTCCACTCTCCCACAATATCATCATCATCATCATCATCATCTATTTGTACCCCGCCCATCTGGCTGGACTTCCCCAGCCACTCTGGGCAGCTTCCAACAAAAGATTAAATACAGAAATGCAGCAAACATTAAAGGCTTCCCTAAACAGGGCTGCATTAGATGTCTTCTAAAAGTCTGGTAGTAGACATCTGATGGGAGGGCGCACCACAGGGCGGGTGCAACTACCGAGAAGGTCCTCCACATGGTGCCCTGTAACTTGGCCTCTCACAGTGAGGGAACCACCAGAAGGCCCTCGGCGCGGGACCTCAGTGTCCGGGCAGAGTGATGAGGGAGCATGCAGCTGTCCCATACAGGGACCAATCCTGCAACCTAGGGATTACCGGCACCATACGCTGACCAGCTGAGCTATCCAGGATGATCCCTAAAGACCCAGGATTGACGTACCTGCAAGGAGGTGT
This sequence comes from Podarcis raffonei, assembly GCF_027172205.1. Lineage (NCBI taxonomy): Eukaryota > Metazoa > Chordata > Lepidosauria > Squamata > Lacertidae > Podarcis > Podarcis raffonei. The sequence continues at coordinate 23,856,321 of NC_070618.1, forward strand.
AAGCATCATCCCTGCTCCCCTTTTCCCTGCTCCTGGATCGCCACCTCTGAAGACGCTTCCTTCTGGAAGAAGGCACCTAGGGCATCAGCAAGTCAACCTCTGCAGGAGAGGCAAGCTCTGGAGGCATCTGCAAAGGCCCTGTTATAATCTGCAAAAAACTAAATGTGAGGAACTGGTGAAATCAATGCTTTGTGCACCACATGGGGAAGCTATTCAGGCCAGAACGCTGCCAGAGGCCATCAAATTATAGGGCCAAGCGGGCCAAGCCCTAGGATCACCTGCTAGGCCAGACATAAATGTTTCCAATGAGATAACAAACTCGAGGCAGCCCACTGCCTGACCAGGTACCCCTGTTTGCCCTTTAGAGGGAAGCACGCCCTCAAGAAACCCCAAATTCTTTTTGGGAGCAATATCACAAGTGGGCCGAACTACCCAGCAACAGAATAGTCCAAAAGGAGCAGTTTGTTTTGTTTTGTGATAACAATGGCTAAGTGGGGGATATGAGCCCTGTCTCCCAGGTCCTAGTCCCGCACTCTGGCCACTAAGCCACAGTGGCTCGCCTCTAAAATGGCAGTTGCCACTATCAGGGCAAAACAAACTTGAAGAAAATAAACTTGTTCAGAAACAGCATAGTTAAAGAGCATACACAAAGTGCTCACTGGAGGCACAGAGAGCCTCTGGCTCCACTCTGTCTGCCTAAGATATACATTAGCAACAAGTGAGCCTGCAACAAACAGATAAATTCTTATAGAGAAAATGAGTCACATGTCACAGAGACTTAACAATTTACTGTACTGCTAACTGTAGCAGGCTTAGGCTTGAAAAATATGTGCAGGCCGAGCAGGCTGTGAAGGCCCCCCTGCTTCAGCTCTCTGCCTTTTATAGTCTCATTGCAATATTAAAGGAACTCAATACAGTGCGCCCGCCCAAGGCTAGATTAAAACTTGGCCAACAGCACTGCATGCACCCCAAATAAAGCCAACCTTTGGGGATACTATAAACGAAAGTGATTCCTGCTAAGCTGGGTACGGCTCTGACTAGCCCCACAATCAAACAGGCAAAAATGGGGGAAACCTTTTTGCAAAAGAAAGCCCCTAATGGGGGCTCTCTCCCTATTGGGAAAGGCAAGCAACAGATACAGGGAGAATCTTCCCACAGGGCAGGGTAAGGGGTGGGGTGAGAAATCAAACAGGGGGGGAAAGGGAAATTAGATTAATTAAGGGACTAGAGAGGATTAAAAAGAAGGGGGACAATAAAGAAATGTAACCAGACATGAGAAGATTGCTCCTGATCCGATGCACTCTGCAAAGAGAAAGAGAAACCAGAGTGCACCAATATTTAAAGACTATGGTCCCACCCACCCAATTTGCAACATACAATTTGCCCCAGCAACCCGGTTACCCAATCATAGTGCCAGGCAACAACTATTAACCTGCCTGGCAACAAGAGGCCTGGCCTGGTGGCCCACACCTCAACACGTGCTCTCATTTATTGGAGAACACGCTTTCCCAACATCAGGGTCTTTTCCAGGGAGTCTTCGCTTCTCATGAGGTGGCCAAAGTATTGGAGCCTCAGCTTCAGGATCTGTCCTTCCAGTGAGCACTCAGGGCTGATTTCCTTCAGAATGGATAGGTTTGATCTTCTTGCAGTCCATGGGACTCTCAAGAGTCTCCTCCAGCACCATAATTCAAAGGCATCAATTCTTCGACGATCAGCCTTCTTTATGGTCCAGCTCTCACTTCCATATATCACTACTGGGAAAACCATAGCTTTTACTATACAGACCTTTGTTGGCAAGGTGATGTCTCTGCTTTTTAAGATGCTGTCTAGGTTTGTCATTGCTTTTCTCCCAAGAAGCAGGCGTCTTTTAATTTCGTGGCTGCTGTCACCATCTGCAGTGATCATGGAGCCCAAGAAGGTAAAATCTCTCACTGCCTCCATTTCTTCCCCTTCTATTTGCCAGGAGGTGATGGGCCCAGTGGCCATGATCTTCGTTTTTTTGATGTTGAGCTTCAGACCATATTTTGTGCTCTCCTCTTTCACCTTCATTAAAAGGTTCTTTAATTCCTCCTCACTTTCTGCCATCAAGGTTGTGTCATCTGCATATCTGAGGTTGTTGATATTTCTTCCGGCAATCTTAATTCCGGCTAGGGATTCATCCAGCCCAGCCTTTTGCATGATGAATTCTGCATATAAGTTAAAAGCTCTAAGCATGGATCTCCCTTGCTAAAACAGGACAAATCTGGATGTAACACTTCAATGTGGCATTGGCAACGATGGTCGCAACTTCAACTTCAGTGAAATCTCAAATCTGCCCAGCCCTCTCCCATTTTCTTTAGAGAACAGTGTGATGAGCATGGCACTGTTAAATATTAAAATGTCCTCTGAAACAGGGATAACAAAATGAATATCAACAGAATGGCATCACATTCCAAACAGGTTTCTTTCTTTCTTTCTAGTTCTTGTCCCCTGTGCTTCCCAGGGACTCTTTCACAGTAGCTGGGAAGCTTCAGAAATTATGTTCATTACTTGTAATCAAAAGAGACAAGCCCATATACAAAAGACCTCCCTGGGTGGCAGGAAATGAACAAGTGCTTTCAAATAATGGGAAGTAAGGAGAGAAGTGACTCTTTGTTTATAGCCTTGGTCCTCCTACAAACTTCCTTTTTTAAAAAAAAATATTTTTTTTATTTTTTTTTAAAAAAGCTACAAACATACAACAAACAACAATTCAAAATCCAAATACTGAGTTACTATCATCATCATCACCATTTTACTATTTATACCCCACTCATCTGATTGGGCTGCCCCAGCCATTCTGGGCAGCTTCCAACATATATAAAAGCATAATAAAAGATTAAACATTTTAAAACTTCCCTATACAGGGCTGCCTTCAGATGCCTTCTACAGGTTGCATAGTTACTTATCTCCTTGGCTCAGGGGTCCCAAAACTCCACACCCTCCAACATTTCTCCGATGAAAATAGGGACGTCCTAAGAAAAAGCGGGACATTCCAGAATCAAATGAGAAACTGGGGTGGCTTCAGTTAATCCAGGACTGTCTCTGGAAAATAGGGAAACTTGGAGGGTTTGCACGATGTGGCATCCTAAAGAATCATAAAACAGGCAGGAACATTTTTTGGTTCTTCGTGGCAATGGATACGACTGTGATAGAAAGATGGAATACAAATGTCATTATTGCTGCTGCTACTAATTATGGTTCTGTTTCGGTTGACACTAATTAATCTCACATTGTTTCCGCCTCATAAAGGAAGTCACATTACCAGAGATAGGTTTGTTGTTGTTTAGTCATTTAGTCATGTCTGACTCTTCATGACCCCATGGATCAGAGCACGTCAGGCACTCCTGTTTTCCACTGGTCAGACTCATGTTGGTAGCTTTGAGAACAATGTCCAACCATCTCATCCTCTGTCATCCACTTCTCCTTGTGCCCTCAAACTTTCCCAACATCAGGGTCTTTTCCAGGGAGTCTTCTCTTCTCAAGAGGTGGCCAAAGTATTGGAACCTCAGCTTCAGGATCTGTCCTTCCAGTGAGCACTCAGGGCTGATTTCCTTCAGAATAGATAGGTTTGATCTTCTTGCAGTCTCCTCCAGCACCATAATTCAAAAGCAATGCCAACCTCTAGGCACATGCAAAAGGAAGGATGCTCCAGCCCAGGAGGAAACAGGAAGCTTTCAACTGGCTGAACCAAACAGTCCCCTGCATGTCCACTCTAGGAAAACAAGAAATGTTGTACTTGACTGCTGCTTGTGTATCACATCCCACATTTTTCAAAGAAGACACTTCCCACCTTCAGCTGAGAGTCACCCTTGGCCACCCCAAAATGACCCCCAGGATGCCACCATTTCTCACTTCCACTGCTGGCGGAACATTGCCCGCAGCACAGATCTTTCCATGGATGTTGCAGGAGACTCAGTGGTGCACCTACAATCCTGGCAGTGGGGTTGCCGCCTGTCAGCTGAGCCCCATTGCTGACAGAGGGGGAGAGCTTGGAAAGACAGGAGGAGGTAATTAGGCAGGAATGCGGAACGAGGGAGGAGCAGCCTAGTAGCAGTAGAAGCCTGAGCTACGAGGACAAGGAGAAGGAAGGGAGGAGTTCAAGGTGGAAGACACAGACTGACAGTTTAAGCTCAGACTCAGAGGGAGGGCCACTGGAAATAGCCCATCCCATGATGCACAGGCGAGTAAGAATTAATGAGAGGTGTGAACAGGAAAGGAAGCGAAGGGGGGCTTTAAATGTGGGAAGAGGAAGGGGTGGAACTCAGGCTCGGCAACAGCTAATTTGGAAGCAGACTCTGAGTGACTGAGCTCCAGAGTGATTTGTGTATTTTGAGCAATAAACCTCAGTTAATTGCTGCCAGAGTTGTCTCACTTCTGTGGGAGAGACCCAAACATTACACCGCCTGTCATGTATAATACAGGATTGTCCCCTGTTTCAACCTAAAATGCTACGTCCTGTATTGACACAGTTTTGTCCTGTGTTTCAGATCTCCTCTCTTTTTCTGTCTGCCAAGTTAGGGATACCCTCCAAATGCATGTGTTTGAAAGCATGTGTGAGGGGTCATGTATTTAAGCTCAGCCAAGCACAGGCAGATTTTCAAATTCGTGTTCATGCGTGTACACATGTGTGTGTGCGTGACAAATTCCAGAGGCGACATCGTGTTAGACTGCAGTAGATGGTAATGGATTGCTTTGAAGTCACTTCAGCACCAGATGAAAAAAAATCCCACCCTGAACCGTCCCATCCTGTCCTGTATTTTGCCAGAACAAAAGTGGCAACTCATAAGGAGGATATACATGCAAAATAGCATACAAAATGAATTATAGTAGATGAAATTCTCTCTCTCTCTCTCTCTCTCTCTCTCTCTCTCTCTCTCTCTCTGTGTGTGTGTGTGTGTGTGTGTTTGCACAAAAATGCTGTTGATTTTTTGTGAGGGCTTTTCTTTTTCTTTAAAAAAGCAAACTGATGCAGAAGTATGGAGAACTGAACTTAATATTGGGAAACTGTGTTAAATGGAAACATGACAGGTTGGGAACATGACAGGTTTATACAATTATGCAAGTAGCTGGAGAGAAGTTCTTTCACAGTGCTAGAAGTAGGGCTAACCGGCTGATGGTTAATTTAGCATAGCCAAATCAAAGTTATTCTTCCCACAACTTAGGAATTCACTGCCACCAGATGCCTCGATGGCTACTCGCTTAGTTTGCCTTTAAAATGGATTTAGATAAATTAATGGCTGACATTGAATTGTATTCAATATTAAAATTATGTTTCTGACACTTGCAATTTTTATGGCAGAAAAGGAGAGCAAATAAAATACTCATTTCACAAATTACTGGCCCAGGTTTGCAATAAGATATTTATCTTGCTGGTAAAATCAGTACAGATTTTTTGCATCTTGCCATGTAAACCTCTCATGGGTTCCCATGTTGACCTCTCCCCTGAATTTAATAAATGGCTGTTGATGTTCATTATTACTCCCTGGAAGGAGAAAAAGTTCAGAAAGGTTAGGTATATATATATATGCCTGAGGTAACATCATAACTGAGTTAGCAGTACACAGAACCCATTAATAACTGTGGTGTCTTGGCTCTTTAAGGAGTTTTATTCCTTCCCCAGTCAGTCTTTTGACCAACTAATTTATGCAAGAAATCAATACAGATATATTCCTATTATCTGACACTTTCCAATGGATTGCCATAAATTAATTAAAACCCAGGTACAATAAGTTTGGACATTGACAGGAAGGTCACTTTGAAAGCCACTATTGACTACAAATAAAAAGTCATTTTGAAGTAGGTTATTGACAAAATAAACCAGAGGAAATGTTAATATTGCACAAATTAGGGGGGGGAGCTAGTGCATGCAACAGAATAAGAGAGGACAGATGGCATCATTGCCGCTGCTACAATTATCTCGACCTTCTGTTATTAATTATATAATAATAATAAACAAACAAACAAACTTCTACCATGCTCTTCCATTCAGAAGACTATTCAGAGCAGCTTAGAAAAGAAACAGAAACACAACCCACAATTTTAGAAGCACAAATAAACATAAGAATCACAAAAAGCAGCAGTCAAACCAGTGTGGCATAGTGGGTAGAGTTTTGGGTTAGGACCTTGGAGACTAGAGTTCAAATCTTCACTCAGTCATGAAGCTCACTGGGTGACCTTGGGCCAGTCAACATCTGGCCAAAACATTTACATGCTGAGAGTCACTCACTTAACGTAAAAACATGCAACCAGTTTGTATCTGGTTAGTTAATGCATTTGGGTTTGGTGTGCCACTCTTTGAGGTTGTGTTCTTGCTTTCCTCTGCATCTCTGAAATAATCTGAATAAGCAGGAATATATGCAGGGATACTGCATGAATAGATTCATTCATTAAAAAATTATTGGTAATTCAAGCGACATTGGCAAATGAGCCAGTGCGATACCATTCAAGAGAGCAGCAAGGAGTAGATTATGGAACAGATTTGGCCAAAGCTTCAGCAATGTGGTTTCAAAACGAATATGGGGAGAGTTTTAGAAGAGGTGGTGATGGCCATCGACTTGGATGGATTTAAAAGAAATTTAGACAAATTCATGGAGCACGAGGGTATCGATGGCTACTAAACCTGATGGAGATGTTCCACCTCCACGATCAGAGGCAGTCATAGCTGCCAACTTACAGATTTGAAAATAAGGGACCAGCAGCCTCGAAAATAAGGGATCAGCAGCCAAAATAAGGGATTTTGCAAGCACAGGTATGTTCAACTTCTGAGCCCCTCCGAGCCAAAGGCAGAAAGCCCAGCCAGCAGCCAAACGAAGCCTCAAGTGGTGGTTCCCACAGCGCAGCAACCCGGCAAAGGGGATGCAGAAAGGAAAACCACCGTCACCTCTCTGCTGGGAAGCGCTGAGCAAAGGCGAGTCCTCAGGCAATGCGGCTGATTTGATCAGCACAAGGCATGCAAACTCCACCCCCCAGTCGTTCTCAGACTCCTTATTGGGTGAGCAACGCAGCCAAGCAACACAGTTGGAGCCTCCCTCCTCCCTGGCCGGCAGGGAGGGAGGGAGAGGAGCTGCTTCCTTTGAAACCTGGGAAATTTAAGGGACATCATCAATAAGGTACAGCAGCGGGACACGGCGCTGGGATAAGGGACTTTCCCGCCAAATAACGGACGGTTGACAGCTATGGAGGCAGTAAGCTTTTGAATACCAGTTTCTGGAAACTGCAAGAGGAGAGAGGGTTCTTGTACCCAGGTCCTGCTTGCAGGATTCCCACATGCAACTGGTTGGGCACTGTGAGAGGAGAATGCTAGACTAGCTGGGGCACTGACAGGATCTAACAGGATCTTCTTATGTTCTTAAAGGGGAAGAAAATGTCATGCAGCGAAGTCAAAACTCAGAGTCTTCGCAGTAAATGAATAAAACTTTACTGAGGCAAAAAACATACTTCTTTACAAACGCGTAATGTAGGAGAGCAAGGTAAAACAGAAGATTAGGCTAGAGATCACACAGAGCCCATTGTATCCTGTAAAAGATACAATATTAGTACAAGGAATGAGTCATCTAGAGGATGAGTCAGAGTGAGTCCGCAAGCTGAATGAGTCTGCACTTTTCAGCATTTTTCAACACTTTCTACACTTTACTGCTTCTGCTTTCAAAGACCTTTGGCACATAGCAGAAAAAGCCACAAATCCCACTGTGTATGCCCATATTTCTGAGTAATTTCCAAGTATTTATTTATTTCTTTTTTCCCAGATTCTAGCCATTGGCTGCTTCAATGCAAATTCACTATACACCAACTCTTCTTCATCTGCCACCAAATAAATAACCAAGCCAAGCACCGTGTTTCCCAAATGTGGGCCTCCAGGTGTTTTTGGACTACAACTCCCATCATAGCAGGACCTGTGGTCAGGGATGATGGGAACTGTAGTTCCTAAACGGCTGGAGACCCAAGTTTGGAAAACAGTGGCCTGGCAGAACGCCATGTGTTGTTCTCATCCCTATGCAGGGGGTTGAGCATTTAACTATGTGAACAAGTTTTGATGTGGCAAATTGTGTGCAAAAAGTTGGCGTGCTGGTTAGATCATCAAGGAGCATCAAACTGGGGCTTACGGTATGGTGGCTTTGGCAATAGTGTTCCTATTGGCTACACTGCTGAGCCCTGAAAGACCAGCCAATGCTGCGGAATTCCTTGTATAATATGCATTGCTGAATATTATTTCTGCTCCACAATTGTACTGCTTCCATCTTGCACGAGGTTGCTGGGTTTTTCTTCCCAGGCAGGGTATAATGTCTTCGCTGCACTACGAATCCTAATTAACACTTTGGTTCATAATTCCTTTATTTATCTCTCAATTCTATAGCAACACATGTTTGAGATTAAATGATGTCGTCAAATAGCAATGCCAGTGGTTGATGGCTTTTAATATTGTGGCACATCGCAAAGGCATAAATAAAGCACAAGTGATATTACCTATTCTTAACTCGATAGTAATTATTTCAATAAAGGAGAATTCATGCTGTCAAGTATCAATAAGGGCCCTTGATAGCAGCTCATAACTGTTTTCTGGTAATCAAAAAAGCTTCATATTGGGCCTTGGAAGGAAGCCTTCGGAGCAGCATCTGCAACAATAGCTCAGAATGTAAATTACGACATCTTTTGATGTGCAGCCATATAAAATTGTAATTATTATTTTTTTTACTTTCGAAAAGGAAGCAGCTCAGATTCAGTGGGAAATCCTGTCAGTGTTCTGACAAACAACAGTGATGTATATGTAGAGGTTGCTCAGGAGAAACTAGCTACCTCAGCTCCAGGGTCTTTCAACCAACATTGGATTCAGAACACTGAAAAATCCACAGAGTAGAGCATGTTCTTTGCATGTAGAAGATCTCAGATTCAATCCTCAGCATCTCCAGGTAGTAATAATAATAATTTAATATAACAATAATTTATTATGATTTATTATGATTTATATAGGATTGTGAGAAACCCCCTGTCTGAAATCCTGTCTGTGTAGACAGTACTGAGGTAGATGGACTAATGGACACACTCAGTATAAGGCAGCTTAAAGTGTTCAATGGCCAGTCACATAATAATAATAATAATAATAATAATAATAATAATAATAATAATACAGTGGTACCTCGGGTTGGGATGTGGGTGGCGCTGTGGGTTAAATCACAGAGCCTAGGGCCTGCCGATCAGAAGGTTGGCGGTTCGAATCCCCGTGACGGGGTGAGCTCCCGTTGCTCGGTCCCAGCTCCTGCTCGGTCCTAGCAGTTTGAAAGCACGTCAAAGTGCAAGTAGATAAATAGGTACCGCTCCGGTGGGAAGGTAAACGGCATTTGCGTGCGCTGCTCTGGTTCGCCAGAAGCGGCTTAGTCATGCTGGCCACATGACCCAGAAGCTGTACACCGGCTCCTTTGGCCAATAAAGCGACTGGACCTAATGGTCAGGGGTCCCTTTACCTTTACCTTACCTTGGGTTAAGAACTTAATTCGTTCCAGAGGTCCGCTCTTAACCTGAAACTGTTCTTAACCTGAAGCACCACTTCTTAACCTGAAGCCTCCCGCTGCCACCGTGCTGCCGGAGCACGATTTCTGTTCCAAACCCCTCTTTCCACATCTCAGCAATATAGCATACTTGCCCAGTTTCAGTACCAAATCATTTTGCTGATGCAAGGCTACCATTGGCACAACATTATGTTTTTTAATGGAGTAGTTTGTCATTTACACCCATGGGGGATAGAGTATTTCATATAATCAGGTCCTCATTATTCACAGTTGTACTCTTCTGTATGCAGGGCCACAGAGAAGAGATTTTTCTGTGATTTCCCACATTCTGGCTCATGTGCAGTGATACTGTAGGTAACATTATAAGCTTTATCAAACTATCACTCTTTTCATAGGAATCAGCAGTTCCCAACGCTGATTGCATTTCATACTGATTGCATAAAACATTTAAGAAGCCCAATTAAAGGGGTCAAGAGTGCAAGGCTGCTAGGACCATATCCATCATGTTGTCACAAGGCCTTCTATCTAAATGATAGCTATGTTTATCCTTGTTCTAAAGGAGATGTGATTAATATTTTCTTATGAAGAACAGTATCATTTGTAAAAGGATTAACCGATTAATCTGCTCCACTCAAAGCAAGTGACCAAGAGCAGCTGAAGAAATGTGGAACACCCAACGCATCGTCCCCCAAAGGCAAACAAAGGTCAAAATGGGAACAAATAAAAATAAGGTGACCCTTGCAAATGAGATATAATTGATGCTTAGGAGAGCACTGCAAAGTTCAGCTTTGCTCACCATACTCAATTAAATGTGTTTCCAAGTAAGCATGCACAGGACTGTACTGCAGATAAGCAGAGTGCAAGCCAGAGAAGGTAGAAAATTCTCTATCTCCTCTCTCTTGCTGTCAGGGACTGGGCAGAGGAGGGGGAAGACTGTATAGATTTACAGCAGTGGTTTGCGTGAGGTCACAGCTCAGAGGCTGCAGAGGGGAGAAGCTGGGAAATATTGGGAGAGGAGCAGCAGGAAGAAGAAGCACCAGGGGAGAAGCAGTTGACAGACTCAGCGTCTCTTGAAAGCATTCCTGACCACCCCCCTCCCAGGACCTGGTGTGCACTGAGAGTAGTAGAACATAAAGCTCAGAGGCAGAAAGCTCAGATTAGCCAACGTAGGGATGGTGTATAATAGGAGAGACGGAGGGGGTGGGCCTTTACTCAGAGCAACGCCATTAACCTGACAGGCAACGTTTCTAAGCCGCTCTCTGTGAACATTGAATAAAATACATTGGTAAGAACTTCTTGTCTATCTATTACTAGTAGCCTGCCAGGGGATGGGGCGGGGATCGGGTTCCCTGAAGTCTGGCACTTGCTCACCTCCTCTGTCTCCAGGCTTGTCTTCCAGTTCTTCCAACACTACTAGCAGTTGTTTCTTTTTGTTTTCCAATGTGTTTCTTATCAATAATAATAATAAGTCAGTGTGCCGGGAGCAAATTTATTCTGAAAGCGTGGTCGAGAGGAAAAAGCTGGAGAACCACTATTTTAGAACGATATTTGTGCAATTTACTTGGAAAGTAAAATCACTGTGTTGCGGGGAGAGGAGTAATTCCTAGCAAATTACTAGCAGGATTGGAGTCTTAGGGTGTACATCCCAAAGGCACACTGGTTTAGGCAAGCATTCCCCCAAACTTGACTTGTGATTTTAAACTCTTTTCATTGTTTGTTCAATAAATATATACAATAAAACAAACAATTAAAAAGCATAGCAATCAAAATAGATTAAAATAGCTACATGGCAGTACATCCAATGTTAATTAAATGTTTTAATATTTTTTCTGTCTTTTAATTATGCACAAAAAAATTTAATTATGCACAAAAAAATGTGGGGGGAAAGGTGAGGGTAATGGGATGAATCGTATGCACAAATACTTAAGCTTTGGTTCTGTAAATTACATGCACATATAAATAATATTACTCTTTTCCATTATCACTAATGTGAGAAAATGCCCTCTCACAAATCTTGCCTGCAAAATTCTGACACTTGCTTATAATTCTTTATTCATCTGCAGCCAGCTCCCCAATCGTGCTGTGGATACTACAGTTTTGCACGTTTGTGTTAGAAATCTCTTCTTCTCCAACCCATGCAGATGAGCAGAGGAGCATAGTGTTGAGGCAATATTTAATATACTCTCTATTGCTCTTCTGAGACCTAATTTGAGTTTTATTAAATATTGCATTGTCTGCTCTGCTTGTCTTACTGGGTCTGGAAAGGCATTGGGGGCCTTTAACAGCCCGCGGGGTCTAATGAAACGAATTAAGTGCCCTGGCATGATAAACTAATACCGTTCATTCAGAGGAATTTAGTTCTGCTGTTCGGCCAGAGACGCCATCTTGAACTCAGCTCATAGAACTCATTGAGTTCTGCTGTGGACCATAGAGTTCAGAGCTAAAAGTTTCTTCATGTGCAACAAGTCTCCTGCATATGGAATGGGCTTGCACCAGAAGAATGCTTTTTGAACAAAGTCTGGCTTTTCAGCCGGGATTTGGATGGATCTGTCAGTTCTTCTTGCTAGTGTTTTCTGAAACTCAGGTGTGGTTTTGAGGGAACAACATAAACTGCTCTTCAGGAAACTGATGTAGAGCTTAGTGGATATGTGGCCCGCTGTAGGAGTGCCTATTTGCTTCCACTATGCTCTGTATTCATAAAGAAAGGGAAAATGACAAACCAGAAGTCTCCACTGTTCATTCAAAGGAAACTAAGTTTTGCAGTGTTACGTCAAGCTTGGGGAAGTGGGGAGTGAGAAACAATGTTGAAACTAATATTTGGGTGGATCTAGACACAGGGGAAAAACACACACTATAAATAAGTCAGAAATTAGCTCATTATAACAAAATTTTTTTAAAACTCTATGGAAAATCGTGTTTTAAAATTCCCTGCTCTCTAGCGCCATCTAGGCTGGATCTAGAAGAAGCATTTCAGTTAAACATGCTGCAAACTTTGTATGAGAAATTGGGTTGGCAAAGACGGAACTCCACGGCACCATCTGGTGTCACAGTATTATAATGCATATACAACACATATAAAGTGCTTTTTCTTTGCCAGTGTAGCTGAGTTCCTGGTCTTGCATGTTTATAGCACATTCAAATCGCTGTTTCTTTATTAATGTAGCTGAGTTCCTTTTCATAGCAATGTTTGAATACGGTGGTTGTGCATTACCTGAGGCTCGATAGCCTGTGGTCCTCCAGAACTTGTAGCATACCAACTCCCATAAGCTCCAGCTGATAGGGTCAATGTTGGGTGCTTCGGTCCCATAACACCTGGAGGGCCTGACTCCCCTAGATCAACTGCGTAAGTGAATAATTGAATTTAGCATTAATAACTACTTGCTGACTGTTATGTACTGAAGTTCTCACCCTGGGCCAGCAGGGTGATACTGTAGATAGTTCAGGTCCACATATGCAAATAAGGGATCGAAAGTGACGTTCAGTGATTGGATAGTTACAGAAAGTTGTTACAGTTACGTTGTACTGGAGCTCTATATAAGCAGGCTGGCTGAACCCTTCAGTTCAGTTCTGTTCTGACCTGTGAATAAACAAGAGCTGTTTGGAGAATCGCTGTGTCGTCTGATATGTTCACCCACAACTTAACACTGACAAAATGGGTCATAAGTGCAACTCAATCACAAAAACATTATTCCATACACCACAATGCTAAATTCTGGCATGTTATCCTAGAAAAGAGGAGACTGAGAAGGGGTCTGATAGCCAGGTTCAAATATTTCAAGGGGCGTCACATGGAAGATGTTTTTTCCTGCTCTGAAGGCAGGACTCAATCCAATGGATTGAAGTTGCAAGAAAGGAGATTCCGACTCAACTTCAGGAAGAACTTTCTGACAGCAAGAGCTGTTCGACAGTGGAATGGTCTCCCTCAGAAGGTAGTGGACTCTCCTTCCTTGAAGGTTTTAAAGCAGAGGTTGGATGGCCATCTGTCATGGATACTTTCGTTGAGATTCTTGCATAGCAGGGGGTTGGACTAAATGATCCTTGAGGTCCCTTCGAACTCTATGATTCTAGGATAATTAAAGATAACATTGGGAAGTGATGACAATGACTATTTTCACTGATCCTGAAAACTGAAGATCACATAGCGATTTTGCAAAATGTCTCGTGAGCCCCATCGTGTTATTTATCCTCCATAACACTCGTTTTTATTTAATACCTCATTAATATAAAAGAAACACTTCTTGAGTCCCCAGTGTTGAAAGAAATGTACCAGTTGTTAATGACTGAACAAGGTATCCTTTTTAATGTGCGAGGGTAAATTAGCAGCATAAATACTGTAGGTCATGGGAGGTGGAAAGCTGTTCTGTATTTATCCTTTTCAGGAAACATATGGAGATCTTTTCAGATCCTTCATTCCATTTAAATATAATTCACACACCACATTCCAAGGTTAGCAATAAGCAGAACTGGTGACTGTGTTCGCAGTGCTGGCCTCACCTCTAGACAGTAAGCATTAAATAGCACAAAATTATCAATTATTTCGTTTATTATTATATTTTACCACCTTGTGGGGAGGGAGGGAGCATCGCCGGTCTTTTCTGCCCCAGGCACCAAACTTTCATTGGCTGTCTCTTGCATGGCTAAACCTTGAAATGATGGCATTATGAAAATCTGACATTTAACATTGCATCACTTCCATGAAGGGCCTGGACACAAAAGAACCCACCCGTAGGATTTAACATCTTCCACTGGAAAGAAACAAATAAATCCTGGGTTGCCAAATGTTTCTTATTTTAAGGCAGACGTGAACTTCACCCCTTAATCCCAAGCAAATGTGCAACAAGTGATGAAGCATGAAGCTTACATTGATGAGCAGCTTACAAAACAACAAGCTATGAAATACAACGTAAATCCGAAGTCGATAAACTAAATATTTGTATTACACTAGCACTGGTGATAGCTCAGTAGGTATAGCAGGAGAACAAGAGAAATCAGACCCTTTCCCACAGTCTTTCTTTGCTTGGATGGGATCTGGACTGATAGACTAGAGGGGGAAGGAAGGGCCAATGGTCAGTTCCAGCAACGTCCTCAGCTAGGAGAGGTGAGCCAGAGGAGCTCTGCTGTGTTGTTTGCTTTCTGTGATTAAAAGCTACAGTGGTACCTCGAGTTACACACGCCTCAGGTTACAAACACTTCAGGTTACAAACTCCGCTAACCTGGAAGAGTTTAGAAGACATCTGAAGGCAGCTCTGTTTAGGGAAGCGTTTAATGTTTGATGCATTATTGTATTTTAATATTTTGTTGGAAGCCACCCAGAGAGGCTGGGGAAGCCCAGCCAGATGGGCGGGGTATAAATATATTATTATTATTATTATTATTATTATTATTATTATTATTATTATTATTATACCTCGAGTTACAAACACCTCAGGTTACAAACGCTTCAGGTTACAAACTCTGCTAAGCTGGAAGAGTTACCTTGAGTTGAGAACTTTGCCCCAGGATGAGAACGGAAATCATGTGCCAGCGTTGCAGCGGCATCAAGAGGCCCCATTAGCAAAAGCACGCCTCTAGTTTAGAACAGTTTCAGGTTAAGAATGGACCACCGGAACGAATTAAGTTCGTAACTTGAGGTACCACTGTATTTGCAGTCTCTGTCACAAATACTTTCCTGACCTGTGGATGACCTGCACTTGCCTGACAGCTCCTTGACAGCTGGGGAGGCATCAAATATTGCGAAGGGCTGCCAAAAAAAGGGTCGCACATTGGACCACCCTATCCTAGAAGGTGGAAGAAGCAACAAGGGCATCATCTGTCTTGGATCAGGTCCTCACCAACAGGCAGGACCAAGGTGGAAGCACAGGGAACCTTGGGAGGAAGTGACTGTGTCCTCTTGGACTGTATGAACTCAGTGTCCCTCCCAGTTCCACCATTCTATGAATCTATGAAAGGAAATGAATGAATGAATGAATGAATGCTCTCTTCCTCTCTGAACAGGCATGAGATCTTTGATCCTGTTAAGAGTGTACATACTTTGCATATACACAAGCTCCGGTTTCTATCCTTGGCATCTCCCCAATAGCAGGGCAGGGAGAGATTTGCATAACTACAAGCGCTGATCAGAACTGGCCCAGGGCATTATGATGCCTGAGGCAAAGGGCAAGATGGCCCCCTCCTCCACAACATACATAGAAGTCAACCGGCAGTTGAGTTTTAATTCAGCATTAGTGATGGGAGAACATCACCACTGTACCCGAGGGTGGTAGGCTGGGAGCAAGACAGCCCACACGACACACACATCGTTGTCATCAAACACCTCACTGTCACCCCGCCCTCCTAGTCTTGCTGTGCCTGATGGAAGAACTGGCCCTTGTACCCATGCTGGGTATGGCCATAGAATCACAGAACTGTAGAGCTGGAAAGGTCCTTGGGTTATCTACTCCAACCACCTGCAATGCAGGAATCTTTTGCACAACATGGAGCTCAAACTCACAATGGTGAGATTAAGAGCCTCATGCTCTACCGACCAGGGGCAGAGGAGGGGGGGTATGGTGGGGGCAGACCGCCCTGGGTGTCTTTGCTGAGGGGGGTGACATTTGGCGCGCCGCCTGCCCGCGACTCCTGAGCCTACCCCGAGTCGTCGGGGGAAGCTGCGCCGCTTTCTTGGCAGCAGTACCCCCCTTCCCCCCTCATTTTGACAACTTGGGGGAGGCTTGGGAGTCACAGGCAGGCAGAGTGCTGAATGTCCGCCATTGGCGGCTCGCTCCGCCTCTGTGCACGTTGCTCCATGCACCTGAGCGGCTATCCCGCACCTGAGAGGGCACCCTCTGCGCCCCACCACCCTTGGGAGCATGCTCTGCCCCCCTCTGTGTGGGAATGTTCAGGGATGCAGGAGAGGATATATTGTTTGGCCTTTCCAACTTGTGTAAACAAGTTCACAATTTAGCAGAGTAACATTCCCCTTTTTAAACTCACAGCGGATGCGTTTGCTCAGGCTCGCTAAAGCCTCTAAAATAACTGTTCTGGTATTTTCCCCTTATTACCTCAAAAAAGATAAGACACGACACAGTCTTCTATAAAAGTATAACAAGAGTTTACTCACATTCTGTTCACAATCGGATCCCAGAAGGCAGACATAAGTAACATACACCTGGAAACTATCTCATAAGGAGACAGTCCGTTTGTCCTCTCTTGGGTGGAGGCCAAGAGAGCATCTTTGGCTAAGCAGATGTTGCTTCTTTGACGAAAGTAGTCACACACAGAGAGAGATGGCGGCCAGTCCTATGCTTTTGTTACCTGCACAGGTGAGGCCACGCCCACCTCTAGTCACATGCAGAGGAAGTCTGTCCCAGCCCAGAAGGAAACAGGAAGTTTACCTGCTGGCTGAACAAACATTCCTCCCCATATGTAAACATGTTCACTCTAGGAATGTTGTACTTGACTGCTCTTGTGTTTCACATCCCACACTCGGGAGTGTGCCCCGCCCCTCCCTCGGGAGCAAGCCCGCCCTGGGCAGCATTGGCACATGTTCCACCACTGCTACCAACTGAGCTATTCCAGCAGGCTTGTATAACAGTAGACTCAGGGACTGATTCCAGGTTCTTCTTTCTCTGCTATCTTTGGCCACGAAGACAATTGCAAATACTAATTATGTCCAGCCCACCCCCGCATCTTTGTGGAAACATCCAAGATCCACCCTAGCCCTTTGAAAGGGCACCATGTCTGCATCATGACATTTGTTTTAAGTTCGATACAGTACAGATAATGTCCCGTCCCAAACCCTTATTTGCTGCCACAGTGGCTCATCTAGTACTGGGATGTTAGAGACCATTAATTTTCAATTTTAAGTTTGTTGTCCAAATGTCTCGCTAAAATCTACAACTTAACGGAACATTACCGCTGGTGGGTTTTATATAAGGAACATTATCCTATAGAGGATTACAGATGCAACAGTTGCCCCATTATAGCACAGACACACTGAGTGACTGTACATGCAAAAAGTTCAAAAATAATGAGTCAGGCATTGTGAGTAGGGGTGGGGATGGGGTCTGCCACTTAAGAACGGTGGAGAACATTTGGGGGGAAATATGCACAGTGGATTTTGCTAGGAGGTGCAGGCGACAGAAAAACTGGCTCTGGAATGCTTACGAGGGAAGACTGTTCAGAAATGGTAGCGATTTCAGACTACAGCTGCTCGGTTGCTTACTGGGACCAGACATTATTATTATATTTTATTGGAAGAATTCAAATTATAAAGAAATAAAGTGATACAGAGAAAATGAGAAAATAAAAATGAGAAAGGAACAAAAAGAACAAAAATGTGTAGAAAGAAGCATTATACAAAAATGCAATGTAATATAATCCCATACATTCTCATATAAATATATATGATGTGATTATCCTAATACATATGTAGATATTAATTTTGTATAAACTTATTCCAAATGTCTTATTTATCCAAGCAATGATTCTTCCAACATCAACTTCATTGGACTGGTTCAGATGCCTGATTATCGTCTTCCAAAGCAACTACTCTATTCCCAACTTAAGAATGGAAAGTGAAATGCTGGTGGACAACAAAAGAGGTTTAAAGAAGCTCTCAAGGCAAATCTTTAAAAATGTAGTATAAGCACAGATAACTGGGAAGCACTGTCCTGCGAGCGCTCCAGTTGGAAAAGAGCCTTTACCAAAGGTGTTGTGGGTTTTGAAGATGCTCGAACTCAGGATGAAAGGGAGCAACATGCTAAGAGGAAGGCACACTTGGCAAACCCTCACCATGATCAACTCCTGCCCGGAAACCTATGACCCCACTGTGGAAGGATATGTGGATCCAGAATTGGCCACCACAGTCACTTATGGACTCACTGTTAGGACCGTGTTCATGGAAGACAATCTTGCTTGGCTATGAGTGATTACCAAAGAAGACAAAGTCTACATCTGTAAGCAGTCCATTCATAAGTTGTGAGTGTTGTCATATTGTCAATCCATTGATTAAAGGGGGTCATATATTTATTCTTCCAATTCATCAGTATTGTCTGCCATTAGGGCACGTAAGTCTTGAGATTCAGAAGAATATTGTGTTATTTTTATTATTTGTGATTATGAGTGTGAATGAATTTGTAAAACCAAATAAAAACAAAACGAAAACGAAAGTTGGGTGCCGCCACCCCCACTCTGAATGATTCCTGGGGGTTCCAGGGTCTGTGTTCTTTTGGAGACTTTAGGCATATGGAGGGGGTCCAGATATTACAACATAATTATTTCAAGAGCGGCTTGTAGCCCACAGTGTTACAGCTCTGAAGTACAAGCATCTCTCCCAGCCAGCCTTCAGCCACCCTGCCCAGTCTTTTTTCTTCCCTCTTCTCTCTCACCTGTGACAACAACAGAAAAGACTGTTTGACAGACAGATAGACAGAAAGATGGATAGATAGATAGATAGATAGATAGATATAGATGATATAGATGATATAGATATAGATGATACAGATATAGATATAGATGATATAGAGATAGATATAGATATAGATATAGATATAGATATAGATATAGATATAGATATAGATATAGATATAGATAGATAGATAGATGATAGATAGATAGATAGATAGATGATAGATAGATAGATACAGTGGACGCTCAGGTTGTGATGCATGATGCACGTTTGCAACCCACGGCATTCGCAACCCGCAGCGGCACATCTGCGCACATGTGGGTTGTGATCCAGTGCTTCTGCGCATGCGCAAAGCGCGATTTAGCGCTTTTGCACTCATGGGACCGCCAAAACCCGGAAGTAACCTGTTCCGGTACTTCCGGGTTTCGGCATGTCTGTAACCTGAAAAAATGCAGCCTGAAGCATCTGTAACCCGAGGTATGACTGCAGATAGATGATAGAGATAGATAGATGATAGATGATAGATAGATGATAGATAGATGATAGATAGATGATAGATAGATAGATGATAGATAGATAGATACATAGATAGATGATAAATGATAGATGGTTGATAGATAGATAAGAGAGAGAGAGAGAGAGATACATGGCCATCTTTAGCATATGCACTGCCAGGTTGCAAAGATCTACCCAGCACCCACAAATTTAGTTTAGCCGCCCTTTAAGGAGGGGGTGAACTCTTTTTTGGGGGGGGTTGCTCACCTGTAACAATGATGCAGCGGGGGAAAACTGCTTTTGTTTCCTGACTTGTCGGGAATATTTGACGCTATGGAGTAACAGAGCGACCGGGTGGGAGGGGCGAGGACTTTCGCTCCATTGCTTTTCACTGCCACCGATTGAGAGGGACCAGTATGCAGTAGGTATACCCCCCCAAAAAAAAATCGGCCCTGCAAGGACTTCATCCGTTATGTATTTGCTATGAAAACTTCATAGAAACTTCATTCAGAGAGACAATGGAATGCCACATGGATATCTTGTGAACACCCCCACTCCTCCCCCCGTGAAAAGCTAAATACTAAGGCAGAGGTCGGAGGGAAGAACAAATATGCTTGTTAAAATGTTATTTATTTATTGAGTGTGACAAACCCTTCCTTTTGCATTTGGCACTCACATTTTTTACGCGAAAGGTCATTTTCATTAACCTTCGATTCGCGCCACATGGCCTCATTGCCCAAAGGCATGTGGTTATTTACAATTTCCCTTCATCCTATGCAAAGCTAAACAACCCTGAGTACGAGGCTAATATATGTTAAGTGCCCGAGGCACATTCCAATTAAGTATTAACGTGGGTTGGAAAATGTCCAAAACATTCAGCGAATATCATTTTCAATCATTTTCATTAAAATTAGTAGCAAACGTTAAAAAGCAATATACCCAGAGAGTGGGAGAGTAGATCAAAATGGCCACCAGTGTTGCCGAGGCAGGGATTTCGAGATGTTGCCATCTCCTGTGGGCTTAGGAAGCTGGGAAATTAATGGGTGGAGATGATTGGAATTGCAAAGGCATATAGGACAATTGGACAGTGTTGGGTACTGAATGCCTCTCTGCTATATATCAATATCCTAATCTTTTTGGGATGGGTTATCACCTTCCTATTCACCTCAAATGGGGATGAAGCTTTCTGGCACTCTTCAAGAGGCCTCAGCAGTGTCTGTTGTTGTGATAAACGAAGCAGTAAATAGAACAACTTTGGGCATGCTGCAGACTCTCCAAATGTCCCTATTTTCCAGGGACAGTCCTCGATTTATAGAAGCCATCACGGTTTCTGTTTTGATCCTGGAATGTCCCGCTATCCCTTATTTAAAGGTAAAGGGACCCCTGACCATTAGGTCCAGTTGTGGCCTACTCTGGTGTTGCGGCACTCATCTCGCTTTACTGGCCGAGGGAGCCGGCGTACAGCTTCCGGGTCATGTGGGCAGCATGACTAAGCTGCTTCTGGCGAAGTAGAGCAGCGCACGGAAACGCCGTTTACCTTCCCAATGGAGCGGTACCTATTTATCTACTTGCACTTTGACGTCCTTTTTAACTGCTAGGTTGGCAGGAGCAGGGACTGAGCAACGGGGAGCTCACCCCGTCGCGGGGATTCAAACCGCCAACCTTCTGATCGGCAAGTCCTAGGCTCTGTGGTTTAACCCACAGCGCCACCTGCATCCTTTGCCACCCACATCCCTTTCACTTTCCCTTAGGACGTCCCTATTTCCATCGGAGAAATGTTGGAGCCTATCGAGTTATGCAACCCCCAAGCCAATGAGATAAGTACGGTAACTAGACAACCTTTAGAAGACATCTGAAGGCAGACCTGTATAGGGAAGTTTTTTGATGTGTCATGTTTTATTATGTTTTAACATATGTTGGAAACCTCCAAGAGTGGCTGGCGTATTATTATTATTATTACTATAACTATAACAGGATGTCCCTATTTTCATTGGAGAAATGTTGGAGGGTATGATGCGGCTGTATTAGTCACCTGTTGGTGAAACAGAAGTCAAATGTCTTATTACAAGACTTGGGCCGCATCTGCAATATATATATATATATATATCCATTTATTCATACGACTTCATACAGTTATGGCTTCCCTCAAATAATTCTGGGAAGTGTAGTTTAAGGGTGCTGAGAATTGTTAGAAGGCCCCTATTCATCTCGCAGAGCTAACAATTCTCAGAGTCCTTTAGCAGTCAATCCCTCTTCCTTTTTTTAGAATAGGGGCCTCCTAACATCTCTGATCCCCTTCATGGATCACTGCCTTGTTGTGGTGAAGGGGCTTGAACAACTCAGAGAAGCTGTGAGCTATGCCATGCAGGGCCACCCAAGACGGACAGGTCATAGACGAGAGTTTAGACTAAATGTGATCCACCTGGAGAAGGAACTGCCATGCCACTCCAGTATACCTGAAGGAGCGTCTCCACCCCCATCGTCCAGCCTGGACACTGAAGTCCAGTGCTGAGGGCCTTCTGGTGGTTCCCTTGCTGCGAGAAGCCAAGTTACAAGGAACCAGGCAGAGGGCCTTCACGGTAGTGGCACCCACCCTGTGGAACGCCCTCCCACCAGATGTCAAAGAGAAAAACAACTACCTGACTTTTAGAAGACATCTGAAGGCAGCCCTATTTAGGGAAGCTTTTAATGTCTGACGGACTATTGTATTTTAATATTTTGTTGGAAGCCGCTCAGAGTGGCTGGGGAAACCAAGCCAGATGGGCAGGGTATAATTATTATTATTATTATTATTATTATTATTATTATTATTATTTTGCCAAGAAAACTCCATGGACATAAAAAAGGAGACACTTTGAGAAGAAAGTGAGAGTTTCCAAGGCATGCTCTGGTTCATGGGGTCATGGAGAGTCAAACATGACTAAGACGACTAAACAACAACATCTCTGATGGTGGTGTGCAGTCAGTGGATTAGGGGGACTAGCCTAGTACCCTAAATGTTCCAGGTAAATTAAAGTATGAAAGCCTAGTGCTTCCTTCCCAAAGCCTGAGAAGCTTCTGCCTGGCTTAGGGAGGGACATGCGATGCTCACACATTCAACATCAGGATGTCAAGACGTCACATGTGCAATGTTGCCCCCCCCCAAAAAAAAATTGCCCTTGCGAGCTGGTCCCTCTGGCTTTAACTGTTCTTCTGTAAAAAGTTTCACTGGACACCACTGATCTCTAAGCACCCTTAACAAGCTACAGCCACAAAAATGCGCAAGGTTTTGTTTTGGGGTTTTAAATGAGAAAGCATGCAAACCTGAGTCGCTCACCTGCAAATGATTGCAAAGTGACATAGCCCAGCAATAGGTTTGCCATGTTGAACCAGCTGCTGAACAGGAGCTTCATCTATAAAATGGAGATTATATCTTCCCCAGTAACCTTTGGTATAGTAAGAGGTCTTGTATCAAGGCAGGGGTAGAATATTAAACTTCAAGTCATGCACAGTATATGTTCCCACTGACAATGCTTCTTCCTTGCTGGCCCAAATATTCATTATTTTAGAGCACATCAAAGGAACTGCTGCAAATGCCATGCCACTAACCTTATAGCTTCATAAACTTTTAACAATATGTGAGATGACAATATTAGAATTGTGCCTGTTAAAAATTTAATATGTGCTGGAGCTTACTTTATTTTTTTACCATATGTGCGACACTGTTTGTTCAAATAAATTATGTTACAGACTAAATGTTCAAATGCCATTACATTATCATTAAAGTCAACATTCTCAGCAATATGCATTTATGAAGGCAATGAGACTTAATATGAACTCTTGATAATGATGGAGATTGTTTTAGTGGCATACAGTCCATTAAAAAAGAAACACTTAGAAGTGTCTAAAAGAGCTAGAGAAGGTTTCTTTTCCCCCCCAATGTGCAAAAGAAAGGTTATCTTTCTTACCTGGCAGTTCTGAATTTCTGTGGGATTTGTCTCATTTCGTCTCCGTCAGGTCAGGTCTTACATAGCAGCAAGTGAAAAGTCTTGTCCATTGGATGAGTTTCTTGTTGCTCTCATAATTTGTGCAAACCACAGATATCTGGGTAGCACAGATCATGTGGCTATTTCCCAAGCCAGCACTGCATTGCCATTGTGGGCCAATGGTACTGGTCTAGGAATCAAACCCCCAAATCGATTTACCCCAATTGTCACTATTTATATCCATTACATGACTATAGAGGTGCATTTTTTTGCGCTTCTAAGTAGTCTGCATTGGGTCTCAGGAAGGGAGAGAACTGCAAACTCCCACCATACTTTAGAGCAAAACACCAAATGTGAATCAAAGCCAATTATCTATCCATTTGCAGTGGTACCTCGGGTTACAGATGCTTCAGGTTACAGGCGCTTCAAGTTACAGACTCCGCTAACCCAGAAATAGTACCTCGGGTTAAGAACTTTGCTTCAGGATGAGAACAGAAATCGGGCGGCAGTGGGAGGCCCCATTAGTTAAAGTGGTACCTCAGGTTAAAAACATATTAAGGTTAAGAACGGACCTCCAGAATGAATTAAGTTCTTAACCCAAGGTACCACTGTATTTCATATTGAAATGAGCCTGGTTGTGGAGTGGTAAAAAGGTAAAGGACCCCTGGACGGTTAAGTCCAGTCAAAGGCGACTATGGGGTTGCAGAGCTTATCTTGCTTTCAGGCTGAGGGAGCCAGCGTTTGTTCACAGACAGCTTTCCGGGTCATGTGGCCAGAGGACTAAACTGCTTCTGGCATAACAGGACAATGTGATGGAAACCAGAGCGCATGGAAACGCCGCTTACCTTCCCGTCACAGTGGTACCTATTTATCTACTTGCACTGGCATGTTTTCGAACTGCTAGGTTGGCAGGAGCTGGGACAGAGCAACAGGAGCTCACTCCATTGTGTGGATTCAAACCACCGACCTTCTGATCGGCAAGCCCAAGAGGCTCAGTGGTTTAGACCACAATGCCACCCGCATGGAATAGGAACATAGGAAGTTGCCTTGTATTGTGATATACTGGTGCATCTCACTCAGTTTTGTCTACACCAGGGTTTCCCAACCTTGGGTCTCCAGCTGCTTTTGGACTACAATTTCCAACATCCCTAACAACTGGTCCTGCTAGCTAGGGATTGTGGGAGTTGTAGTCCAAAAACAGCGAGAGACCCCCATAGTATATCAACGTTGAGAAGCCAAAGCTGTTAGGTGTAGCTTCCCAGTGATTTACATGTACGCTGAAGAAAAATCCTGAAGGATCATTTCATATGACAATCCACACAATAGCATGTACCTACGTGGCAGAATCATATAGGCCTATTGCAGCTGGTGCTCCAGGGCTGCTGGATTATGTCTTTATTTTTGATTTGCATGGATACTTACAAATGGTCTGCGATTATAAGGTGTTGTGTGTGTTTTGAGACAGAGAGAGCCTGTAGGATCACCGTTACAAATGGCTTAAATTAAATACGGAATTAAATATCTCAGGAATTTTCTCCAAAAAAAATGTCTTAGAAATTTTGGCCCAGCTCTGTTGAGTAGACATCACAATGCTGAACTAGTTGGACTAGTTGGTGCAATGCAGTACATTTTTTTGGGGGGGGGGTTAAAAATAAAAAATAGCCTAACCTGTCATACATTCTGTTGATTCAGCAATGGCCTGGACACCATTTTTCCCAGACGTATGGCAGCCCTAAGGTAAAGGTAAAGGGACCCCTGACCATTAGGTCCAGTCGTGACCGACTCTGGGGTTGCGGCGCTCATCTCGCTTTATTGGCCGAGGGAGCGGGCGTACAGCTTGCGGGTCATGTGGCCAGCATGACTAAGCCACTTCTGGCGAACCAGAGCAGTGCACGGAAATGCCATTTACCCTCCCGCCGGAGCGGTACCTATTTATCTACTTGCACTTTGAGGTGCTTTCGAACTGCTAGGTTGGCAGGAGCAGAGACTGAGCAACGGGAGCTCACCCTGTTGTGGGGATTCGAACCATCGACCTTCTGATCAGCAAGTCCTAGGCTCTGTGGTTTAACCCACAGCACCACCCGCGTCCCATGGCAGCCCTACCTTGTTATAAATGCATCAAGTTCCGGGTCATTATTGTCCAAAGGGAGTCACCAAAAACTTGCCTCTCTCTCTTTTCAGCATCTCTTAAGATTTGCCAGTTTGCTAAAACCCTTCTCCGTGCTTTGAATATCCTGTAATCTAGAATACCCTCCCTCCTTTCCTTCCTTCCCTCCCTCTCACATCCTGCTTCTCCTCTCTTCAGCTGATACAAAACACCTCTGCTAAAGCCATCTTTCCAAAGAATGTTATACGCAAAGCTGCTGAGTTCTGTGCTAGGCAGAAATTGCTTCCGATGTTTCTTCCTTCACAGAACTGCTTTCTCAAGAAAGCCCAGGGTGTTCCTCATGGAGCCTTTTCCAAAATCTGAATTGTTCCCAAGTGTGGACAATGATGCAATGAGTTATGTACACATTATGGGTTTACGTATTTCGTAGCAACTACCTAACGGATGATATGTGTGAATTGCATTCGCACACTGTGGGGTGTGTGTGTGTGTGTGTGTGTGGAATGAACAAACATTTGTTCATTTCTCCTTTGCATATAATTAAAATGGCTGGGGTTTTTTTCTTTATTTCCTTTTTAAAGAGAGGATTAGTTTCTGAGCTTATTCACAAAAAAATGTACTGTAAAATGCACCGTAAAATGTTCTTAGTATTTTTTTTTTTTCATGCTGAGCTTCTGGGAAGCTTAAGTCAACAATGGTTTGTGCTGCAAGCAAAATTCAACAGATTTGGAGTGGTGTTTGCATTAAACATTTTAGGCTCAAACATGTGTCTCGCTCTCTTCCCATATTAGCTTTCTGGATTACTGACAAAGGCTGGATAAAGCTCTGAGGCATCCTGTTGTTGTGTGAGACTGAGGCCCCCATCCGTACTTCCGCTCATGATGCCTACCTAGGGCGTGATGACAATCTGCGCGGCTCCATGTACTGTGTCAGGATTTTGCACAGCGCTTCCAATTACCTTTCGGTGGGACTAGACTCACAACATCACCAGCTGGTCCTGCAATAAATTCCCGCACATTTCCCTGAGCTAAATCGCCCTCATATTGGCTTACTCTGCATAAGCGTTTGCACTTGTCGAATCGTAATGGTCAGCAGGTAAAATGACATTCAGCTCTCCCTTTGGGCTATTCTGTTTTAGAAGGAACTTCAGTCCCACCTCAGGGGTCTTTTTTTGTTCTGTTTAGGTGCCAAATCTGAAAACTGGGAACAAGAATGGACAGTAAAAGAGGAATGATTGAATTCCAGGCTGAAATTTCCTTTCGCTGTATTGTCAAAAGTGCCTTCCCTTCCCTCATTGTTACTAGTATCTGGGTGTTTTTCCTGTGAGGCCATTAAACAAAGTGTTGTTGTCTCATATGCCTTATTTACCAGAACATTATCAACTCATCAAACACAATGGCGGACACTTTTCTGTAAGGAGGAAGCTCCAAATTAACTTAAATTTTCTTTTTCTAAGAGAAAAGTGTAGGAGACAACCATGGGATGTGAAGAACACCTCTGAGAAATTATGGCAGAATTATCTAAACTCCACTGAATTACCCTAGGGGGAGGGTGGTTATTGATAATTTCTTCTTGGTCATTGTTTTTTAATCATGTATTTTGTGTTTTTATATTGTATTTTTATGTTGTGGACTGCCTTGAGATGTGTGGATGAATGGCAGTATACAAATTTAATAAATAAGAAAATAAATAATAATAGAAACTTCCCAGATGTTTCACCTCAGAGCAGGAATCTGTGCAACTTACTCCCATCAGCTCCCAGCCAGCATGGTCAATGGGCAGGGAGGACTGGAGTTGTATTTTAGCAACATCTAGGGGACCACAAATTCCCCACAAATTTATTCCGTATTTTACTTTACATAAAAAGTTTGGTTTCACTTTTCATGCTTCCACAGAACATATGGAATATATCATAACCCACAGTTCAAAAATAACCATGAAATTTTTAGCTAACCATCCTAATTAGATAATTTCTGTATTGGAGAACCAGGGAAATTAGATACACTGATGGCAATTCAAGAAGCCAATTCATAATAATTAGGGCCATAATCAGCATGATCAGTAGATTAATAAATTGATACTTTAGTTGATTAAGGTATATTTGCTTATTCTTTGAGGTTCTGCTGTATTATTTTAATAAGGAATGAAAAGGAAAATATTAGTGATTGCATCCCTCTATTAATGAATAATAGTTTTACTCTATTAAATTGTCAGTTATCTTTCACTTCTTTTAGTATTTCAAAAGAACAACTACATGGAGGTTTTGGCAATATCCATATTTACTTAAATGTAAAATCAATAGTATGATATGCCTCAGATAACAATATTTTGTAGATAGTTCTCCTAATTACAACTCTCCTATTCCCCCCCCCCGCAGTACTTTTTAATGCATGAAGTGTTCCTCAAGTATTATTTACTTAATTTTCCACCCATATACCAATATTCGTTGTCATTATTATAAACTCAGTATATCACAGGGTTTTTCTTCATCATTTCTGTCATCACTATGACGCAGGACGGATTGTGTGGAAATATCTGAGGTGATTGACTTCTCCCCTTCCATAACTACATGTATCTGATAATTTTATTCATTACTGTAATTCATTACCCATATTTTTCTCAATTACGGATCTGTTGCCGATATCTCCTCAGGCCTCCAGGCTATCGCAATCCAGGCTGCCGCTAACATATGCTAAACCAAAATTATCTGATCTATCCTTATCCGGTATTCTGCATAGCCCACAAGCATAGTGACAGGATTCATTTGTACTTCAGATCTAGTGCACAAAGTATTTACACATATAGTTGTACCTTGGTTTTCAAAGAGCTTAGTTCTCGAAAGTTTTGACTCCTGAACGCTGCAAACCCAGAAGTGACTGTTCCCTTTCGCAAACTATTTTGGGAAGCCGAAAGTCCAGTGGGGCTTCCATGGCTTCTGGTTGGCTGCAAGAGCTTCCTGCAGCCAATCAGAAGCTGCACTTTGGTTTCCAAACATTCTGGAAGTCGAATGGACTTCTGGAGTGGATTCTGTTTGACTTCCAAGGTACGACTGTACTTTGTAAATACAAACCTTATATGAAGGATGGAGCACTGTTGTCCTTCCAGATATTGCTAGCTACAACTCCCATCATCCTTGATCATTGGCCATGCTAGCATGGGATTATGGGAATTGGAATCTGGAACATCTGCAAGGTTCCATGTTCCTCACCCCACCTTATAGTTGGGTTACAGTGAGAGACTATTGGCTGAAGACCACTAAATAGGACAGAGAAGCGAAAGTTGATGCAGTTTCTCTAACATACAAGCACCTTGTCTGGAGAACAATGCAACATTTAGCATTGCTAACATCCTGGTAGGGTTCATGTGGTTCTAATGTCTTGAAAATGACCTCAAAATGATAAATGAACCTATATGAACCTACTTCTCCTGGTTTAATGGTTTCCAAATAAATGGCGGACTCTTTAAGCTCCCTTACATTTTGATCTGCCCCTTCCAAAGCTCTTTTTCATTTTGTTAATCTTCCATTTAGTGACAAACTATGGCATGATGACATATGACCAGACCATAGTGCTAATATTCAGTTGTTCAGGCACATGGTCTTTTGTCCAACTTGGTCAGCCATTTTGTTTGATGCTTATAAAGCCCTTCTAGCTGAAAATTGCCCCAAGGCAGTTCATGTCGACAGGCTTCTATAGGAGCAAATGCGTAAATGCAGATATTTATTTGAAATCATGTTAAGGCCTTATTTTATGAGTTTGACAGTGCAAGAGGCAGTTGCTTTAAAAAGGCAGGTTTTTGTTTTTACAAACAATAAACTGATGCAAAATATGTGTTGTTGAGAGAGTGAAAAAGGGACTCTTCATCACAAGCTATCCATAATGGCATTACAGATACAACAGAGTCAGAGCCAACATTTGATTAATAAAAATGGGTCACTTGTAAATCAGTGGTGAAGTGTCAGCTCTTTGAATAGGCCGAAGGATTTATTATGATGAAAGAATGGCAATAAAGATGCATTTACAACTGAAATGGGACTGGAAGTAATTAAGAGCTCCTTTTAAAACATAAGGATAAATGAAGAAGTTGAGTATGGCAAGCGTGTTAATAGGAAAAAAATAGGCTGCATACTATTTGTCTTGTTGATTGGCTAACTTTACAGATTTTTTTAAATGAAAGCATTAGGTAGAGACCATTACAGTGCCTGGAAATCAAAACATTAATATCGAAGAGATGACACGATAATGACTCTTGCAATCGAAAAGACATCTCACGCTGGGAAGGTAAGGTCGTACTGAGGCAAAAGGAAGGTTGTCCAGAAAGTTTTAATGCAGAGAGAATCATCAAGAACAAGGGTGTGATCTCCTTTTTAAACAAAAGGCTGAGACCAACTTTTATAATGGGAAAAAGAAAAATATGCTACAGGTTGGGACGTATGAAACTACAATCTAGTGGAGGTTACGTTAAATTGCTCCCTTTTCACCCAGTCAAATGGAGGTTTGCCATCCAAAACTGGTTATTTGCTCCACAGCAAGTTTCCTTCCCACATTTACTTTTGCTTTTCTGGGGATTTCTGGTGGGAGAAGGAATCAGAGCAGTCTGTGGCTATGTTTGCATGACGCAGTAATCCAAATGATGGTTTCAGTGAGTTGTCTGAAGCAGGGTTTGTGGAAAAGCTCTCTCCTTGTTAGCCATGAGCTGTAGTCAAGGTTTGTTCTTGGAAGAGCCTTGGCTTAGCTCAGGGTGGAACAGGAATAAAAAGGGCAAGGGGTAAGGTTAGCAGGATTTGAGAACAAGAGCACTTGCCACACTCTGTGGTTTCCAGCAACTAGTATTCAGAAGGCTTGCTGTCTGACCGTGATTTCAAATACAGTGGTAGCTCGGTTTTTGTACAGCTTAGTTCACGAACAACTTGGAACTTGAATGCTGCAAAACTGGAAGTAGGTGTTCCGGTTCTCCCCCCCCACCCCCCAGAAGCCGAACATGCTCCGTTTTGAGTCCTCCTGTGTTTCCTGTTGCGCTGCTAATTTCGTCCCCTGCAATGTAATTCAAGATTTCCATTTCCGATTGCAGTGTTCTGCAGTGATATTTGGAGCTTATATTTGGTGCTTTTGTTTTTGATATTTATTTTCCTTTTTTTGTTTTGAAGCTTTTTCAGTTAATTTGTTTTTGTGACTGTGGATCCCAGTTCAGCTACTGATTGATTGATTGTGTGACTGCGGAAATGGATAAAAGCCCCCCATCCAAACAATGACTATCATCAGGGCAGGTAAGAATTTTTTAAAATTTTTTAATTTTTATCATTGACAATACTGTTTTATTTATTTTATAGTACAGTACATTGATTGTTGCTTTCATTATATATACCATGGGTCTCATAAGATAGTAAAATTTTGTTACGTTGCTGTTTTAGGGGTTGTTTTTAAAAGTCTTGAATGGATTAATCCATTTTGCATTACTTTCTATGGGAAAGTGTGCCTTGGTTTTGGAACGCTTTGGTTTTGGAACAGACTTCCAGAACAGATTAAGTTTGAGAACCAAGGTACCACTGTACTAGAAAAGTTAATCAACTAAATCACAGTCAAGAAAATAGGGCAGTCCCTAAAATATATCTCTCAGGTGTCAAAAGGCCACGGTAAAGTAGTGTTTCTTCAGCATAAGATGAAAACCACATTACGTAGTTAAGTTGCCAGAGACACTTCTGTGGGGAGTTGGGGCTACCACATAGAATACCCTCTGTTACAATGAATACCAACCCAGGCCACTAGCTCCAAACACCTGAGGATGATGAAACTACCAAAAGGGCTCCTAATGCTGATCTTAAGATGCAAGGGAGTCAGCAAAAAACAACTCAGCTTTACATTTTTACATATCTGTACATGCTAACAAGTTACTGTGGCTTTTTTTCAGCTGGAACTAACCAGGACTCATTTCTGGCACCTCTCAGGTGGGCGCCATTGCCATTATTAAGAAAACATGGTGAGTTCCAGCACCTCTTTTTTCTAGAAAAATAGCACCGCTAACAAGTAATTCTTAAGTAGTACCCTAATCTCAAGTCAATGTCATTGGCCCCACATCTAACATTTTAGCTAAATGGGATCCTGATGGAGGATCTACACGTTTTTCCTTTCATCAGAAAAATCCATCCCTCACTTTTCTTTCCATGGGCATATGTCTAGATATCTAGCTATATTCATCAGGCCAAATAAAACAAAAAGAAAACGAATATAAACTTCTGCATCCATCATATCGTTAAACAACTAATATCGTCAGAAGCAAAACATTCTAATAATCGTCTAAAATATCATTATTCACTGTCCATAAGATCTCATCCATTATAGCTCTACCTGAATTAACCAGCAAATCATTACAACTCATGAAGCAGAGGAACTGCCATCTATCTTATCTGTTGTTTTAGCTTCTTTCATATAAACAATTAATACCTTTTTTTAAAAAAATGCACCAATTTAAACAGATCATTAATATGTACAATCTGTAATTCAGTTGCAGGGGGGGTGTTAAAAAAGACTAAACTTTCTAATTGGCTCCGAAGATAAAGCCGATGAAAACCTTTTTAATTACTAAATTTGGTTTCTTCCAAACTGTTCCCAGAATTGGTTTTTAGTTCATTATTATACATCGTTATACATATCGTGTGTGTGTCTACTAAAAAATCAGTCCCATTGTGTTAAATGGAACTTACAGTTAAATGGTTGTAGCATTGCAGCCTAAGAACATTTAGGATGCACTGAATTCAATTCTTTGGATCAAGGCCATGAACATGAAGAAATAAAATGCTACAAATTAGTATGGGGGTGAACTGGTGCAAACACAGACTTGGATGATATCTCTTTTTTATATATATAATGCAATGCTGCTGTACATAATTGTCCATAGTGAGGACTAATTTAAGCTCTGAGATTCCAAGAATAACAAAAAAAACCCAGAGAATAAACAAGACTTCTGCTGCCATCAGTGACTTTTTCCAGTGCTTTGACTCAAAGGGACACCAATTAGTATCTGAAGATAAAATTTTAATGCCTACTAAAATAATATTATAATAGTAATGAGGGTATATGTTACACAGCCTAGGGTATTGGTAGCCCAGTGACCCACAACAAGCTGACTGTCATTACTCCTCTAGTCTCCTCATACAATTAAAGGGAACACCAATTAGCAACCGAACATCGCAAAACCAGACACATTTCAGCCTTTGAACATCTAAATGAATGAGACATGACAAGAAATGATGCTAAAGAATGAAGCCACTTTGAGGTTGAATCAGTGTAATTTTACTGATTTAGCAGGAAAAATATGTCCACCCTCAAAAGAGAGAGAGAGAGAGAGAGAGAGAGAGAGAGAGAGAGAGAGAGAGAGATCATATTGAGCAGAAGGGCCAATGACAGGTATTAGGCCAGGGGTGCCATCGGGGGGGGGGGTTGGGGGGGCCAAGGGCCCCCAATTTTCAGGGAGGAGGTTGGGCCCCCTCAATATTCCTTTGTGGGAGAGGAAAAACAAGGTATTTCTCCCCTCCAAATTCCCTCACAATACAGTGAGGAGTCATTATTTTTGACACTCTCAAGTGTTTTATTCCAAACTCTTGCCAAACCAAATTTTCATGAGGTTCAATTCTGTTTGTTTGGGGTTTTTATTAAAATAAAATCTTATTTTATTAATTTCCCAAAAACAACAATACATATTAAAACATAGAAGAATGGAAAAAATTTAAGGACTATTTAAAGAAATATTATAAAATTAATGAAAGTTAAAATGATGTTGGATTAGAAAATAAATGGTTACTATTGGTAATGGATAAGATAAGGAGAATAAGTAAGATCAAACTAAGTTAAAATAAGGGAAGATTTGCTGAATAAATGATTAGAAATTGGAATACAGAAAAGGGAGGCATGAGGAAGTCGGAGAAGTAAGGTACAAGAAAATAAGATCTGAAATTGTACTTGTTTTTTTTGTTTGTTTGTTGTGTTTATTGTATTGTATTGTTTTGTTTTTGTTGTTATAAAAAAAACCCTTTAATAAAAAATTAAAAAAATAAAAAAAATAAAACATAGAAAAATAGGGTTGACTTCCCCCTATTCCCTTCCCTGGTTCCATTGTTTATCATCACACTGTATGTCCATTTTAAATTATAAAATCATTAAAATTACTTATTGTCCAGTCCTAATGTCTTTATAAGTAATTTTAAAATCCTGCTAATGTTTTAACCTGTGTACATTGCTTCTGTATATATGCAATAAAGTCCTTCCAATCTTCTTTAAATTATTTTTCATCTCTTTCTCTTAATTTCAAAGTCAATTTTGCCATTTCAGCATATTCCATCAATTTCACTTGCCAATCTTCTTTAGCTGGGACACCTTCTTCTTTCCAATGTTGTGCTAATGGTATTCGTGTGGCTGTCGTTGCGTACTTTAATAAATCTTTTTGTGGTCTTGGTATATCCACTCCTGTAATACCTAGTACATCAGGTTCAATTCTGAATACAAAAGTTTCCCTTTCCAGGAAGTCAAAGTGTCCACAGCTGCCCCAACCTTCTATGACTGTTGTTGTTGATGGCCATTGCTACTCCAATCTGCTGTTGTTTCTGTGCCACCTTTTCTAACTTCAAAGCTCGTTCAGTGCCTGATTTTAATCAATCAGGCATCCTGAAGTGAATGACCTCACATTGTCACATAGCCAGTTGGATTTGGCTATGTGGTGTTGTTAATGAAAGCCAAAGAAGCCCTCACTGTGAGCAAAATGAGGTGGAAGGAGCATATTCACATTTTCACAACAACAAGGCTGATGCTCTGTGTCTTATGATTGTGCATGGATAGTGTCATTCTATTTTCATGTGGCAAGACTCTCATACAGTTGCGATTCTAGTTATGTGCAGTATTATATAACTACCTGGGTCAATATGAATATGAGTGAGTACATATGATTTTTAAATACTATACCCCCTCTTGCAGAAGAAAATCCTCCTTCCAAAAGCTGGTCAAAGCTGTTGCTGACATTACTTGACAATGACAACACGAGGAAAACAAAATAATCCTTTGATCCTACACAAGTTTGCTTAGAAGTAAATCTCATTGATTTCCATGGAATTTACGTCCAAGTGGAATGCGATTAAGGCTGGGGGTTTTTTTTGGTACCTTCCATGGATTGAGGGTAGAATACAAGATTAGTCCAACAACATGAAAAATTATCAATTAAGATTTCTCATTAGCAATATTTGGTGCCTTAATTGTCCTTTTTGATTGTGTAATCTCAAGTGGTAATTATTTGTGGCATTGGCCCATTCCTCTATCACTGTTATCTTTTAATTAATTCAGCCAAATGATTTCATTCTCTCAGTTCCTTGTTCATATCATGGAAGACTTTCCAGTCTACCGTTTGCATGTCCTCTTTACTAAGTTCCTTTAAAATGGTTGTAAAGAAATAGCAAAAGTTCACAATAGCTCTGAAAAGGCTGCCTTTGCCTATGGATATTTAATGATGATTATGGTTATTTCAGTCCTTTTATGAAACTGGGAGTGACTTAGCCTCCCAGTTTCCTCCCAATAGCTTCCCAACAGCTGTGCCAGATGTGAGAAGGGAAAAGCAGAAGCAAGGACAGTGTGCCAAGCCGCCCTGCTATGCCCCCCCCCCACATACCAGTGAGGAGCAATGGCATTGCTGCTGGGAGGCTATTGCTATGACTCCACCCCACTGGGTGAGATATTCCTGTACTATGTATTATAGAATCACATAACAGGTATGTGCCTAAAAGCCCTTTCATTGGTTTGAGGCTGGGACCAAGCTGTTAAGTATCATTGATTTCATTCACACAGAAATGAAAAAATGTATGTGTATTAATGAAGGTTTAAAATGGAGAATGCCTAAAAGTGTATTGATGAAAAGATTTAATATGGGAATTTCCATGGGGCTATATTAAAGCCAAGGAGGGCATTTTGATCTCTTGCTGAGTTGATAATTAACTAACTGACTGTTGTTCTCTGGTAGCTGAGTGTTATAACCTTAGATCACCGGAGAGGAATTGGGTTGCAAATCTCCATTTTGAAGGGAGTTGCCTTTGAATCTGTGTCTCCCAAACTCCATGGAGTTATTACACAAATGAATCTCTCCTGAAGGGAGAGTAAACGGCCACAGGCCAATGGAGGCAGGAATGAAGGCTGTGTGGAGGGGCATGACTCTGCTTCTAGGCCTGTTTGGATTATTTCATATTTTCTTAGATTCTGAGCCTGTGTTGGACAGCACAAGACATTATATGAATATTTTGGAGGTATCACTTGATATTTCTATTTTATTTTGAAGAGTTCTGCTAGTAAAAATTGAATATTTTTATTGGTCTGGACAATGTTTCATTTCCAAAAGGAGTTAGCTTTCATGCATCCTTTAGCTTCAAACTGCACAATATTAATATCTGCAATGCTAGCTACATTGGAACTGTGTTTTCTCTATGTTTCCTAGAGTCCTCTTCAAGCATAGAAGCGAATCAGGTTGTGCAGTAATGAAGCTTCATTATTGACCAAACCTAGCATAAAAGAGAGGAACCTAATGTTCTACCCTTGCTTGGTCAACAGAGCAGAACTGCCCACGACTCCAGGCTCCAGCTTAGACCTCCGGCTCCAACTCTTAATTTGAAAAACCCTAGGACTTCAAGAAGTAATGTTCTGGGTCTGCTTGCTGGACAATCTACTTTCAGTTATAGTCCTTTTTTGGCACACACCACTCCAAATCAATTTAAACAATCCATACTTTAGTGTTTGTGTATCCTGGATCATTGCTGTGTGACCTGGGGTCAGCCCATAAAATTGGGTCAGCCCATATCTGATGTGTAACAGTCACTCAGAGAAGATGGCATCACTCTGAGCTCCCCATTGTCCATGTAGGGCAGAATTGAGGTGGGGGGGGGGCGAATGAGAACCAAAGCACTCTACAGTGTTGAGCAATGAAATATACCATGGCAAGATACAGGGGCACAGAACCACTCACAGTACAATCCAACAGGAACTATTATATTCCTCTAAAGCAATCAAACCTGAGTCAGAATCTCTTAATGAGCACAATCATTGATTACTTCAACTCGCCTATGAAAACAACTCAGAGGCCATGAAAGAAGGAAGGTTAACAACAGGAAGATTTAAAGGAACTATTGGAAACTCAAGGCAGCAGAGATATGAGATGATCAGAGCCTCTCCCCCCCCCCAAACTTGAAGCATGGGAAGTCCCAACAAAAAAATGATAATTTGGCAGAATATTTGGACTATATGATATGTATTTGTATAATTTGGAATATTCAATGTGATTTGATTGGATTGTTAAAATGGAAAATGTAATAATTTATATATATATATATATATAAGAATCTCTTAATGAACACAATTAAGGGGCCATATGTGGCTGAGAGGCAGATCCTGATCCACCAAGACAAGGTAGTGAAAATTGTAGCCTTCCAGTTGTTGTTGGCTACTCTTGCAGCCAAGCTGGTGCAAAATGTATTGCTCTGCTTTCCTTCGGACCATATTAATGAAACAGAGAGTGGGAGTCTTGTGTCATTGAAATTCTGCTCAATATTGATCCAGAGTAAATTCCAATGTATAGCTGGCAGAGTAAAAACTTAAATGAGTTGCAGGATTCCCCAAAAATAGACCACATGTAATTCGTATGTCATCTAGCTGAGCTTTACTGCTACTGAAGGCAAATGAGCATAATGGTCACAAATCCAATACATTCAGGATTGGCACTGTCCATAAGAAATCCAGTTGTAGAAGACTTAACTTAAACTAACAATAAGTCTAAACCTCAACACTAAGCATACTATGTACAGAACACCACATCAGAAGGAAAAGAGATAGAAAGTGAAAGTGAAACCCAGGCTCCTTCTGGTCTTACTTTTATAGTCAGCATGACCTTGACAGAAAGAGATAAGATAACCAGTTTAAGCCTGCTGTACTCAGCTTCTCTGAAGGAATAACCCAAACATCATGAACCTTCTGCTCGTTTTTTTCACACAGAGCAGCTTCCAGAACCCTCTTGATTTACTGAGAATAGGAAAGATCTCTACACATCAGTTCACTACTTTTTGCACTAAGAAATGCAAACTGACATCTTGTATTTTAGGAAGCCCAAGAGCTCCATACACACTGCCCAGGCTTGCACGCTAGGGGAAGCCACCCCAAGGAACACCAATGCTGTACCAATAAATTAAGAGCATTTACAGTGGGTGGGGGATGTGGGTGGCACTGTGGTCTAAACCACTGAGCCTCTTGGGTTTGCCAATCAGAAGATTGGTGGTTCGAATCTGCACAATGGAGTGAGCTCCTGTTGCTCTGTCCCAGCTCCTGCCTACCTAGCAGTTCGAAAGCCTACCAGTGCAAGTAGATAAATAGGTACCACTGCGGCGAGAAGGCAAATGGTGTTTCCATGTGCTCTGGTTTCCGTTATGGTGTCCCGTTGCACCAGAAGCGGTTTAGTCCTGTTGGCCACATGACCTGGAAAGCTGTCTGTGGACAAACGCCAGCTTCCTTGGCCTGAAAGTGAGATGAGTACTGCAACCCCATAGTCGCCTTTGACGGGACTTAACCGTCCAGGGGTCCTTTACCATGTGTGGTACTGTCTACGTCTTAGAACTGAAACAGAATATCAGACGCTCCATTTTATGTCCCACTTGCTCAGCTGCACCATTTCAAACTGAAGTACGGCAGGGGCTGAATGCTCCCCTGCAAACCTCCCCCCCTTGCCAAAACCTTCTTTAAAAAGCTAGCAGGTCAGCAGAGATGATCATTTCTCTTGGCATCTGTGCTATCACATCCCATTTTGCCACTGCCCTGCCCCTGCTGCCGCCACACTGCCTGCCCTGCCAATTTCCTGGTGTGATCTCACAAATTCCCATTGAGATCTCACCTTGAAATTATTTCTGATCAATTATACTTTTCTGTGTTTTCCCACACTCGTGCAAAACTTGTTGCACGAGGCAGGCCCACGAACCTTTCACAGACTTGCGTTGAAATGCCTCCACACTATAGGACATGAAATCATTTCCTTTATTCTAATCCTGCTTTCTATTACTTTCTGAGTAAGATGTTGGACCCTGTGCTTCTACTTATCTCTGTGTTATGAAATGAGAAGCCCGTGAGCCTTTAAGATTGGCCTGACCACTCTGCTCACCTAATTAGAAATAATTGAATGAAGCTTCACTCTGGCAAAGAGGTAAAATCAATATTATAATTAAAACTGCATTTCTTTACAATTAGATCTTAAAATGAAACCTCTGAGGGGAGGGGGTGGTGGCTCATTGCTGCGAAGTAATTAATGTCTGTATTAAGCTTATATCTTAACAATAATCCTGAAAAATTTACTGCCTTATCTCGCTTCTGTTAATTTCATTACCAGCTTCCCTCAAGTTGTTCATGGTAGTTAGTTCTCTTTCTGTTGCCTGTCAGCTTTGGTGACATCCCTGTATCAAAGGCTTCCATAAGTACTAGTGCAAGGGTGGGGAGCCTTAGTCTCAGGGGCCAATTGTGGCCCTCCAAACCTTTCTATCTGGCCCTCAGAACCTCCTCACAGACCATTGGTCCTGCTTTGTACCCTGAGTGTTTTTTTGTGGCCAGAAGGTGTCCTCAAGCTCCAATAATGTTTCTTGCAGACCCTTCAAATGTCCCTATCTTCTAGGGACAGTCCTGGATTTACAGAAGCCATCCTGGTTTCTGTTTTGATCCTGGAATGCCCGATTTTCCTTAGGCCATCCCTATTTTCATTGGAGAAATGTTGGAGGGTATGGGGTCATGGAACCCCCAAGCCAAGGAGATAAGTAACTATACAACCTTTAGAGGACATCTGAAGGCAGCCGTGTATAGGGAAGTTTTTTATGTTTAATTTTTGTATTCTGTTTTTATACATGTTGGAAGCTGCCCAGAGTGGCAGCAGCAACCCAGTCAGATGGGCGGGGTATAAATATGATTCCTGTTGTTATTATTGTTACAGAATAGGATGTTCCTATTTTCATCGGAGACATGTTGGAAGGTATGCTGTTGTATACAAAACAGTGCCCTACATAGACACCTGCATGTTCCACCTCCCTCAGACATTTGGGTGGCCCAGGAGAGGGCATGCTCTGTGACAGCCCCTAAGTTGGTGTGCCTGACTTCTTCACCATATACCGTATTGGCCCAAATATAAGCCGCACCCAAATATAAACCGCACCTTTAAAATTGGAGGGGAGGGAAGAGAAAAAAAGAAAAAAATACTCAAATATAAGCCGCTCCATTCCTCTCTACTCCTGGCTTCATACAGGGGGGGGGGCTGCATTGCCGGCAGCCTTTTCCCTTCCTCACTCTCTCCTTTCCTGGCCTTGGGGGAGAGGACGGGGGCCTTGGGGGAGAGGACCGCTTTGCCACACTCCTGGCACTGTTTGCCCTACGCTCCTGACTGCATACCGTAAGGTCGCAAATATAAGCTGCACTTTAGCTTTTCACTGTTGGAATTTGGGGGGGGGGGAAATGAGGCTTATATTCAGGCCAATACGGTAACTTTCTGTGGATACTGATGACACACATATTTTTCCTTTGACAACTGAGATGTGTGTTTTCAGGGCCCGTCCTACTCCTGTAACTGCAATCTGTTTTACCTGTTTTTAACGCTGAATTAAAAACTTCTGCAGCCTGCCCTGGGACCTGCCGTTGAAGGGTGGGTAAATAAATATAACAACAACAATACTGGTTTGGTGTTAAGAGAATGTGGTTTCTATTTTCCCAACCCTTGTGTGAGAACTGCTGAACATATCTTTCTGAAATCTAGCAGTCTTCATTCCCTCCGAAAGGCAGCCATGCCTGAAATTTACATCCAATTCTGGCAAGGGGAAAGATTTTTCTTTCTTTGCAACAAAACAACAACATCAACATTTTCCTGTATGAAAACCCCTGGATGGATTTGCCTGAAATTTGGCAGGCTTTCCTGCTGGGGAGGCAATGTTTCACAAAGGTCATGTCCCCTTGCATTTTGACTTTACATTTCTGGTGTCCATGGGGGTGAAACTGAACTTGGAATTTAGCAGATCAGAATCAGGCCCAAATCACAAATTGAATCAGAATGACACAGAACAGATCCAAAACAGATCAGGCCACTTCAGAATGCGACAGATACAATGTGATCTAAAATACAGGGCTGAGTGCATAACCAGCCTCGGTATATGGTCCTGTACTCACTTACCTGGGAATAAATGTCAAGTATAATTGATTTAATTGACACAGAAATGGCACAATTCCTGTGTATTAATGAAGCTTTAAAATGGAAAACTGTTTAAATGTGTATTGCTAACATAGGGTTATTTTCAGAATAGTTTTCTAAATTTTTCTGAGCTTGTGCTGAGTTGATGATTAACTAATTGCTGTTTTCTGCTAGCTAACGTGTGAGTGTTGTAACCTTAGTTCAGGTGAAAAAGGTATTGAGTTGCAAATCTTCATTTGAAGGGAGTTGCCTGGTTAGTCTTTCTTTGAACACTACAGAATAAAGCCTGTAATAACAACTCTCCAAGAAGCTGCATAGCCTTAGGCAGGCTAAGGCAGGCTGGACTGGGGGAGAGAGGCACCATTTTGATTTTTGGTGTTATCTTTTATTTCTAAGATGCTGAACCTGTGCTAGGGTTGCCATATGTCCGGGCGGCATTTTCAAAAATCGGGAAAGATGTCTGGAAAAACCTGGGAGTATGGCAACCCGTGTTGGAAGTGTTGATTTTTTGGTGAACTTCCTTAAAAATAGCTCCAAGACTTCTATTTTCTTGGGGGGGGGGGAGTTTTTCACTTTTTGAAATATGGCAACGCTAGCCTGTGCTAGACAGCACAAGACATTGTATGGATATTTTGGATGCATTTAGGATGCTTATGTTCTGTTTTTGAAGAGCTCTGCAAGTAAAAGTTTGAAAGGGCCTGGACAATGATTTTTTTCAAAAGGAGTCAGTTCTTTCTCTTCCAATCACTTCAAACTGTGCAATATTAATATCTGCAATAATAAGTCCCACTGGGCTCAATGGGCTTATTTTTTGAGAAGATAGGATTCTGATTTTAAAGAGGCTGCTGTAACTGCTTTGAAGGATGGAAAAGTAGTCATTCCAACGTTCTTTGAAAACTACTTTTTCAATAAAGATGAAAGATCTGAGTTTTCACAATGAATAGTGATGCATGTAAGCACTGTAAGCAATAAATTATCTATAGAGATGACCCATATCCTTCATCTCACAATGTTTCAGAGCATTAGAAGGCGTGCAGAAAAGTTCTGACATGGCAGTCATTAAAATAGATACTGTATGGAACACATGACATGGGAGGGTAAAGATGGAATATTGTGTACTTTTTAACCAGCACCAAACCAAGCCTTTGAAAATAGGTCCTCCAAACCAAAAGACTCTCATGATTGCTGATGTCCAGGAATCACTAATGTCTCAGGATTCAGATCTGGAAGAAACAAGCAGTTAGCTTCACATAATGTACACCTTTGCTGGGCACTGGATCTCAGATGTTTAAAGTACGGTCCCTTACATAACCCCCCTCCTCAACCAGCATGCCAAGCACTCTTGGCCCACCCATGAGGCAGGGTGACCACCTCAGACCACCTCCATGTGGACCTCCTCTGCCAGTGGCGGAAAAGAAACGCTAGCATACGGGTCGGTTTCTAGTGAGTTTTCGCTGGAAATTTGTGAGATCACACCAGAAATTGGCACTGATCCCAGTGCTACTTCTTCACCAGTGGAGGAGGTGGGGGGGCAGGCAGTGGGGTAGCAGCAGGGGCAGGGCAGGGCAGGGCAGCACTCCTCATTCTGCCTCAAGCGGAAAGATGGGATGATATGCCCCTGCTTCAAAGAGAAACGATCTCTCCCCCTGACATGCTAGCTTTTTAAGGAATGTTATATGTAAGGTAAAAAGGTAAAGGACCCCTGGATGGTTAAGTCCAGTCAAAGGCGACTATGGGTTTGTGGCGCTCATCTTGCTTTCAGGCCAAGGGAGCCGGCGTTTGTCCACAAAAGCAAAACAACAACAAACTTATGGTTACGTGAAACATACTCAATAAACACACAGGACGTAACCGGCTGTACTTTTGAATAAATAAGGTATACTATTCATTGTATCAAATTGTAGATTCCGACGGATGTCTCATAAAGTTCAACAAAAAAAGCAGAAGACCCAGTGGATCAGTTCATTCTCTAGTCAGTTCATGCATAAGGTCCACACATCTCTGTTCCACCTGTCTGTTCATAGAGTCCAATAATCCACACAAAGGGTTGTTACAGTTCCACAGAATCCTTTCACAGAGTCCAAGACAAGGATTTCCGGAATATTAGCCTTGTTTCACCATCCTAGCCTTCATTGGTAGTACAGGCTCATATGTAATATTACAGGATAGTAGATCTTATAGCATAGTAGCGGTTGCCTCACAAATTTCCAGTAAGAACTCACTAGAAACTCCCCGTGAGTAGGAGCAAGAAATTAAAATTGAAGAAAAAGTGAGTTAATTAGGTACCGAAACGGGAGAAGTATAAACAGGAAGTCTGCTTCTCCCGGCTTGTAAATAGAGCAAAGCAAAGAGATTGTAAAGCTGTAACCCTGAAAGACGTCTCTTAAAGACTCCAAATCCATCACCAAAAAAGAAGTATCCCCCTCCTGTTTGCAGGGGTGGAGGGGAGAATTTTGAGCATTAATTACCTGCAAGGATAGACAGAAACTGGCCCGTATGCTAGCGTTTCTTTTCTGCCACTGGCAGAGGGGGTCCACGTGGAGGTGGTCTAAGGTGGTGGCTTCACCCTTATTTATTCAAAAGTACAGCCGGTTACGTCTTGTGTGTTTATGGCGTTTGTCCACAGACATCTTTCCTAGTCATGTGGACAGCATGACTAAACTGTTTCTGGCACAACGGGACACCGTGACGGAAACCAGACTGCACAGAAATGCCGTTTACCTTCCCGCCGGAGCGGTACCTATTTATCTACTTGCACTGGTGTGCTTTCAAACTGCTAGGTTGGCAGGAGCTGGGACAGAGCAGGGAGAGCTCACCCCATCACAGGGATTTGAACCACTGACCTTCTGATCAGCAAGCCCAAGAGGCTCAGTGGTTTAGACCACAGCGCCACCCGCGTGTATGTGAGGGAGCATTCAACCCCTCCCCTCCTTCAGTTTAGAATGGCGTAGCTGAGCAAACAGGACATCAAAAGGAGCAGCTGATGCTCTGTTTCAGGTCTAAGGCATAGATAATACCATACACTGTAAATGCTCTTATTTAATAGTTGCAGTATTGATTTTCCCATTATGAATTCTGTTTGCTACTATGTACTGAAATTTGTGCCTAATACCGGAGCAGTAGTTCTCAGCAAGGAAATTAAGCAAATACCTTCTTTTCCAATAATCAGCCCTTGTCTCCCATTGCCCTTGCATATGTCACCGGCGCTGCTAGCCATGGGATTCTGAGCAGCTTCCAAAGTGGGATTCTTTTCTCTCCTACATCACCCTTTTTTTCTAAACACAATGAAAAAATTCCTTCCAGTAGCACTTTAGAGACCTAAGTTGTTATTGGTATGAGCTTTTGTGTGCAGGCACACTTCTTCAGATTTCTTTTTCATTTATCTTTCCATGCTACCATATGTTTCATTGTGACTTATTGACATTAAATTGCACCATTTAAACAGGACGATCAACTTTTGATTTCAAAAACACTGGCACACTGGAGTGAGATGGAACTTGGAGAATCGAGAGTGGAGCCAGTTTGGAGTTGAATGGGTCATGGGTGGACTTCGGTAGAATCTGGAATTTAATGTTCTAGTCCTCAGTACTGATTTGCCGGCAGAACTCTAGATGGTTGTCAATTGTGTTTATAAATCAGTTCTATACATCAGCTCACTTTATTTTTAAGTAGCTAAATAAATTTATTGAACTATCGAGTCAAATCCCTAGTCTCCAAATTTTTCTTTTGCCTTTCTCCCTCCATCCTTCCCCTTTCCCCGTATCAGGAAATTTTTAATGTCTGATGCTTTACAATTTTTTATGTCCTGTAAGCTGCCCAGAGTGGCTGGGGAAACCAAGGCAGATGGGTGGGGTATAAATGATAAGATTATTAAAATCATTATTATTGTTCCTTCTCTTACAGTGAAAACCTATGTGTGTCTACACATAAGTATGGATAGCAGCCTGCTGTCCCCGAATAGCAGCCTGCTGTGCCCTGCAGAGGCTTGAAAGGCTGTCCTCGAAGCCAAAACAGCGAGACGGGGCGTTGCACAGCCCTCCGTCTCGCTGTTCCAGCTTCGGGAGGGCTGCACAAAGCCTCCATCACCCTGCGGAGGCTACAAAGGATGTCCCCAAAGCCTCAAGCCTTTGGAGTGCAGCGCTTCCCCCCACCGCCAGCCCCACAAGCTCGGGGGGCAGCGGCAAG
Source organism: Podarcis raffonei (assembly GCF_027172205.1). Taxonomy (NCBI): domain Eukaryota; kingdom Metazoa; phylum Chordata; class Lepidosauria; order Squamata; family Lacertidae; genus Podarcis; species Podarcis raffonei. The sequence continues at coordinate 23,901,207 of NC_070618.1, forward strand.
GCCTGCTCTTGAATGCACCTTGAACACACCTTGTTTCTGAGGGGGAGAACAAGAAAAAAAATTTTTTTTCCTATTCTCCCCCTCCTATGGTCCGGTGCGTCCAATAGAGTGAAAAATACGGTAAGTCCAATTGAATTCTGTAGAACCTAGGGCTAGACTGCCAGGTAAGAGTTACATTGCCTGTGTAAATTGCCAGTGAGAAGCATCTCTCTATGGGGAAGTTTAAATGCTAAGCCATGGTCAGTTTCAACAATAACTGTTTCCCCCTGTAATGCTGGTAGAGGTGACTTAGGAAATTATGTTCACACACAAGTTTTGAGGAACTATTCAGGCAATAACAATCTTGGTAGTTTACAATGTTCAAGAAATTGCAGCTTTCGCAGTGCAAAAATATATATGCAAAAAACCCCACCATCTGTTTGTTTGAATCAAAGTTCTGACTGAGAACATACTTCAAAAGTAGGCCTCCTCTCAGTGAAAGAATACTAATTGATTAACTGATTGATTAACTCAAATAAGAGAGCTGCTTCTAAGAGTGGTGGGGTTTGGTCTGAATTTTATGCTGGACCACATCTCACTAGGACACAATTCTCTTTTGAGTAATACTTTATCAATGTGCCCTTCCTGGTGATTTATTACAGCAATACATCATTGGAATGACAGCTGGTTTTGATGATACATGGTCCAATACATCATCATAGCATGCCCTCATTTGGATTGTATATTGCATAAAAGTAAAATATACTATTTTTCCCCTCTCCTCCCCTTTCTCCCATTTGCAAGCTCAGCTGCTTTGAGGGCTGTAGGGAAAGAGTAATTACAAAGGAGTTAACACTTTCCTTCAAAATAAATGTTTTAAATTGCAGAGGCAGAGCTTTGAAAGCTGTCTTGAAAGAACATGAAGGTTCTGCCAGAAAACTGCTGTTTTCAAAATGGCATCCATAATGTCCTGCAAATGGATGTTTAATAGATCTCTCTGGGAAGACATTGATGGGAAAAGGTACCAATAACTTACAAGATGGACGTGGCAGTCAACATTGCCCTGAGATAAACATGGCAGACTCAAAACTAATCAGAATTCCTGTGGAGAACTGAATGCATTTTTAAAAATAGCCATCGCAAACATTTCGAAATGGCATCAAACTCAGTAAGACATTTAACGAGAAGTAAAATGCCGCTGAAACGGTTTGTAAAGCTTTGTTTTGAAAGTGAAATTCTGAATCCACAAAGTTTAAATTCAGGATGAAGAAACACTTAGAATGAATTTTAATTGGGGGTGTGTGTTTGAATGCACCAAGAAGAGACCCCAATATTGTTTTGTCAATTACTCAGTTTTGGGGTACCAGGGAAAGCGGGATTTTCAGCACAAAACAGCACAAAACTAACACAAAGCTTTGGCACTGGTTTGAAGTCCATTGAACAAGATTGAATTTTTGGTATTGTGGTCCCATTTTGAGTGTCAATGGCACAAAACTAGCACAAAACTTTGGCATCAGTTTGTTTTTTTGGGGGGATCTTGAATTTCAGGGCCACACGTGAATGAAACTCCAGAGTAGCCCTAGCAAAAGCAGAAGGGGTTTTCTAGCTGCAAACCTAGATTCACTTACCTGGAAATAAGCCACACTGGAATAGAATTTGAAGTTCGCAGAAGTGTTCCAGTTTTTGAGTTACTGAAGTGCACTTTAAACCTCAAATTCATTTGCAACCCTGGGACATTTTACAAAAACCCTGTTTTTCATATGAAAATTGCAGCTTGGTTGTGTGATGAAAAGGCTTTTTTCAGATCTCTTTATCATGCAGAGAATCTTCTTAGTATCTGTGGGTGTTGAACTGTAACAAAACTGCTGCATTTAAATTCATCATGGTCGATAATTCCAGTCAGCAAATTCCAGAATTTTGATGAGGATATTTCCCCCCCAGCCCCATTTAAAAGAACAACTGGGTATCTGGCTGTCTAACCACAAAATATACAGAATCTATGAAAGAATCAACAGGAGCATTCGGTTTCCTGAGCGCATGTCATTTCTTTTGTGCTATGAGAGGGTAAAGTAGAAGAACAGTGCTTCTTTTCTACACTGTTTGTAATAATGGTGATCATGCCACTGGATTCAAACTCAAGTTTCTTGTGACTGAGGGACATTTCATGACCTTGTTAGAATGGAAAAGTGAGCTGAACTAACAAATAATGAGGATGAGGATGAGAATTTATACGACTAGGTTGCCCCAACCATTCTGGGCAGCTTCCAACAAAGTATAAAACCACAGTTTCATAAACCAACAAATTATATAAACCACAGAAAATGAAATTCAACAGAGACAAGTCCAAAGTCGTGAACAACTGAATGCATGAGGACAGCATATAGCTTGGCTGTAGTACATGTGAAAAGGATCTTGAGATTCAGGTCAATCACAGGCTGAACATGTGTCAGCGGTGTGATATCGCACCCAAAAAAAGTGCTAATCTGAATTGAAGCTGCATTAATAGATATATAGGCAGCATAAACTAGGGCTGTCATGCATCCTGATTTTCCAGCACATGTCCTGGAATTCGCCTCCGATAATGGCTTTACTGGATTATTCTCCGGGAAATTGGGCAACTTTCAAGTTTTCCTTAAAAAAGCTCAACATTTGGGGTGTCCTGCTTTTTACTTGTTGAAATATGGCAACCCTAGCAGATGCACTATAGTTTTAAAGCGCGTTCTGTCCTTAAAAGAATTCTGCACACTGCAGTTTACCCTTCACAGAGTTACGATTCCCAGCAACCCTTTAGAAACTACAGTGCCTGGAATTATTTGAGGGAAGGAATGCTCTTTAAAGGCACGGTGTGGACGTAGCTTTGGACCACTTTCGCACCATAGACTTAAAGCACTCTCATGTCCCCTAAAGAATTCTGGGAGCTGTAGTTTGTTAAGAGTTCTGCGTGTTGCTAGGAGACCCTATTCCCCTCACCAAGCTGCAATTCCCAGAGTGGAAGAAGAAGAAGAAGAAGAAGAAGAAGAAGAAGAAGAAGAAGAAGAAGAAGGAGAGTTTGGATTTGATATCCCGCTTTATCACTACCCCAAGGAGTCTCAAAGCGGCTAACAATCTCCTTTCCCTTCGTCCCCCACAACAAACACTCTGTGAGGTGAGTAGGGCTGAGAGACTTCAGAGAAGTGTGACTGGCCCAAGGTCACCCAGCAGCTGCATGCGGAGGAGCAGGGAAGCGAACCCGGTTCACCAGATTACGAGTCCACTGCTTTTAACCACTACACCACACTGGCTCTAACATTCCCTCTTCACAGGGAGCTGTGGGAATTGTAGAATTCCCAGATTTCGTAGCCCTCTGATGAATGTACCTGTATAACACATGCAATGCCATTGCATACGTGCTTGACATTTTTAGTAGTACACTTGGGAAATATAATATTTGAAGTAGCTCTAAGACATATAAAGCCAAGGATTTAAGTTCTTTATAAGACAATTGAAACATCCTTGAGAAAGGCCTTCACTTTCCATGGTGCATGCCTAAAGCTCCTACTGTCACTTCTGGTCAACGAGGTTTGGCAGGAATTTTTAAAATATAAAACCTGTGGAACCTATTTACCAAAGGACAGCGAGGATGCAAACACCATAAGTTACATCCCCCCCCCCCAAAAGCCTTCAACTCTCTAGAAAAAAACCACACGGTTGACTAAGCCCAATCTCGGCTTTCTTACTTGCCTTCACACTGGTCATGATTTTGAATGGAAAACGGCACCTAGCAGGTTTTTCTCCTTCAGGTTTTTTATTTTATTTTAATGCCACTCTTCTCATTTTTAATCTGTACCTCGCTGTGTTTGCCCTGCCTTTGATGACAGTGGAAGCTCTTTGACAAATAGAACATTTGAGCTATCACAGTCTTATGTGATCGGAGCATAAATGTTTCACACATCTCATCCATTTCGGATGACTCTCACCCAGAGCATTTGTCATTACTGTAATTTGACATCCCTGAGTCAAGGTCTTGGCCAGAAAGCATGTTGAAATATATAAAGCAGGCTTACAGTCTGCGTGGAAGGGGAGTTTGTTTCAAAGTTATTTGAGGCACTGTATATATAAAATAGGGATGCCGTTCTTGAATCCTTAATGCTGGATACTACCATTTGGCGGTTCTGCAGATAAATGCTCAGAATGGGGACATATTCACTGGTGCACAATGCCACTTGCACAGTGCCACAACTCACAACGCGATGTCAGAGTGCCATGGTGGATATTAGCCTTCAGTTGCAGGCAGATAACAGTGGCTTAAATGATCATTAGAAAGGTGACAGTTTTCTGTAAGTCCTTCCTTCTGCTTGCTTGACTAGTACAGCAATTGTGTAAAATCACTGACCTATCGTTTTGGTTGGGTGACTGCCAGTAACTCAGAACAAAACTCTATAATAGCATCAAAAACTTTGAGAGCTGAGAAACAAGCCAGGGACTTCCTGTGGAAGAACACAAGCGATGGAGTAATCCTCCCCTCCCAAACTCTAAAGTTTACAGAGAGAGATTATCATACAGTCTCAGGGTAAGGTAAAAGGTAAAGGACCCCTGGATGGTTAGGTCCAGTCAAAGGTGACAATGGGGTTGTGGTGCTCATCTCTCTTTCAGGCCAAGGGAACCGGCGTTTGTCATGTGGCCAGCAGGACTAAACCATTGCTTCTGGTGCAATGGGACACCGTGACATAAACCAGAGTGCACGGAAACTCCATTTACCTTCCTGCCAGAGTGGTACCTATTTATCTACTTGTACTTTTTGGCAGCTTTCAAATTGCTAGGTTGGCAGGAGCTGGGACAGGGCAACGGGAACTCACCCCATCATGGGGATTCAAACCGTCGACCTTCTGATCGGCAAGCCCAAGAGGCTCAGGGACGCGGGTGGTGCTGTAGTCTCAGGATATTACAGGGCTGGCTGAAGACATTTTGCTGTCTGAAACAAAAGACAAGATGGTGACCCACCCACCCAAACCATATACTGTCAGAAGATAGTGCAATCTGTAGTCCCATGTGGTGGCACTTTCTATCCTTCTGTGTACAGAAGACAGCCATCCTGCCAACTGAATCTTACTTCATCCTCCACCCATCCCAGGGCAGCTGACTAACATAGGTAGGGTTCCCGTATTTCTAAAAGTGAAGATCCAGACACAAAAGTTGTTTAGCTTTTGGGGGGGTGGGGGCAAAGTTGACGAGCCTTTTTGGCAAAAATCTCCCAAAAGAGAGAGAACCTTTTACCTTTTTTTTGGACAAGATATGGGATGTCTTGGGCTGCTCTGTCTTCCATTTTCCAATCACAACTCATTCACTTCTCTGCCTCTCCAAACTTCGCAGCACTGCACCCAAACGTCATTGATAGGGAAACTAGGAAGGCTATTTTGCTGACTATTCTCTAGGAAACAACTGACTTTTTACAATAGTTCAAGCAAAATGAATGAGCCCATCTGCAGAATATGTTCAAATCCATGCCATACCACTTTAAAACCAGTTGTGTCTCCCCATCCCAAGAATCCTGGGAACTGTAGTTTGTTAAGAGTGCTGATAGTTAGGGGTCAAGTTCACTGCATGTACAATGTTAAAGGGAAATATAATGAAAATGATGTATAGATGGTATTTGACTCCTGTTAAATTAGCAAAGATTTATCATAACTGTGAGAATCTGTATTGGAAATGTAAATAGAAAGAATGAACTTTTTATCACATGTGGTGGACCTGTCCCAAGGTGAAAGGCTTCTGGGAAAAGATTTATAATTAATTTTTAAAAATGTTGAAATATACATTTATAAAGAAACCAGAGGCCTTTCTTCTTGGAATAACAGGTTTGGAATTGCCCAAGAAAGATGCTAAATTATTTTTGTATGCCACAACTGCTGCTCAAATTTTACTAGCTAAGAAACGGAAAACGCAAGAACTTTCAACTGTGGAAGAATGGGAGATGAAGATGATGGACTTTTCAGAGCTAGCCGACCTGACCGGAAGAGTCCGCGACCAGAATGAGGAGTACCAGGAAGAATTGACGAAATTTAATGATTGTTTAGTTAAATACGTTAAGTTAAATTAATTGGAAAAAGCTTGCACTTACCATTTAGGCTTAGGACTTAAATAAGTGATGTGATGAATTATTATGTTTAATGCTGAATTGGGAAGAAAGAGTGATGTGATTAAGCTAAAATTATAAGAACTTGGAAAACTGTTAAAATAATAAGCATTGAAATTCAACTAGGGGGATATGAGGAAGTCACTTAGCAATGTTAAGAAGATTAGTTTTAATAAGGTTATGATTTTTGTTTGTTTATTTATTTGTTAGTGTGTTTTTTCAATTTTGTGAAAATCAATAAAAAAGGGGGGGGGGAGAGTGCTGATAGTTGCCAGGAGACCTCTATTCTCCTCACAGAGCCAAACTCTCTGGATTTCACTAGGAAGGGACTTCAAAACCATTCTGGGAACTGAGGGGAATAGGGGTCTCCTAACAGCACCCAGAACCCTTAACAAACTACAGTTCCCAGGATTCTGGGCAGGGAAGCCGACACTGTTTAAAGTGATATGATTCTGTTTCAAATGTATAATGCAGATGGGTTCACCATAAGCTCAGCCCCAGCAGAATCTTATCTGGAAACCTAGAGAGCAAAACTGAACAAGACGAACCAACCACCTTACTTGGTTCAAGACAACCTCCTATATGCAGCAAAATATTTCAAGGTGTCTCTTTGAATCCATTGGATAAAACTTCAAAAGATTTAAACGTCCAGGACCATAATGTCTGCATTCTTCTGTTCCAGAAAGCATCTCTCCTTGCACTGAGTCAACTGGCAGGAGGATGTGGTAGCATTAATAATAATAATAAAAAGAGAGAGAAAGAGCGAGCATGTATATCTGAATTTCTGGCTTGCAGGATGCTTTAACGTGCGTTGCTTAAAGTCAGCAGGAAAATAAATGGTGCAGATTGTGTTTCTTTTTACTGACCATAACTTTAATGGCTGCGTGCCAAATGAATAAGGGTTATTACCCCTCCGAAAGGCCTTCTGGAATTTATTTCAGAGGCTCAGTATGGCCAAACATGCATATTGACCCATTGTTTGCCTTATTTCCTGTTTTAATTGAGTGTCAAAGGTTATACATTGCTATTAGAGTAGGACATGAGTGGCAGCAGGGGTCAGGGACACACTGGCATTCTATTAGAGCCATAAAAACCAAATAGTATGATAATTTCACCCGTGCTCACCCCAATTTTTCCAAGATAGTATAGACATTGACCTTATTGTTTGACTGCCATTGACTCTGTAAACTGCAGCCATCCAGCCTCTGCCTACTAAACAATAAATGTGCCCTCCGCGACCAGGATGGGAAATAAAACAATAAAATACACACAGATGACTCAAAGGAGAGACTAATCCGGGTGACAGAAAATGATAAAATAACATCTCTGTTTCAGGACTGGTCAGACTGGTTTACCACAGAAGCAATTTCTTTTGCCAATCTAAGTTTCGTGTCCCCCTCCCTCTGAATCTTCGCACTTCCACTGTCAGCTGAGCTAAGGACTATAAATTCAACATGTTACAAAGCCTGGCTTATTTCAGTTTAAGGTTTTTCACAAATCAAAAGTGTTTGTGTGTGTCTCTTCCCCTCCCAACTCGAAAAAAGGAACCACTTTTGTCTGACACAAAGCAACTTATTAACAAAACTTGGCTGGGCTGGGGTGGGGTGGGAATCATTTTGGCCTTGTTGACTGTGGGGATGAAGAAGAAATTTGATTCCATTTGCAAGCAAAGTCTCCAATCTCAAACCTTTATTGGCATAGAAGCAAAATTGAATCTACTTAATCCACACTTTCTGAAATAATAACGGAGTCAAGTGTCAGCATCTCCAAATTTTGCAATGCAATTCTCCAGCCAAGTAATGTATAATATAGAGGTTGGCACAAAATGCATTTATTAGTGGATAATATATTGCTTTGCAAAAGGTGTATATTAGGCAAAAGTGCATACAAAAAAATGTGAGGATCTGGAGAAATTTGCTGGTGGATTTTCACAAGATTTTTTCAGACCGCAAACTCTTCTGGAAATGTAGAGAAGTGAACTTCAGACTGGAAAATTGAAAGAAAAAGAAATGAGATTTCCCCCTGTCTAGTTGAGTATCAATATTTGGAAATGGCTATAAAAGCTAGAATGTACCCTTCCCTGTTTATCTGTTTTGTAGCACACACAAAAATCCTGAATGAAAATTAATTTGTTTAAAAGCCAGATTGTCCTAGCCAATGTTTTAAATGGAGAATTGGAGCAACCAATTGTTTAATTTTTTTTAAAAAACCTCAATACTTATCACCTCTCTGAATAATTTAAGTAATATAGATGTAAAGTATTCTTATTTAAGTTGCATTAAGTTATTATTTGAAGCCTTTTCTCTGGTTTTAAATTGTAGACTCTATTGTTGCATTGTGCCCTGAGACTTTAGGGTGGAGGGTGGCTAAGAAATCCAATAATAGCATGATAAAATAAATAAGTTGTACCTTAAAAGTGCAATCCAACATCAGTATCAGATCTCTTGGGCTTACACCAAGGTAAGTGTGTGCAGGATTGCAGCCTAAATCACACATAGATTTATGTACCATACAGTTGTTTGGAAAACAGAGAATTAATGAGCAATATGGGAGAGAATATTAAAGACAGGGAAATATCCACCATCTAGGGGAATGAAAAAAGGACAACAACAGCATCTATAAGGTATGTTATTGCTGTCGTTGAGTACTCCAGTGGTCAGAAAAAAAATGGATGATCCTCTTTCATCTCCACTGATGTCCGTATCCATGGAAACCTCTTCTAATGGTCTCTACATCAGTCTGGGAAAACAGGTAGGGTCCCCTTCTAAAAAGTGAGTGCATTAAAGGAATCCAATCCTCTGCAAAGAAGGTCAGCTCTTGAAAGCCTCCAAGAGCTTTGCTAGCCGAGAAAGCTGGAGGGCTATAAATCCTTAGATTCTTTTGCTAAGGAGTTCAGCTCTTGAGAAGCCCATCAGCCCTCTCTAATATGGGTAGCGGAATGCGGAGCCTTTGTTCCTTGTCTGAGATGTAACACTCTGGAGAACCCTTTCTTGATGGCGAGAATATACTGGGATAAAGGATTACACGAATATGGAGATTAATTATGAACAAAAGATGGACACAATGTGTGTTTAAAAGAGGCAAAGAAAGAAAGAAAAAGTCTTTCCCCAACTCCCTTGCCCCGCCAAAAAGCCGGAGTGTAAGTTTTTGCAGAAGGAAAATATGCAGAAGGAAAAATTGCTCACGAGGTAACATTTTCAAATAGTTGCAAGTGCAGCACATTTCCTGCGAGAAATATGAAATGTTGTAACAACCAGCTCCATCTTTCTTTCCCCCAATGGGTTATTCGGTAAGCCACACGGTGGTTGTGGGGCCTGTAAATCATCACGATGGCTAGACGTCTCTCTTCCCAAGCCTTCAGTGAAATTAGTGCCTGGAACAACTTAGAATAATGAAAGGTCACTGCGTTATTGCGGCACAGATATTTGCAAGCGATGACTGCGACACTCTGAATTCCCTCCCTTTGTGCAGCATCGATGTGTCGTTTCCTGGGGCTTGTGTGTGTGTGTGTGTGTGTGTGTAGAAATGCTGCCTTAATTTTAATAAAAGGCAGTCAAGCTATAATTGGGAGTGATCAGAAGCTCATCAGAGATTTGGCTATGCTGCCCCCACAGATTTCTGTATGCTTTGGAAAAAACCTTGTAAGTGTGACGGAGAAAGCCAACGAAAAAGAAAGATGGAGAAATGGGGGGACCTGATACACTTGTTAGAATTCCTGCTCCGTGATTGCAGTCATGGGATTGTTGTCTTTCACATGACGGTATAAGTTTTGACTCCACAGAGTGGGAAGTGACGGAGACAGGATGTTTGTGTTACTGTGTTCCGTGAAGTGGGACTATTGTCCTTTGTTCTTTTTCTCTTTGCTGTCTGATGCTAGAGAGAGAGGGAGCCATGTTGCAGTGCTCCGTGTGTGTTTATATGTAAATAAAGTAGATTAGCCAAAGTGCTGAGTTGCTGAGGTCTGTTACGCAAGCTGCGCAAACTCTGCGGATCCCTAAGTGTGCCAGTGTCTGTTGGCATTGGTCGCTGTGATGTTTGGGCTGAAGAAAGCTATTGAAGCTCCTGAATGATTGACCAGGAGGGAAAGAACATGCCAGTCGGGCATGTGTCTCTGCCAGGGTCCTACTTGAGTGTAGGACAAGCTCCTGACAATGCTTTTCCCCTAGACAGTGGTGTAGCATGGGAGAGGCCACAGGGTTGGTTGCCCCAGGTGCAAAATGGTTAGGGGTGCAAAATTTCAACACCTGGTGCTGCCTCAATAAAGCTGACCACTTCCGTTGCTGGGGTCCATTGAAAATGGGTTCTCCATACAAACCAGGAAGGGACCTCTCCAGACAATGGAACAATTCTTCTTATCTCTGCGGCTGCGGTCTCCTGGGTTATGCCGATGCCGTCAGGCAGTTGAATGCACCTGCATACTCTGTTTCCCATCTTCCCACCCTTCTCCACATGGCCCCATGTGCTGGCAACCCACACTATGCCCCTAAAAAGATCATGGGATATATCTTCACCATTGCTATTGGATGAATATTCTCAAAAATAACCAACCCAAAGTGTTATCCAAAGGGCAACACAGATTCAGCTGGTTGACTCTTTTATGTGTTTGAGTCCTAGATAGGGTTTGATGCTTTGGAGCATGGCAGTAGCTGCTCTTTCTCTCTCTCTTGTCTCCCTCCTTCCCTGTCATGATGCTGTAAGAAGCTCCCGGCTGGTTGCCCAGGGAAGTATAAAGACAAGGGAAGGTTTCTTACCATTTTTTTTTAATTCAGTAATTACAGAGAGGGGCTGTAGAACCCAGCCTCTTGGATAATGGCATTGTCCCGAGTGAATCTCTACCCCTTCCCGTCTCTTCCACTTCCTCATTCGTCACTTCTACGGGTGCTGCTACATGCCCTCTGTCTTTGAGCTCTTTATTCTCCTACTTTCAAGGCTCACTGGATTCTGGGAGGGGGGGTCTGTCAGCTTTTGCCTCACTTCCTCCTCCTCCTCTCCCATTATTTCCCAACTTTCCCTTTCATCTGCATCTGAGCTGCGACCTCCCTTAAACCACTGTTGTAAGTCTGTACTGTCTTTCTTTTCCTCCTCCCTGGAAGGGTCAGGGCGGGGAAGCAGTCTCCACCATTCCTCCTCTGCCCTGTCCCTGCCCATCTCATGCCCACCATACAGAGTTTGGCATACTAGGGTTCAACTGGAAAAACCTAATCTATTGATGTAGCCTGGAAAACTCCCAGCTAGCATGGCTCACTGCAGACTTAACAGGTTTGAGTGTTCCTTCTCCTTCTTCTTTCTGTTTAGTTTTGGAGCAAATTTTAACCTTGTTCAGTTTTGGAACAAATTCTAGCCCTATTCCCTCAATCTCTCCAGCCGCTCAGGTTACCACAGCAGAGATGTTCATGGGTTCCTCCACCACCCACACCCCTCTGTTGCAATTTCTGCAACCAAACCAACAAACCAGCCCACATGTTAGGGGCTAAATATCTGCTTCAGGGAGCCTCCTCTACTCAATCTTTGGGGTGTTAATCCTGCAGGTGAAGCGGAGCAGGCTCTTTGTGCAGCTATTTAGAGGTTTGCAGGAAAAGAGATGTGTATAATTGATTCACCCCTGCTCTCCTGCTCATGTGATGCATAAAGGGGGAGGTGAGCAAATAAAGGCTTCTGAATACTATTACATCTACACCAAAGTTCTTGTTAACCATAGTTCGCTTCAACACAGTTTATTACCTGCTCCTAACTGTGGTTGCAAACAACAGTTTTGCACTAACTTTGGTCAGTGGAATCGCCAGCATGGTTGCAATGCAAACCATAGTTTTCTCCCAAAAGGAAAAGAAGGTTGTAGTACCAATACAAGATGTGGGAAGTCTGTGGGGTTAGGTTAGGCAATCAGGCACAGTGAAGTCTACACGGGGCCTAGGCAAATCAGTAAATCTGTAATGATAATTTATAAATAGTTACAATTCATGTTGGTTCCATGAACACACAAAGGAACAAAACTTTTGTTGAACCGAACTCATCTACCAATCTCCCGCACTTAACGCAGGCATTTGCAACTGTCTTTGCTGCATCAAAGATTAACTTCTCCCGAAGAACACTAATTAGGATCTTCTAATTTTTGAACTGTATGTAAGAAGGATAGCGCTATGAGCACAATAGTCTGTGACCTCAAATCTGATTAGTGTCATTAATATGAGAGAGGTGCAAAGACTGCTTTGGCATATCTTTGGCCAATATTGAAACCCCTGCCAGAGCCTGATGTGCTAATTAAGGGCATTAAACCAAATGTACCTGTTCACATTTATTAGTGTATGGGAAATACATGGATTTTAAAATAAATCAATCCTGTAATAGTCTGGAATGGTGAGGATTTTTCTTCCCAATGTTTAACTGGGGGTGGGGGTGGGGCAGGGGGAGAGAGGGAGAGAGGGAGTTGGCTGTCATTATGCCAGCCACTATTTTATGTTAGCTATTTAACCTTTTAGGGAGGACAGAATTGATTCAGATTGAAACCCCACCGTTCTTGTTATGGCTCTTGCTAATAACAACAAAATCTGATTTCATAATGTTCCTGCTACCACATTAACCTTACATCAGATTAACAAGTGTTATCAGCAGGAGGAGGGGGGATGGAAATCCCCAAACAATGACTAATACCGCTGAATGTGATAATGCCGTGATATTCAGGGCAGCCGTATAAACAAACGGCAATGGAGCAGAAATCTGTTTTGAGAGCTAATCTCGTTTCCGCGAAACAAATGCTCCCATTATCAGGTTTACTGGTGTAGGTAGGCTTAGTTGATTTTGTATGCATGGATAGATGTAGAAATAAATTATGTATCCTTTAGATCAGGCTTCCTCAAACTCAGCCCTCCGGATCTTTTTGGCCTACAACTCCCATGATCCCTAGCTAGCAAGACCAGTGGTCAGGGATGATGGAAATTTTAGTCCCAAAACATTTGGAGGGCCAAGTTTGAGGAAGCTTGCTTTAGATTGTTGTTGTTGTTTAGTCATTTAGTTGTGTCCGACTCTTCGTGACCCCATGGACCAGAGCACGCCAGGCACTCCTGTCTTCCACTGCCTCCCGCAGTCTGGTCAAACTCATGCTGGTAGCTTCGAGAACACTGTCCAACCATCTCGTCCTCTGTCATCCCCTTCTCCTTTCCCAACATCAGGGTCTTTTCCAGGGAGTCGTCTCTTCTCAGGAGGTGGCCAAAGTATTGGAGCCTCTGCTTCAGGATCTGTCCTTCCAGTGAGCACTCAGGGCTGATTTCCTTAAGAATGGATAGGTTTGATCTTCTTGCAGTCCATGGGACTCTAGATAGAGAGACAGAAAAGCTTCATGGTCTCTTCCAACTCTACATTTCTGTGGTTCCAGTTGACAAATCATAAAATGCCATTAAGACATCAACACTAAAACAATTGCATACCCTACAAGTATGCCCTATTTTCCAGGGACAGTCCCAGAATTAGAAAAGCCATCCTGGCTTCTGATTTACCCTGCCAGTGCCATCGCTGCTGAGCTTGGGGAGGAGCCAGCACTTGTCCTATGTGATGGTGGCAGCAAGAGTGGTGGCTGAGAGAGAGCATCCTGTTGCCTCTCAATGGCTTCTCCATGGTCTCTCCATGGTGTCTGCTGCTGGCCTTCTCCCTTGGGCAGCTCACAGCGGCAGCTGAAGAGTGGGCAAGTTGGAGGAGATTCTGCAACCACCGAGGCCCAGCCTTGCGTGTCGCCCTGACTCTCTGAAGAAAGGGGGAGCAGAGCGAGAGGAGATTGCAAAAGCCACAGAGATCCATAACAGGAAGGAAAAAAAGTTGACTTGGATTGTTTTCCTAAAGCGTATATATATTTTTCATGGTGATTCTAAGGGGGGGGGGAGCTGACTTGGGTGTACAGTGTAAAACAGATCTGAACGCATAAAACTTATTTTTATGGTGCTATTTGGAACCATCAGTAAAATGATCTGCATGTGACATGTTTATTTCTTTATTGGGTACCAGGGACTTTCTTGCGTTTCCATTTAGAAAATGGAAAAATGTGTATTTTTAACAACAGCGTGGTTTTTTCTTTTTTTTAATTGACGGGATGGGAATTGATACTTCCTATGCCTCATATAAACAACTAATGTTTCATTCCAGCTGCAGTATTACAACCTTCACAGTTTGTCCTTGGCATAGATTCTCCCCCCTCCCTACCTTCTCAGTAGCAATAGGCCCTGCCTGAAAGCTGTTCCATCTTGCATTTCTCTTCATTTTTTAATTTTTAATTTTTTGCCTTCAAATTCTTCCTTATTGGGCCTTTGTCTAGGAAAACTGAAAATAGAAGTGGCATGCATGTACCACAAATGCTGGGCCCTCAGAAACCTGTGGCCCTCAGAGTCAGAGCCAGATTTAGAGCAGCACGTCTGGTTCTGCTGCTCTGGTCACACATGCCACAAACCAAGGCGGCCATTTTGTCATAAAATGCCCCCTCCCCCTTTCCAATGGCAGCCATTTTGTGATGCTGATAATTTCTAGTGTGCCCACTGGCCCAAAAAGGTTGACAACACCTGTAGTGACAGGTGTCTTAAAAAAAGTGTGTGTGAGAGAGCTTGAAATCTACTGGGTCAGGTTGTCTCACTCATTAAGCAGAAATAAAATACATGCTTGCTGTTGAGTGGACACTTGATAGACAAGCTCAGCCGGTCTAGATCTAAGATGAGTACACCTGCAAAATACACATGTTGGTCATATTCACACATTACCTTTTGCAGTGTGTACTACAACAACCTCCCCTATTTATGAAACATGTTTTTGAAGTAGTCTGGCTAATTAGGAGCAAAGGTTTTCACCCTTTACTCTATAGATGTAACTAGACCATGTGTGATGAACTGTTGTGCTGATTTCCACCTATTTGTTTGTAATTTATAGGCTACACACACATACACACACACACACACTGGGCGTGTTTTTTATGACTCCTAACATACCAAAAAAGAAATAGTTAAAAGTAAATGAACAGCATTTTTATCAGTTCTCTTCAAATCACAGATGCTAAGTTTGATTTTATTTCTAACACTGAGATTGAAATTCTATTTTAATATGCAGAACTACAGTCTGGGGAGCCATAAAATACAGAATGTTTCCATTAGATGATAGCCCTGCTTCTCTTGTTAACAGGACTGCTGATTCATCAAACAGCAGTGATCAAGACACCAAGACCTGAAATGAAAACAGACCTCTGGGGAAAGATGTGGTGGTGACAGTGGCGGCAGCAAGAAGCTGTGTTGCTAAGTATGACTTCCAGCTAAATTCTGTCGTTTTGCTTTGGTGTCTTTGCTTTAAAATCCCATTTGTTAATGATGCGGGCGCTTAACTCAGGCAGTAGTAAGGCACGCATTAGCCTTGACATTTCCGAAAGTGGTACAAGGTCTAAATAGTGCCTTATCCTCATTTTTTGAATTTGGGACAGCAGCAAGTAAGTTTGTATGAAGGTCGCTTTATGGCAGGGTTTCCCAAACTTGGCTCTGCAGCTGTTTTTAGACTACAGTACCCATCATCCCTGACCGCTGGTCCTGCTAGCTAGGGATGATGGAAGTTGTAGTCCCAAAACAGCTGGAGACCCAAGTTTGGGAAATACTACTTTATGGCACACTAACAGCAATGTACCTAGTGTTGCTTGGGAGTTCTAAAAATCACCACCCACCCACAAAGAAATCCATGTAGCTTTGAAAGGTTCAGTCTGCCATCTTGATTCAAAATAGCATCCAATTATACCCAAAAAATAGATGAAGATCTGCTCCTTGATCACAGGGTTCATACAAAATGTGGCTATGACATCTTAAGAGGAGTCTAAACAACTTTCCAAAGTATATAGCAGATGTGCCCTAAAGTCATTATGATTACTTATACATACAGATTGAAAGTTACACTGAACAAAGGTACAAGTGTTTGTACGCTGGTTGATTTGTACAGCCCGGTTATTGTGTACACATATAATTATATGTAACATATATACACATTTTGGAGGTCCAAAAATATCTACACGGTGCCTAGGGAACAACTTGCACCTTACTTAATAACAGCAAGACAAAGGGGATGGTGGTGGACTTTCAGAGGAAGAGAGGAGAACTAGCCCCGCTGTACATCGGGGAGGGCTGTGTGGAGAGAGTCTCTTCCTTTAAATTCCTAGGAGTTTATCTCAGTGAAGACCTTACTTGGAAAATCAATACAACCCAGGTGGTTAAGAAAGCCCAACTCCATCTCCTCAGAGTATTGCAAAAGAACGATGTCAATCAACATTTGATTATCTCCTTCTACCGGTCCACAATAGAAAGTGTCCTTTTATACTGCATCACTAGTTTGACATCAACTGATAGGAAGTGCCTACAGAGGGTGGTGTTCCGTGGGCTGTTATGGGCTGTTCCGTGAATCCACTGAATGACATTGCGGAAGAACGTTGCCTCAGGAGAGTGAGGAAAATTCTCAGGGACCCTAGCCAGTAATTTCTTGATCTCCTGCCCTCGTGTAATTTCACTGTATACAAGTTGTACAAATGACAATAAAGTATTTCATTTCATTTCATTTCATTTCATATATTCAGGTTGTATACACACTGACTGTAATGTGTGAACAGCCCTACTGTGTGGATTCAGTCTACAGAGCAATCAAACCCACCAGCTCCATCCCTGACCTAGCATTGGCTAGGCCTTCTGAATAGGACTTATGTACCTATAGGCACTGTGGGTTAAACCATAGAGCCTAGGGCTTGCCGATCAGAAGGTTGGCAGATTGAATCTCCGCAACGGGGTGAGCTCCAGTTGTTCGGTCCCAGCTCCTGCCCACCTAGCAGTTCGAAAGCATGAAGTGCAAGTAGATAAATAGGTACCACTCTGGCGGGAAGGTAAACGGTGTTTCCATGTGCTGCTCTGGTTCGCCAGAAGCGTCTTAGTCATGCTGGCCACATGACCGGAAGCTGTACGCCTGCTCCCTCAGCCAGTAAAGCAAGATGAACGCCGCAACCCCAGTCGTCCGTAACTGGACCTAACGGTCACTTATCCCTTTACCTTTACCTATAGGCTATAGGCACATGTATTCCACCAAGCGGCATAGCATGGGTTGCCAATGCCTGGGGCTGCGTGGAGGGGGTTGTGAGAGGGAAATGGACAGAGTATGCATGTACATTCTAGTGCCCTGTGGTGTCAGCATCACCCGGGAGATTGCAACTGCAGAGATAAGAAAAAAAGAGCTGTTCCTCTGTCCATAGATGTCACTTCCTGGTTTGCATGGAAAACCCCTTTTCAGTGGAGGCCAGCAACAATGGAAGCCAGCAGCTGTATTGAGGCAGCACTGGGTGCTGAAATTTTGTGCCCCCCTAACAATTTTGTTCCTGGGGAAACCGCCCCTGTGCCCCCCACCTACGCTACGCTACTGATTCCACCCATATTTTACATGCAAGGCTAATGATCTACCCATCTATGTGGTTATATCGCATAGAACAAGGATGTCAGTACTATGAGAAAGTTCCATGTGATCGACCCCATCCACATGATCATGTCCTTTAAGAGTCAGCCCACATCCATGCGAAATCTGCTCACTGAAAATTGGCTTCCGTGCTTTAAAGAGATGCTGCCACATTGACCCTTCACTAGAATTTGAGCTCAGTTCCTAGGTTCTGGTAAAGACAGATTGTTGCCTGGTTCCATTAAATTTTGGAGAGTTCTGAGTCCAGTCTGCATTTGGAAACAACAAGTGCTCTGGCCATGGTTGGGGTGAGGTCTACCAAAGTTTGGAAACATCCCCAGGCCATTCTGCAAGATGCCTTCATCACACCAAACTGCACAATGTCCTGGATCAAAGCTTCAGCCTCTCAGTTTGTACAGAGGCAGTTCTTGACCTAGTACCGTATTGGCCCGAATATAAGCCACACCCGCAAATAAGCCGCACCTTTAAAATTCGGAGGGGGGGGAGACACAATACCCGAATGTAAGCCGCTCCCTTAAAATTCCACAGGCGCTCAAACCCATTCCATTTTACTGTGTGTCTGTTTTAGCAGCAATATCCTAAAAGCCATTTTTTTGTAAGGTTGCGAATTTAAGCCGCACTTCAACTTTTCACAGTCGGAATTTTATTTGGGGGGGAAGTGCGGCTTATATTCAGGCCAATATGGTATCTGGTTTTGTTTTTTGTATTCCTATGGATCCAGGGAAGTCTCATGGGTAGGCTGGAACCGATGTGTTCTGGGGTCTATCAGAACTTTCAAGATGGTAACTGGGAGGTTTCACCTATCTATAATAGCTTGGATCCTAACTTCCCTTCCAATGAAGGGAAGTGAGTTTCTTTCGCAGAGTAGGACTTTCCCACCGAGCCCATTTCCCTTGCAGACTCCTGCACCCATGAAAATCAGCTCCCAAGGTTTGGGGCAGCCTTGGGAATGATGTGGGATATGTTGGGGGTGGCAGCGGCAGCTGCATCAGGAAATGCCCCTTTGCATTAATGGAAAAGCAATTCGACATTCAAACAAACGTGTCTCTCAATGCAGCTTGCATGTTTAACTCATGTTGCTTGGCAGAGCTATCTTGCAATTAATCATGGCATTTCCTTTTTTAAAATAGACATTTCTGTCCTAGTAGACATGACATGATCATGTGGCCAGAAGCTCGCTATGATAAGAATATGTTGTGTGCTGTGAATAAGTACTTTAAAAAAACACTGTTGCCTATCAATTTTGTTGAATGACTCAATTCTTCTATTAACAAGAATGCTGTTTTAATACTTTTTTCTTTAATTTTGGATTGCTTTCTTTGATTTTATATCAACCACTTTCATTTATTCTCTGACGTACCATAGTGAGACTAGTCAAAAGTTTGCTTTCTTTTCCATTTGCTACATGTAGACACGGCCTGAAAAATGTACTAATTGTGCCCATCTGTTTGGCTGTTTCATTTGGAAGATGCATTGAGCTTGATCAGTTGTAACAGAGAGCCAAGAGAGTTTGACTTTGGGGATTCTCCGAATCAGATCATTGGATTTTTAAATCTCTTATCAGAGCCTCCGAGTCAGCAAATCTCAGCGAATATGAATGTAAACTCACATGATTATTCAGTCAGCTCCAGGTGGTGCTCTAAGGACATAGGTTATGGCCTTGTAGAATAATCTTCCTTAAGTTCTTGTGGTCTTCTGCTCTTTGGTGGAAGGTCTGATGAATAATGCGTTCCTCTACAGAAAATAATTCCATTAAAATTATGTCACCACCAAAGAAGCATGCCAGTGGATTTCTTGAACCGCCAGTGGGAATGAATTCTTCAGCAACAGAGTACTAGAGCAGAAACCTCATCACTCTCAGTTGCTTTTGAAGTAAGCTGGCAAAAAAGTGGTATTATAGCACAGTGCTAGCAGCGTGGACTGTGTGGCTCATCCTAGGCATCTATAATGAACTCTGGCAGGCAAGCAGCCTGATAAGCAGCAAGGACTCTCCGTCAGTTTTATGTAAGTTTATTTACAAGAAAAACACATCCAGATCTGCTCTCTCATTAACAGTAGTTGATCAGTCTGACTCATCGTCCCTCCCCCAACAGGAAGAACGCCAAAATCCCGCCTTTCTTCTCCTTCCCGTCCGTTGCTTTCTGAGCTTCTCCAGTCTCCTCAAATGGAGACTGAATGGCTGGCCTGTCTCCTCCCCACTCCCAGAACACACAGTCACAGACTCTGACTAATCAGCTGGTTGCCTGGCAACACTTTGGCCGACTTCCAACTCTTCCTCTCCTTGGGAGTTAACAACTTCTTCCCTGGGAAGGAGGGAGCCCGGGATGTCCTCTCTAAACTCAGACAGCTCTCATCTGCAGTTGGCCCCTTGCTCGCTCAGCTCAATTTCGGAGCCTGATTCTTCCGTTGCGCATGGGGGGGTGGCATGTTCCTGACAGCATCCATCATACTGCACAACTGACCCTTTTAAAGCGAGATTTCCGGGATTTACAGAAGCCACTCCTGTTTCTGATTGCATTCTGATTGCATTCCCAGATGTCTCATTTTGGCTCCTGTGCTCTGGCCTTGCCAAAAGAAACACATTTTTGGTTCTACATTCTGGCATGAGTCAGTTGGCTCCCACCAGAGTGCAAGACCAAAAGATGAGACCAAAAAATGCATTCTCTCACTCCTCTTCCTCCTTCTAGAAGTGTGGTGCTGGTTTCTGGAAGTATGGGAGCAGAGTCACTGTGGTCCTTGAAGTGGTGGCGGCGGTGGGCAAAGGTGCTTAAGGGCCCATCAGCCCTGAGGGAGGGAGGGAGCCAAGAGCTGAGAGAGAGGGTGAGTGGAGGCTGAGTGAGATGGGATGGGGCCTCCATTGAGGTCGTGTTCTGATTTGCCTCACTAGGATGTTGGAGGGTATGATGCATTCACTATGGTCTGTGTTAAGGACAATGTTGTGTGATCGCCACAGCTTCACAGGCGAGTGAAAAGCAAGCACAGAATATGATCTATATAGCAGAATTCTGCTTCTGGAGGATTTAAGATTTCATTGTTTTAAAAGTGCAGGAGCCAAAGTCCTTCATGGCGCATACATAGGGCTAAAGAGGATCCTTCATTCCTCCCGTGCCTTGGCATGCATCTGCTGCAACATGCTGAGGCATAAACATGCTTCTTCTTTGTCCTCTATCCCTCCTTGTCAAACTCCAGCTGGGATCACTTGCTCAATCACAAAGCAAATTCTTCCTGAAGTCCTGCGT
Organism: Podarcis raffonei; assembly: GCF_027172205.1. Classification (NCBI taxonomy): domain Eukaryota; kingdom Metazoa; phylum Chordata; class Lepidosauria; order Squamata; family Lacertidae; genus Podarcis; species Podarcis raffonei. Next base: position 23,921,991 of record NC_070618.1, read on the forward strand.
TGGAAAGTGAATGCTATCTGAGGAAACAGAAAACCTGCTGCCCTAAGTTTTCGGGAATAGATGAATTGAGGCGACTTATAGTTAAAAGCAAGAATCACTAGAAAATATATAGAAAAAAGACAATCATTAAACAGATTAGATATGATATTGAAATGTAACAACAACAACAACAACAATTTATTATTTCTACCCAGACCATTTGGCTGGGTTTTCCCAGCCACTATGGGCGGCTTCCAGCAAAATATTAAAATACAATAATTCATCAAATATTAAAAACTTCCCTAAATAGGGCTGCCTTCAGATGTCTTCTAAAAGTCTGATAGTTGTTCTTCTCTTTGACAGCTGATGGGAGGGTGTTGCACAGGGCGGGTGCCACCACAGAGAAGGCCCTCTGCCTGGTCCCCTGTAACTTGGCTTCTCGCAGTGAGGGAACCGCCAGAAGGCCCTCAGAGCTGGACCTCAGTGTCTGGGCTGAATGATGGGGGTGGAGACGCTCCTTCAGGTATACTGGGCCAAGGCCATTTAGGGCTTTAAAGGTCAGCACCAACACTTTGAATTGTGCCTGGAAATGTACCGGGAGGCAATGTAGGTCTTTCAAGACCGGTGTTATATGGTCTCAGTTCCCACTCCCAGTCACCAGTCTGGCTGCCACATTCTGGATTAGTTGTAGTTTTCGGTTCATCTTCAAAGGTAGCCCCACGTAGAGCGCATTGCACACTATGGGGAGAGCAACATGGGGACTCCACGGTTGGGGTGCTCTGGCCCTCATCCAACTTATTGTTAAGAGTAAGGGACGCGGGTGGCGCTGTGGGTTAAATCACAGAGCCTAGAGCTTGCCGATCAGAAAGTCGGTGGTTCGAATCCCTGCGACGGGGTGAGCTCCCGTTGCTCGGTCCCTGCTCCTGCCAACCTAGCAGTTTGAAAGCATGTCAAAGTGCAAATAGATAAATAGGTACCGCTCCGGCGGGAAGGTATACGGCATTTCCATGTGTTGCTTTGGTTCGCCAGAAGCAGCTTAGTCATGCTGGCCACACGACCCAGAAGCTGTACGCCAGCTCCCTTGGCCAATAAAGCGAGATGAGTGCCGCAACCCCAGAGTCGGCCATGACTGGACCTAATGGTCAGGGGTCCCTTTACCTTTACCTAAGGCAATGGGAGAAGTTAGTCATGGCTCTCTTAAATCCCATTGCTTTCATTTCGTAGCTAATTAGTCACAGCTAACGTTAGCTGAATTGGGCCTGGCCTTAGCTATGCATCTGTCCCTGTTCAAAAGTGCCGCTTGGATGCGCCAGCGATTCCTGCCCTCGCTGCTTGGGTGCCCCTCCATCGAAAATGACTGGGTTGAAGCAACGTACCGAGGCATATTGGCAATGTCAGTTTCAAGCTGATGCTCCTCCCAAACAAACAAGAACACTGATAAAATATGTGTTTGGAATAACTTCAAATAACCGCTAAACTCAGCATGTACACAATTTCCATTTCCTCTGAGTAAACCAGAAAAGTTCCAGAGGAGGTTAAAAAATAGCAAGCACATGTGGTAGATTGAGGCTACACATGCCCAGGCTTCCAATTTCCCTGCAGCAATTTATCAGTGATTATATTTTAATTGATCCCCAAAGTATAAGCCAATTTAGGATGATATCAGCTTGCTAGATCATTTGAAAATCCTTTGAAGTGAAGAGAACTTGTTTTTGCATCTTCTCCTTCTCTGTGCATTAGTTAATAAATGAAAACAGATAACCAGCTCTCCGCCTGCTTCCTTAAATGGCAATGAATTCTCCACATTTCTTGTAATAGTTTCTAAATATAAGATATACTCAATAATGCTATCCAAACATAAATTCTTCTTAGAACAAACATTGCTACCCATTTCTCACAGCATAGATTCAGCCCATTCCCTAACATGTATGAGCTGGGAGAAGGAAAGGATACAGCTTGTATTAAACTTGAATATGATATATTCTATTTTTCTTTAAGGAGGTGCTTGAACTCTTTGCAACAGGTTCAAGTACAAGTGATAATCGACAAAAGGAAAGTGGATTTTTAGGGTGCCTCAGTGTAAGTGTTTACATTTTTGAAGAAAAAAACAAAACAAAGGAATTATACAGACTGCAACTTAAAGAGATGGAGAACTTCAGTGTATAAATAGGGATGGTGAAATCTGTCGATTCCAGTTTCTCCCCAATTCTAATTTGTCCACTTCAGTTCTGCACATTTTCACATCAGTTTGTTGTTTTAAAAAGTCCCAAGTCCTTCACGACAGGTAAGCGGTTCTTATTAGGAACAGATGTCTCCACAGAACAACAGAATTTAGTTCTCTACACAACTACGGCAGCCCGAATCATTTATGCTCAGAAATGGGGAGAGAGATTCATACCAACAAAGGAGGAGTGGCAGATGAAATGGATGGAATATATGGAACTAGCAAATTTAACTAACAGAAGAAGAGATCAGGAAGATATTCAGGGAAGAGTGGGAAATATTTGAAGAATATCTGAAGAATCATGTTAAACAGGTTAAAACGTTGGCAGGGGTTGGAGTGAATTCAGCAGTGTTAAATATTGAAGATTTAGAAAGGAAGGAGAAAAATAAAACATGTGGAGTAATTAGAATACAGAGGTACCTCAGGTTAAAAATTTAATTCGTTCCAGAGGTCTGCTCTTAACCTGAAACTGTTCTTAACCTGAGGTACCACTTTAGCTAATGGCTGCTGCCGCCGCACTGCCGCCACGCAATTTCTGTTCTCATCCTGAAGCAAAGTTCTTAACCTGATGTACTATTTCTGGTTTAGCGGAGTCTGTAACCTGAAGCTTCTGTAACCCAAAGTACCACTGTACTGCCCATCAATGAGGCCAAACTTAGATTCACAAAATATTTAGGGGTATGCGTACCCCCAGAAAAAAAGCACTGGATATGCCTCAACTTTGCTGTGGCACCTTCTCTCTCTCCAAGGTGTGCTGGAACTCTGCAAGGTATTTTAAACTCTGTTTTTGCTGCCACCACAGATACAAAAGATCTGAATGGTTCCTACCTCTGGGGTAACCAGCGAAGAGCATGTGTGCATGTTGCAATAATTTTATTGGTAACAGAACTTATACAGCTTTTCAGTGCACAGAAGAATATGTTTTCTTTCAGTAACGTACTTTCTTAGACATAACTTCGGTTCATAAGCAGTGCCGGATTTACATATAAGCTAAACAAGCTATAGCTTAGGGCCCCACTCTCTTGGGGCCCCCCCAAAAAAATAAAGGGAAAAAGAACCTGGATGTACATTTCCAAAATATAAGATAAAAAACAAATAAAATAAAACCTCCATACAGCAACAGTGTTTTGTAGGCTCCTATGATGTAAGTCATGGGCCCCGCCTGCTAGCCTGCTCCCTAAAATATCACTGGTTTGCTCATTTCTATATATAGGGTGCCTACATTCTGCATGGACTGGTTCCATGGCAACATGGGCAAACGGCTTTAGATACCTCTTAGGTCCATAAATTACCATATAGCATATATTCAACACAAAAAACAGCGGCAATTTGTTGTTGACAAAGGACAGCTGGACATGTAAAGGACCCCATTATCTTCAGTAGATTAGGGCCTCATCAAACCTAAATCCAGCCTTGACCATAACATTTCCCAAAATGCTGGTTGTCGTCCCCCCTCTCCCCAGTTGGTTGCTGGCTGCTCTGCCCTGCCCTTTGGTATCACATTTTAACTCTTCCTCCCTCCCTTCAGGTCCTTTGTTATCTGCACATGTCAGCCTTGCAAATTTAAATGAAGCTGTACACTCACCCTTGAATACCATTGGAGGGGGATCGGACTTTGAAGGCAGTAAAATAAAGGTAACATGCTACATAGGGACATATGAGCAGTGTTTTACTGATATAGCAACATAAGACAATTAAAAATTAAGCAATAAAAAGGACAAGGTAATAATGCATTATGGATGTAAAAAGAAGGGCCTCATGTGTCCATCTAGGTCAGGGGTCAGCAACATAAGGTCCATGGGCCACAAGCAGCCCACGTGGGTTGTTTAACTGGCCCACAAGCAGCCCCTGAACCGAGCCGCGTGCTTGGCAAGTCCCCGCAAGCTGTGCTAAACTGGCACAGCGTGTGTGATGGCTTGGGATTCGGACTTGGAGGCTGAACCTGAGGAATCCCAGCCTGCACAGGAGTCCCTGCCTCCAGAACCACGGGGCTGGGGCTTGAGCCTGAAGGGTCCTCACCTGTGCTGGATCCACAGGTGCAGGAACCAGCTGAGTCTGCTCTGGCTCCTGAGGTGATGGAGGACCCATTGCCTGCAGGTTCTCCACTCTCAGCCCCGTCAGGGGAAGGTGAGGTTGCCTCTGGGTCCGGTAATCCTCAAGCCTCTCCTGAGCTGCAGAGGCTCAGGGCAGAGAGGCGGAGGGAACTAAGTTCTCGCAGGAGGAATGCTCGCTTCCAGGCCAGGAGAGGTGAGTCACCAGAGGACCAGGGCCACCCTATGCCTCGCCAGCCAGCCAGCCCAGTCCCAGGTTGTGGGAGCAACATTGTTGGTAGCCAGTTCCTGCCTGCACCCTGTCCTGCTCTTCTGCCAGAGTTCCTGACCACACCCGACTCCCTTCCTTGGACCCTGCTTCAGCTTTGACGGACAGCCTCCATACCGTACCCTCGACCTTGGACTGGACTCGGACCTCGCCGCATGGTTAGTCCTCAGGACCAGCACAGCGTGGCACAGGGACTTGCTTCCGCAGCACTGGAAATCACGGGCACTTGCGATCCAGCCCACGGAGGGATCTCCACTGGAGTGAACCGGCCCAGGCGTGGTAAACCTTGCCGACCCCTGATCTAGGTTATCTAAACCATTCCTTAACACTTCATTAACGTTAAAAACCATGAGTGTAGATCTACCCCTTGAAAAAAAGTGAGTGTTGCAGGGTTCTGTCCTGGGCCCTTTGTTGTTGAACGACTTGGATAAAGAAATTGAGGGGTAGCTAATGCCACAGAAGACAGATTGCAGCCGAAATAACCTGTGACAAGCAACGGTCCCTGCTAGCTTTCTTTGTAATAACACTGGGTATAGAAATCATCGCTACCCTTTGGCTATGAGAGAGATCCCCAAATTAATATATATAAAATTGGAACAGGACGTATCAAATCTCTGCCACAGTTGCCACCATTATTTTCTTAAGTTCATTACCTTTTCAATGGATTCCAGGCAAGCTGGACTTTCTCCTCTTAACTTATGAAGAGTAATGTTTGTAAGTGCTGAAAGGTGCATCAGGGAAAATACGGAGGGGGGGGGGATTTCAATCAGCAAAGAATGGAGAAGTAGTAATTGCATATTCATAGTTAGACAATGTTATTACAAATTCTGGCTGTTGTAAATCATGGTAACAGAAGAGAAAATGTGATCCTTCTACTTGAGACGCAGTAATGCATTTTAATGATTGGAGAGAATCTACTGTGAATTACTGAGTTTTTACCAATTAGCTGACAATAAAACAAAGACAATAAAGAGTATCAAGGGTAATCTATCACTACATGAATTTTGTTCATTCAGTTGACAAATGTAATTTGGTTTACCTTATTTATGATAACACAAGATATCACAATGCAATGGCAAAATGTTCCGAAACACAGTTTGTAAAAGGAGTTGGGGCAATATTTGGCATCCCATTCTGGGGGGGAAAAATAGATGGGACAAGAAGATTGTGGCTGGGGAGGCGGGATTGCTAACAATTATGAGGTTGAAGAAATTGGAGTTCTTGTTGGAAATACACTAAAAAGGATATACCAAGAGCTCAGGCCACAAGTTTCAATATAAGGAATAATTCCTACTCGAGAGTTGAAAAGAAAAACGTGTATATTCTGCTAAGAATAACAGTTTGAAGCTAATAATAAATTTAAACACAACGTGTAAGTACAATAGTTTTAAGGTAAAACGTTTAAGTACAGAAATAATGTAGTTTCAAATATGCAGTGACATAGTATAAAGGTACATAAAATACCAGTACACAACAATTATTTTGTACAAGTCTCAATGGCAGTCAAAAGGAGTCCATATTATATAGAATCAGAATAAAGAATAAAGAATCAAATAGGGCCGAAAAGGAGTATCCGGAGTGTGAATCAGATGTATGACTCAGTAGTGGTGACCAGGACAGGGCCCTGTTTCGGAGTAAACGCCTTCTTCAGCTCGGTTTTTTGAGGACTATAAATCTGTTGGAAGTCTGTATCATTTAATTCTTTTATGTTTCTTTTTCGACATGCGTCTTAGATAATGAAATGCTCCCAAGTTTTCTTGCGTTTCTCTGTGCGGTGTCAATTAATTAAGTCCTATGTCCTATGTATGTAGTCAGTGGGTGACATGAGGCCTTTAATGTGTGCTAGGGAACTTTGTACTCTGAAGTGCTGAAACAGGAAGTATGAGTGAGCCACATGCACTCTTGGTCTTTGCAGTGTAAAGTTTGCATCTGGGGAAATGTATAAGCAGGAAAATGTGTGGCCAGAGCATCATGTATGTTACTCAAATGGCCAATAAGGAACTCTGCTATTTCTTCATTACTCGGGGGGGGGGGAGGCTATGGCGAGAAAAAGCATAATTCGCTCACACTTTCTGTTCTGGTCTTTCCACATCAACTGAAATTGGTCTCCTTGAGATCTTCAGCTAATAAATCAGAAGCTGGTGAGATCCAGAATCCTTTGGCTGTCCTTAGGGCCAAATGAAACATCACTGTAAGTACATAGGGCTACCCTTGAGTGCATAGCAGCACATCCCTATACACATATATCAAGGGTGTCCAACAGGTCGATCAACAACTTTGGCACTTCCTTCCTCCCAAAAAGCTCAACAACTTAGGGTCTTCTGTCCCAAAAAAAGCTCAACAATGGGTAGATCACTGCTAAGTATTTTTTTGGTTGGAGTAGATCGCAATCTCTTGGAAGTTGGACACCCCTGACATATATGGATCCGAACCCTAGCATATGGGATCAGGGGCCTTGCCCAATCTGGATCAGGCCCCCATGGCTGCAATTTACATTGCAAAAGAAAGGCCCCTAGTCTTATCTGTTGACCTTCTTGATTTCCCACCCACATTCCTGCCTGATCCATGAGTTCCTTCTTGCCTCCCGATGTACCTTGTCTGTCATGTGAATCAGGAGTCTAAAGGACACGTCTTGGCTGTTCTGAACTTCATCCCGCCATCAGTCCTGGTTCCTGCTTTTCTCAAAGAAACAGATGACACTCAGCACAGCAGCAGAAGCTAGCGTGGAGCCAAGGTAGAAAGGGATGAAGAGACTTGTGCAACATGAAAGCGTTATGCTAAAAGGGATCAGAGAAACCCCACTGACTAATTTGGGCCCTTGATCATTTTTCAAAATCAAATTCTGCCAGAGTCACCCTATGAGGCACGAAGCCTTCATTTGCGCTGAAGTAACTGACAATTTGCTTTTGGGGGGAGCTGGAGAGGGAAAGGAAACATCTCACAACTGCCTCTATTACTCAGCACATACAGAACTTTGAGAGAGCAAAGCAAGAGACTAAATCAAACACTTAGCTGGAGAGGAGGCGCGGAAAGCAAACAACAAAAAAAGGAATCCAATTACTTTATGTTTGTTTTGTTAAATGGTTTTTTTTCCCCTGCAAAAGAGAGATGGGGGGAAAAACCTATTTTTAACTTGTTTTCTTCTTTGCTACACTGCTGGGAGCAGGCACCACCATATGACTAACTGTACAATGCGGCTGATCCTTCTGCTAATGCTAATTAACCTCCTGGTACAAATATCAACAATGCACAGCCTGGGTTTTGACTGCGTATGATTTTTCTCCCCTCCCAGGGGCAAAAAGAGAGAGACCCTTTTAATCAGCCATCGTTACTCTTCTTTCTGCTCCTTCTGAAAAACAGGCTATCACTTCCGCAGATGATGAAGCAGAGCGTTTGCGCTCACACTGCGTTCCAAGGGGATTCCCCCCGAGGCTTATCACGGCTTTCAGTGAGAAGATCTGTAATGGCAGACAACATTCCTGAAAAGGAAAGCTGGTCTCTGCTATTGATGTTCTTCTGCAGTGCACAGCGAGTCACAGCAGAGTGTTGGGTTATGTCCTCGGCCAGCGTTTCCCAAGCTTGGGTCTCCAGCAGTTTTTGGACTACAACTCCCATCATCCCTAGCTAGCTGGACCAGTGGTCAGGGATGATGGGAATTGTAGTCCAAAAGCTGCTGGAGACCCCCAGACCAGGTGTCAGCAAACTTTTTCAGCAGGGGGCCGGTCCACTGTCCCTCAGACCTTGTTGGGGGCCGGACTATATTTTGAAGAAAAAAATGAACGAATTCCTATGCCCCACAAATAACCCAGAGATGCATTTTAAATAAAAGCACACATTCTACTCATGTAAAAACACCAGGCAGGCCCCACAAACCCAGAGATGCATTTTAAATAAAAGGACACATTCTACTCATGTAAAAACATGCTGATTCCTGGACTGTCCGCAGGCCGGATTTAGAAGGCAATTGGGCTGGATCCGGCCACCGGGCCTTAGTTTGCCTAGCCATGCCCCAGACCCTCCAAATGTCCCTATTTTCCAGGGATGTCCCTGATTTAGAGAAGCTGTCCCAGTTTCTGATTTGACATGGGGAATATTGTATGAGTTTTCCTGATTATAATGCTAGTGCTTCTGCTCTTAATGTTCCTTTCCCAGAGCAATACCAGTTGCATTCTGGAACTTTTTGACTGATATACCAGTATGCCATGCTAAATTACATCCACACCAGTGGGTGTGATGTGACTCAACAACAAATGTCATTGGACGTCACTAGGGCCCCCTCCCACCTTTTCCACACAGGTGTGCTTCTGTTCCTTCATGATTCCTGCATGAAAAAGGCAGGAAAAAACTAGATGCCCTAAATTCCATCATTTAACTCCCATGATTTTCCTGGTTAACAGGAAAATCACAAATATCCCCCCCCCCAGAAGCAATTAATATGGAGCTGAGCACTGAACTGCTAGATTTCCAGAAGCGGCTTTTATGTCATGTGAAAGCTCAAATATAATGGGGAAATCAACAGGTAGGGAGATGGTAAAAGGAATAAAATGCTGTTTGAAGGCACTCCTCCACTCCTATCAGGCACAGTCATGTGGAGGGAGTCCTATGGAGTGACAGCCTTTAGTTCAGCAGATTAATACTCTCTATTGTTTTAGCCATCTTGAGTAGCTTTCTAAATTTCAGGCTCCAAGAAACCCTTTCCGTATTCACTTGATTTCGGCTGTGCTTCCACCATGCATAGTTGACAAAGGATTCTGGGATTCTTTTCCAGAGGGGAGTGTGTCTGTGTGTGCTCCCTGTAGAAGCAGGAACCAGAGTTCACAATAGCAAAGTTTCCAGGGGGGACTTCAAAAGCCTGTGATTTTTTTCTGTCTGAGGACCTCATAGTGGGAGGGTCCAGAGGAAAAGGTGGACATGGAATGCAGATGAAGGAATCTGAATATTACCTTTGTACAGCAGGCTGATTTCTATGAACACAAATATATCTCTCTGTCCTCCATCTAGGCAAAAAATGTGGTCAGGGTATGTTTTTTCCAGCTGGAACTCACCAGAACACCAGTTTGGGCACCTTTCAGACACGCACCAATGGAGGCCCATAGAAACTTCACACAGAAAGCTTTCCCTTCATGTATTCTACCTGAAAGGTTCAATGCAATTAAAAGAAAGTGAAACATTCTTAATTGGGTCTCTAATTCTTATTTTTTTAAAAAAGATATTTATTGAGATTTTACAAACAAAGAAAATTACAATATAAGGGGAAAAAATAAAAAAACAAAGAAAAAAGATACAAAAATACAGAAAAAAATACAAAATATGTAAAAAATAAAAAAACAATTAAAAACAAATCAAACTTTTCATATCTTATATTTCAATTACTCGTTTCCTGACCTCCTCACACCTCCCTTTTTTGTATTCCAGTTCACATAGTTAATTCAGCAAATCCTTTCCCTCTTTGTTTTTATCCTAATTATAAATCTTGACATGTTAAACATCATATTTTCATCTAATTATCAATCCTTTTTTGCATATTCTTTTAATTTTGTTACTAAAACCATCTCATTTCAATCCTGCATCATTTTAACATTCATTAATTTTACAGTGTTTCTGCAGATAGTCTTTAAATTTCTTCCAATTTTCTTCCACCAACTCTTCTCCCTGGTCGCGGATTCTGCCAGTCATTTCCGCCAATTCCATACAGTCTATCACTTTCATCTGCCATTCTTCCAAGGTGGGTAGATCTTGTGTCTTCCAATACTTCGCGATGAGTATTCTTGCTGCTGTTGTAGCATACATAAAAAAAGTTCTGTCCTTCTTTGGCACCCATTGGCCGACCATGCCCAGGAGAAAGGCCTCTGGTTTCTTCAGGAAGGTATATTTAAATACCTTTTTCATTTCATTATATATCATTTCCCAGAAAGCCTTAATCTTTGGGCACGTCCACCAAAGGTGAAAGAATGTACCTTCATTTTCCTTACATTTCCAACACTTATTATCGGACAAGTGATATATTTTTGCAAGCTTGACTGGTGTCATGTACCACCTGTATATCATTTTCATAATATTCTCTCTTAGGGCATTACATGCCGTAAATTTCATACTGGTGGTCCACAACTGTTCCCAGTCAGCAAACATAATGTTATGTCCAACATCTTGCGCCCATTTAATCATAGCAGATTTAACCGTTTCATCCTGTGTATTCCATTTCAACAGCAAGTTATACATTCTTGATAGTATCTTAGTTTTGGGATCTAACAGTTCTGTTTCCAATTTTGATTTTTCCACCTGGAAACCAGTTTTTTTATCCATATTATAAGCCTCCCTTATTTGATAATAATGAAGCCAATCTCGCACTTTATCTTTTAGTTTCTCAAAACTCTGCAATTTCTCTAATTTGGGTCTCTAATTCTTATATCGGCAAGAAGCATTGTCATAATTCAGTGACGCATTTCAACCAAGGAGGGGACAAAGTACCGTATTTTTCCAGGTATAACACGCACCCATGTATAAGACGCCCCCTATTTAAGAAAATGGGGGGGAGATTGCACAAAAGCCACCTATCTCCTGTCCCAAGCTGGGCTTATACACAGAAAAGTACGGTGGGGGTTCTGGAAATGGGAATTTTGACTTAGGAGAGTCCCAAGGGCAGCTTTTAAGGCAACATTTGGCCTCTAAGGTAAAGGTAAAGGGACCCCTGACCATTAGGTCCAGTCATGACCGACTCTGGGGTTGCAGTTCTCATCTCACTTTATTGGCCAAGGGAGCCGGCGTACAGCTTCCGGGTCATGTGGCCAGCATGATTAAGCTGCTTCTGGAGAATCAGAGCAGCGCACGGAAATGCCGTTTACCTTCCTGCCAGAGCGGTACCTATTTATCTACTTGTACTTTGACGCGCTTTCGAACTGCTGGGTTGGCAGGAGCAGGGACCGAGCAACGGGAGCTCACCCCATCGCAGGGATTCGAACCACCGACCTGATCGGCAAATCCTAGGCTCTGTGGTTTAACCCACAGCGCCACCCGTGTCCCAATTTGGCCTCTAGGCCACCTATATTTTAAATGAAACTAGAGTGAGGAAACAGTGCATACCTTCAACACTAAGGCTGCAATCCTAACCCCACTTACATGGGAGGAAGCCCCAGTGAACTCAGAGGAACTTAACTTCTGAGTAGTTAACGGTTACTGTAAATGAGCAAAGATTTCACATTCAAGAATATGGATGCATGAACCATTCCTTAGCTGTAAGAGGAGTTGTGAAAGGATCATAGATTTCGGGTTACAGCACTTGCTTTCTGATGTGTAAGGTTTTCAGACAACTTCTGTCATCGCCTTCAGACTTTTCACGAAGGCTTGAAAAGCACCTGTAGAACAGAAATGGGCCAGGAATAATGAAACTTTGCCATCAGAACACAGTTTAGAAGGCATATTTGCCTTCAAAAAATTTGTAGTGTTCACAAGAAAGAAAAGAAAAAAGAGATTCTCACTTTTGTAATGCAACACTCCACAAATTCTAGTTAATTACCCCATACACCAGTTCTCTGAACAAAACCTAATTACTTAGCTTGGGGAGGGAGAGAGATGAATTTAACCCCAATGGATCAAATGGCTAATTAAACTGTTTAAGTTTTATTAATGTTTCTAATTCATTCAATTCTTTGAGTGAAGATGAGGGGGAGAAACTACCTGTGAAAAGCTTGCACACTACTAAATTTTCAGATAGTAGGATAGCAGGAGAATACAAGTGGGGCCCAGCCACAAACTACTGCAGGCTGAAGTGCTCCTGAATGAAAAATAAAAAAATTGTCCAGTAGCAGCTTATAGACCAAGACATCACCTTGCCAACAAAGGTCCATATAGTTAAAGCTATGGTTTTCCCAGTAGTGATGTATGGAAGTGAGAGCTGGACCATAAAAAAGGCTGATCGCCAAAGAATTGATGCTTTTGAATTATGGTGCTGGAGGAGTCTCTTGAGAGTCCCATGGACTGCAAGAAGATCAGACCTATCCATTCTTAAGGAAATCAGCCCTGAGTGCTCACTGGAAGGACAGATCCTGACGCTGAGACTCCAATACTTTGGCTACCTCCTGAGAAGAGAAGACACGCTGGAAAAGACCCTGATGTTGGGAAAGATGGAGAGCACAAGGGGAAGGGGACGACAGAAGATGAGATGGTTGGATAGTGTTCTCGAAGCTACTAACATGAGTTTGACCAAACTGCGGGAGGCAGTGGAAGACAGGAGTGCCTGGCGTGCTCTGGTCCATGGGGTCACGAAGAGTCAGACACGACTAAATGACTAAACAACAACAAGTTTGTTCTGGTATAAGCTTTCGTGTGCATGCACACTTCTTCAGATTTACGGTGCTACTGGACAATTTTTTATTTTTATTGCGACTGCGTCAGACCAACACAGCTACCTACTTGGATCTGGAGTGCTTCTGTTCAAGGTTCCAGCCACTCTGCTCCATTCTCCTTCCCACCAGTTTTCAGTCTTCCTCCCTGCCGACATTCTGCCAGTATTTCAAGGGCGCTAAGCAGGCAAAGTCCTCATGAGGGTGTTTTACGAGTTCCATGCATATGCTTCCCAAGCATGGGTGCACCAATACTTTACCCAATGGGCGCTTCCAGGTGGAGAACTCCTAGTGGTGCCCAGGTGGTGCCCTGGTGGGGGTGCCACCCACTGGGTGCTGACAAATGACAGGGCTTTCTCGATAGCATTCCCCCCCCCCCATTTGTGGAGTGCCTTCCATGGTGAGCTACCTGTCTTCCTCTTTTGATCATTCTGGAGGACCTGAAAAACATTCCTCTTCACTCAGGCTTTTGATGGCTTAAAGAGACTATTCTGGCAACCTTGAAATCATTTCCTGTGAGAATATGTGACTGTCCTTAAATATTTTGTTGGCTGTTCTTATTGTTTTGATTGTCTTGGGTTTTTGACCTTTGTTACTCTGGGCAGCTTTGGGAAGAAGGATTAGATAGAACATTTAACAACCACAACAGCAGCAGCAGCAACAAATGTTATCCAACTGACTTGTTCTGTCCATGGAAGGTTTTGTTTATTTATTCACTATTTCATAAAATATATGCTGCTTGATTGTAGAAAGCCTACGTGTTAAAGATTTTCAACTGCCACCCTAATGGGTGTGTGGATGTGTTCTTCCAGATAGGTGTTTATTGTAGGATCAATGCTTCTCATGCATGCAAGTTTTTTTGTTTTTGTTTTGGTGGTGTCCACACAACATCATTGGCATCAACATCAACTTCCAATCAGTATTTGTCCTCCATTTAATTTGAATTTACCTGTATGCAAACAATCTAATAAGTATTTTCTAAAAGATCTTTGAACAACCTGTTTGCCATATTAAGCCCCTATTTTGAAGCACTCTCATGGAATAGAAATGATGTCCAGTATCTGAAGTGCTGAAAACTATTCTGATCTTCCCACAGTCGTCTAGGGCAATGATCTACTTTGCCACTCAAAGCCCCCCTCTCGCAGTTGCAAAATAGATAGGGAAATACCTTATTTTGGAACAAGTAATGTTTAATATGCAGGATGTGAAGTATTTGTGTTGTATAGAAATGGGGAGTGCGAGAAAGCAGGGAAAATGTGCTTCTGTGCCAAGCCACCATCCTATTTATACGTGGGGCATTTTCCCCTACGCACAGAGAACAGCTCCATTATCTTCATGCAATACAGCAGCAATGTATGAATTAATGATGGATACACTTTCAGCTGGAAATTTCAAACCCACTTTAAGCAATTTGCTCGGGATTATTTCAAATACAATAACTAAGTGGGATGGAAACAGCTGTTGCCACCATTTACCAAAATAGTACGGTCTGTGTTTAACGAAAACAACAGAGATAATTCCAATGAAATGTTTAGTATCTCTATATGGAAATGACATTTTCAGTGTTTATGTTCTCCTCCTAAGTAGAGAGTTATTCGTAGACTGCTTTCCTGCCTTAAATCAGAATGGAATCTGTCCCATTATTGAAGCTAACATTTTACAAGGGGCTGGAGTTTCTTTTGGGGGTTTGTTTGTTTCCCGGGGGTTTCACCTATTTCTAGAAATTTCAATCAAATGCATTTTAAACACCCCAGCCACCCATGCGTCTTCCTAATTTATTGGATTAAAAAGAAAGAAAGAAAGATCAAAACCCCGGAGTCAAAAGAGAAAATCCCACTTAGTAACACTTGTAGAAAGTCCTCCATCCATATGTGCAATTATTGTGATTGGTTTTAAGGGGATTTTCAGAGTAATGCTAGAGATAGGTTTTATAATGACAAGAGGAGAAAGCCCCTTCTCCACCCCTGCTCCAAACACACAAACGTCATCTCCAGGTATGCTCAGTTCTGGAAAATGCTGAGGCCAAATCTGGACTCAGTCATGCAATTTCCCAAACCAATTTCCTTTCCATCTCTCCCTTACTTTGTAAACAGCCCCTCAAGCCTATAAGTGGGCTATGTAGAGATGGCTGAATCTATCCATTTCATATCTTTTTTGTTTTTGTTTTTTCAGTCTTCAGTTTGCTACATTTCTGAACCAGTTCACATTTTTTTAATATAAAAAAATAAATCCGTTCGACTTCCGAAACATCCGAGTTCTGAGGCGCAGCTTCCGATTGGCTGACAGCTAGGTTTTTGCATAGAGGAAGCCACATCGGACGTTCGCGTTCTGAGGAACGTTCAAAAACTGGAACGCTTACTTCCTGGTTTTCGGTGTTCGGGAACTGAAACATTCAGCAATGGAGCCATTCGAGTTCCAAGGTTTGACTGTACTGTGTTATTCCTCCTAATAGGCACATTGTGACTAAGAAACGAACTCTACAATCAATTCACCACCAGATTTTAATGTTATTTTAAATTTTAGATACATTTCTGTGCACATTTCTGTGCTACACTCCCTCTTTGGTATGCATTCTTGGTTGGAGGATTGCATCGCAAAATTCAGAGCAGACATGTGAATTTTAAAGAATAGCTGTGTTTTGATTTGCATATGGTTTCCAGAAGCACAGATTGGGTAGGTCCACATTAAAATGTGAACTGAATCAAATTTTCCCCCAATCCTTAGGGCTATGCCATCTTGGATAATGCTGGGAATTCTACCAACAGTCATATCAACATGGTGTTAGCTGGTGATTAGTGACTGCCAATTTTCTGTGATCTCTCATTCCCCCCTCCCCCATCTTAAATTCTCCACATTTCTGCATCACTTTGTGATTTCTTATTTTGTCTTTTTTTAAAAAAAGGCCCGATAAAATTTGAATTTCTCCTAAAATAAATTTCTCCTAAAATGCACATTTGTATGTCACTTTATCCAATATACACATTTCTGCAAAGCAATTCCCCTACATATATCCACTGTTGTGTGTTAATTTCATTAATATATGCAATCTTTATGCACATTATACCCTAGTATATGCATTAATTGGCTGGGAAACAGCACCGCAAAATTCAGAAGGATTTCTGTGTTTTGGTTCACGTATTGTTTCAGGAAGAGTGAATTGGGCAGGCTTGCCGATAAATGCCAACTGAACCAAATTTTCCCCTATCCCTAGTGGTATAAACCGTATTATCATGTATACACTGAAATCAGAGGTTGCTATTACAGTATATCCCTTTTTAAAGAAAATGAAATGTTGGGATGCTAAAATGAAGCTGACTTTCCAGGTACAAGGCACTAATCTGTGTGTTGAATGGAGGGTTGCTGTGTTTGTGCATCAAGGCCCCAGCGCACTCCCAGAATAATGAAAACACACAGACACAGAATTTTAGTTTAAAGGTTAATGGGCAAAATTTAGGCCGCAACTTTATTGATTACAGAAATGTAAGTGGTATTGGCTTAGGCATTCGCAATAACTATATCTGACTCATGCCCACCATGCAGGAAGTCTAGAAGGGTAAACCACCAAAAGAGAGAGTTCCATCAATGGTGACCAGCTGAAGCTCACCCCGGGGTTCCTGCTGGGTCCTGGCATGGCCCTAGCCTCCCAAGCAGACTTTGGACGAAATCCAGACCTGTGGATTCCTTTAACGGAATACCCTTGTACCTGGAGGGGCAGGTGATGGCCACACCTCCCCTCCCCCAGACATCACAAAGCCAATGCCTAACCACCAAACCTTACAAAGTTGTGACAATTGCTAAGAGGTAGGCAAAAACCAAATGGCCTGTGCCAATCTGCCAAATGGAAAAAAATCCTAACCGGCCCCTGTTCCAAAACAGGCGACCAACCAAAGTCCAGAGCAAGGCCAAAGCAAAACCAAAACACTAGGGCAGGTGTTCGGGGGCACGAAGCCAGGAAAACCTCGCAGCGTCGTGCCACCTCCTTTTA
Organism: Podarcis raffonei; assembly: GCF_027172205.1. NCBI lineage: Eukaryota > Metazoa > Chordata > Lepidosauria > Squamata > Lacertidae > Podarcis > Podarcis raffonei. Next base: position 23,938,837 of record NC_070618.1, read on the forward strand.
AAGGCCCCCCTTGATCATGCCACCACTCACAATTGGCCAACAGGCTGTGGCGTGATCATGGGGGCCAACGCATGGCTTGGGATCAAGCCCCACCCCTCCATGGATGAGTGGGGGGCGCCTATAGCCTGTGTGCAACACGGACCCTCAATTAAGAGGATCCAATTTGTAGTAAAGGCTTCTTTATGTAGGGAAATGTGCATAGATTGTATTGTTGTAAACTGCCCTGGAGATTTGAAGACCTGAGAAGCACACCTTGATATAAGTTTACAATGTTTTCTATGAAATAAGTGTTGTGTATTGTTTTAAGAATGTGTTTTAATGTGTTACGTTTTAGTACATGTCTTACATTTATTAATACTAACTATTAATTATATCTATTTCTAAATAATGAGTAGTGATTTTTTTATGGAAGTTCACGTAAATGCTGTTACGTATCTGGTTTAACTTTTGTTCTTCTGTTATGTTGCTATGGTCTAAGAACTAATGCAATAAAAGTTATTCATAGCGGTAGCACTGCTGTGATGTAATGTCTTGACTGAGCAAGAGATTTGCTGTGCAAAGTTGAGAGAAATAATTTTAAAAGTTGGGAATAGTAGTTGGAAATTTAACAGATTTAAACCAGAATTCAAGTTGAGCTTCCTCCTTTACTCATAAACCTTTGTCCAAGGAGCAATATATTCTCTAGCAAATAGTTTAATTCATTCCTTTGCGATGCACATCCTCCATCTCTTATATACAATACTAGTTGCTTGTTGCTAGGCAATTAGGAAAGTTGTGCTGCATGTGGCCATTGGGTGTTCATTGTCTGTGTGTTTTGTTGAGAGACCCTTTGTTTAGAAAAAGCAAGGATAATTCAACAGGCTACCTCATAAGGAGCTTTAGACTAATATGTCCGCCAGACAGCCAGTAATTTAAGAAAACAATTTTTGGGAGCAAATAAGAGGAGATTTGCCCACAGTGCTTACAGAAGCCATCACACTCTCTTGGAAAAGGAATACCAGGCAGTAATGAGTATATACAATTCTGTGAGGCACTTGGCAGCCCATAATAACAATGCTAAGCTACCAGCGCATGCTGAGAAATTAATGCTTTCCAAGTTGCAGTGAAATGTGCATTAGAAAAAGATCCAATTCCTCACTCAGGGAAAAGTACTAGGAAACTGGGCTATTTGATTTGCTAAAATCTGTGTCTTCCCACCAAAGGGCATCAGAGCTGGTAATGGGTGAACTCCCCTCAGCTCAATTTGGAAATTAGTCAGAAATCTTTGGAGAAGACTCCAGAAAGCCATTTCACACCCACATGAATTGCACTGCCCGCTGTACTGTGTCATATTGTCTCCAACTTTCAGCTGCCTTAAGTCCAACTGCTAGACAGTGTTTGTTGCTCAGATATCAAGAGGCCTGAAGAACAGGAATGCAGGAAGCTGGCTTTTACTGAGTCACTAATTTCCATGCAGTAGGAGATGGTGTAGAGACATCACCTTGCCAACAAAGGTCCGAATAGTTAAAGCTATGGTTTTCCCAGTAGTGATGTATAGAAGTGAGAGCTGGACCATAAAAAAGGCTGATTGCCGAAGAATTGATGCTTTTGAATTATGGTGCTGAAGGAGACTCTTGACTGCAAGTCCCATGGACTGCAAGAAGATCAAACCTATCCATTCTGAAGGAAATCAGCCCTGAGTGCTCACTGGAAGGACAGATCCTGAAGCTGAGGCTCCAATACTTTGGCCACCTCATGAGAAGAGAAGACTCCCTGGAAAAGACCCTGATGTTGGGAAAGATTGAGGGCACAAGGAGAAGAGGACGACAGAGGATGAGATGGTTGGACAGTGTTCTCGAAGCTACCACCCTGAGTTTGACCAAACTGTGGGAGGCAGGAGTGCCTGGCGTGCTCTGGTCCATGGGGTCACGAAGAGTCAGACATGACTAAACGACTAAACAACAACAACAAGGAGATGGTGTGGTGAGGGCATCACTGCTCACCTGACCTCCGGTCATGTCTCTTACCATGAGGTAGATGGGAGGAGCAAGGAGGTAGGGAGGGTGGCTTGGTGCAAATTCACTGGCTGGAGCTCTATATTGTCTCTGCTACTGTGTTTACACAACACTGACCTCACTTTACCGCTCTCTCCAATATCCAGTAGTGACACCACCAGCTGGAGGTGAGGTGGATTGTGCTGTCTGCTACTGGCAAACTGTCAACAGATCTTCATCTAGGAACTCGAGGTTCATCCAACCTCCTGCAATGCAGGAATCTCAGCTAAAGCATCCATGACAGATGGCCATCCAACCTTTGCTTATAAACCTCCAAGGAAGGAGAGTCCACAACCTCCCAAGGGAGACGGTCCCACTGTTGAATGGATGTTTTGATTGAGAGGCACTCAAAATGGTTCTATAATAGCTCAGTATCCATTTGCTACAGGAAAGGGTAGGAAACAGCTTGATAATAGAGAGCCAGTGTGGTGTAGTGGTTAAGAGCTGTAGACTCGTAATCTGGTGAACTGGGTTCGCGTCCCCGCTCCTCCACATGCAGCTGCTGGGTGACCTTGGGCTAGTCACACTTCTCTGAAGTCTCAGCCTCACTCACCTCACAGAGTGTTTGTTGTGGGGGAGGAAGGGAAAGGAGAATGTTAGCCGCTTTGAGACTCCTTCGGGTAGTGATAAAGCGGGATATCAAATCCAAAATCTTCTTCTTCTCTTCTTCTTGAGATCCCTTTGCATGTAGTCACTGCACCTTTGGTGGGAATGGGTCAAGTTCTGAGAACTTTAAATGGATTAAGCACCACAGCCCTCTTCCACTTTTCTGCTCTTAACTGGCCATCCCAACACAGCTTTTCAAACAAAACGATGCCTTCAGGTGGCTATACAACTGCATGTGACGTGTACTTTGGTCCTTATTCCAGCACCTGTTTGAATGCTCAACAACCAAAGCTATCCCCCCGCCCAATTCTTATTTCAAAGCTATTTTTGTCATTGTATCAGAAAGGCACCCAGCCAATTTGGTTTGCCAATAAATATTGCTGCAGACATTTCTGAGATCATGGTCTTTCCAACAAGTGTCTCCTGTCCAGGTTTATTAATTGTCTTACTCTAAATCTTGTGAGGATCCTATGCCCTTTTAAAATGTGGTTTTTTTGGGGGGGGTATTGGGTTGTTGTTTTTATTTTGATTATGTATTTTGTATAAATGCAACCAACCAATCCATCCATCCATCCATCCATCCATCCATCCATCCATCATCTATAAAAATAATATTGAAGGGCATTCCTATGTACAAATGCTGTTCAATTTCAGTTCTTATGACTATGTACTATTAAGCTCCTGGTAGCCAGAGATATTGATTCACTGAAGTACAGAAATGCAACCAAGATTATTGTCAAAACTGTAATTTTCCCCTTAAATAGTTTTAATGCAGCCGAAACAAGGCTGTATTTAAGGAGGTAGTTTAGAAAAGAAGAGATTTCTGATTGTGTGTCCTCAAGTTGTTAAGCTTTCCCCCTTTTGGAAAATATTTACTGCACTATATTACAGCTACATTAATATGATAAATGGATCTTTCCTAAGGGGATAAACGAAATTAAACCAGAAAGAAACCAAATCTAATTCTATTGCATTTTGCATAATCTACCAGCAGGATTCTACTGCTTCGATTCTCTTGCTCTGGTAGTGCTTACATTTTATCCAATAAGATTTTTGTTTTGCATTCTATTGGGGGGGAAAATTGAAACAAAGAATCCAGGAGAGGAAAATGCATATCCATTCATTGAGCAAATGAGTCTCAGGCTCTACTTTTCAATAGGTGTAATGGATGCTGACACTGGTATTCAGTGCTATCCTAGTCCTGTTGTCCAATTGATTATGTCCAACTGTTAGCTGTATATGAGATATAATAATAATAATTTATTATTTATACCTCGCCCATCTGGCTGGGTTTCCCCAGCCACTCTGGGCAGCTTTCAACAGAACATTAAAAACAGCATAAAACTTCAAACATTAAAAAATTCCCATCTGAATTTGCCTTCAGATGTTTTCTAAAAGTCAGATAGTTATTTATTTCCTTGACATCTGATGGGAGGACGTTCCACAGGGTAGGCGCCACCACCAAGAAGGCCCTCTGCCTGGTTCCCTGTAACCTCACTTCTCATAGTTAGGGAGCCGCTAGAAGGCCCTTGGAGCTGGACCTCAGTGTCCGGGCTGAACGATGGGGGTGGAGATGCTCCATCAGGTATACTGGGCCGAGGCCGTTCATTCTGTTCAGCATGCATTTAAGGAAAACTGACCTAATGTAATACACAAACGGAATCACAACAACCCTTCAAAATCCACACGGCTCTGAATTTTGCAATGCACGTCTTCAGGCGAAAAAGGTGTACAAAACCACACATGCGAGGGTACATTGTGCAAATATTGCATATTTTAGTGAAAACAGTGTACAAAAATGAATTGCAATGCATGGAACTGCTTTGGGAAATATGTATTTTTGGAGAAATTCACACTAAAATGCTGAGGAATTTTAATGAGCGCTTAAAAAAAAATCCGAGCTGATGTGGAAATACGGAAGACTGAACTTAAGAGTGCAAAAATGAGAAACTGGGAGAAAACAAAATGGACAGATTGACTCATGAATGGGTATAGTGTGGTGGGAAGGATGTGAAGAAGGGCATTTTCTCTTTCCCTAGGCCACAAAAAATTGGAAAAATTGGAATTGGAAGAGAGCAAAGCAGCAGCTTTTATAGGTGATGGAGGCTCCACCATCACCTGGCTCTCAACCAGAATCTGATCTGGACAGGTACTTCCATGTCCTTCTTACTTCTCTAAATTTGCCTCTTACACAGCTAATGAGGCCATTCGGTCGAAACAAAATAAAAAAATTCCTTCCAGTAGCACCTTAGAGACCAACTAAGTTTGTTATTGATATGAGCTTTTGTGTGCATGCACACTTCTTCAGATACACTTCTTCAGAGGCCATTGGGTGGCAGATGTTGACCTCCTTGCCTGAGTTGTTCTCTCATCTGCTCTTGTGGCCTTGGGGGAAATTGTGGGTCGGTGGGTGTCTGAGGGTCGGCCAAGAAATCTAGGCAGACCTCCAGTCCTAGGGGGAGGGATATCCAGATTCCCAGGTTCTTCAGGGACAGTCACATTGCATATTTTAAAATACAGTTTTTGGGTTTTTTTTAAAGAATCCTCAAAAGAATCCACAAAGGGGCAAAAGGCAGACAAGGAGGTAGGGCAGCAATATTTAAAACCAATTGCTTTTTTTCTTTTCTATTTTTAAAGAAAACAAACAGATTCTAAATAAAATCGGCCAACCTTCCTCATGTAGTTATTGTGACAACCAGATGGAGAAAAGCCAGCTCTGAATAGTATTTTAAGTGAACCCAAGGGATCTGAACCATAGATCACTTTGCTGCCTTACAAAATGGTTTTAAAAATCTCCTCAGTTTCAGAAGCAATTTGTCCTATAGCATTGGAGGCTATTGTTTGAGAACCGTGCACCCTAAAAAGGCACTTAGGGTTTGTGGAGCTTATTTTGATACTGACATCTTGGGGGTCTACACAAAAGCTCATTCTATGCGTTTGGCCCACGTATAATGGGTGCTTAAGAGCCCATCTCCTTGCATTGAGTGGAACTTCGGCAAAGAAGTGGTTATCTGTGCATGCAGATGTTCCAGTCAACATGGAGCAGATCTGGCTGCCATGGTACACTGTTTTCTTGTGTTGTTGCGTAAACATGTTGAAGAGGTTCTTGTGTAGGTAAAGGTAAAAAGGTAAAGGACCCCTGGATGGTTAAGTCCAGTCAAAGGCGACTATGGGGTTGTGGTGCTCATCTCGCTTTCAGGCCAAGGGAGCCGGCGTTTGTCCACAGACAGTTTTCCGGCTCATGTGGCCAGCATGACTAAACCACTACTGGCACATGGAGAACTGTGATGAGTATCAGAGCACACAGAAACATTGTTTACCTTCCTGCCGCAGTGGTACCTATTTATCTACTTGCACTGGTGTGCTTTCGAACTGCTAGGTTGGCAGGAGCTGGGACAGAGCAACGGGAGCTCACTCCGTTGCAGGGATTCAAACCGCTGACCTTCTGAGCAGCAAGCCCAAGAGGCTTAGTGGTTTAGACCACAGCACCACCAGCCACCTGATATATATATATATATATATAGAGAGAGAGAGAGAGAGAGAAGGCTATTTATCTGCATGCAAGCTGTATGTCTATCAGCAAAACAACAACAAACCTGTGGTTACTTGAAACATACTCAATAAACACTGCAACCACTACAGTGGTACCTCGCAAGACGAATGCCTTGCAAGACGAAAAACACGCAAGACGAAAGAGTTTTCCGTTTTTTGAGTCGTTCCGCAAGACGAATTTCCCTATGGGCTTGCTTCGCAAGACAAAACGTCTTGCGAGTTCTTGCGAGTTTGTTTCCTTTTTCTTAAAGCCGCTAAGCCGCTAAGCCATTAATAGCCGCTAAGCCGCTAAGCCGCTAATAGCCGTGCTTCACAAGACGAAAAAACCGCAAGACGAAGAGCCTCGCGGAACGGATTAATTTCGTCTTGCGAGGCACCACTGTATTATGCTGTAAGATCCACTATCCTGTAATATTACATATGAGCCTGTACTACTAATGAAGCCTAGGATGGTGAAATAAGGCTAATATTCCAGAAATCATTGTCTTAGACTCTGTGAAAGGATTCTGTGGAACTGTAACAACCCTTCATGTGGATTATTGGACTCTATGAACAGACAGGTGGAATAGACACTTATACATGTATGGACCTTATGTATGAACTGACAAGAGAATGAACTGATCCACTGGGTCTTCTGCTTTTTTCATTGAACTTTATGAGAATTCCATTGGAATCTACAGTTTGATACAATGAATAGTATACCTTATTTATTCAAAAGTACAGCCGGTTACGTCTTGTGTGTTTACTGAGCTGTATTTGTATCTACATGCAGAAATTTGTCACTTGCGTACTGGCCATTCCTGCCTCCCTAATGCATACATGTCTGATGTAATTATTATTTTTATGATATTCAAGAGAGGTTGGGCACATAAAGGGGGTGTCAAAGCCTGTTGTACCCACATAGAGATTTTTAAAAAATCACTGAAATTGTGGGGGAGGAAATAGGCAAGGCAAATTGATATCTATTATTTTAAGAATCTAATCAAGATGTCAACAACTGAGATGTCACCATAAATTTGCGTGTGTTTATTAGGTGCTGCACAACCCATGGAACTTTTGATTGCTTGATGAAGTCTAACGTGCTGCAGGGCATGTTACTTGATTGGATCACTGGTGCATTTAAAAGTCCTAAGAGCTGCCAATTCGGTTTGTTTCCATTTTCCTTTCATCTTCAGAAGGAGGAATTAAATAAACTAGATGCATTAAGCACATTCCATAAATTAATTAAGATGGTTTACAAATACTCAGGCTAAACAGAGGCAAATCGAATTAAAGCTCGTTAAACGGTTATGAATACGAAAATAAATTCGCTAATCTAACAAGTCCTATTCCCTAATCCCTGGGGCATCATTTACCATCTTGGTGCCTTCCAGGTAATTTGGACCAGAACTCCTATCAGCACAAAAGTTTTTATTAGGGTTTATTAAGAGAAATACAAACATTATTGTCAAATATCTTCTTTTTTGGGTCGAAACTAAAAGAGTAATCTAACAGCAAGAGAGAGAGAGAGAGGAGAGGAGAAAGGAAAAGAGAGAGAGATAAAGAAAAGGAAATAAAGAAACATTTAAAAGAGAGGGGAGGAGAAAGAAAAGTTAAGAAGCTAAAGAACTTCCGATTCCTCATCAGAGGTACATATTATTAATACCTAACCAGATTGGCCTACTGTTCCAGCTAGACACAACTTTCTACAAATATCTGCATATGAGAATGTTGGGAAATCATTTCCTGCAAACTCCCCATGAGGACAACTCGGGATTCAATCCTTCCCCGATTGCCAATAGAGTCCCCTTAGTTAGCGCTTTAGAATAAGTAGGCCTTAATTCATAAATTAGCATGGTTTACAAGGCTGTACGCAGAAAAGTGCAAAGTACAGCAAAGACCTTTTAAAATTCCCCTGTTACAGTGCCTGCGTTTGCAGATACTGCAGGAAGAGGATATATGGCGAAATTCATTGCAGAAGAGGCCCGAATACATCACCAACAAAGTCATTTGCGGGAGGATGCAAAACACACAGACTCACAAATGCATCCTAATTAATTTGCCGCGAGTAATCCTAGGTGGTCCGTTTTAGCAGGAAAAAAATTAGAACAGATAAAAAAAATGCGATTGAATTTTTATGTAAAAAGAAGACGAAACTATCCAGGTGCAAAGGCTCGTAAACAATATTAAAAAGGTGCAAGAAAAGAACCTGAGGTTTTCTATTTTAAAAAGGGCTTTTTGCCGTTTGTGCATTCTGAGATTAATTGCTGCCTTCCAACCCAATCCTTTTAGCTGCAAAGGAGAAATCCCCTGTCCTCACCAGTTTAAGGGATCGATGGGGTTTGTGGAGAAACTGTGCTCAGAGTAGGCACCCCCCTCTCCATCACAGCAGCAAAGCTCCACCCCCTGACCTGGGGGTAGAGCTGCCATGGCCAGCCTACCACAGGTGAGAATAGTGAGCAGCTGGGGGCTTTGGGCTGATTCAGGCTCCAGTGGGTGGGGCTGCCTAGCCGTGTCCCCTCAGTAAAATGTACCTGGGGTCACGCACACCCCAGCACCCATGCTATGCCACTGCTCCATCATTTACAGTACAATCCTATGCATGTTCACGCCAAAGTCAGTCCCATTGTGTTCCATGGAGCTTACTCCCAAGTAAGTGTGCATGGAATCATAACCTAAACATAGCAAGGAGATATTTCTTCCCCAAAAGGGTAGAACCACATATCCCACAATTCCTTGAATCCAGCACATTGTTAGCCTATGTAACAGAGCAAAAACCACCATCCACTGTCTTCCCTTTGTTGCTATGTTGCTCCTTCTAGTGGAGGGGATACGGGTGGCACTGTGGTCTAAACCACTGAGCCTCTGGGGCTTGCCGATTGGAAGGTCGGTGGTTCAAATCCCCACAATGGAGTGAGCTCCCCTTGCTCAGGCCCAGCTCCTGCCAACCAAGCAGTTCAAAAGCATGCCAGTGCAAGTGGATAAATAGGTACCGCTGTAGCGGGAAGGTAACAATGTTTCCTTGCACTCTGGTTTCCTTCATAGTGTCCCATTGCACCAGAAGTGGTTTAGTCATGCTGGTCACATGACCCGGAAAGCTGTCTGTGGACAATCGCCGGCTCCCTCGGCCTGAAAGTGAGATGAGTGCTGCAACCCCATAGTCGCCTTTGACTGGACTTTACCGTCCAGGGGTCCTTTACCTTTTTACCTTTACCCTTGTACTGGTTTAAAAGAAGCAAAGGACAGCAAAAGTGTGATTAGGAAAGGGATGAAGAATGATAGCTTTGAGGAATGGCTGGGTGTTGCCTAAGGGGGGAATCAGGAATTATTTGGTATACCTTTCCTCTCTAGTGGTGAACATTTGGGGGATTTGTAGAGCTCCTCTCTTAATAAAACTATCTAGGGAGAATCACCCCTGCATCCCTAAAGGTAAAGGTAAAGGACCCCTGACAGTTAAGTCCAGCTGTGAACGACTCTGGGGTTGCGGCACTCATCTCGCTTTACTGGCCAAGAGAGCCGACATTTGTCCGCTTCTGCAGACAGTTTTTCCAAGTCATGTGGCCAGTATGACTAAGCCACTTCTGGTAAAACCAGAGCAGTGTACGGAAACGCTGTTTACCTTCCCACTGGAGCAGTACCTATTTATCTACTTGCACTTTGATGTGCTTTCGAGCTGCTAGGTTGGCAGGAGCTGGGACCGAGCAACAGCAGCTCACCCCTTCGCGGGGATTCGAACCGCCGACCATCCGATCGTCAAGCCCTAGGCTCAGTGGTTTAGACCACAGCACCACCCGCAATTTGCAATTATCGGTGTGTTATTTGCATTGTGCCTCATTTGCTTCTGGACTGTGACTGTTTGCAAAAGAGCTATTTAAGGGAAACATTTACATAATCTTTGCACTCCTGCTGACCTAGGTCTCCTCTGGAATGCTTTAAATGAGAAATTGCACAAAGGAAAATGTCCCATCTGATATTTTTTTTTTGGGGGGGGTAATAATGTCCAAACAGCCAATAGTATTCCCATAGAACTTTGTACTGGTTCCTGTTTACATGGACAAATTCACTGATATTTTGTTTCAAATGAAAATATAGGCCACCATTATCCACTCTGAATGACTTCTAAGTCCCGTTTCTTTCAAAAGAAGAGTGAAGATTGTATCAAAATTCAACGGTAGTTAAAAATAATTTTTTCCCCCCTTCCAGTAGCACCTTAAAGACCAACTAAGTTAGTTCTTGGTATGAGCTCATACCAAGAACTAACTTAGTTGGTCTTTAAGGTGCTACTGGAAGGAAAAAAAATTGTTTTGACTATGGCAGACCAACACGGCTACCTTTCTGTAACTGGTAGTTAAAAATGTTTAACTTATCAGTAACTATCCCTATAGGTACGCGGGTGGCACTGTGGGTTTAACCACAGAGCCTAGGACTTGCCGATCAGAAGGTTGGCAGTTCGAATCCCCACGACGGGGTGAGCTCCCATTGCTCGGTCCCTGCTCCTCCCAACCTAGCAGTTTGAAAGCATGTCAAAGTACAAGTAGATAAATAGGCGGGAAGGCGTTTCCGTGCGCTGCTCTGGTTCGCCAGAAGCGGCTTAGTCATGCTGGCCACATGACCCAGAAGCTGTACACCAGCTCCCTCGGCCAATAAAGCGAGATAAGCGCCGCAACCCCAGAGTCGGTCACGACTGGACCTAATGGTCAGGGGTTCCTTTACCTTTACCTAACTATCCTTATATTTTAAACTAGGGCTGTGCACAACCCCCAGATCCAATTTGGGGCCCAAACTAGTACTTTGGAGCAGCTCTGATCAACCCTGATCCAGAATCAAATCAAATCAAATCAGGAGCCTTTCACAGTTTACAGTTTGAAACCTGAATTAAACAGGGGCGGGGGGAGGCTGCTTGCATGAGTTTCCTTCAGACTAACCCTCTCTGACAATTCCAGAATGTGAACCAGAGTGATCAGGGTCTGCCTCAACTTGCTCAAATTCTATATCAACCTGAATTGATTTGGTATTCAGGCTTTGCCCATAGTCAGTGCACCTTTTAATAACAAAGTAGAAAACAGGACTTTCCAATCAGAAGGTCGGCGGTTCGAATCCCCGTGATGGGGTGAGCTCCCGTTCCTCGGTTCCTGCTCCTGCCAACCTAGCAGTTCGAAAGCATGTCAAAGTGCAAGTAGACAAATAGGTGCCGCTCCGGCGGGAAGGTAAATGGTGTTTCCGTGCGCTGCTCTGGTTCGCCAGAAGCGGCTTAGTCATGCCGGCCACATGACCCGGAAGCTGTATGCTGGCTCCCTCGGCCTATAGAGCGAGATGAGCGCCGCAGCCCTAGAGTCGGCCACGACTGGACCTAATGGTCAGGGGTCCCTTTACCTAGAAAACAGAACTTGTAAGCCCTCCTTTCCATGCCCCATTGACATATTTGTCATCCTTTGCAACTGCCTTTATTTGGGCTTGTGGAAAAGCTCACCAGAACACATCTTCAGTAAAGCATTCTTTAGAACCATTCTGCTTTAAAAAACCCACACACACCTTCAGTTAATGTGGCTGAAATGCATCCAGATTGTAATTTGTCTTTGAATGCCTTGTGAGAAAGAGAGGGAGAGAAAGAAAGAGAGTTCCCCGTGAGGGGGAAATCTCTTGCATTATCGGTGAAATGTTGAATGAAATGAAAACGTTTTGTAAGTCTGTTCTTGAAGCACTTGTAAATCGTGTGTCCACAGAGAGACTTTTATTAATGATCTGTGTTACCCAGGCAGTTTGAAAAATGACTAACATGCTTTCATTATTGTTTAGCTTGCTTTATAGCCAGGGGAAGTTACCAGTAAGAAACGCGTGGGCAAAAGTAGTGGGAAATGGCTATGAAGAACAAAGGTTAGGCTGATCCTGCAGCCTGAGGCAACTGTCATCACCTTCCAGAGCAAGACGGTTCTCTCCCCCTACCCCTAAATTCAGGGCATAGGAGTTGACCAGACTGGCTGATAAATCTTATTTCAGTACTAGTGAAGGGGACCATTTCTTCCGCTGCATCTCAGGGTAACTCACTACGTGGTGTACACAGCTTTGTTCTCCAATACCTGCTATTTTATTTTATTTTTTTAGGGGGGAAAGGTGCTGGAGCTCGCCATGAACTTGCTCTCTTGGAATAGCAATAGCACGCACCTGAGAGGTGTCAGAGCTGAGCACCAGGGAGCTCCTGTTGAAAAAAAAAAGCCCTGGCTAGAAGGCACACTAGGTTAGATTGACAGAAGGTATATACTGCTCACCTGCCTAGGTCTGCAGGTGGGAGATCACAAGCAAACACTGGAATGGACAAGATAAATTTGCCGGGATAGATCCAGATCTAGATGATAGATCTAGATCTAGATGATGTAGATGTAGATCTAGATGTAGATCTAGATATCCCTTCATAAATAAAAATATCTGAGCTGCAATGGAATGGCTACATGCTTTATCTATATCTACTTCCAATCCCCTTAGTGCCAGTAATGATCCTCTCGGACCAATTAGTGTGTCCCTATCTTATCCCAGTGTCTAAGTGACCACACTTTGGTTCTGATGTCAGAAGCAATTCCAGGTAAGCTTCTGGTTCTTCACAGCCCACCTAATCCCAAACACGTACTAGTGAAGGCCTTGTGAAGCAAATAAATTCTGGGCACATAAGGCAGGCAGAAGCTAAGGCTGGGGATAGGGAACCTGTGTTGGATTCCAGCCACCAGCATGGCCAATTTTCAGTGGTGATGAGAGTTAAGTCCAACATCTGAGTCCAACATCTGGAGAGCAACAGGTTCTCCATCCCTGAAATTGTTTGGTGTGTGCTTATTGGCAGGGAAGAGAACAGTGAGAAGCAGCTTGCTAGGTGGAACAACAGCAATGCTATCCTTCTGGCAGGTGACTCCCTGTTGCTTAACCAGGAAGGCTGAGGCATCATGGTGCGAAAGCAGTGGCAGGAGTGATGGATTGGCTCCAGTGGTACATTTCTCCATGCCAATACGACACTTAACTACTAGCTTTGCCTAAACTCAAATCCCCCCGGTCTAATATCCCTAGTGCTGCAAGATTGTCACAAGAGTGCCTGGACTAAAATTGTCTATCAAAAACTTCACTCTTGTGGTTTATCACCACAACAGCTACTCACTTTGGGTTTTAGTAAAGCAAACAGTCTAATTTGTCAGTGCCTAAATGATATTGAGCATCAGAACAACTTGGCCACATTAAGGAAATTTTGCTCATGGTATAACAATTTTGCACCTACCTGTTTCGTCTCTCTGGCACCCTATCTGCATAACCTAGCAATTCTAAAATATAGACGCGCCTTTACTCTCGCAAGATTGAATGTCTTGCCCTCGGCTGTACTTGAGGGACTATTCCAACAGATTCCACATGAAAAACGCTTATGTCCCTGCAGTACTGAATCGGTGCTTGCACTCTTTATAAAGACTTGAGGAATGAGATTATCACCCCTCTTTTACTGTCCATTCTGGGTCATCCAACCACTGCCACAGTGTCCTTTCTCTTGGCAGATCAAGATGAGCAGGGGCAATTAGAATAAGCAATTAGAATAAGATCCACTATTTGACTATTGATTCAAACCCCTAAAATGTATTTTATATAATTGACTTTTTATTTTTATTCTTTGTATATTGTATTGTTGTTTTATTGCTATGGCTGATGGCTGACGCAAATAAAGATTCATTGGTGCCAATTTCTCTGGTCGGCAGCTCCATCTCACCTGGCAACTACTTCTGCTAACAGTGCAATGCTATAACATGTCTCCTCAGAAGTTCAGTTAGGCTTCCTCTCAGGTAGGTAGGTATAGGATTACATCCTTGACGAATCCCACCGGAAGGCTGCCCATCCTCACTGACTCATTTAGGTCACATTCACGCCATATGCTTAAAGCACTGTGATACCACTTTAAACTGTCATGGCGTCCCTTAAAGAATTATGGGAGGTGTAGTTTGTTAAGGGTGGAGGGAGATGTTGGGAGGCCCCTATTCTTCTCCTCACAGAGCAACATTTCCCAGAATTCTCTGGGAAGAGGCTTTGGTTGTTAAACCACTCAGAAGTGTAGCTCTTAACAAGCCACAGCTCCCAGAATTCTTTGAGGCAAGCCACGACAGTGTTTTAAAAGTATGGTGTGGAAATGTGGCCTTTCTCTCTGGTCTATATTTTGGATTCTGGCTGCTCTTCCTAGCAGAGCCTTGCATTTCTGAGGCACAATTTTAAGACCATCTCTAGGACTGACTCCCCCTCCCTCTCTTTCTCCTGTTGCAAAGGTTTTGTGTGGGTTGCAATCCTATTCATTTTTATTTTAAATGCGTTGTGCTTACCATTACGCTTGTCTGGCTGTTGAGACCGATGGGTAATGCTCTACATTTGTCAACAGGGGTTCTCATTTGCTAACTGTCAGCCTCATCCCCCAAAGAGAACCATTTCGAATCTGCTGGCTGCTCATTGTGTGTTTCCTTATTGCGTTGAGGGTTCTACCTCCCCCCCTCTCTCCCCCCCCCTCATTTTTAGGTCCTCAGCAACTTTTAATTAATTTACTGTCACGCCATTATTTGCCATTATTTTATAACTGTGAGTCTGATGACTGGATCCCCACAGGAAAAAAGAGAGTTTAAAATAGTTGTTCTTAATGCGTGGGTGGCTGACACCCAACAACATACTCTTAAAAAGAAAAACAACAACAGTCAAATGCTGATTTAATTTCATCATTGCTCTGTCACTGCTAATGACTTCTTAGCCCAATATATAGGAGGAATGTTTGCTAAAATGTGCTGTTTTGATACTCCCAACTCACCCCTTCCCTCTTTTGTGCTAATTTAAGGCACAAGAAGAAATGTATTCGGTGTTGTTGCTTAGATTGATGACAGTCGCAAAGAAGGATCTTTTGAGCTTTATGCATTCCATCTCTGAAATAAGGTGTTCCTCGAGGGAGGGTTTTGGTACTTGACTACTCCACCAATCACTCAATTCTGAAAGAAGTTCACAGGAAGCAAACTCAAGCGTACATGTAAGACGGACTAAGATGCATTTTTGTAAGTTTGGAGTTTCAATCTGCATGTTTAGCACGAAGGTCTTTTATGTTTTGATTTGTTTTCTTGGCAAAACAGACATGCACGTTATGCAAACATTGCACCTGCCAAATAATTCTCATTCTGCATTTGTAGGAAATCAATATTTTAGTGTGACAGCACCTAAACTTTGGAACGCCCTGCCTGTTGATCCCAGGAAAGCACCTTCATTGTATTTTTTTCAGTACCTGATAAAAACGTTTAAGTTTAGGCAGGCCTACCTAGATGTGTAGCGGGTGGCGCTGTGGGTTAAACCACAGAGCCTAGGACTTGCTGATCAGAAGGTCGGCGGTTCAAATCCCAGCGATGGCGTGAGCTCCTGTTGCTGTGTCCCTGCTCCTGCCAACCTAGCAGTTAAAAAGCACATCAAAGTGCAAGTAGATAAATAGGTACCACTCCGGCGGGAAGGTAAATGGCGTTTCCGTGTGCTGCTCTGGTTCGCCAGAAGCGGCTTAGTCTTGCTGGCCACATGACCCAGAAGCTGTACACTGGCTCCCTCGGCCAATAAAGTGAGATGAGCGCCACAACCCCAGAGTCGGCCACAACTGGATCTAATGGTCAGGGGTCCCTTTACCTTTACCTTTACCTAGATATGTTGGATGTTTCCATCTGTTTCCATCTGTTTCTATCTTATCACTGATATTAATTATTATTATTTGTCTATAGTAAATAGCTGCTATTTTTACACATAATTTTGTAAACTAATGTGATTTTTTTAACGATCAAGTGGTAAATATTTTTGAATGAAATAAACAGATAAATAAATCATAATTTTGCACTCATTTTGTCGAAGTTCTGAACTATGTAGAAATTACAGTAAAATAAAATAAAATGTTTTTAAGGATCCACAAAGCACATGTTTGAGATTTGCATTTAAAGCCCTAAACAACTTGGGGTCAGGGCATATAGAGAACTGCTTTGCCCACTACATCCCTGTGCAGCAACTGTGCTCCTCGAATGGGGCGTTGCTGAGAGTATCAGATGTTTCAAAGGGGCAGTTATGTACAGGTACTAGAAACCAGGTTTTTAGTGTTGCTGCTCCAGCTCTCTGAATTATATTACCATCTGAAATTAGATGGGTGCCTAACATGAGGATTTTTAGACACCTACTGAATACATGCTCACTGGCAGAGGAAGAGGGTGGCAGGGGGAGCGCACTGTCTCGTGCACCACAATCCCGGTGACATATTGACTGCCCCCCCCCCACGCTGGGCGCCATGCCCCCGCAGGCGGTGCACCACACCCCCAGGATGCGTGCCAGCCATGCTCACGCCTGCTTTCCGCCCCTGGAGCATGAAGCTCCACCACTGTACATGCTCTGTTTGTCTCCCACTTGGACTACTGCAATGCGCTCTATGTGGAGCTACCTTTGAAGGTGAACTGGAAACTACAACTAATCCAGAATGCGGCAACCAGACTGGTGACTGGGAGTGGCTGCAGAGACCATATAACACTGGTCCCGAAAGACCTACATTGGCTCCCAGTACGTTTCCAAGCACTGTTCAGAGTGTTGGTACTGACCTTTAAAGCCCTAAACGGCCTTGGACCAGTAGACCTGAAGGAGCATCTCCACCCCCATTGTTCAGCCCAGACACTGAGGTCCTCCTCCGAGATCCTTCTGGCAGTTTCCTCACTGCGAGAAGTGAGGTTACAGGGAACCATACAGAGGGCCTTCTCGGTACTGGCGCCCAGCCTGTGGAATGCCCTCCCATCAGATGTCAAGGAAATTAACAACTATCTGACTTTTAGAAGACATTTGGAGGCAGCCCTGTTTAGGGAAGTTTTTAATGTTTGGTGTTTTATCGCTTTATTATTATTAATATTCTGTTGGGAGCCACTGGCTGGGGATTTTTTATTAAATTATTTTAATAAATAATTTAATATTTTTAAATCTGAGCCCTGTCAGATTTTTTATTAAATTATTATTATTGTTATATTTTTGTTTAAGAAGGCTTTCCCTGAGGTGTAGCACGATCATTTAAGGAATGCCAGTTATATATCTGATGAGATGGTTTTGCTGGAGTTTGGGGGAGGGTAGTTTTGTTTTCAAAGTTTGCTGGAATTGTTTTTATTATTTTTAGAGCTTGGGTTTCTGTCTTTTATTCTGTTTTTATCTTGTATACCGTTTCAGTGGCTTTATCCCGTAATGCAACAAAAGCAGCAAGTGGACTGTGGAGAGCCAAGAGCTTACCTGGAACTGCTTCAGAGATCAGAACCAAAGTGCAGTCACTCAGTCACTGGGGGAAGGTAGAACGACGATTATTGTTTAAAGAGAATCAGTCTCAGCACGAAGGGGGTTGGAATTAGAAAGAGTCAGCCTTCTTGGGCAACAGCAGAGGCTCACACCCCCATCAACTAACAGTTTCTGCCTGTTCTAGGGCTGGGGGTTGGTTGGAAATTATTGCAAACTTACCTAGTGCTCATTGGTGTAAGCCTACATTAAGTTTTGCCCTGTTGCTTCTAAGCTGGTTTACCATGTCGTTCATTGTACTTTTCTTTAATACAAGAAGCTTCCATTTCTAAGCATGTAAATAGGTCTGGGGTGAGTGTGGGAATTGCAGCGCTGGCTGATGATGTCACACCTTTCTTTAATATGATGCATGTTAAATGTCAAGTATTGGGCAGAGGAGGAATGGTGGAGACCGCCTCCCCATCCTGAGGAGGAAGAGGAAGACAGTATAGATTTACAACAGGGGTTTGAGGGAGGTCACAGCTCAGAAGCAGATGAGGGGGAAAGTTGGGAAATCATGGGAGAAGAGGAGGCAGAACTGGAGCGGCAGCTGGCTGACATGGTGTCATTAGAAAACATTCCAGACCCTGGCGATCCTTAAAAGTAGGAGAGCAAAGAGCTCAAAGACAGAGGGCATGTAGCAGCACCTGTAGAAGTGACGAATGAGAAAGTGGGAGAGACGGGGTGGTGGTGGAGATTCACTTGGGACAATGCCATTATTCAATAGGCTGGGTTCTATAGCCCCTCTCTGTAAATATTGAAATAAAAAAGGATGGTAAGAAACTCCCTTGTCTTTATGCTTTCCTGGACAACCAGCCGGGAGCCACTGACAGCATCCTGACATTTTATTGGCATGCATGCAAACAAGTTGGGATGAGTGTGGGAACTGGAGCACTGGCTGCTTGGAGACACTTGGGGGAAAGCGGGATGATTTTAAGCTACATAAATAAATGAAGAAGTCACACCTGAGGTGCGTTGACTGCTAGGTCTGGGATGAGTGTTGGGACTGGAGCGTTGGCTGATGGTGTCACTGACACACTGATAATTCCTTAATGAAAGGGAGAACGGTGTTACTCCCCTTTGAAATTGCTCCATCTCAGGGGCGTTTTGAGAGTGCTTGGGTGAACGCAGTGTCTTCTGTCATCTGAAAGATCACAGGTTTCCTAGCCCCCTTCCTCTCAGCTGTAATGTGGCACTTCTCCTGTCCATTCTGGAAAAGTGATGGTAGAAGTGGATAGATAGACTAGCAAAATATATTCTTAGAAGAGCTTGCATCTTGCATTGCGAATATTGCACTGCCCTTAAAAAAAAAGCTATTATTTTACTGATACAATAACTTTTTATATTCAAGCTTTGAGACATAAAAGAAATTAAGAAACAGAGAAGAAGTATAAAATAATAAGGTGCTCTCGTTCACTCTGAATCCTTAGCAGAAAGCAGGAGGGACAAGATGAGGTTAGAATCAATTTTCTTTTAAAGCAGAAGAGAGCGAGGGCTCGTTTTTAGTGTTCTAATTTATGCACACAACTTTATTACCTAAGCAGGCCACCCAGTGCACAGACGAAATTGAGCACAGGTCTTCATTAAAAGGGTGATGACCACAGCAGGGGGAATGTTTTAGAAGCTCATTGTGGGGAGAAGAAAAAGACAGAGAGCGAAATGCGGGGTTCTAATCCGCAGCCGTTCTAAATTCCAACAGCATTGCTCAAACATTTTAGTGCCTTATTAATCTGCTGGCTTTATGCTGTCTTTAAATGCACACAGGGGAAAGGAGATGTGTGATAGATTTGCTGAAGAATCTGTTCCCCCTCCCTCTTCCTTTTGCATTTCTGTTAACTATAAAACATGCACTGTTTTAATTAAGTTGCTTCCAACTAATTCAGGTGCTCTATAAAAATATAATGAAGCAATTAAGATGTGTTTCACGTGACTGAGGCACCTCTTTCCCCCTGAAAAATGCAAAAGGGGAGAGGAAAGACGCTCCTTCTTATCCGCCTGCTTTTAAGAGAGCTGTCGTACAGAGCATGTCCGGTGAAGAATGGGAGAGACGTCCATGGGAGGTAAATGACATCTGATTATACGAGTTTCTAATTCCTTTAGTAAAAGGGAACAACAAGTGTGTCATTTGGGGTTTTGCTGTACAAAGAAATGCAGGCAGTGACCCGAAGAGGAGGTAGAATATTCCCTGTATCCATCACAATTGGACCCATCCTTAAGGGTTGAGGTAGCAGCCCTGAGTTACTACATTCCCAAGCTAGCACAGGTTCAGGTGTGTGATTCAGGAAGACTCAAATGGGGCCTTCTACCTACATGAGGAGGGGAGATGGGGAGCAATTCAATTCAGTTCACACCCAAAAGCGAATTTTCACTTTCCGAAGCAGTATGCGAACCAAAGCACAGCCAGTCTTTCCAATTCACACTCCTCCTAATGCAGTTCTCCAGATGAGCAATTATGTATGGAAATGCATAAATTAAGGTAAATGTGCACCGAAATGCATATATCAGTGAACATGACATATGAATAGCATTGTACAAGGGAAGATATATGTATTATGGAAAATATGCTTAGCAAAAATGCATTACACAAGGGGAAATTGCTTGCGGAAAATGTAGGAAAGGAGAAATTCTCACTAAGGTACTGGAATATTCTTTTTTGTTAGGGATTTTAAAAGAATATGTAAATAAATAATGAACCTGTGTGGAAATGTGCAAAACTGGAGAGCAGAAAAATCAGAAACCGAAATCGACAAATTCACTCATCTCTACCCAATCACCATGCAGGACCCTCAGGGATATTATTAACAACAACAACAACAACAACAAATTTATACCTCACCCATCTGGCTGGCTTTCCCCAGCCATTCTGGGTGGCTTCCAGCAAAATATAAAAACATAATAAAATGTCAAACATTAAAATTTCCCCGATACAGAGCTAGCTACCTTCACATGTCTTCTAAAGGTTGTGTAGTTCTCCTTGACAGCTGATGAGAGGGTTTTCCATAGGGGCGCCACTGCTGAGACGGCCCTCTGCCTGGTGATTCTTGCTGCTTTTCCTTTCCCCACACTGCCTTGTCAATTGTGACCAACCTATGTAAACTGATTCCATTGCAGCTGACATCCCGTTTTCCAGTCAGGTCCCCAGAAAAAATTACTACTTGGCCTCCAAGCAACTGGTCTTACCTATATTGCCATATATAGGGCTAGAAGGTGGATTCTGTGATGCAGAGCATGAGAGAGAGAGAGGGAGAGGGAGAATGACAGGGCAGAAAATAGGTAGTGCTGGGGGATTAGATAGTCCTTTTTTGCCCACACCTGATGGCCAGTTTGCAGGTGTGCATCTTTCTTCTGGGGTGTACACCATGACATATCCCCACCTCACAAGCCCCTTCAGGCTGCTGGTGAAATAAAGAATGCTTTCTGCATCTTATTGTCCACTCACATTTAATAACTGTCTGCAAACCAATTTAGACACTATCAGTTGGAAAGGCCGAATAGAAATCTTCTATGTAGCAACACACACACACACACACACACACACACACACAATTCTATTTAAAAAAATCTAATAATATTAAACTTCTAAAAGTTGTCCTCTTTTTTAAAAAAATGCACATACTCTGCAACAACATGTAAATAAGAGAAAGGGTTTCTAAAATGCAGCATATGGGATTCTCCTCAGTGCCCACAGAAGGTCCGAAATGCTCACTACAGCTGCTCATAAGGTTGGCTTCATCCACAACGTCAAACTACATGTTACACAACAATCCATATGTTTAAAAAAACCCATGAAGAAGCAGGTAGAGGGGTAATTCTCAGTAGTAGAATTCTGCATAACACTTCCCCATTCAATTTTTCCTGGCACCCCAACAGACGCACAAGCACAACATGAAAACTTCTCTGGATCTCTACATAGGGAAAGAAGCTCAGAAAAGGAAAGACATAATACAAATGTGATCAGGGCCGTCTTTACCCGGGTGTGCAAGGGGTACAGGGCACCCGGGTGCCAAATTCAGGGGGGGGGTGCCAGGAGCCCACCGCTGAAGCTGCCTAAGTTCTGCCTACCTGTTATGAAATAGTAAATAATTTTGATCAAGCTAGAAAAACAAAATACATACATACCTAGGTATTACCGAAATATATACCTACTGTTTCACTAAAGAACTTTTGACTTTGTGTGCTCATTTACCAAAGGCGCACCGCACTAGCGGCAGCGCTTGTCATTTGCAACAAGAGATAAGGCGTAAGCGTGGTGTCTGACATAAGCATAATAAAAGTTAATTTGGGGGCTAAACTGAATTTGGGGGCGATGCACCTTGGTGGTACATATGCTAAAGACAGGGCTGAATGTGACATGCAGTGGAAGCGCTAAGCGCTGTTGCAGCTCCAAATCGGATCTCCCTTGAAGCTGCCTTTCTCTAGAAACAGCACCAGCCGTATTTAGATGCACACGATTAAATGATCTGTAGATACAGCCCTGAGATGCAGCTATAAAAAAATATGATCTTTTGCACGATTTATCTAGCACCTTGTGGGACTGTAGTGCCCCATTCTGTTTTGCAAACATTCACGCAAGTGGAGAGTAATACAGATCTAAAGGAGTGTGCAAACATCTTCCGCAGCTGCTTGCAAAATAAGGAACGTATTTACCAGAAAGTGTCTGGCTGCATTAAGCTTTGCTGTAACTTTTGAATTCCATCTATTGTGAAATATATCTAATTTGTTTAACATATTGTTAGTTGGTTAGGGATGCTAATTGCAGGTGGAAACCCTGCTGCTGCGCCCCCCCCCCCACCGCTGCCACATTTTTATCAGCCAGAAGAAATATAAATTGTAGGATTGTTCTCCCCCCACTGCTTTGGAACTGCAACTTTAGAAGTCGTGCCAACTGCCCTCTGAAGTTCTTGACTCCCTGACAACGCTTCTGTCGTGTCAGCATCCTCAGTGAACACAGCTACTGTACCGTACAAAATAATTGTATTATATGGCAGATAGAACTAGGATATATGCATCAGATTATAAATAACTTAATTTTCCAAAGGAATTTTACATCTTAATCTGCTGGACTATCACTTTCACTTAAGCTCTGAAACGAAATTATGTTACTGTATTCCTGGGTATAATTCAATAACTCACCCATAAGGAAATGTCAGGTCATATTTACCACAATTCAGGGGCCATTAAGTGAGATCGGAAGGTCATTCTGTTTGAGCATTGTAAATGAACCTGTCCAAGAAAGTTTTGGTTAGGGACAACCAAGGACTCATTAAATAATCAGTTTGCCCAACCATCCACAACAGCAACATGAGGGCTGTTGCCAGGAGTCCTTTGAAGTTTGAATTGGAATTGAGCATGCAAGCAAGAACTTACTTCCTTTTGATCACATCTGAGAAGAAATAGCATTTTAAAACATCCTCTCTTTCCACCAGCCTAAGAGTGTCACACAGCTTTATGGAAAATCGATGCTAGAATGGGAAGGGACTTTGACAACTGCACATGGTGATAATTTGCACACACCAGTTATGTGTATTATAGTGTACTCTAATTACAACATGGTACAGTTGTATCTTGGAAGTTGAACGGAATCTGTTCCGGAAGTCCTTTCGACTTACAAAATGTTTGGAACCCAAAGCACGGCTTCTGGTTGGCTGCAGAAAGCCCCTGCAGCCAATCGGAAGCTGCAGAAGCCCCGTCGGACGTTTGAGATCCAAAGTACATTGGCAAACTGGAACACCCACTTCTGGGTTTGGGGCATTCGGGAGCCAAAACGTCTGAGTACCAAGGCCCTTGGGAACCAAGGTATGACTGTATATATGTGCTGAGTGCTGGCCTTACTCCAAAGGAAAGGTGGCTTGTTATTCATAGATATTGAAAGCCAAATCATGAACACTCACAAGAGGCATTCTTTTTCACTTTAATTTCCTGAAGCCAAAGATTGGATTTTTTATGTATTAATGTATTTTTAATCTTGTGTTGGAAGCTGCCCAGAGTGGCTGGGGAAACCCAGCCAGATGGGTGGGGTAGAAATAATAATAATAATAATAATAATAATAATAATAATAATAATAATTAATAATAAGTAGTAGTAGTAGTAGTAGTAGTAGTAGTAGTAGTAGTAGTAGTAGTAGTATTGGTTGGAAATGTGTCTGTCTGCTGCCATTTCTTCCATGGTCATGAAAAACCATGGTTTTACTGCATATGTAGTGACTGTTTTGTTTTGTCTTTCCTCTCCTCTCCTCTCTTTTCTCCTTTCTCCTTCTCCTTCTTTGCATGCTGCCATGGCCTTTGGCTAGCGCACCACAATGCATGTGTTTTCTACCCACTGGTACAGTGTATGATGTGCGGTCTCATGGCTGCATAAAAATTTTGTCTCTGTTTTGGCTCTAGGCTACACTCTTTCATGGGTCCTGTACTCTTAAATGTTAAATGCTTCGGGGATCAACTATTTCTATTGCAGGTGCTGCTCCCATGAGTGGAAGATTGGCACAGAGCTCTTTGCTTTCGCCCTTTACTTCCATAATGACAGCCTTCGCTACAATGACAGCCATTATGGAGAATTAGTGATCTGTGTATATGTACCTCCTTCATCTCCACCCATCTTGCTTGTACTTCCTGTGCGCATAACTGTGGGGAAATTGGGAAGCTATGTGCAAAAGCTGCACTCAGATATAGAATGGGACCAGGGCTGGATTTAGGTTTGATTAGGCCCCAAGCTACTAAAGGTAATGGGACCCTTTATATGTCCAGCTGTCCTTTGTCAACAACAAATTGCCGCTGTTTTTTGTGTGGAATATATGCTATATGGTGATTTATGGACCTAATAGGTATCTCAAGCCATTTGCGCATGCAGAATGTAGGCACCCTATATATAGAAATGAGCAAACCAGTGATATTTCAGGGAGCAGGCCAGCAGGAGGGGCCCATGACTTACATCATAGGAGCCTACACAACACAAAACACTGTTGCTGTGTGTAGGTTTTATTTTATTTGTTTTTTTATCTTATATTTAGGAAATGTACATCCAGTTTTGTTTTCCTTTAATTTTTTTGGGGCCCCCAAGAGAGTGGGGCCCTAAGCTATAGCTCATTTAACTTATAGGTAAATCTGGCACTACAGCTGAGGGGGAGGTGGAGGGCAGACCGTTTGGGGCAGTGTGGAGCCTACGGGTGCCCAAGCCACAACGTCACTCCCAGGAGAGACGCGTGGCTCGGGCACACTGCAGGCCCTGTGGTGAGTGCCGGCATTTTGTCACCCCCCTCAGTGGTAACACCCAGGGCGGCCTGCCCCCACCACACACCCCTTCCTCTGCCCCTGAGGACAGGAGAGGGGGGGAGATACCCCCATACCTCTACCTCTTGATTCCGGTCCCTGACAATCCAGGGCACAATTTGGACCATGATTCATTGAAAAATTGGAAGGGCACAAAAATTATGAGCTGGTTGGATAGATGGAAAACCCAAGAATGCAGGGATAGGTTTGCCTCCTCCCATACCAACCTGTCCAGTCCCCGATGAGAGGCACAACTAATGGCAATGAAAGATAAGACCCCAGTGGCTGGATCAAGATTGTGGAATACCTCCTTTGAAGGTATTTGCCAGTTAATAAGAGAATAACCCCCTCCCACTTAGTAGTGGAAATGGTGACAGGTAAACCTACGCTGTCAATTAAAACAATGGAGGTGGGGTTGCCACTCTGGAAAAGCAGTGTGAGGACTGACAACAGGAACAGCAAGCTAGTCATTTAAGGCTAACAGCATCCTTCTTCCAGCTGGCTGGTGTCTCTCGCTGGTTTCTCCCGCTCATAGCATCTTGGTCTTCATCCCAAGAAGGGGTGCAGGCAAATTCCTCCTTCACATCTGACACACAGTGGGGAGGGGCACCAGTCTTGTCTTCAGGCCTGAGATCAATATGCTATAATGAACTTTCAGTGTGCTGGAGCAATAACTAGGTCCCATAGACAAAGTGCTATCCCACATCAACTTGAGACCACATTTCAGAATGCATCCCAGAATGCCGTTCTCTTCTGGACCCGCATGGGCTCCTCAGTAGACCAATCAAGCTGTAAAAGGTTTCCTGAACACAGAATACAGTATAAACTCTAAACCATCCTACTGAACACAGCTACAGTATAAACTCTATACCATCCTACTGATTTGAAAAAGATAATGTAAAACCCCGATGGTGCACTGTTGCTTTTAAAAAAGAGCCCACTTTGTATCTTCTTGACCATCCCTTGGCAAGTCCAATTGTTCTTCAAACGTTCTGTCCTTTTTCTAAAAATGCTGTGATGAAATTCTTCACTCCATTTTATTACATTGTAGGGGTTTTTTATTTTTGGTAAATCAACCTTTTCCTTTGACATTTATAAATGAAAACATAAAGCAGGCTGAATCCCTGGTTAGTACCCGTGTATTAAGGATGATCTTTCATGTATAGCAGTATTTGGTCTGATTTAATGCACTAACATTTCCAACTGGGCCCCAGTTTGGAAACTGTGTTGGTAGCATTGCACCCTGTGGTTAAATAGTGGCTAATCAGTATTTATGAATAGGGTTTTGGAAGTCCCTAAAGAGAAGCACTTTTACAATGAAGTTAGAGAAGTGTTCTCTACCTTTATGAAACAGCACAAATGCTAAGCACCAAGATTCTGTGTGGTTACGTTAGGGTGGAATGTTACTATTTCTTTTCCACTACCACCCCCCAGCTGCATTTCAAAAAATGTGTAATAAAAATGCTGACAGTAATTTAAATGGAATATACATTCCTTATAGACATTAAAGCTATTTGTTAAGCTTTGTAATTACTATGCAAATCAAGTGTCATAGCTAAAAAATGGCAGCGAAGTGAGCAAATTGGTGTGTGTGTGTGTGTGTGTGTGTCGCTCAGCTTAAAATACAACCAACGAGAAGGACGAGGGATGCTTTTTAACTTGCAAGTCCCTCGCTCCCCCGCTCTCAAGCTATAGTTCAGCAAACTTTTGTTTGGGACTTATCTGAAATAAGATTGCACCTTAAGTAGTCCAAAATAAGGAAAACCTGGGAAGAATGTAACAAAACAATGTGATTACACATTTCAGAATACTAGCAGTACTTTATTAGAATATGCTCTCCTTACGATGTGTGAAAATTAAGTTGCATTTTGCAGTTACAGTGCATCTCAGGATTCATGGGGGGGGGAAGAGTGGTCCCTTGAAAAGGCTTTAAGTTGGATCTGCACCAAAAAAATTAGTAAGGTTTATATCAAGTTATGTCTGATAATAGTAAAAAGAATAGAAAGGCAGCACTAATGAGCCAGACTTATGATCAGGGCACCGTGTTTGCACTCTGTGTTGTTTTTAAATTAAACTTTTGTGCCGAGGTAACTCAAATTATATGAACCCCCTAATTTGGTATTTGTGTTTTTTCTTTTTTCATGCTGTATCAATAAAAATCTTTAAATTTTTTTTTTAAAAAATAAAAAATTATATGACCCCCCAAAAAACAAAATTCTGAAACCAAACTTTTATTATATATATAATATAGTTTGTTTTGCATCTGCTGGGCATGGTGAGGAGTAAAGAGCTATAGGCATCATTGAAATCTCACGCCCTTCCCATTATAAACCTCATTCACCAATTACTTCTAGCCAATTTTATTTACCAGGCATCACCAAAGCGCTTCCTACCATTGCTTCCCAAGCATAGGGCCGTTTAAATTATTAGAGCACTAAATTTTATATTCTAGGCCTTTTCCACATTTCCACCCAATTGGTGCTTACGCACAATCTTACCAGATATTTATGTAGCCTAATATTGTGTCCCCATAGCTACCATCACGGTAGTAGGTATATCTTAACACTCAAAAGATCTATGTCACCACCCAACACCCAAGTCAACACCCATGTTCTAATTATCCACAGCAAGCTTCTTGGAAAAAAGGGAGGATATTGCTACCATAGAAAAACATGACACACACACACACTTAAGAAGACCACATATTTTTGATGCAACCTTTACCAGTAGGTCGCTGAAATGGCTTTCTCGTGTTGAGGGAATCCCTATGTCAGCCTTAATGTTCACAAGTACTCAACATGTGAATCATTCTCATTGTGCCATGCAGAAGAGCCATCAGTTAGTAGTAGTGATGTGTTGGC
Organism: Podarcis raffonei; assembly: GCF_027172205.1. Classification (NCBI taxonomy): domain Eukaryota; kingdom Metazoa; phylum Chordata; class Lepidosauria; order Squamata; family Lacertidae; genus Podarcis; species Podarcis raffonei. Next base: position 23,966,444 of record NC_070618.1, read on the forward strand.
TTGCTGAAGGTCTCAGGCCGAAGCCCCAGTACCTGAGTCCAGGTAGGGCTAAGAAAAACTCTTCTCTGAAACCTTGGAAGGTGGTTCCTAGTCAGCATAGATAATACAGAGTTAGATGGGACAACAGTCTGACTTTGGCCACCAAAAAGTGGAAGCTTCCATTGTGATATGTACTGGGGTGAGTACTTAGAAATCTTTCTTCCAAGAAAGCCCAAGAATAGTGGCCTTCTGCTGCATTGTGTTATGGAAAGATTGCAGGGTGCAGGTGTGTTCCAGGCTGCAGGCTGGCAGAAAACAGAGCAAGAGCTGTTGGTAGATAGCCTGATGATTTGCAGTAGAGCAATAAAGATTCCTGACACCAAACTGTTTATAGCAACAGAAACAACGAAAAGGCTTGGCTTATTCTTTTCATTTAAAATTATGCCCTTAGAAAATCATGCTTTGTAGTCATTCAGATGGTGATTTAGATTTAGATTTATAGGTAATCCTAGTGTATGGATCATCTATCTACCGTACAGTCTGGAATTACTACCGAATCTCTTGGGTACCTATTCTGTATCCACCTCCAACTCCCATGAACCACCAATTTGTACCTAACTCTGATTGGTGGGACTTAAACTGTTGTTGTTTTAGTAAGATCTCCATGTCTCTTTCAGGTCACACTCTCAGTTGATTGGAGGAAACCATAAGGCTAAACAATCCTGACTTATGCCTCATTGTGAATGGAGAACATGACCTAGAACATGCTCCAGAACCCTCTGAGATTAGGGATCCATCAAGAAGGGCATAAAAAACCAGTCCTCTAAGACCAAAGACTGACATTGTCCAACATCCTGTTCCCCACCAGGGCCAACCAGATGCCTTTAGGTGGTGCTCCTAAGCAGGAAACGAACACAGTCATGCTCCCTTGCTATTATTCACCAGAGAGTGGTATTCAGAGGTGCCTTTGATCCTGGAGGTCTTCTTCCAGTTGCAAAAAGCAATCAAATAGAAGAAGAATTTGGACTTGATATCCCGCCTTTCACTCCCCTTAAGGAGTCTCAAAGCGGCTAACAACCTCCTTTCCTTTCCTCCCCCACCATAAACACCCTGTGAGGTGAGTGAGGCTGAGAGACTTCAGAGAAGTGCGACTAGCCCAAGGTGACCCAGCAGCTGCATGTGGAGGAGTGGGGAATTGAACCCGGTTCACCAGATTACGAGTCCACCGCCCTTAACCACTACACCATGCTGGCTCTCAGCAGCTTTCTCCTTTGTTGGGCACCTGCTGTTGGGCACCTTCTCCAGATGAAGGAGGAGGAGGTCCACAGTAGTGATGGAGGAAGAGGACACACAAGCAGAGTGATGCCTGAACCAGTATTGTATCTGTTGGCCTGCTCAGCCTGTCAGTCTCGTTGCAAAGTCGGAAGAACCTGCTGTGAGTCTTCTTTAATTTTCAGTCTGTACTCATCCTATATTCTTCTGAGATATGACAGTTCTATTCATAGAATACCCAGGACAATACTTTTGTCATTTATAATTGTTTCCAGAGCAGCTTGGTACATCCCTTAACAACAGCTATAAAAAGCCTGCAACAGTGTCTTTTATTACACTCCACGAGCACGCTGTTTGGCAAACAAGGGTGGGCCAATGTGGTCATAAGAAGCTCACATGGTCTCATTTCTTTACACAGCTTTGTTCTTTTGCAGAGTTAGAACTCCACCATATGCCTAATGGAAACCGAGGTTTTTAAAAGGACTATTTTTTTTAAAAAAATAGTCAAGTATTTTCCTCACCGTATCTTGAAAAATCACAAGGCTGAGGTAGAGGCCCAACAATGTACAGTAGCACCTAGGCTTACCTTACTCTTGGGTAAAGTAAACTTTGGGTTGTGAAAGTGGCAAACCCAGAAGTGTTTTGCCCCAAGCACTCTACTGTGCTGCGCACATGCACAAAAGCGGTCTCTCTAATGGTGGAAACCCCGGACGGATCCCATCTGCAACTGGAGGTACCACTGTATTCTTTCCAAAGTAAATAAGAATGAGATTTACTCACAGTCAAGTGAATTTAAGGATTGCAACCTCACAGTGTACCTCTCTACTCAGAAGTAAGCCCTATTGTACTAAGTGGGATTTAGTGCCAATTAGGAATGGGGAAGAACTTCAATTCAGAAGACACTCATTTAAAGGCAAACCTATCAGCCACCTTTGGTCAAATAAATATGTGCTTGAAGCTCGCCAAGAATAGAATAATGTCTCTGGGTTGAAAATAAGGCAGCCAACCTTGGCTTAAGTATTGTCTTTGATTTTGTTTTTAATGCACCTATGTTACTTTCATCAGTTTTCAGTCAAATTGTTTTAAAATTACTGTTTCCCCCCAGAGTCCCAGAGTCCTAGACCCTTCAGGGCTTAGAAAGCTTTCCTCAAACAGTTGCTCTGCCCACCAAAGTCCAGTGGTCAAGTATCTGCTTTGCATGAAGAAGATCACAGGTAGGGTTGGGCTTGAACACCTCGTTTTCCTTACATGACTGCTTAAAACCCACATGAATTTCTGTAGTCTACCTCTGCAGCCTGACTAATAGTGGTCCCAAGGAACATGGCTAGCCTATGGTATAGTTGGCTAGCAAGCATCACAAATATATTTCATGATGGAAATATAGCAATCGAGATTCACAAATATGTCACAAATGATAGAAAACCCATGACAATTTTCTTATTCCCTTTGTTGGAGCAATTCATTAATTCAATATGAAATTCTGCAAGAGAAAATAGAGTCATTCTAACCTTTATATTACTTTTTCTGTTTTGTGTTAATTTTCTTTCATGAACAAGAAGGCAAGGGGGATGAGAAATGTTATTATTTTAATTATCATCACAGAGGCTCTTCACCACAGAGTTCAACAATAATTTTATTCCCTGCAGAGTTCATTTGCTTAAATACGTGGAAGGGAATTCCAGAGGAGAAAAATGTCATTAAAATATGCTTTGCGGTTTATTACTGGGGAAGGATTCAACCAACCCCTGAAAACAAACAAACCAAATATTATATCAGAAAGTATGCCTTGCAATCTCACCTATGCCTTTATATTATTATTATGAAATTAACTGTATGCATGAATAAAGCACCCCGCTCCCCTTGCAGACATTCAGGGTGCACACACATGGACACTAAGGGTGTGGTTAAGAAGATGCCAAAGGAGGGGTCACTAGTAACATCCACATGCTAATTCAGCAAGCAAATTAGGTTGCCTAAATAGGATTATTTCATCCTCACAGCAACCCTGTGAGATAGGCTAGGTTGAGAGATTGCGACCCACCCAGGGCAAAGCTTGTCAGTCTATACTACAGTTAATCTGGGCAGGAACAAATATCTAACAAATAAAGCTAGAATTCATAAGCAGTTACAGTGGTACCTCAGGTTAAGTACTTAATTCGTTCTGGAGGTCCATTCTTAACCTGAAACTGTTCTTAACCTGAAGCACCACTTTAGCTAATGGGGCCTCCTGCTGCCGCTGCGCCGCCAGAGCACAATTTCTGTTCTCATCCTGAAGCAAAGTTCTTAACCTGAAGCACTATTTCTGGGTTAGCGGAGTCTGTAACCTGAAGCGTATGTAACCTGAAGCGTATGTAACCCAAGGTACCACTGTATACTTGAGTGAGTAACATTGCACCAAAACTGTTTGAAATATACTGTTATTCGCTCAGTTTGTAGATCCATCAGGCACACAAAAATTCTAGTCATTATATGCCCATCCTGTACCCATTTACTTAGAGGTTTTGATGATTAAGCGGTATGTCAATCCTGCCAAAATAAATTGGTTTTCATTTGGCTTCATTGGTGCTAGTGCAACGTCCAGTCTTCAGAAAGAACAATGCAAATTTTAAAAGTTTCTAAATAATAATAGAAAGGATAATATTATTGCTATGTGGGCAGACATGGGACCTTTCTGAAATATTGCCAGTTCAGTACCCAAATGGAAGCTACTCTTCTGTACACATTTTGGTGGCCATCAAGCTATTGAGGTCTAAGTTCCACAGTCCAATTCTTTAAGTCAAATCTGTGGGAGTACAAACACTGGGGAAGGGCCATAGCCCAGCGTTCGATCATCTGCTTTGTATCCAGAATGTTCCAGGTCCAATTCCCAGCATCTTTAGGTAGGGCTAGTCACAGATTCCTGTCTAAAGCCTGGGAGAGCCAGTAGTGGAGAGCATGGTGGCATGGAAATAATTGCCTGACCTCTGAGCAAGTGAATCATGGCTGCTTACTGAGTGGATCAATGTTGCCATGAGGTCAGGGCAGGGCAAACACACTGGCTTGGTGTTCCTACTGGTGTGTTTGCACCATGCCACCCTCCCTACTGCCTTCTCCCATTCTCCCTCCTGGTAAGTGGCAGTGACTCACCTGTTGGGAGGTCAGGTAAGTATGATCAGGACAGATCCAGGTTTACTTCCTGTGCTTAGTAGGAGCTTAGATGACTTTCAGAAGTTATGTACTGCCAATCCACCTAGACAGCCCCTTGGCTGATCTGGTAACTTCCATAGCTGTCAACGTTTCCCTTTTTTAAAGGGAAATTCCCTTATTCCAAATAGGATTCCTCGCAAGAAAAGGGAAATGTTGACAGCTATGGTAACTTCTCCAAGCACAAATTTTGCCATCTCTGGTTGCAGGCAGTTCCCAAGACCTCCAAAGGAGGAGTATAACAAACTGCGGCACTCATGGAACCCCACAATGCAATTTCTTCTGAGCCACCTTGTGGTGGAAAGTTTTCACAAGATGGAAGCTTTCAGGAAGACTGATGCAAGACTGAAATTGTAGCTAGAAATTTCTCATAGCTATGCCAGACTCACAAAATTGAAAAACAAGCATTGGTGGAGGCGTACATAAGATGTCCTCATGCATGTCTTACACTGGTCTTGGCAATAGGAAGTGGAATCCTATTTCATTAATAAAACACACAGTAAGAAGAGGCCCTCCTCAGTAGTAAACCTGAGAGGTTTACAAGAGGTATGATTCATCTGCTTAATTTCAGCATTCTTGGTTGCTGAAAGACACAGGAGCCCAGCCAATTAACAAGGTGCCAGGCCCATTTCCTAGCTTTGTGCAAAGTGGTAAGAAAATGCAGGAGTTCTGGAGAACTAGTCAAAACTAATGTACAGTCTTCTGCAAATCTCCCTAGTCCAGAGGACTCTGGGCTTGCATTATTAGATTCTCCTCTCCTGCCATATTGCAGAAAATCATACCCGCTCACTGCTGGAAGAGTTATACTTGCAACGATTATAAATGTAAGAAATTCCCGAAAAGATGGCCAGTGAAGGATAGGACGTTTTCCTTTTTTTAATGAAGTTAACACAACCAAAGAGAAATAGCCTTGGATAAAGGCAAATGGACAATGTCATGCCAATCTGGGTTCCGTTTTATCACTCACATCAAAGATAAGAGATTTGTACTGCTAAACTGATTAGATTAAATTCATTTTCCTTGTCTTAAGAAAAAAGGGACGGTCCATTCCTACTTTGTAAAATAAGAGAGAGAGAGGCTTAAAAATCTTAGAATAAAGCTTCAACAATAGTGCTTTAATGATAGCTAACTGAGAATATGTTTTCAAATTGCTCGTTTCCCCCTTTACCCTTTCCTCTCTTTCTGTTTCTCTTTGCAACAGATGGTCTCCTTTGAATGTTTTTTTATGATCCGTCTCCAAACTTGTAAAGCATATATAAACACACACACCACCAAGAAAAGCTGAATCCTGATACATGTATAATTTATGCAAATGAAGCTTTTTTAATTTTAATTTTTGCATTTTTATCATAACTTATTCTACTGATGTTGGGGAGATATGCCATGCAGGGCACGCAAAACAAGTCCTACCTCCAGTGGCTTTTAATCATATTCAGTTATCCTACTGGCCTTGTGTTTACCTTTTGCCAGAATCCTGTGCAGGACCTAGTGGTCAGGGCGAGTATGGCAGGGTGATGTGGCAATAAGAGCCCACTGCTTTTCAAAACAACTTTTATTTGGTTTTGCAAATTTAAAATTATAATCATACCACAACAGATCCACAGTTAAAAGATTCCTCTGAATCTCTGGATTCCCCACCTCCCCCTCCATGGGTTCTGTTGTTACCCCTTTTCTACTGCATCTTTTTTCAATAATCCAGGTTTTTTAAATTTATAACTCCATTATATCCCTAGTTCTTGTTACATTTCAAGTGTTATTGCAGTCCTGCTAGTGTTTTCAACTGCTTACAGTTGAAGGTAAATTATAGGTAAATTATAGGTAGGTAAATTATAATTTTTCACTGTTCCTTATTGAAGTTTTGGTCTTCCAGTTTTCTGAACTTTCCAGTCAGCTTTGCCATTTTGGCATAGTCCAACAACTTAATTTGCCATTCTTCTCTGTTAGGGGCTTTATCTTCTTTCCATCTCTGGGCTAACAACATCCGTGCAGCTGTCGTCGCATACATAAAAAGTCTTTCCTGCTCCTTGGGAATTTCAGCACGTACCATTCCTACTAAAAAAAAAGCCTCTGTTTTTGTTTTGTTTTTAAACAAAAGTTATTTCAAACATTTCTTTTCAATTCATTATACTGTATACAATTTCCCAGAATGCTTTTATTACCTTACATTTCTACCAGATATGATAAAAGGCGCCTTCTTTTTCTTTACACTAAGAGTCCACTGCTGATTTCTGCAATCTCCTGGCACAGTTGCTCTTTTCTCCTCGCTATTGACTGAGCAAGGGGAATAACAAGGAGTAGGTGCAACAGTTCTTGCACCCTTTCAACTTTTGTAGATTGGGTCCAGGGAGCAGGCAAGTGAATGGGCAGTGATAAGAGTGGCAACACTAAGAGGTGGGTGGACTCAGGGAAACTGAGGCAAACTGAGATATCTTGCCCATTGGGGACCTAAAACTAAGTTGTCTATTAATTATATTTTCTCCTAAGCTAAGGAGCTAAGAGCAGGAATATAATTGCTCTCCTGCTCACTCTGAAAGTCTTTGGGGCTTTGCAAGTGCTCAACTCAATGATTCGGAAAGCCTCACACACCGCTTGCTACTGCCTCAACCTTATACTGTCCCTTCCCCAAGGCAAAACACAGACCCTGAAGAAATGGAAGGGATCCTCCCTTAGTTTGTGTGAAGGGTGGTCGGAAGAAGCTGTGTGGGTGGGAGAAAGGCACTCATCCATGGAGGACCTCTGAGAGTGTGGCATTTCTATGGAAACCTTGGGTTTTCCCTTCCCCCCCACAGTGCCATAATAATAATAATAATAATAATAATAATAATAATAATAATAATATAGTTTATTTCTACCCCACCCATCCGGCTGGGTTTCCCCAGCCACTCTGGGCAGCTTCCAACAGAAGATAAAAATACATTAAGACATCAGTCATTAAAAACTTCCCAAAACAGGGCTGCCTTCAAATGTCTTCTAAACGTCAGGTACAGTGGTACCTCGGGTTACAGACACTTCAGGTTACAGACGCTTCAGGTTACAGACTCCGCTAACCCAGAAATAGTACCTCGGGTTAAGAACTTTGCTTCAGGATGAGAAATAAATAGCGCAGTGGCGGAACAACAGCAGCGAGAGGCCCCATTCGCTAAAGTGGTACCTCAGGTTAAGAACAGTTTCAGGTTAAAAACGGACCTCTGGAATGAACTAAGTTCTTAACCCGAAGTACCACTGTAGTAGTTTATTTCTTTTACATCTGATGGGAGGGTGTTCCTCAGGGCGGGCACCACTACCGAGAAGGCCCTCTGCCTGGTTCCCTGTAGCCTCACTTCTTGCAGGGAGGGAACCCCCAGAAGGCCCTCGGCACTGGACCTCAGTGTCCGAGTAGAACGATGGGGGTGGAGACGCTCCTTCAGGTATACAGGAATGAGGCCATTTAAGGCTTTAAAGGTCAGCACCAACACTTTGAATTGAACCTTTCCATCTGCACCCATAGAAACCAACAGAGGAAGCCCCACCCTGCCTTGAGTCTTCATTATATTAGACCCTCCAAGTGTCCCTATTTTTCAGGGATGTCCTTGATTTAGAGAAGCCATCCCAGTTTTGATCCCTGAATGCCCCACTTTTCCTTAGGAAGTCCTTATTTTCATCGGAGAAATGTTGGAGGGTATGTTATATTCAATAAGGGGAAGCCAAGGAGCTGAGGAGGCTGACAATTCTTCTACTCGTAATTTAATCCGAGGGGAAGAAGGACTTTCTCCCTCAAGGAGGTTTTAATGAGCTTTCAAATTCTTTTCCAAGCCCAGTGTGGGGGAAATGCACCAATATCTCTAGATCTGCATGTTTTTTTCAGAAGTCATGGTCCCAGGTCGAATAGAAAAGGGATATATATCTATATATATCTATATACCAGTTCCACAAACATTCACATTCCCTGGAGTGTCGTTTTGAGATGTACGCATCTAAATTACTACTCCCCCCCCCTTCTCCTCCTTTGCTTGCTTTTCACCTGCACAAACAGCCAACCGTTAGTTCAACTGTGGAATGTTTCTTTTGCCTAGCATTTAATTAACATTCCCCTTAGGTTTGTTAATTGGTTGGGTCACACCATTGTTGAAGCAAGTCTCTTTAACATACTAATCATAAAGGTCATTCAAGGGGGGGGGGGCAATATTCTGCCAGCAGATGCAGCGGAAAGCAAACAGTATGGTTCACAGTTATAGGAGAATGTGGGGCTTCAATGTTTGTGGGCTAAAATCAGCTCAAAGATTTATACGACCTGAAGAGAAACCAGAGTATATTATGGCTAAAATCAGCTTATACATCCTCTTATGTCAGTGGCACTGATCTAGCTGTAGTTGTGGGTATGTATTGTGTGAAGAAATGCTTTCCTTTGTGTACCTGAATCTACGGTCTTTTTTGGGTGATCCTCTCCACCAAGATTTAGCTTACAAGGGAGGGAGAAAATATTGATCTGTATCTACATATAATTCACAATGCCCTACAAGTTTCTGTCATAGTCTTTACCCTCCACCCGCACTTTTTTTTTAACCAAAAAAGTCTCAAGCAATTTATTGGTGGTTTTCATTCCCTGTCTAGCTCTACGACATGCTTTGAAACTTATATATAAATTGTGTCCTCCCTAAAAGAGGACACGTGTTGCGGTGAGACCTGGAGACTGACCCCCTGTGTTGTGGGTGGGTTTGATTGGTTAGCCACAACACCCGATTGGTGGGTCCCTCAATGTTGGGTTCAATCTGACCAATGGGGCGCAGTCCAAACAGACTGAGGGACCTATATGTACCCATGCACGTGACCCAGAGCCTCCTCTTTCGGCTCGTGCATTCGGAACAAGCTAACAGCGTGTCCTCTGTGCAGCCGAGAGCCTTACCTTCGAAGGATCGTCTGGGTGATCTCTTTCTGTTTTTTTATCCCCCCTTTTTTTGTTATTGCTTTTATTCTTCCATTTGAGTTGTCCTCTCCCCCTTCCCTTCCCTTCCCCTTCCTCTTAATGGGGCTTTCCCCCTCTGGAACTCCAGCCCCTGGGTGGAGACCATTTTAAAGGCCTGGGTCTTTTGTGTACTTGTAAAGCCTCTTCCGACCTCGGGAGGAGGTGGTGTTGCGAGCTTCACACCCCCAAAACATGCACAGGGGCAGGCTGCCAGCCCCCATGAGATCTGGGGAATCCTCGGCCGTGTCATCCCCTGGCCAGCCAATCGGCTGGCCCAGGGGGTGTGGCCTGCCTCATTTAAGGCAGGTGCGGCCGGTATGGGTATTGTTATGTAGATGGATGGGGGGAGGGGGGCCATCACCTCCCCCGGATATTGAAGGATAGTAAAGGATTCTGGGGGGAGTGGCCCCGTCCGAAGCCTATGGAGGTCAGGGCCTAAGGCACGCCCCCGAGCGGTGACCCCGGGGGAGTTCCTAGTTGATGTGCATCAGCAGGCCTCCCCCATCTGGTGTTAACCCTCCCCAGTCTTCAAGTAAGCAGGCTGAAGCCAGCTGAAGTCGAATAGGACCAATGCCTAAGCCAATACCGCTCATCACCTGTAACCAATCAAAGTTGTGGCCAATTTTAGCCCATTAACCTAAATAATGGTGTCATGTTTCTTTATTCCTACTGGTGGGAGACGGGAACTCGCCATGCAATTAGTATTCCCTACACAAGACAAAAGGATCGCGATGCCTATTAAAAGGAATCCCAGTTCTGCTCTCCCTTCTAAGAGGGTCATTAGGGATCCCTCTCAGTCATTGCGTTCTGTGCCAGCCCCTGTGGTTCATCAGCTTGGGTCAGCTGGATTGCTTGAGTGCAATTATGGCCAATATTGGCTCAGACCCTGCTGCCATGACTCGCTTTAATACAGAATTTGAGTCACTGGCCCAGCAGTTTGGGAGGCAGCCCGATGCTCAGCCTGGCCCTTCCATGTCCTCTACTGTTTTTGAGGCTCATGGTCCTTCGGATGTGAGCAAAGGGAGTGAGGTTTATGATCCTGGGGCTTTGATGTCTCAATTTCAGCCTTCCAGAATACCAGTCCCAGTTAGTCCTAGGGGTGGTCCTAGGAGCATGGTGCAGCGGGCCTTTCGGTCAGGGCTGATTGCAGTCCACACAGCATGTGGGAAGGGGAATTTTCTCCCAACCAAGCTCCTCATGTGTTTTTAGTTCTGCGCAGGATCGGTCTGTTCCTTCGAAGGAGGCGCTCAGTGTCCAGTCTTCGGAAGAGGATCTCCCAGTGCCTGGAGTCCCTTCAACTGGTGGCAAGTGGCAGAGGAGTCGTCGCTCCAAATGCAGGGCCAAGAGGCGCAGAGATGGCAATTCCTCCTCTTTTACTGGTACGTCTTCTCATACCTCTGATGATGATTCAGACACAGTTCTGGGTCTGTATTGGGGTCACGGTGAAGGGCCTGCTGAAAATTGGCAGCATTTAAGGACACGTTTCTGCAAATAATTTTCCCCAATATAATGCATTTTTTGGGGGGGGGTTCACCAATAAATGCATGTTATGCACACTTTATGCTGATTTGTGCATTTTTGTGTACATTACTTTAGTTGAAGAATTGCATTGCAAAATTCAGCAAAAGTGGATTTTGAAGGATAGTTACATTGTAGTTCACAAGTAATTTTGGACATGCATATTCACACCAACATTTTATGAACCAACATTCAGTCTCTCATTTCATTCTGTCACAAGAGTGCTTATTTTTTACTTACTTAGAATCTCCATCTCAGAAGCCTCCAATGTTACCAAATAGAAAAGGATGTGTGCTTTGCTACAGATGAGTAATATGTAGTTCTTATTTCTGTATTAATGATTACCATGCAAATTTTGAAATTTCACTTCAACCCAATGCAGGCTATGAAAGGACATGGGAGAGTGTGGGAACAATTCTTACTAAATGCGGTAGCCCACAATATGATTGAAGTCTAATGGTTAAAGGATGCTGGCAGCTAATTCCTGTTCAGTGATCTGCATATGCAATGTATGACAAAACCTAAGGACTCCTATGCTCTGTTCTAGAGAGCTAGTGTGGTGGAGTGGATAGAATGTTATTTAAGCATTTGGTAAGGAAGAGTAGACAGTAGGTGTTTGATTTTTAAGAGAGAGATGAATGAAGACTGCAGCTGGCATGGATCATCTTAGGCACTGCCTTTGCTTTATACATAGCAGAGCATCCCTTCTAAGATGATGGCTGCCATGGCAAACAAAACCAAATAAATTATTCTTCTTGATTTGAATATACTGGTTATATACTGGTTATACCACATCTAAACTTATGCACATTTCATTAGTAGATTAATCAACTAAAACTAATAGATTAATCAACTAAAACTCATTAAGCATTTGGATAAAATAAATTCATGCAAGTTAGGCTTAATACGTACAATGTGCTCAGACAAGTGCACGTACGCACATACTCCCTTGGTTTGAAGGTTGTTAAATGCCCTTGTCGTTGATTCTTAAATTTGGAAAGAAGAACAGCACAGAAGTGACAGTGAAGCAATATTAGGAGTACTAATTATATTGTCAATCAAGCGTGTTGAGAGGTGACGCTGTCCTTTTATCCTCAGCTGACCCACTTCTGCTTGAATATTCTAACGCATTAAATACCAGCAATATGAAACATTGCAGAGTACGTTGGAATCTTTACAAGACCAGAAGCCTGACATGATAAGATTGAGAAGGGATTTTCATAGGTAGGTTTTGCACAGGCAGCTTCCATCAAGTTTTCCTTTCTCTGACGTGTTTAGAAAGAGTGTCAAGCGATTCATTAAAAAATCATGGTCCTGGTATATTTCCTTTTTTATGTCAGTGGTGTTGCCCCAGAAGTAATCCATGTCCCATTGCTCTTAAAATAGATTGCATTTTATGTGTAAAAAAAATAAAGCAGATGTAAATATTTAATATACACATCCTGAGCCAATAGTATATCAAGGTGTAATTTGTTGTAGTTCATGTACATAATAAAACATTAAGCAGATCCTGCTGAGATGTACATACAGGACACTCTCAGAAGGGAATGAAATATAGCAAATCAAAGTTCACAAATGAAAGATGGAATGTAGTGGGGTCCCCCTCCCCACTCTAATACAGTAAATTCTAATAACTGAAGTCAGCATTTCTGGAAACAGGCCACCTTCCTACCTGACACATTGGTATTGATTATCTCTGCATCATCTGTTCGTACTTAAGGATACAGGACTTTTCCAAAAGTCCTGTATCCTTAAGGACTTTTCCAAAAATACAGGATACAGGACTTTTCCAAAAATGCTTCGTCCAAGGAGGCTATTGTGGATTGACAACAGCAACGTTATTACAGCACCATCAACATACATTATGCTTTCTACAGTTTCCTTTTACAGTGGTACCTCGGGTTACATACGCTTCAGGTTACATATGCTTCAGGTTACAGACTCGGCTAACCCAGAAATAGTGCTTCAGGTTAAGAACTTTGCTTCAGGATGAGAACAGAAATCGTGCTCTGGCAGCGTGGCGGCAGCAGGAGGCCCCATTAGCTAAAGTGGTGCTTCAGGTTAAGAACAGTTTCAGGTTAAGTACAGACCTCTGGAACGAATTAAGTACTTAACCTGATGTACCACTGTATTTAACATGCATCTCTGGGTTATTTGTGGGTCATAGGAATTCGTTCATTCCCCCCCAAATATATATCCGGCCCCCCACAAGGTCTGAGGGACAGTGGACCGGCCCCCTGCTGAAAAAGTTTGCTGACCCCTGATCTAGCAGTTCGAAAGCATGCCAGTGCAAGTAGATAAATAGGTACCGTTGTGGTGGGAAGATAAACGGCATTTCCATGTTCTCTGGTTTTTGTCACGGTGTTCCGTTGTGCCAGAAGCGGTTTAGTCCTGCTGGCCACATGACCCGGAAAGCTGCCTGTGGACAAACGCCGGCTCCCTCGGTCTGAAAGCGAGATGAGCACTGCAACCCCATAGTCGGCTTTGACTGGACTTCACCATCCAGGGGCAATAGGCAACATTCAAGAGTGACTAATGATTTCCCCCAAATAACAAGAGATGTCTACTCTGAATTATTGTCTTGAACTAAATCAGCCAGGAGAGAAATATGTTCAATAATTAGTCTTCCCATGATGGTAGGCAGCCAGAGGAGGAAGGCATTAATGTACACTCAAAGAAGTGGAACTCCCGAAAACTCATTTTTTAAACAAAACGAAACAAAAGAAGTAATAGTCAAAGTAGACATGATACAAAACATTCAGCTTCAAGACTGCGGGGTGTGTTCCAGACTTCATCAAGGGGTACAGGTTTGCCTCTGTGTTTGTGCTCCCCCTGAAGAGGGCTAAGATCAATAGTGGCAACCAGTTTTCCTGAACAGTCAGCCTAATAACTCTTAATTCCTGCATAAAGATCGTCTTGCCCAGCTGACATGTATAACATTAACTGGCAGTCTGCAAAGCAACTTGCTAAAAAGTGAAAATAATTTTCCACAGGCTCACTCAGTAAGTGAAAAATTCCAGTTTTTGAAAAGTTTTTATGTTGCCATTTACCTCCTATGTGGAAGCTCTTCCAGCTCCTGACTTCATTGCAATAAAATACGTATGTGTGTGTGTGTGTGAATATATATTTGGAAATTTGAAAAAATGCAGTTTTCTTCCCCCTGAGAAATGAAGCCATGCTGACTGTGGTGGAAGGAATATTTTGTTTTGGGACAGCTAGCATTTAATCACAGTAATTTGGTGGACGGATTAAAAATTGTGCTTGCTTTTCACATGAATCTATGCTTTCCTCTATGCAAGTCAATGGAGAGATCCCTAATATATCCTCAAAAAACCATGGGAGAAGAAGCCCCCTCGCACCAGAAAGCCTTGCAGTAACAGGGTCTTTGCTGGGTACATGTGACATTTTCCTTGTCCCCACCACCACCATCCTTCGCCCATGCAACTCAAGGTATAGATCTTTCTTTCTCATTGAGAAGAAGCTATATTCCCCAAAAACAAGTGAGGGGAGATGTATCACCCACCAACAAACCTTTGTGTAGCAGAGTTGCAATTGCTTTTTAGATTTCTTTCCCACCTTCCATTCATGCTCCTTCTTCTGCATTTTCCTCACCCCGGGCTTTCCTAGCGATCCATGCTCCTTTCCCTGTTTGCCACCCTTCCCCTCTGTATGGTTTCGTATTGTATTCATTGCAAAACAGTAAACTCTTCACTTTTGTCAGAACAACAGCAGCTGTCAGATGAAATTTGGGAAGACTTCATTTTCTCAGAAGGGATGCACCCGCAAATTGCATCCAATTCTGAAAGAAAATGAAAAAAAAGTTATAGACTTTTCCTTTGTTTATCTTTAAATAAAAATGTTAAGGTGCTCTGCACAGAAATCCCAGAAGGTATCTACCTATAGTTTGGCAGGTTTTATCTACTCTAGATGGGCTTATATGCCTGCAAAATGGGAGGTTATAGCCATTGTTTATTTACTTCATTTTTTTCAAAAAAATAATCTCATTATAATAGTGAAGGGGGGGAGGGAAGTAACACTGCTTCATTTTTAATAGATGTAATTTGGTTCTGAATAACAAGAGAAAGCGACTCTGCTTCCCCACGCTACAGACACAAATATTGTGGCTGGTGCCCACCTCCAGTAAATATATTTCTGACTATGCTTGCATAAGTTAGACATTCATACTCTCTCAAAAGTTAGTGGGCTTCTCCTTAGTTTCCTTGTCTTCTTAATTAGTGATCGTGTTGCATTGGTATAAGATGTTCTCTCTCTCTTTATTGCCTGTATTTTTAACTTTACTTGAAAATCAAATTCCGGTTTTTAAACATAAAAAAGACAACTTCTTCTACTTATATTCCCTTGTGTGTGCAGCTGCTGAGGAGTGTGGGCTGGGTTCAGCAGCAGCAGCACAGATTAGGTCAGATCCTGTCAGGGATTGGACTGACGAGGAATGGTGGGAACCGCCTCTCCTCTCTCCACACCTTCTCAAGAAGAGGAGGACAGTATAGATTTAGAACAGTGGTTTGCAGAAGGGCATAGTTCAGAGGCTGCAGAGAGGAGAAGCTGGGGGAAATTGAGAGAGGAACAGTAGGAAGAAGAAGCAACAGGGGAGAGACAGCTGACAGACTCATTATCTTTGGAAAACATTCCTGACCGCCCCCCCCCCAGGACAAAGGCAGGCATTGAGAGTAGTAGAACAGAAAGCTCAGAGGCAGAAAGTACAGATCAGCTGGTGCAGAATAGGAGGAACGGAGAGGGTGGGACTTTACTTGGAGCAGCGCCATTATTCTAAGAGAGACCACATTCCTTTGTTTCTCTCTGTGAATATTGAATGGGACGCAGGTGGTGCTGTGGGTTAAACCACAGAGCCTAGGACGTGCTGATCTGAAGGTCGGCGGTTCGAATCCCCGCAACAGGGTGAGCTCCCGTTGCTCGGTCCCTGCTTAGCAGTTCGAAAGCATGTCAAAGTGCAAGCAGATAAATAGGTACCGCTCCGGCGGGAAGGTAAACGACATTTCCGTGCACTGCTCTGGTTCGCCAGAAGCGGCTTAGTCATGCTGGCCACATGACCTGGAAGCTGTACGCCAGCTCCCTCGGCCAATAAAGCGAGATGAGCGCCGCAACCCCAGAGTCGGCCACGACTGGATCTTTACCTTTCAGAACTCTTCTTGTTTTTTCTGCTTCTTGGCATCCCACCATGGGAGGGATAGGATTCCCTGAAGTTTGACAGATCAACACCTTGGGAGGTCTTCAACTACAGTAAGTTTTAGTCCTATTGCAATTAACAAGCATGACTCAGTCAGGGCCATGAATTTCAATAGGCCTAGTCTAAGTAAAACTTAGTTGAATAGCACCTCATGCATTTGAAGAGTAAAGACTCCTGGGAATAGTAGTTTGCTAAAGTTGCTGAGAATTGCAGCTCTGTGAGAGGAAAACTACAATTCCCAGGATTCTTGGCGGCACGGGGCAGATGTGCTTTAAATGTGTGTTGAATGTGCTTTGAATGTGTGGATCTGTCCCAAGTATGTGGCATCAAATATCCTCCAGAACAAAGGATGTTGATTTCTGGTAACTATTTGTCTACTTGTGAATTCAGAGTGGTTTGGGTATATCAACGGGTATATCAACTGGCCCGAAAGCATTAGAGAGAAAGGAACCTATTTTTATCAGTTGCAAAAGTACAAATACAAGATGGGTGACACCTGGCTTGAGAGCAGTACATGTGAAAAGGATCTAGGAGTCTTGGTTGACCACAAACTTGACATGAGCCAACAGTGTGACGCGGCAGCTAAAAAAGCCAATGCAATTCTGGGCTGCATCAATAGGAGTATAGCATCTAGATCAAGGGAAGTAATAGTGCCACTGTATTCTGCTCTGGTCAGACCTCACCTGGAGTACTGTGTCCAGTTCTGGGCACCACAGTTCAAGAAGGACACTGACAAACTGGAATGTGTCCAGAGGAGGGCAACCAAAATGGTCAAAGGCCTGGAAACAATGCCTTACGAGGAGCTGCTAAGGGAGCTGGGCATGTTTAGCCTGGAGAAGAGGAGGTTAAGGGGTGATATGATAGCCATGTTCAAATATATAAAAGGATGTCACATAGAGGAGGGAGAAAGGTTGTTTTCTGCTGCTCCAGAGAAGCGGACACGGAGCAATGGATCCAAACTACAAGAAAGAAGATTCCACCTAAACATTAGGAAGAACTTCCTGACAGTAAGAGCTGTTTGACAGTGGAATTTGCTGCCAAGGAGTGTGGTGGAGTCTCCTCCTTTGGAGGTCTTTAAGCAGAGGCTTGACAACCATATGTCAGGAGTGCTCTGATGGTGTTTCCTGCTTGGCAGGGGGTTGGACTCGATGGCCCTTGTGGTCTCTTCCAACTCTATGATTCTATGATTCTAAGCACAGTTTTCAAAAATTAGCATTTTGCTTTAACATTTTCACCAAGGCTGCCTCATGTCGTACTGCAGACAGGGCTCACACAATTGCAAACAAAATAAAACAATTTCCTGCAAAGAGAAATGTAGCAAGTCAAGGAGGCATTTCAGCCATAACTTTTCCCCAGCACGTAGTTTTATCTATAGAATTAAAAATAAAAATAAAAAGTGACACCCCCCACAAGGGATTGAAATGCAACAAAGCATGCATTTTGTCACCAAAATATCATTTCCTTCATTCATTTGGTAAAGTGATCTCTGCAGTCTGCGGAAGCTTATGCCGTAATACAATGGATAGTCCTTAACTCGCTGCAAAACTTTGCTGATGTTGTCTTCATTGGAGGAGCAATCTGTTACCTGGGTTCTGAAGTAGTGCAGACAGGATAAAGTTGGCCACCCCTGTGAGAACCAGGCCTTTGGACTTTCCCATGCAGTACAGCACAGCTGGTTTCCCAGATGTGTAACTGTCACTGAGAACCTACAGTAGATGCCATTGGCTGTATTCGATCTGAAACAGCTAGATTTCTAGAAAAGTAATTTCAGACCCAGCAGGTGTGCTGGCTCAACTTCTCGTCCCATCAGTTTTAAATTAGTAAAACTTTATAAGCAGGAAAGATTTGTAATGGGTAACATGAAGAATTATATCCCCCTCCGGTGCTTGCCAGAGGTAGATACGGTTCATCCTGTCTACTCGGTTTCCTTGCCGTTCGGCAAGAATGATTGGCGCAGATTATTTTCTCAGGGGCATCTCATAACTACTTCACAGCATAGATGCTGAGGTGCATCTGTGAAAGATCTTCTGTGCAGGCATCATCGACGTGTAAATGTGATACTTGCAAGCACACAGAGTGCATCGCCAAGGAAGGAGGAATGGCTGCAGATTCAACTTGAGGGTAAATTTTCTTAAATGCACACACATCCAAATATGAATGTGCACATGCATATTTATATGTGCATTTTTTCTCTCAAAATGCATATTTAAACCTGCATTCTTACAGACAGACATTGCCAAGAGCTAACATGACTTTGATAGAGGTGACCCGTTGACAGCTAAGGTTCAGTATGCATGTTGGCCTGACAGATGTGGATCTGGTCATTTCATACATACCCAGTGGCTTTTTTTAGGGGTACTGTCATTTTGACTCAAGAAAATCACCATTTTGTAGTTCAAATCAGGAAAAATAAATACAGTAAATGGACAAAAGTACTAAGTTTCACAAAACTTTTAGGAGTATGCGTACCCCTGCATTCCCCCAGAAAAAAGCACTGTATGTACCTATATAAATGTATGTATTTCATACAGGAATTTGCAATGAGTAAATATGTCAAGCAACCCTTCCCCCCCTGAGTTAGTAATATTTCCAAGGGATGCGGGTGGCGCTGTGGTCTAAACCACTGAGCCTCTTGGGGTTGCCAATCAGAAGGTTGGCGGTTCGAATCCCCGGGGCAGAGTGAGCTCCCATTGCTCTGTCCCAGCTCCTGCCAACCTAGCAGTTTGAAAGCATGCCAGTGTGAGTAGATAATAGGTACCACTGTGGCAGGAAGGTAAATGGCATTTCCGTGCGCTCTGGTTTCCATCCCGGTGTTCCGTTGTGCCAGAAGCGGTTTAGTCATGCTGGCCACATGACCCGGAAAGATGTCTGTGGACAAATGCTGGCTCCCTCGGCCTGAAAGCGAGATACGCAACACACCGAATAATAATAATAATAATAATAATAATAATAATAATAATAATAACAATAATTTATTATTCATTCCCTTCCCATCTGGCTGGGCTTCCCCAGCTACTCTGGGCAGCTTCCAACAAAAATATTAAAATACAGTAATATACAGTAAAGGATAGTCACCTTTGACTGGACTTAACCATCCAGGGGTCCTTTTACCTTTTTACCTTACTAATATTTCCACCCTGGTGAGAGTATAACAGGGAATAACTTTTGCAGGGAGGGTGATAGAAGGGGAAAGGGTCACAAAGTACCTTTCCCAGGTGCCATTTTTTCATTTCAATCTGCAGCCCCAGTGGCTGCATCGTGGAACTGTCCTAACCTACTCCTTTAAAGCAATCGTCCCCCAAAGAATCCTGGGAACAGTTGTTTGCTAAGGGTGCTGGGAACAATCTCTCTTTAGAGAGATGGATGGTTAGAGTCTGGGATGTGGCCCTATCTGAAAAGTTAATGTAACACAGTAGGGTAACACAAGGTCTCTCTCGTCATGCCAAGTCTGGCATTATGTGGTACCTTCTATCACAATGCATCAGTAAATCTATTCTACTGCTTTCTTCCCCTCTTCCCCAAGTATCTTACTGACACAGCTCAATAAGACTCAGGAACATTAAGAGGATTGGTGTCTAATATTCCATTATTATTTTTTTAAAAAAATTAAGCAATAATCAAGTTATTACTATGATTACAGTAGTTCTCAGACTTAATCTGTTCCAGAAGTCCATTCTAAAACCAAAGCGTTCCAAAACTAAGGCACGCTTTCTCATAGAAAGTAATGCAAAATGGATTAATCCACT
Source organism: Podarcis raffonei (assembly GCF_027172205.1). Classification (NCBI taxonomy): domain Eukaryota; kingdom Metazoa; phylum Chordata; class Lepidosauria; order Squamata; family Lacertidae; genus Podarcis; species Podarcis raffonei. Next base: position 23,986,290 of record NC_070618.1, read on the forward strand.
CCAGACTTTTAAAAACAACCCCTAAAACAGCAATTTAACATGCATTTTTCTATCTAATGAGAGCATTGATCCATAAAATGAAAGCGATAAACAATATACTGCAGTCACACACAATCAATCAATCAATCAGTACCTGAACTGGGTTCCACACAGTCACAAAAAACAAAAAGCCACAAAAACAAAAACGCAAAATAAATAGCAAAAACAGACAGACCTCTGCAAAACACTCAAAACAGACGTGTGGCACTCAAAACAGAGCATGTTCAGCTTCCAAATTTTTTTTACAAACCAGAACATTTACTTCCAGGTTTGCAGTGTTTGGGTTCCAAGTTGTTTGAGTACCAAGGCATTTGAGAACCAAAGGACCACTGTATTGTGTTTACATATGCTACATATTGTCCTCTGTTTTTGTTGAATTCTGTTATATCACTTGTTACTTTTAATGGAAAATCAATTAAAATATTTACCAAAAAGATGCTTGGAGTTGTAGTTTTGAGTGGGGGGGAAAGGCAAATTACAGTTCCCACAATTATTGTGCTGGTGGGTGGGAGAGAGGTGTTTTAGATGTGCCTTAAATGAATGGTGTATGCACAGCCCTAGTTTTCTCCTCGGGAAACTAGTTCAGCAATATAAAATAAAACACAGCGTCCACACTTGCAGTGGCTGCCCTAATGCAACCAGTGTCATGCTGCGGCCAAAGCGATCCTTTTCTTTCTCTGGGTTAAACCCTAAACTTCATCTTTGCATTTTCCTGAATTGGTTTCCCCCCGCCGTCGTTTGCCGGAGTTTCCCTCTCCCGTCCCAGCGCAGTTCCTTCTTCCTGACTTGCAAACCGTAATGGATCTCTATATCATACCGAGTTTGGAGGACTTATTCATTTTTTCTTGCAAAAGTTAAATAAAGTGCAAAACTTTCAGCCCATCAATCCTTTAGCAAGCTGTCCAAGGTGACATTTCATTAGCACATTTTGTCAGTGGATAAATTGTACAGCATGCTCGGAAGGGAAGGTGGAAAACATCCAGTCCTTTTTCATTAGATCCATCTGAAGCTGAACCACTGGAGATTACATACAAAAAGCACACAAGACAGAGGAAGCGCTACCCTGTCTATAAAGTGCATTAATCATTCATTCCTTTCCGAGTGCCTTAAGTCAGTGCCATGTCTCTGCTTAGGCCCAAAACCGGCTATTCAATTTTGAGCTGGGTGACAGATGCATTTCAAGGAAAATCACAGACATAACGACTCCTGCCAGGCTTGATAAAGTCCTCATTCATCAATTAAGAAGTTTCCAATAAGGCAAGAAGGATGTAGCAAAATGAGCCCATGCACACAATAATATGTTCTGCTTTCCCCTCTCTTTCTCCCCTTTTTTGCTGATCTCGGTGGTTATCCTTGTTATTCATTTTTCGCCCCTCTCTTTCTCCGTGAAGCTCAGGGTGGAAGAGTGGAGGGTCTTCCACTAGGGCTTGTGGGCCACAGCACTCCTAAGGAGAATGTAAAGTATTTTCTTTTTAGCCCCAACTCCCAAATCTCAAAGTCACTCTCCCCTTCCCACCTCACAAACTTTTTATGCTTCCATTCAAACTCTGAGAAGCTCTGCAGGCAATTCTGTCATTCTGCTCTTCTCTGGTTTAGCAGCTCTCTACACCACTCAGCTAATCCTAATCCAAAAGTTAAAGGTATAGAAGAGAGACCCTTCTGGTGTGTCTCTAAGCAGGGTGTTATATACTAAGCTTGGATCCTAGAACAGTAGGCAAGTAGGATCCTAAAATGCAACAATTCATTGGCTTGCAGGAAAAGACCAATCAGGCTCCAGGAGGAAGTTAATCAGCCTGTTAGGCTGGTAGGATTCTAGAATGCAACAACTGATTGGCCTGCAGGAAAAGACCAATCAGGCTCCAGGAGGGAAGCAGAATCAGCCAATCAGCTAGGACTCATTGTGTAAATAATGTATATAAAAGCCTGAGGTTTGGGGGGCAATTCAGTCACTGTTTTACAAGCTGCAATAAAGAGCATGAAATCACTACAGGACTCAGAGTATATTTCACAGGAAAAAGTATCTTACAAAATTGTAATATTCAGCTTTCCAGTCCCTGACGTTAAGGCTCCATCTCCCTCTGGTTGTTCTGAGGGCAATTTCACCCTCTGTGCAGGGTGAGGTAGGTGTTAGGTATAACAGTTTAATTGACACAAATGAAAAATGTATGTGTATTCATGAAGTCTTATGAGGAACAGTTGAGGGAACTGGGTTTCTTTAGCCTGGAAAACAACAGACTGGGAGAAGATCTGCTTGCCACCTTCAAATCTCCAAAGGGCTGCCACATGGAGAATGGAGCAAGCTTGTTTTCTGCTGCCTTGGAAGGCAGGACCCAAACCAATGGATTCAAGTTACAAGAAAGGTGATTCCAACTAAATATCAGGAAGAACTTTCTGACAAGGAACAGACTTCCACAGAAGGTGGTGGACTCTCCTTCCTAGGAGGTTTTTAAACAGAGGTTGGATGGCCATCTGCCATGGATGCTTTAGCTGAGATTAGCTGCACTGTAGAGGGTTGGACAGAATGACTCTAAGAGTCCATTCCAACTCCACAATTCAATTATTCTTTTTCTCTTCACATGAAATCACCCTTCCCATCCTTGAGGGTCTTTGTTACCTAGGGCTAAAGTTAAAGGTAAAGGGACACCTGACCGTTAGGTCCAGTCGCGGACAACTATGGGGTTGTGGCGCTCATCTTGCTTTATTGGCCGAGGGAGCCGGCGTACAGCTTCCGGGTCATGTGGCCAGCATGACTAAGCCGCTTCTGGCAAACCAGAGCAGCAGACAGAAATGCTGTTTACCTTCCCACCAGAGTGGTACCTATTTATCTACTTGCATTTTGTGCTTTCGAACTGCTAGGTGGGCAGGAGCAGGGACCGAGCAATGGAAGCTCACCCCATCGTGGGGATCCAAACCACCAAACCCGCGTCCCTACCTAGGGCTATCATAGTCTTAAAAACCTGAAATGCTATGAAAATTTCCAGGAGATGTCTCACTGGGATAAACTCAACCTGACTGATTCTGGAGCTCTCAGCTTTGAGCATCCTTCTTTGCAGCCCCTCATCACGTGATCCCTGTCCAGTAACACCTTGCCAAAGCTGAGAAAAGCCTTCTTCACCATAACACTATTCGTTGTGTTTCAGAACATAAGGGGGAAAGAAACCGCTCTCTTTCTCTTGCCAGCTTTCCACCCAGCAGAAGATGAATGGCCATCTGTCATGGATGCTTTAGTTGGGATTCCTGCCTTGCAAGGGGTTGGACTAGATGATACTCGGAGTTCCCTCCCCACCCTACCATTCTATGATTCTAGGAAACCCTGCAAAGCTTCTGCTGGTCAATGTAGACAATACTGAGCTTGCTGGTCTAAAGCGGCTTCATACAATTTTCTTGTAGCCTTCTGCCTAGGAGCCCAAGGTGTGCAAGGAGCTAGTGCGTTAACCGGCCGAAGTATTTAGATGAATGAAGATGTCTCTCAATAATAAAACTGCCTTGCATAAAATTGAATTTTACTGAAGGATTAGCTGGACCGGCAGGAGGGGTGAAAAAAATGCTCCAATTACTATAAAGTCATTGAAGTGACAATTTCAGGACCAAGCATTTTCGTTTTTGCAAAAGAAGTGGCCTTAAAGGTAATGGCTGCGCAACCCTGGTGCCTTTCATCAATAAGCATTTGAGGAGCAGTCCTTGGCAGATTGCTTGAGCTGCTAACTGGGCTTCATCCATCATGGGAAGTGTTGCATTTTTCAGCACGGCTCACTCTGCTCCAACCTCCCCACCCCCGCCCTTTCCAAACAGTAAAATTATATTTGGATTATGCATGCTGTTGTAAAACTGTGGTAACTATACAAGTGATAATATAAAATTATTATCCAGCATGTTTTACTTCAATGAGATCTTTGTTTCAGTGGTTACCAACACCGCTTTATTATGGTTATAAATATAAATAAAATATACTGTCGGTTGTTTTATAGTAGCATCTCTATTATTTCTCTAATTTGCTCGGGAAAGCTGTTGCTCTTGTCTTTGCGGCTTTTATTTATTTATTCAGATGCTGAAAGGTGTTTTTGAGGGGGGGAGATTTTTTTTCTTTTTTAAAAAAACACCTGGTTGGCCGGTTTTGGTTAAATTTGATGTTTTTGTTAATTCTGCGTCCAGTTTACGCCAGATGAAACCCCACCTGCCTGTGCCCTGTCTCAGCAGAGCGATTCATGCTCTGGTTATCTCCCGCTTGAACTATTGCAATGTAGTCTATGTGGGGCTACCTTTGAAGATGACTCAGAAACTACAACTAATCCAGAACATGGCAGCTAGACTGGTGACTGGGAGTGGCCACCAAGACCATATAACACCAGTCCTGAAAGACCTACACTGGCTGAGCACAGTTCAATGTGTTGGTGCTGACCTTTAAACAACCTCAGTCCTGTATACCTGAAGGAGCGTCTCCTCCTCCATTGTACAGCACAGACATTGAGGTCTAGCTCCAAGGGCCTTCTGGCTGTTCCCTCACTATGAGACCTGAAGCTACTGGGAACAAGGTAGAGAGCCTTCTCGGCAGTGGTGCCTGCCCTTCCATCAGAGGTCAGACAGATAAACAACTTTAAGAAGACATCAGAAGGCAACTGTGTTCAGGGAAGTTTTTAATGGTTGATGTTTTATTGTGTTTTTAATATTTTGTTGGGAGCTGCCCAGAATGGGTGGCATATAAATAATGAAATAATGAAATAATGAAATCATCATCATCATCATCATCATCATCATCATCATCATCCTTATATCTGCAATGGAAGCAGTTGAATGATTGAAACAGGACCAAGCATTTTCGTTTTTGCAAAAGAAGTGGCCTTAAAGGTAATGGCTGCGCAACCCCCGGTGCCTTTCATCAATAAGCATTTGAGGAGTAGATTATGTTTTCTGCTAAGAATTTCCTTCCTTCTTCTTTTCCAGTGTTCGCATCAGACAATTCTGTTAACCTTTTTACTCCACTATGGCCCTTGTAAGGTGGTACTCAGAATAGCTTTGTCTGCAAGGAGTGATAAATCATAAATTCCTTTGTTCTTTCAACCAGCATTTATACCAAATTATTTATTTCTGTATTCCACTGCTACATATACACCAAACTCCAACAGACTCAATTGTTGGTAATTCCTACTGCTTCCACTTTTGGGCTAAAAGAATCCTTGCTGCCATTGTTGCATACACAAAAAGTTTCTGATCCTTTCTCAGGATTTCTTCACCTACTATGCCCAATAAAAATGCTTCTGGTTTTTTAACAAATGTACTTTTGTACATTTTCTTTAATTCATTATATATCATTTCCCAGTAACTTTACTGCATGTCCACCACATGTGCCATAAATTTCCCTCCTTTTCTTTACATTTCCAACATTCCTTATTTCTCATCCTTTACATTTTAGCAAGTTTAATTGGTGTTATACGCAGGTGGCATAGGGACGTGGGTGGGGCTGTGGTCTAAACCACTGAGCCTCTTGGGCTTGCCGATCAGAAGGTTGATGGTTCAAATCCCCATGATGGGGTGAGCTCCTGTTCCTTGGTCCCAGCTCCTGCCAACCTAGCAGTTCAAAAGCACACAGTGCAAGTAGATAAATAGGTACTGCTCCAGTGAGAAGGTAAACGGCGTTTCCATGTGCTGCTCTGGTTTTGGTGTTCTGTTGTGCTACAAGCGGCTCAGTCCTGCTGGCCACATGACCCGGAAAAACTGTCTGTGGACAAACGCCGGCTCCCTTGGCCTATAAAGCAAGATGAGCACCGCAACCCCAGAGTCATCTGCTACTAGACATAACTGTCAGGGGTACTTTACTTTTACCTTTTACCATCTGTACAGTCATACCTCGAGTTACAGACGTTTCGGGCTGCGTGATTTTGGGTTGCACACCGTGCCAAACCCGGAAGTACCAGAACAGGTTACTCCTGGGGTTTGGTGCTTGCACATGCACAGAATCACTAAATCACGCTTTGCACATGCACAGAAGTGCCAGATTGCGACCCGCGCGTGTGCAGATGTCGGGTTGCGAACGCTGCGGGTTGCGAACATGCCTCCCGCACGGATCACGTTTGCAACCCGATCGTCCACTGTACATCATTTTCATAACATTTTCTTTTGAAGCACTGCAGGCAGTAAATTTAATTCCTTTGTTCCATAACTTTCCCCATGATTCTAGCTGAATATTATAACCAAAACCCTTAGCCCATTTTATCATAGCCACTTTGACCTTTTCATCCTTTGTATGCCATGCGTTCCCCTGCCTTATCGCTGCTCCCAGGTCAGGGCTAGTTTGCAAAGAGAGATTCCATTGATTAGGTGCTGGTTGGCGAAGGGATGGACAGCTGCCCAGTCCACCCACATTAAGCCCCTACACAAGAGGACCCTTTATTTATTTATTTGGCCAATTTACTTCCCATGGTACATAAAGTGCTCACTGTTACAGCAGGCAGTCTGGGCATCACTGACACCCAGCCCAATCCATTGCAACTAAGTGCCACTGTGTTCAGTGAGACGTATTCCATAGCAAACGTTCATAGGATTTCATCCTAAGCTTATCTGTTTTGGGGTCATCAGCATGCTCACATCCCCATGGATTATCTCAGAGGTTGCATGCAGATTGAGAACAGGCACATTACCTTAATATATCTTAACAGAGAATCACAGGGACTAGTCCCATCTTCAAATTTGAAACCAAATTTATGAGAACTTTGCTGGGTTGCATTTAGATGTTTTAAAGCCCCCTTCATCCCCTCCTACATCTGGGAGAGCCTTTTTATTTTTTGGCTTATGAATATATTACTAGTTCCCCCTATGGCACCATCGCTTTGTTTTTACAATATTTTATATTACCATCCAATTAGTTCCACTGCACACAGCACCATTTGGTAAGTGAGAATTTTGCCTTCATTACATTTCCAATAGTCTCTTATGCAATGGAGAGGTGGTTTATAGTATGATCAAAAGCCTTAATGTACCACCTGTTCCAGGCTGTAATACTTGCCCTCTTCAATGGAATAAAGGTCACAGAGGGAATTCCTTTAAGCATCCAAGGGACAGAATTCATAAAGACAGTATCATGTACTGTAGATGATGTGAGGCACCCCCCCATCAAATATCTCCTTTTCTCCTATCCCCTTTTTTCTTTTCTTTTTTTAGCCTCTATTTAGATCTCTGCAAGGTAGCAGTAATGACGTATTTAAACATGGTATTGTAGGAAAAGAATCTGCTCCCCCAACAAGGCTGTTACAAAACACTCCCCTAGCAGAGGATCAACCTTGGAAATTTTTGTACAATGGGGACTACATTAAAACGTTTCTCTTTCTTGGAACATTGAAGCATCCAAGCTACGCAGCTTCATTTTTTACTCTGTGATTGTCTCATCTCCTTACATTTCTGCTGTGGAAAACAAATTCAGAAATAATAATGATGATGATGATGATGATGATGATAATAATAATAATAATAATAATAATAATAATAATAATAATAATAAATTTATACCCCGCCCATCTGGCTGAGTTTCCCCAGCCACTCTGGGTGACTCCCAACAGAATATGAATAATAAAGAAGCGACAACATCGAAAATAAAAAACTTCCCTAAAATGGAAAAGCATTTTTCTTTTAATAAAAAATAAAACTTGTGACCCAACAGTTCCCAGACTTTGGGTTGGGGTTAGGCTGAGACACTGCACAAGTGAAATGCAATCCAATGGCTATGAGAAGTTTGTGAAACAGTACCTTAACCTCACCATCAGACCCTGAGTTTTCAGTCAATGGTCACAGAAATGCAAACAGAGGCATTATTTAAAATTAAGCTGTGTTTAAAAGCCTCTTTGGCTAGTGGTAAGTTCACACACACAGAGTGAGAACATCTCCGTTGACAAACATTTTAGTTTTCAAACGCCGTAAACCCACAAGTAAGTGCTTCGGTTTTTGAACACGCCTTGGAAGTCGAACCAGAAACACGGCTTCCATACTGAGTTTTCCGTATTGACTTTTCCATTTTGAGGCTTCCATACTGAGTTTTCAGTTTTTGAATGTTTCAGAACTCGAACGGTCTCGAACTCGAACATGTTTTGTGTGTGTGTGTGTGTGTGTGTGTGTGTGTGTGTAATATAATAATAAATTTCAGCTACTAAATATACTCAACCTTTCCACTCATAAAAATGCACTCATTTGCATGCTCCAGTTCAGATTCAGATTTTAAATAACAGAGCAATGCAATTTTTATTATTCTTTTTAGTTGTGTTGTATAAATAAATAGTTCATTTAGGCAGCAATCCTACATACATTTAATTAAAATTAAGTCCCCCTGAACTGAATGGGACCTACTTCAGACTAGACATGTATAGACTTCAAACATGACAGAAGCAGTACTTGGTCACGTCCAAACTGCTAGATCTTTCTTCTCTGGGAACAGCAAGGTAGGTGCGTAGATCACAAAGGATGTTAACTGTGCCGGAAGCGATATCTGGTGGATGTAATCCCCAGGGATGATAGCATGGAAACCCTTCATTCTCACTTAGCGACCTCACCCTCTATCAGAAAAGCCAACCCACACAGAAGCAGTTTCTACACATGGGTTAGTCTCACTGCCAGCACAGATTGCTGACATGTAGATTCATGAAAGTAGGGTGTGGACAAATTATTATTATTTGCATCTCTTGTGGTGGGAAGAAGGAAGAAGGAGAAGAGGAGGAGGAGGAGGAGTTTGGATTTGATATCTGGCTTTATCACTACCCTGAGGAGTCTCAAAGCGGCTAACATTCTCTTTTCCCTTCCTCCCCCCGCAACAAACACTCTGTGAGGTGAGTGAGGCTGAGAGACTTCAGAGAAGTGTGACTAGCCCAAGGTCACCCAGCAGCTGCATGTGGAGGAGCGGAGACGTGAGCACAGTTCACCAGATTATGAGTCACCAGATTACGAAGAGAAAGCTGGAAGAAGGCTGATCGCAGAAGAATTGATGGATTTGAATTATGGTGCTGGAGGAGACTCTTGAGAGTCCCATGGACTGCAAGAAGATCAAACCTATCCATTCTGAAGGAAATCAGCCCTGAGTGCTCACTGGAAGGACAGATCCTGAAGCCGAGGCTCCAAGACTTTGGCCACCTCATGAGAAGAGAAGACTCCCTGGAAAAGACCCTGATGTTGGGAAAGATGGAGGGCACAAGGAGAAGGGGACAACAGAGGACGAGATGATTGGACAGTGTTCTCTAAGCTACTAACATGAGTTTGACCAAGCTGCGGGAGGCAGTGGAAGACAGAAGTGCCTGGCATGCTCTGGTCCATGGGGTCATGAAGAGTCGGACACGACTAAATGACTAAACAACAATAAAATGTGGCAGATACAGTCTGGATGCCCCCTTTGTCTATCTACATATTTATTGAGCTTGGGAAGAAAATAACAATCTTCTGATGTGTCTATTTTCCTTAGGAAGAATGAAATCCCCCCTCCACGTCCCCCCCAAAAGAAAGACTGATAGGAGTTATATTACTAGTGTATCTAATTCTAGGTAAATCACTATATACGAAGTACAATATGAAGACAGGGACTTACACTATATTGTGGCACTTCAGAAAATAAGTGGCACTTAAGTACCTGAAAATTTATTTGGCTTAGACAAGGTATCTGAAACCTGCTATGATGTTTTCAGTTACTATTAAGAATTTATGGCAGGTTTGCAAACAGCAATAGACTCTTGGGTGAACTGCTATTGTTGATTTAAAGCTCTGAGGGACCTTTCTGCATTATGACTGTCTTTTCCACTGACACATTTTAACCTCAAAGCATCAGCGCACTCAATGTTTCATTCATCTTTTGGGGATTAATATTGGAGATTACCTATCTCAAGTGGTTCAGCTCACCGCACAGTAAAGTTCTCTCAACTCACCCAAAACTCTGCAGATCAAAAGTTTGTGGCTAAAAAATAAATAAATCAACCAACCATCCCCCACCCTCCTCAAAGCAGTACAGTGGTACCTCGGTTTAAGAACAGCCCAGTTTACAAAATATTCGGTTTACGAACTCCGCAAAACCAGAAGTAGTGTTCCAGTTAGCAAACTTTACCTCAGTCTAAGAATGAACGTGGAATGGTGGAAGGGCACTGGCGGCGGGAGGCCTCATTAGGGAAAGCACGCCTCAGTTTAAGAACAGTTTCGGTTTAAGAACAGACTTCTGGAACAGATTAAGTTCTTAAACAGATCTACCACTGTACTAAAGGTAGGTAAATGTAAGGTAAAGTCCAGTTGAATTTGACAGTGGGGTGCGGTGCTCATCTCGCTTCAGGCTGAGAGCACCGGTATTTGTCCGCAGAAAGCATTTCCGGGTCATGTGGCCAGCATGACTAAACCGCTCTGGTGCAAAAGAACACTGTGGTTTCTAAAATGTGTAGTTTCATCTACACAGTGGCGGAACTTCATGCTCCGGCACCGGGGGGCAGAGAGCAGGCGGGGGTGTGGCTGGTGTGTATCCCGCGGGCATGGCATACCACCCGCAGGGGCATGGCATGCATCCTGGGGGCGTGGTGTGCCTTCGGGGGCATAGTGCCCAATATGGCACCCCACTGGGATCACACTGTCGGGGGCGGTGTGCTCTCCCCGCCCTCCTCTTCCTTTGCCAGTGCATCTACATACTAAATATGACATCTTGGTATGTTTGTTTTGTCTTGTTTTGTTTTTTGGCATCAGATGTCAAGGAGATAAAGAACTACACAACTTTTAGAAGACATCTGAAGGCAGCCCTGCATCAGGAAGTTTTTTATTTTTGATTTTGTTTTATTTTGTTAGAAACTGCACAGTGTGGCTGGGACAACCCAGCCAGATGGGTGGGGTATAAATATTATTATTACTACTACTACTACTACTACAAGTGGTATTGCAGTACCTGCTGGTGATATGGTCTTCCCATCTGGTCCTTTTAATGCAAGAAGTTAATTCTTTATTGCATCACATCTGCCTTTATAATGAGATACTCATAGCTTTGTTATTTAAAGCCAGGCATTTCCTACAAGTTTATAAGGAAACTGAGCTAATATTATCCAAAAAGAAAGAAAGTAATGCAATGGTAATAGTCTTACTCCCTTACTCTTTCTTTTTTTCCATCCCAAAAGCTGAAAACCTAAACTGAACAATTGTAAAAGCTTTCAAGCTAATCTGGTTACTTGCCTTGATCTTCTAAAGAATTTGTGTTAATCTGTCTATATTTAGGACAATTTAGCGGTCTTTGATCCTTTACTTAATGAGGGAACATTTCAGAGTCTGAGTGCTCTGCTGCTTGTGCCACTTGATGTCAATGAGGCAGAGCTGAGAGGCATTTGGGGGATGTATTGTCAGTCAAATCTTTCCAGCCACTGATCATCCATCAATGAAGACACTGAGATTGTTCAAAGATCCACATTTGCTGCATTGGGAAAGTGAAACAGATGCCTGCAATTGAATTTCTTGCTTACTTAGGTGTTTGAGCACGAAAAGGGCTATGGATTTTGCAGGTTGTGTCCTCTCTTTTAAACGAAAGGTGCTCAACATTTGCCTGAAAGTGCCGCGCTAAAGAAACTGCACCAAGTCAATGTGAGTTTCGTGTCCTGCTGCCAGGACCTGCCAAGTCCCAATATTAGAATAGGAGGATCCTTCTTGAATCATCATTCTGCCATGGTTCTCAGCATCGATCAAAATCAGCAAGAGACATGGAACCTGGGCAGAATCCTGAGACCATATCCCAGGAGCCTGCCCAGTCAGGACTGACTGGATTCCCTCCTCCTGCTGGACCCCTCAATTACCACCATTGGTTATTGCAGTGATGCAAATTATTTAGGGTCCGGCTTACAAGAAAAAAAAATGTGTCAAGATCAGGCCCCCAATACTATACCATGAAGGATGAGCAAACCCTAAACCTGGCCTGGTAGCATGTTGACAGATAGTGCAACTCTTTTAAAAGTGGAGTTAGGTGCTCACAGTAAGCTGCCACAGTCAGCCACTGAACAGTGGTTCAGCTTCTTAAGGACAGCCAGGGGAGCTGGTAAAAGGCACTCCTAGGCATTGTGGTCACCTGGGCCTTCGGCAACAATGATGTACTACCAAGCTTACTGTATGTTTGTGAAACATGGATCACTTATAAATGCCATCTCCAACTCCTTGAAAGATTCCATCAACGGGGTCTCCAAAATTTTTTACACATCACTTGGGAAGACAGGCAAACGAATATCAGTGTACTGAAAGAAGCAAAGATCACCAGTGTCGAAGCAACAATTCTTCAACATCAACTTCATTAGACTGGTCATGTTGTGTGGATGCCTGATGATCATCTTCCAAAACAACTACTCTACTCCAAACTTAAAAATAGAAAGTGTAATGCTGGTGGTCAACAAAAGAGGTTTAAAGACTGTCTCAAGGCAAATTTTTAAAATGTCGGGTAAACACTGACAACTGGGAAACACTGGCCTGCCAGCGCTCCAGTTGGAGAACAGCCTTTATCAAAGGTGTCATGGGCTTTGAAGACACTAAAACTCAGGACGCAAGGGAGAAGCATGTTAAGAGGAAGGAACACTTGGCAAATCCACATGGTGATCAACTCCCGCCCAGAAACCATGTCCTCACTGTGGAAGGACGTGTAGATCCAGAATTGGCCTCCACAGTCACTTACGGACTCATTGTTAAAACCGTGTTTATGGAAGACAATCTTACTCAGCTACGAGTGATCACCAGAGAAGAAGAAGTGCTACCTGCAGCTTCTTAAGGGCAGCCAGGGACTGTCATGGCAGCTGCACCAACTGAAGCTGGTAAAAGGCACTCCTAGGAACTGTGGTAACCTGGGCCTCTGGCAACAATGAATATTAACTCATCATGTAACTAGGTGATCTTTTCCTTCAGTATCAGGGTGGTCCTTTACAGGAGAAGTTGTGTTCTTTGAGAGCTGCTGGAGCTACCCCCTCATGCAGCAACACATATAACACACCCTGGAACTCCCCCTTGGTCAGCTCAAATCATCCATGATCAGCAAGTGCCGAGAAGGTATTTGCAAAGATTTTGTCCCCAGCCTCAAACTGGGGAACTGTGGGAAACTGGTCCCACAAATCTGGACCAGACAGTGCATTGGGGATCTTCTTTTGATCTGAGTCAGTCACTTTCCCCCAAGGTGGCTGAGGCACTTCCTTTTTCCTTTCCCTTTCAGTTGAGGGTGTCTCTGAGAACTGCAAAGGCATTCTGTCCTAGACATTGGCAGCTATCCTTTCGAGACAAAGTGGTGACCTTGAGGCCAAGGGCATCCTGTATGGACTCAAAATTGAGGAGGAATTCTGCTATCTGGCAACAAGGCTGAGTACATAAACCCTGTTACTGCTGGAAGTCACTTATTTAACATCCTCTAGGAACCTGCTGCTATCTTCTGGACAGCTCCTCTGCTGCCCAGCAAGCTACCTTCTGACGGCTGACACTGCTGGACAGCTTGCTTTCATTTCCTGGAAGGTTGAATTGAGACACCCCTTGAGTACCTGATTAACACATCGATCCAGCTCCCTGTTCAGCCATGGAGTTTATTGGATACCCTCAGGCAAATCACTGTCTCTCAGCCAAACGTATCTCATAGGAATATTGAGATGAGAAAATTGGCTATCCAGAATATGTTGCCTTGATCTCCTTGCAAGAAGAGAGGGCTGCAGTGATGGCCAGGCACTCCTTCCTGTCTCCACAGTCTGATCTGTCGAATGTCTGATAAATAATCCATTTCTCTCCAGATTAATTACAAATGGGTCTGGCTTCTTGACCGTTTTGCATGTCCAGTGACTGTGGGAGACAAAGACTCTCCTCCCTGGAAGAGAGGGGAGTGGTTGTGGGCAGGAGCCCGAGCTCCGCCCCTGGCCGGGGGCCTTAGCCCCCGCCCCTCCTCACCTGGCTGGCGCCCACGCACACCAGAGGCAGCCAACCAGGTGTCTCCGGGGGGCGTGTTTAGCAGCTTAATGCTGCGGCTCCAGCTCCGCCTCCTCCTCGGAAGAAGCCATGAGGGTCATCAAGTCCAACTGGCTGCAATGCAGGAATCTTTTGCCCACTGTGGGTCTTGAACTTGTGACACTGAGCATAAGAGTCTCATGCTCTACCGAGTGAGCTATCTCAGACATCATTGATAAAAACCACAGCCAATGGGAGTAAGCCACAGCATGAGCGAAATGAGTCAGTCTGAGGACAGGGAGGGCAAAGAAAAAGGGAATCAGTGCTGGGGAAAATAGCATTGAGACAACACAAACATTGTTTTGACACAGACAAAGATGAGCACAAAACGAGGTAAGTAGTTTTGACTCATCCCTTCTTTAGCACACAAAGGCACTGTTGGAAGAAGAAGAAAAAGCACCAGATGCTAAATTACTGGAATTATGGCTGCTGTCTTTCTAAATCTGCCTTTTTAATGGGAAAAAGCAGCCTCGATTTGCATTTTGCGCAGATTTCTGATATTCACTCCCTCTCTCACACAAACTCCTTTGCTCCCGCTTAAGATGCATGCTGGAAAAAGGTAATCAGAGGAGCAACCAAGCATCGTTTTTCAAATGCTGAGGCAGTGAGGCGGGCAACACCTCCTGCACTGAAGTGGAGCCAGGATCAGGGAAATTAACAGTGCCATCTCACAGCCCTGAATGCACATGTAAAAACCCTCTGTGTGCTTTATGGCAGATGCAGCATTATCCAGCAGAACAATAATAACAATAATAATCACTACTAAGCTAGCCGTAGCGAAGTGCATAATCTAGAAAATTAGAACGTCAAGAGAAGGTAAAACATACTTGAAGGCGCACGGAGGGTTGACCAGCTCTGATTTGTTATTGAAGATCATTACAGATTCCCCGGTTTACCTCCTTGCTTTTTCGCTGTGCCTTACCATCTTTTGACTCCTGTCCAAAACAGCTTCAGCAGTAATAACAACAACAACAACAACAACAACAACAACAACAACAATAATAAATAATTTAAAGGCATTGGTTTAGCTGCTTCCATGGACTGACCAGTTGGCCCTAAGCAAACCAGCATGTCAGGCTTCACAGAATCAGATCCTTCCCACAGTGGCAGTAATTAAGCAGATCAAACGAAAGGAGTGTCCTTACCAGATAAGTTCTTTAATAATCACAGTGAGAGACAAAGGAAGGCATAGCATGCAAAAAATTGGTGTTGCTGCCAGTAAAGGTTTACCCCTCTCCATCCCCATTAATCTACATCATTCCTCTCAGTATTTCATTCTCCATTGTTGGATCATATGATCCTGTGTTTCCTTTTCTGTACTGTTGCGAGTATGGGAACGGAAGTAAGTCTGTGAAAACTTCCTCTCTTTGTTCTCTCACTCTCTTTTGAGAGACTGTCTGTGTGAGAAGACACAGCTTCCAGCTTGTCGTGATGCTTTTGTTTTATTTTGCTGTAAATAAAGACTCCAATGCTTTATTTCTGACACAACCACATGTTTCGCTGAACTCTGCTATGCATGCTCTCCTCTCAGGATGTGGGCCGCAGTGTTTCACAGGACTATGGCTGAAGAATGTCCTGTGATTGGCTATGGAGCCCAGATTGTGCTCTTAACTCCTGCGTCGGGTAATCTGAGCTTGTTGCCATTGCACTTTCTATGCCAGTGTGGTGTAATGGTTAAGAGCAGTGGACTCGTAATCTGGTGAACAGGGTTCAATTCCCCGCTCCTCCACATGCAGCTGTTGGGTGACCTTGGGCTAGTCACACTTCTCTGAAGCCTCTCAGCCTCACTCACCTCACAGAGTGTTTGTTGTGAGGGACGAAGGGAAAGGAGATTGTTAGCTGCTTTGAGACTCCTTAGGGTAGTGATAAAGCAGATATCAAATCCAAACACCTCTTCTTCTTTTTCCATCACTTTCCAAGCCCACCTAGTCTTAGGGGGAGGGGTGGGGGCTTCAGGAATGATGTCCAAGGACACTGAATCAGCCAGCTGTCTCTCTCCTAGTGTATGCGTTTCTAGCTGCTCCTCCCCCAGTATTTCCCAGCTTTCCCCCTCTAGACTATGCCCTTCTGCAAACCACTGTTCTAAATCAATACTGTCCTCCTGTCCTTGGGAAGGTTCGGAGGAAAAAGGTGGGGAGGGCTCCTACAATTTCTCCTCAGTCCAGCTCCTGAAACACCATCTCTTTGGCTTAGTCCCACATCATTGCCCTCCTGTCTACAATAAGGCTGCCGATGCACCACACAAGCTTGTTGCAAGACTGACCCAAAAACCCCCACAACATTTGGGAACTGCAAATGGTTCAAAATGCTGCAGCCGGACTGCTGATTGATGGGTGTGTGTTACAGTGGATATGGGACTCCTTTGTAGCAACAATGGTTTATGAGCGCAATTCAAAATTCTGGTTCTGACCTTAAAATAGTATTAGCCTAATAATAATAATAATAATAATAATAATAATAATAATAATAATTTTATTTGTGCCTCGCCCATCTGACTGGGTTGCCCCAGCCACTCTGGGCAGCTCCCAACAAATAGAAAAGCATAATAAAACATCTCACATTAAATTCTCCCCTATGTAGGGCTGCCTTCAGATGTGTTCTAAAAGTCATGTAGTTCTTTATCTCCCTGGCATCTGATGGGAGGGCGCCACCGCTGAGAAGGCACTCTGCCTGGTTCCCTGAAACCTCACTTCTCGTAGGGAGGGAACCACCAGAAGGCCCTCAGAAGAGGACCTCAGTGTCTAGGCTGAATGATGGGGGTGGAGACGCTCCTTCTGGTATACAGGGCCGAGGCCATTTAGGGCTTCATGAGCCTGCCCAGGCATTAAAATTTGAAAATGGACCATCCTGTTAATGTACTTATTCATTTATATTTACATTTATATCCCTATAAAGAGCCCAAGGTAGGATACATGGTTCTTCTCCTCTCCACTTTATCTTCACAACCACCCTGCAAAGTAGGTTAGGCTGAGAGAATGGGAATGGCCCTACCCTAGTTCACCCAAAAAGGTTCATGGCTGAGTGGAAATTTGAACCCTGGTGTCTCAGGTCACAGTCTGGCATTCAAACCACTACACTATACTGGACTCTTTATGGCACTACCTTTCCAGTGCGTGCAGAAAGACTTTTGGAATTCCCATCTCAGGAGGTTCACCTTGTCCCCTCTGTGGTGACTTTTCTTTAGGTTGGCTGATTTTAAAGGCATATATTACGCTTCTGGTAGATGTGATTATCTCTAGTTTTTGTGTGTGCTGTTTACTTTGGTGTGTGTGTGTGTTTATGGTGCATCTCTAGTTTGATCCGTTTTCCTTTTATTTCCAGACAACTGAGAAACGCTCTGTTGGAAAGGCAGGGTCTAAATATTCTTAATAGCTAACTAATTAGGTAGCTAAATAACTCACTGGAGCGCTCTGAACATTCAAGGAAAGTGCACTATAAATAGTGGGCATTGTTGCCATTATTTCTTCCTTAGGACAATCTTGGTTGGATGTTCTTTCTCTTAACATGTTGGGGAAAGTCGCTACAAAGCACTAAAATATTCATAGTTTCTCAGATTTTGTGAATATAACAGCCAAGGTTGATGACAGGCAGACAGGTTTAAATAGAAATAGTCTTCAGTCCTGACAAACTGGCACATGGCAGGTTAATTTTCGACCGATTCAGGAAGGGATTTCCACATAACTCCATACAAGGTGCTTCCCTGTCCCGACTTTGGGCTTTTGAAGCACCTTCCACTTGGTGTTATTGTGATGTCAGTTGATTGACAGGTGGGTGGCCTCAACCATCTGTCAAATTGTGCTTGCCGGACAAATCTTGGTAAGGATCTGGTCTATGTGTGCAAGGAGATTATCATTCTTTAAAGCTGTAGATAGTCGTGCATAAAAATCTTTATACTGCATATTTTGGGTAAGTAAAACTCTGCATTAAGAAGCATTTCATTTGTTCCAAATGTTCACCATTTCTCTTGGGGGTGGGAGTTATTAGAGAAATAAAGGGAAAAAGTGGATCTTCCTTCCTCCCTCCCTCCCGCTCTTTCTCTCTCTCTCTGTGGTCTTTCATGCAAGGTCTTCATATCTCCAGTTGCAACAAATTTAGCACAAGGTCATCAAAATCATGGAAACTTTCCTCATTTACATTGGTTCCTTTTGCACACTCTTTATTTAGTACTCCTATCAAGTCACTGCAAAAAAAATCTGCTGGTAGTTAATGAAAATAACCAGCTCCTCCTTTCCTATTACTTATTTTTACAGTGCTTTCCATTTTTCTCCTTACCAGATTGCTTACGCTGTTAAAAGCTTTCTACTTATCACCGACACAGTTATTTATGTTGCCACTTAGCCATGGTGGCCTCTGATGCCTTTTTTTGTTTGTTTTTACATGGCTGAACTTTCCTAAGATCTATTTGAATACGTACTCTTATTTTTCTTTCACTTCCTCGACTGCCAGCGCAGTAGGCAACCTGGAAGTTGCCTCGTACCTGTTCAAAAATAAACAATCTACTATAATGTAAACCCAAATGGACTCTGAAGAGCAAGTTGCCAAGGAAATTATCTCTCCTCAACCATAGTTCAGTAACAGGGCACAGACCCCCAAATATCTGAAAGGTGGCACATACAGACCTTCCCTTCCTGTAGAACATCTTGGCAGGATTCGATGGTGCCAGTCACTTGACCTCTGATCAGTTGCATTGGTGCTATTTATCTGATCCAGATGAGGAAGGAGTGAAGAAATAAGAAGCTTGCAAGAGCACCAGACTGAGTCTGCCACTGCACTTACACTGCCTTTCTTCGCTGATCCCTCACAGCCGAGTAAGATTGTTTTCCATAAACAAGGTTTTAAGAATGAATCCGTAAGCGACTGTGGAGGCCAGTTCTGGATCCACACGTCCTTCCACAGTGGGGACATTGATTTCTGGGTGGAAGCTGATCATGGTGTGGATTTACCAAGTGTGTCTTCCTCTTAGCACGTTTCTCCCTTTCATCCTGAGTTCAAGCATCTTCAAAGTCCATGACACCTTTGGTAAAGGCTGTTCTCCAACTGGAGCTCTTGCAGGCCAGTGTTTCCCAGTTGTCAGTGTTTATACTACATTTTGTGGTTTGAGGACCCGATCCCCGCGTAGTGGAATGAAAACACAAGGACATGTGATATAAGGTTAATGGGCAAGAAAAGGCCACAACTTTATTGATTACAGCAAGTGAAAAGGTATTGGCTTAGGCATTGGATTACATCAGCTGACTCCACCCCCTCAGAGAGGGGTGAGTCTAAAACAGGGGGGTTTATTCACCAGTAGGTGGAGCCTGTTGATGCTAATCCAACTATAAGCTCTCCCCTGATGTCACCGAGGGTCGTGCCATGGCCTCCCGCCACGCAGGCATCGGACAGAATACATGACCGCCGGATTCCTTTAACGGAATACCCAAAATTGAAGGCACAGGCGATGGCCACACCTAGCCCTTCGACACACCACAACACATTATTCCAGTGCCTAACCTACCCACCAATACCACGAAAGTTGTGACGATTGCTACGAGGTAGGCGAAAAAACCAAAAAGCCTAATGCCAAATGGAAAAATTCCTACCAGGCCCCCCGGACAACCAGGGCGACCAACCTAAGGTCCATAGCAAGGCCAGATAAAAACGGAGACCCTGAGCTCTAAGGGAGTGGAGGGTGGGTGACTCACGACGGGACGACGAAAAGTGAGGCCGGAAGGCTGGTGCCACAGCAATTTAGGCTGCTAAACACGCCCCCTCACAGGCACCTGGTTGGGTGCCTGTCAGTGGGCGTGGGCCCCAGCCAGGTGAGTGGGAGGCAGGGGGCTAATGCCCCCTGCTTGAGGCGGAGTCCGGCTCCCGACCACAACCACTCCCCTCTCTTGCAGGAGGAGAGTCTTTATTAGATTTGCCTTGAGAAAGTCTTTAAACCTCTTTTGTTGACCACCAGCATGGCGCTTTCCATTTTTAACTTTGGAATAGAGTAGTTGCTTTGGAAGACAATGATCAGGCATCCGCACAACATGACCATTCCAACGAAGTTGATGTTGAAGAATCATTGCTTTGACACTGGTGATCTTTGCTTCTTCCAGTACACTGATATTCGTTTGCCTGTCTTCCCAAGTGATGTGTAAAATTTTTTGGAGACACTGTTGATGGAATCTTTCGAGGAATTGGAGATGGCGTTTATAAGTGGTCCATGTTTCACAAGCATATGATAAGGTTAGTAGTACAATAGCTTTCTAAACAAGCATTTTGGTTTCCCTGCGAAGGGCATGTAGGGAAGGAGGCAGTCTTTCAGATATCTGTGGCCTAAGTCATCTAGGACTTTAGACACTATTAATTTTCACTTATTGTAAGCTGCCTGGTTATCTGGCAGGAATGCATTTAAATAAGCAAATGGATAAATAAATGTTATCACAGGACATTTTTCAGGGTTTGGACACAGTCACAGTGCCTAGAACTATGAGTGAACACCAGTAATGAGAGCTGAGCATGGACTACTCATGTATATAGAGCCACTGTCTTTTTGAGAACTGCCCACCAACATTTCTTGCCTCGTTCAAAGTGTTATTCTCCAATGGTTGGGAATCTGAGGTGAGATACCCATGCAGTGGAAGCCGTCCCCGGTTCCAGTCACCACACAAAAGCTTTGCAGTTACAGTGGTACCTCAGGTTACATACACTTCAGGTTACATATGCTTCAGGTTACAGACTCTGCTAACCCAGAAATAGTGCTTCAGGTTAAGAACTTTGCTTCAGGATGAGAACAGAAATCACGCGGCGGCAGCGTGGCAGCAGCGGGAGGCCCCATTAGCTAAAGTGGTGCTTCAGGTTAAGAACAGTTTCAGGTTAAGAACGGACCTCTGGAACGAATTAAGTACTTAACCCGAGTTACCACTGTACAAATATAAATATATACAAATAGAAAGCATTTCTAACCCACCAACAGCATATGAACCAATCTGGCTAACCTGATCCAAAAACACACCCCCCCCCCCCACTCACACACAAAACCCAAATTTCACGGACTTCCGGGTTGGCGCCATTGTTTAATGGCGGATTCCCTCCGAGCTCCGGAGGGAATCGGCTCCGTAGCGTCTGGGTCTGGCCGCTGCGGCGAAGCGGGGACCCTTAAAATCACAGGCGCGGATGCCTGTGAACACAGAGACTCGGCGGGCACCATTTGCGCCCCGCCAATCTGCGACGGAGCCTTTTTAAAGGCTTCGGAACGGAGGCAGGGTGAGGCGTGGTGCTGAGAGTACTCCCTCGCCTACGGAGTGAAGCCGCAAGCCATAGACAGAGAGCGCCAACTTCTTCCAAGATCGACTGGACTCTAAAATATAAACCCGTGAGTAATACGGAGATTGGGACTTTATAAAAAATTTTAATTCTGGATTTGGAACGAGCGGGAAGGGGCTAAAAAGGAAGTCACCCCCCCCTCTTTGTAAACAATTTAAAGCAAAGGACTGAGCAGCTAAGGTCGAAAGAATTTGCTTCTTGTTTTTTTTAATGAAAAGATTTTGATTTCACGGTTTTGACACTATAAGAAGATTTACTGGAGGATAAAAAGAACTTGGGGACTGAAATTTTACCCCCCCCCCAGACCCGGGAACGCCCTATGAGAAAGCCTGGTGTATGGAAGATTTTGACAGCTGTCAAGTGAGCTGTTAGTCAGCTAGCTGTCAGCTGGAAAAAGAAAACATTGTTTCTGCTGTTTCTGCTGGTTTATTTGGTACAACTTTGTTAAAAACAAGGAGGGCTGATACAAAATAACTGGACTTTTGGTTTTGAGCTGAAAGGAACATTAAGGAACTAAAATCCCCCTAGAGGGGGAATAAGGACATTACACTACAAAAATGACTGGAGTATGTAAATTCCAAGCAGAACTAGACAGAGTTTTCGTTCTCTTGGGAAACTTGAAAGATGAATACAATGCTTTGTCTACAAACGTATCATTACTACACTGGACAGTAAACAACAGCTTGGAGCCTGATAAGGACTTGAAACAGGAAGCCTATTTAACTGAACAAATAAATGAAATTGAAAGCGTAGAAACGATGGAGCAATGTGTTGTTTTTGAAGAAAATGAAGGAGGAGCAGGAGATTTGCAGGAGTTAAAGGAGAGTTACAACATGAGGCCTGACATGATGACAAAAAAGGATAATAAAAATTGGATGTGGAAAGCCTGGTCTGAATGGGAATCTGGAAAATGGAAAGATCTCCTCGGGAGGAGACCTGAAGACCTGAGGATTACAAATTGGTTGAAGGTGAAAGCTGGAGCTTTGGGGACATTTGGATCTGTAAGAAATCTGAAACAAGAGTTGGAGCACCCCATAGGCTTTGCTTTTAAGTATGGAGGACTGGCTGGAAGCAACATGGATTCTGTTGGGCCGGAGCCCCTCCGAGACTTGGGGCTTAACATTAAGGACCATCAAAGAGACCGGCGGAAAGGAACTGAGAGAGATATAAGGGCCTCGGACGTGAGATCTCCAGGCTAAATAAATAACATAAAGACTGATGGACATTGGTTGGGGTCTGGAACCGGGAAAAGGGTGGGCGGAGGTTGGGAATCCAAAGGGTGTATAAGGATAATTTGTTTTTTATAATTTAGTTAATGGTAAGGAAATTGGGCAAATCGTGGAAGGGAAATGTCGGTCGACTTCAGGAAAAAGGTTTAAGAATAATTAATGGGGTATAAGTATGGATGTGTGTTTTTAATAAGGTAAAATTGGTTTTTTCTTTTTAAATTAATTGAAAATAAGATTGTTAAAAATAAATGGAGGAAATGGAAAAAAGAAGGAAAGTAAAACAATAGTAAGTTAGAATAAATGTATAAGTTAAGGTAAAGAAATAAGTTAAGGACTTGCTGAACTGACAATTTAAATGGGAATACAAGAAGGGGAGGTGTGAGGAGGTCTGAGAAATAAGGTTAAGAACAATAAGTATCAGAAACTTTTATGTGTTTTTATTGTTGTTTAGTTTTGAATATTTTGTATTTTTGTGTTTGTTTTTTTCTCTTTTGTTTTGTTTATTTCTTGTTCTTGTTTGTTGTGTGTTTTTTGAAAATCCTAATAAATATTAAATTAAAAAAACAAAAAACAAAACCCAAATTTCACTACAGTCAATCCAAGAAAACCAACCACACCCTAGGCTACTCCCAACCTTTCACACCACCAAAGGAATACAAGCGAAGAGTAAAGAGAACCCACACATGACGCTGACACAAAACCCCACACATACACTAGGTAGAATAGAAGCATTGCCACCCGATCCCACCCCACTCACCATTCCCCCTCACCTCTTCCCCCTTTCCTTCCTAATGTAACACTAATGTCTCACAACAAATGAAACTGATCTGTAGAAAACACAACTGGGGTGGGGGAGACAATGCACATACTTTTGTAAACAAAGAAATCTTTAATAAAAAAATAACAAATAAAAAATTAGAAAGCATTTCTGTTGCTCCAGCAATTCAAGGTGTAACATAGACTCTGGTGTGCAAAATGTGGATGGACAGTGGTTGTTTTTCCCTGTCTTATAATCCTAGCACCTGGGTTTTCCAAATATGTTGAATAGTGGAAGCTTCAGAACATGGAAACATTTCCTTGCACAGTCTGTCGTTAAAAGGCCAAGAAATTTTCTTCTACAAGATGAGGCGACGGCCACCAATTTGTTGTTGTTGTTTAGTCGTTTAGTCATGTCCGACTCTTCGTGACCCCATGGACCAGAGCACGCCAGGCACTCCTGTCTTCCACTGCCTCCCACAGTTTGGTCAAACTCATGCTGGTAGCTTCGAGAACATTATCCAACCATCTCGTCCTCTGTCATCCCCTTCTCCTTGCGCCCTCCATCTTTCCCAACATCAGGGTCTTTTCCAGGGAGTCTTCTCTTCTCATGAGGTGGCCAAAGTATTGGAGCCTCAGCTTCACGATCTGTCCTTCCAGTGAGCACTCAGGGCTGATTTCCTTCAGAATGGAGAGGTTTGATCTTCTTGCAGTCCATGGGACTCTCAAGAGTCTCCTCCAGCACCATAATTCAAAAGCATCAATTCTTCAGCGATTTAGATGGCTTCAAATGGGCGATAAGGTTCCTAATGGCTGCTCTCATGATGCCTCTATGCTATTGCCAGAGACAGAGGCAATTCAACTCTGATTAACAGCTGCTGAGGAACAACAGCTGGAGAGAGCTACTGTCCTCATGCCCTCTTTGTGGGCTTCCCAGAAGGCCGCTGTGGAGAATGGGCTGCTGAACACGACGGGCCGTTGCTCTGATTCTTCAGGACTCTCCTTAGTCCTATTAATGAAATAAATTAAGTCTGGACCCACCTCAGTGTTTCGATCTGATCCAGGAACATTCTTTGACTCACCCCTTTGTTGTTGTTCATTTAAAAATGAAAGAAAACGTTAGTTTGAGTTTAGCTGCTTCATCAGTGGCAAATCTTTTTAACCTCTCCAAGGGGGGGGGCTATTAAAACAAAGTGGGGGAAATGAAACAACAGGTTCCATAGTACTTACCACTCCATTAACTTGTGTGTAGTTTTGCTCAAAACACTGTAGGAAACCACCAAATCCTATCAAGGGGTGGATTGCATATTTTGTGCTGGGGGCAAGGGAGCAGGGGGGTGATTCAAAGAATCCGGGGGAGATTGTTTTAAGGGGAAAAACCCATAGGGGTTGTGAATCTACACAGTGTTCCCTGAGTTCCTGATACATTCTTTAAAAAGTATTTGATCAAATGCTAGAATTCCGTAATCTGTCTCCTAATGCTCATAAGCTTTGCAGCAATAAACTTTCCTAAATGCTAAGTTTCAGAAAATGCTGTGCAGGCAGATGGCAAATATGTGCCTAAAGTCTATCCCAAAGCTGCAAACATTGCCATCTGCTCCGGCACTGATCTCCCCGTTGCTAGTCCATTGACAATCTTTAGACTGCTTTGGAAATTTGATCCCATGTTATAGTTTCATGCCCATGCCTCCGATTGCGCACAAAAACACCAGCAGACTGAAGCTTTCTCTACCCCTTTCTCGAGGCATCAGTGGCTAGATTGGCCGTTTTGTAACACAGGGGATTGGCTTCAGCTCCAGATGGAGCAAATGTGCTGCAGCAAAAGGAGCTTCATCGCTGTTCTCTAGGAAACACCATCCAAATAACTCCATTGATGTTGATACCCATTCTGCAGACAGCCGGACTGAGGCTGGAACTAGCTATTATGCCTTCCAGTACCAAAATCTGGTGGTGAGTGCTAGCAGAAATGGAGTCACAGCAGGTTCCACCGAGAAACAATAAATCAAGCAGACATGGGGATTTTCAAGGTTAGCAGAAATAATAATAATAATAATAATAATAATAATAATAATAATAATATATAGATCTTGTGATTTACAGTGGTTCCTCGGGTTACAGATGCTTCAGGTTACAGACTCCGCTAACCCAGAAATATTACCTCGGGTTAAGAACTTTGCTTCAGGATGAGAACAGAAATCATGCTCCGGCGGCGTGGCAGCAGCAGGAGGCCCCATTAGCTAAAGTGGTGCTTCAGGTTAAGAACAGTTTCAGGTTAAGAACGGACCTCCGGAACGAATTAAGTACATAACCAGAGGTACCACTGTATGTGGAAATTGTTTCCATTAGGTTGTGTACTTTTTGATGTGTTTTATTTATTGTTTATGACTTTTGGTATGTTTGTAATTATGTAAATCTTGTCATGTTGTAAGCCGCCTTGAGCATAGTTTCAACTATGGAAAGGCGGCATACAAATAAAATGATGATGATGATGATAAGGGCCACTTCCCTAAAAAAAAAAAAAATCAAGTGAGGACTGAGCATATTCAGTAGACAAAGACTTTTGAGTGTCAGCTTGGAAAGGGGGTAACAGAATAGAGCATCATAGAGGGCACTGTTTTGATTTCCACTTCAGCACCCTCTGTGACATTGTAAGATGCTATGAAGAAGAGTAGAAGAAGAAGAGTTTGGATTTGATATCCTGCTTTATCACTACCGGAAGGAGTCTCAAAGCGGCTAACATTCTCCTTTCCCTTCCTCCCCCACAACAAACACTCTGTGAGGTGAGTGAGGCTGAGAGACTTCAGAGAAGTGTGATTGGCCCAAGGTCACCCAGCAGCTGCATGTGAAAGAGCGGAGAAGCGAACCCGGTTCCCCAGATTACGAGTCTACCGCTCTTAACCACTACACCACACTGGTGTGCAACACACCTTCTTGGACTATTAAAATTTCTTGGGCAGGCCCTGGCTATTGATCAACAGAGCCTTGTCCTTCAAGTAATACCAGGAGTATTGTCCCACCCCACCCCACCTTGGATAGCCAACCCAGATGGTGAAATATTAGAATGGTCCCACGAGGAGCTAATTAACTTTTACTTGTTCTCTGAAAAGGTGAGATCACACACAGATGTAAATGTGGAAGCCATTAGAGTTTTCTTTGTTGTTTTGTACTCCTCATCCTGAACAACTGCATGGTGGAGTGTCCCTGTGTATCCCTGTGTGTGTGTCTCTGTGTGACCCCCTTCTCCCCTGCTGTATATCTTTTCACTTGGTACATAAGCTCCTCTCTCCTCACGGAAGTATTTATGCATAGGTATATTGCAGACATACTATGGGCTGGAGGCAGAGTTTGCTGATACAATACTACTTTATGATTAGGTCAGTATGCTTTTTATTTTTTATCTTTTTTTAAATTGATGTTCTGTAATGTGTTTTTAATGTTATGCACTGCCCTGGCGGTATCTAAATTGAATTACTGTACTTTTCTGCCTATAAGACACCCCCATGTATAAGACGCCCCCCTATTTTGGGGGACTCAAATTTAAGAAAATGGGGGGAGATGGCACAGAGTTGTTGAGCTTTTTTGTGGGGAGGAATTACCCGGGGTTGTCAAGCTTTTTCTGGGGGTGCTGCCTAAGAACGCTCACATGCATGCATCACAAAATCCACCTCCCATCTACCCCATTGCCAGAGCGTCAGCCAATCAACAACACCCATTGATGCAGCAACCAATAACACACACGATAGCCGCTGATAGCCTTGGCAGCAACCAATCAAAAGTCCACTCTAGTCACTATCCACGTATAAGATGACCCCCACATTTAGCATGATTTTTAAAGGGGAAAACATAGTCTTATACACGGAAAAGTACAGTATTATTATTATTATTATTATTATTATTATTATTATTATTACTTCCCCCACACATTATGTACATCCATTCTTACATCTGCACCCATGGGTATTAAGACAGTGTTTAACTCAATGGACCTACAGTATCGAAAATTGGCTTTGTATTTCCATGATTCAGGCTAGAACCATGGCTCCAGTGGTTGACCCAAATGTATTTAGTGCCCATTTTTAAATCTGTGCCTTGGCAACAACACACACATCAGCAATGGACAACTTATTCTAATTATGGGCTGAAATGTTGATCTTTTTGTCCAAGGAAAATCAACGCGCTGCATAAGAACCTCTATTTTTAAGTGCTTTGTAAACCAAGTGGGGGGTGATTTTTTGTTAACAACTGTTTGGGGGGAACCTATCGGGTGCAAGTAAAAGTCAATCCCATGAACGTCTTATTCTTAAACCCTCAAGTTGGTTGTTTTTCTTGGTAGAACCCATTTTATCACAACAAAAGGTAAGAAGGAGGAAGAGACCTTCTGTTCGGCAGAATCTGTTCAATGAAGGATTGGTCCTCTGTGTCTTAACAGACTTGAACTGAAGTCAGTTAGCAGATGGTGGGTTGGAGGGGGAGCACAGGCACAACTCAATAAAAGTTTGTGCCTTTGTCCTTATTTCTAAATCAGGGTATGAGATGGGAGGAGCAGATATGGAAAGAGTTGAACTGTGCAAATAGAAAAAAGTTTTGCATATTTCACCGCTATTGGAAGTTACTATTTTCAGAGTCCGCCATATACCGTATTTTTCGCTCTATAAGACGCACCAGACCACAAAATGCACCTAGTTTTTGGAGGAGGAAAACAAGAAAAAAATATTCTGAATCTCAGAAGCCAGAACAGCAAGAGGGATCGCTGCACAGTGAGAGCAGCAATCCCTCTTGCTGTTCTGGCTTCTGGGATAGCTGCGCAGCCTGCATTCACTCCATAAGACGCACACATATTTCCCCTTACTTTTTAGGAGGGAAAAAGTGAGTCTTATAGAGCAAAAAATGTGGTAACTTATTTTCTTTACTTAGATTTATTTCCCACCAGTCATCCAGGTGCATGGTTCAGATCCTAGTGGCTGAGGAGACAAGATCGCCATACTTGTGTGATGATATTTCAAGAAGAGAATATAGAAATCTGTATATTCTTGTATGTATGCAAACCACACACACACACAATTCGGAGGTTTTATTGAAATCAAGTGGTGTATACATTTTTGTTAAACACAAACAAACAAACAATCAGTACTGTCCACCATAACATATTGGTAAGGACCCACCCCTGACCATTAGGTCCAGTCGTGACCGACTCTGGGGTTGTGGCACTCATCTCGCTTTATTGGCCGAGGGAGCTGGCGTACAGCTTCTGGACCATGTGACCAGCATGACTAAGCCACTTCTGGCGAACCAGAGCAGTGCACGGAAATGCCGTTTACCTTCCCGCTGGAGCGGTACCTATTTATTTACTTGCACTTTGACGTGCTTTCAAACTGCTAGGTTGGCAGGAGCTGGGACCAAGCAACGGGACCTCACCCCATCGCAGTGATTCGAACCGCCGATCTTCTGATTGGCAAGCCACCTGCATCTGAACATATTGGTAGTGATACCAAGAAACAATGTCGCATAGAAGTTACAATGTACAACTAGGATGTGGCAGTCGAAACCATTGACTTAGAGGGAACCTTAAGAATCACAGTGAATGCCTTGATCCATGATATCACTTTTTTGACACATGGATGAACCAATGAATTAAAAGTTCATTCTAGGGAGCAGGGGAATCGCCTTTGAGTTCTCCAAGCATAATGCAACTTTTGTGCAGATGAGTTTTCTCATACGCCTATTATTTCTGCAGAATGCTACTTACAACTGTCCTGGGCCTATTCAAGCCAATGAACTAGAATTAAAAGGTTCATTATCTGTTTGCTTAATCCCCAGTTCCAGCCATTTCCCTCAAATTAAGTCCTGCTTCATGCATGATTTGCTTTTACAGATATACGACAACAGGAAGACATCTAGATCTTCTTTAGAATAGGACTGATACTAGGAGGGCTGATTAGCTGTGAGGTATGGCAAAAATTATGGTGCAAAAAATGTGGATTTATATTTTAAATGTTTTGATGAATGGTTAATGTATTTTAATATAGATGTTTACTCACTAGGGACTGTGTGGACTAACCAGAAAAGGGGAGGAAGAGTTAGCACAAACACAAACTTCTAGGCAAAAAAAATAAATTCAAATAATATTATTACAGCAGGCAAGGCCATTTTATGCAAAATATGTGGCAATGTAACATGTTATGTGGTTTTAGTTAATAGTAGTGTTTTATATTTATGTTGTTTTGAATTTTGTGTTCTCTCAGTTTTTGCAAGTTGCTTTGAGACATTTTATGCATTAAGAGAAGACTACATGCAATAAATAACGATAAAGAAATAAATGTAGAACACTATAAATATGAGGGGTGAGGAATTCCAACCCATTTGAGAACTGCCTCTCCTTTTCTTTTTTTTTTCAGGAAGGCCACGTCATGACATGATCCAAAGAAAAGCAATTTTGACACTATTCAGTTCCCTCCAACTCCATTTTTCTTCCAGTAATTAAGTAAGCATTAGCAAAATTGCATTTGCATTTCATTTAGGGACCCTCTTTTTCCACAAAGGAAATTGCACTCAAGACAGCTCACAGTATACAAGGTAAGCAGCTAAAGGAAATAAATCAATAGCCTTTCGATAGCAATGTCTGTGAAAGCGGAAGGCAGATCGCACAGCTAGTTTCCCCCCTTCCCCTCCTCTCTCCTACACAACCTCCTGTAGCTCGTCACTCAAAACCTGCTGCAGATGGTCAGTCAGTAAGACAGTGGAGAGTTCAATCTTTGAAACCGGGCAAAGGGATCTTCTTCCTGTATAGCTGGCTTCCGCACAGACTTGTGATCCAGTATGAAAAACAATAGAAGGGAGAACTGAGGGGAGAGAAACTATCTGCAGGCAATGGCTTTTCCACCTGCCTTTCTGCCTGCCCCCACCCAGCCTTTCCCAGACCATGACTTTGAGAAGAAGCTGAGAAGAGAGGAGTTCAGGGATATTTAAAAAAAAAACAATTTTATAAGCTGTTTGGCCTTGTTTCTCAATTTTTACATGGTTTTGTATGCTTTGTGGTATAATAATAATAATAATAATAATAATAATAATAATAATAATAATAATAATAATAATAATTTATTATTTATACCCCGCTCATCCGGCTGTGTTTCCCTAGCCACTCTGGGCGGCTTCCAACTGAATACAGTGGTACTTCGGGTTAAGAACTTAATTTGTTGAGGTCTGTTCTTAACCTGAAACTGTTCTTAACCTGAAGCACCACTTTAGCTAATGGGGTGCATGATTTCTGTTCTCATCCTGAAGCAAAGTTCTTAACCTGAGGTACTATTTCTGGTTTAGCGGAGTCTGTAACCTGAAGCGTATGTAACCTGAAGCATATTTAACCCGAGGTGCCACTGTATTAAAAAAAATACAGCATCAAACATTAAAAACTTCCCTAAACAGGGCCGCCTTCAGTTGTCTTTTAAAAGTAAATAGTTGCTTATTGCCTTGACATCTGATGGGAGGGTGTTCCACAGGGTGGGCGCCACTACCAAGAAGGCCCTCTGCCTGGTTCCCTGTAACTTCACTTCTCGCAGTGAGGGAGCTGCCAGAAAGCCCTCAGAGCTGGACCTCAGTGTCTGGGCAGAACGATGGGGGTGGAGATGCTTCTTCAGGTATCCTGGACCAAGGCTGTTTAGGGCTTTAAAGGTCAGCAGCAACACTTTGAATTGTGCTCGGAAACATACTGGGAGCCAACAAAGATCTTGGCGGCTGCCCCCTGTCACCAGTCTAGCTGCTGCATTCTGGATTAATTGCAGTTTCCAAGTCACCTTCAAAGGTGGCATTGTGGTTTGCTGTTATTTTATTGATTATAATTCTTCCTTGTGTTCTGCCAAGGGCAGGGTTCTTTCTGGATCTGGTGCCAATAAGTACACCAGTGGATGAAGAATGTAAACTGCTTAATTATTATTTGCTGATATTTAATTTTATTGTTTACTATTCTTTATTTAAGTTGTTTATTTTTTAAGTCATTGTGACTTTTTGTATAGGATCTGTTTGTTACTATTAATGTTCGATTTATTATTATTATTGTGTATTGGAAGCTGCGCAGAGTGGCTGGGCCAACCCAGCCAGATGGGCGGGTTATTAGTAACATTATTATTATTATTATTATTGATTTATGAACATATAACCTATTTGGCCCTTCTGGCAAGAAGCTTAGTCCCGAATTGTCTAGATTTGGTTGGGTGCAGTTGAACCATGACTGGAAACTGTTGATAAGGTTGATTGACTCACCGATTGATTTCTAAACCACTTAATGTATTGACAACATCTATAAGCAGTGTACAAAAATAAGCAATGACAGACAACTTAAATATTGCAGAAGCACACGAGTACATATAAAAATGTTACATTAATACAAAGCTACTTATATATAAGGGACGCGGGTAGAGCTGTGGGTTAAACCACAGAGCCTAGGACTTGCCGATCAGAAGGTCGGAGGTTCGAATCCCTGCGATGGGGTGAGCTCCCGTTGCTCGGTCCCAGCTCCTGCCAACCTAGCAGTTCAAAAGCACGTCAAAGTGCAAGTAGATAACTAGGTTATCCCGCTCCAGCAGGAAGGTAAACGGTGTTTCCATGCACTGCTCTGGTTCACCAGAAGCAGCTTAGTCATGCTGGCCACATGACCCGGAAGCTGTACGCCGGCTCCCTTGGCCAATAAAGCGAGATGAGCGCTGCAACCCCAGAGTCGGTCATGACTGGACCTAATGGTCAGGGGTCCCTTTATCTTTACCTTTACTTATATATAAGTCAGTATCAACCCTTTTTTCTTCCTCTCAGCCTCTGAGTTCTCACCCAGGGTCTAAACAAATTCTCAGCTCACCCACAAAAATATCACAACTAGAAGAGTTAATGAAAACAGTGGACATCACTCTAGTCACTTACTCTAGGTCCAGGTACAGTAGGTTTGTTCAGTTTCCCAGGGGGTCCAAAGGATGGGGAAAGTCCACTCACAGCTCTTTCTTCACTCTCTGTCCTATCCACCTCCTCCTCCAGCTGCTTAAGGTAAGACATAGCCCTCCTTATGCAAATTAATCCAGTGTTTCACAAACTCGAGTGTCCAGCTGTTTTGGGACTACAATTCCCATCATCCCTGACCACTGGTTTTGCTAGCTATGGATGCTGGGAGTTGTAGTCCCAAAACAGCTGGAGACTCGAGTTTGGGAAAATCTGGATTAATCCATGCTCATCAGTTGGCTGAAGCAAAACACAGCAGCAAGTTCAAATGTGAGGAACCTGTGACTCTCTAGATGTTGTTGGACTTCAAATCCCACAACTGGCATGGCTAATGCGCCCATATGGAAAATCAAAAAAGTTAGGGTTGTTTTTGTTTCCCATGCTAATCTTCTCTGAATCGTTCCAGTTTTAGTATATTTGCTGCCGAAGCAAGCATGGTTGGTTTTGTTTCCCAATGCCAGTCAACGGAAGAGTCAAGATCCAGATTTCTAAATTTTGATTTGGAGTCCAATTCACATTGGACCAGGTCTATACTGATTCAAGGCAAACTGGGGCCCACTCTAAATTGCTGAATTGAGCCACAAACCAAATTTGGGGTGGGGTTGCATAGCACCCCCCTTTCCCATCCACTGCAGATGAGGAGAACGATTCAGCACATGGGTGACTTCTACCATATTTGTATGTCCCCTAATTGAATCTGGGCAATTTGTGTTTCATAATATATATATTTATTGGGCAGTTTAATCTACTTAGGATATGGAAAGGTTGGTAATTTTTTTAAAAGCCCCCGTATACTTCTCTCAATGCTTGTTTTGTGAGCAACTTTGAAAGGTTCACCCAGAAAACAAATAAGTTACACTGATTTTGAATAATTGCCTCTTTTGAACAATAGGCAATTTTACTACCTCATTTGCAGAATAGTGAGCAGCTTCTGTCCACTATGGGAAAACAATCAGAAACTTGGCTGCTGTATCAAATAGGCAATAAAATAGCGTATTTAGCAAATGAAATTAGAAAATTTCATTTACTTGCTTTGCAGAGTCAGCAGCAGTGGGCTTGCTTAAAGATGTGCTTAAAATATTTTGATGGAGATGTTATAAATCTCTAGGAAAATATCCTAAAGGAAACATAGGGCCATTCCTGTTAAATTGTCTTCAAAATATTCATCCCTCTTAAAGTAATATGCATGATTTATTTCACTCTCCTCTTCCATATAATGACCTTTAAGGAAATGTTGGCAATCCATTTTTTTTTTAGTGATTTTAATTTCAATGGTCTATCTGCTCACATTATTTCAGACATAATACAGGTATTTGCATAGTGATATTACCACTCTTGTTGTACAGAACACAGAGATGTAAGGGAAATAGCAGGGATTACCAAGATTTCATCGATATATGTTGAATGTAGCTCTTCTAGTCCTTCATTGTACAGGGCCTGGAGTCATAGTAAAGCTGTATCTTTACTAAAAAAACGTCAAATGCACTATTGTAGTCTGTTTCTGGGCATATTAATAGTGGGTATTAACCTTTAAAGTTCTAAATGGCTTAGAGCCAAGTTACCTGAAGAATCATTTCCTCCCACATATACCTACTCATATCTTAAGATCATCTGAAATCTTTCTCTGGATTCGCCCTTCAAATGAGGGGAGGTGAGTGACCACTAAGGAGGGTCATTGATCCATCTAAGGGATGCAGGTGGTACTGTGGTCTAAACCACTGAGCCTCTTGGGCTTGCCGATCGGAAGGTCAGCGGTTTGAATCCCCATGATGGAGTGAGCTCCCGTTGCTCTGTCTCCCAGCTCCTGCCCACCTAGCAGTTTGAAAGCACGCCAGTGCAAGTAGATAAATTGGTACCACTGTAGCGGGAAGGTAAACCAGTGTTTCCGTGCACTCTGGCTTCCATCACGGTGTTCAGTTGCACCAGAAGTGGTTTAGTCATGCTGGCCACATGAGGCGGAAAGCTGTCTGTGAACAAACACCGGCTCCCTTGACCTGAAAGCGAGATGAGCGCCACAACCCCATAGTCGCCTTTGACTGGACTTAAGTGTCATGGGGTCTTTTACCTTGACCTTGACCTTTACCTTGATCCATCTAGCTCAATATTGTCCACACCAATGTGCAGTGTTTCAGATAAGGGTTTCTCCTAGGCCTACCTAGAGGTGCTGGGGATCAAACCTGGTCTTTTCTGCATGCCTGGCAGATGATCTGCTACTGAGCTGTGGCCCTTCCTTCTGAATATGTGGGGACTGAAACTCCCCTATGTGCTTGATAGCTTCAGCATGCAAATGTTTTGCTACTGAGTTACTTCCCCTAAGAGAAATCCCTTGTAGTGCTGGTCCTGAAAAATGGATTCTGACTAGTTGCTTGCAATGATATCACCAGCAGCAAAGCAAAAGCAATTACAAACCTGAGGTCATGGAGAATGTTTTCCCCCCTGTGGACGTGAAGGCATCACACCAATGGCCCTTGCCAGACGGTATCCCATTTAAGCATGGACCAGACCTAGGCCTGCTTAGCTTCAGAAACACTGTTGTGTCATGTGTTTTGGAATAGCATTATGCTTATGCCATTATTTTGACACAGAGCGAATTATATTTCTTATGTTGGGATGAAAAGCAGAACAAGTTATGTAAGTCAAGGAGGAGTTTTAAAAAAGCATCTGGGTAGATAGTTCATAGACGTCAGAATTCATCTCTATCTTATTTCATATGCTGGTGGCTTTCAAAATAGCCTTAAAAATAGAATGGGATTGCTCTGAGGTGGCAGAGTTCTCAAGGGAATAGGAAGAGCTGCAAAATTATGGCTTCTCTTTCTGTCTACCACAAAGCCTATACATTTCTCTTTGTGATCTCTCAGCCCCTGATTTAAATATGCCATGTTTCCTATCTTAAATATTATGGTTAATCATAGATGGAACATTTGCTTTCCTGGTATGGGGCAGTGAAATAATTTGCTTCCCTTCATTACTCAAAATTTCTGCTACCTCCCCCACAAATGTGATTTCACAATTTCAGATGTGGGAAGCTGCTAATGAAGGCCAAATTTAAATGTTAGTCCTCATCTGGAGGTCAGCAAAAGAACCTCATGCTGACTGGTAATGACATGGATTTTCTGTGCATTACTGAGCTGATACATATATCAAGGTGCTTTCAAATGTTAGGCAGGCATGTAGGAGCTGTAATATTCATTGACTATGACTTACTTCTAAGTTCACAAAATTATCTTCTCTTCCTCAAGTTGAAATGCATTTAGGTTTTCTTTCCTTGCAATAAAAGAGGAGGGAGGGGAGCTGGCAAAAGTGAAATTTAATGTGAGAAGAGCACAACTACTTGTACATGAGTGCAGATCATGTTGTTCAGTGTGCCTCAGGGCCATCACCTTCTGGTGCAGAGCTGATGCAGCAGCACCCAGAATTCTCAGGTGGGTGCCAGAGATCTAGCACTCAGGGTCTACCACCATTTTTGGGTGGCTAGGTCTGTGAGCTGCCCAGCATTTAAAAGCCCTGGAGAATTACAGAGAATAAGCCTGAAGAGCAGCTCCCAGCTGCCCCGTGGCCATCACAACACTGTTTCAGCCTGTCATGGCCAAGTAAGCCAACCAGGGAGACTGTATCCTTCTCTTGTTAATTGTTCCCTTGTTTTATTTTCTTCTTCTTCTTCTTCTTCTTTGGCGATCACTTGTAGTCAAGTAAGATTGTCTTCCATGAACATGGTCTTAACAGTGAGTCCATAAGTGACTGTGGAGGCCAATTGTGGATCCAAAAATCCTTCCACAGTGGGGACATAAGTTTCCGGGTGGGAGTTGATCATGGTGAGGGCTTGCCAAACGTGTCTTCCTCTTAGCACATTTCCCCCTTTTGTCCTAAATTCGAGTATCTTCAAAGCCCATGACAGCTTTGGTAAAGGCTGTTCTCCAATTCAAGCACTTGCAGGCCAGTGTTTCCCAGTTGTCGGTGTTTATACTACTTTAAAAAAAAGAAAGAGAAAGATTTGCCTTGAGAGAGTCTTTCAACCTCTTTTGTTGACTACCAGCATTCTTAAGTTCGGAATAGAGCAGTTGCTTTGGAAAACGATAATCACGCATCTGAACAACAGTCCCCTTGACTCCACTCTAATAATTCTTGATGGGTTAACCATTTCTCTTTCCTTTGCCTCTTTTCTGTGAAATGGTTCTTGTGTTGAGATGCATAAGGGGAGGTAGGTTTATGTCTCCTCCAGACTCTCAATATAGTACATCTAACAAAATGATTTTTAAACTCCACATTGATTTTAACCTTGTCATACCATGCCAACCAAACCTTAAATCGTGACCTTCTCATTCCAAACCTCTCCTATTTCTCAAGGTCACCCACACCTTCATCCAAACCAGGCAACAGGTTGCAAAGTACAATTTCAAGTCAGGCCATCGCAATCCTAAGGTGTGGAGGCTAGTTTCTGATACTGTCTGTTGGGCTAAAAACTTCCATATTGACTTCTTTGGGGGCAAAAAGGGATCACAGCTAGAGGGAGAGAAGGGAAATCCCATACCACCAGCATGACCCAAGATGTTACTGGGTCTGCTGAAACCGTGGGAATGATTTGCTGTAGCTGAAAGGCATCAAAATATGGTGGTAAATGAGGGACTTTCCCGCCTCCCAAGCTGGATTGATCATACAACTATGAGAAGTGCTATTTTTCTAGAAAAAAGGGTTCTGGAACTCCCTCTTTCTCTTAGAATGGAAATGGAACCCACCTGAGAGGTTCCGGAAGATTCTAGGCAGGGCTACCATGTTTACAATGACCATCCTCCACAGAATGGAAAAAATTCAAAGCCCGCTAAACCTTCAAGTCTTCCACAATACATTGGAGTATTGGGTTGGGGGGCAGAATTTAAATGAGTCAGTTTGTGCAGATTCCTAGGAATCTGAACCCCCAAATACCACAATGAGGTAGGACATGTCTTTTTTTAAAAAAAATATTTATTAAAATTTCGAAAAATTACAGAAATAAGATAAAGTAATAAAACAAAAAATACAAAATACTGAAAAATTAAAACAAATAAAAACAAATCAGTTTTTCCATATCATATCTTTCATTTGCTTGTTTCCTTGACCTCCTCACACCTCTAGGTAGGACATGTCTTAATGCCGGTGGACCATCTAAGTCGGGGGGGTTCCTATTCCGAATAAGGACTCACAGTTTAGCATCTCTATAATTTAAAGAAAATCAGGATAATGTGTAATTCGGACCTAAACTTGAACTTCTGGAGTTTATGAGGGTGGGGGACAGTGTTAGGATATTTCCGTTCCACCTTAAAAGGGAGCAGGATGTTTGTGTCACAGCCTGCGTATTTCCTGTTCACAGGATGTTTATGTTTTCAGTTCCTTTCGTTTTCTTCTTGTTGCCTGAGCAGCCGGAGCAGGCGGTCATGGTTTCTTTGTTCTGACCAACGCTGAATAAACTGTAAATATGCTCTCCTGCTGTGCATCTTTTGCTGTGTGAATTCTGCTGATAGAGTGTGCACCAGTCTAAGAATGTGGCAATCTATTCTGAGGCTTCGTGTCGCTATTTGCTGATACTGCGTGACTACGGGAGATCGATGGATCGTCCGGCAGGAGCTTGGGGGCTCAGATGGACTTTATCTCCCTGGCAGTATCCCAACAACAGAACCCTGAAGAATGGCAACTCTAACAACTCACTTTTTTGTTTGTTAAAGGCACCCTAAAAAATAAAATAAACAAAAACACGAGTACAAAAATTGTGATTTACTAAGAATGGAGGCCGAGCGATGAATAATTCCTCTGATGCCTTCCAGCTGTTTTGGACGACAACTCCCATCAGCTCCAGTCAGCATGGCCGAAACATCTGGAGAGCAGAAGGCTCAGTGAAGGCCACCTTCTGCTCTGTCGCTCTGCAATTACTTCATCAGTGTTGATCTGAGTGGAGAGCTTGAGGTTTTATTGAGGAGGGTGTGGGGAAGAAGCCCAAGCTGGTGATTTAAATATAAGTAGATAGCAAATGAGGGTGACAAAGCAAAGTGACTGACTGTGCCCTACCTTTGGTGCAGTCACTTCAAATCTACATGATGGAGATCCACAGTCTGCTTGAACAGTGCTTGCGACATGACAGGTAGACAGTGAGGGAAGGAGGGCTGGCGCCATCAGGAACACTTAAAGAGTGCAAACTTCCAATGCACTGTCAACCGCTGGAAGCAATTACAGTCTAGTACTAAGTAGATCTCAGATTGTGAGTGATTAAACATTCGAGCATTCTCCCTGGCCCAAACAGCCCTGTAGGGATTGTTTTGGCTAATGCCAAAATGTTGGTGTCTTAGAGGACTCAGGTCACATATTTTAACCTCAACACACTAGAACCTCTAGCTGCAGCACGGTAGTGTATCAAGTTGTTCTTGGTAAATGGCAGCTCTCATTTCAAACAGCTGAAAAGTTACTAGTCAGATAGGACTGCCATATGTCTGGATTTTCCCGGACATGACTGGGATTTCAAATGTGGGATTGACGTCTGGGGGGAGTTTCCAAAAGGCAGTGCTTTGTCTTGGATCTTAGACAAGTCAATCGGAAAATTGTACTTTTGTAGAAACAAGCTCCACAACTTGGGGGGGGGCACCCTGGTTTTTGCTTTTTTAAATATGGCAATGCTAAATCAGAAGAATCTCTAGCTAGCTTAAAAAGGTAAAGGACCCCTGACAGTTAAGTCCAGTCGCAGATGACTCTGGGATTGTGGTGCTCATCTCGCTTTAGTGACCAAGGGAGCTGGCGTTTGTCCACAGACAGTTTTTCCGGGTTGTGTGGCCAGTAGGACTAAGCTGCTTCTGGCACAATGGAACACCAAAACCAGAGCAGTGCACGGAAACGCCGTTTACCTTCCTGACAGAGTGGTACCTATTTATCTACTTGCACTTTTGGCGTGCTTTCGAACTGCTAGGTTGGCAGGAGCTGGGACTGAGCAACGGGAACTCACCCCGTAGCAGGGATTCAAACCACTGACCTTCTGATCGGCAAGCCCAAGAGGCTCAGTGGTTTAGACCACAGCACCACCCACGTCCCTTACACAAGCTTATATCTAGCTTAAATATTGTCGGTGGTTAAGCACAGCGTGAGACGTAGGAAAGAATTTTGATTTGCCTGCTGTCACTTTCACTTGATTACCCTTAGCTCCAGCCCCATGTTTAGGCCTTTCAGAATTAGCATGAAACTATTGTTGAATAAGGTGATTCACCTTGCAGAGGGATGTGTGATTACCAGTTGCTTTTCTATTAAAGGCTTCCCTTTTGACGTGGGGCTGACGGTTCCCTATTCTTGCCTCAGTACTTCTTCTGTTGTGCTGGTAATGTTTTCCGACAAGCCACCTCTCTTCTAAACAATCAGGCTCCTTCCCCCCACCCCTCCTTCAATCCATCTGTTTTGACTCTTGACAAAGGCAAATATTCCTTGGAGGAGGTGGGTGGCGCTGGTGGAAGAGAGCGAGCCACTTAGAACCGGCAAAAACTTTGTTTAAATCGCATGAATTAATCCCAGAGCGAACCCAGTAAGTGACACAAAATTACTTGTTGTTATTGTCAGCCATTAAACCTTGAAAGCAATTGTGTGAGAGAGAGAAGAGAGAGAAGAGAGAGAGAGAGAGGAGGGAAGCACATTAAGGAACAGAAGGAGGCTCCAAAATGCTGTGTGTATGTTTGCAAACCTATTCTGAGTCCTCCCCTGGTGAATCTAAAGAGCTATCTTGCCCCATCCATTATTCTTCTGTGCAACTGGTACTAGAGCTTGTGTTCTGCATGCATACAGGAATTCATTTCCTACCATCAGTATTGGGTTGAATGTCCACCTCCTACATATATAGGACTGTTTGTGCCTTGTGAAAGTGGCAGGGGTGACTTTGGGGAATTAGGCAGAATCTTCTGTCTCTTCTTCTTTCTTTGGTGAACACTCATAACCGAGTAAGATTGTCTTCCATGAATATGGGCCTAATGGTGTGTCCGTAAGTGACTGTGGAGGCCAATTCTGGATCTGCACATCCTTCTACAGTGGGGACATGGGTTTCAGGGAGTTGATCACGATGAGGCTTTGCCAAATGTGCCTTCCTCTTAGCTCATTTTCCCCTTTCGTTCTGAGTTTGTGATTCTTGAAAGTCCATGGCATCTTTGGTAGAGAATTGATGCTTTTGAATTATGGTGCTGGAGGAGACTCTTGAGAGTCCCATGGACTGCAAGAAGATTAAACCTATCCATTCTGAAGGAAATCAGCCCTGAGCGCTCACTGGAAGGGCAGATCCTGAAGCTGAGGCTCCAATACTTTGGCCACCTCATGAGAAGAGAAGACTCCCTGGAAAAGACCCTGATGTTGGGAAAGATGGAGGGCACAAGGAGAAGGGGACGGCACAGGATGAGATGGTTGGACAGTGTTCTTGAAGCTACCAGCATGAGTTTGACCAAACTGCGGGAGGCAGTGGAAGACAGGAGTGCCTGGCGTGCTCTGGTCCAGGGGGTCACGAAGAGTCGGACACGACTAAACAACTAAACAACAACAACAAAATTCTCTAACTGGAGCGCTTGCAGGCCAGTGTTTCCCAATTATCTGTGCTTATGCTGCATTTAGGGACGCGGGTGGCGCTGTGGGTAAAAGCCTCAGCGCCTAGGGCCTGCCGATCGAAAGGTCGGCGGTTCGAATCCCCGCGGTGGGGTGCGCTCCCGTTGCTTGGTCCCAGTGCCTGCCAACCTAGCAGTTCGAAAGCACCCCCAGGTGCAAGTAGATAAATAGGGACCGCTTACTAGCGGGAAGGTAAACGGCGTTTCCGTGTGCTGCGCTGGCTCGCCAGATGCAGCTTTGTTACGCTGGCCATGTGACCCGGAAGTGTCTCCGGACAGCGCTGGCCCCTGGCCTCTTAAGTGAGATGGGCGCACAACCCCAGAGTCTGTCAAGACTGGCCCGTACGGGCAGGGGTACCTTTACCTTTACCTATGCTGCCTTTTTAAAGATTTGCCTTGACAGCAACTTTAAACCTCTTTTGTTGACCACCGGCATTCTGCTTTCCATTTTTAAGTTCAAAGCAGAGTTCTTGCTTTGGAAGACGATAATCAGGCATCTGCACAACATGACCAGTTCAACAAAGTTGATTTTGAAGAATCATTGCTTCGACATTGGTGATCTTTGCTGCTTTCAATACACTGGCATTAGTTTGCCTGTTTTCCCAAGTGATATGTAAATTTTTTTGGAGACGCCATCGATGGAATCTTTCAAGGAGTTGGAGATGGCGTTTATAAGTGGTCCACGTTTTATAAGCGTACAGTAAAGTTGGTAGAATATAAGATATTTAGGTGAGAGGAGATTTACCACTGAAGATGATACAGCTGACAATTCCCTCAATCCTTGGACATCCTTGGAGAGGGAAAAGATGGCTGTCTTCATCTGGTCACCATTAGTCCTCCTTTTCCCCATGAGAAAGAAGAGCCACTAGGATGCTTAGGGCAACTCTGCTA
Organism: Podarcis raffonei; assembly: GCF_027172205.1. Classification (NCBI taxonomy): domain Eukaryota; kingdom Metazoa; phylum Chordata; class Lepidosauria; order Squamata; family Lacertidae; genus Podarcis; species Podarcis raffonei. The sequence goes on from NC_070618.1 coordinate 24,028,000, forward strand.
GCACTTGAAAATGGTGCCAACAAAAACCATGTACTGAAACTAATGATAAGCTCCCTCCTACCAAGAAATTTTAGAATTCTCAACTTAGTTCAGTATTGATCATAGCTGTCAACGTTTCTCTTTTTTTAAGGGAAATTCCCTTATTCTGAATAGGATTCCTCGCAAGAAAAGGGAAAAGTTGACAGCTATGGTATTGATGTCAGGGACTGGCTGGATGAGGAAGAGAGGTTGGAGCTGCCTGCCCAAGAGCCCCCCAAGGAGGACAAAAAAGATGACAACTTAAACCCTGGATTGTGGTGGTGGGACACTGAAGAGCAGTCTGCAGAAGGAATGGGCTGGGAGGTGCTAGAAGCAGAGGGTTTGAGTGATCAAGGTGGGTCAGGAGAAGAAGGGCCTTCCAGGACAGGGTTAGAGGCTGAGAGTCACAGTGTGAGCGCAGACTCAGAGAGGAGTCAGAAGTTGCCCTTGTTACCCATCAGCAGGACAGTCCCAGTCCTGCTGGCTCGCCTCCCCCTCTGATGTCCTGCTTGTGGAAAGTCCTGCATGTTGCTGAGCAATGGGCCAGAGAGGCCCAGAGGAGGAACCCACCCACATGATGCAGCCAGTGTGATATAGTGGTTAAGAGCAGTAGTCTCGTAATCTGGTGAACCAGGTTTGATTCCCCGCTCCTCCACATGCAGCTGCTGGGTGACCTTGGGCTAGTCACACTTCTCTGAAGTCTCTCAGCCCCACTCACCTCACAGAGTGTCTGTTGTGGGGGAGGAAGGGAAAAGAAAATGTTAGCGACTTTGAGACTCCTTAGGGTAGAGATAAAGCAGGATATCAAATCCAAACTCCTCCTCCTCCTCCTCCTCCTCCTCCTCCTCCTCCTCTTCTTCTTTGTCTGCTTGGGAGGGATCCAGAGTGAAAGGCTAGAGAGGAGGGTGGAGCTAGTGGTCAGTTTCAGCAATGTGTCAGAGGACTCTGCTGTGTTGCTATTTTCTGTTAATAAACTAATTGCATTCTGTGTCTCCCATGCTTTCCTGCCCTGTGGATGACCTGGACTCACTTGACAGCTCCTTGACAATTGTCCACAGCGACTATCAGCAGGTCTCCAGGGTTTCAGACCAGGAATCTTTCTCAGACCTACCTGGAAAACCCAGATTGAACCTGGGACCTTCTGCATGTCACTAAACCACTAAACCACACAATGGTAGTGAGGGGGTGTGGCATGGAAGGGGAAGAGAGTGTGGCTTGGGAAGAATCTCCAAGGGCCAGATAAAGAAGTCTGGAGGGCCTGAGGTTTCCCCCCATTGTGATACTGCGACAGTGGCTTCCACTCCCAATAATATTCAAACAAAGCCCTGCATTTTATTTTGCTGTAAAACAAATAGATTCTGGTGTTCTTTAAAACCAGAAAGTAATAATGCTGTAGTTTAAAATGAGAGGAAAAAACCTGACCTTTAATCTTTTAAAAAGTATAATTGATCCAACTTACATTTTTAGCAGCCAGTGGGCATTTTCAGTGTCATTTGTAGCTTTTCCTTTAGAAAAAAAAGAACAAAACAACAACAGTGTGCCTTGATATTTTTTTTAAGATGGTGATATTCCTGCTATGGGATTTGAAGGCAGAGAAGACAAACTTGTGGACCGATGGTTATTTGTTCCTCTGCTCCTGCCTGCAAGCCATACATCCTCTACATACAAACTCTATAATGCATCTGAAAGATTATTAGCGCAACATTTAAGTGGAGTCTTTTCTCTGCTGAATTATGCCCTGAGATATACGAGTACAACTTTCTATCAAAGTCAGCGAGCTGTAGCTCATCCATATCCAAAGGCAGAGCTGAATCCTCCAATTTTAATTCATGCATTCCTCATATAAAGGTCGTTAATGCTTAAGTATTCATTTTTTGAAGAAAGAAAAATTTGCAGTGATCAGGGTTGTACAGTGACCGGAGTGGTTTGATCTGCAGACAAACCTATTGCAAATATTTGCTAAGATTCGGCGAAATGCATATCGATGACAATGACACGCTTTGTTTCCTAGAATCTCTTTAGAAAATTCCTTCACAGAAGCTCTTTTCACATGGAATGGTTCTTGCTCACCACCACCACCAAAGCTGCAGCACTACAGAAGTTCCACCTTCTGAGAAAGTTGAATTGAGAGTCATTGTCTGCAAAGGGAACCCCTCCCTGCAAATAGTTGCCCATGCAGAACAGCTCCTTTGGAGACATTAGTGCTTGCGTGTCTCACTCAAAATGAACATGTTGCCCAAGCAGGTGGAACCTCTAAAATTTGCTTGCTTGCTTATTTATTTATTTGCTGTATTCCCATGATAATAAAGGGATGTCCTTTGATGCTCAAGCGGTGGCCTACAAATTCACCTCCGTCAAATCATCCGTCTTCTTTTTGCCTTGCTTTGGAAGTTCACAAATTATGCTCTAGGTCAGGGACGTCCAAGTTGGATCCTCCTAACAGAGGGTCCATGTTGTGCTCGGCACTGAAACTCTTCCCCAACTGGCTTGTGGGCGGGGTTTGCCCTGCTCCAAGCTGGTGGTGCCACAGTTATGCCAATGGCCTTTAGCCTATCAGCAGCATGGCAAGGTTGGGGATATTTATTTGGCAACGCGGCGTAGGGACCTCTTTTTGCTTCGCATTGCCGAACACCCGCCCACCCACCCATTAATTAGGCCATGTTTGGCCTTGCTTTGGACTTCGGTTGGTTGCCTGTTTTGGAATGGGGGCTGGGTGCGAATTTTTTCCAATGTGGCAGATTGGCTGTGGCCACTTGGTTTTTGCCTACCTCTTAGCAATCATCACAACTTTGTAAGGTTTGGTGGTTAGGCATTGGTTTGGGGGGAATGTGGGGAGGGGAGGTGCAGCCATCACCTGTCCCTCCAATGAATAGGGTATTCCGTTAAAGGAATCCAGGGGTCTGGATCTCGTCTGAAGCCTGGAGAGGGGCTAGGGCCATGCCAGGACCCCCAGGAACCCCAGGGGTGAGCACCAGTCTATATACATTGATGGTTGTTTACCCTTTCCATGCTTCCTGCAGGGTGGGGCAGCAGCCAAATATAGTTTGATACCAATGCCTATGTCAATACCAGTCACATTTGTGTATTTTAATAAAGTTGTGGCCAAAATTTGCCCATTAACATTTAAACTAAATTCTGTCTCCACTGTGTCTCTATTTCCATAAGGGATGGGTTTTGGGGCTCGGAGCACAACTCCCAAGAGGGAGTTTCTCTCTGGGGGGGGGGACTGGCAGGTATTGAGTTCAGAGTACTTAAGCTTTTTTGGGGGGGCAGGTTGAAGTGGTTGAGCTTTTTTAGGGCAGCTTCCCAAAACTTTTGACCTTTTTTTTAAACAGTAACTGTGCAGAATTAAAATAAATTGCTCACCAACAGCACAGCCACTAACAGATGGACACAGTGCTACAGTAGACAACAAAGGAACGCTCACTAAACGTGACGCAGGGAAAGACCGAGGGGGGAGGGGGCAGAGACATGATTCTAAACAACACGAGCGAGAAGGATCTCACGATCCACCACGATCATCCGGGGATCGACCTGTTGATCGGGGTCAACCACTTGGACACCCCTGCTCTAGGTGAAGTGTTTGGTCAGATCATGACCTGATAATGGTGTTTGAAAGCCAAAAGAAACCATAATTTTGCATCAGGCACCATTAGTAAGCTAATCATCTATGTACTATGCACCAGAAACGGACATCCCATGAACTGATTGCTTTTCATTCTTTTATATGGTGATGTACATCAGTTCTAGCTTTAAATATCTACATCAAAACTGCATCATTAACCTGACTGTAGGTGAGTGCTAGACACACCCATTAAAAAACTGACTGGACAATCACGAAATAAAATTTTCTGTGAATGCAGGATCCGTTAGCAACATTTCACACTGCCGCGGGGAATTTGCCTCTTTCTGCATAATTCGTCTATAAAACTTCCTAACCTTTTAATCAATGCCATTTCCATCAACATAACCCTAATTTTACATTAATCATTTTGGGTAATTTGTCCATTTCATCCTTGGATGACATTTTAAATGGCACATTTTTCGAGTCTGCAAAAGATTAGATTGTGTAAAATGTTGTCTTAATTCTCCAAGTACTTTTTACCTGTAGATGAGGTCAGGTCACAATGCGGTTTTTAAGCACCCAGAGTCGGTGGTTAATTACAAACGAAACAAAAACAGCTTTTGATAAGCACATGTTTTGTGTCAATACAAGGTGCTTTTCCGTTCTCTCAAACAGAGCATGTGGGACCAAGTTCTCCTCAGGATTCCCATCAAACTGCTGCAGTTGTTTGAAATGTAAACTCTTTGCCAAAGCATCACAGGAAATTTGCACCATCTGAGCTATTGCAAGATTTGACGATGTTGGACTTTTAAAGAAAAAATGTAAGGATTGCAAAGTGGCATGTCTGTCAGAATTCTTTCTGAACTCTGGGTATCTGTAAAACACAAAAGGCACAGTAACTCTGTGTCTTGCTATCAGCTTCCCCCCCTGAGAGATATTAAGATCCTTTTAAGGGTTCTCCTTCATCTAATATATAACACCCTTGAGGCATTTTAGCAATTAAAATGAGGAAGTAGATGCTTTCATGCTTTAATTTATACACTATTCAAACATTGTTTCGGCGATGCTTTCATTTGGCTAAATTTGCTTGAACATAATGAAAACTTCCAAGTTTTCCAGTTCAAAATTGCAAATGGCTTTTGACAGCCATGTTTTCCTTCCCTCTGATTCCCCCACTCTTCCCAACTTGAGTGAGCTGGGGAGTTGCAATACGCAGAAAAACTCATGTCCAAATGCCGAAAGATAACAGAACCAGAGTTGGGGGCATCTCTCATTTCTTGGTCTTGCCCTTTGGGCTCCCTTCATCATCTCGTCCTCATTCTCTGTCCCATTGCTTTGGAATGCCTTGCAACAGACACACATTTTCATCTGACCCCGTTCCAGTGGCTGGCACCCAGTTCCTTCCTCTGAGTCCCATTCCTTAATCGCTTCTTACGCCACCTCCCTTCTTTTGTGCACAACAGCTTCTTCTTCCCCAATTTCTATTTAGATTATGTGGATCAGGTGTGGGTAGCCCCTGACTTTCCTATGCAAAGCACTTGTCACGTTCCTCATTAGAGCATCTACATGAAGCAAAAGGGGTGCAAAAGATTTCTATGACTCAGTGGTGTTGCACCAGCTCAGTCCTCAATGCTGATGTCACCAGGCATGCACGGGGCACAGAGGGTTCACGGGGCCGCACTGCACTGCCTGTTGGTGCAGGGGGGAGCCCGCCTGGCTGACATGGCCCTTGGTGGGTGCATCCCCCCAACACTGGCTTGGCAGCTATTCAGCGAGGGAACTGGGGGCACGGCAGCAAGGCCAGGCTGGGCTTTGGGACCCAGATACCCCCAGCGGCAGGCAGGGCAGGACGGGGATCCTTGCATGGGGGCACCTGGTTCACACCCCCTCAAAATCATGCGCTGGGGCTACAGCCCTCCTGGCCCACCCCATACTATGCCCCTTGTATGTATTGAAAACCAAAGTGGGGTTCGGGGGGGAGTAAATTAAAAACAAAACCCAGTTGCAGATAGCAGGAGTGAAAACCAGGGGGACTCAGATGGGTGAATCAAATCGTGCAACCTACGAAACACCTCAGATGAAGGCAAATTGTTTTAAGAAGTGCTGGATCCAGATCAAATCTGAATCTTGTGATGAGTGCACACCACTATGGACAGTGTCCTACTCAATAGGTGTGATGGTGCAAAAATTGTGGGAATGTTCCGGGAGGCAGGAGAGGATATATTGTTTATTAATATCCTTCCTAACTTGCGCTAGCAAGTTCCTTTACTTAGCAGAATTTACATTTCCCTTTTTACATGCAAAGCAGATAGCTGGTTGCAGGCTCGTTTAAGCCTCTCAATACTAGATTCTTGGTAAATTCCTTTATATCCCTCCTAAAAGAATATGCACGCCACAATCTTGTGTAAACTCAATAGAAGAAGTTTACTCACATCATCATCAGTTCACAGTTGGATCCCTGAAGGCAGACTTAGTTACAAAGTATGTACATGTGGAACTATCCCATATGGGAATAATCCCAGTGTCCTCTGTTGGCTGGAAGCCAACAGAGCATCTCTAGCTAAAAAGCTGCTCCAATGATGGAGGAAATCAAAAAGAGAGAGAGTGCTGTGTGCCTTGTACTTTTGTTACCTGGACAGGTAAGGTCACACCCACCTCTAGTCACATGCAAAGGAAGTATGTCCCAGCCAGGAGGGGAAAAGGAAGTTTTTGACTGGCTGGACCAAACATCCCCTTGCACTCTTGTCCATTCTAGGAAAACTTATGTATCACATCCCACAAAAATCAAGGCTAGCGTAATGGAATCTCACCCCATTTCCTCCTGCACACATCCTGCACCATCCCAAAATATGCTGTGAAAGGTTGGGGGAACCCCCAAAACAGCTTTAGCAGGTATGGTAGGGGAGGAGAGGAAAAGTTTGTTCCATCATGCTAGGAGAAATCCCCGTGCTGGTAGAATGTTCTGCTTCACGCTGCATGGATACAACCCTAAATATGGAAGACCAACAGCATCAATAGAGGAAATGTATTTCGCTAAAGGAGGGTATTTGTTAGATATAGAAGACCAACAGCAACCACAGGCAGAATATACTGTGCATGTTCTTTTTTCTCCACACCTGACCACACTTTTAATAGATCCTCATTACTGTTTGACCTTAATGTTTGCAAACCTGCTGAGTGCAGCTGCTCTATTGCTAGCCAGAGGCTGGCTGTGATCTAATGGCAGCTGCTTCCAGTTGCTCTGACGTGGTTACTCCTTAAGTGCTGACACCTCAGTAAACAGGTACCCCATTCCGGCAAGGAGTACAGGGGTAGGAAGCATCCACATACGCTGATTCCAAGAGAGAAAGAGAAGAGAAGGCAACAGCAAAACCAGAACCAGTTAGTGATTGTGTTAGGAGGGTGACCAAAACAAATTGAGAATTGCTTCTCAAGTGTGATAAACGCAGAAGTTCCCAAGCATGGCAAACCTACACAACCATCAAAGGCAAGGCTGAAGTATAGGCATTGGATACACACCCAACCAAAATCACATCCCAATAGGATTTCATTCAGAGAAGACATTTCTTTCTTGCTTTCCATCCCCATCTACCGACTTACAGACGGCTGCTGGTTTAGATATACAGTGGTACCTCGGGTTACATACGCTTCAGGTTACAGACTCCGCTAACCCAGAAATAGTACCTCAGGTTAAGAACTTTGCTTCAGGATGAGAACAGAAATCATGCTCCGGCGGCGCAGCTAAAGTGGTGCTTCAGGTTAAGAACAGTTTCAGGTTAAGAACGGACCTCCGGAACGAATTAAGTACTTAACCCAAGGTACCACTGTAATGGAAGCAATGTCTTCCTGCTATGTGAGAAAGACAGGCACATGCGCTCAGCCCTTCCCTCTTGTCTTTTGAGTGCACAAGAAGATAGGAAACTATTTTAACTGGGAGCTTTTTGGTACAGAGCTTTTTGGTTCAGAGCTGAGTAAACCTAACCATGTTTACTCAGACGTAATTCCTACTGAATTCAACGGGGCTTACCCTCAGGTAAGAGCGGTAGCCTCTTTGCCACTAGGCTACACTATGTCCCTTCACAGATTGTATAATTCTTAAAGGAGGCCAATGTTGACCAATAAAACAATAGTCAACACCATTCACCAACCATCACGCTCCACCTGTGAAAGAATATTTTGTAATTGTGAAACACATGGCAATAGCCAATCCCCAGGATAGCTTCCTCACCTCTTTGCACTGTGTTTGATTAGCTTGTCCCACAGCACTAGTACAAGGGAGCTAAAAGGATTGTGGTGCATGCATTTTATTTTTGAAGTGCATTGCGACCTTTTCCTGAAACACCCTTCCTAGGTGGAAGGGCAAGTGGCTACGTTTCACCTTGGAATGTTTCGGGGATGTGTGTAGAAACTTGTGTGTGGCGTGAGAGGGAGAGAGCTATAGAGAGCCATTTACCTGGTACTACAGAGGTTTTCCTTGGGCTAAAACCATATTTTTCCATGTCAGCAAACTGACCTTTAGTCATTCCAAAGTGGGGAAAGATTTCATGATGAACATTTTACTGGAGGATGGATTTGCTTGTGTTACAGGGAATGGGACAATCATTTGCAGATGGTCAGAAGGCAATGTTGCCTTGCCCAGCACCATCCTGCCAAATGGTAGGGTAGTTCAAATTTGATTTGCCTATTGTTTTTGGCCATAACTGGGGGAAAGTATGGGCAGTCAGAGTCTTCACCCTCCAGTGCCTCCTGCTCTGAATCTGAAGGCTCAGAGGGAACCATAACACCAAAAAGCATCCTGAGGCACAGAAAGAGAAGGGTGGCTCCAGGCCTGTCTGTTACTGCCATTCACTAAAATGAATTCATTCACTAAAATGAATTTGTATGGGAGCTTCCCATAGCTCTAAAGGATATAGCCTAGTGGTGAGGAACCTGTGGCCCTTCAGACGTTGCTGGACGTCAACTCTCATCAGACCCAACCTGCATGACCAACGGTGATGGAGGATGGCAGTTGGAGTCCAATAACATTTCCCACCCCCTATCTAGCCCAGTGAAGCATTGTCCAGACCTATTGGATATTATTCAAAAGCCTTACTTGCAGAACTTCAAAACAGAGCAAAAACATCAAAGATACATCCAAATAATTCTGTACAATATCTTGTGCAAGTCCAGCACAGGTTTGTCTTCTTAGAAATAAAAGAACTGATAATCAGAGCTAACAAACTTAGCTCTTTCACACACAGGCTCCATTAGCCTTCCTTCCAGCCCCACAAAGCCTGGGGATAAAGACTCAAGGCAACTCCCTTTCAAAATGGAGATTTGCAACCAAATACCTTTGTTACCTGATCTAAGGTTAAACACTCACGTGTTGCCTAGCAGAAAACAACAATAGTTAATTATCAGCCCACCAAGGAGTTCAGAGACCACTTAGTTTACTTTAATGGAATTTCCCCACATTTAAGTGTACAGGAATACACATTCCTCATTTCAGTGTCAATTAAACGATTACACTCATACTTATCTCCTGCCAACCTAGCAGTTCGAAAGCACGTCAAAGTGCAAGTAGATAAATAGGTACCGCTCCAGCGGGAAGGTAAGCGGCGTTTCCCGTGTGCTGCTCTGGTTCGCCAGAAGTGGCTTAGTCATGCTGGCCACATGACCCGGAAGCTGTACGCCGGCTCCCTTGGCCAATAAAGCGAGATGAGCACCACAACCCCAGAGTCGGTCACGACTGGACCTAATGGTCAGGGGTTCCTTTACCTTTACCTTACTCATACTTATAGGTGCCTGCACTGAAATATCTATGCTGCCTTTTTGTTCACAGTGGAGTTGGAAGCAATGGCACTTAATCCAATATGCTGACTATCCTCTTCATTCCAGTGGCAGTGGGGCTAGTTTTGCATTCATAATGAAATTCTGCCATGGTTTCATATTTTCTCCGTCCATTCTTCTAGCTCCTGGAAAATGCCACAGGTCCCCTTCACATGCCCCTCCAGTGGCATGGATAGTTGTCCGCCATACTGGCAGGGATGTGTATTGCATGAAACTACCATATGTTTAGAGCAAATTGAACAATTTTTCCTGCCCAGATATCAGCCAGCCAGAAGGGAAAGCAGTGACTGGCGGGAAAGTTTTCACTTGATGGAGCCATTATCACAAATGGTAGCTGTATTCATCCATGCTTCCAAGGTTGGGGTTAAACTATACAGTCGCAGCTGCGTTGCCTGTGAGTGTGTGTTTAGTGAGAGGTCGCAGAAAGAACAGGGTACTTTTGATGACCTTCAATCATTCCCTTGAAAGCCCATAGAACATTTCTCTGATTCGAACTGAAATGCCAACCGTGTCATAATTTTTCTGCCAAGATAATGATGCCATTTCAGGTATCTTCAGTTAATCTTGGAGAAAATTATTCATTACCAAGTCACTATTAGTTATCTTTCTCCCCCTACATGAGTGCAATCATTAAAAAGAGGAGGAAAATCTAATGAGCTGATTTTTTTTCATCAACAATAAATAACTTGAACTAATTACCTTTTAATTTAATTTTCCTTGCTCATGCAGATTAGGGAGCAGAGAGGTGGACATTTTCTTTGCTTTGTGAAATTAAGAACTCCCTTGTGCAAGCATGTTCATTCCTGCTTTGTTTTTGTTTTGTTTTTTTAAAACAAACATTGCAGGTTGCTTTCCCCCCTGATTAATAGTGGTAAAACTTTCATTTAAATGAGGTTCAAGTGGCAAGGGGGATACTTCAGTGAAATGACGCTCTTCTTCGTAACGGCTGTGCATCAAAGAAAACACAATCTATTGCTAATTTAAGCCCTTTCTATTTATTTCATAAAATTTATACACCACTTAATTTGCGCAAAAAGATAAAATGTGGGGCTGCCTAAAAGTTCAGATGGCATGCAAAATAAGGAACACATGATGCCTGCAATTATTAAAATATCATATGCCAGTATATGTATTTAAACGGTTTATATACCACTCAACTGCAGTTATTGCTAAGCAGGTGCAATACAAAAAAATTAAAAATCGGTTAAAACCATAACATCACAATGTTTGCACACTGTGCCTTTTCATTTTTACACACTAGACCTTCTGCTTCTCTGTTTACATATCCATGAGAAGTGTGGTGCAGTTTTGAAGTTCCTTTGAAGTCAGCTGAAAAAATTAGCATTTTTAAAGGTTATTTTTCAAGCAGCCATGAAAAGCCAAAAAATAATAATGGGGGGGTGAGGGGGAAGGGAACGATTAGCACCAGACCTGGCTGGAAAGGAAATGACATCTGTCTTATTCAGCACAGCATTTGGAAAGGTAACATAGGGAGGGAGAGAAAACTTTCCACCACGTATATGGCTTCCTTATTATGACTGAACATATGGTATGGAAGATCACATACTGCTCTATGACTCCTGAAGCGTCTGGGAACAGCAGGGTGAATTGTGGAGCGGGGGAAAGTATTACTTCCAAAGTTAAAATCAAACCCTAAGGATATTGGCACACAGTACTCAACATATTTACTTGGAAGTAAGTCCCATTGATTTTAGCAGAACTTGCATCTAAGGAAGTGTTTTTAAGATTGCAACCTTGGGGTGTATTCACACGCTCCATGCATTCGTCTATTCTTTCACGTTGCAAAGTTATACAGTACACACTTCTGGCATGAAGGCAAACCACCTGAGGAGGAATTAAGAACAGGAAAGCAATACTTGTCATGGAAACTTGCACAGCTTGTGTTGGTGAAAGTGAGAGGCCATGCACTTCTCACTTCTATGAACTCTGCGCTCCGATTGTCCAGTCAGCTATCCCATGATGCCCCACAAGACAACTACCCACTGATGGCAGTTTCCTCCTTCATTCCTTCAGCTTGTCTTCTGCTTTTGTTCTATACAGCATTGAAGTCACTTAGATCCAGGTCGCACTGACTTCCAGTACGTTTCCGAGTACAATTCAATGTGTTGGTGCTGACCTTGAAAGCCCTAAACGGCCTCGGCCCAGTATACCTGAAGGAGCATCTCCACCCCCATTGCTCAGCCTGGACACTGAGGACCAGCACCAAGGGCCTTCTACTGGTTCCCTCACTGCGAGACGTGAGGTTACAGAGAATCAGGCAGAGGGCCTTCTCGGTGGAACGCCCTCCCACCAGATGTCAAGGAAATAAACAATTATCTAACTTTTAGAAGATATCTGAAGCTTCTTGGTGACTCGGGCGATGGAGGACTTCATCACCTGGACCGACTCCTCTCACATCCGCCAGCATGTGCTCAACTACAATCAGGAAAGGGATGATTTTGATTTGGCTTGCTAATCATCATTTTTTAAAGTGGGAGCACCTTTTCCCAATTTGTTAACCTGACTTATTTATTAAATTTGTACGCTGCTCTTCATCCAAAGATCACAGGGCGGTTCATAACATAAGAATGCCAAATTTATACAGAATAAAACAAAAACATCTAAAGAAAAAGATATCTGAAGGCAGCCCTGTTTAGGGAAGTTTTTAATGTTTGATCTTTTATCACTTTTATTATTATTATTATTATTTTAATATTCTGTTGGGAGCCACCCAAGGTGGCTGGGGAAACCCAGCCAGTTGTCTGGGATATAAATAATAAATAATAAATATATTATTATTATTATTATTATTATTATTATTATTATTATTAGTTACCTTGCCTACAGGTAAGAGGCTTAGGACCCCCTGCACTGAGTCTTTTGAGGCTGTATTCAGCAACATGCCACTGATGCAATCATAGTGCGTTAGTGGTGGTTAATACTGGATTGTTCACACATCATGGAATCATAGAACCTTAAGAGTTGTAAGGGACCCAGGGGTCATCTAGTCCAACCCCCTGCAATGCCGGAATCTCAGCTAAAGCATCCCCAACAGATAGCCATCCAACTTCTGCTTAAAAACCTCCAAGGAAGGAGAATCCACCACCTCTTGTAGGAGTCTGTTCCACTGTTGAACAGCTCTTACTGTCAGAACGTTTTTCCTAATGTTGAGCTGGAATCCTCTTTCTTGTAACTTGAAGCCATTGGTTTGAGTCCTACCCTCCAGAGCAGAAGAAAACAAGCATGCTCCCTCCTCCATGTGACAGCCCTTGACATATTGGAAGATGGCTGTCAAATCTCCTCTCAGTCTCCTCTTTTCCAGGCTAAACATACCAACTCCTTCAAGTGCTCCTCTTAAGGCTTTGTTTCCTGTATTATTCTGCCCCATTGGAGAGCCTTCGGCTCCCCTCACCTCGTTTGGATGGCCAAAGTCATTTACTGGGGGGTGGCCGCTGTCAAGTGCTGGCAGCTTGTAGGAGTCACAGGTGAGAGCTGACTGCAGCAGTTTACAACAATGTAAAAACATAAAACCAAACAATAAAATCCTAAAATGTTAAAAAAACCAGTTAAGAACAAAAAATATTAAAAATAAACATAATATATAGAAATATTACATACATGAGCATAGCCAAGGGGGTGGGGGCGGGGACACAGCTGTTTCCCCTAAATCAAGTATATAAATAAAAATACTTAACTAAATGTAGAAATAATCAGAACATTTGAAATGGAAATGCTTGCTGAGGTCACTTGGATGAAGTTGTGGCGCATTCTAGCAACACAACTGGCAACTCGACTGAGCAATAGGCATGGCTTCCAGGAACTGACCCATCCAATCACAGGTAGCTCAGTTGTGGGAAAGGATGGGTGTCCCTGCCCCCCGACATAAATCCTTGCTATGCTCATAATCACATTTTGATATGGAAATGTAGAGAACTGAACTTAAGACCCATCCCTGAGGCTCAAATAAGTGTTAGACGTGTAAAGAGAAAGAAGGTACATTTAACCATATGTGGTGGAACTGTAAAGTTATAAAAAAATTATTGGGAAACGATTTATAATGAAATGAAAAAAGTTTAAAGTAATGTTTGTTAGAAAACCAAAAGGTATTACAGGACAAGAATTGCCAAAAGAGCTGAAGAACTTATTTATGTATGTCACAACAGCCACCAGGATTCAACTAACTCAAAAGTGGAAAGACGGCAAGACACCAGCGAAAGAAGACTGGCAAGCTAAAATTACGGAATATGCTGAAATGGCTAAATTAACAGGGAGACAAAGACAATGGAGACTTCAAAAAAGTCTGGGAACTGTTTATGTTGTATTTGCAGAAATATTGTAAAGAAATAGACTCACTAGCAGAGTTTGAGAAAGCACAACCAAGAAAATGAATTCAAAAGATAAAAAACAATAATTAGGGGATTAATTAAGCATAAGAAATAGTATGAATCATATGTAGAAATGCATTTAGAGAAAGTATTTTGAAATTAAGGTAAAACAATAGAAGCAGAAATAGTGAATATTTAAAGAACCAGAAAGGGGAAGTTGAGGGAAGTCACTGGGTGGGGGGAGAAAGGGATTCATTTGTTTTTATGTTGTATGTTTATGATGAATATGTTGATTATAAAACTGTGAAACCCAATAAAATTCTTATTTAAAAAAAGAGCCATCCCTGATCCCAGTCTAATTGCCTGACTTGGTACAGTAGACGCTCAGGTTGTGAACATGATCTGTGCAGGATTGCATGTTCTCAACCCGCAGCGTTCGCAGCCTGCATCTGCATGTCTGAGCACATGCGGGTTGCGATTCGGTGCTTCTGCGCATGCGCAAAGCGTGATTTAGCGCTTCTGCGCATGCGTGACCACCAAAACCCAGAAGTGCCCCGTTCTGGTACTGCCAGGTTTTGGCGGTCCGCAACCCAAAAAAATGCAACCTGAAGCGGCTGTAACCCGAGGTATGGCTGTATAAGAAAGGTATACACAGCGTTTTTGTTTGGGTTGATATTTGGGACACACGGATGCCTTGATTTTTTTATTTCCTTTGTTTCTGGCCATGTTCCATTCCTGGGAATGACTGCTAGCATGCCTTGTGTTTACCCACCCTGACACGTGACTTCGCACCAACTCCGGGTTCTTGTGCAATGGGGCGGAGGTGGGCATTACTTGAGATATCAAAGTATTAGCTCCCTTTCTGTAAAGTGATAAATGACGCCATATCATTTGTATTCACCGAGGGCAGACACTGAGCCTCTGCTCATTTCATCAAAGAACTATTTATGAGGCTGTAAAAAAGATGAGTTTCTCCGAATAGTCTCCAAATTAAACTTTTTAAAGTTTAATGTTGGCACACAAGAATAATTACAGTTATAAACCATTAAACATTTAGAGGAAATTTATAGGATTGGAGGGAGAAAATTTACAGCTGTGGCCTAATACAATAAATTTCTTCTGCAAAAGCAGCTCCACATAACATTTCTACCCGGGATTCCACATTTTTATTTTTATTTCATTTGGGGGGGGGGGATTATCAACAAAATGTTTGGAAATTATTTATTCACAAAGATAAATACTTTTCTTAAGATGCTGGTGGAAATAGTCAATACAGGGTTTATGTGGGGGAAAAAATTAAAACAACAACCAGTGTTGTTCTTTGAGCTCATTTTGTGAGATCCAGCTATATATCCTGTAAAATCCTAGAAAGCATTGCAGTAGCTGCTTATTCCCTCCAGATTTATAAGCTAACAATCACCATATGTTCTGCAGAGGCATGAACCTGAGTCAGGGATTTATGTCTCTATAGCAGAGGCGGACCAACTTCAGTCTTGCATGATGTGTTTCTGTATGTATCCCCTTGGTTTAACCACTTAAAAATGAAGGGAAAATGCATACTTTGATCTTTCTTATAGCTGTTAAGCAAACTGTTAACGAAAGCAACTTCAGTAACAATGAACAGGCTTGCATGCTCAGGATTTATGACCGTAAGAAAAATCGTTGGATTACACCAAAGGCTCATCTAGTCTAGCAACCAGTTTCATACTCTCCAACATTTCTCCATTGAAAATTGTTGTTGTTGTTTAGTCGTTTAGTCATGTCTACCTCTTTGTGACCCCATGGACCAGAGCACGCCAGGTACTCCTGTCTTCCACTGCCTCCCTCAGTTTGGTCAAACTCATGTTAATAGCTTCGAGAACACTGTCCAGCCATCTCATCCTCTGTCGTCCCCTTCTCCTGGTGTCCCCCATCTTTCCCAACATCAGGGTCTTTTCCAGGGAGTCTTCTCATGAGGTGGCCAAAGTATTGGAGCCTCAGCTTCACGATCTGTCCTTCCAGTGAGCACTCAGAGCTGATTTCCTTTAGAATGGATAGGTTTGATCTTCTTGCAGTCCATGGGACTCTCAAGAGTCTCCTCCAGCACCATAATTCAATAGCATCAATTCTTTGGCAATCGGCCTTCTTTATGGTCCAGCTCTCACTTCCATACACCACTACTAGGAAAACCATAGCTTTAACTATACGGACCTTTGTTGGCAAGGTGATGTCTCTGCTTTTTAAGATGCTGTCTAGGTTTGTCATCACTTTTATCCCAAGAAGCAGGCGTCTTTTAATTTCATGACTGCTGTCACCATCTGCAGTGATCATGGAGCCCAAGAAAATAAAATCTCTCACTGCCTCCATTTCTTCCCCTTCTATTTGTCAGGAGGTGATGGAACCAGTGGCCATGATCTTCGTTTTTTTGATGTTGAGCTTCAGACCATATTTTGCGCTCTCTCTTTCACCCTAATTAAGAGGTTCTTTAATTCCTCCTCCCTTTCTTCCATCAAAGTTGTGTCATCTGCATATCTGAGGTTGTTGATATTTCTTCTGGCAATCTTAATTCTGGCTTGGGATTCATGCAGCGCAGCCTTTCGCATGGTGAATTCTGCATATCAGTTCAATAAGCAGGGAGACAATATACAGCCTTGTCGTACTCCTTTCCCAATTTTGAACCAATCAGTTGTTCCATATCAAGTTCTAACTGTAGCTTCTTGTCCCACATAGAGATTTCTCAAGAGACAGTTCAGGCACTCCATTGAAAATAGGGATCTCCTATTCCAATTTTTTTATTATTTATACCCTGCCCACCTGATTTGGTTGCCCCAGCCACTCTGGGTGGCTTCCAATATACAGTATATAAAAACATAATAAAACATTAAACATTTTAGAAATTTCCCAATACATAGCTGCCTTTAGATGTCTTCTAAAAGTTTTGTAATTACTTATCTCCTCAGCTTGGGGGGTTGCATAATTCCATACCCTCCAACATTTCTCTGATGAAAATAGGGTCGTCCTAAGGAAAAGTGGAACATTCTGGGATTGTATCAGAAACCAGGATGGCTTCTGTAAATCTGGGACTGCCCCTGGAAAATAGGGAAATGTTGGAGGGTATGCTTTTATTTTTTAATAATTCAGCAAAGTAATACACACCATGTAAAATTACAGTATGAGCAATAAACACATCAATGATGACATCAGTAAAAAAAGACCACAGCAAACCCAGGGCAGCTCACAACAACATAAAATTAAAAATAGCTAAGACAAATAGAGTCACAGGAATAGGATGGGCCTTGAAAACACATATCTCAGTTGTCGAAGTCCTATGTACAAATGTCTATGTTCAGCATTCACCGAAAGTTGTATAATAAAGGTGCCAAATACACTTCTGTGAGAAAGGAATTGCACTCCTTAGTGGCTGCCACAGAGAATGATTTCTTTTAGGCCATCGCCACTCCAAACCTCTGAAGAAGGTGGAATTGCCAAGAGGGTATGTCAGGGAGAGGCAAACGGGAAAAGATGAAAGGACAGAAACCAGCAGTTATAGGGAGCCTAGAGAGATTATCAGCAGCGTGTCATCAGACAGTCAGTCTGACGAAGAGGGGGAGGAGGAGTGTGAGCCTGGGACAAGTCATGCTGTACACAGAGGAAATAAGGGGAGGAGTTTTCGCAGATTGGCATGCTGGGTAAAAAAAGAAGGAAGTAACATTAGTGGGAGCAACTGCGCACAAGGGGAAGGAGGTTAATGGAAACGCTGGAGATGTACGTTTGAACTTTGTCAAATAAATCAATTGTTTGGAACTGGCTGGGAGCCCGGAGTCTTATCTATGGCCAGCTGGACAGCACTAAGCCTCTGACAGGGTAGTTGCTAGAAAGAATTTCACATTGCAAAGGCTGTCTAAATCACAATATTTGGGGGAGACATCTAAAAACAGGCAGGAACAAAGCCTGGTACTAGAGTTGTCCCTGAACTTTGCCTAAAGGGAAATTTCAAGACGATAGCTGGAAGTTCTTGTTAGGTGGGAGCGATAAAAATAAACCCAGGAAGCAAAATGAGAAGACTAGCAGAATTTATCAATGAGATTCTGCACATCCAAGAAAATATGGAGAGAGCGAGAGCACGTGTTTTTTGCTGTAGTATACAGCAAGGAAGCAGAAGAACAAAATGTGGGTTTGTCTTTCTCTTTCTGGACTTGCTGACTGGTAGATTGGGCTGAGTTAATAATGATAATTACAGCTTTTGTCTCCAGGCAGCTGAAAAGCTTCCGCAAAAATCCATGTTCAGGAAAAGTAAGTTTTGACTTTCATGAGCTTGATACATAGTAGTCAGCATCAGAGTCTAATAACCCTAATTTCTTTCTCTTTGCTTATTTATTCCAGATACCCTTCGTGTAGTAGATGATTATAATCTTTAACATACCGGGGGGTGGGGTGGAAATAGTGCTTTGTTTCCTCATTTATACATTACATTAGTGCATGCCTCTCTTAAATAATCATTCATGTGGTAGGAAAGCAGCCTATATATCGTGGCCTTTGCATAGCAATCTTTTTTTAATGCATAATTTAAGTCCTTTCTTTATTGGGTTTTGTTTTGAACTGCTAATTTTCTCCCTCTAATTAAGCAAGTTTAGAGTATATTATAGTAGGAGTTATCAGAAGGGTCTGAAGATGAAGTCAGGCAGCCAGTATTTTGAGGCATCTGACGCCCTGTCCCAGTGGGGCACACAGGAATAGATGCCTTACTTGGGCACTTGGGTCGCTGAAGATGCATACCCCTCAACCGCCCAGATTAAATGAGGACATCCCATTTTGGGGCACTGCAGCCTTGCATGGGTCACGTGACTTGTGCAGGGCATGTCCTGGTTTTGCAGGGTGACGTGTTGGAAGGTATAGAGATGGTTCTGCGGCAGCCCATAGTCTCCCTCTGCTCAACTCCTGTCCCGTAACAGTGTCAAGCAACCATCCTCATGGCTCTCCAACCTCTCACACCATCAACGAAAGCAAACAAACATCTTCCCCATCATTAAGATGATAGAATACTTGGAACCTGTAAAAATGACTGGGAGAATAAGAGGAAACTCAAACCAGAAAGTGTGTAAAGAATGGATAACATTTAAAGCCTATCTAAAATAATATTGTGGAAATGCAAATCTCCTGACAGGTCTAGATTGAATCTTGAATATTAAGGAAAACTATAAATGTAGAATAATTTCTGGATATGTAACAGATGTAACAGGAAATGTGTAGCAGTTAGGAATATGTGTAAAGCACAATGAGGTGAATCGGAAGTCAAAAGTGTGTGTGATGTTAGACGATGTGTTGTTAGTTAATGTTTAGTTGTCATTGAGGTATTGTCTTTGTAAAAAACAAACAAATAACAAAAAAAGCAAACAAGCAAACAGGTAAAGAAAGAACCTATCCTCACAATGCTGACCCAAAAACTCTGCACATACACTAAGCAACAATGAAAGATCACTAGCTCCTTTTTTTCTCTCCCCCACTCTCCAATTCTCTCTCCCGACCAACCTCGCAACGTCTGTGACAGCAGCATCTCACAATGAATGTAACAGATCTGTAGAAAGGACTCTATGAATTGAAAACAGAGACGTCGTATGTACCCTTGTTGACTATGACAATCCTTTAATAAAGATAACTTTTAAAAAACATGGAAGCAGAGATGAGCTAAAGAATCACCCAGTGCTGAGAATCAGTGCTTTTTTTCTGAGGGGATGCAGGGGGACGCATACCCCTAAACATTTTGTGAATCTTTGTCCTTTTGTCTATTTACTGTATTTATTTTTCCAATTTGAACTATAAAATGGTGCTTTTCTTGAGTCAAAATGAGAGTACCCCTAAACATTTTTCTAGAAAAGAAGTGCTGCCGAGGACTAAGGAGTCCAATGACATGAGCGAAACCCTTCCATTTCTATTTTTAAAACATATTATTCACATTCTCCAATGTCCCAGAGTTGAAACAACGTGCACTCAAAAAATAAAAATAAAAATCAGACCATGGCAACAGAATAAACTAATCAGGAATCATATTATAATAAGAGAAGCCAAGGTGAACAACAAAATGTAGATGTTAATTTTTGAAACGGAACTTGCTTCACAACGCAGAAATATGGTGGATTGGGCCCATTGCTTGCTTTCGGTATCCATGGGCACCAAAAACTCAAAAGGGCTAAAGCTGCCGCTTGGTTCTGTGTACATGTACTCAAAAGTACATTTACTTTAAAGTGCTCTTTAAAGTGCAGTTCTCCACAATTCTGCATCAGTTTGTGTGTGTTTTTTAAAGTTCTCATGAAAATTCATCAGTGTTTTAATGTGAATTTCTCCAGATAATACACATGCTGCCAATCAATCTGCAATACAATTCATTTCTGTATGTATTTTTTTCCTAATACAGTGGTACCTCGGGTTGAGTACTTAATTCGTTCCGGAGGTCCGTTCTTAACCTGAAACTGTTCTTAACCTGAAGCACCACTTTAGCTAATGGGGCCTCCTGCTGCCGCCGTGCCGCCAGAGCCCGATTTCTGTTCTTATCCTGAAGCAAAGTTCTTAACCTGAAGCACTATTTTTGTGTTAGTGGAGTCTGTAACCTGAAGCATATGTAACCTGAAGCATATGTAACCTGAGGTACCACTGTATGTGCATTTCTTTGCACATTTCCCATTAATATACATATTTTGTATCCGTTATTTGGTTATCACATTGAATCACAAAAAAACAGAATAGTTACAATTTCAAAGGTTTCTTTCAGTCTGCGTGAAGTGCCAATTGAAGAGCTTTGCATTTAAAACCAAACCAAATTTCTGCACCATCCCTCACCAACCTTGTCAAAATGAAGTCCAAATTCTCACCTTTTTTAAGAACTGGAAAATGTCAGACTATACTGCAGAGTTTATATATTAGATATGAGACTTGGAACTTACCACCTGCAGAATATTGTAACAAAGCATTCTGACAACAGTGGTGATGTGTTCATAGCAGGGGGGAAGAAATAGCAGCAGAAGTTCTTTCTAGGTACTATTGGGGAGGGAAAGATGGGGTCATCTCTGCGTCAACTGCAGAGATATTTGCAGCAAAGAGGTGATAAGGAAAAGTACAAGGTGTTCAAAAAGAAAAAAAAGTCAGCAGGAAAGTGGGATAAATCACTAATCTGATTAAAATGCCTTTGTACAAGTGACTTCCCATCTTGCCTTGCAATAAATGCATCTCGTCCATTGCTGACCTAATAGAAATGGTCCTCTTTCAAAGCATGTTTGCTCAAAGACCAACAAACTTTCTCAAATTATTTGAGGAATTTAAATCTAATGTTCTAAAAGTACAGGGAGGAACTGGTCTATTGAGATCACTCGGACTATGCCAGATCTTATCCTATTCAGAAAACACAGGCTCAGCTCACCAAGCTTGTAGCTTGGAATACAGTTATACCTTGGTTGCCGAACGCCTTGGAACTTGTACTTTTTAGCTCCCGAACAATCGAAAACCGGAAGTGAGTTTTCTGGTTTTTGAACAATTTTCAGAAGCCGAACATCCGGCCGGAACGACTTCCACGGCTTCGGATTGGCTGCAGGAGCTTCCTGCAGCCGATCAGAAGCTGCGCTTTGGTTTCCGAACATTTTGGAAGTCGAAAGAACTTCTGGAACAGATTCCATTCGACTTCCAAGCTACGACTGTATTAACTTCTCCAGTTTAGAAACAGCCACCCCATGATGAGCTGGGCCAAAATCCCTTTTGACATTCGAGGAAAGTATTTTTAGGCTGCACCTTATTTTTATGATTGAAAGCTGTTTTCAACTGTTTTCAATGTTGTGTTTTAATGTTGTAAGCCTCCCTGGGACCATAGGGTGAAGAGTGGGTGATATTTTATTATTACTACTATTGCTATTACCACCTGTGATCCTTCAGTTGTCCATCTAGTTGAGAATTCCCAGCTTTGCCCATGTTTTCTGATTAATGCATGAAACTCCATTCTAACACGACAAAAGAGGGCCTGGCTCAAATCTCATTGTATCAAATGAGGAACTGTTTTGTGAATGGTGGTTTCGGTACGGCTCAAGCAGCGCAAGGCTTACTTACACTCTGCTTTTGTAGCAAATAAGCAAGTGAGTTTAAAAAAAGGAAAGTTAGCTTATTGACCTGTTAAAAAAAGGGGGGGGAAGCATCTCCTATTGAGCATTTAGTAAAAGGAAGAGTGAATCTGGTTGCTGCGTAATTAACTCACAATTATGTGGGCAATAAAGACATAATTTAGGATTATTAATATGTTAAAATTGTAAGGAATTTTCTGGCATTTAATTAACATTTGCCAAGGCAGTCTATGGCAAATTAAATATCAATTAATAAAATAACTGACATTTAGATAGATACTCTATTAGTTGTCACAATTATTAACTTGATATTGCTGGCTTTTTAAATTCTAATTAAGTGTCTAAATATTCCTTACAATTTTTATGTGTTGAAAATCTAATTATATTTGTGTCTTATAAATTTAAACTTGATTACACATCATCTTTCCTATTAAATTTCAATAAATGCACTTTTAACTGTCAATTGATGCTTAATTGACATAACCGTCTTATATAATGGTAGGCATTTCTCTTCTCAAGCACAGAGAAGAGAGAGATAGAGTTTAGTATATTTCTGGGTTGTGGGTTTTTTTCTTCCTTAATAAATAAAAACACCCATTTGTTATATGTGAGTCCCACAACTTACAAGAATCATGAAGCCTCATAGACACTGGAAGCTCTTTATAAACCTAAATTCATACGCAAAATAGCTTCTCATGTTCCTCACTACTAAATTACAATGCATACACTGGAAGATTTCCTGGAGAGTGCTGTCTCCGGACATAATTTGCTTTCAGTTCCACATGTACATAGGAAACTGCCTTATGCAATACAGTGGTACCTTGGTTCTCAAACTTAATCTGTTCCGGAAGTCTGTTCCAAAACCAAAGCATTCCAAAACCAAGGCACGCTTTCCCATAGAAAGTAATGCAAAACGGTTTAATCTGTTTCAGACTTTTAAAAACAATCCCTAGAACAGCAATTTAACATGAATTTTACTATCTAACGAGACCATTGATCCATAAAATGAAAGCAATAAGCAATGTACTGAACTATAAAATAAATAAGACAGTATTGTAAATGATAAAAATTAAAATTACTTTTTTTTTCTTACCTGCACTGATCATAGTCAGTCAGTCAGTCAGTCAGTCAGTCAGTCAGTCAGTCAAGTTTATTGCTTATAGCCAAAGGTTGCTGCAATGTATACAATGTCATTCAATAAAATATATACTAGTTTGATACAAAAACTTAAAACATTTACACTGATGATAGTCATTGTTTGGATGGGGGGCTTTTATCCATTTCTGCAGTCACAGAATCCATCAATCGGTAGCTGAACTGGGTTCCACACAGTCACAAAAACAAATTAACCGAAAAAGCCTCAAAAACAAAAACGCAAAATAAATAGCAAAGGCATAAGCGCCAAACTTAATCTGTTCCAGAAGTTTGTTTGACTTCTAAAATGTTCGAAAACCAAGGCGCAGTTTCTGATTGGCGCAAATGCCCCAGAAACAACAGCCAACAGCTGCGTCAGATGTTCAGCTTCCAGAAAATGTTTGAAAACTAGAACACTTACTTCCAGGTTTTCAGCATTTAAGAACCAAGGTGTCTGAGAACAGAGCTACCACTGTAGACTCTTCTTCCATCCAGCTCAGTATTCTTAAACCTAGCATAGCTAGCATAGAAGTCAAAAATGTTCTCTTTCCCCAATACATTGTTGCAGATAAACCCTAGAAATTAATAAATGGTAGGATTTTGAAGAATTGGGATATGGATGAAGGTACAAGCTGCGGAGCTGTGCCAGACGAGGAATCCCTAGGCTGGCTTATGTAAACCAGCCTGGCTGGCCTAGCAAAGAGCAAATCTGTTAACATGACAAAAGGGGTCGATGGACCACCTGAGAGGAATCCTTTGGCCTGGGGAGGCGGTTGTTGCCAAAGGGCTGGGATGTGTGTTTGAGGTGACAGAAAAAGAGAGCTTTTGAGCAAGATGTTCTGGGGAGAAAAAGGAAGGAAGACTGGTCTCCATCTTGGGCAGGATGGCTGAAGGCTGGTTGGGAGAGATGCCTTAGATTCCAGGGCTGCATTGCTGTGAGGGACAAGCCCCTCTTGAAATGACCATGCTGTAAGGTCTGGACTCCCTCAGTGCTGACTGAAGGTGTAAATAGGTGAATAAACCACATTTCTTAAAGCTAAGACTTCGCTGTGTCTCAATTCTCCAAAGGAACACAGACCCTGGGCTCTTGTCACCGCTCAGCAGAGAGAGGGGGAGGCATCTAACTTTCCCAACAATATAGAAAATAATTCCTCGCTTCATAACAAGCATTCTAATATTCAAGCTCATATTTGAACACAGGAGTTTCAGGTAGCAGAATATTCACCCAGCACTTCTTTTCTGTGAAGAGATATTTACTTGAATGTGTTCACATGTCAAAATTACATCCTTTTAAAAAGCAAAACAAAAACAGAACTCCCCAAAGACAAAGAAACTCGCTGAGGAGACAGGGAGTCACTGTTTGTTTGTTTGTTTGTTTGATATTCCACCCAAAGGAACCCGGGATGGCATTATAATCAGCTATGATAAAGGGTTGTTATACTTGAAATGTGTTAGGCACAACAGAAAATTGGACTGCTTTTATTCCTTTAGACTATTCTTTTCAATACTTTGTGAGGTTTGTTTCTTTTCATTTCTCTCCACTAGAAATTCAGTATTGCCACAATAGATCCACAGTCCCAAGGAAATATATGTGCAATGAATTTAGTAATAAATGTACATTTGGGACACGTTGGGGGGGCATTTTTGAGTGGGAAAGCACTGGATACCAATTTCAAAAATGACCTTTTCCTTTGGTGATCCCTCATATCCAAGTAAGACTGACTTCCTTGAACATGCTTTTAACAGTGACCGGGGAGGCCAATTCTGGATCCACACATCCTTCCACAGTGAGGACATGGGTTTCCAGACGTGAGGTGATCTCAGTGAGGGTTTGCCAAGTGTGCCTTCCTCTTAGCACATTTCTCCCTTTTGTCCTGAGTTTGAGTTTCTCCAAAGTTCATGACACCTTTGGTAAAAGCTGCTCACCAATTGGAGTACTCACAGGCCAGCATTTCCCAGTTGTTGGTGTATATACTACGTTTTTTAAAAAAAATTGCCTTGAGAGAGTCAGGGGTCAGCAACCTTTTTCAGCAGGGGGCCGGTCCACCGTCCCTCAGACCATGCGGTGGGCCAGAGTATATTTTGAAAAAAAATAATGAACGAATTCATATGCCCCACAAATAACCCAGAGATGTATTTTTAATAAAAGCACACATTCTACTCATGTAAAAACACCAGGCAGGCCCCACAATTCCTATGCCCCACAAATAACCCAGAGATGCATTTTAACTAAAAGGACACATTCTACTCATGTAAAAACGCACTGATTTCCGGACCGTCCATAGGCCGGATTGAGAAGGCGATTGGGCTGCATCCAGCCCATGGGCCTTAGGCTGCCTACCCCTGGAGAGAGTATTTAAACCTCTTTTGTTGACCACCAGCATTACGCTTTCTATTTTTAAGTTTGGAATAGAGTAGTTGCTTTGGAAGACGACAATCAAGCATTCACACATGACCAATCCAACAAAGCTGATGTTGAAGAAATGTTGCTTTGACACTGGTGATCTTTGCTTCTTCCAGTACACTGACATTAGTTTGCCTGTCTTCTCAAGTGATGTGTAAAATTCTTTGGAGACACCATTGATGGAATCTTTTGAGGAGTTGGAGATGGCGTTTATAAGTGGTCCATGTTTCAAAAGCATACACTAAGGTTGGTAGTACAATAGCTTTGTAAACAAGCATTTTGGTTTCCCTGCAAATGTCCCAGTCCTCAAAGACTCTGCACTTCAATCGGGAGAAAGCTGCACTTGCAGAGCTCAGGCGATGCTGGAGTTTGGCATCAATGTCAGCCCTTGTGGAAAGGTAACTGCCCAGGTAGGCGAAGTGATCAACGTTTCCCAACATTTCACCATTCATTTGGATTTATGGTGCTGCAGAGGGGTTGTTTTGTGCTTGTTGGTGCAGCACTTTGGTTTTTTGGATTTTGAGCGACAGGCCAAGCTTTACTTAAGCTTATGCGAAGATATTTAGGATGGTTTGGAGGTCATCCTCCAAGTGCACACACTACATTGTCATCAGCATATCAATACCAATTTCCAAAATGATCCAGTGGTTTTAGGCTCCAGAGGGCACTCCTGTGCCAAATTCAGCCCTCTTAACTACATAAGTTCTAGCCTAACTGTTTCTTTGTCTGTATAGGATTTGGCTCAGTGATAGATCCTTTGTTTTGTGAGTAGAAAGTCCCAAATTCAATCCCTGGAAGTTAGTTTTTTAAAAAAATATTTTTAGTGGTTCTAAATGTTTTAGATGGTTTGTAACAGTTTTTAAAGTGTTTTGGTTTTATTTAAAGTCATGCTGTTTTGACGCACTGACATTGCTGCCCTGGACTCGTTTGGGATAAAGGACAGGAAACAAATTTGATCAATAAATAAGCAGGGCTGGGAAAGTCCAATGTCAAATTCCAGAGAGACTTTGCCAATCACTGTATACAATACTGAGCAAGTTGGGCCAATAGTCTGAAAAGGACGGCAGAGGTTTCCTGTGGACCCGATGAAGGAGATGTAAGGGTTGGAGTCCTACCTGAGGAAATGGAGGGGGCGTAATGCCCCTTCCACCTATCAGGCTCTGGATCCAAGCCTGGCTGCCTGATTGGCCAACAGCAGGCAGGCTTAGACACAGGACTGACCTTGGGGCGGGACTGACAGAGCAGGTAGGCTTCCCTCAGGTGTGCTCCTGTTGCATTTAAGCATCCTGCACCTGGACCCTTCACTTGTTTTTCCCTCTTTTTAAAATGTGCAGTAAGCAGGGTACAGCATTTGGACTCGACATACTGACTTTCTGCCAGGTAAGCCAGGAGTTCAGGACACTCAGGAGGGTTATAAAGAAGATAAAAAGTGGAGAAGGACTGTATGTACTCTGCCATGAACTTATTGGAGGTAGCCTTGCATATGTATTCTAATATGACCTGCCTCTAGCTCAGAAAAACGATAGGCATTTGGAAGTGTTTGCACACAACAGAGAAGCGGGTGGCTCTGTGGTCTAAACCACTGACTCTCTTGGGCTTGCCGATCAGAAGGTTGGCGGTTTGAATCCCCAGGATGGGGTGAGCTCCCGTTGCTCTGTCCCAGCTCCTGCCAACCTAGCAGGTTCGAAAGCACACCAGTGCAAGTAGATAAATAGGTACCGCTGTGGCAGGAAGGTAAATGGCATTTCTGTGCACTCTGGTTTCCGTCACGGTGTCCCATTGCGCCAGAAGCGGTTTAGTCCTGCTGGCCACATGACCCAGAAAGCTGTCTGTGGACACAAACGGGCTCCCTCGGCCTGAAAGCGAGATGAGTGCTGCAACCCCATACTCGCCTTTGACTGGACTTAACCATCCTTTACCTGCTCCTTTACACAACAGCTCTATAAATGAAACAACATTCCTATAAGGAAGTTCATTACTATTATTCCAAATGAGCTGAGGCTCAGATGTGGTGGCTTGCCTAAGACTACCTTGTGACTGTGCAGCTGAGAGGATGATGCAGGGACTTCTTGGCTCATAATTCACATTCTTACCCAACTTCCTAGGAACTATGAGTCATCCCCAGCATCTGTTAGTCAGAGGTGTATATATATATATATATATAAACTGAAACCTGCCTACTGCTGATCTATTTCTAATGTGCTGAAAAAAGGCACCCACCCCTGATTTAGTAAGAGCCAGATTGATTTAGCTTCCGACACTCTCAGCTCACAGCTGGATATGTAAGTGATCCCAATGACTTTAGCATGAATAAGATGTCAAAAAAATCAAGCCATGTGTATGAGGCAGACTATCATATTTCTAAAAATCTGAGGGCGATGTTATGCAGTCCAAGCAAAGGAGACATATCTGCAATAGCTTCCATTGCAGTAAACACACACACACACACACACACACACACACACACACCCCTAAATTTGTCCTGACTCAACCAGTTTGAGCTAATATCTGCCAGAGGAAAGCAAGTTGCCAACGAATAGGGCACCAGAAATTGCTCAGATAACAAACCCACATATGTTTTGAATGCTTATCAGAGGTACTGGAACTCTGAAAAATATAGGAGGCCTTTTGATTTCTTTTCTTTTTTTTAAATGCATTTTAGTATTTAGTTGCTTTTAATCTCTGCTTATCTCTACCATGCAAATCAACAGGAAATGAAAGTTTGGCCAATTGTTTTAAAAATATGGTCAAGGGAAAGGATAGTTTTAAGGGATGATAGAGAAGGTTGGGGTAAGTAAAAAAGAGAGAATGTTAAAATACTTTATGTCAGGGACTGGGCAGAGGAGGAATGGTGAAGACCACCTCCCCATCCTGACCCTTCCAGAGGAGGAAGAGGAGGAGGAGGAGGAGGAGGAGAAGAAGAAGAAGAAGAAGAAGAAGAAGAAGAAGAAGAAGAAGAAGAAGAAGAAGAAGAAGAAGAAGACAGTTTAGAATTACAACAGGGGTTTGAGGGAGGTCACAGTTCAGAAGAAGATGAGGGGGGAAATTGGGAAATAATGGGAGAGGAGGAGGAGGCAGAGGCGGAGCAGCTGGCTGACACGTTATCACTAGAAAGCATTCCAGACACAAAATCTCTCAGAATCTGGTGAGCCTTAAAAGTAGGAGAGCAAAGGACTCAGAAACAAAGGGCCCTCAGCGCCACCCATAGAAGGGATGACAAATGAGGAAGTGGGAGAGAAGGGGAGGGGAGATTTACTCGGGGCAATGCCATTATTCCCAGGCTGCATTTCCAAGCCTCTCTGTAAATATTGAATAAAAACAGATGGTAAGGACTTTTCCTTGTCTTATCCGTTCCTGCCATGGGGTTTGATTCCTCTGCCTCCTGACACTTTAAGTCAATCCACACTATCCCAAAGGTTCAGGGTACAATGAATAAATATGGATAAACTCAGCTTGTATAGCCAAAATATTTCTTAAGACTTTCTTTGGGCAGGACATGGGTGTGATTTTAGTCTGAGGGTTGCACCCTCTCAGAGTCAACCTTCCAAGGCCTGCATGTCAGTGGTGGTGGGTGGGGCCAGCCAGAAATGTGGGCGGAGCAACAGATGTGACTCCAGCTTTTGTAGTCTACATTCCACCCGTGCAAAAGTCAGAGGTTTCTACACTCCCACCTACCCCATTCCTCCTTGCAGGCAAGCAAGAGGCACTGTCACCTTCAAGGACACGATCCAGCCTGGCACAGAGCAGGGCTGGTGATGGATGTGGTCTGTGGTGGAGGAGGAATCAGGATAGAATCCCAAGGGCTGCATAGAGAGGCTTCGAAAGTCACTTTCAATCCACAGGCCTGAGGGTTGCCCACAATGACAGAGGCATTAACCTATTTTAAGGTCCTTGACCTTAATTATTCCATTTCTTTAGCTTTCTTTTCTGTTCGAATGAAAGCCACTGGCTATGGCTTTTTGCTTTTTTTTTATTTCTACAGCATCTTGTGGTGGCATCCAGGACTTGTGACTCACTGAGCTACACACAGCCCACCAACCACACATTGTAACCAGTCCGAAATAAGCAGCAAAAATGGAAGGCTTATTGAGCTGCTCATCGTCTACTGTTCATGATTCAAGGGTGTAAGATCTCATTTTGTGCAATATTCAGTACAATGATTATATCATTATTATTAGTAGTAGTATTCCTAATATTGCACTAGGCCAGGACTGCAGAACTTGCGGCCTTGAACCATGTCTCATTACTGTTTAAGAATAATTGTGTCCAATAATCAGATTAGATTTCCATTTTTATTTTTATTTTTGTTGTTGCCAATAGTATGTTAGCAGCCATCGTCTTTGTGTGTATATTTCAGATGAGAGTGGAGACATTTCAGATGAGAGTGGAGACGTTTTGAGCAAAACCTTAAGGACTAAGGGCTCAATCCTTACACAACCTATGTTGGCCTGAGCAGTCTAAAATGGGGAAATGGAAAAGCATATTTATCTCTTCTTATATACAGTATAACTGATTAGGCACAATCAAGTGAGAAAGAGTTAGACTTCGGTGACGGATGCAAGACAGACCAAAGATGAGAAGTGGATGTAAGGACATCTTAAACAGCATTATTATTATCATTCTAATTTTTGATTCTTATTTTTTTATGACTACTATAGCTCAGCAACATCAATAAAGAAAGCCCTCCCTTTTGCTTCTATGCTGCACAGATATCAGATTTCTAGAAAGTTTTCCTTTATTGGCTCCATTACACAAAGGGATAGTGCACAAACAGCAGGGCTCAAAAATAAAACACTTTATTGAATAATAGAAGAAGGATGGTATCAATATGTTTTTATCTGGTCAAGAAATTTCTCCATAACAGTCTTTTGGTGCTTAGTGCTCCAATACTCATAGAGCTACTAATGGCTTTCTAATCTCATTGACTGTAATACTAGCGTTTTAAATCTATTTAGCTCAATTTTCTGACATGCATTGGAGACGAAAGGGCATATTTACTGGCTTTGTGTTATTTTTTTATTAGATTAAAAAATGACCAGGCTTTTGCATCAGGAACTTAACTTGGGTTTCTTTTTTTTTTTTAATTTTAGGCTATGAAGGTGGGATAATGAAAGGTCACTATGCCAATTAAGATCAGAGATGGAGTTCACAATCCATTTGTAAGATTTGGGGAGCAATCCCTATTGCTGTGTTGCATTTCCATACATAGAGAGTGTGGTGTCGTGGTTAAGAGTGGTGGACTCGTAATCTGGTGAACCGGGTTCGCGTCTCCGCTCCTCCACATGCAGCTGCTGGGTGACCTTGGGCTAGTCACACTTCTTTGAAGTCTCTCAGCCCCACTCACCTCACAGAGTGTTTGTTGTGGGGGAGGAAGGGAAAGGAGAATGTTAGCCTCTTTGAGACTCCTTCGGGTAGTGATAAAGCGGGATATCAAATCCGAACTCTTCTTCTTCTTCTTATAAATACAAACATGGGTATTGCGTAAAATGGTCATGGCTACGCCAGCATTGCTGGTAGCTTTGATCAAGTCGATGTTTCTCAGTTTAGCTCACTTCAACTTTATTCAAATGTCCAGAACAATCACATTTTTTTAAAAAAGGTTCCATGCAACAGGAAGCAAAGAAATTCAGAAACACAGTGGTACCTCGGTTTTCTAACGCAATCTGTTCCGGAAGACCGTTCGAGTTCTGAAATGTTCAAAAACCGAAAACTCAGTATGGAATCATCAAAATGGAAAACTTCATTTCATGTTCGTCTTCCGAGGTGCGTTCGAAAACTGAAGCATTTACTTCCGGGTTTATGGCGTTCGAAAACTGAAATGTTCATCAATGGGGGTGTTCAAAAATTGAGGTACCACTTTAGATAGAAAGGCCCACTAGAAGTAGGTTTTTCATTATTAAACAAGAATAATACAACCAGCACCCCCCATCACAACATTGCAAGTGCTGCTAACAAAACCTAAGAGCTTGGAATACAAATTTAGCAATGAAAACAGTTATTAAAAAATTCATATGCATGACCAGGAAGGCTGTCTCCCAGCCTTTTCTGAGAAGAGATAAGGGACAAATCAGTCTGGTCTCTCTCTCTCTATATATATATATAAAAAACATGGAATAGTATCATATGGAGTCCAACATGTAACTCTTCACCACACGGATTCCCACGTAAAACGCTGTTAAATCTTCCTTCCAATAGCAGAGGGTCGATTCATTTACATTAGCTGAAGTTAACTAATGTATGTCTTCCTATATTTTGGAACAAACAACAACCTTAAATAATTAGTGCAGCCTCCTTGTGGGACCACAGCAACCTGCAAAATATAGTGGAGAACAAATATTTGTCTCAAAGCTCCCATAATCAGCATAAGTAGACCCTCCAGGTGTCCCTATTTTCAAGGGACAGTCCCAGATTTACAGAAGCCATCCCCTTTTCTGATTTGATCCCCGAATGTCCTGGTTTTCCTAAGGATGTCCCTCTTTCCATCAGAGAAATGTTGGAGGCTATAGAGCGATGCGACGCCCGAGCCAAGGAGATATATACAACCTTTAGAAGGCATTTGAAGGCAGACCTGTATAGGGAAGTGGTTTTTTAAAATGTTTAATGCTTTTATGCTTGGAAGCCACCCAGACTGGCTGGGACAAGCCAGTTAGGTGGGCAGGGTATATAATAATAATAATAATAATAATAATAATAATAATAATAATAATGGATTAGAACATCCATATTTTCATCGTAGAAATGTTGGAGGTTTGCAAGAGTCATTTTAACATGCCTTTGAGATATAAAATGGCTGTAGAAATCCCCTCTGCTTTATGGTTTGTCCATGCTGTGATGTTTCATTTTTAGCATTGTCTTTGGTTTTTATTGTTTTCCTTCCGTTTTATGTAAGCTACATTGTGACCCCATTATCAGGAGATAAATATGAGCTACACGTCTCCAGCTAATATCATGTCTTTCCCCGACAGCGACTTCCTGAGACAGAGGGAACAATGGGACTTTGGTTCAAACTGCAATAGAGTAGGGACGGGAGATAATAATGCCAGGGCACCAAAACACTGTGCCAGGCATGCCTCCAGCCCACAAGCCATCATGTTTCCTAAAAATGGGAGAGAGGAGAATCAGTGGGCAACTAAATAGGACAGAACAATCGGAAACTCACATTTATTTAACAGGAAGGAGAAAAGAGCAGAGCAAGATGGTTTGCAATGTAAAGTCTCTGTCTTTCTCTGTCTCTCTCGTTAATGACAAATCCAATAAAAATTAACATGCATATCTCTTGGAGCATATAAAAGCCTTAAATACAGCTGAAATGTAATATAAATACAAATATATCCAACATGTTCTGTCTCCAACTGCATACTTTCCCCATGCCTTCCAAGCTGTTTGGTGCCACTGTGTACTCATTTTTGAAGTGAAGTTCTTTACATCAAGCTGCCGACTATATAGAAATCTTCGTCCCTTCTCTGGGATTTCTACTTAAAAGAATAGAGGGGCAAAAGGAAGGAAGGAAGGAAGGAAGGAAGGAAGGGGGGAGAGGGGGAGGAAAAGGAGAGAGAGAGAGAGAGAGAGAGAGAGAGAGAGAGAGAGAGAGAGAGGAAGGAAGGAAGGAAGGAAGGAAGGAAGGAAGGAAGGAAGGAAACAGCTTCCAAGTTTTATTTAACAGGGAAATGAGGGAAGGAATAAAGAGGAACAATTCAGATAGGTAGACATTGTTTAAGGTAATCTAGTTATCTACAGGTGAGTGATTAGATTCTCTCAGTGCAACAGCAATTCCCCCTCTGCCTTAGGTGACACTAAGGATGGAGGGAGATTTCATTTTGTTTGTATTTTAATGAGAAACTACTAATTTGAGCTTCTCAAACCAATAAGTGAACCAAAACACAGAGTAGAATTCAATGTAGCGCTAAGGAGATTGTTCCATTAACACAAGCATTTCTGCCTGCCCAACAGAACAATTTCCTCTCTCCTCCTCCCACATGCTGTTCTGGGGGGGGGGGAATTCCCCAGAGTGAATAGGGGGAGGAGAGGAGGGGAAACCCTGTTGTGATAGAGGGAATCCTTGCACTGGCTTCTGCTAGCCAAGATGGGTCTGTTGAACCTTGTCCACTGTTATCCTTCAGAATTCACGCTTCCCTGAATTTTGCAATGCAGTTCTCCAACCAAAAATCGTGCACAATTTTTAGCGGAACGTGTGCATTGAAATACATTTACGTGCATTGCATCAGAGGAAAGGGCTTGCAAAAATAAAAAAGTGATCATTAGTCAAAACTGCATATAAAATGTTTTTTCTAGGAGGAATTCATACAAAAACGCTGACAGTTGCACAATGTTGTTGTTGTTTGTAACACAGATTGTCATGGAAAACTGGAGAACTGCTTTTAAGATTGGAAACTGAGAGAAAGTGAAACAGACAGATTCATCAATCTCTATGTGACACAGCCCTTGGCTGGAAAAGCAAAGTAGGCCTTAGTCTTTGTTGCTCCCTGGCTGTGGGACTACTCTGTGTGAAGGCAAATGGCTGTCTCCATTCTCTTCATGCCATCTCTCTGTGTGGTCTTTCCAGTTTCTTTCACTCAGATTGCCCATTCTCCTTTTTCTAATCTTTTCCTTTTTTTATACAATTGTTATTAAAGTTTCTGTTTTACAATTCAGAATATTCATTTAGACCACCTTGAAATATCAGCGACTTCCCTTCCTCTCTTTCCATGGTTCATTTTGCATAACCTAAATCCCTGCATATTTTACATAAACTAAACCATTCACTGTTTCATTATTACTTCCATCAAAACTTATTTACACTGTTGAATTTATCTGAATGCTGCCAACGTTTTCAAGTGTACACAATCCCCCCCATATATTCAATAAACATTTTCCAATCTTCTTTAAACGAATGCTCTTCTTGTTCTCTTATTCTTTAATTTAGATCTGCAACCTCACTCGTTTTATGTTTTTGGGCTAACAAAAAAAGGGGTCACTGTAGTGGCATACATAAATAACCTTTTTTGACGCCTGGGAATTTCCATCTGAATTATTCCCAATTATTATTGGTGTGTGTGTGTGTGTGTGTGTGTGTGTGCTTTTAAATGTTTTTTTCCAATTTGTTATAAATTATTTCCCAATACTCTTTTACCCTTTAAGAGATCCACCACATATGAAGGAATATATACTCAACCGCATTGCATTGGAGATGCTTTTTCTAATCTTTCCCACCAACTCTCCTCTGACTCTCTTCAGAACACTCCTATTGTGCCCTTAGACAGATCCCTCAGTTCCATATGATGGCTTCCCAGTTTCCAAAAAGGGCTTTGCTCCAAGCATTTTGCTGCAGCACTACAGAAGAAAAAGAGTTTGGATTTGATATCCCGCCTTTCACTCCCCTTCAGGAGTCTCAAAGCGGCTAACAATCTCCTTTCCCTTCCTCCCCCACAACAAACACTCTGTGAGGTGAGTGAGGCTGAGAGACTTCAAAGAAGTGTGACTGGCCCAAGGTCACCCAGCAGCTGCATGTGGAGGAGCGGAGACACGAACCCAGTTCCCCAGATTACGTGACTACCGCTCTTAACCACTACACCACACTGGCTCTCAAACTCACATAACTAATTTTTTTCTTCAGTTTCTTCAGTTTTCTTCAGTTTATTATAACTAATTAAACCAGGGATTGGAAAGCTTTTTTTTTAAAAAAATAACAATTTCAACAAAACAAAATATCAAAACAAACCATCTTCCTTATTTCTCCCATTCCCCCCACCTCCCCAACGAACCCTCCCCCCCAGACTTCCCTCAGCTCCTCTCTCTGATTTCTCAACACATATTGTTCTCTGCATACTGTAAAATTGTACAAATCCTTACATTATCTACTGTTTCTACTATATTAACCATCAATAAATTTGTGTATGTTTATTCAAAACCTGCCAAGGAGTCTAGTTCATTTTGTTGTCCTTTTAAGTAGTTTGTAAAAAGTTCCCATTCTTTTTTGAAGTCACAGTTGTCCTTATCTCGCAGTTTGTATGTCAGTTTAGCCAGTTCTGAATAGTTCATCAATTTCTCTCGCCACTGTTCTTTTGTCGGGGTTTCCTCATTCTTCCATCCTTGTGTTATCAAGACTCTTGCCGCTGTTGTAGCATACATAAATAAATTCTTTATTTTCTTTGGCAGGTCTTGTCCTACAAAGGGATTGGAAAGCTTTAATCCTCTGATTGTTGTCCCACCATTCCAAGCCGGGGAGACAAGGAGTCATAGTTTGACAGTATCCCAATGGTTATAGCCTCCCCAGGGCTGGAACTCACCAGAACCCAGTTCCGGCACCTCTCAAGTGGGCACCATGGCCATTCTAAGAGAACAAGGGAGGTGTTCGTGGTGAGTTCCGGCACCTCTTTTTCTAGAAAAATAGCACTGAGCCTCCCTATCCCTGAACTCCCTAACTAAATAATTGGATCAACACAACAGTTTCAGACCTTTATCTGTGGGTACTCTGTGGACTCCTTTTTTCAGCAGGATGAGAAGTACAGAGGGACTCTGAAAAGGCAGCATTTACGGTATCCTTACCTATTAAAAGCCAGGTATCCATTTGGTTTATGGTGCCAAGCTGACACTGAGTGGGTAGATAGCGCCAAAAGAGAAGCGAGCTAGTGACTTTATAATTAGGCAAGAGTACCCGAGGAACTGGTTTACAGTTCCCTGGTGCCAGGCTTTGACATGACATTCCAGTTATTTCCCCTTTTCTTATCAGGTTAAGTAGCATTTTGTGCTCCCCTCCTTCATTCATCCTGCTAGAGGCACCTGCCACCTATTAGTGTAGGAGACTCTCATGAAAGCTTCAGCATTTTAACCTCTGGCCAAAACAGGAACTGCAGAGGTATCAGGGGAAGAAATATAAGCAACCCTTTTCTAACCTCATAAAAAGTTTAGTTATAGAGATTTACTTCAAGGTGAAAAACTGAAGGGTTATTATTGTATCCCTGTTGAAGAACACAGAGAGGAAATGCGTAATAAAATGAGAAGGGAGGTTTCTTTCTTTCTTCTGTTTCTGCCTTTCCTTTTCGAATGCTTTAAGCCAGGCATAGGCAAACTTGGCCCTCCAGATGTTTGGGGACTACAACTCCCACGATCCCTAGCTAACAGGACTAGTGGTCAGGGATGATGGGAATTGTAGCCTCAAAAAATCTGGAGGGCCAAGTTTGCCTATGTCTGCTAAGTCCAGCAGTTCTTACATCTTCTGAACTCCACATTGGCTGTGAAGCTGCCTTGGATAGCGGAAGGGCTGGACAAACCTGGGTGGACATGCAATGTAAAATTAAGCTGATTTCAGTGCAACCTTTTCCATGCTAGAAGATCACTGTTGCATTCTGGTAACTATATGTTTAAGAAGCTTGCCGCTGGAGAAGAAGTTGGGAGGGGCACAGCAAAAAAAGGGAGACGGAAAATTAGGTTGAAAATAATGACTGGATGCATTAACAAAGATCTCCTTAAGAATCACTGAAATCTATTTCTCATAGCCTTGCCCCTTTGGCAATCTTTTCCATTTCATCTCAGAAAGGCTCTATTGTCTTTTTGGCTCCTATTCAAGACCTTCATTTTTCAACACAGCCTTTTAAGTAGATACTTTTTCTTCTTATCCCAGCATGTTATCTGCATTGGATTTGAAATTGTTTTAATCATTTACATACATATATCTTCCGTTGTTGATGTTTTCATTGTAAAATCTCTCTAAGACGTTTTATGGGAAGCAACTCTGAAATGGAATTAAAAAGTTTGCCAAGAAGAAGAAGAAGAAGAGTTTGTATTTGATATCCCGCTTTATCACTACCCAAAGGAGTCTCAAAGCGGCTAACATTCTCCTTTCCCTTCCTCCCCCACAACAAACACTCTGTGAGGTGAGTGGGGCTGAGGGACTTCAGAGAAATGTGACTGGCCCAAGGTCATCCAGCAGCTGCATGTGGAGGAGCGGAGACGTGAACCTGGTTCACCAGATTACGAGTCTACCACTCTTAACCACTACACCACACTGGCTCTGCCTGTGCTTCTAAATAAGTGAGCATATTCACACTGCTGTGTCCTTTTGCTATTGTCAGGAGGGGACAAGGGCACACTAATAACGCAGAGCAGAAAACACACTTAATAATCCACAAATGAACCCTTCACAAGGTCCACACTTGAGTTTGCTGGTTTCTATTTAAAAAGCCGAGTTTTGAGCTGTCCTGTATGATGGTTAGTTTTTGTGCATTGCAGGGCTCTTCTTTTCATTTGCTTTTTACGTTTCCACCATTGCATCAAGCATTTTGTTTCATAGGAGGCTGACTGTACATTTAATCTCCTGTCGTTCAGATTGCCCACTGAACGGGAGACCTTCGGGGAAACATTGAGGATGGCTAGTCGATATGAGGCCCATTTTATAGCATCCTTAGGAAAACAATAGGATGGAAAGTTGGGATGATTTAGCTTTAATTAGGCTAAGTATAAATTGCTGAGAGGTTTAGAGGTGATGTATCCCCACATATAACTCAATCCTCTTCTATCAGCATCAGTTTTCCAGCTCATTAACTTTATTTAGCCACAAGGGCTCGAGGAAGCCGTTTCATGCACTTATGCACCCAGAATTCATTCATGTCAAGCAGTGTGGAAAATGGCAGGGAAGTGTCACCAATTTGGAGCAGGGGCCTTCGGGCAGAGCAGGCACTCTGCTTGTCCTTCAGCCACACAAACCTCTTGCTGACTTTGGCACCAGTGCAGCAAGAACGAATCATTCAAAAATGGGGGGTGGGATGGCAGCATTAGTTTCTCCACTCCCTGCTGTATAGCAAGGAGCTGTCCAGGTTCTCATTTATAACTCCAATGCCAGTCATGCTGGGGCATCATTCAGGGCAGGGATGGGGACTTTTGGCTCTCCATATGTGGCTGGCCATATGCCCATCAGGCCTTTTCATTGGCTACTCGTTGGTGTCTCATTGGTGTCTCTGAAAATTTTTACACTTGGGAAGACAGGCGAACTAATGCCAGTGTACTGGAAGAAGCAAAGATCACACGTGTTGAAGCAATGATTCTTCACCATCAACTTCGTTGGACTGGTCATGTTGTGCAGATGCCTGATTATTACCTTCCAAAGCAACTACTCTATTCCAAAATTAAAAATGGAAAGCATCATGCTGGTGGTCAACAAAAGAGGTTTAAAGACTTTCTCAAGGCAAATCTTAAAAATTGTGGTATAAACACAGACAACTGGGAAACACTGGCCTTTTTCTCCAATTGGAGAGCAGCCTTTACCAAAGGTGTCATGGGCTTTGAAGACACTTGAACTCAGGACGAAAGAGAGAAACGTGCTAAGAGGAAGGCATGCTTGGCAAACTCCCACTGTGATCAGCTCGCAGCCAGAAACCTATGCCCCCACTGTGGAAGGACATGTGGATCCAGAATTGGCCTCCACAGTCACTTACGGACTCATTGTTAAAACCGTGTTCATGGAAGACAATCTTACTCGGCTACGAGTGATCACCAAAGAAGATCATTGGCCTTGCTGTCTGGAGCTGATGGAAGTTGGAGTCCAAACATGGAAGTTGGAGTCCAAAATCCAGAGGTTTCTATGCAGCCGCCTTTTGAACACACACACACACACACACACACCCCCTCTGGCATTTCTCTGATGACAATAGGGATGTCCTGTTCCATGATTTTATTCTTTGTAACCTCCCCACCTGATTTGGTTGCCCCAGCCACCCTGGGTGGCTTCCAACACGTATAAAAACATAACAAAACATTAAACATTTTTTTTAAAAAAAAACCCTTCCCTATACAGGGCTGCCTGCAGATGTCTTCTAAAAGTTACACCACTACTTATCTCCTTGGCTCATGTGTCAAATAACTCCATTTTTTGTTGTTGTTGTGTCCGACTCTTCGTGACCCCATGGACCAGAGCACGCCAGGCACTCCTGTCTTCCGCTGCCTCCCACAGTTTGGTCAAACTCATGCTGGTAGCTTCGCGAACACTATCCAACCATCTCGTCCTCTGTCGTCCCCTTCTCCTTGTGCCCTCCATCTTTCCCAACATCAGGGTCTTTTCCAGGGAGTCTTCTCTTCTCATGAGGTGGCCAAAGTATTGGAGCCTCAGCTTCACGATCTGTCCTTCCAGTGAGCACTCAGAGCTGATTTCCTTCAGAATGGAGAGGTTTCATCTTCTTGCAGTCCATGGGACTCTCAAGAGTCTCCTCCAGCACCATAATTCAAAATTTGTTGTACAAAGACAACAGGCAATAACTCCATACCCTACAACATTTATCCGATGCACAGAGTGATGTCCTAAGGAAAAACCAGGACATTCTGGGATCAAATCAGAAACTGGGGCGGCTTCTGTAAATCCAGGACTGTCCCTGGAAAATAGGGGCACATGGAGGGTCTGTGATGGGAGCCAGAGTCCAAACACGCCAGCAATGCAAAACCCAGAGGTTTATATGCAGACATCTTTTGAATGTACTTAAGATATTGGGGCAGTCGTTCCTTGCCCTGGCACAATCCTTCTGCTTCAGCATTGCTCTAAGACTGACCGCTCATATTTAAATCCAGAAAGGTGTTAAATCCCACTGTTACACGTACACATTGTACTTAAAATATAATGCATGCAGTACAAAACCAGCTTAATCATGGGCAGGCTTTTAATCAAGCTCGCCCCTCAGTCTCAGCCATAATCATCTTCCTGCTGGACACTGACCAGAGGCAGGGGGGTAGCAGATGGTGGTGATTTCTCAGGTCAGGTTTATCAGGAAATGATTCAAACGTTTCCTGAGGGTTTAGGTGACACCACAATATGCACACCCACATCTGCCTGCCTACCCAGAAACCAAAGTTTGAGATCGAAGGTGATCTCCTATCCTTGCAGAATATATTTAATGGAAAAAGATGGGAAAGGAACCACCTTTTTCTGTCTGTGGTTTTAATAACTGGAATACTGCTTTAGAGAGCAAAAGGGGATTTTTCTCCCCCAAGCAATGCTCTTCCAAATTTCACACTGTATTGATACGTGCATGGAAAGAACATAAGTAGAGGTTAGCAGTGGGGAAAGAGATTTACACACGGTTGCAGAGCAAATACAATATCTTCAGAACTGTGCATTTCATAAACCAGCCTTTATGTTTCAAAGGAGCAAGTGTGAAGCTTGAATAAAACAAACTTCCACATTAGCACTGTCAAATTTTCACTTTTGAGGATTCTCTCCCACCTACTCCTTGAGCAGGGAGAGTTGGGTGCTGAGAGTTGCTAGGAGGCCTCTATTCCCTTCACAGAGAGACAATTCTCAGAGCATTTTAATGATCAATCCTTCTTTGCAGGGAACTCTGGAATTATAGATCTGAGAAGGGAATACACGTCTCCTAACAGCTCTCAGCATCTTTAACAAACTATAGTTCCCAGGATAGTGCTTTAAATGTATGGTGCAGATGTGCTCTGAGTAGGTAATTTTAAGCAGTAAAGAATATGAAAGACCGCTTCCTTCCCTTCAGACTCTCTCTGCTGTAAAGATCAGCAGAACAGTGTTTCCGGATAACAACTACTGTATCTTGGCTGTTACTTTGTACAGTGGTACCTCGGGTTAAGTACTTAATTCGTTCCGGAGGTCCGTTCTTAACCTGAAACTGTTCTTAACCTGAAGCACCACTTTAGCTAGTGGGGCCTCCTGCTGCCACTGCACCGCCGGAGCACGATTTCTGTTCTCATCCTGAAGCAAAGTTCTTAACCTGAAGCACTATTTCTGGGTTAACGGAGTCTGTAACCTGAAACATATGTAACCTGAAGCATATGTAATCTGAAGTACCACTGTATTGTGTCTTTAAACTCGGTCTCCTTGTTATTAGTATCACCTGGGGTTGGCTATATATATTTTTCAAATAATGTCGTTAGTAACAGTGACTACATAATCGCATGAGCACTGTTCCAGAGTATTTTTCATTCTCATGTATATTATATCTATTCAAAAAAAGATTGGGTATGTAACTTTTTTATGTTACAGTTTATTTCTACGCTATTTGAAGTTGTTATGCACGCGCAGGTCATTGTCTGAATATTGCATTTCCAGTTAATGAAGAAATTACATATCTTTCTGCTTACGAGTGTTGAACTAATTGGCTGATGAAGAATTAACGAAACAGTAGTTGTTATCTGGAAACAGTGTTCAGCAGAGTTCAGAGTTGGACATCAGAATTGAACATTTGCTGATTATACAAAGTGTCACAGCTTGCTCTCCGCCGGGTAAAGATCAGCAGAGCAAACCATCTCACGCAAAAGTCCTGGGAGAGTG
This sequence comes from Podarcis raffonei, assembly GCF_027172205.1. Classification (NCBI taxonomy): domain Eukaryota; kingdom Metazoa; phylum Chordata; class Lepidosauria; order Squamata; family Lacertidae; genus Podarcis; species Podarcis raffonei. The sequence continues at coordinate 24,069,632 of NC_070618.1, forward strand.
CGTTCTCTGGGGCCATACCTAAGTTGTTGAATTCTCTCCCCACAGAAGCATCTGGTTTCTTCACTCTACAGCTTTTGGCAAATGCTGATTGCTGAAGTAAGAATAGCAAAATCACAGCCAAGAAGTTCAAATCATATCTATGACTGACATCTTTCTTCGGAAATTATACCGATGTGTAAACTTTGCCTGCAGAAACTTATAGATGAATTAAAACGTGATATTTTCAAATGCAGGTAGAAATATCGTTAAAAAATAAGGGATAAATAAGATATTAAGGTAGTGCAATATTAAGTAAGAAATGTGGAAGAAGTAAACAGAACGGAGAATCATCAGAAAGGCTGAGGGAAGTCAAAAAAGAGGATGTTGGTGATAAATAAGATGTTTGTTTTGTATGTTGTTTTTTTATATTGGAAAATTAATAAAAATATTTATTAAAAAAAATAAAACGTGATATTTTCAGTCACGTGCTTATGCAAGCATGGGCACACAGTCTCTTCTTCTAACTTCCAAACAGCTGTATTTTCCTTCCTTTCCAGAGCTCAGCACTCAGCCTTCTGCATCTCAGTTAGGCCATGCCTTTCAGCTCCCAGAAGAGATATCCACTTTTACCTTCTCCTGCAGCTTTGCTTTCTTTCTTTCAAGCAGAGAAGAAGCACTCCAACACTCTATTCAACTTAGCAGTGTTCACAGTGGATTCTAAAACACAGTCATCTTGCTTCACATAAGATGGGGACGAATCAAATTTAAATACACAGTAATCCATATAAGCATTTACATTTTCAGTGAGTTAGATTACTATAACTTAACACTGATGAGGCACCTATTTACCCTGGTGCTTGACACTTGGGGGCTGTTTTTAGGGCCCATTTCTATAATCGAGTTTTGAATTCTGATTTTTAAATTGTTGTAACATGCCCTCAGATCTGCTAGTGAAGGGAGGGGGGATAATAACAATATGCACAAAAACCCCAATAGGAAAATACAGAGATGTGCTATAGTAGGGCACCCTTAAAAAGGTGAGGTAGACTTCCGGTTGGTCGCCCAATTAATGGCGGACAGGAGCTCTTTTGGCTGAAAGAGCCCCGGCGCTTTGAAGATTGGGGTGGCCGCGAGAGCATCGTGGAACCCCCCAAAACCCCTCAGATTGAGCATTCTGAGGACCTGGTGTTCCGGCGGGTACCCTGAGTGACTCCCCTTCTCCCCGGTAAGCTCTAATAAGAGCCCCGAGAGTGAGCGGGGTTGGAGACTTGGGTACTGTGGAATCGACTTGCTTTCTTCATTGTGCGAAGCTCCCAGTCTGGTGATCGTGAGCGACCAATTTCTCTGAAAAAAGAAGATTGGGAATGAAAGTTAAATGGGGTTTTAGAAGTAATAAGTGTTTATATTTTTGTTTCTTCCACCCCCCTTACTATTGTAATGTGTTTTCTTTTGTGTGTTTTATATGTTATGTCTGTTATAAATGTGGAAAATTAATTGAAAAAATTGAAAAAATAAAAATAAAAAAGTGAAGTAAAGGTAAAGGAGCCCTGGATCATCAAGTCCGGTTGAATTTGACTATGGGGTGTGGCTCTCATCTCCACTTTCAGGCTGAGGGAACTGGCATTTGTCTACAGTCACCTTTCCTGGGTCATGTGGCCTGCATGACTAAACAGCTTCTGGCGCAATGGAACACCGTGACGGAAACTAGAGCACATGGAAATGCCATTTACCTTCCTGCTGCAACGGCACCTATTCATCTACTTGCACTGGTGTGCTTTTGAACTGCTAGGACCAGAGCAGAGCACGGAAATGCCGTTTACCTTCCCGCCAGAGTGGTACCTATTTATCTATTTGCACATGCTTTCAAACTGCTAGGTTGGCAGGACCTGGGACAGAGCAACGGGAGCTCACCCCTTCACTGGGATTTGAACCACTGACCTTCTGATCGGCAAGCCCAAGAGGCTCAGTGGTTTAGACCACAGCACTACCCGTGTCCCCAGGGCACACTTAATGCATGAATTGCAACATGTTGCCTAGCTGTGTGCTGCTTACATGAGAATTACAATGCGCTGCAGCAGAATTTCTGGGCCCCCATAAATACTTTTCCCTGCTCAGGATAAATCCCTGCTGGATAGGTTTCTGTTTTTGATTTCTGAAGATCTACAACAAATAATATTTTTTGCATGCTTAAAACCATTGAAGCATTTGCCCCAAGCACAAGCTGTGACTGAGGGGAATCTTTTTCATTTTTCAGATAAACTAAGCCACAAATAAACAGACCACACATTGCGTTTTGTTTTCAGTCTGCCTCTTCTCTTCATAGATACTTAATAGCTCATGGTATTTCCCACCCTATCTTTAATTCAAGCTTACCCATAACATTAAGTTGCCATGCAACAGTAACAGCATAAATAGAATTAAACAAGCTCACTTTAGTCACGTAGCCCCAAGTTTCGGAGAAATACCACAAACTGGAAAGGAAAGGAAATTATACAGCTGCCAGGCAAGATACAAGACTGAAAGAAGCCCCTTTTGATATGGAACCTACAAACAATATAAACTTAGGAATGATTCCTTGTGTGGAAGAAGACAATTGTTGGAGGTTTGAGAAAATTAAAGCTCCAGATTCTAAAAGAATATACAATGGTAATTCTATATTCCAGTCAGATCAGTTATATTCCAGTCTGAAATATTCCAGTCATATCAGCCAAGAACTGTAGTAACTCTTTGGTCCACTGTTTATCACCAATATTATAATTAAAACCCAAACAAGTATTACTACAACTGCTATCATCACTGGTGCAATTCATTTCCTGCACTTTGCCATAAGGCCCCAAGGGTGGGTTACAACAATTAAATGGCAACATCAATATATATCAATACAATATTGCACCGTATTAAAAGCAGTCTAAAACAACTTAAGCATGCAAAAATGAGGTGGGTCTTTTAAAATATACATCTCTAGTGTCAAAAGCATCCAAAGGAAGACCGTCAACAAAATGTTGCACTCTGTCCTAAACATCTAACAGGAAAGACCCTGTTCAGCCAGTTGTAACCTCCTCCCAGATACTATAATAGGTAAAGGTAAAGGACCCCTGGACAGTTAAGTCCAGTCAAAGGCAACTATGGGGTTGCGGCGCTCATCTTGCTTTCAGGCTGAGGGAACCAGCTTTCCAGGTCATGTGGCCAGCATGACAAAACTGCTTCTGGCACAACGGGACACTGTGACGGAAACCAGAGTGCACGGAAATGCCGTTTACCTTCCCGCTACACTGGTACCTATTTATCTACTTGCACTGACGTGCTTTCGAACTACTAGGTTGGCAGGAGCTGGGACAGAGTAACAGGAGCTCACCCCATCACAGGGATTCGAACCGCCAACCTTCTGATCGGCAAGCCCAAGAGGCTCAGTGGTTTAGTCAAAGGCGCCACCCATTCCTATACTATAATAGGTAAAGGTAAAGGACCCCTGGACAGTTAAGTCCAGTCATAGGCAACTATGGGGTTGCAGTGCTCATCTCGATTCAGATGACGTTTGTCCACAGACAGCTTTCCAGGTCATGTGGCCAGCAGGACTAAACCGCTTCTGGTGCAACGGAACACCATGGCGGAAACCAGAGTAGTGCACCGAAACACCATTTTCCTACCTGCCACAGCAGTACCTATTTATCTACTTGCACTGGCGTGCTTTCGAACTTCTAGGTTGGCAGGAGGATATATAATATGGCACCAGCAGTACACATATGCTCACCAAGGGCTTTCCTGAGGCCCACAAGGACCTATTCCCACCACTGAAATAGGCATTCAATTATAGCTAATAAATAGCTTGTGGTATACTCTGAAGTGGTAAAAGCCAATAACCAATTTACCACCTCTTGAAATGTCGTGGGCACAAGGCTCCAGCTTCTCTCATGTAATGACAGATTTGCAGAAGAAGAATGAGGAGCGACTGCAGTAAGTCTTATAAAGACTTAGAATTTCAGGAACTAATTGGAGGAAGGTTGAATAACTGATCACAGTTTTGTGCAAGTTGAGGGAGGGGGAAAGGCGCTCCTCTGGGAACAGTTTCAATTCTGCCCTGAAATTAACATACATCAACATTTTTTATTACTATTATTTTTCTAAAGGAAGGTTTCAGCCAGTGGAGAGGAACAGAAAAAGGAAAGCACATTAGGCTATTTTTATGTGCTATTAAAATTCAGAACCATGTAACGCTTTGATGCAGCCATGTCAGATACAGAGCATGTGCTGTCAGGATTCTGTTCAGTTTTCAAAAGGTTTCAAATTGAATTTCCGACTGGGTCGGAAAACCTTTAATCATGTGTATGTTTAATCTGCAATGGATTTGTAGCCGAGCAAATATTATGGAACAGTTGTGCAAAAGAAGTAAGGTGTCTTATTCTAAGGAAGAAGGGACTCAGGAAATATCCGCACATCTTTGAAATCTTGCTCTGCTGGTTGTGAAAAGAGAAATCCGCCCCCCTCTACTTTGTTTTTAAATGGAGGAGAAAAGCAGACTGGAGATCAAACTTCTTCTTTTTTTGCAAACATATCACAACAGCTTATGGAATGTATCTGTTAGTATGTTGGGATTTGTGGGATGAGGAAAACCAGGTCCACATCTGTGGTGATCACACAGGGTCACCGGACGTTTAACGGTCTATTGATCCCTGTGCCACCACTGTGCTCGCTTTCCCGCTGCCACCAACCCGTTACTCTCGGGTAAAACACTGAGTCCAGACAGTTGTTAAAATTGAACCAAATAAACAAGTTTATTTTATAAGCATTAACAAGTTTATGGCTTCTCAGATAATATTCCTGTCAGTATCTTAACTTTAGTTTCTTTACTGGCCTATACCTTCCTAATACCTTCTGACTGATTATCTCAACTGTTTGACTGACTCCTCTTAACAAATTGTCTCACTCTCTCACATCAGACTAGCCCAACCCACAGACTTATCCTCTCTGTCTCTTCTCTAACTCCAGACTGACTCCTCAACCACCCTAACTCTAACTCTAACTCCTCCCCTTGGGTTCCCATTGGTTAGTCATTTTACAATTAGTTAACCCTTTCTTTATGAACCCAGTATGATGTCACAAACCTAGGAGGGCAAACGCCACATAATCACACCTCAGTTATGAAGGCCAATAATGAAGACTCGGGATCGCACATTACCCTGAGTGGTCTGGCTGCCCCTACCTCCGTGGTTAGCTCCACATCGTTCTGAGTAACAGGTCTTCCTTTTGCCCTTTTGACTGGGAGTGGCCGCCGAGACCATATAACACAGGTCCTGAAAGACCTACATTGGCTCCCAGTACATTTCCGAGCACAATTCAAAGTATTGGTGCTGACCTTTAGAGCCCCAAATGGCCTTGGCCCAGTAGACCTAAAGGAGCGTCTCCACCCCCATCGTTCAGCCCGGACACTGAGATCCAGCGCCAAGAGCCTTCTGGTGGTTCCCTCACTGCAAGAAGTGAAGCTACAGGGTATCAGGCAGAGGGCCTTCTTAGTGGTGGCACCTGCCCTGTAGAATGCCCTCCCATCAGATGTGAAGGAAATAAACAACTATCTGACTTTAAGAAGACATTTGAAGTCAGCCCTGTTTAGGGAAGTTTTTAATGTTTGATGTTTTATCTCTTTAATAATAACAACAACAACAACAACAACAACAACAACAACAACAACAACAACACAGTCATACCTCATGTTACGTCCGCTTCATGTTACGTTCTTTCAGGTTACGTCTCGCGGTGACCCGAGAGCACTGGAAAGGGTTACTTCTGGGTTTCTCCACTCACGCATGTGCAGAAGCGCAAAATGACATCACACACATGTGCAGAAGTGGCAAATCGCAACCCGCATGTGCACAGACGTGCCGCTGTGGGTTGTGCTCTTTTCATGTTGTGAACAGGCCTCAGGTATGGATCCCGTTTGCAACCAGAGGTACCACTGTAATAATATTGATACTATTCTGTTGGGAGCCGCCCAGAGTGGCTGGGGAAACCCAGCCAGATGGGTGGGGTATAAATAAATTATTATTACAGTGGACCCTCCAGATGCGAATTTAATTAGTTCTGGGGGTCCGTGCGCACCCAAAAATTACGTAAGTAGAAAGTGCTTCTGCGCATGCACACGCAGCGAAACCCAGAAGAATACACTTCCAGGTTTGCCGTGTTCACAACCCAAAAGTTACGTTACCCGAAGGTAATGTAACCTGAGGGTCCACTGTATTATTGTTGTTGTTGTTGTTGTTGTTAGATAAAGATGAGCAAACAGACTCTAGATCAGCTCTTCCACCTGGGCCTAACTTAGCCTTCTGGTAGCATGAAACAAGGGTTGTGCATTGGATTTCACAGTGTTCTCAGCCATATCAGCCCTACTCTGTGAGATTCAGGTATTGGTTGAGTCAGACTGAGACAACGCTGGACTGCCACAGGTTGGGTCGGGCAGCCTGGAGCAACCTGGGACTGTCAGGCGACAGGAAATGGAGGCAGGGAAGAAGAAACCGTGATATAAATAATTGTATGGACTCGGCTACATTGGCAAAGGAAAAGCACTTTATATGTGTTGTTTATGCATTCTAACACTATGACACCAGGTGGCACTGTGGAGTTCTGTTTTTTGTCAACCCGATTTCTCACACAAAGTTTGCAACGCGTTTAACTGAAACACTTCCTTGATGTGTCTAGATCCAACCTATATTTATATTTTAAAAACTTTGTACACTGGAAAGTGCCCCAGTTTGAGTGCCTGAAGTATTCTTTTCTACTAGGATAAAGGTAAAGGGTAAAGGGACCCCTGACCATTAGGTCCAGTCGTGACCGACTCTGGGGTTGCGGTGCTCATCTCACTTTATTGGCCAAGGGAGCCAGCATACAGCTTCCGGGTCATGTGGCCAGCATGACCAAGCCGCTTCTGGCAAACCAGAACAGCGCACAGAAACGCCGTTTACCTTCCCGCCGGAGTGGTACCTATTTATCTACTTGCACTTTGACGTGCTTTCGAACTGCTAGGTTGGCAGGAGCAGGGACCGAGCAACGGGAGCTCACCCAGTTGCGGGGACTCGAACCACCGACCTTCTGATCGGCAAATCCTAGGCTCTGTGGTTTAACCCACAGTTCCACACCTCAGATTTTGACTTCCTAATTTGCTTCCCCAGTATTCGGTGGCTGCCTAAGAAGAAAATCAGTGGACCTAGGTTGCTTGAAGACATTTCACACCACACAGACTTGCCACCACAATTTCAGCATCTTTCATTTTATTTTGCAGCTTGCTCAAAGTATAAGGCCCTGGAAACTAGAGCACATTGGACCCGTTCAGACAATGCACTCACATTTCCTTTCACCTGTCGAAATCACTGCTCATTGGAGGAAAATAAATATGAGTTGTTTGAATACACTCAGTCCAATCTTCTTCCACAGTATCTGGAGTTTCTTCCAGTTCTGCTGAAAGCAATGCCAGCTTGCTATCGCTGAGAAAAAAAGCCACCGTATTAATTTTTTTTTTAAAAAAAGGCTTTTTTTAGTTTTTACAGTAGGCTCTGTTTATGTGCAAGCCAGCGACCCATTCAAACCTTAAAAATTCTACATTGGCCATAAATATGGTAATTTTAACATTTGCCACCTCTTTCTTTCCCAGAAGTGATGCTCTCAGCAGGCCTACCATTTTGACATTTTCTTTCGTTTTACAGAGATAAGCTTCTTCCCATAGGCCCCAAGCTATTAGCATTCATAATATTAATTGCCAAAAATTACCAGCTTCAAGAAGTTTTTATCTAACAAAACTGCTCTGTGGCTACCTCAAGACAATTTAGTGCCATTTATGTCTCAAGCAAACACTTAAGAATGTAAATAGGAAGAAGCCCACAGGATAATTAATATTTAAAAAGCAAAATGTCATGCTCAGCTAAGCAGTCCCCCCCCCTCCGCCCCCAACATCCGTCTTTTTCTTCCCTGGTCTCTCCCTACCCTAAGTAATGTGTTCTTCTCAGAAATCTGTTTGGAGACTTAACAGAGTACATTAGAATTGATTGGGGCAAGGTGGTTTTACTACAAAATACCAACAGCTATCCAACTGTGTAGGATTTGCCTATAGGGACGAACAACGCAGAACTCTGACGCTGCAATCCTATATGTAACACAGTGCAGTGGGTTAAAATAAGGGGAAACTACGGTCATACTCTCCAACGTTTCTCCAATGAAAATAGGGATATCCATCATATTCATCATTTTATTCTTTATACCATGGGTAGGCAAACTAAGGCCCGGAGGGTGGATCCGGCCCGCGGATGGTCTGGGAATCAGTGTGGTTTTTACATGAGTAGAATGTGTCCTTTTATTTAAAATGCATCTCTGGGTTATTTGTGGGGCCTAGGAATTCGTTCATTTCCTCCCCAAAAAATATAGTCCGGCCCCCCACAAGGTCTGAGGAACAGTAGACCACCCCCCTGCTGAAAAAGTTTGCTGACCCCTGCTTTATACTCCACCCATCTGAATGGGAAGCCCCAACCACTCTGGGCAGCTTCCAACATGTATACAAACATAATAAAACATTAAACATTTTTTTAAAAAAACAACTTCCCTATATAGGACTGCCTTCAGATGTCTTCTAAAGGTTGCATAGTTACTTATCTCCTTGGCTCAGAGGTAACGCAATTCCATACCCTCCAACATTTCTCTGATGAAAATAGGAGTGTCCTAAGGAAAAGTGGGACATTCTGGGATCAAATCAGAAACTGGGATGGCTTCTCTAAATCTCTAAATCAGGGACGTCCCTGGAAAACAGGGGCACTTGCAGTTTTTTTAAACTTAAACTGGGAAGTAGCAAGGTGTGTTTTTTTAATGTAACCAAGTAAACAACACGTGTAACTGGCTCCCAAAGTGTGGCCCTTTTACAGCCAGTGGTCCTCAGTGACGACTCTGCAGAGCTACATGCGTGTGAAGAAATTGTGTCCATGTCAGAGACATCTGGAAATAACAGCTGTGTGTGTGGTGAATGCAGACTTTCCTAGTGTCCCTCTTTTACAAGGACAGTCCCATATTTATAGAAGCCATCCGGGTTTCTGCTCTGACCCTGGAATGTCTCTTACTCTCAGAAACTTCTTCCTGATGTTTCGTCAGAATCTTCTTTCTTGTAACTTGAAGCCATTCAACCAATGGTTAAATTCCTACGCTCCAGAGCAGGAGAAAACAAACTTGCTGCACCTTCCATGTGACAGCCCTTTAGATATTTGAAGATGGCTATAATAACGGTTTTATTATTTTTATGCTGCCCATCTCGCAACACAACTTTCTGGGCATGCTCCAGGATGAAGGAGTGGAACCACTGCATAACAATGCCCCCCCCCCCGAGCCCAACTCCTCTAGACAGTCCTGAATGGTACCATGGTATATGGAAACATGGACCACTTATAAATGCCATCTCCTTTACCAAAGGTGTCATGGGCTTTGAAGACACTTGAACTTAGGACAAAAGAGAGAAATGTGCTAAGATGTAGGCACACTTGGCAAATCCACACCGTGATCAACTCCCACCCGGAAACCTATGTCCCCACTATGGAAGGATGTGTGGATCCAGAATTGGCCTCCACAGTCACTTACGGATTCATTGTTAAAACCGTGTTTATGGAAGACAATCTTACTCGGCTATGAGGGATCGCCAAAGAAGAGAAGGAGAATCAAAAGCTGATGATGATCCACCACAACCAGGAAACAGCTTTCACCTCTGTCCCTAGCCCAACCAGTGCAACCAGGGCAGTTTCAGTCCAATGGTGGGGCCTGAAACCCGACTGAAGGGATCCAAATGGCATACATCCTCCAGACATGCTTGGAGTTGTTCTGCAACCACCACAAAGCCCCTGTAAGGTTTCCTACAAGGAATGTAGCTCTCAAACGATAAAATTTTGCCACTGCTGCTTTATAATGTACTCTCCTTAGGCCCAGATCTTTTCCCACTTGCGTTTTATGCAGCGAATGTATATTGGTGGTGTTTGATAAATAAATTAAAGCTAGGAGCAATAATATCTACAGAAAAAAAAAGCTTAATGAGGGGCAGAGAAAAGTGAAACAGCTGAAAAAGCAGAAACAGAATCAAAGTTTTCTATCTATATGGATAGAGAATGAGAAAAAAGGGGGGAGCAGCATGTCATTGCAAAGACATAATACTCTTTTTGCAAAGTGTGTGAAATACTAAACTAACCATCAGCGGTAATTTGAGAGGGGCCCAAGAGTTTCCGTTCAGTTTATGCCTCTGCTAAGACGTATCCCCTTCACAGTTTCAATCTTTTGCCCTTTGACATTATAAAGAAAGAAGTCTGTGTCATTTACCTGCCTTAATTGTTTTTGAAATGTGCACATGCATTAAGGATGTGTTTTAAGGCTCAAGGACCTCCGTGCCATCAAGAATATTAATCACAATGCACTAGAGGATAGTAACCAAGAGGGGGGGGGGGAGGAAAGAGAGAGAGAAAGAAAACGACTGCTCTATAATACTGAATACAGCCATTCGTGTTTAAATTACAACACTATAAGGTAAGGTACTAAAATGTGTGCTGGGATGCAGCACAGGTGTGGCTGAGGGGAGCTGGCTTACTTTTAAAAAGCGTAGGTTTGCCCCACAAGCTCTTTTTACTTAGGTGATAAAGATTTGGGTGTTGTGGGTGAAAAAGAATCAGTAGAATGTTCCAGCTGTCCATGCAGATGAACAGCAGCTAAAATCTACTCTAGCCTATCAAAGCTGGAATACAAGGTACCAGTTAGGGCTAGGCGATGTCTGGTTTTCAACCTCATGATCTATCACCAGCTAAATATTGTGACATACCGATATATCACGATGTCTGAAATAAGGATAAGGCAGAGGGGCTTCTCGGCAGTGGTGCCCACCCTGTGGAACGCCCTTCCACCAGATGTCAAGGAAATAAACAACTATCTGACTTTTAAAAGACATCTGAAGGCAGCCCTGTTTAGGGAAGTTTTTAATGACTGATGTTTTAATGTATTTTTAATCTTTTGTTGGAAGCCTCATAGAGCGGCTGGGGAAACCCAACCAGATGGGTGGGGTATAAATTATTATTATTATTATTATTATTATTATTATTATTATTATTATTATTATTATTCAAGTCCACTAACCTTTCATTGAACCTCCCCCAATGATTTTTTAATGTGTTTTTAATATCCTGTTGGAAGCCACCAAGAGTGGCTGGGGAGGCCCAGTCAGATGCGCAGGGTAGAAATAATAAATTATTCTTATCATTCTTATTCTATGCAGAGGCATTGGCTGTTTACACAGTTTTGCCCACATCGTGATTTTTGCCGGCGCCTGCTCTTGTGATTCGCTGCCCCCTGTATGAAGCAGGGGAGAACTGAGCTGGTAGAATTAATAGGGGCTGCAGGAATCGAGAGAAGCATTGGCAGATTTCACAGTCGTCGTCCCCCACACATTGTGAATTTTGCATAGCACACACACACACACACACACACACACACACACACAGAGGCTGGGTCATTACCCAGCCCATATTGATAAACCATCCAACATTGGTTTGAAGTCCACATCATGGTAACAGTTTCATAATATTCAACATGGTTATATATCGCAAATCATGTCGTGTGTGTTTGTGGTTTGTAAAAAATTGTGATGTGGGGAAAACTGTCAAGTCAGTCGTCGCTTCTCCCATGATTCCTACTGACCCTGTTGCTCTGTACTATAAAATACCACTTGTAACAATATGTTAAAGGTAAGTAAACATTTGTCCATTTTAGAACCCTAAGTAGTATCAGTTTCTAGGACATTACTCTACATAGTTACATCCTTGTTTCAGACATTGTGATATATTGGTATATTGTGATGTTAGGCTGGTAATATACCACGATGTTGAAAGCCAGACATCACTCAGCCCTAACACTCATCATGATTCACGATATATTGCCAGGTCAAAAATTATGAAACTGGTATCACGATAGGGACTTCAAATTAGTTTTGGGTGATATATCAATAGATCACCCAGCCCTAGTTCCAATTAAACTACAGAGTAACTGTCACCCCTCCCATTAAATTGCTCACTTGCGCCCCTGCCAACTTGTTGGAGGTGGCCATGTGAGCTGCATTGTGACAATAACCTTACATTTTTATGTACGTATATAGAAATATATTTTCCTTTGAAGAGAAAAAAGAATGGCGCTGTTGAAAGTTGCAGGAATGCAAAGATGTCATGATCCAAGAGCTACACCTCCTATGATCAGGGGATGGTTCTGAGAATGATGGCTGGGTGTGAAAATTGCTTCCCTCCCCAAGGAACTCCAGAAGACACTGCTCTGTCAGGACCCTCCATGCAAATGAAGTCCACAGAATCTACAAAGTTCACTCTGGCATATCTGCAAATACTCTTCTCCCAAATCCTTAGCAGAACCACAGGCCTACATGTTTTGCCAGAGCAAGTGTGAGGAACTTTTGGCCATCCAGATTTTGTTGGACCACAACTCCCATCATCCCCTGGCCATTGGCCATACTTCATAGGGTTGATGGGAGTTGGAGTTTAGCAATAGCTGGAGAGCCAAGGATCCCAGTACCTGTGCTAGAACCAACACCTGCAGAACTGAAAAGAACCTCTTTAAGAACTGGTATCTTCCTCACTGCAGGTGGAGCTAGAAATAATAACCTGACTTTAGCCTATTTAAACCTGCAGTTGGCTCCAGGCTTTTACTAGAGTGATGTCTTGAGTCTGGTGTTATCCAGACTGATTCTTGCTTAGCTTCACTTGGTTCTCCCTGTGGTTCTGTTTCCTTGCTTGAATGTTGGGTTTTCCTTCCCATTTTTCTCTGCGGCCTCTGCCTCTTACAGAGCAAAAGTCAAATGATTTTTCTTCTTCACCTTTTCCCTCTATGTTCTTAAGAAATTCACAGACAGCCCCCACTGCCCAATCAATCTTTCCCCCCCTGTTTGAATTATACAGTTATGCTATATACACATACGAGTAAGTCTTTAATACAGTATACCAAAACTTCCTTTGGCGTTTGTTGGCATTAAATACTACACATGCAGGAACACCAGGAGAGGAAACAAGTTAATTTGCGGCTGAGGCTATCAAAATGGCTGCTCACCAGGGATATCTGAGACAAATGCTAGAGGCACTGCTCCCAGCTAAATACCTCTGACAGAAGGACTCTGTGACCGTAGAGCCTGAACGAACACCTTGAGGAATGTCTGGGAACAGTGAATGCCATTTTTGTTCCTGTTCCAGGAGCTATGAAATATTGGGACTGTTTTGAACAGAGCTGCTATCCATTTTTTGGATTGAGCTGAAGTAAGACATCTATGGGAGCCTCTATCTGTAATATTCTACATTGTGCCAAAGAGCAAGGCAGTAGATTGGGTTAAAATAATAAGCAAGCAAAGGCTGGGAATTTCAAAGCAATGAAGAAATTTCTCAGGACTGTGAAGAAGTGTCTCCACCCCCATCTTTCAGCCTGGACACTGAGGTCTAATGCCAAGGGCCTTCTGGTGGTTCCCTCACTGTGAGAAGCGAAGTTACAGGGAACCAGGCAGAGGGCCTTCTCGGTAGTGGCGCCCGCCCTGTGGAACGCCCTCCCATCAGATTTCAAAGAGATAAACAACTATCTGACTTTTAGAAGACATCTGAAGGCAGCCCTGTTTAGGGAAGTTTTTAATGACTGATGCTTTAATGTATTTTTAGTCTTTTGTTGGAAGCCTCCTAGAGTGGCTGGGGAAACCCAGCCAGATGGGCAGGGTATAAATTATTATTATTATTATTATTATTATTATTATTATCCGTTACCTTTCATTGGACCTCCCCCAACAACCAACTAGAGGGAGGGTTTTCAGTGACACACAGAGGTGGGGATGATGATGATGATGATGATGATGATGATGATAATAATAATAATAATAATAATAATAATAATAATAATAATAATAATTCTATCCTGCTTATCTAGCTGGATTTCTCCAGCCACCCTGGGTGGCTCCCTACAGAAAATTAAAAACACGATTAAACATCAAACATTAAAAACTTCCCTAAACAGGGATGGAGTGGGGAAGAAAGTCATTCGACAATTGCAGTAGCGAGAAATTACCGCACATAAAATTAAGAGGGCTTTTTTTCTTTAATTTTATTTCCCTCTTTTAAAAAGGCGAAGCCTGGTCCAAAGTGTGTGCTTTTAAAACGGAGGCATATTCATAGGAATTATGCCACATGATTATGTGCCATCGTTTTCAGCAGCACTGATCAAGTGGGATAAATCCTTTATCTTCACAACAACCCTGTGAGGTTGGTTAGTGCAATTACACCCATTCCAAGGTCACCCAATGAGCTTTCCGACTAAGGGATTCTATTGACCTAAATAAGCACACCCTCTAAGCATCCTACTGGTTCTCAGAAAACTAATGCTGAATGAAAGGATAAGAGGAGCAATTGTGACATTTCCAGGGAGGCCTTTCACATACATGTAACCACTGATTTGAACTAAACTAAAATTGAAAGGAAACTTCAAAGGTGATATATGTGCACAAACTTTGTGGGAAGTTAAAGGCATTTCAATAAGAATGGTGGAAACAGTTTCATATTGTAGTTTGATTATACCTAGTTGCACATCCCTATCTATGGAGGGGAATCTTCTGGCTGCAGAAAACTTGGGCATGCAGGCACCACAATCTTTCTATCTAAGTCCTCAGCTTTAAATTCTTTGTGGGGCTAAACTGAGGCTGCTTTGCAGAATCTTGATCAATGTATGTCCTACATACTTCCCCTCCCCTTTAACTCTATTGGAACTCGCCTCCTGTCCTGATTTAGACATTTTGACACAATCTGGAGGCATTTTTATACTTTGAAAATGAAAGGTCAACTGACTGTGTTCACACTGTCACTGATCTAATAAAATGCCTATCAATATGAGGAAATTGTGTTTGATTTACAACCATAATGATGATATCACACTGCGGTTAATTATGCTTTGGCATTCTGCATGCAATAGTGGATTACTGAATCGTGAATGTCTACCAGAGAGGAACCAGCCAGAAACTGGCGACCACTTAGCTATGATTTGAAGCAAAACTGATGATTCACTAGCTTGGCCAGAGTCCATAAGAATGTGTCCCTGCAGCCTCACTGCTATCTACTGCATGGGGAAATGGCAGAATGGGAAAATATGCATGCAAAGCAAAAATAAGTTGATATACTTGAGAACAGAGTGGTGCAGGATTCATTAGCAAAGTTTTGTGGCTGCACCACAAAGTGAGAGGAAGTTATCTGGGACAGGAGTAGTTACCCTGTGGTCCTCCTGATATCACTGGGTTATTATTGCTACCATAATCCCTAACATAGGGTTATTTTGAAGTGCAAAAAAGAGGACACATTTGCCAACTTCTAACTACGGATTTTTATATGCCTGTTGTCTTTGTCCATGGAGTTTTCGGCTGATCGCCGAAGAATTGATGCTTTTGAATTTTGGTGCTGGAGGAGACTCTTGAGAGTCCCATGGACTGCAAGAAGATCAAACGCATCCATTCTTAAGGAAATCAGCCCTGAGTGCTCACTGGAAGGACAGATCATGAAGCTGAGGCTCCAGTACTTTGGCCACCTCATGAGAAGAGAAGACTCCCTGGAGAAGACACTGATGCTGGGAAAGATGGAGGGCACAAGGAGAAGGGGGCGACAGAGGACGAGATGGCTGGATAGTGTTTTCGAGGTTACCAGCATGAGTCTGACCAAACTGCGGGAGGTAGTGGAGGACAGAGGTGCCTGGCGTGCTCTGGTCCATGGGGTCACGAAGAGTCGGACACGACTAAACGACTAAACAACAACAACAACTACGGATTGCTATGACGACTCTTGTTTTAAACACTCATACTATATGTAGGCTACAGTAACTGTGATATATTGCTAGTAGCAATGTTCTTAACAACAAAATAATAATAATACATTTTGCTCCTTCACTTGCCACACGAAAGTATTTGGGTGCATGTTCAAATCTTTGTGAACATACGTGTGCACAGAACAATTTATCAAACTTTAACATGTACAAATGGACTCTCCTTAAAGTGTTGGTGCTGTGAATCCTTTCATCATAGGCTTGGGTTGTATGTATGTGTAAATAAACCATATATTCTAAACCATGTATTCCCTCATTCCAAAGAAACACAAACTCCTGGGCAAGCACTTGGAACCTCTGGAATCTTGCACTGTTGAAAAATTCGGGTGATGTGCAACAATATGTTCTTGGGCTACCTGCATTTTTGCAATAAGGCATTCCTTCCATGCAAAGCAGTCTGATGCTTGCTCCATTTCAACTTTTTTCTTTTCTTTTCTTTTTAGGCCAGCTATCTACTTTTCCCCAATAACTTTAATTTTAGAAATATTAGTAATAAAACTTTAATTTTAGAAATATTTTCAATCTTATGTGCAATATGAAGTATGATTGGAAGAGAATGAATGTCATACATGAGGATGAGCTTAGGCCACCAAAACTCATGATGCAGTGCAACTGCGTATAAAACACCAATGTGCAAAAACATCTGAGGGTTGAATGAACTGATATGCAACTGGGATCTTACAAAATTCTTAATGGAAGATGGATTTTCTATGGTAGTGCAGTGTTCCTGATAAGGAAATGGAACAGAAATCTGTTATTATGTCAGCAAGCTTTGCAATATATCTAGAAAATACCTTGCTTCAGAGTGATATCAAAGTCCAGCTCTGGATATGCAAGAACCTTTTGGGACAAGTATCTAGTGGCTATGAAAGAGCTGGGGAGATTTTTAGTTGTACACTGTGACTTTAATTTTTATGCTTATACACTGGTTTAAACCTATATTAAAGGTAAAGGGACCCCTGACCATTAGGTCCAGTCATGACCGACTCTGGGGTTGCGGCGCTCATCTCGCTTTATTGGCCGAGGGAGCCAGCGTACAGCTTCCAGTTCATGTGGCCAGCATGACTAAGCCGCTTCTGGCAAACCAGAGCAGTGCACGGAAATGCCATTTACCTTCCAGCTGGAGCGGTACCTATTTATCTACTTGCACTTTGACATGCTTTCGAACTGCTAGGTTGGCAGGAGCAGGGACCGAGCAACGGGATCTCACCCCGTCGCAGGGATTTGAACCACCGACCTTCTGATTGGCAAGCCCAAGGCTCTGTGGTTTAACCCACAGCGCCACCTGCGTCCAAAAAACCTATATTACTTCATTGTAAATATTGACTGTCAGTATATTTTCCCTGCAAAATTGTCTTTTGTATTCTCATTTTGTATTTTTTTCCTGTTGTGAACTGTCCTGGGATCTTTGGAGGAAGGGTAACCCACAATTTTAAATAATAAGCATAAGAATTAATCCTTCTAGGCTTCTGAAAAGCTAAGGTTAATGAGGACTTATGGAGCAATGCTGCCTTCTTTTTGGACCTGGCAGAGCCACACAACAGCACCCAAACACTAGAACTTCTACCACCTGACTCTCATGTATACAACAGCTCCTACAACTTGGAAGGTATTGGAAAAAGTAAGCTATCTTAACATGGTGGTTTGCCACTGGAAATGATCGCTTTGTGGAGTCTGAATTGCACTTAGAGCCCCGGAAAGCACAGCAAGCAAGGACAATGCCCAGAGAGAAATGTCTTTCTTTGAAAGATCCCAGCCCTATTGAGAGAGAAACAATTTGACTTGAGCATTGTCATTAACATCAGACACAGCCTTTGATGATATCTGAGCAACTGCTAGAGCTTTGAAGTTGAATGGTAGGATAGATGTATATGAATTGATCTCGGAGTGTGCTGTGACTGCACCATTATTGCCAGCAATTATTTAAAGAACTGACCTTCAGGGCGGGTGGGGGGGAGGGTGAAGAGGTCCCCCCCCCCGCCTTGTTTCAGGAAGCATTCTCAGCAGCAACACATGGCAAGCCAATGAATTTGGCAGGCCCATGAGAAGCTCATTATCCATGTCCTTATTTATCCTCCTTTTAAAAAGTCTACGCTGGTCTGAAGTTTAATGAGTTTAATGCATCAAGTCTGGACATTTGCAATAGATGGGTGCACAGGTGCATTTATGAAAAACAGCATTCTGCAGAAAAAGGTCAGCACAGCCAATGGCTTATTAATTATGCCCTGTGCTTTGAGAGAGCATGGAAAATTAAATAGCTCCTATGACACTTAATGAGTGCCAATACTCTTAGCAGCAAATAATCAATGATAGGAGGTGTTGTTGTTTTTTTAAAGTGGGGTACCAGCTTGTTTCTGAGCCCAATTCAAAATGCTGCCAATGACTGTCAAACCCCCGGGTTGGCAACCTGCGGCCCATGGTCCACAAGCGGCCCCCGGGTCATTTGAATGGCCCCCGAGTCGCCCCAAAACTGAGCCATCCGCTAGGCGAGTCCCTGTGCGCTGTGCTGAACCGGCACAGTGCAGAGCGGGGACTCGCTTCCGCAGTGCCGGAAATTGCGTCTGCGCAGATGCAGACGCCAGAAATAGCATCTGCGCATGTGCAGACGTGATCTGGCCCACAGAGCGATCTCTGTGGGAGTGAAGGTGAACCTTGCCGACCCCTGGTCAAAGCCATGAATGGCTGGGGTCTCTGGTCTTTGAAGCAATACCTTCTCCTATGTGCCTGAAGATGAAACAGATAAAGCTCTGCTTTGTGGACTCTTATGAGATCAGCAATGGCTCTTAGGTCTGGGACCTATCCCAGTGCTCTCTGTGTAAAAGAGCAGGCCATCCTGGTGTCCCTATTTTCCAGGGACCGTCCTGGATTTACAGAAGCCGTCCCAGTTTATTATTTGATCCCAGAAAGTCCCACTTTTCCTCAGAATGTCCCTATATTCATTGGAGAAATGTTGGAGACTATAGAGCTATGCAACCCTGGAGCCAACTACGCAACCTTTAGAAGACATCTGAAGGCAGGCCTGTACAAGGAAGTTTTTCTAATTTTTTATTATGTTTTTTATATGTTGGAAGCTGCCACCCAGTTAGACAGCTGGAGTATAAATAATAAAATTAATATTGTTGTAGTTGTTGAATCGGACACCCGTCTTTTCATCAGAGAAACGTTGGAGGGATGGATGGGGAAGACCACTGTAGACTGAGCATCTCCAAGTAAGACTGGGAGAGACTCCTGTCTGAAACCCTGGAGAACAGCTACCAGCTAGTAGAGACAGCAATGAGCAAGATGAACCATTGGTTTGACTCAGTAAAAGGCACTTTTCTAGATTCCTGTTTGCCAGCACAAATTGAGTGGCCAGGCAGAGACCCCCCCCCAAACCCAGGTGACCCCAGCAGGAATAATGACTCATGACAACGTGTTATGAGATTAAAATTGGCCACAACTTTATTAAAAGCCAGTGTGGTGTAGTGGTTATGAGCGGTAGTCTTGTAATCTGGTGAACCCGGTTCGCGTCTCCGCTCCTCCACATGCATCTGCTAGGTGACCTTGGGCTAGTCACACTTCTCTGAAGTCTCTCAGCCCCAGTCACCTCACAGAGTGTTTGTTGTGGGGGAGGAAGGGAAAGGAGAATGTTAGCTGCTTTGAGACTCCTTCGGGTAGTGATAAAGAGGGATATCAAATCCAAACTCCTCCTCCTCCTCCTCTTCTTCTTCTTAACTTTCAGATATAGGGAGACCTTGGCTTAGGCATTGGGCGTTTATCCATTCCAGACCCCGGCCGGGGATCTGGGGAACATCAGGGTTATCCAAACTGTGTGGGGATTGGGCTGGCTCTGGAAAACGTATGTTTAAGCAGAGATCCTGCTCCCCATTTCGCCGCAATGCAGGGAGAGTACTGACGACCTAATGCCCTATGGCCAGTGACTCTCCTCAACACAACCCCTTTAATGGGGAACCCTGTGATCGCCACCACGGGGGGGGGGCATGGGTTACCACATCATCCCCCCCCCCATTTAGGGAAGATAAAGGATTCCTCCCAAGGCCTGAAACTGCCAAAGTTGTGACATTTTGCTACGGGGAAGGCAAACCTGCCAATGCAGGGAAATTCCTTCCCAGTCCTTCAACAGCAACCATCAATGACCGTAGCAGCGCCCACATACCTGTAAAGAAGAGGTTAACTTGCAAAAGGAACCTCCAGGTATCCAGCTTGGGGAGGCGAAGCCAGTCTGACTTGCCAGGGATCACGTAGGGTCAGGGGGCTGCGCACGACCACAAAGAAACCGCCCCTCATTTGAAGTGGGGAGCGGTCATTTCTTGTCCCGCTTTCAAAAACAACAGATTGTTGGAGTTGCCTAGATCATCTTTGCTTGTAGCTCTGGAAGGCTTTTTGCCTCCTCTTGGATTATGCTTGCTTCAGCTGTATGGTGGCATTTGTTGTTCATGTACCTTCTGCAGGGTATTTCTGCTGTCCGGTGTACACAGGTTAATTGAATGAGAAGTCTAGTGAGTAAGTGGCATGAAGGGAGAAGTTTGGGTTGGGTGGCTTTCTTGTTTCTTTCCAACTCTTATCAGCTTAACACCTAAGGGTAATTAGCTTTACACCTAAGGAACTACACATAGGGTAATACCTGATGGATCTACAATACATTTACAAGCAATAAACCTTTAACATTTAGATCAAATAAGCAAATTCACTCACAAGCGCCTTTAAACTAGTCCCAGTCAACAAGCCGAAGCTCCACGAATCTGCTGCAGACCAACAAAGCCGCTTGAAATTATTTCAGATCATAATGAGCTATGATCAATTACAATTATTCATCGCTGGACATCTTGGTCTATTATTCAGTCCGGTGTAAGTGTAATTGTCTTATTATAATGATATGAGTCGAGAGAGGTTCATAGAGATAAGAAGCCTAATGTATCTCTCTGAGACAATTATGCCCTATTGTCCATTAGCCCAAATGAAGTCGGCTCAGTTTTCATTAGTCACAACCTCAGACTTAAGCTTGAGAGGGGAAGTGGAAGATGGCTCGATGCTGGATTCATTGTATTTGCCCCTCGCTTTTGGCTGAGCTCCAACCCTTAACAGCCATGAAACCTTATCGCTTCAGAAGGCCCGCTTGCCTCTTCCCATCCAAAAAATCAATTACATGCAACCAATAATAACTATGTTGCCTTGCCTTTCCCTGACTTGAGCACCGTCTGCTTGCTATCTAGATACATTTTCTTCTTCGACTACAGTCATCTGTATTGGGAATCTAATTTGCTTTGTGCAATGCACAAAAAAAGTAACCTAATGGGGTTCGTGCTTTGTTCTTCGTTTAAAAAAACACGCATGCCTACTTCTATGTCTTTGAAATCTGCAGTTACAGTGCGGGTCCTTTCTTATTATTGAAAAGAGTCATTACATATCTGGAATATTTAGATAGGGATACAATTCACCTTCATTAAAAAGAAGAAGAGGACTTTAGTCTATAACTTCTCTTTTCATTCCACTTCCCGTTTCTGGGACAGAAGTGCCTATAGACCCAAGCAACATGGAAAAATCCATAAACACTGGTGATAACAAGATAGCCCAACCCTTTTAAAGTATCGGTACACAGGTTGTAAAACTGAAAGCCAGATTTACTGATGGGAAACTGGCTTATGGCTAAGGCAACCACGATGTGAGGACAGTTCACCCTTTTTTCGTTTTTCTGCCCATGAAAACTACAGCAGGAGCTTAGTGCAACGGAAGTCTTAGTGATCATAGCCACACACACACACATCCTGGTTCTTAGAATAATTGTTCATTTCTTTAGAAAGAATGAGCTTTTACATTTTACTAGCATACATTTCAGGGTAACAGTTCAATATGGTGAAAACTATTTTATCCCATATTTGAAGCAAATATAATGAAATTAACTAACACTGTTAACACTGACAGCAAGAATTATGGATTCCTGCCCAACTGCAGTTGTTAACAGTGTTATGTTGTTTTCGGGCATTTCATTACTTGAATTTTAGTTTACCTTAGCATAAAGTGGGTGGGAATGTATATGAAAAAAGATGTTATACTTGATGGCAGAGAAAGGAATGTTATCTCCAGAGTCCTCTACTTGGTAAATGGAACTAATATTTGTTTGTTTTGCTCAACAGTTAAAAGATGATTCAATCATAGCTCAACATTTACAAATTTATTCAGATTAAGAATTTCTGCTCGCCAGATGGAGTGATCTGCCTTCTCCCCTCCACCCCAAATGCTATTCTGGGGTTCTATTGCTACCCCAAGCCAATATTCTTTTGCAAGCTCATATAGGGAGCGAGGTGGGAACAGGAACTGACATCTTTCATAATATGGTGCCCTGTGTGAGGTCAATTGTAATTTCTCAATTCTGGATCATCTCAATTTTGTGCTCCCTCAGCTTGTTGCCCTGTGTGGGGGAACTACCTGCACCGTGCCCAATTTCCAGTGCTGGCAGGAAGCCCCATTTTGCTAGTGGAAGTTTTTGTGCCAGCTTCCACTGACCGGTACTCATTAGTTGAACCCCACCCAACGTTTACATTTGTCAACCCTCTGATACCTATTTGGCTTTTGAACTTTTACCTGTATCCCTAAATGTGGAGGCTATACAGTGGTACCTCAGGTTACATACGCTTCAGGTTACATACGCTTCAGGTTACAGACTCCACTAACCCAGAAATAGTGCTTCAGGTTAAGAACTTTGCTTCAGGATGAGAACAGAAATCGTGCTCCGGTGGCGCAGTGGCAGCAGGAGGCCCCTTAGTTAAAGTGGTGCTTCAGGTTAAGAACAGTTTCAGGTTAAGTACAGACCTCTGGAACGAATTAAGTACTTTACCCGAGGTTCCACTGTATACCATATTTTTTGCTCTATAAGACAGAGTTTTTTCCTTCTGTCCCCTTCCTGCCTTGCTGTAAAGCAAGCAAAGCACCTGTCCCGGTGTCTCCTCCTCCTCTTCTTGCTCCGGCGTTGTCTCACTTTACAGCGAGGCGGGAGGAAGGATGGGCAAGCAAAGTGAGAGCTGCACAAATTGGGACAGAAGCTGTGCTTGCTTTAAAGCAAGAAAAGCGAGAGCCGCTTACACGCTCTGTGTAGAATATTATTTTTCTTGTTTTCCTCCTCTAAAAACTAGGTGCGTCTTATGGTCAGGTGTGTCTTATGGGGCGAAAAATATGGCAATTTACTTCTGGCTAAAAATATATATAAATAAATCCTCCATCAATTTATGGAAAAAAGAAATCGCATTTGAACATTATTGCCAAATTGCAGTTTGGTGAAATTCTCACGAGTGGTCTGCAAAGCCTGCTTGCCCTACTTAGTGCTAAGGGACGTTTGTGAGTTCTCCATATCATTTTGCAAATCACCTCCCCGCCTTATTTACAAACCATCTCACCAGTGGTCTCACCCTTCTCCAGTGTCCGTACTTCAATTAAAGTCCAGGGAGAAGACATTCAAGGGGTAATTTTCCCCATGGTTCCCCCACTCCTTCCAAATTAGGAAGCATAGACAGCCAGAGAGGCTACTGAGTGCTGGAAAGACATTTACTGGCAAGAAAAATGGACAAAGCACCCTCTTCCATTTTGCAACAGTAAGAGAAGACCAAAACCCCATAGGCACTGGAATAAAGAAATACTAAAGTGCCTTGAGAAAGAAACAGAGAAATGGAAGCTAATACAGAAGGGACCTCTTATATATAAAAAGGGAGCACATTCTACAGCAGAGCCATGCTACCTGCCTCCATCATCAAGTCGTCTGAAGACTAACCTATCTGAGTTTACATGCAAATGATTCAGCTGTAGCATTTATCTGACAATATCTTGCTTTCCCTCCCCCCCCAAAAAAGCAGCTTAGACTGTGAGCATGGCCCAGAGATATCAGTCTGACTGCTTGCATTTAATGGGAATAGCATGTGCTTTTTGGTCCCTAGTTAGTGAAATGCTCTAGTTTGCATGGAGCAAATCACCCCCCCCCCCAGAACTACTGGAGTTTCTGCCAGCCCAGAAAGGCACAAAAGTTTTGATCTATTACTTGCTCACGGCCCTTTTTATTGTGTGAACTGGCTTCTCATCTCAGGTTTACACTGAAAAGCTGCTCTTTGAGAGATGGGAGGAGCACACTGTAAATACTGAACAGTATTCACAATCAACAAGCATCTAAGGCAAACCGTGAAAGGAGAAGGCCAGGAATAAGGAGGATGAATAGTGGAGTGTGAACAATTCTGCATACTACAAGAAACTGGGGAAGGGGGGCTTTGATCTGAAATCATGCTTGTAAGTCACCACTAGGGAGAAGTAAAACATCCACTGCAGGAAGCAGATGATAACTGATGGGATGTGTGGATTTACTGTTTGCTTGGCAAGGAATAACAAATAAACAGCAAATTATGCCAGCTGGACATGGTGCTTTTGGTGGCTGAAGTGCAATAGAATTTAGAACCTGGTTGCTGTACCAGTTGCAGGCAGGAAAGTGTTATTACAAGCCTAGGACTTGCCGATCAGAAGGTCGGCAGTTTGAATCCCTGCGACGGGGTGAGCTCCCGTTGCTCGGTCCCTGCTCCTGCCAACCTAGCAGTTCGAAAGTATGTCAAAGTGCAAGTAGATAAATAGGTACCCCTCCAGCGGGAAGGTAAATGGCGTTTCCATGCACTGCTCTGGTTCGTCAGAAGTGGCTTAGTCATGCTGGCCACATGACCCAGAAGCTGTACGCCGGCTCCATCAGCCAATAAAGAGAGATGAGAGCCGCAACCCCAGAGTCGGTCACGACTAGACCTAATGGTCAGTGGTCCCTTTACTTTTACCTTTTATTTTCACCAGAGAAATATTGGAGGTTATGTGCTATGAATACACTGGACTGGGTGGAGTTGGGGATTGGTACAACGACCAACCATCATACCCATAATGAAGGAACTAGATACCTTTTCCTACATCCCACCCACTGATGTAGCTGTGAGCCATTTCAGAAGCAGCCATGAGAAAGCCATCATAGGAATCTTTTGTTAACAAAATGCTATGCTGTTAAGGATAATTGTATATTGTATTCTCAGAATATATCCAACCCATTGCCCCTTCTCTTGCTTTATGACAGGTTAAAGGTCATTAAGGGACGTGGGTGGTGCTGTGATCTAAACCACTGAGCCTCTTGGGCTTGCCGATCAGAAGGTTGGCAGTTCAAATCCCCGCTACGGGGTGAGCTCCCGTTGCTCAGTCCCAGCTCCTGCCAACCTAGTAGTTTGAAAGCATGCCCAAAAGTGCAAGTAGATAAATAGGTCCTGCTCCGGTGGGAAGGTAAACGGCGTTTTCATGCGCTGCTCTGGTTTCGGTGTTCCATTGCACCAGAAGCGGCTTAGTCATGCTGGCCACATGACCCGGAAAAACTGTCTGCGGACCTGTAAAGCGAGATGAGTCCCACAATCCCAGAGTCATCTGCAACTGGACTTAACTCTCAGGGGTCCTTTACCTTTTAAAGGTCATTAAAACACACACACACACACACACACACACACCTGGTCATTAAAAAATCTTAATCTAATGTTGCTGCTAAATCTAATATGAGATTTTCTTTTTCCTACAGAGCATCTTTCCCTTTATGCGTAAAAACTGATATTCAGGCTCCAGATATTCGGAATAATGTAATCAAGGGAAGGCCTGCTTTACGGACTCATTGGTATAATGGTAGCGTTTCTTGAATCGTTCAGGGCATTCTTCTGCCCTCAGAGTGGTCAAGGTACTCCTGTCAATATTTAATTTGTATTGACCCAAGGCTTGATTACAATGCATAATGCTGATTACTCCCATCTTCCAATAAAGCTTGCATGCCGGTTGCAAAAAAACCTCTATTGATACATTTGATTTGCCCTGACAGGGAGAAACAAGGAAAATGCTGACTTCCCAGCTTCCTGCTGCGTACCTTGTATATTATTACCCAGAAAGGGAACATGGCAACATCCCTAAAAGTTAACCACTTCCTCTGTGGTTATGCTCCGTGTAGGCTGAAAGTAAAAAAACAACCCACATTTACTAAAGAGGAGCTGGAGTAAAATCTGGACTTAGAAAAGTTATACAGTTTGAAATACACTCAGAGAGAAGACATCAGTTTCATCCAGTTTATTTCAGATTAGTCAGATAAAAACAGTCAGTCATCGGGTGTGTCCTGGCCTGCTGGTCCCTCCCAGACCCAGGCTATATATCCTGTAACCACACCCTAGGTCACACCTGATAGGCTAGTTCAAACTTCCCTTCTGGAGCTGGATTGGATGGTTCCACTGTCAATCAGATGCTACCTTCTAGAATCCTCCTTGCCTATTATTTTAGGATCCCAACTCCAGACACAACACAGTCGTACCATGGTTCTCGAACAGAATGCATTCTGGGAGTCCATTCAACTCCCAGAACCTTTCGAAAACCAAGGCACGGCTTCCGATTGGCTGCAGGAGGCTCATGCAGCCAATCGGAAGCTACGGAAACCGCGCCAGACGTTCAGCTTCCAAAAATCATTTGAAAACCGGAACACTCACTTCCGGGTTTTGATTGTTCGGGATCCGATTTGTTTGGGAGCCAAGGCATTTGAGATCCAAGGTATGGCTGTAATTGTATACCTATTGTGCTACAGGAAGACGGCAAGCTGCCTTACACTGAATCAGACCATTGCATACCCAGCAAGTGTCCCTATTTTCCAGGGACAGTCCCAGAATTGCAATTACCCTTGACCACTGATCTTTACCACTATACTCTGTGGTTTTATAACCCCCAGATGGGGTCTTTTTTCATGTACTCTGTTATAGGCCTTCCCTTAAATATGCCAGGAGCCATAGAAGTATACCTTCCTTTGAATAATCATTAGAAACAGTTCTTGAAATTAACTTCTAGGAAAGGGAGTATTTTTCAACTGTTTTGCTATTCAGGGTTTGGGAGCTGGGGAAGCAAATCACCTTTCCCTTTTCTCTCAAAATGCTGCAGTGAATTTGATACTCGTGAAAATTGAAGGACTAAAACACTTGCTTCAGGGTGACCTGGAGCTATGCAACCTTTCGGTAACAGCAGACTGACATTGACTTATCATTTCTGAACTGCAAAACTCCTCTGTCTCAAAGTATGAGCAGTCTCAAAGCATCTTGTGTCAATTACACATCAAAACTGGGGGACCTTTCTTGTGATACAGGCAAGAAAGCTTGACGAAAGGCAACTTTTGGCTAGACTCAGGGCAAACTGGTCCAAGGATCGTATAGAGGTGATGTTCTGTGGGGAATCTGGCAAATAAAAATGTTTACGAGAGTGATCACAGATTTGATAGATCATATCCCTTGAAGGATGTCTTAAGCGCCAAGGGAAATGGTACAGTTGTAGCTGCATCAATCATAAATGCACTAACAAGACTGCCTCGACTACTTTTTCCAGAATGGTTGGATTGGGAAAGGTTTGCTGGCACTGTATTTAAATCTTAGGATGGAAAGTGAGCATTCTAATGCCTGATCAATTGCTGGAACTGAAGTTAGGTAGAATGAATTATAGCATTCAGAAAGTAGTCCTCTGTTGAGGGTCATCAGGTCTTGAGCTAAGACATGGAACCTGCACAGGGATGCGTGCTGAGTCCCTACCTGTACTCATTGTAAACATATGACTGTATTTCATCTGATCCATCCACTGCAATTATTAAGTTTGCAGATGACCGTAATGGGTCTAATTATAGGTGGAGATGAATCAGCGTATAGGGAGGAGGTTCAAAAACATGGTGCCTACATGGTCTACATGGTGCCTAGAGAACAACTTGCACCTAAATATCAGTAAGACAAAGGAGATGGTGTTGGACTTTAGGAGGAAGAGAGGGGAACTAGCCCCATTGTATATTGGGGGGCTGTGTGGAGAGAGTCTCTTCCTTTACATTTCTGGGAATTTACCTTAACGAAGACCTCACTTGGAAAATCAATACAGCCCAGGTGGTTAGGAAGGCCCAACAGAGACTTCATTTCCTCAGGGTCTTGCGAAAGAACAATGTCAAACAAAAATTGATGATCTCCTACCAGTCCACAACAGAAAGTGTCCTTTCATACTGTATTGTCTTCCATGAATACGGTTTTAACAGTGAGTCCGTAAATGACTATGGAGGCCAGTTCTGGATCCACATGTCCTTCCACAGTGGGGACATAGGTTTCCGGGCAGGAGCTGATCATGGTGAGGGTTTGCCAAACGTGCCGCCTTCTTAGCTCATTTCTCCCTTTTGTCCTGAGTTTGAGTGTCTTCAGAGTCCATGACATGGCATAGTAACAAACAAAAACAATACTCCCCTCACACAGTTTAAAAGGCCATTTGTTGTTTAGTTGTTTAGTCATGTCCGACTCTTCGTGACCCCATGGACCAGAGCACACCAGGCACTCCTGTCTTCCACTGCTTGCCACAGTTTGGTCAAACTCATGTTAGTAGCTTTGAGAACACTGTCCAACCATCTCGCCCTCTGTCATCCCCTTCTCCTTGTGCCCTCCATCTTTCCCAACATCAGGGTCATTTCCATGGAGTCTTCTCTTCTCGTGAGGTGGCCAAAATATTGGAGTCTCAGCTTCAGGATCTGTCCTTCCAGTGAGCACTCGGGCTGATTTCCTTCAGAATGGATAGGTTTGATCTTCTTGCAGTCCATGGGACTCTCAAGAGTCTCCTCCAGCACCATAATTCAAAAGCATCAATTCTTCAGTGATCAGCCTTCTTTATGGTCTAGCTCTCACTTCCATACAAAAAAGGCCATAGATTGTTTAATTAGCCAGAAGAGGAAGAATGGTTCTGCCTGGTGCCTAAAGATATGTAACGAAGGCGTGAGATGAGCCTCGCTGGTGGGGGGGGAGCATTCCACAAGCATGGAGCCATCACAGAAAAGGCCTGCTCTCATGTTCCCACCTTCATGGAGGAGATACACAAAGAAGGTATTCAGATGACGATTGCAGGATTCAGGTCAATTCATATGGGGAGAAGCCGTCCTTGATGACAAGGAAAAATTATGCTTGAACCAGCATGGGTGGTGATGGGGGGCCATTACACTGGGCACAGTTTTCTTTGTGGGGGGGTGCATTTCTCATTATGCCCTTTGCAAGTCTTGCAAAGCGGCTCAGGGCTTGCAGTGTGCCATGAGTGGGCTCCTCACTGGGCAAATGGGTAGGCGGTGCAGCATGGCCCTCTTGGCTCCAGTGGTCGGGGGTCGCTCCGGCAGCATGCCCTGTTCCCACAGGTCACCCAGTGTGCTGGTCCCATGGGTTAACCATGAGGCGAGGTCCAGTCCGAGGTCGAGGGTGCAGTATGGAGGCATTCCGTCAAAGCTGAAGCTGGGTCCAAGGCAGGGAGTCGGGTGAGGTCAGGAGCTCCGGCAGAAAAGCAGGACATGGTGCAGGCAGGAACTGGCTACCAATAACTTTGCTCCCACAACTTGGGACTGGGGCTGGCTGGCTTTTATCTGCCCCGAGGCATAGGGCAGCCCCGGTGCACAGGTGACTCTCCTCTCCTGGCCTAGAGGCGAGCACTCCTCCTGCAGGAACTTAGTTCCCTTCGCCTCTCTGCCCTGAGCCTCTGCAGCTCAGGAGAGGCTGGAGGGTTACCGGACCCAGAGGCAACCTCAGCTTCCCCTGACGGGGCTGCGAGTGGAGCACCTGCAGGCAATGGGTCCTCCATCACCTCAGGAGCCAGAGCAGACTCAGCTGGTGCCTGCACCTGAGAATCCAGAACAGGTGAGGACCCTTCAGGCTCATGCCCCAGCCCTGGCTCAGCTGGTTCTGGAGGCAGGAAATCCTGTGCAGGCTGGGATTCCTCAGGTTCAGCCTCCGAGTCCGAATCCCAGGCCATCACACCCAGCCCCCAAAGCTCACCATGCGTAGGCCTTGTCCTGGGCACCAGCAAGAAATGTTTTGCCACTGGCTTGAACATTTCAAAGCCCTTGTTGCACATTACATGTGTATGTGGGGGGGGGGACTTGCACAAGTTGTGGGGGGGGTGCATGGCCTTAGCTCCTCAAGATTTACCTGTTTAGTGTGGACACTTGCTAGGGGCTTCTATATATCCGTAGCTACTCATGCATAGGCAATCCATGAGTTTAATCCCCCCAACCCCCCACAGGGATCTTGATAATGAGGATAAGCCTACATGTGGCTTTGGGCACCTGAGAGTTCCAGACAAAGAGGGAAGATCGCTTCACTTCTACTTTGATTAAATTTTAAAAGACTGGTGTGATACGGAAAAGCTCAAAATTGCCTTAAAAATAACTCAGCGACTTAACATTAAACCAACAGAAGACAAGCAAAAGTAATCAAAATGACACATTCCATACTTACCAGTGGGAAGCTATTTATCTCCAGAATGACTTTAAGCAAGCGGAAGGATATAAGTTGTACTACTTCTGGTAATCTATTACAGTGCTAACTAGCTTTGTATACAAATAATTCATGGAATAAGGAACCATAGAGGATACCCTAACTTGTTTTATAGTGTTTGGGGTTTGCTGCTGTAGAAGATGTATTGCAATAGCTGCTCACAATGGGACTCGGTTATCTCCAGAACAGAATTGTGCAAGTGTCATAGTTTCCTCTGTGTTCTTTAGCTGACCCAAATATTGATATTCTCAACCCTTTGAGCTTCTCCTCATTTAGTTTTATCAACTTCCTAGCAAATCACAAGAAGTGGCCACATGGTGTGGTAACCAATTAATAAAGGCATCAGTCCTGTGAATGCTTTAGTCTTGTTTAGGTAGCAAAACTAAGCACAATTATTTGTGAGCAAATTCCATTGAAGAACCAATGACATTTGGTTTCAAATAATGCACTTAAAGCCAGCACTGACATTCAACTTTTTTATTTTTATTTTTAAAAATTCTATAGATAAAGCTTCGGGAATAACAGGGGATATTGGGGCTAAATTCAAGTTTTATTTGCTCAGTTATGTAATATTTTAGATTCTCTCTCCATAATATGGGGATATCGTATGCATAAAAACTAGAATTCTGAACTGTTTGTCTATATTTTCTTGTAGCAAATGAAATCCCAGCATAGCCAACTTTTCACATGTCCCATAGGACAATATAATGGATCAGTTCCAGCTCAAGCTGTCAAACTAGTCAGAAGAACTAGTGTCCCCATATGTGGATGGCATCCTTCATCTGCATCAAAAGACACCTCTGGCTGGGTCAGCGGAGTTCAGACAGGCCTTGTGAAGCCAATGCACACAGACAATTTGCAATGGTTAATCTGCACAGTTAATTGCATTAACAATGTGCAGGGAAGTTTGCCTCCACACTTAGCTCCCTCCTGCTGGATCAAGGTAATGAAGTGAAATGATCTACATCACCATCTCCAGATCTTTGCGGGTGGATGGAGAAATATCCCTTAATGCAGAGGAATCTGAAGGTGAGTTTTACAAAGGAAAATGTGGGTTGGTGATCCAGGCAATAATCACAAAAGCAACAACTGGGGGAAATCAGGGGAAATAATTTTTTATCCCATTCTTCAGCTAAGGGGGTGGGGAGGGAGAAGGTGGCTCCCAGAGCAGCTTACAAGCGTCACTGACTGTTGCAGATATTAATATTGAGTAGTTTGAAGTGACCGGGTACATGAAAACTGACTACTTTTGGAAATGAAGCATTATCCAAATCCATAAAAATATTATTCAGATTTTACTAGCAGTACTCTTCCTAAACAAAACAGAATACAGTAAATTATACATCTAAAATATCCATACAATGTGCTGTTCAGCACAGGCTCAGCATGTTACAAAAAATGAAATGATTGCAACAGACCTAGAAGCAGAAGTCTGTCTCTTCCCACATCATCCATTTTTAGCCTGGAGCTGTTTTTTCTCTCTCAGTCCTTACTTCACAGAGCCTTGGGACAAAAGACACAAAGGCAACTCCTTTCAACGTGGAGATTTGTACCCTAATACCTCTCACATGATCTAAAGTTACAATAGTCTCATGTTAACTACCAGAGAACAACAGCCAGTTAATTATCAACTCAGCAAGGGCTCAGAGTGCTCTCCTTGGCTTTAAATATAGCCCAAAGGAAAATCCCCATGTTAAACCTTTTCACCAATATACATTTGGGGCATTGTCATTTCTTTAAACCATTATACTTAACAGTGATGTCAGCCCCTTTCCTCAAGCTTGCAAGCTAAAATAAACTACACAAAAGAAAAATGGACTTGTAGGGAAAAGAAAAGAAAAGAAAACCTCAGGCACTGTTCCTTAGCTCCCAATTTATTATAATGACCAGCTAAAATGTGAACTGCCCTGAGACCTCCCGGTATAGGGCGGTATATAAATTCAATAAAGAAGAAGAAGAAGAAGAAGAAGAAGAAGAAGAAGAAGAAGAGGTGTGTGGAGTATAACAAGTGGCTATTTTTCCAAGTGAACATCATTTGGAGTGGGGCAATTCATTTTTGAAACTGCACGTTTGCAGTATTGTGCCTGTTGCATAGTTATCCATGGTGTGGCATTTGAACCTAGCCTAATAAGTGCCAGTGCAGTTTATTGGAACTGGCTCTTCAAGGCTGCCTTCTGGAGCCCAGCCTGCTATCACCCTATGTTGCTTCACCTCCCCAAATAAAGAGAAATGGAGCTGTGAGTTAATGAAATGTCCATAGAGAATAATGTAAATCTGAATTTTTGTCGCTTGGAAGTGTCAAGTAAAGTCATCATGCAGGGGAATGCATGCAATTTGGGTTAATTCTCTTCTTTAGCTTAACTCAGTTCTTTACTTAAATGAATGCAGCACAAATGTATTATTTGTCAATATAATTGTGCAATTTATATAATTAACCTAGTCATTGTGAAATCCTTGCTAGTGCTTTTGTTTAAGTAAACAGCCCCAATCAAACTGTTTCTACTTATCAATATGCTGCAGTATACAATTTACATTTAAGAAGCTATTATGCCTGGGCCATTTGGATTGTTAGTCATATACTATTTTCCTGCGAAATATCAATTTGAGCGCTCATCACTTTGGTCTTATGTGCTTATTCATTCCACGCCTCCATCAGCCTGTTGTAAAAAAAAACTTTCTCACTGCAAAGGGCTTGTTTACTTTTCCACACTGCTCTCCCCAGTTGCCACCCCACCTAATGTCTGATGGCTGTGGCAGAACATCAGAGGCAAACCTGAACATGCAGTCAGGATAGATTCGATTTTGTTCGCATTTTAAGGAGAAATCACCTAATTCCCTGTTCTCCAACGAATACCCAATAGAGGGGCAAAACCTACACGAGAGTTAAAGGGGGGAAGCAGTGTCTGTTGAAGTAAGGGTAGCAAAATCTCAGTGAAGAAGCTCAAATCATATATATGACTGACACCCTTCTTTGGAAATTAAGCCAATGTCCAGACTTCAACATTCAAAAACTTGACTTGCAGAAACTTAAGAGTTATAAATGAGTGAAAACATAATATTTACAATCACAAACTTTTTCCAGGCATGGGCTTACAGTCTCTTCTTCCAACTTCCAGACAACTGTATTTTCCTCCCTTTCCAGAGCTCAGCACTCAGCCTTCTGTATCTCAGCTAGGCCATGCCTTGCAGCTCCTAGAAGAGATATCCACTTTTACCTTCTCCTGCAGCTTTGCTCCCTTTCTTTACATCAGAGAAGAAAAACTCCAACACTCTATCCAACTTACCAGTGTTCACAGTGGATTCTAAAACACAGTCATCTTGCTTCACATATGATAGTCTCTCCTTCACTAGATTCCTTCCATGCGACCAACATTAGCCAATCCTGCGAGAATCCTCTAGAATACACTTACCAACCAATCAAATTTAAACACATAGCAATGCATGCAAGCATTTACAATTTCATTGATTAAATTACTATACTTAACAGTGACTCCTTCGAAAGTAGGAGAGGCCCAGTGGACCTGCCCACCTCCCCCATGATACCAGGTGGGGAAAGATGCTATCAGCATAGTTATGCTAGTAGGATTTTCTTCAGCTCAGAAAGAGGCATGGGGGAACTGCATTCGTTTTTGAAGATGATACAGCTGGAGATAAAGTGGTCCTAGAGATATGTAATAGATTAATCATCGCCAAGACTACATTTTCCTGCATGCCATCTTCCTGTTTCTATGCCAAAAAGAGACTTGTAATCCAATGCGTTAGATAAGGTAGTCATAAGGTAGAGGTTGTTGGGATACGAATGCATAAGCCATCAGTTCAGGCTAATAGACCAAAGGACGATTCACAGAACCTACTCCCCAAAATAATTCTGCCTTCATTTAAAAATGGGCAAGAACTGATTCATATATCAGATGTTGGAAATGTAAAGAAAAGGAAGGTACCTTTTATCACATGTGGTGGACCTGTCCCAAGGTGAAGGACTTCTGGGAAAAGATTTATAATGAATTAAAAAAAATGATGAAATATACATTTATAAAGAAACCAGAGGCCTTCCTCCTTGGAATAATAGATCTTGAATTGCCGAAGAAAGATGTAAAGGTATTTTTGTACGCCACAACTGCTGCCCGAATTTTAATAGCCAAGAAATGGAAAACACAAGAATTACCAACTGTGAAAGAATGGCAGATGAAGATGATGGACTTTATGGAGCTAGCTGACCTCACTGGAAGAATCCACGACCAGAAAGAAGAGGAACATCAAGAAGATTGGAAGAAATTTAAAGATTATTTGAATAAATATTGTAATATTAAAAATTAGAAGTTACCTGAAAGTACTAATTAGGCCTAGAATTAAATTAGGATTTAATTAAATAAATGAGATTTAGAATGTTAAGAAAAGTTAAGAAATCTGATTACAATTGGAATATTGTTTTTGAATAATGATATTGGAAAACTGCTACATTCAGTTACGAGGAAATTCAGATGGGAGGGACTAGAGGAAGTCAAGCAATATGTTTATGAGGTTGGAAGTTTAATTAATTAATTAATTTGTATTGTTTATGTATTTGTTGTTATATTTGTTGTTGTTATTTGCTTTATTTGCTTTATTTCTTTTTTTAGTTCTGTTTTATTTGTTTTACAGTATGTGTAATATTTGTATGAAACTTAATAAATATTATTGGGGGAGAACCGATTCATATATGCAGCCATGCACAGTTGGATCACTATGATTGATTGATTGATTGATTGAATGAATGAATTGGAAGGGCCTTCAAGATTGCAGTGCAGCCTTCTCCAACCTGGAACCTTTGGGAGGCTGTTGGCCTCAAACTCCCATCATCCCCAACCACCCGGGCCAAGGCCAATGGTGAAGGATGATGGGTGAAGGCTGCAGTCCACTATCATCTAAAGAGCACCAGGTTGGGGAAGTCTGTTGTATTGCAATCTCACAAATTGCACTGGCAATTGGATTTGAAATGGTGTTTACATATGAAATAGTTTTATATATGAAATGTTTTGTGTGTTTTTATGTATGTATTTTTTTAAAAAAATTGTTTTATATGTGTTTTTATAGGTAAATTGCTTTGAGATGTTTCACAGCAATGAAATGGCATGAAGCCTATAATTAAATGGCTCTGCTGTGAAAACTGGGCTCAGCTTCACTTTGTGCTGTCATTTCCCTGCATCAAACCAAAGCACAAGAGATGGTTCACATGTCAAAAGAAGGCTGCTGGAGTGTAAGGTGAGATCAGATGTGCAAAGACGTGTGTTCAAATATTCCCAAAATAAGTAAACAGCAATGCAGTTTTGTATCGGTATTGAGGCATTAGAGACGGGCACGCCACGAATTAGACAGGCGAGAGTTGGCAATCGTGATCCCACATCGCAGCAGTATTTTTTAAGTTCCTCTTCCTACATAGAAGAAAAGAATGAAGAGAAGAAAAGGGTTTCTTTGGATTTCTTCATTGCAATTACTCACACAAATTCATCTCAAAGAGGCAATGCTCTCATAAGTGGAAATTTACCCCCAGGCAAAATATCAGAGGCTGTTGTAATAAAGAGCCGCCTTGGGAAGGCATGGCTGAAGTTCTTGGGTAGATTGCGTGAGAATGTGATGCCAAATGAATTATTTAAAGGTGGGGGGGGGAGTTTAGATTCAGTCGCCCATCACAACCGTCTCCTCTCAGTATGTTAGTGACATAACATTCTCATGTGGCTAAGACAGAACAAGGAAATTAACTCTTGTCATTTGGTATCCTGGATTTACCTTGGCTGAACCATGAGAACTGCAGGAGATGCAGCGATGAAGATCACTCTGTTGGAAGTGGAAACAAAGGAATAGTAAACAGTAACTGATTTATGCTTTCAGCTTGTTTACCAGGGTTTTTTTTTACCAGGTTTTTAAAATATATATATAAATAGTCTGGTTTGGAATATTGAAGAGGAAAGGCATCGACTGAGGCTTTGTTCAGGTCCAAAATGATTTGCAGGAAGTGAAAACATTTCTTCCTGATGTTTCACAGATATAATAGTATCCTATTACTTGAAGGTTTGACATGGCATGCTCAGAATTGCATCTTCCTGTGGATTCTGGTCAGGGGTTCTGGGGCATGTGCAGAGTGAGTCTAAACAGCATAATCATGACTCCACCTTCATTATACACATCGTATCATCTACACAGCATTTTTAAAAATAATAATAATAATTGGAAATTCATCTACAGTTAGTTCACCATTACCTTTCTCTACATCAGGGTTCAGCAAACTTTTTCAGCAGGGGGCTGGTCCACTGTCCCTTGTGGGGGGCCGGACTATATTTTGAAGAAAAAAATGAACGAATTCCTATGCCCCACAAATAACCCAGAGATACATTTTAAATAAAAGGACACATTCTACTCATGTGAAAACACTCTGATTCCCAGACCATCTGCGGGCTGGACTGAGAAGGCGACTGGGTTGGATCTGGCCCCCAGGCCTCAGTTTGCCTACCCATGACTTAATAGTTACTTCAGGTTACCCAAGACTTCACTGAAGTGTTTTAGCAAACTATATTCACAACCAGTACAAAAGCACGGCAAGGAAAATAACCTGGTTAACAGAGACCTACATCCTGATTTGATGTAAAGACGCTGACGTAAAGAAGACACGTTGCCAAAGAGATCACCGTAATTCTCAACTGCATGCTGACACCAAGCTATTTAGCCCAGGTGTTCTCATAAGTATGATGCATGGAGACATTTCAGAGTTCAGCAGCCTCTTTCAACCCGAGTAGGCAGGTGGTCAAATGTTAAAGCTCAAGCGCCAACTGTTAGAAACTTTGTGTTGGTACAGGGAGCAGAATTTGAAATATTCCTTATTAGTAGTTGTCAGGGAATCAGGAGCAGGAGCACTGGGGAGAGAGGATTGGGAGAGCGAAGGGGAAGAATCTGAGGGCAGCGTAGGGGAGTATGACAGTGGCCCGAGAGATTCCATGAGCTTCTCCAGCGAATCAGAAGATTCCCAGAAGGGGGCGCCGATGGTCAGGGCAAGGGGGGTCCCAGGGGGGACGCACCAGAAACAAGGAGCCAGAGGGGAACCCCAAAGCAGCAGTGGAGGATCGGGACCAGTTTCCCCACCAGAGCATAGTGGGGGGGAGGAGTCACATGTGTCAGGGCCAGCGTCTCCTCCAGAGAGGGAGTCAGGGCTGACCACGCCTCCATCGGAGAGTGGGGGAACGGAAGGGAGGTCAGTTGCAGCTAGCCCCCCCGAAGGGGGAAGCAGTGGCAGCAGCAGTGAAATGGTCAGGAGGAAAGCTGCTGGCTGGGCGCGCGCGCCAAGTTCAAATGTGCAGGCGCGCGGAACAGCAGGAGACCCGGATGGGGAACCAGCTCCTAAAGCCCGCCGGAGGGAGGGAGAAAGCTCAGGGGAATCAGCGGGAGAAGAGGCTAGAAAGGGCGGAACCCCGGCGGGCAGGCGGACCCAGAGGAGGAAGGAGCAGCGGAGAAGGTGGAGCAAGGCTAGGATCTTAAATTGGTGTCAGGGGGGAGGAGACTCAGACGGAGCATCAGTGGTCTGACACTTTAGACGTGGGGCTGCGCGCTGCGGCTCTGGAAGTGAAACTGAACTTCAATAAAGACTTTTATACTTAACAACGAAGCAGCGTTGGTCCTTTGTGAGCTGGGACCTAGGGCAGCCCTGACAGTATGCTCCGTCTGCAATAAAAACCTCGCAGCGTGAGTTGGTGCAGCGAGGGGCAAGACTTGGTGTTTTGCGAGCTCACGAAGATAGGCAAAGATGACTACAGAGAGCCAGGTGAAAGAACTGCAAGAAGCAGTCACGACGCTTTACGCAGAAGTAGCTGCATCCAGGAAAAGAGAAGAAGAAGCAGTAGCGCTCTGCCGGGATCTGCAGGCCAGGTGGGACCGTTGGGGCAAAGAGGGGCTGCCAGGACCCAAACCGGAGGGAGTTGGCCTCGGGAAGAGGGGGGGCAGCCTAGTAGCCCACTTTGATGGGAACCTGCAGCAATACCCTAACTTCAGAGCTGACGTGGTTTACGCGCTCAATTTGCTTCGGAAAGACTTTAGAGATGAGGAAGAGAAGGTGGGCTTCATAATCACTCATTTGCATGGGGAAGCAAAAGCGTGGCTGCGGAATTTGTGGCGCGAAAAAGACCCCGCCCTCAAAGATTCCGATGCATTTATCAAAGCTATGGACGCTTGCTTTAAATCTACGGTAGATGTAGATATTGCTCGGAGGGAAATGCATGGACTACAGCAAGGGAAAGCGACGGTGAGGCAATATCACTCACGCTTTTTTGCCTTACTGAACGTGCTGGGCTGGGAGAAGGACTCTATTGCTGTCAGAGACCTGTTCTGGGAGGGGCTAAGTGGAGAGGTGAAAGATGAGCTGGCAAGAGGGGAACGACCCCAAAGTACCCAAGAAGTTGCCCAAAGAGCGTTGGCAATTGGTGTGCGCCTGGAAGGACGCCCTTGGAGCAGGGAGGAAGGATGTAAGGCAAGCACCCCAACCAGGACAACCCCTTTCTTTCCCAGAGAGGCGGGGCGGGCGCTGTCCATGCCTCCTTTGGGAAGGGGAGAAGAGCCGATGGAGATTGGTGGGGCCAGGGCTCAGACTGCCAGCAGAGCCCAAACACCGGGAGCAGTCAAGGGGAAGGCTCCTAGAGGGACCAGGAAGTGTTACATCTGCGACAGTGCACAGCACATGGCCAAAGAGTGTCCCCAGAGGCTCCAGAAGCACACTGCAGCCTCAGCAACAGTAAAGGGAACAGGTGAGCAGCCGAAACAGCTGCAGGGGGAAGAAGAAGCCTGGTTGGAAACAGAGCCACTGGGGCCCAACCAGGCAAGTCAGTGAAGCAGTCCCCAGAGATTTTACAGCCCACAGACCCCCTCCCACCCAAACCAGTGGTGCAACTCACCGCATCGCTCCAGTTGCCCAATGGGCACACCATGCAAGTACCAATAACCATTGACTCTGGGAGCAACGCAGACTTTATTGGAGTGGACTTTATCAAGCAACATCGCATAGCACTCATGCCAGCCACGATGCCCCTAAACGTCGTCACGGTCGATGGCAGGAAGCTACTGGGAGGAGAGGTGGTACAGCAAACACCACCGATGGTGATGCAAATTGGAAACCACCGCGAAGTCATCAGCTTCAACGTCACCCACCTGTCGGACACGCCCATAGTGTTGGGTATGAGTTGGCTGGATAGGCACAGCCCGGCATTGGCATGGTACCAGCGGCAGTTGACCTTCTGCTCCTCCTACTGCGCAGAACACTGCATCCAGACCCGCCAGGAGGAGGAGGGGCAAGAGGATGAACCGCAGCTACACCTAGGCATGGTGCAAGCGGTACCCAACAAGTACAAGGAGTTTTTGGAGGTCTTCTGCGAGAGGGAAGCGGATAAGCTGCCTCCCCACAGGCCTTACGACTGCAAGATTGACCTCCTGCCGGGAGCGACGCTGCCGACTGGGAAACTGTATTCCATGTCTGAAGATGAACTGCAGGAACTCAGGGAGTTCATAGATCACAACTTGAAGCGGGGGTTCATCCAAGAATCTAAAGCAGTGGGGGGCAGTCCCGTGTTTTTCGTGAAGAAGAAGGACACGCCCCAACGGAGACTCATAGTTGATTATAGGACCATAAATTCCAAAACAAAGCCCGCAGCATTCCCCATGCCCAAGATCGACGACCTGCTCGCGACGGTGAGGAAGGGACGGATCTTCACCAAGTTGGATCTACGAGGGGCGTACAACCTTATACGCATGCGGGAGGGCGATGAGTGGAAGACAGCCATGTTTACACCTTTAGGCACCTATGAATATCGCGTAATGCCTTTTGGTCTGCAAAATGGCTCCCATACCTTCCAAGCTTTCATGCATCACGTGTTAGCGGGACTCCTTTACAAGAAGTGCGTCTGCTTCCTGGACGACATCCTGATCTTCTCGGAATCGCAGGAGGCTCATGAGAGGGACGTCAAGGAGGTCCTGCAGAGGCTACGGGAGCACAGACTTTACGCCAAATTAGAGAAGTGCCAGTTCGACATGACGGAGGTGGATTTTCTGGGCTACAAGCTGTCCGACAAGGGACTCGCCATGGACAGCGCCAAGGTCCGCGCGGTGTTGGACTGGAAGAGCCCGCGCAATCGGAAGGAGGTCCAGAAGTTCGTCGGCTTCGCCAACTTTTATCGCAAGTTCATCAAAGGGTTCGCGAAGGAGACGGCGGCCATCACGGACACCCTCAGCTCCAAGAAGAAGAAGTTCACCTGGACGGACCAGGCGGAGCAGTCCTTTCGGAGACTCAAGCGTCTCTTCGCGTCCGAAGAACAGCTGCTACATGTAAACCCCAGCAGACCAATGAGGGTTGAGACGGACGCCTCAGACAGAGCGGTGGGGGCCGTCCTGTTGCAGCCAGATCCGCAAGGGGAATGGAGGCCGTGCGCATTCTACTCCAGGAAACTTAGCAAGGCGGAACAGAACTACACCATCTGGGACAGGGAGTTGCTGGCCATTCATGCAGCTTTCAAGGCGTGGCGGCACTTCCTCGTTGGAGCCAGACACACAGTGCAAGTCCGCACGGACCATAAGAACCTGGAGTACTGGCGCACGGCGCGGTTCCTGAACCAGAGACACATCCGCTGGGCGGAGTTCTTTGCGGATTTCGATTTCCGGATAGAATACATCCCGGGAGACAACAACGTCATGGCGGATGCACTATCCAGGAAGCCGCAGTATCTCGAGGAAGCGGCGCCGGTGGCGGCCAAGCACATTTTCGCACCGAAAGCGTGGGCGTGCGCTTCAGCCGCCGTGGACCTGGACGCGGTGCGTCGAGCGCTGCAGACGGATTCGTTCGCACAATCCAAGATGGAGGAGGTGCGAAAAGGCACAGCGAAGGACGACGAGTTCCAGATACGAGACGGACTGCTCATCCGCAAAGGGGCTCTCTACGTGCCCGGAGACGACCTCCGCGCGAAAGTCTTGCAGCAGCTACACGACGCGCCCAGCGCTGGGCACTTCGGCAAGGACAAAACGGCGGAATTAGTAACCAGAGACTTTTGGTGGCCCAAGGTGAGGGGAGAAGTCGCGGATTACGTCTCCAGGTGTGACACCTGCCAAAGGGCCAAGCCAGTACACAGGAAGCCGGCGGGTCTACTAGAACCCCTACAGACGCCGCTCGAACCGTGGGAGAGAGTGGCCCTGGACTTTGTCACAGATCTGCCCAGCTCGCGAGGCAAAACAGCGGTGCTCGTGGTCGTAGACATGTTCACCAAGATGGCGCACTTTATTCCGTGCGCGAAGGTGGCCACAGCGGAACAGACCGCCAAGCTGTTCATAGACCACGTGTTCAAAGCTCACGGCTTGCCGCGGTCCATCCTGTCCGACCGGGGTCGCCAATTCGTCTCGAGCTTCTGGCAGAAGCTGCTGGGCATCCTGAACGTCAAGATCAACTTAGCGTCGGCACGACACCCGCAGACCAACGGACAAGCGGAGAGGGTCAACGCCATCATGCAGCAGTACCTGCGATGCTACGCCAATCAACAACCCTCGACCTGGGTGGACTACCTACCGCTGGCCGAGTTTGCCTACAACAACACGAAGCACGGGTCTACGGGAGTGACACCGTTCTTCGCCAATAATGGGCGGCATCCCAGAACTTTCCCGGGGTTAGAGACGAAGGGGGAGGGGGAGCCAAGGGGAGCAGAGCACTTAGCAGCAGAGTTACAGGAGGTCCACGAGCAACTCCGAAGGCAATTGGAACTGGCGAAACACGCCTACAAAATGCAGGCAGACAAGCACAGGAGGGTCGGGGAGGACATCCAGGTGGGGGACTGGGTCTGGTTAGCAGCCCAGGCAGTGCCGGCCAGGACGCTAGCTAAGAGGAAGCTCAAGCACAAGCAGCTGGGACCTTACCAGGTCGCGGCACAAATCAATCCAGTGGCCTTCCGGTTGACACTCCCGGAGGGCTCCAGAATGCACCCAGTCTTTCATAGGTCAGTGCTCACACCCTACAGGGAACCCCACAGGTTTCAGGCGACAGGGAACGCGCCAGACACACTTAGTGAATCTCCGAAGAGGGAGGGGTCACGGAGGGCGACGCCACTCAACGAGGTCACAGAGATTTTGGACTCGAGGTGGGGGGAAGAGGGGGTGGA
The DNA here is from genome assembly GCF_027172205.1 of Podarcis raffonei. Lineage (NCBI taxonomy): Eukaryota > Metazoa > Chordata > Lepidosauria > Squamata > Lacertidae > Podarcis > Podarcis raffonei. The sequence goes on from NC_070618.1 coordinate 24,111,987, forward strand.
ATACCTCCTCGCCAGGGAAGGTACCCCAGCCAGTGCCAACAGGTGGGTACCGTGCTATGCCGTGGAGGAGCACTATCTTAAGGACGAGTTCCATGCACTCTTCCCACACAGACCTATGCCGGCAGAGTTTTTCGACGACTGGCTCTTCACACCCACACTGTCAGCCAGTACGTTCCAGGGTTTTTCATCAGCTGAAGAGATGACGCCGGACACTAGCTCCTCGGAGGGGTCTCTCTCGGGGTTTGCCACTGACCGCTCCTATTGGTGGGACACTCAACCGGAGGTGGGGTGGCGCAGGGAGCTGCTGCGGGGACCTTTGCAAGCAGTCTCACCAGAGGTACCCGGGGGAGGGGAGGACATGGACGTGTTGGGGGAGGATCCTGGATTCGAGCACATCAGCAGAGAGATGGAAGCAGAGGAAATCGACGTCGACGAGCCCGTTGCGGTTGGGCCGGATCCAGTGGACCGGCTACACACCAGGGGGGAAGAATGGTATCCCGCACTCACACCCACAGGACTGGAGCACCCGGAACCCACACCCGAAGAGGGGGAGGGGGGAAGGGGGGGCTTCGAGGGGGGGATGGATGTCAGGGAATCAGGAGCAGGAGCACTGGGGAGAGAGGATTGGGAGAGCGAAGGGGAAGAATCTGAGGGCAGCGTAGGGGAGTATGACAGTGGCCCGAGAGATTCCATGAGCTTCTCCAGCGAATCAGAAGATTCCCAGAAGGGGGCGCCGATGGTCAGGGCAAGGGGGGTCCCAGGGGGGACGCACCAGAAACAAGGAGCCAGAGGGGAACCCCAAAGCAGCAGTGGAGGATCGGGACCAGTTTCCCCACCAGAGCATAGTGGGGGGGAGGAGTCACATGTGTCAGGGCCAGCGTCTCCTCCAGAGAGGGAGTCAGGGCTGACCACGCCTCCATCGGAGAGTGGGGGAACGGAAGGGAGGTCAGTTGCAGCTAGCCCCCCCGAAGGGGGAAGCAGTGGCAGCAGCAGTGAAATGGTCAGGAGGAAAGCTGCTGGCTGGGCGCGCGCGCCAAGTTCAAATGTGCAGGCGCGCGGAACAGCAGGAGACCCGGATGGGGAACCAGCTCCTAAAGCCCGCCGGAGGGAGGGAGAAAGCTCAGGGGAATCAGCGGGAGAAGAGGCTAGAAAGGGCGGAACCCCGGCGGGCAGGCGGACCCAGAGGAGGAAGGAGCAGCGGAGAAGGTGGAGCAAGGCTAGGATCTTAAATTGGTGTCAGGGGGGAGGAGACTCAGACGGAGCATCAGTGGTCTGACACTTTAGACGTGGGGCTGCGCGCTGCGGCTCTGGAAGTGAAACTGAACTTCAATAAAGACTTTTATACTTAACAACGAAGCAGCGTTGGTCCTTTGTGAGCTGGGACCTAGGGCAGCCCTGACAGTAGTGCTTCCCCCTCCCAGGGGGTACTCGAGGGCACACAGTACCGGCACCTCTTTTTGTTGTTGTTAAGAAGCATGGGACTTACGGTAACAACGTCATGGTGAAGCACCTGTTTTTCTAGAGAAAAAAAAATGTTGTCACCCATTGTCACCCAAAGCCAAACTAGATGGCAGCTTAAGACAGTTGCCATACTTTTGACAGTATAATTGTGGCCTCTTTAGAGGAGAGTGGTGAATTACTTTATTTATTTACTGTGCAATTAAATGCTAAGATGTGATCATGTGTACCCTTGGATTCACATAACATTCTAAGCAACACCACTCCTATAAATCAGTGGTATTTTTCTAGAAAAAGGGGTGCCAGAACTCACCATGAACACCTCCCTTGTTCTCTTATAATGGCAATGGAGCCCACCTGAGATGTGCCAGAACTGAGTTCCAGTGAGCTCCGGCTGAAAAAACAGCCCTTCTGATATATATGTAGAGCCAATATTGTAAGGCATGTAGAGGTCACAGTAGTGGATAGTGAACCTTTTGGACAGGTCAGTTCTACACAATTCAAACAGCACTAGGTCTAAATATATATTCAGCAGTAATAGTAGCTGCAACAGTGATCACAGTCAGGTCATGATCCAAAGTTAAGCATGATTAGATCCCATTGATTTCCAGTGGGGAAAATTTAAGTACAGTGGTGCCCCGCAAGACGAATGCCTCGCAAAACGAAAAATGCGCAAGACGAAAGGGTTTTTCGGTTTTTGCGTCGCTTCGCTAGACGATTTTCCCTATGGGCTTGCTTCGCAAGACGAAAACGTCTTCCGAGTTTGTTCGCTTTTTTCTTAAAGCCGCTTGAAGAGGCGCAGTTGCGACGGACCGTGCTTCGCAAGACGAAAAACATCGCAAGACGAAAAGACTCGCGGAACGAATTAATTTCGTCTTGCGAGGCACCACTGTACATACAGTACATACTGTATAATATATTAAAGCCATAAGTATATGTGTTCTTACCTGGGAGTAAGCCCTGTTAAAGTTATGCTGTTAAAATGCTTAGAATTGGGTGGATTCTGCCCATCAAGTTTTGATGATGATGATAATGATGATGATGATGATGAAAGTACATGGTACTTTACAGGAAAAGATAGGAAAAACCAGCCACTTTCTAAAGAGCTTGCAATCCAAATTTGGGCTGTAGGTGATATCCAGAGGTGGTATGAAATGAAAAAGCTCTTGGGGTGAATATGTACGAATGCTATTCATTGTTACATTCAACAAATGTACAGTCTGTGAACATAACATTAGAGCTGTGCAAATCAACAAGTGTACACCCATTCACACAAACACTTGTACTTGTGCAGAGACATCTTGCACCTGTGGGAACAAGCCTACTAATAGACCATGAGGGGCAAGAAGACTTCAAAGGTTACAGAGGTCAGACTCTGTAGGTGTTATTTTGGGAAGTTTGGGGCATCGGGGATTATAGGAGATAACAGATGAGGTGTTTTATGGTAGTAGGATTATGGTGGGGAGTGGGAACTGGATAAGAATCAGAATATTTCTAACCAGGGCCATGGTTCCAAATCCATTTCATGCAGGCTTTGCAAATGTGCCAAAGTTAAACAGCTAAACTAGCTCCTCCCCACCCTGGGCTGATAGGAATAAAATGTGATTATTATGCATCCTGAAGCTATTATTAAAGCAATGTTGAAAACACAGGAAGTATGAAAGATGTTTAATAGTCTTCTAAACAGGCCTTGATTAACCTCCATGCGAGCGATGTTTGGTCAATGAATCAAAAAGAACCGTTGCCTCAAATTACCTGCCAGGATTTCTATAACGCTGTAACAGCTCTCTAACAATGCTCATTTCCTGTTATCTGAGAATGGGTTTTATAAGTCTTTAATTGACATATTTATTGGAGGGGGTCAAGTAAATAACAGCACAGCCTGATAACTATATTTAGCAGCAAATTACCACATAAGCTAAAATGGCCAAAATATCTCATTCCTGCAAAGTCCCATTTCTATCTATTTCCTGAACTGCGTAATGGCTCGCTGACTCACATCATTTAGTTATCATTATGAGAGGGAATTTGCAGTGGCAGATATCTCAAATACCTCCCAGCCGACAAGGCTTTTTAAAAGCCATGCTTTTCTT